>NC_091980.1:166567819-167944807 GCF_044704955.1 Pristiophorus japonicus | reverse complement strand
CCCCACAGACACACCCCACACACACACCCCACACCCACACCCCACACCCCACACCTCACATTCCACACCCCACACCCCACACCCCTCACCCCACACACACCCCACACCCCACACCCCTCACCCCTCACCACACACTCACACCCCAAACCCCACACCCCACACTCCATACCCCACACCCACACCCCACACCCCAAACCCCACACCCCACACGCCATACCCACACCCCACACCCCACACCCCACACCCACACCCCACACCCCACACCCCACACCCCACACCCCACACTCACACCCCAAACCCCACACCTCATACCCCTCACCCCACACCCCACACTCACACCCCAAACCCCACATCCCACACTCCACACCCCACACCTCACACCCCACACCCCACACCCCACATTCACACCCCAACCCCACACCCCACACCCCACACCCCACACCCCACACTCACACCCCAAACCCCACACCTCATACCCCTCACCCCTCACCACACACTCACACCCCAAACCCCACACCCCACACTCCATACCCCACACTCACACCCCACACCCCACACTCACACCCCACACCTCACAAGCCACACCCCACACCCCACACTCACACCCCAAACCCCACACCTCATACCCCTCACCCCACACCCCACACTCACACCCCAAACCCCACATCCCACACTCCACATCCCACACCTCACACCCCACACCCCACACCCCACATTCACACCCCAAACCCCACACCCCACACCCCACACCCCACACCCCACACCCCACACCCCAAACTCACACCCCACACACACACCCCACACCCCACACCACACACCCCACACCCCACACCTCACACCCCACACCCCAAACTCACACCCCACACACACACCCCACACCCCACACTCCACACATACCCCACACCTCATTCCCCTCACCCCTCACCACACACTCACACCCCAGACCCCACACCCCACACTCCATACCCCACACCCACACCCCACACCCCAAACCCCACACCCCACACGCCATACCCACACACCACACCCCACACCCACACCCCACACCCGACACCCCACACCCCACACCCCACACCCCACATCCCACACTCACACCCCACACCCCACACTCACACCCCACACCCCTCACCCCACACCCCATACTCACACCCCACACCCCACACCCCACACCCCACACTCACACCCCACACCACACACCCCACACTCACACCCCACACACCACACCCTGCACCCCACACCCCACACCCACACCCCTAACCCCACACCCCACACCCCACACTCACACCACACACACCACACCCCACACCCCACACACCACACTCCATACCCCACACCCACACCCCACACCCCAAACCCCACACCCCACACGCCATACCCACACCCCACACCCCACACCCCACACCCACACCCAACATCCCACACCCCACACCCCACACCCCACATCCCACACTCCACACCCCACACCTCACACCCCACACCCCACACTCACACCCCTCACCCCACACCCCACACTCACACCCCAAACCCCACATCCCACACCCCACACTCACACCGCTCATCCCACAACCCACACTCTCACCCCACACCTCACACCCGACACCCACACCCCACACTCACACCCAACACCTCACACCCCACACCCCACACCCCACACCCTCACACCCCACACCCCACACTCACACCCCACACCTCACACGCCACACCCCACACTCACACCCCAAACCCCACACCTCATACCCCTCACCACACACCCCACACTCACACATCAAACCCCACATCCCACACTCCACACCCCACACCTCACACCCCACAACCCACACCCCACATTCACACCCCTAACCCCACACCCCACACCCCACACCCCACACCCCACACCTCACACCCCACACCCCACACCCCACAGTCACACCCCACACACACACCCCACACCCCACACCCCACACCCCACACCACACACCCCGCACTCACACCCCAAACCACACACCCCACACTCACACCCCACACCCCACACCCCACACCCCACACCCCACACCCACACCCCAAACCCCACACCTCACACCGCACACCCACACTCACACCCCAAACCCCACAGCACACAACCACACCCCACACTCATACCCCACACTCACATCCCACACTCCAGACTCGCACCCCACACCCCACACCCCATAACACACACCTCACACCCCACACCCCACACTCCTCACCCCACACCCCACATCCCACACCCCACACTCACACCCCAAACCCCACACCCCACAGCCCACACCCCACACTCACACCCCAAACCCCACACCCCACATCCCACACCCCACACTCACACCCCACACCTCACACCCCTCACCCCACACCCCTCACCCCACACCGCACACTCACACCCCACACCCCACACCTCACACTCACACCCCACACTCACACCCCACACCTCACACCCCACACCCACACCCCACACTCACACCCCACACTCACACCCACACCTCACACGCCACACCCCACACCCCACACTCACATCCCAAACCCTACACCTCATACCCCACACCCCACACCCCACACCCCGCACTCACACCCTACACCCCACACCCCACACTCACACCCCTCACCCCACACCCCACACTCACACCCCAAACCCCACATCCCACACCCCACACTCACACCCCTCATCCCACACCCCACACTCACACCCCACACCTCACACCCGACACCCACACCCCACACTCACACCCAACACCTCACACCCCACACCCCACACCCTACACCCTCACACCCCACACCGCACACTCACACCCCACACTTCACACGACACACCCCACACCCCACACTCACACACCAAACCCCACACCTCATACCCCTCACCCCACACCCCACACTCACACCCCAAACCCCACATCCCACACTCCACACCCCACACCTCACACCCCACACCTCACACCCCACACCCCACACTCACACCCCTCACCCCACACCCCACACTCACACCCCAAACCCCACATCCCACACCCCACACTCACACCGCTCATCCCACACCCCACACTCACACCCCACACCTCACACCCGACACCCACACCCCACACTCACACCCTACACCTCACACCCGACACCTCACACCCCACACCCTCACACCCCACACCCCACACTCACACCCCACACCTCACACGCCACACCCCACACCCCACACTCACACCCCAAACCCCACACCTCATACCCCTCACCCCACACCCCACACTCACACCCCAAACCCCACATCCCACACTCCACACCCCACACCTCACACCCCACACCCCACATTCACACCCCAAACCCCACACCCCACACCCCACACCCCACACCTCATACCCCTCACCCCACACCCCACACTCACACCCCACACCCCACACCCCACACCCCTCACCCCACACACACCCCACACCCCACACCCCTCACCGCTCACCACACACTCACACCCCAAACCCCACACCCCACACTCCATACCCCACACCCACACCCCACACCCCAAACCCCACACCCCACACGCCATACCCCTCACCCCACACCCCACACTCACACATCCCACACTCACACCCCACACCCCACACCCCACACCTCACACCCCACACCTCACACCCCACACCCCACACTCACACCCCTCACCCCACACCCCACACTCACACCCCAAACCCCACATCCCACACCCCACACTCACACCGCTCATCCCACACCCCACACTCACACCCCACACCTCACACCCGACACCCACACCCCACACTCACACCCTACACCTCACACCCGACACCTCACACCCCACACCCTCACACCCCACACCCCACACTCACACCCCACACCTCACACGCCACACCCCACACCCCACACTCACACCCCAAACCCCACACCTCATACCCCTCACCCCACACCCCACACTCACACCCCAAACCCCACATCCCACACTCCACACCCCACACCTCACACCCCACACCCCACATTCACACCCCAAACCCCACACCCCACACCCCACACCCCACACCTCACACCCCACACCACACACCACAGTCACACCCCACACACACACCCCACACCCCACACCTCACACCCCACACCCCACACCCCACACCCCTCACCCCACACACACCCCACACCCCACACCCCTCACCGCTCACCACACACTCACACCCCAAACCCCACACCCCACACTCCATACCCCACACCCACACCCCACACCCCAAACCCCACACCCCACACGCCATACCCACACCCCACACCCCACACCCCACATCCCACACTCACACCCCACACCCCACACTCACACCCCACACCTCACAAGCCACACCCCACACCCCTCACCCCACACCCCAAACCCCACACCTCATACCCCTCACCCCACATCCCACACTCACACCCCAAACCCCACATCCCACACTCCACAACCCACACCTCACACCCCACACCCCACACCCCACATTCACACCCCAAACCCCACACCCCACACCCCACACCTCACACCCCACACCCCACACCCCACACTCACAACCGACACACACACCCCACACCCCACACCACACACCCCACACCCCACACTCCACACACACCCCACACCTCACACCCCTCACCCCTCACCACACACTCACACCCCAAACCCCACACCCCACACTCCATACCCCACACCCACACCCCACACCCCAAACCCCACACCCCACACGCCATACCCACACCCCACACCCCACACCCCACACCCACACCCCACACACCACACCCCACACCCCACACCCCACATCCCAAACTCCACACCCCAAACCTCACACCCCACACCCCACACCCCACACTCACACCCCTCACCCCACACCCCACACTCACACCCCAAACCCCACATCCCACACCCCACACTCATACCGCTAATCTCACAACCCACACTCACACCCCACACCTCACACCCGACACCCACACCCCACACTCACACCCAACACCTCACACCCCACACCCCACACCCCACACCCTCACACCCCACACCCCACACTCACACCCCACACCTCACACGCCACACCCCACACTCACAACCCAAACACCACACCTCATACCCCTCACCCCACACCCCACACTCACACCCCAAACCCCACATCCCACACTCCACACCCCACACCTCACACCCCACACCCCACACCCCACATTCACACCCCTAACCCCACACCCCACACCCCACACCCCACACCTCACACCCCACACCCCACACCCCACAGTCACACCCCACACACACACCCCACACCCCACACCCCACACCCCACACCTCACACCCCACACCCCACACCCCACACCCCTCACCCCACACACACCCCACATCCCACACCCCTCACCCCTCACCACACACTCACACCCCAAACCCCATACCCCACACCCACACCCCACACCCCAAACCCCACACCCCACACGCCATACCCACACCCCACACCCCACACCCCACACCCACACCCCACACCCCACACCCCACACCCCACACCCCACATCCACACTCACACCCCACACCCCACACTCACACCCCACACCTCACAAGTCACACCCCACACCCCACACTCACACCCCAAACCCCACACCTCATACCCCTCACCCCACACCCCACACTCACACCCCAAACCCCACATCCCACACTCCACACCCCACACCTCACACCCCACACCCCACACCCCACATTCACACCCCAAACCCCACACCCCACACCCCACACCCCACACCCCACACCCCAAACTCACACCCCACACACACACCCCACACCCCACACCACACACCCCACACCCCACACCTCACACCCCACACCCCACACTCCACACATACCCCACACCTCATTCCCCTCACCCCTCACCACACACTCACACCCCAAACCCCACACCCCACACTCCATACCCCACACCCACACCCCACACCCCAAACCCCACACCCCACACGCCATACCCACACCCCACACCCCACACCCCACACCCACACCCCACACCCACACCCCACACCCCAAACCCCACACCCCACACGCCATACCCACACCCCACACCCCACACCACAAACACCACACCCCGCACTCACACAGCACACCTCACACCCCACACTCACACCCCACACACCACACCCTGCACCCCACACCCCACACCCACACCCCTAACCCCACACCCCACACCCCACACTCACACCACACACACCACACCCCACACCCCACACCCCACACTCCATACCCCACACCCACACCCCACACCCCAAACCCCACACCCCACACGCCATACCCACACCCCACACCCCACACCCCACACCCACACCCCACACCCCACACCCCACACCCCACACCCCACATCCCACACTCCACACCCCACACCTCACACCCCACACCCCACACCCCACACTCACACCCCTCACCCCACACCCCACACTCACACCCCAAACCCCACATCCCACACCCCACACTCACACCGCTCATCCCACAACCCACACTCTCACCCCACACCTCACACCCGACACCCACACCCCACACTCACACCCAACACCTCACACCCCACACCCCACACCCCACACCCTCACACCCCACACCCCACACTCACACCCCACACCTCACACGCCACACCCCACACTCACACCCCAAACCCCACACCTCATACCCCTCACCACACACCCCACACTCACACCCCAAACCCCACATCCCACACTCCACACCCCACACCTCACACCCCACACCCCACACCCCACATTCACACCCCTAACCCCACACCCCACACCCCACACCCCACACCCCACACCTCACACCCCACCCCCCACACCCCACAGTCACACCCCACACACACACCCCACACCCCACACCCCACACCCCACACCTCACACCCCACACCCCACACCCCACACCCCTCACCCCACACACACCCCACACCCCACACCCCTCACCCCTCACCACACACTCACACCCCAAACCCCACACCCCACACTCCATACCCCACACCCACACCCCACACCCCAAACCCCACACCCCACACGCCATACCCACACCCCACACCCCACACCCCACACCCCACACCCCACACCCCACACCCCACACCCCACATCCCACACTCACACCCCACACCCCACACTCACACCCCACACCTCACAAGCCACACCCCACACCCCACACTCACACCCCAAACCCCACACCTCATACCCCTCACCCCACACCCCACACTCACACCCCAAGCCCCACATCCCACACTCCACACCCCACACCTCACACCCCACACCCCACATCCCACATTCACACCCCAAACCCCACACCCCACACCCCACACCCCACACCTCACACCCCACACCCCACACCCCACACCCCACACTCACACCCCGCACACACACCCCACACCCCACACCACACACCCCACACCCCACACCTCACACCCCACACCCCACACTCCACACATACCCCACACCTCACTCCCCTCACCCCTCACCACACACTCACACCCCAAACCCCACACCCCACACTCCATACCCCACACCCACACCCCACACCCCAAACCCCACACCCCACACGCCATACCCACACCCCACACCCCACACCCACACCCCACACCCCACACCCCACACCCCACACCCCACACCCCACATCCCACACTCACACCCCACACCCCACACTCACACCCCACATCCCTCACCCCACACCCCATACTCACACCCCACACCCCACACCCCACACCCCACACTCACACCCCACACCACACACCCCACACCCCACACCCCACACCACAAACACCACACCCCGCACTCACACAGCACACCTCACACCCCACACTCACACCCCACACACCACACCCTGCACCCCACACCCCACACCCACACCCCTAACCCCACACCCCACACCCCACACTCACACCACACACTCCACACTCCACACTCCACATCCACACCCCATACCCCGCTCTCACATCCACACCCCACACCCCACACCCACACCCCACACACCACACCCCACACCCCAAACCCACACCACACACACCACACGTCCACACCCCACACCCACACCACACGCACCCCATACCTCACACCCCACACTCTCACCCCACACCCCACACCCCACACCCACACCACACACACCCCATACCTCACACCCCACACCTCACATCCCACATCCCGCTCTCACACCCACACCCCACCCACACCCCACACCACACACCCCACACCCCACACCCACACCACACACACCCCACATCCACACCCCACACCCACACCACACACACCCCTACCTCACACCCCACACCCCACACCCGACACCCTACACCCCACAATCACACCCTACACCCCACACCCCACACCCCACACTCCGCTCTCACACCCACACCACACACTCCACACCCCACACCCCGCTCTCACACCCACACCACACACTCCACACCACACACCCCGCTCTCACACCCATACCACACACACCACACCACACACCCCGCTGTCACACCCACACCACACACCCCACACCCCACACCCACACCACACACACCCCACGCCCACACCCCACACCCACACCACACACACTCCACACCCACACCACACACAACCCACATCCCACACACACACCCCACACCCCGTACTCACACCCCACACCACACCCACACACCACATCCCGCACTCACACACCCCACACTACGCACCCACACACCATGTGGTTCGGTATTCACTAAGGAGGACACAAACAACCTTTCGGATATACAAGGGGTCAGAGGGTCTAGTAAGAAGGAGGAACTGAGGGAAATCCTTATTAATCGGGAAATTGTGTTGGGGAAATTGATGGGATTGAAGGCCAATAAATCCCCAGGGCCTGATGGACTGCATCCCAGAGTACTTAAGGAGGTGGCCTTGGAAATAGCGGATGCATTGACAGTCATTTTCCAACATTCCATAGACTCTGGATCAGTTCCTATGGAGTGGAGGGTAGCCAATGTAACCCCACTTTTTAAAAAAGGAGGCAGAGAGAAAACAGGGAATTATAGACCGGTCAGCCTGACATCGGTAGTGGGTAAAATGATGGAATCAATTATTAAGGATGTCATAGCAGCGCATTTGGAAAGAGGTGACATGATAGGTCCAAGTCAGCATGGATTTGTGAAAGGGAAATCATGCTTGACAAATCTTCTGGAATTTTTTGAGGATGTTTCCAGTAGGGTGGACAAGGGAGAACCAGTTGATGTGGTGTATTTGGACTTTCAGAAGGCTTTCGACAAGGTCCCACACAAGAGATTAATGTGCAAAGTTAAAGCACATGGGATTGGGGGTAGTGTGCTGACATGGATTGAGAACTGGTTGTCAGACAGGAAGCAAAGAGTAGGAGTAAATGGGGACTTTTCAGAATGGCAGGCAGTGACTAGAGGGGTACCACAAGGTTCTGTGCTGGGGCCCCAGCTGTTTACATTGTACATTAATGATTTAGACGAGGGGATTAAATGTAGTATCTCCAAATTTGCGGATGACACTAAGTTGGGTGACAGTGTGAGCTGTGAGGAGGATGCTATGAGGCTGCAGAGTGACTTGGATAGGTTAGGTGAGTGGGCAAATGCATGGCAGATGAAGTATAATGTGGATAAATGTGAGGTTATCCACTTTGGTGGTAAAAACAGAGAGACCGACTATTATCTGAATGGTGACAGATTAGGAAAAGGGGAGGTGCAACGAGACCTGGGTGTCATGGTACATCAGTCATTGAAGGTTGGCATGCAGGTACAGCAGGCGGTTAAGAAAGCAAATGGCATGTTGGCCTTCATAGCAAGGGGATTTGAGTACAGGGGCAGGGAGGTGTTACTACAGTTGTACAGGGCGTTGGTGGGGCCACACCTGGAGTTTTGGTCTCCTAACTTGAGGAAGGACATTCTTGCTATTGAGGGAGTGCAGCGAAGGTTCACCAGACTGATTCCCGGGATGACGGGACTGACATATCAAGAAAGATTGGATCAACTGGGCTTGTATTCACTGGAGTTCAGAAGAATGAGAGGGGATCTCATAGAAACATTTAAAATTCTGCTGGGTTTAGACAGGTTAGATGCAGGAAGAATGTTTCCAATGTTGGGTAAGTCCAGAACCAGGGGTCACAGTCTAAGGATAAGGGGTAAGCCATTTAGGACCAAGATGAGGAAATACTTCTTCACCCAGAGAGTGGTGAACCTGTGGAATTTTCTGCCACAGGAAGTTGTTGAGGCAATTCACTAAATATATTCAAAAAGGAGTTGGATGTAGTCCTTACTACTTGGGGGATCAAGGGGTATGGTGAGAAAGTAGGAATGGGATACTGAAATTGCATGTTCAGCCATGAACTCATTGAATGGCGGTGCAGGCTGAAAGGGCCAAATGGGCTACTCCTGCACCATTTTTCTATGTTTCTACGTTTCTATACCCCACAGCCCACACCCCACACCTCCCACCCACACCCCTCACACCATACCCCACATCCACACACCATACCCCACACCCCACACTCACACAACACACCCCACACCCACACCCACACCCCACACCCCACACCATACCCCACACCCCACACACCACACCCACACACCACACCCACACCCACACACCATATCCCACACCCACACACCACACCCACACACCACACCCACACCCACACACCATATCCCACACCCACACACCACACCCCACACACCATACCCACACTCCACACCCACACCCCACACACAACCCCACACCCCACACACACTCCACACACACACCCCACACACACCCCACACACACACCCCACACACACACCTCACATACACAACACACACCCCACACACACCCCACACACCCCACACACCCCACACAAACCCCACACACCCATCCCACACACCCCACACACACACCCCACACACCCCACACCCAGCACCCCACACCTCACACACACACACACCCCATACACACACACCCCACATACACACACCCCAGACACACACACACACCCCATACACACACACCCCACACACACACACCCCAGACACACACACACCCCTCACCCCACACACCCCACACACACACACCCCACACACACACCCCAGACACACACACACCCCACACACCCCACACACACACACACCCCACACCCCACACACACACACCCCACACACATACCCCACACCCCACACACATACCCCACTCCCCACACCCCACACCCTACACTCTATACCCCACACCCTACACCCTCCAAACTACACCACACACCCTACACCCCACATCCTACACCCCAAACCCTACACCCTACACCCCACACCCCACACCCCACACCCTACACCCCACACCCTACACCCCACACCCTACACCCCACACCCCAAACCCCACACCCTACACCCCACACCCCACACCCTACACCCCACACCCTACACCCCACACCCCACACCCTACACCCCACACCCTACACCCCACACCTCACACCCTACACCCCACACCCCACACCCTACACCCTAAACCCCACACCCCACACCCCACACACATCCATCAGACATGAGTATCCTGCTGGATGTCAATTCAGAGCCAGAACTCGGTCTCCACTCTGTCTGGAGCAAGGTTTGAGCCCTGCACTTTCTGACTCAGAGGTGGGATGCTTTTGTAGGTGGTGAAAGAAAGTTAGACGGGTAAAAGGCTTTAGGGTGGGAATCTCAGAGGAGACAGCTGAAGGCCTGACAGCAATTGTAGAGCAGAGGGAGGAGAGACACAAAAGAAGGTTACCTAAGGAAGGATATACTTGCAATAGAGGGAGTGCAACAAAGGTTCACCAGACTGCTTCCTGGGATGGGGGGATTGTCCTATGAGGAGGGATTGAGTAGATTAGGCCTACATTCTCTATAGTTTAGAAGAATGAGAGGTAATTGAGCTCCACCTATTGGACGACAGTTCCGCCTAGTGGACTACTGTGGTAATGCAACTGCTAATGTTTATACAATAAAAGCATCATGTGACTAGATCACTTGACAAGTTCCTGTAGAGCTAGAGCTATCTTGTAAGTGTGTGTTTGTGATGTTGTGGAGAAGATATCACATTTGGTGACATAGGATTGGATTTCTGGATACCTTAGCTGAAATTTTTGTTGGTGGATGTTCCAGCCACCTAACAGAGAGACTTCGAGAGGTTCTTGTTTTGCAGCACATCTAAAAATCCAAGGTAAATTTCAGCACACTTGGCTGAACTGAAGAGTCCAGAAAGCCGCGCCTATAAGAATAATAGGGCACTTGGGTGAGGTCCCACGTGACCGAGAGACTTTTGGAGCGCATGTGGAGCGGCTAGAAATGTTTTTCAACGCAAATAGTGTCATCAAAATCCCCGATGATGAAAACCGTAACCGGGTGGTGTTCGAAAGCAAACGGGCTATTTTCTTGACTGAAGCAGGCCCCGAGGTGTATGAAATGCTGAAAAATATACCTGTTCCCATCAAGTCAAAGGTCACATCACTGACGGAGATTCAGTCCTGGGCCCCTAGAAATTGCTGAAAGTTATCGTTTTGGAATACAAAATCAATTAACTGACGAGAGTATGTAAGTAAATTGTAGCATTAGAAAAGTTATCCATTCACTGTCATTTCAAATACTTTCAGGACCGAGCATTGTGTGACCACTTTGCTTGTGGGATGAAAAATAAAGAAATCAGAAGAAAGTCGCTAACAACCCCTAACTTGACTTTTGATTTAGCTTGTCTGACAGCTATGTCAATGGATATGGCCAACCAATACTCCCGAGAATTTCGAGCCATTTCCAGTCATCAGACAACTGAGGTGAATCGCCTGCAGGTTAAAAGTAAAAGGCAGTTGGGCCCCAAGGCCTCAGCAACTGGCAATGGTAACAGAGCATTGAAGTCGTGCTATCGGTGCCTGGGACAACACATTGTTCAAAGTTGTCCATATGTGAAGGCAGAGAGTTTCTTCGGTAAAGGCATGCTGACTGAAGAGTAAACCGATGTTCAATGCCATAAGTAGAAATCCCCAGAGACTACATAGCATGGAAGAAAAGCAACAGGACGAGGAGATACATGTCATCAGGACCACAAGGGTACCTAACAATGATTCATGAAATATCGTCATCCAAGTAAATGTTGCAGGAACCAAGATATCCATGGAAATCAACACTGGTGCATCTTGTGAGTGTAGTACCGGAATCGCTATATCTCAACAAGTTGAGTGATTTTCTACTGGAGAAGTCAAAGATAGAGCTGTGAGGCCACTCAGGAGAGCAAATCATTACTGGTAGGATGTATCACCGTACCGGTGAAATACAAGGATCAGTTTCGGAGCTTGTCTTTCTTAGTAGTGGCAGGAGACAAGAAGAAATTGGTTGAGATCACTGAAACTAGATTGGAATGAGATGTTTCATGTTGAAACAAGATTTGGATCAAAGGATGATGTCCTCAAGAAGTATCCGAAGGTGTTCTGGGAAACAGGCAGTCCGATCCAAGGTTTCAAGGTGAGTGTCAGGGTACAGAAGGATGCTAGACCAGTTTACTACAAGCCACGTCCCATACCATACGCACTCAAGGAGAAAGTTAAGCAAGAACTCAAAAGACTAGAAACTGAGAACATTATCTCTAAGATAGATCTATGTAAACATGGAAACATAGAAACATAGAAATTAGGTGCAGGGACAGGCCATTTGACCCTTTGAGCCTGCACCGCCATTCAATAAGATCATGGCTGATCATTCAACCTCAGTACCCCTTTCCTGCTTTCTCTCCATACCCCTTGATCCCTTTGGCCTAGGTTTCAATGTAATTGGGCTACACCCATTGTTGTTGTACCTAAGTCCGATGGTAAGGTAAGGTTGTTTGGTGATTATATAGTAACCGTAAACCAGATTCTAGAGGGTAATTTCCCCAATACATTGCCAAATGTAGAAGATTTGTTCACAACACTGACAGGTGGTCAGAGTTATATTTTAAAAATGCCTACTTACAACGTGAACTAGATGAGGAGTCCAAATCATGCTTGACTATAAATAATCACCTAGGCCTATATCAATTTAATAGGCTACTTCCACCCCTGCCATATTTGATGGGGTGATGAACCAGATTTTGCAAGGCATTGAAGGGGCAGTGTGTTATTAAGATGACATAGTCATTTCAGCATCAAACAGGCAAATCCATAATAACGTATTGAATGGTTAGAGAAGCACAGAGTACGAGTGATGGCTCACAAGTGTGAGTTATTTCAAAACTCAGTGGAGTACTTAGGGCACAGTGTCATCATGATCATCATAGGCAGTTCCTCGGAATCGAGGAAGACTTGCTTCCACTCTAAAAATGAGTTCTTAGGTGACTGAACAGTTGAATACGAGAACCACAGTCCCTGTCACAGGTGGGGCAGATAGATGTTGAGGGAAGGGGTGGATGGGACTGGTTTGCCGCACGCTCTTTCCGCTGCCTACGCTGGTTTTCTGCATGCTCTCGGTGACGATACTCGAGGTGCTCAGCGCCCTCCTGGATGCACTTCCTCCACTTAGGGCGGTTTTTGGCCAGGGATTCCCAGGTGTCGGTGGGGATGTTGCACTTTATCAGGGAGGCTTTGAGGATGTCCTCGTAATGTTTCCTCTGCCCACTTTTGGCTCACTTGCGTGAAGGAGTTCCGCGTAGAGTGCTTGCTTTGGGAGTCTCGTGTCTGGCATGCGAACAATGTGGCCTGCCCAGTGGAGCTGATCAAGTGTGGTCAGTGCTTCGATGCTGGGGATGTTGGCCTGGTTGAGAATGCTAATGTTTGTGCGTCTGTCCTTCCAGGGGATTTGTAGGATTTTGCGGAGGCATCATTTGTGGTATTTCTCCAGTGACTTGACGTGTCTACTGTACATGGTCCATGTCTCTGAACCATATCAGAGGGCGGGTATTACTACAGTCCTGTAGACCATGAGCTTGGTGGTAGGTTTGAGAGCCTGGTCTTCAAACACTCTATTCCTCAGACGGCCGAAGGCTGCACTGGAGGAGGAGGGGAGGCCAACCACCGTTGTAGAAGAGGAGACCCGGTCGCCGTTGAGAAGGAGGTCACCTGTGGGGAAGGAGAAGTCCAGCCATCATTGAGGAGAGGCCCATCTGCCGTCGCTGGAGGTGTTCCGATCGCTGTTGGAGGGGGCCCAATCACCTGTTCGGAGGCTCAGCTGGCTCGCCGGGTGTCGTCGGGGATCGAAGATTGGTTGAGGTAGGTGAGTCGACGCCGACGAGGAGGCCACCAAAGGGGGGAAGAGGTCCAGGTCCAGGTCGCCACAGTTGTCATTGGACCACAAACTGGCAAACTTTCTGATTACTAATCATAATAAGCCTCATACAACTACTGGCAGAACACCAACAGAATTGTTTCTCAAACGATAGCCACAAACCAGATTCTTGTTGTTAAAACCAAATTTGGCACAGTCAGTAGAAGAGAAACAATTAAGACAGAAAGAGAATCATGATAGAGATAGAATAAGACAGCTAAGTGTGAAATTAAATCAGAAGGTGAGAGTGAAGAACCATCACCATAAATGGTTAGTTAAAGTGGTTAGCAGGAAGAATAGTGAAGGTATGTTATCCTCGCACATATTTGATCAAGATGTTTGATCATGGACAGGTTAGGTTTGTTCACATTGGTCATATTTTACCTACAAATGTGGAAGGAGTTGAAAGTTAGAGTGATTCGATTATTTCTGATGAGTCAGATAGTTCTGTTACAAGTACAGTACCAGTAGCAAATCCTACATCAGATGTACTAGAAACAAGTCCAAGAGAAAGTCGGAATTTAAGTCTGAGTCCGGCAGACAAATAGTCTGAAGTTGTAGAGAGTTCAAATATTGATCAAGGGCCTCCCTTGGAGGAAAACATTCCTCAGAATCAGTCTAGAATGAATCTAAGTTCGACACCATGTTTGGAAGATTCTGTTCAAGAACGAAGGTATCCTCTTCGAAACAGAAAACCAGTGGTTAAGTTTGATTCTAAATATGGCAAATTAAGCCCATATCTTTTGTGTATAATCATGCAAGTTATATATGATGATTGTTTGTTATAATTACTTCTTCATTAAGGAGGGAGAAGTGTGATATAGAGCTGCACGTAGTGGACTACTGCTCCACCTAGTGGACTACTGTAGTAATGCAACTGCTAGTGTTTATATAATAAAAGGATCAAGTGACCTGACAAGTTCCTGGAGAGGCATCTTGTAAGTGTGTGTTTGTGTTGTTGTACAGAAGATATCAGTGATTTCATTGAAATGTATAAAATCCTCGCAGGGCTTGGCAGGGTAAGATGCAAGGAGAATGTTTCCCCTGGCTGTGGAGTCTAGAACCAGGGGTCACAGTCTCAGAATAAGGGGTCGGCCATTTAGGACTCAGATTAAGGAGAAATTTCCTCACTCAGAGGATGGTGAATTTTTGGAATTCTCTACCCTTGAGGGCTGGGGATGCTCAGTCATTGAGTATATTCAACATGGAGATTGATAGATTTTTGGATTTTAAGGGAATCAAAGGATATAGGGACAGTGCAGGAAAATGGAGTTGAGGTAGAAAATCAGCCATGATCTCATTGAATGGCAGAGCAGCCTCGAGGGGCTGAATGGCGTACTCCTGCTCCTAATTCTCATGTTGTTATGAAGCCAGCAATGGAACGAGATCAGGGCTGAAGAAAGATTGCAGTGAGGCCATGGAGGGAATAATAAACAAGGGTTTGAATTCAATGTGTTGAGGAATAAGGTGCCAATAGAGGTTTGTGAGGGTAGGGGATGATGGATGAGCGAGACCGTGCAGGGCATAATTTTAGATAAGCCTGAGCTTAAAGTCAAGTAAGGAAAGTGCTGGAACAGGTGAGTCTGAAGATAAGGGTTTCACCAGCACTGGAAGTCAGGTAAAAGCACATTTAGGTGATGTTGCGGAGGTGGTAATCAGGTGATGGATAGGTTGCAGGGCGTGAGGTTTAGCTGGGGGTCAGACCCGACACCAAGGTTGAGCCCCTTCGCCCCTCTCTTAATATCCCGCTGTTCCTCTCCGTAAAAGAAAGAGGATGCATTTACATAGCGCCTTTCACAACCTCAGGACATCCCAAAGCAGTTTACAGCCAATGAAATACGTTTGAAGTCTAGTCACTGTTGTAATGCAGTCAATTTGCACACAGCAAGATCCCACAAACAGCAGCGGATAATGAACGGATAATCCGTTTTGTGATGTTGGTCGAGGGTTAAATATTGCCCAGGGCACATGGGAGAAACCTGCTCTTCTTCGAATAGTACTGTGGGATACTTTACCAGCTGAGAGGTAGGGGTCGAAATCCGGTCCCACCGTTTGTGAGGCGGTGACACCGGTTGAATGCTGATTTTAGCACCAGGCGGTAGTACCGCCTCAAACTGCAAAATTCAGTTTTTCCGGCCAAAGATGAGAGAGCAGCGCACTGAGCGGGAGCTCAGGAGGCCGACTGAATTTCCCCATGGGAGGCTGCCGGCATGCAAGTTAAAAAACATGAAAAAAAAAGTTTCCCACACTTTTCCTCACCCACACCCACACTTCCCCACTGGTCCTTGATCCCTGGATGCTCCCGCCCCGGGATCCCCGATGTCCGACCACCTTTCCCGGGCTGTACAGACGCCTGCCAGTAAGGCCACTGTACTCAGCTAATTTCCCAGCGGCGGCGGCAAGGGGGCGTTGCACGCTCGATGATGTCACCGCGTGAGTGGCGGTAGAGCGCGCAGCGGTACGTCTTGCCACCGCCCCCACCACCCAATTTCCCGACAGACTAGAGTGGACGACAGAAGGACTTAGCCGTCCATTAGCCGACCGTCGCCAGCGGTAATGGGCAACATTAGAAACCGAATTTCGACCCTTTAATGTCTCATCCAAAAACCGACACCTCTCAGAATGCAACACTCCCTACAGATCCCAGTGCGCTGGACCCCGTCTCGTTGATCCCGTGGTGTGCCAGTGTGGCAGGGCGCTGGCAGTAATGTAAAACCCCTGCACGAGCAATCTGTGCCCACACTGAGAGCAGCTAATGCCATCTTGTGGCTGCAGGCCTCCCAATCGGGCGGTGCAGATCTGCACAGACCAAAAATAAAAATGAAACCAAATAAGAATTTGTCTTCATTTCACCTAATGATAGCAGAACCCGTGCCTGTTTTCTGTAGTTTTCCCCATGGGATGCCCCGAACTCCACCCAGTTAATTGTCTTTGGTCTGTCAGAGAGAGGAGCAGGTGTGTCAGGGTCTGTGCAGTGATATCTAGCTCTGAGAAGCCCGTGGGTATTATGTGAGGGGAATCAGGCCTCGACACATTTCATCTAATTAGAGGGGATCTGGGCGGGCAGAGACCCAACCCTGGGCTGATATCAATCACAGTTCAGTAACTGCACTGCATGGGATGGTGACGGAGCCAGACTCCAGCTTATGCCAGAACCAGGTCGGATCCTGATGGCAATGAGGGCAGGGGACAGTGCTGATACAGTCAAAGTTAAAGCATTTATAGGAGAGGTGAAACTCTGTAAAGCCTTTCCTTTCTTTTCTTATTCACCTACTCACTGTATCCCTCAATCCCACAAACCCTCTCACTGTATCCCACAATCCCTCTCACTGTATCCCACAATCCCACAATCGCTCTCACTGTATCCCACAATTCCTCTCGCTGTATCCCACAATCCCACAATCCCTCTCCCTGTATCCCACAATCCTGCGGAGGATGCGTGAATGCCAGGAGATTTACTTGGCCGCAACCTCCGCTAGGAGCAACTGGGAGAAATGTTCCGGACTCCTGGTGGGTCAGTGGTGGGTGGACTCCCTGCCGGAGGAGCTCAGGCCTTTTGCCTGGAGCATGACCCATCTCCTCTATCTGGGAGTCTACCTTAGCCCACTCGCCTCGGGCGCTGGACAGGACTGCTCCGAGTGCTGTCCTGCAGGGGTCGAGCGCTAGTCATAAACCAGTTGGTGGCCGCTATGCTGTGGTACTGGTGGGTCACTTTGACCCCTCCCCCTGCGTTTGTCACCAAGATACAGAAGAAGCTGGTGGACTTCTTCTGGAACAACAGGAAGCACTGGGTCTCTGCTGCAGATCTGAGTCTCCTGCTTAGGGAGGGCGGTCAGTCGTTGGTGTGCGTCAGCGCCCAGGCTGCACCTTTCTGTCTTCAGACCCTGCAGAGATACCTGTACGTCGAGCACTCTCCGAGATGGTGTATACTCGCGACGTATTTCTTCCGCCAGCAGTACAGCCTCAATTACGACACGCAGCTCTTGTTTGTGAGCCTGGAGGGGGGTGGGGGGGTGTCATGACCGCCATGTGGGGGCTGCCTGTCTTTTACCAGGAACTCATCAGGGTGTGGAACAGAGTCGCCACCAAGTGCGTTTCTCCCCCGTTTGGAGTGGCAGCTGTCCTTAAGGAGCCGCTGCTCAGGAATCCATACCTCCACGACCGCGGTTTCAGGTGGCAGGCAGACGAGAGGGCTGTGTTTGGCAAGGTGACCAGGGTCAGGGATATACTGGATGGCGGAGGAGCAGGCTGGATGGTGCCTGAGGAGCTGGCGCGCGGCCAATGCCATCGAGTCGCTAAAAATGGCTCTGGGCCCTGACTCCATTAGGTGCATCGAGGAGGCTCAAGCACATGGGGAGATCCCGTCCGAACTGACCCCTGTCCGGACGGAATTCCTTATCGGCGCCAAGCCCCAAAACCTCCCTTGAGTGCCGGCATCTCACAACTTGAGCCTCCTCTGGAAAATCCCCTCCGTGCCTTTCAGTTCTGCACGGTCGGGATTCCTGTACGGGCTGCTCTTGCACACCCTCCATTTTGCCTTCCTCGTCTGCCGTCTGGACACGCCATGATGCACCATCTTGCCATCCAGAAGAGGCGGGGGTCCCAAATGGAGTGCACTCTATGCGGGAGTCCTCCCTTTATTTATTGGGGACTTGGCCTGGAGGGTGCTGCACGGAGCAGTCCCGTACAATCAGTTTTTAAGTCGATTCACGGACTCCCTGGCCGCCTGCAATTTCTGCGGTCTAGAGGAATCGGTGTTCCATGTGTATATGGAATGTGTGAGGTTGAAGCCCCTGATCCAATATTTGAAGGGGCTGCTTCTCAAATTCTGGCTGCACTTCAGTCCCACGCTCCTGATCTTTGGGCATCCTGTGCGGAGGGGAGCGGGCAGGTCGGAGGGCCTCCTCGTGGGCCTGCTCCTGGGCCTGGCCAAGATGGCCATTAACTAGTCCAGGCAGCGGGCGGGTCGAGGGGGTCGTTCAGTCCGACTGTCTGCCTCTCTTCCGCGGTTATGTTCGTGCCAGGGTGTCCCTGGAGATGGAGCACTCGGTGGCCTTCCGTGAGAGGTGAGCACCGCAGGGACAGGAGAGCATCATTTCAACAGCAAACAAAATTTTAATTTAATTTGATTTGTCAAGGGTACCTTTAATGTTTATTACTTGATTTGTGGATTTTTATGCCCTTACAAAAGGGGGCACTTGATTTAAAGTTACACCAAAATAGTTGTAGAGCTGTTCCATTGTGAGTGGCTTAGCCAGTCACGTAATGTTCACAAGACTCAATAAAACACCAGTCAGCTAAGTCTGGGTCATCCACGATGAGGTATGCTGCTGTGGGCCTAGTGGATGAACTGGTAACATGTAGTATGATTGTTGAACCTTTTGCTAATAAACTAACTAGTTCTTAATAGCAATGTGTTGCTATGAATTCTTAAGCAAAGAACCCATGAAGCAAATACATTACAATCTGTAACCTTCAGCTTATCCAATACTCTGCTGCCCGTGTCCTATCCCGCACCAAGTCCCGCTCACCCATCGCTCCCGTCCATACTGACCTACACTGGCATCCGGTCCCCAACACCTCCAATTTAAAATTCTCACCCTTGTGTTTAAATTCCTATGTGGCTTCACCCTTCCCTAGCTCTGCAACAAATTTGCATTTAAAGAGCGCCTTTAACATGGTAAAACATCCCAAGACGCTTCAGAGGAGCATTATCAAACAAAATCTGACAGCTCCATAACCTGTACCCTCCTCTGGCCGTACACCAACCACCTGAACACCCCATTTATCTGAATCTGGCCTCTTTTGCTCACCCCCTTCGCCCCAATAATGGTGGTCCTAGGCTCCTCACTCCTTCCCTAAACCTCTGCCTCTGCACCTCCCTCTCCTGCTTTAAGATGCTGCCTTAAACCCATCTCTTGCTCAAGCTTTTGATCACGACCTCCGAATATCGTTTTCTTTGTTTCGCCGACCATTTTTGCCTGAAGCACCGTGGAATGTTTAGCTACATTAAAGTGCTATATAAATGCAAATCATTGTCATTAAAGCATTTCATAATAAGAATATTCTTTGAAGCGAATCCAATGTTGTTATGTTAGGATAAAGAGGCACTGGAGAAGGTGCAGCAGGGATGTACAAGGATGATACCAGAACTGAGCGGCTATAACTATCAGGAAAGACTAAAGGCTGGGGCTCTTCTCTCGAGAAAATGGAAGACTGAGGGCTGACCTCAGGTCTTTAAAATTTATGAAGGGGTTTGATAGAGTAGATGTAGAGAAAATGTTTCCACTTGTGGGGAGTCCAAAACTAGGGGCCATAAATATAAGATAGTCACTAATAAATCCAATAAGCAATTGAGCAGAAACTTCCTTACAAAGAGAGTACTTATACAGAGAACTCACTACCACATGGAGTAGTTGAGGCGAACAGCATCAATGCATTTAAGGGAAGGCTAGATAAGTACAGGAGGGAGAAAATAATAGATAAGTATCCCAACAGGGGACGGTAGCATGGTGGTTATATTACCGCACTAGTAATCCAGATGCCTGAGTTCAAATCCCACCATGGCAGCTGGGGAATTTCAAATCAGTTAATTTTCAAAAATCTGGAATTAAAAAGCTAGTGCCAGTAATGGTGCCCATGTTAAAACCCCATCTGGTTCACTAATGTCCTTCAGGGAAGGAAATCTTGCCATCCACACCCACATACCATGAATGAATTAAAAAAAAATATATATACTCAGATGTGTGTTGCATAAACACTAGCATAGACGAATTATGCTGTGTGGCCTGTTTCTGTGCAGTAAATCTTATGTATGTAGACAGAAATGGTAGTCGTACCCAGCAACATCCCACCAACAGCAATGAGATGAATGGCCCGTCAATCTGTTTCTAGATGGGATTGGTTGAGGACCCAACTATCTGGCTGTTGTTTATCTCACTCATTTACCATTTGTTTTAAAAAGCCTTGCGACCCTGTATGATTCAGTGCCTGATCTTTTCCCTGAAGATGGCGCTAGAGTTTCATGGCCCAGGAGCACACACGACACCAAGGGAAAGTGTCGGGTTTCACTCTCAGGAGCCATTGTTGTGCGCTGAACTACCATGTCCGCCATGACATCATCCGCCATGTTGTACAGCAGCCAAAGATATTATTCTCTCGATGACTTGAAGACTTGTGCAGCGAGTAAACGGATCATACTCGATTTCAAAATTTTCATCCTTATTTTCAAATCCCTCCATGGCCTCGCCCCTCTATATCTTTGCAAACTCCTCAGCCCTACAACCCTCCAAGATCTCTGCACTCTTCCAATAATAACATCTTACGCAACCCTGATTTTCATCGCTCCGCCATTGGGGGCCATGCCTTCAGCTGTCCAGGCCCCAAGCTCTGGAATTCCCTCCCTAAACCGCTCCGCCTCTCTCTCCTCATTTAAGATGCTCTGTGACAGGTATCTCCTTGACCAAGCTTTTGGTCGCCTGTCCTACTATCTCCTTGTGTGGTTCGATGTCAATGATAGTTTGGTAATGCTTCTGTGAAGGGCCTTGGGATGTTTTACTACGTTAAAGGCGCTATATAAATGCAAGTAGTAGTTGCTATTGTTGTCTCTACCATTCTGGGAGTTATCTTATTGTCCCTATTTTACAAGCCAAATGACTCGAGGGCGAGGGTTAGCGCCAGCAGTGGGGACTGCCCACGCCTAGAGCTCCTGCATATGCTCCACACACAGGAGCCAATGTTGTGGGAGCAGTACGCTGAGCAAGGTAACGCATTCGGCCTCCACAGGAAGGGGGGACGTGTAGGCTCCACTGGTGGGGTCAAGGCCAAGTGAGCGGCATGGATCTCGCAATACTCTTGCTCGGGAGCTGATCAGAGCAGTGCCCACAATGGATGGTGGCGGGACTGGGGGGATCCACAGAGCCCCAAGGATGTGCGAGAGTCTGAGTTTCATACCAACATAGGAAAAATCAGGAGTGTGACGGAATACACTCCACCTGCCTGGATGAGTGCAGCTCCAACAACACTCAAAAAACTCAACACCATCCAGGACAAAGCAGCCCGCTTGATTGGCACCCCATCCACCATCTTCAACATTCACTCCCTCCACCACCGGCGCACCGAGGCTACAGTGAGCAGCATCTACAAGATGCATTGCAGCAACTCGCCAAGACTTTTTCGGCAGCACCTCCCAAACCCGCGACCTCTACCACCCAGAAGGACAAGGGCAGCAGGTGCATGGGAGCAGCATCACCTCCAAGCTCCCCTCCAAGTTACACACCATCCTGACTTGAAATATATCGCCGTTCCTTCATCGTCATTGGGTCAAAATCCTGGTACACCCTCCCTATCAGCACTGGGGAGCACCTTCACCACTGCAGTGCGTCATCATCATCATAGGCAGTCCCTTGAATCAAGGATGACTTGCTTCCACGTCAAAAGGTTCACATGTGTTTCAATGAAGGACCTAAAATTCCAGGACTAAATTTTGGAGGGTAAAAGATGCCTGTGAGTGAATTTTTTTAACGTGTGGTGACCGTTACACACCAGCCACCACACGGGCTTGACAGAGCTTGGTCTTGGTCCAGTGGCAAGGATTACGAAAGACGACTGGAAACCTGCTCTGCTGCATGGGCCTAGTGCGCACACTGCACACTGCAGCACTTCAAGACGACAACTCAACACAATCTTCTCAAGGACAATTAGGGATGGGTAATAAATGCTGGTCTTGCCAGCGTCGCCAGGAACTAATTGAAAAAAAATGGCGGACAGGATCCTCACAGTTATGATAAAACACAAGACAGACACTCCACACCACACCCTGAGTCGTGTAATATTCTGGGAGAGGTAAAAAACTGGATAAAAATCCAATTAGGGGGAAAAAACCTGAAAACCTCCTCTCCAACCCTCTTAGGCAATCAAAACTATCCCAGGACACCACTCGGGCCCTGATTAATGGCACACAGTGCCTGCCTCATGTACCAGACGATCTCTGCCCCAGCCAGAAACAGGTCCAGCTCTCGCTTGAAGGAATTCAGCGAATCAGCATTCACCACACAAGCCAGTGGCCTGTTCTACAAGATCACTATTCCCTGGGGGAAAAGAAAGACACGTCTAACATCGAATGTAGTTCTGGCCTTACATAACTTGTGATTGTGTGGCCGAAATTCAGGTCTGCCCGAAACGGGGCACACCTTCTGCTCATTGGCCGCCATCACCGGCGCAATGGTTGCGGCCGCCATTCGATCGAAATTCAGCGATTTTTGGAACAAAATGGCGGCCAGCGGTATTGTCCAGCGGGAATCGGCAACTTGCAGTGGTGTGGGTGGGGAGCTGGGAGCGGAGTTTGCACGGGGAAATTCACCTTCTGCTGATTTGGTCTTAACGAGCCTGCTTCTCCCTGGCCTACTTAAAGGCCAGGGTTTACGGCTAGGCCCTGTGGAGGGAATGTCTTGCAGTGAAGGCCATGGCTGCTGCACCTGTAGCAAGGAGGGCAACCCGTTTCTCAGATGCCCAGATGGAGACACTCATGCAGGCTGTGGAGGGAAGGAGATGAGTCCTGTACCCCAATGCAGGCAGACCGACTCGGGAAATGTTTACAAATGCATGGAGAAAGATAGCTGTGGAGGTGTCAGGGACCTCCATTCATGATCGGACCGCCACCCAATGCCGAAAAGGATGAACGACATAATTCGTCTGATGAAAGTGAGTACCTGTTCCACCATTACAGCACAGGCGCAAGGGTACAAACGTCTGAGTGCTGCTTTGGAGAGCATGGCCGCGGCCCTGGAAGCTCAGAATGCTCTGATGCACTCTGGGCAACAGACCACGGAGCGTCTAACTGCTGTCATCTCTGGTGGTTTTGAGACTGTGGCTGCTCTCATGCAGTCTCAGCTGGATGCCACCTGACACACTTCAGTGTTGTCTTCGCGGCTGGGTCCACCACGGGCCACAGGAGACCTTCCGGTGTGGGCCACAGCACCGACCTGAGCTCCCTCAGATTGATGGTGGTGGTGGTGTGCTGCCCCCGGAAAGTGCCGCAGGCTCCTCTGACCAGAATCCTCCTGATGTGCTCTCTCAGGATCACACCATTCCTGACCTCAGATCTGTCAGTCCGTCATTGCCTCCAAGCATGGACTCGCCCAAGCCAAGGCCGACTGAACCCTCCAAGGAGGGTGCTGACCTGTCTCCAGCCAGCCCTTCCAGGGCCAGAGCTGGTTGAGTGCGTCCTAGAAGGAAATCTGTAGCTTCCACACAGGAAACACAGCAGCCTTCCCAGACCCGAGGCAGCCACAGGGGAGGCACTGCAGCGTAGTAGTCGGATCAATTTGCGTAAGAGGGGTTATAAGGAAATGCACAAGGGTGAGAAATGATGTTGTGTTAGTTTTTTGCACCATTGTTTATTGTGTAATAAATCTTTATTTTGTCTTCCTATATCTAGGTCTATAATTTGATGGTGGCCAATGATGAATGAAAGGACTCATTGGGATGGCCATGGAAAAGCAAAGCTGAAGGGTGATGTGGGCATTAAACCATCTGAAACGAGCAGCAATGAGATGGGTCTGCATCTCCCTTGCAGGGTTGGGATGGCAACGACGCCTCCTGGTCCTCCTCCTCCTCCTCCTCCTCCTGCACCTCCTCCTCCTCCTGCACCTCCTCCTCCTCCTGCACCTCCTCCTGGTCCTCCTCCTCCTCCTCCTCCTCCTGCACCTCCTCCTGCACCTCCTCCTCCTCCTCCTGCACCTCCTCCTCCTCCCTGGTCCTCCTCCCCCCTTCTCCTGCACCTCCTCCTCCTCCTCCTCCTGTGCCTCCTGCACCTCCTGGTCCTCCTCCTCCTCCTCCTCCTGCACCTCCTCCTCCTGGTCCTCCTACTCCTCCTCCTGCACCTCCTCCTGCACCTCCTCCTCCTGGTCCTCCTCCTCCTCCTCCTCCTCCTACACCTCCTCCTCCTCCTCCTGGTCCTCTCCTCCTCCTCCTCCTCCTCCTGCACCTCCTCCTGCACCTCCTCCTCCTCCTCCTGCACCTCCTCCTCCTCCTGCACCTCCTCCTCCTCCTGGTCCTCCTCCCCCCTTCTCCTGCACTCCTCCTCCTCCTCCTCCTGTGCCTCCTGCACCTCCTGGTCCTCCTCCTCCTGCACCTCCTCCTCCTGGTCCTCCTCCTCCTCCTCCTGCACCTCCTCCTCCTCCTGCTCCTCCTGGTCCTCCTCCCCCTCCTCCTGCATCTCCTCCTCCTCCTCCTCCTGCACCTCCTCCTCCTGGTCCTCCTCCTCCTCCTCCTGCACCTCCTCCTCTGCTCCTCCTGGTCCTCCTCCTCCTCCTCCTGCACCTCCTCCTCCTCCTGCTCCTCCTGGTCCTCCTCCTCCTCCTCCTCCTCCTCCTGCTCCTCCTCCTCCTGGTCCTCCTCCTCCTCCTCCTGCACCTCCTCCTCCTCCTGCTCCTCCTGGTCCTCCTCCCCCTCCTCCTGTACCTCCTCCTCCTCCTCCTCCTGTGCCTCCTGCACCTCCTGGTCCTCCTCCTCCTCCTCCTCCTGCACCTCCTCCTGGTCCTCCTCCTGCACCTCCTCCTCCTCCTCCTCCTCCTCCTCCTCCTCCTGTGCCTCCTGCACCTCCTGGTCCTCCTCCTCCTCCTCCTGCACCTCCTCCTCCTCCTCCTCCTGTGCCTCCTGCACCTCCTGGTCCTCCTCCTCCTGGTCCTCCTCCTCCTCCTCCTCCTTCTCTTCCTGCACCTCCTCCTCCTGGTCCTCCTCCTCCTCCTCCTCCTCCTCCTCCTGCTCCTCCTGGTCCTCCTCCTCCTCCTCCTCCTCCTCCTGCACCTCCTCCTCCTGGTCCTCCTCCTCCTCCTCCTGCATCTCCTCCTCCTCCTGCTCCTCCTGGTCCTCCTTCCCCTCCTCCTGCACCTCCTCCTCCTCCTCCTCCTCCTGTGCCTCCTGCACCCCCTGGTCCTCCTCCTCCTCCTCCTCCTGCACCTCTTCCTCCTCCTCCTGGTCCTCCTTCTCCTCCTCCTGCACCTCCTCCTCCTCCTCCTCCTCCTCCTCCTGTGCCTCCTGCACCTCCTGGTCCTCCTCCTCCTCCTCCTGCACCTCCTCCTCCTCCTCCTCCTGTGCCTCCTGCAGCTCCTGGTCCTCCTCCTCCTCCTCCTCCTGCACCTCCTCCTCCTCCTGGTCCTCCTCCTCCTCCTCCTGCACCTCCTCCTCCTCCTGTTGCTCCTCCTCCTCCTCCTGTGCCTCCTCCTTCTCCTCAGGTGGTGCTGCTGGATCGACTTCCAATGGCTGGCCCCTCATGATTGCCAGGTTGTGAAGCATTCAGTAGATGACCACGAATAGGGAGACCCGCTCAGGCGAGTACTGCAACACTCCACCAGAACGGTCCAGGCAAAGGAACCTGTTTGAGGATCCCAATGCAGTGCTCAATGATGCACCTGGTGGCAGAATGAGAATCATTGTAGGCATGTTCGCCAGCAGTCCTGGGGTTGCGAAGGGAAGTCAACAGCCAAGTGCACAGGGGATATCCCTTCTCACCGAGCAGTCATCCACAATCCTGGTTTGGCCCGGAGAAGAGGGCTGGCACACTGCCCCAGCGCAGGATGAAGGCATCGTGGGTGCTGCCTGGATACTGGGCATCAACCGCCATGATCCTGCGCTGATGGTTGCACACCAGCTGGACATTGAGGGAGTGGAATCCCTTTCTGTTCATAAACATCTCTGCATGGATTTGTGGTACCCTCAGTCCGCGTGTGTGCAGTCGATGGCCCCCTGCACCCTGGGGAACCCAGCAATCTGGACTCATCCAGCCTGCAGCTCCACCTGTTTCTCCCTGCTCATTGGGAAAGTAATGTATTGCAGCCTTCTCCTATAGAGAGCATCGGTGACTTGGATGGAGCGATGGGCGGAGAACTGAGAGATATTAGAAATATCTGTAGATGCAGACTGGAAAGGGCCAGTTGTGTCGAAGCTTAGTGCGATGGTGACTTTTGTTTCATTGCTCAGAGCTGTCCTCAGCCTTGTCTGAGGCTGCAGATCTGGCCGCAGGCGATTGCACAGCTCCCTCAGGATGTCCTTCCTGAATCGGAGCCTTCGCAGACATTGCTCATCGCTGAGCTCCAGGAATGAAAACTGATGTCAATACATCTTTGCATCGTAGGGCCTCCTTCCCCCAGCTCTGTGCTGGGCCCCTCCGATGGCAGCTGACTGATTACCTTCTCCCTCATCCTCTTGATGCTCCTCAACCTCTGCAGGCTAAAGATGGCAAGCATCTGGCTCCTCACCCACTATCTGGTGCAGAGGGTCAGGGGACCTCACCCTCCTCCTGACGCCAGCTCCTTCCTGGCCAACCTCTCTTGCGGTCTGCGGCCATCTACAGGCCCTTCTTTATGCTGCTGCCTCCCTTGCCCACTGTCTCTGGACCCGTTGCTGACAGCACCGCCTTCTCCTGCGTGCCTCCCTGACTCTCACAATGTGGACAAGGCATTCCCCTGCTAACATTGAGCCCATTGCGTCCGCAGGCTCAACCCTCACTATGAGGCCTCTGTGGAGTACAGAATGAGGACGCCAGGCCACTAGTAATCACTGCCGATGTCAAAGGGGCGAGTGATGAACTTTTCACAAGTCCGCAATACTTTGGTCCAAAAACAATGGCGATTCAACCAACAATGCTTTCACCTCCGCTGGCGATCTCCAGCTGCTCCAACACAAAAAGATGACGGGGGCACCGTCAGGCAGCAGGGGCAGAGAGGCAGCGGTGCACGTTCTGATTGCATCATTACGGCCGCATCCACAATACCGCAACGGAAGTGGGGGGAGTGAGGTGGGAATGGGGGGAGCGGGGCAGGAGTGGGGGCAGCGGGGCGAGAGTGGGGGGAGCGGGGCGGGAGTGGGGGGAGTGGGGCGGGAGTGGGGGAGCGGGGCGGGAGTGGGGGGAGCAGGGCGAGAGTGGGGGCAGTGGGGTGGGAGTGGGGGCAGCGGGGTGAGAGTGGGGGCAGTGGGGTGGGAGTGGGGGGAGCGGGGCGAGAGTGGGGGCAGTGGGGTGGGAGTGGGGGCAGTGGGGTGGGAGTGGGGGGAGCGGGGCGAGAGTGGGGGAGCGGGGCGGGAGTGGGGGCAGCGGGGCGGGAGTGGGGGCAGTGGGGTGGGAGTGGGGGGAGCGGGGCGAGAGTGGGGGGAGCGGGGCGGGAGTGGGGGCAGCGGGGCGGGAGTGGGGGCAGCGGGGCGAGAGTGGGGGCAGTGGGGTGGGAGTGGGGGGAGCGGGGCAAGAGTGGGGGGAGCGGGGCGGAAGTGGGGGCAGCGGGGCGAGAGTGGGGGCAGTGGGGTGGGAGTGGGGGGAGCGGGGCGAGAGTGGGGGGAGCGGGGCGGGAGTGGGGGCAGCGGGGCGAGAGTGGGGGCAGTGGGGTGGGAGTGGGAGGAGTGGGGCGGGAGTGGGGGCAGCGGGGCGAGAATGGGGGGAGCGGGGCGGGAGTGGGAGGAGTGGGGCAGGAGTGGGGGCAGTGGGGTGGGAGTGGGGGGAGCGGGGCGAGAGTGGGGGGAGCGGGGCGGGAGTGGGGGCAGCGGGGCGGGAGTGGGGGCAGCGGGGCGAGAGTGGGGGCAGTGGGGTGGGAGTGGGGGGAGCGGGGCAAGAGTGGGGGGAGCGGGGCGGAAGTGGGGGCAGCGGGGCGAGAGTGGGGGCAGTGGGGTGGGAGTGGGGGGAGCGGGGCGAGAGTGGGGGGAGCGGGGCGGGAGTGGGGGCAGCGGGGCGAGAGTGGGGGCAGTGGGGTGGGAGTGGGAGGAGTGGGGCGGGAGTGGGGGCAGCGGGGCGAGAATGGGGGGAGCGGGGCGGGAGTGGGAGGAGTGGGGCAGGAGTGGGGGCAGCGGGGCGAGAATGGGGGGAGCGGGGCGGGAGTGGGAGGAGTGGGGCGGGAGTGGGGGCAGCGGGGCGGGAGTGGGGGGAGCGGGGCGGAAGTGGGGGGAGCGGGGCGGGAGTGGGGGCAGCGGGGCGAGAATGGGGGGAGCGGGGCGGGAGTGACCACCGCTGCAAAAATACCTGAGGACAATTTTGCTGCCGATGGCCATTGGACCATAAGTTGGTGGCTGCTCGCCTCCGCCGCCTGGCCGACGCGTTCCGGCGGTATGTGGCCTTTGCAAGAGGCTGAATTTCGGCCCCTGTGACTCCTGGTCCCACCCAGCCTGCTCTGTTATACAAACACAATCTATTCCCTTCATCATCTTATACACCTCGATCAAACCACTGCTACGTCTACGCTTCTCTAACGTGTCGAGACCCAGCTCATTGAGCCTATCTGGAGTGAGTAAGATGCTGGGATTAATCTGAGGCCTTCGGACCCCTTGGCATTGGCTATTGGTGAGCAGTGTAGTCGTTCCGCCAACTTCCCATCCGTTTCAGGCCAATGTTGAAATTTGGCTGCCAATAGGGTTTCCAACTCTGATTGGATGTAATCCTGGAGGCTTTATCACATGATATCCAGCCTCCAATCACTGGTCAAACATCCTTTCTCCCGCATTTCCAATATTTTCTTAACTAACAAACAGAAGCGTTTGAAGGAAAATGTTAAAAGCATACAGTTTGGGCTGGATTTTCATTGGGCGTGCGCCTCTATTAACACCCCGGAGGAGCGGTAATGGGTGTGGAAACGGTTACCACGCGGACGGCCAGCTCCCAGCGCCCCGCCGGGATATTCGGTGCCGGTTTTGCGGTGGCGTGGAGCAGTACTGCCTGGGAGTGTCGAGCCGGTGTGCAACGCCCCCGGTATCGTCCTGATCTCGATATTTGTTTCGTGCTCACCCATTAGCACCCCGTAGCCAACCCGCCTGAGAAAGCGGGCGGTCCGAGTTGTCCCAGGGGCCATGAGGGAAGGTATGACTACATGAGGTAAGTGTGATTGGTTTTTTGTGTTTTATTTTTGCAATTTATCTTTATGTGGGCTGAGCAAAGTATTGGGAATGTTTTTTGTGTCTTTTGTGGCGATTTTTTTCCCCTCTCTTCGGGCGCTGTGAGGCCGACTGTTTAGCTGGGGATTTTCAGTTGCTCAGCCAGCCTAGTGCCCTAAGGTGAGGTGTGCAACGACTCCCTTAGTGCCCCGCTCCACATTCAGGGCCCAGCTGCTGAATTTTGTGGCTGCAGGCACAAACCATGTCCCGGCACTAACTTTACCGTCCCGCCGACATTAGCGTCCGAAAAAGCCTCCAACCGAAAATCCAGACCCTTATTTTTTAATGCCTCACTGATTTTTCTCCTGGAATCCTTGTAGCGGTGTCCAGGAGATTCATCCTTAATTCCTGGAGACTCAAGGACACTCCAGCAAGGTTGGTAACCCTAGCCGCTGATACCTGAAATGAATGAAGGATGTCCCATTTCCAATATCCCTCACCTTTCTGAGCAGGCACCTTAAACTGCCAATGACAAAACAATAGCTGGCTTTCCTGGGCTACACTGGGTACTGGGGTAAGAAAGAAAGATTTACATTTCTATAGCGTCTTTCATGACCTCAGGATATCCCAAAGCACTTTTCAGTCAATTAAATACATTTGAGGTGTTGTTACCGCTGTAATGTAGGAAACGCAGCAGCCAGGTTGCGCACAGCAAGCTGCCACAAACAGCAATGTGATAATAACCAGATAATGTTTTAGTGATGTTCATTGAGGGATAAATATTGGCCAGGGCACTTCCCTGCTCTTTTTTTGAAACAATTCAATGGGATCTTTTACATCAACCTGAGAGGGCAGACGGGGCCTCGGTTTAACATCTCATTCTCATTCTGATGGTATGGCACTGCCCAGATTCATGCTCAAGTTTCTGAAGTGATCTATAAACCCATGACCATCTGACTCAGAGGCGAGAATCCTACCCACTAAGCCACGGCCGACACATTTATCCCATTAAACCTAGTATAAGTAGAAGTGGACTGTGCCACAGTATGGCAAACTACCTTAAATTCTGCAGCTGATTGCCCTCTGCGGTCCATTAATACACCCAGGGCAGCTATAGCGTGGTTCAGATGTAGAGTAAAGCTCCCTCTACTTTGCCCAAACATTGGCTGGGATTTCTTCAGAGCTGCTCCTGCTTTGCCGCCGTAACTCCACCGGAAGTGTGCCGGACATCCTGTCCATACGCCTCAGTGAGGGTTCCAGTTCAAAGGTGCAGAGCGGCTCCCGAGAAATTCCCGGCCATTGTGTCATAACCTGACCTCACCATACCAGCGAGACAGTTCCATTAGCCACAGCAACTCTTCCTTTTTGTCTAATTAACTCTGGCCTCGTGGTCATCCACCAATCCTGTCACCCCACCATTGGAGGCCGTGCCTTGAGTCATCTAGGCCCCTAAATTTACCTCCCTAAATATCTCCGCCTCGCTACACCTCTCTCTCCTTCTTTAAGGTGCTGCTTAAAAGAGAAATTCGTCTCAGGTGGTGGTTCAAAGCGGGTGGTATTGGATCGGTCCCCCGTTATACGCAGCGTCTGATATTCAGTTGCATCAAGGCTAGTTTCTAGGCCTACCTCTTTGACCAAGAGTTTGATTACCCATCCTAATGTCTCCTTCTTTGGCTTGGAGTCAAATCTTTGTCTGGTTACACTCCCATCAAGCGCCTCGGGCCGTTTTATAAATGCATGTTGTTGTTATTTGAGCGGCCGTGGCATTTCAGTGAACTTGCTTTCATTGGAGAAAAGAAAATGGAGGTGGGACAGGATCCAGATAAAAGGCACAGATCATGGCTCCAGATCACAAGATTGGTTCAGACGAAGAAAGCCCTTCATTCATTCTATAACAGCAGCTCTATTGTCTATGTAACTGTGGCCAGATCATTTGCATTGGACTCCTCGTGCCGACCCAGGGAACAGAAGTTTAAAATTAACCAGATTCAAACGAGGTTAGCGCTGTGAAGAAGCCCCTTCCCTATACAGTTGTGGACGCGCAGTGAAAACTGTTGATCCTTGGTAAATCAAATCCTTCAACCAAGGAGGTGTCAGTTGTGACTCAGTCAGCAGCGCCCTGTGGTTCAAGTCCCACTCCAGAAACATCAGCACATAATCCAGGTTGACACTTCACTTGAGTGCAGTACTGAGGGAGTGCTGCATTGCCGGAGGTGCCGTCTTTTGAATGAGACATTAAACTGAGGTCCTCTCGGGAGGACATAAAAATCCCATGGCAATATTTCAATGAAGAGCAAATGAGAGTTCTTCTTGGTGTCCTGGGCTAATATTTTTCTTTCAACCAACATCACTAAAACAGGTTATCTGGCCATTACCACATTGCTGTTTGTGTGAGCTTGCTGCGCACAAATTGGCTGCCACATTTCCTACATAACTACAGTGACTATACTTAAAAAAAAAAGTACTTCATTATCAATAATCTGGTCGTTATCTCATTGTTGTTGTTTTTTCATTTTCTTTGAACAGCTAGCTATAGAAATATTGGTAATAGGAAGAAAGAATGCTTGATTGAGAGAAGAATCATCCAATCAAGTAACAGAGTCTGTTCACTTTACACTTGGTATAGGAAGGCGGTGTGCCGTGAAGATGGGCGTGTCTATTGATCAGTGGTGGGAGTGCAGGGAGTGGGATGGTTGGAGGTGGGAGGAACATAGAATGTTACCTCCAGGATTACGTTCAAACTTAATTGTCCTTGAGAAGGTGGTGGTGAGCCGCCTTCTTGAACCGCTGCAGTCCATGTGGTGAAGGTACTCCCACAGTGCTGTTAGGGAGTTCCAGGATTTTGACCCACGATGATGAAGGCACAGCAATATATTTCCAAGTCAGGATGGTGCGTGACTTGGAGGGGATTTTGGAGGTGATGGTGTTTGAACATAAGAACATAAGAACTAGGAGCAGGAGTAGGCCATTTGGCCCCTCGAGCCTGCTTTGCCATTTAATAAGATCATGGCTGATCTGATCATGGGCTCAGCTCCACTTCCCCGCCCGCTCCCCATTACCTTTTACTCCTTTATTGCTCAAAAATCTGTCTATTCGCCTTAAATATATTCAATGACCCAGCCTCCACAGCTCTCTGAGGTAGAGAATTCCACAGATTTACAACCCTCTAAGAGACGAATTTCCTCCTCATCTCAGTTTTAAATGGGCGGCTCCTTATTCTGAGACTATGTCCCCTAGTTTTAGTTTCCCCTATGAGTGGAAATATCCTCTCTGCATCCACCATATCGAGACCCCTCATTATCTTATATGTTTCGATAAGATCACCTCTCATTCTTCTGAACTCCAATGAGTATCAGCCCAACTTACTCAACCTATCTTCGTAAGTCAACCCCCTCATCTCCAGAATCAATCTAGTGAGTCTTCTCTGAACAGCCTCCAATGCAAGTATATCCTTCCTTAAATACTGAGACCAAAACTGCATGCAGTACTCTAGGTGTGGCCTCACCAATACCCTGTACAGTTGTAGCAGGACTTCTCTGCTTTTATACTCTATCCCCCTTGCAATAAAGGCCAACATTCCATTTGCCTTCCTGATTATTTGCTGTACCTGCATACTAACTATTTGTATTTGATGCACAAGGACCCCCAGGTTCCTATGTACTGCAGCACTTTGTAATTTTTCTCCATTTAAATAGTAATTTGCTTTTCTATTTTTTCTGCCAAAGTGGATAACCTCACATTTTCCCACATTACATTTCATATGCCAAATTTTTGCCCACTCACTTAGCCTGTCTAAATTTCTTTGCAGATTTTTTGTGTCCTCCTCACAATTTGCTTTCACACCCATCTTTGTTTCATCAGCAAACTTGACTACATTACACTCGGTCCCTTCAACCAAGTCATTAATATAGATTGCAAATAGTTGAGGCCCCAGCACCGATCCCTGCGGCACCCCACTAGTTATTGTTTGCCAACCGGAAAAAGATCCATTTATCCCGACTCTCTGTTTTCTGTTAATAAGCCAATCCTCCATCCATACAAAATATTGCCCCCAACCCCGTGAACTTTTATTTTGTGCAGTAACCTCTTATGTGGCATCTTATCGAATGCCTTCTGGAAATCCAAATATACCACATCCACTGGTTCCCCCTTATCCACCCTGCTTGTTACATCCTCAACGAGCTCCAGTAAATTTGTCAAACATGATTTCCCTTTCATAAAACCATGCTGACTCTGCTTGATTGAATGATGCTTTTCCAAATGTCCTGCTACTGCTTCCTTAATAATGGACTCCAACATTTTCCCAATGACAGATGTTAGGCTAACTGGTCTATAGTTCCAGCTTTCTGTCTGCCTCCTTTTTTAAATAGGGGCGTTACATTTGCAGTTTTCCAATCTGCTGGGACCTCCCCAGAATCCAGGAAATTTTGGTAGATTACAACCAATGCATCCACTATCTCTGCAGCCACTTCTTGTAAGACCCGAGGGTGCAAGCCATCAGGTCCAGGGGACTTGTCCGCCTTTAGTCTTATTATTTTACCAAGTACTACTTCTGTAGTGATAGTGATTGTATTAAGTTCCTCCCTCCCTATAGCCCCTTGATTATCAACTATTGGGATGTTTCTATTGTCTTCGACCGTGAAGATCGATACAAAATATTTGTTCAACGTCTCTGCCATTTCCCTGTTCTCCATTATTAATTCCCCAGTCTCATCCTCCACGGGACCAACATTTACGTTAGCCACTGTTTTCCTTTAGAAACCTGTAGAAACCCTTACTATCTGTTTTTAATATTTCGTGCTATTTTACTTTCATAATCTATCTTCTCTCTCTTTATTATTTTTTTTAGTCGTTCTTTACTGGCTTTTAAAAGTTAGCCACGGATGGTTATCCCTTCTTGTTATGTATGTAACCCTTGGCAACCTATATCACACCACCACCAGAAGGCCTACCTGTTGGAGTCCCCCCAGCATCCCTTGGGAGCACTGTATATAAGCAGGCCTCCCACGATGTACCAGCACTCTGGAGTTCAATTAAAGGAGCTAAGGTCACACTTACTTATTGCATACAGTACTCAGTTTCATCCTTTATTATGAGTATAATAATTGACGACGAGGTAAAGAACAACCGCGCGAAAATGCAAAGAACTGTTGGTATCCTGGAGAAATTCTCAGAAGAGGACGATTGGGAGGCCTTCATGGAGAGACTCGACCAGTACTTCATGACCAACGAGCTGGAAGGGGACGAGAACGCTACCAAACGAAGGGCGATCCTCCTTACCATCTGTGGGGTAACGACCTATGGCCTCATGAAGAATCTTCTAGCTCCAGTGAAACCAACAACCAAATCCTATGAAGAATTGTGTTCGCTGGTCCGGGAGCACCTAATCCGAAGGAAAGCGTTTTGATGGCGAAGTATCAGTTCTACACATGTCAACGGTCGGAGGGCCAGGAAGTGGCGAGCTATGTCACCGAACTAAGGCGCCTTGCAGGACATTGCGAGTTGGATGGATTCCTTGAACAAATGCTAAGACATTTTTTTCTGCTTGGCATTGGCCATGAGATAATCCTTTGCAAACTATTGGCTGTTGAAACACCGAATCTGAGCAAAGCCATAACGATAGCCCAGGCATTTATGTCCACCAGCGATAACACCATACACATTTTGCAGCATAAAGAGGTTTTGGCTAGTACTGTGCACAAAGTAACGTCGTTTTCAAGCAGGAATATACAGAGCAGAATGTACAGACCGGCTGCTGCACGACCTCAGATGACCCAGAGACCGCCGTCAATCATTAATGTGAGGCAGTTAACAACTTGTTGGCGTTGTGGAGGTGATCATTGGGCCCATCAATGCCGCTTCAAACACTATGCTTGCAACGGTTGCAGAACAATAGGAAACCTCCAGCGAATGTGCAGGCGAGCTGCAAACCCTGCAAACCATCACATTGCAGAGGAAGATCGATCCATGGTGGATCAGGCTGAACTAGAGACTCGAACTGAGGAGGCAGAAGTGTACGGGGTACATACTTTCACCACTAAATGTCCACCGATTATATTAAAAGTTGAACTGAATAGAATTCCAGTATCCATGGAACTGGACACGGATGCAAATCAATCTATAATGAGCAAAAAGGCCTTCGACAGGCTGTGGTTCAACAAGGCACAAAGGCCCAAGCTCAGCCCCATTCACACCAAACTAAGAACTTGCACCAAAGAGCTGATCCCTGTAATTGGCAGTGCAGAAGTCAAAGTCTCCTATGATGGAGCAGTGCACGAACTCCCACTATGGATTGTGCCAGGGGATGGCCCCACACTGTGTGGCAGAAGCTGGCTGGGAAAAATCCGTTGGAACTGGGACGACATCCGAGCGCTTTCGTCCGTCGACGATGCATCATGTGCCCAGGTTCTGAGTAGATTCCCATTGTTGTTCGAGCCAGGAATTGGAAGTTTCTTGGGGGAGAAAGTGCAGATCCACTTAGTTCCCAGTGCACGACCCATCCACCACAAGGCATGGGCGGTACCATATATGATGCGAGAGAAAGTGGAAATTGAGCTGGACAGGCTGCAGCGAGAAGGCATCATCGCGCCGGTGGAATTCAACGAGTGGGCCAGTCCGATTGTCCTGGTACTTAAAGGTGATGGCACAGTTAGAATTTGTGGGGACTATAAAGTAACGATTAACTGTTTTTCGCTACAGGGCCAGTACCCGCTACCCAATGCAGACAACCTATTTGCGACCCTGGCTGGAGGAAAGAATTCACCAAGCTGGACCTAACCTCGGCCTACATGACGCAGGAGCTAGAGGAATCTTCGAAAGACCTCACCTGCATCAACATGCACAAAGGTCTGTTGATCCATAACAGCTGCCCGCTTGGGATTCATTCGGCCGCGACAATTTTCCAACGGAACATGGAGAGCCTGCTAAAGTCGGTTCCACGCACTGTGGTTTTCCAGGACGACATACTGGTCATAGGTCGGGACACCATCGAACACTGGAAGAATCTGGAAGAGGTTCTAAATCGGCTAGGTCAAGTGGGACTCAGGTTGAAACGCTCGAAGTGTGTTTTCCTGGCGCCAGAGGTCGAGTTCTTGGGAAGAAGAATCGCGGCAGACGGCATCAGACCCACCGACGCCAAGACGGAGGCCATCAAGAACGCACCGACACCACAGAACGTAACGGAGCTGCGGTCGTTCCTGGGACTCCTCAATTATTTCGGTAATTTCCTACCTGGGCTAAGCATCTTGCTAGAACCCCTAAATGTGCTACTGCGCAAGGGAGATGACTGGGTATGGGGGAATTCACAAGAGGCTGCCTTTGAGAAAGCCATAAATCTGTTATGTTCATGTTCTGTATAACCCATGTAAACAATTAGTGCTAGCTTGCGATGCATCGTCATACAGGGTCGGGTGTGTGTTACAACAGGCTAACGATCGGGGAATTTGCAACCGGTCGCCTATGCGTCCAGGAGTCTTTCCAAGGTCAAAAGGGCCTACAGCATGATTGAAAAAGAAGATTTGGCATGCGTTTACAGGGTGAAAAAAATGCACCAGTATTTGTTTGGTCTCAAGTTTGAGCTAGAAACTGGCCATAAGCCGCTCATATCGCTATTCTCAGTGAGCAAAGGGATTAACACCAATGCCTCTGCCCGGATCCAAAGATGGGCGCTCACTCTGTCGCATACAACTATGTAATCCGCCACAGACCAGGCACAGAGAACTGAGCTGATGCTCTCAGTCGGCTACCCTTGCCCATCACCGGGGTGGAAATGGCACAGCCTGCAGACTTGCTCATGGTGATGGATGCATTCGAAAACGAAAAGTCACCCGTTACGGCCCAAATGTTCAGGACCTGGACCGGCCAGGATCCTTTACTGACCCTGGTAAAAAAACTGTGTCCTCCATGGGAGCTGGTCCAGCGTCCCAGCGGAGATGCAGGAAGAGATTAAGCTGTTCCACAGGCGCAAATCCAAAATGTCCTTACAGGCGGACTGTCTTTTGTGGGGTAATCGTGTGGTCTTGCCCAAGACAGGCAGAGAAACGTTCATACATGACCTACACAGCACCCACCCAGGCAGTGTAATGATGAAAGCCATAGCCAGATCCCATGTGTGGTGACCCGGCATCGACTCAGATTTAGAATCATGCGTGCGCCAGTGCAACACTTGCTCTCAACTGAGCAACGCACCCAGAGAGGCACCGCTACATTTGTGGTCGTGGCCCTCCAGCCCGTGGTCTAGGATCCACGTTGACTTCCCTACTCGTTTCTAAGAAATATATTCTTGGTTGTTGTGGATGCTTATTCAAAATGGATTGAATATGTAATAATGTCTGTAAGCACGTCCACCGCCACCATCGAAAGCCTACGAGCCATGTTTGCCACACATAGCCTGCCTGATGTCCTTGTCAGCGACAATGGGCCGTGTTTCAACAGTGCTGAATTCAAGGAATTCATGACCTGCAATGGGATCAAGCATATCACATTTGTCCCGTTCAAACCCGCATCCAACAGCCAGGCAGAACGGGCAGTTCAAACTATCAAGCAAAGCTTGAAACGCATGTCGGGAGTCTCCCTGCAGATCCAACTATACCGAGTGCTGCTCAGCTACCGCACCAGACCCCACTCGCTCACCGGGGTTCCCCCAGCAAAGCTGCTCATGAAAAGGCACTCAAAACAAGGCTCTCTCTTGTCCACCCTGATCCCCATGATCACGTCGAGGGCAGGCGTCATCAACAAAGCATGTACCATGATCGCGCAAACTTGTCACACGATATTGAGGTCAATGACCCTGTGTTTGTACTCAATTATGAACAGGATCCCAAATGGTTCGCTGACACGGTCATAGCCAAAGAAGGGAGTAGGGTGTTTCAGGTCAAATTGGCCAATGGACTAACGTGCAGAAAGCATTTGGACCAAACCAAATTGCAGTTCACTAACAGCTACGAACACCCCAAAGAGGACACCACCAACTTCGACCTTCCAACACACACACAAGTGGCAACTGACATCACGGTTAACCACGAAGCTGATCTCACCATCCCTAGCTGCCCGGCAAGGCCAGCTGGCCAGCAGCCCAGTGAAGAACCAACCAACTCACCCACACCTGCATTTGTACTGAGACGAACGACAAGGGAGCGAAAAGCCCCAGATCGTCTCACCCTGCAAATAAGTGTACTATTGACTTTACGAGGGAGTGATGTTATGTATGTAACCCTTGGCAACCTGTATCACACCACCACCAGAGGGCCTACCTATTGGAGTCCCAAGGGATCCCAGCATCCCTTGGGAGCACTGTATATAAGCAGGCCACCCACACTGTACCAGCACTCTGGAGTTCAATTAAAGGAGCTAAGGTCACACTTACTCATTGCATACAGTGCCAGTTCACTTTAGCCAACTCTGCCTTCAATACCTTTGTAGTTTCCTTTATTTAAGCTTATGACAATGGTTTGAGATCCAACTTTCTCACCTTCCAACTGACTTTGAAATTCAACCATGTTATGGTCACTCATTCCTAGGGAATCCTTTACTCGGAGATCATTTATTAAGCCTGTCTCATTACACAGAATTAGATCTAAGATAGCCTGCTCCCTGTTTAGTTCCGCACGTACTGTTCAAGGAAACTATCCCGGATATACTCTGTGAACTTTTCCTCAAGGCTACCTTGGCCAATTTGCTTTGTTCAATCAATATGAAGGTTAAAATTGCCCATGATTATTGCTGTTCCTTTCTTACAAGCCTACATTATTTTTTGATTTATATGCACCTTCCAGGTGGTAGCGGTCACAGTTTGGTAGGTGCTGTCAAAAAAGCTTTAGTGAGTTGCTGCAGTGCATCTTGTAGATGGTACACGCTGTAGTAACATTGCGCCGGTGGTGGAGGGAGTGAATGTATAAGTTGATGAATGGGGTGCCAATCAAACGGGCTGCTTTGTCCTGGCTGTTTTTTAAAATTATTCGTTCTTGGGATGTGGGTGGGGTGGGTGTTGCTGACAAGGCCAGCATTTATTGCCCATCCCGAATTGCCCTCGAGAAGGTGATGGTGAGCTGCCTTCTGGAACCGCTGCAGTCCGTGTGGTGAAGGTACTCCCACAGTGCTGTTAGGGAGGGAGTTCCAGGATTTTGACTCTGCGACAATAAGTAACGGCAATATATTTCCTAGTCAGGATGGTGTGTAATGTAGAGGGGTACTTGGAGGTGATGGTGTTCCCATGCGCTTGCTGCCCTTGTCCTTCTAGGTGGTAGAGGTCGCGGGTTTGGAAGGTGCTGCCGACGAAGCCTTGGCGAATTGCTGCAGTACATCTTGTAGATGGTACACACTGCAGCCACATTGCGCCGGTGGTGGAGGGAGTGAAAGTTTAAGGTGGTGAATGGGGTGCCAATCAAGTGGGCTACTTTGTCCTGGATGGTGTCGAGCTTATTGAGTGTTGTTGGCGCTGCACTCATCCAGGCAAGTGGTGAGTATTCCATCACACTCCTGACTTGTGTCTTTTATATGGTGGAAAGGCTTTGGGGAATCAGGAGATGAGATACTTGCCGCAGAATACCCAGCCTCTGACCAGCTCTTGTTGCCACAGTATATATGTGGCTGGTACAGTTAAGTTTCTGGTTGATGTAACCCCCAGGATGTTGATGGTGGGGGATTCAGTGGTGGTAATGTCATTGAATGTCATGGGCGGAGGTTAGACTGTCTCTTGTTGGAGATAATCATTGCCTGGCACTTGTGTGGCATAAATGTTACTTGCCAATTATCAGCCCAGGTCTGGATGTTGTCCAGGTCTTGCTGCATGCGGGCATAGACTGCTTCATTATCTGAGAAGTTGTGAATGGAACTGAACACTGTGCAATCATCAGCGAAAATCCCCACTTCTGACCTTAGCATGGAGGGAAGGTCATTGATGAAGCAGCTGAAAATGGTTGTGCCCAGGACACTGCCCTGAGGAACTCCTGTAGCGATGTCCTGGGGCTGAGATGATTGGCCTCCAACCACCATAACCAACTTAATTTGTGCTAGGTATGACTCCAACCAGTGGAGAGTTTTCCCCCTCATTCCCATTGACTTCAATATTACTAGGGCTCCTTGATGCCACACTCGGTCAAATGCTGCTTTGCTGTCTGGAGCCGAGTAGTCCTGGCAGAACCCAAACTGAGCATCAGCGAGCAGATTATTGGTGAGTAAGTGTCGCTTGATAGGACTGTTGATGACACTATCCATAGCTTTGCTGATGATTGAGAGTAGTCTGATGAGGCGGTAATTGGTCGGATTGGATTTGTCCTGCTTATTGTGGACAGGATGGGGCCGAAATTCCTCTCCACCCGAAACAAGATGCACCTACCGAATTTGAAGGGATCCATCCGCCCCAATGCATGGGGCGGACAATCCGGAAAAATTCAGGTGCTGGTGGAGTTTTTTGGAGCGGGACGAAAAGGTCTCATCATCGGGGCGGAAGTGAGGGGTGGTTGGGGTGGCCAACGCTCGAGGTCATCAGCGCCGCCCTGATGACATCATCACGCTGGCGCGTCACAATGTCCCTCCCCTTCAGTTAAAAGGGAGGGCTGCTGCGAACTCTGAAGCCACCTTAGTGGCACCTATTGGGCCACTTGTGAGGGTTTTGGCCGGGCCAGCAGCCTGGCACCTAAGAGGGGGTACCAGGATGCCTGTTGGTGAGCCGGCCGAGCCCACGGCCATAATTGTCGGCCCGACTTGGCAGTCGGCCGACAATAAAAAATACCACGGAGTCGCCACTTCCCCTTTAAGGGTGGCTGTGCCGCCAAGCCACAGAGAATGTACCCACAGCAAAAGCTGTCAGTGGCACCGACTGGCAGCGGCGCCGCTCCCACGGGGCAATTCCGGTAAGGGGTCGGCGCATACACAACTCGGCGGGAAAACAGGTGAGGCAGTCCCCTACACCGCTCCAAAACTGAAGGAGGGCAATGTTCAAAGTGGCGGCCTTTCCATGGCAACTCAGCGGCTGCTTTCAGGCGGCCATGGGCCTTATCGAAAGGGGCAAGTTCGGCCCAGACATACCTGGGCAAATTTCCACATTGTCGGGTAGATGCCAGTGTTGTAGCTGTTCTGGAACAACTTGGCGAGAGGTGCGGCTAGTTCTGAAGCACAAGTCTTCAGCACAACAGCCAGGAGGTCCGGGCACTTCTGGCTGAAAATGGTTGCCAACGCTTCAGCCTTATCTTTTGCACTTGCGTGCTGGGCTCTTCCATCATTGAGGATGGGGATATTTTTGGAGCCTCCTCCTCCCGTTAGTTGTTTAATTGTCCACCACCATTCATGACTGGATGTGGCAGGACTGCAGAGCTTTGATCTGATCCGTTGTTTGTGGGATCGCTTAGCCCTGTCTATAGTATTCCATTTCTGCTGTTTAGCCTGTATGCAGTCCTGTGTTGTAGCTTCCCCAGGTTGGCACCTCATTTTTAGGTATGCCTGGTGCTGCTCCTGGCATGCTCCCCTGGCTTGTTGGTAATGGTAGAGTGAAGCCCAGTTTTGAGCTGCTAGATCTATTTTGAATCTATCCCATTTAGCACGGTGGTAGTGCCACACAACATGATGGCTGGTATCCTCAGTGTGAAGATGGGACTTCATCTCCACAGTGACTGTGTGGTGGTTACTGCTACCAATGCTATCATGGACAGATCATCTGTGACATGTAGATTGGTGAGGACGAGGTCAAGTAAGTTTTTCCCTCATGCTGGTTCTCTCACCATCTGTCGCAGGCTCAATCTGCCAGCTATGTCCTTCAGGACTCGGCCAGCTTGGGCAGGAGTGATGCTACCGAGCCACTCTTGATGATGGACATTGAAGTCCCCACCCAGAGTGCATTCTGTGCCCTTGCAACTCTCAGTGCTTTTTCCTAGTGGTGTTCAACATGGAGGAGTACTGATTCATCAGCTGAGGGAGTGTTGTTGGTGGTAATCAGCAGGAGGTTTCCTTGCCCAAGCTTGACCTGAAGCCAGGAGATTTCATGGGGTCCGGAGTCAATGTTGAGGATTCCCAGGGCCACTCCCGACTGTATATCACTGTGCCGTCATCCCAGGTGGGTCTGTCCTGCAGGTGGGTCAGGATATACTCAGGGATGGTGATGGAGGAGTCTGGGACATTGGTTGAAAGGTATGATTCTGTGAGTATGACTATGTCAGATGCTAAGTCATTGAATATTTTCAAGGCTGAGATAGATTTTTGGAGCCTAGGGGAATCAAGGGAAATGGAGATCGGTCGGGAAAGTGGAGTTGAGGTCGATGATCAGCAATGATCTAATTGAATGGCGTAGCAGGCTTGAGGGGCCATATGGCCTACTTCTGCTCCTATTTCTTATGTTCTTAACTCTATACAGTTACACAGTGATTAACTCTCACCTTGCTGAATAAAGGTAAGCTCTACAGGTACACAGTGAGTAACCCTTACCAGGCTGAATAAACAGGGATTCAACAAACATTGCTCATATGGGCAGAACAGTCACATTGCGATCACACTGCCAACAATCTTCCAAAGCAGCATTGAGATTTTTAAACTATAATATCTAAAATAAGGCTATGAATCCATCGCGCCACGTTATTGAGCTGTCCCATCTGCGGTCGTGATGCTTAAAGTGATTGAACCTAAACTCAGCATTTTACAGACCAGGATTGTGTCCCCTCCCAACAATCCTTCTCCCCCTCCAAATCTGCGAGTCTCTCCCGGTAACTTTGATTTTTTTTGCTCGAAATCACGAACTTTGTCCCAGTGCTTGAAATTGGTTTGAAGAAATGTCCCTGATCATTGATCCCATTGGTACAAAGCTGGTCTTACCAGTACATTTTACAGGATTAAACGAACCTGTTTTGATTTATAATTAAATGGCAGTGACACATATCCCAGTATTCCAGAGTACAGAGTACGATCAACAGGTTTCACATTTACTGGATACTTTGGGTAGATGAGACATAGTCACGCTTGCCTCCTGCCCCACCTTCTCCATGACTCACCGACGTGTCATTTCCCCAGTTCAACTGCACGTTTCTGCTTTACATTCCATTCCCCACGGTTACCTTGTTCACCTTCAACCATGCATCTCTTTGGATAAGACATTAAACCTAGGGCTAGACTAGCGTGTCGGGCTACCATAAGAACATAACATAAGAACATAAGAAATAGGAGCAGGAGTAGGCCATTTGGCCCCTCGAGCCTGCTCCACATTTAATAAGATCATGGCTGATCTCATCATGGACTCAGCTCCACTTCACTGCCCACTCCCCATAACCCTTTATGCCCTTATCGCTCAAAAATCTGTCTAGCTCTGCCTTAAATATATTCAATGACCGAGCTGCCACAGTTCTCTGGGGCAGAAAATTCCACAGATTTACAACCCTCTGAGAGAAGAAATTCCTCCTCATCTCAGTTTTAAATGGGCGGCCCCTTATTCTGAGATTGTGACCCCTAGTTCTAATTTCCCCTATGAGTAGAAATATCCTCTCTGCATCCATCATGTCGAGACCCCTCATAATTTTATATGTTTCGATAAGATCACCTCTCATTCTTCTGACCTCCAATGAGTATCGGTCCAATCTACTCAACTTATCTTCATAAGTCAACCCCCCTCATCTCAGGAATCAACCTAGTGAACCTTCTCTGAACAGCCTCCAATGCAAGGATATCCTTCCTTAAATACGGAGATCAAAACTGTACGCAGTACTCTAGGTGTGGTCTCACCAATACCCTGTACAGTTGTAGCAGGACTACTCTGCTTTTATACGCCATCCCCCTTGCAATAAAGGCCAACATTCCATTTATCTTCCTGATTATTTGCTGTACCTGCATACTAGCCTTTTGTGTTTCATGCGCAAGTACCCCCAGGTCCCTCTGTACTGCAGCACTTTGCAATTTTTCTCCATTTAAATAGTCATTTGCTTTTCTATTTTTTCTGCCAAAGTGGATAACCTCACATTTTCCCACATTGCCAAATTTTTGCCCACTCACTTAGCCTGTCTATATCCCTTTGCAGATTTTTTGTGTCCTCCTCACAATTTTCTTTCCCACCCATCTTGGTATCATCAGCAAACTTGGCTACATTACACTCGGTCCCTTCATCCAAGTCATTAATATAGATTGTAAATAGTTGAGGCCCCAGCACCGATCCCTGCGGCACCCCACTAGTAACTGTTTGCCAACTGGAAAAGGACCCATTTATCCCGATTCTCTGTTTTCTGTTAATTAGCCAATCCTCTATCCATGCTAAAATATTGCCCCCAACCCCGTGAACTTTTGTGCAGTAATCTTTTATGTGGCACCTTATTGAATGCCTTCTGGAAATCCAAATACACCATATCCACTGGTTCCCACTTATCCACCCTGCTCGTTACTGTCATGTATCTTACATTATTATATATAACTGTATCCTAACATGCTATACATGACTGTAATAAGATATGACCTGTAACCACCAGCATACCTTACCACCAGGGATGCACTTGCAAGACACAGGTATATAAGGACAGGTCTCAGGCAAGTGCAGCATTCCAGAGCTGTGAAATAAAGGTGCAGGTCCAGAGTGACCTTGACTTCATTACATGCCTCGTGTGACTCTGTACTGAGGGAACAGGACTTTACAGTGGCGACGAGTTACGGGATTACAGAATCCACAGAATGGCGAACAACGGATCAGATGAAAAGTACAATGCGGGAGACAATTGGGAGGACTTTATAGAAAGGCTTCAGCAAAGCTTTGTAACCAAAGACTGGTTGGGCGACGATAAGGCAGACAAGAGAAGAGCCCATCTCTTGACCAGCTGTGGCTCGAAAACATACGCTTTAATGAAGGATCTGTTGGCACCCGAGAAACCAGCAAGCAAGTCGTTTGAAGAATTGCGCACACTGGTAAGAGACTACCTGAAGCCAGCGAACAGCCTACACGTGGCTAGACACAGGTTCTACAACTACAGACGCTGTGTGGGCCAGAGCATACCCGACTTCGTGGCGGAACTTCGGAGGTTGGCTAGTTTATGTGAGTTCTCCGATGAACTGAGGAGAGAAATGCTGAGAGACTTTTTCATTGAAGGAATAGGCCACGCAGGCATATTCCGAAAGCTCATAGAGACCAAGAACATGACCTTAGAGGCAGCAGCACTGGTTGCACAGACATTCTTGGTAGGGGAAGAAGAAACGAGGTTGATTTACAATGCAGGTACGACAACGAACGAAATATTGGAAGAAGAAGTTCACAGCACTAAACAAGCTGCTACCCCCACACACAGACAAAACAGGGAGAACAGGCTCTCGACAGCAGGCAGATGCCATCAAGGACCACAGGAACGGCCGTTCACACCTCATCAACCCACAATGCGAGCAATCAACTACAAACTGAGAGAAGCTCAGGAGAGATCAGCCAGACGCAGCTCATTCTTTGGGAACACTTTGAACAATGGACCAGGTCTGTGCTGGAGGTGTGGGGGTGGGCACTCGTCAAGGGGATGTCGATTTCAGCAAGCTGTTTGCAGAAATTGTGAATATACAGGGCATTTGGCCCGCATGTGCAAAAAAACGGCAGCTCGGCTGGTATATGAATCGGATGGGTCGGAAAGCGGACCAGAAGATGGTGGGGACAGTACCCAGGACACCGATGTACAGCGGGTCAACACGATCAATGGCCGCTGCTCCTACAACAGGACGCCTCCTATAATGATGAGGGTCCTACTCAACGGGATATCTGTCAACATGGAGCTGGATACGGGAGCGAGTCAATCTCTTATGGGCGCTCAACAATTTGAACAACTGTGGCCGCATAAAAGAGACAGACTAAAACTCACAAGGGTCGACACCAAACTAAGGACCTATACCAAAGAAATCGTACCAGTCCTCGGCAGCGCCATGCTCTCTGTCACACACAAAGGGACAGTGAACTTGTCCCCGGAGACTCCCCAGCACTGCTGGGGAGAAGCTGGCTGGCAAAACTAAACTGAAAATGGGATGATGTCCATGCCATGTCATTAGAGGAACGGACCTCCTGCTCAACAGTTATAAAGCGATTTGAACATCTCTTTCAGCCAGGTGTGGGCACTTTCAAAGGGGCCAAAGTCAAAATCTACATCACACAGGATGCTAGACCGGTCCATCACAAGGCCAGAGCTGTACCCTATGTGATGAGGGAAAAGATTGAACACGAACTAGACAGGCTTCTGCGGGAAGGCATTATATCACCTGTGGAATTTAGCGACTGGGCAAGTCCCATCGTCCCAGTCATGAAGCCTGATGGATCCGTACGAATCTGTGGGGACTACAAATCTACCATAAACAGAGTCTCCCTACAGGACCAGTACCTGCTGCCCAGAGCGGAGGACTTATTTGCCACATTGGCTGGAGGTAAACTTTTCTCAAAATTAAACCTCACATCTGCGTATATGATGCAAGAATTGACCGAGGAATCCAAGCTACTCACCACCATCAACACACATCGAGGCCTTTTCATGTACAATCGATGCCCATTCGGCATCAGGTCGGCAGCTGCCATATTCCAGCGCAACATGGAGAGTCTGCTCAAGTCCATCCCGGGGACGATTGTATTTCAAGACAACATACTTATCACGGGCAGGGACATCGACTCCCATCTCTGTAATTTGGAGGAAGTACTAAAGCGGTTGGATCGGGTAGGCCTATGAGTCAAGAAATCCAAGTGCCTGTTTCTCGCACCCGAGGTTGAATTTTTGGGCAGAAGGATTGCCGCTGATGGAATCCGCCCAACAGAGTCCAAAACAGAAGCAATTCGCCTGGAACCCAGGCCCCGGAATGTCTCAGAACTGCGCGCCTTTCTCGGGCTACTCAATTACTTTGGGAACTTTATGCAGAACTTAAGCACGCTGCTGGAGCCTCTCCACGTGCTACTCAGAAACGGGTGCGATTGGTTTTGGGGGGACGCCCAGGAACGCGCCTTCAATAAGGCACGCAACCTTCTGTGTTCCAACAGTGTTTTGACTTTCTTTGACCCAGGTACAAAGCTAGTTCTCACATGCGTCAGCTTACGGGGTCGGATGCGTTTTGCAACATGTCAATAGTGCGGGCAAATTACAACCCATAGCTTATACCTCCAGGTCACTTTCGCGGGCGGAGCGCGGGTACGGAATGGTGGAGCAGGAGACGCTCGCGTGCGTGTACGGTGTCAAAAAGATGCACCAATACCTTTTCGGGGCTAAATTCGCGTTAGAAACCGACCACAAGCCCCTCACATCTCTCCTATCCGAGAGCAAGGCAATAAACGCCAACGCCTCGGCGCGAATTCAACGGTGGGCACTCATGCTGGCGTCCTACGACTGTACCATAAGGCACAGACCAGGCACAGATAAATGTGCCGACGCGCTCAGCAGGCTACCCCTGGCGACCACGGAAGGGTCTGACGAACAGGGCTGTGAGATAGTCATGGCAATCAATGCCTTTGAGTCCACAGGTTTGCCCATGACGGCTCGCCAAATCAGAGCCTGGACAGCCAGCGACCCCACGTTATCCTTAATAAAAAGATGTGTCCTAACCGGTGACTGGGCAGGGGCTCGCGATGCCTGCCCCGAGGAATTAAAACCCTTTCACAGGCACATGCATGAGCTATCACTACAAGCAGACTGCCTGATGTGGGGCAGCCGAGTAGTCATGCCTCTGCGAGGCAGAGAGACATTTGTCCGGTAGCTCCACCGCGAGCACCCAGGGATCATTCTCATGAAGGCCATAGCCAGATCCCACGTCTGGTGGCCTGGTATTGACGCGGACTTGGAGCTCTGCGTCCGAAGGTGCACCATTTGTGCCCAAATCAGCAATGCCCCCAGGGAGGCTCCACTGAGCCCCTGGCCCTGGCCTACCAAACCGTGGTCGCGGGTGCACATAGACTATGCGGGCCCATTCATGGGCAAAATGTTCCTCGTAGTTGTATTTTCAAAGTGGATCGAATGCACCATTTTAAACTTGAGCACAACCTCCACCACTGTGGAGAGCCTCGCAACCATGTTTGCAACGCACAAAATCCCTGACATATTGGTCAGTGGCAATGATCCGTGCTTCACCAGCGCAGAATTCCAAGACTTTATAATTGACCACGGCATGAATCATATCAAGACGGCACCGTTCAAGCCGGCCTCCAACGGCCAGGCGGAGAGAGCAGTGCAAATCATTAAACAAGGCATGCTTAAAATGCAAGGTCCCACGCTGCAGCGTTGCCTGCCGCGACTGCTGCTGGCATACAGATCTCGTCCGCACTCACTGACTGGGATCCCCCCCGCGCAACTGTTGATGGAAAGGACTTTAAAAACAAGGCTCTCTTTAATCCTCCCAGACATGCACGAAATCGTTGAGGCAAAGTGCCGTAAGCTGACTGAGTACCATGACAGATATTCGAGGGGGAGATGGAATGAGATAGGGGACAAAGTGTTTGTACTAAACTATGGCAGGGGTCCCAAATGGCTTGCAGGGACAGTAATGGGCAATGAAGGAAACAGGCTACTGGTAGTACAAATGGACAATGGCAAAACCTGCCGGAGGCATGTAGACCAAGTCAAAAGCAGATTTACCAACAACACTGCAAAACCAGAGACAGACTACAATGTGGAACTCGCACTACACCTGGTGGACAGACAGAGGGAACAACCTGAGGAAAGGGCAATCCCAACAGACAGCCCAGGTGAGTCAACAGCAATCACACCAATCGAAACAGACAGCCCAGGCGAGATACCAGCAACCACACCCAAAGGAAAACAGACACCAAGGCAAACAACTGAACCACAACTCAGACGCTCCACGCGAGAGCGTAGACCACCTGAGAGACTGAACCTATAAAGACAATAAGACCTTGGGGGAGGGTGATGTCATGTATCTTACATTATTATATATAATTGTATCCTAACATGCTATACATGACTGTAATAAGATATGACCTGTAACCACCAGCATACCTTACCACCAGAGGTGCACTTGCAAGAGACAGGTATATAAGGACAGGTCTCAGGCAAGTGCAGCATTCCAGAGCTGTGAAATAAAGGTGCAGATCCAGAGTGACCTTGACTTCACTACATGCCTCGTGTGAATCTGTACTGAGGGGACAGGACTTTACAATTACATCCTCAAAGAACTCCAGCAAATTTGTCAAACATGATTTCCCTTTCATAAAACCATGCTGACTCTGCTTGACTGAATTATGCTTTTCCAAATATCCTGCTACTGCTTCCTTAATAATGGACTCCAGCATTTTCCCAACGACAGATGTTAGGCTAACTGGTCTATAGTTTCCTGCTTTTTGTCTGCCTCCTTTTTTAAATAGGGGCGTTACATTTGCGGTTTTCAAATCCGCCGGGACCTCCCCAGAATACAGGGAATTTTGGTTGATTACAACCGAAGCATTATCTATCTCTGCAGCCACTTCTTTTAAGACCCGAGGGTGCAAGTGATCAGGTCCAGGGGACTTGTCCGCCTTTAGTCCCATTATTTTACCAAGTACTACTTCTTTAGTGATAGTGATTGTATTAAGTTCCTCCCTCCCTATAGCCCCTTGATTATCCACTATTAGGATATTTTTAGTGTCTTCTACCATGAAGACCGATACAAAATATTTGTTCATAGTCTCTGCCATTTCCCTGTTCTCCATTATTAATTCCCCAGTCTCATCCTCCAGGGGACCAACATTTACTTTATCCACTCTTTTCCTTTTTATATATCTGTAGAACCTCTTACTATCTGCTTTTATATTTTGTGCTAGTTTACTTTCATAATCTATCTTCCCTCGCTTTATTATTTTTTTAGTCGTTATTTGCTGGCTTTTAAAAGTTTCCCAATCCTCTGGCCTCCGACTAGTCTTGGCCACTTTGTATGCCCTTGTTTTCAATTTGATACCATCCCTTATTTCTTTAGTTAGCCACGAATGGTTATCCCTTCCCTTACAGTCTTTCCTTCTCATTAGAATATGATTTTGTTGAAAGTTATGAAATATCTCCTTAAATGTCTGCCACTGCTCATCACATTTCCTACATTACAACAATGACTACATTTCAAAAAGTACGTAATTGACTGTCAAACACTTTGGGGCATGCAGAGGTTGGGAAAGGCAGTATCGAAATGCAAGTTCTTTCTCTTTCTTCTTCACCAGATCTGTCTTTAGCGCGATCAATTTGGCTTCCTCCACTGGCCAGTTGACGAGCGAGTTTAGTGCCGTCACTGGGTGTGGTGGTCCCATGGCGAGTACCATGGCCCATTTATGTGGGCTGCTCTCTAGCAGTTGGCTGTCGGCCTAGTTTCAGATGCTGGCCTTTTGGAACATGTTTGGGCAGAAGAGATAACAGCTATTTGGTTTTGTCCACTAATAATGTGGGTCCATTTCCCAAGTAATGCACTTTAAATCTCAGGAACGCTAACCTTGCTGCCCCTTGGATTGGTTCAGTTGGTTGGAGTGGGAGCTCATTACGCCGAGCTTGGGGGCTCCGTTCCTATATGGACCTGTGCAAACTCAACTGCATCTGTTCCGCTTTCCTCCCAGCAGTGGTTAGAGTGAAGAACAGTGCATATCCCTTACCCCTAACAGGAACTCCAACAAATGTAGGTATGGGCAGCACAGTCACATTGTGATCTCACCGCTAACCATCCTCCAAAGCAGCATCGAGATTTTTAAACTATAATATGTAAAACTGAGGACATGCATATAATCACACCACATTCTTCCAACAGACCATATAAAGTGTCATGTATCTCACATTACTGTATATAACTGTATCTGACCATGCTATACATGACTGTAACTGGATATGACCTGTAACAATAAGCATACCTCACCACCAGGGGTGCACTTGCAGGAGACACTCCATACCTGTCCCACTGAGGTATATAAAGGGAGGTCTCAGGCAATTACAGCACTGGAGAGCTGGAATTAAAGGTGCAGGTCCTGAGTGACCTTGACTTCAGCATGTGTCTCGTGTCAGTCAGTACATTAGAGTCAGGACTTAACAGTGGCGACGAGTTACGGGATCACAGAATCCACAGAATGGTTACCAATAGCTCAGATGAGAAATACAATGCTGGAGACAATTGGGAGGACTTTATAGAAAGGCTCCAGCAAAACTTTGTGACCAAAGACTGGCTGGGCGATGATAAGGCAGACAAGAGAAGAGCCCATCTCTTGACCAGCTGTGGCTTGAAAACATACGCTTTAATGAAAGACCTGCTGGCACCCAAGAAACCAGTAAGCAAGTCGTTTGAGGAGTTGAGCACGCTGGTGAGAGACCACCTGAAACCAACGAGCAGCCTACACATGGCCAGACACAGGTTCTACAACTGCAGACGCTGTGTGGGCCAAAGCATACCTGACTTCGTGGCGGAACTTCGGAGGCTGGCTAGTTCATGTGAGTTCCCCGATGAACTAAGGAGAGAAGTACTGAGAAACTTTTTTATTGAAGGAATAGGCCACGCAGGCATATTCCGAAAGCTTATATAGAGACTAAGAACTTGACTCAAGAGGCAGCAGCACTGGTCGCACAGACATTCTTGGCAGGCGAAGAAGAAACGAGGCTGATCTATACTTCGGGTACGACAACCAACGAGGCATCGGAACAAGGGGTTCACATTGTGAAACAAACCGCTACCCCCACACACAGACAAAGGCAGGAGAGCAGGCCTTCAACAGCAGGCAGTGGCGCCAGAAGCCATCAATAGCAAGGGCCACATGAACGGCCGATCACACCTCATCAACCCACAATGCGAGCAATCAACAACAGATTGAGAGAAGCTCAAGGGAGATCAGCCAGATGCAGCTCATCCTTCAGAAACAATGGAAATGGTCTGTGTTGGAGATGTGGGGGGAGGCACTCAACCAGGGTGTATCGATTTCAGCGTGCCGTTTTCAGAAACTGCAACTACACAGGGCATCTGGCTCGCATGTGCAGAAAAACAGCAGCTCGGCTGGTATACGAATCGGAAGGGTCGGAAAGCAGACCAGAAGATGGTTGGAACAGTGCACGGGACGCCAAGGTACAGCAGGTTAACACGATCAATGTCCACTGTTCTTACACCAAGACGCCTCCAATTATGATGAGGGTTCTACTCAACGGGATACCCGTCAACATGGAACTGGACACAGGGGCCAGTCAATCCCTCATGAGCGTTCAACAATTTGAACAGCTGTGGCCGCACAAAAGCAACAGACCAAAACTCACAAAGATCGACACCAAACTAAGGATCTATACTAAAGAAATCGGCCCAGTTCTTGACAGCGCCATGCTCTCAGTCACACACAAAGGGATGGTGAACCGACTTTCCCTGTGGATTGTCCCCGGGGATCTCCCAGCCCTGTTGGGGAGAAGCTAGCTAGCAGAACTTAATTGGAAATGGGATGATGTTCACGCCATGTTGTCAGAGGAATGGACCTCCTGCTCAATAGTTCTAAGCCGTTTTGAACATCTCTCTCAGCCAGGTGTGGGCACCTTCAAAGGGACTAAAGTTAGAATCTACATCACACACAATGCCAGACCGGTCCATTACATGGCTAGAGCTGTGCCTTATGTGATGAGGGAAAAGATTGAAAACGAACTGGACCGGCTTCTGCGGGAAGGCATAATTTCTCCCATGGAATTCAGCGGCTGGGCAAGTCCCATCGTCCCCGTCATGAAGCCTGATGGATCCATACGAATCTGTAGGGATTACAAGTCTATCATAAACAGAATCTCCCTACAGGACCAATACCCGCTGCCCAGAGCGGAGGACCTATTTGCCACATTGACTGGAGTAAAATTTTTCTCGAAACTTGACCTCACATCTGCGTATATGACGCAAGAACTGACCAAAGAGTCTAAGCTACTCACCACCATCAACACACATCGAGGCCTTTTTGTGTACAATCGATGCCCATTCGGCATCAGGTCGGCAGCTGCTATATTCCAGCGCAACATGGAGAGTCTGCTCAAGTCCATCCCGGGGACGGTTGTGTTTCAAGATGACATACTCATCACGGGCAGGGACACCGACTCTCATCTCCGCAATCTTGAGGAAGTACTAAGTCGGTTGGATCGGATAGGCCTAAGAGTTAAGAAATCCAAGTGTCTGTTTCTCGCGCCTAAGGTTGAATTTTTGGGCAGAAGGATTGCCGCTGATGGAATCCGCCCAACCGAATCCAAAACCAAAGCAATTCGCCTGGCACCCAGGCCCCGGAATGTCTCGGAACTGCGCGCCTTTCTCGGGTTACTCAATTACTTTGAGAACTTTATGTAGAACTTGAGCACGCTGCTGCAGCCTCTCCACGTGCTACTCAGAAAGGGGTGCGATTGGTTTTGGGGGGATGCCCAAGAACGTGCCTTCAATAAGGCATGCAACCTTCTTTGTTCCAAGAGTGTTTTAGCCTTTTTTGACCCAGGTATAAAGTTAGTCCTTACGTGTGATGCGTCAGCATACGGGGTCGGGTGCGTTTTACAGCACATCAATGATGCGAGTAAATTGCAGCCCGTTGCTTATGCCTCCAGGTCACTTTCGCGGGCGGAGCGCGGGTACGGTATATTTGAGAAGGAGGCGCACGCATGCGTGTACGGTGTTAAAAAGATGCACCAATACCTTTACGGGGCCAAGTTTGCGTTAGAAATTGACCACAAACCCCTCATGTCCCTACTATCCAAGTGCAAGGCAATCGACGGCGTCGCCTCGGCGCGCATTCAGTGGTGGGCACTCATGCTGGCGGCTTACGACTATACGATAAGGCACAGACCAGGCACAGACAATTGTGCCGACGCGCTTAGCAGGCTACCACTGGCAACCACAGAAGGGTCTGATGAACAGGACTGTGAGATAGTCATGGCAATCAATGCCTTTGAATCCACAGGTTCGCCCATGACGGCTCACCAAATCAGAGCCTGGACGACCAGCGACCCCACATTATCTCTAGCTAAAAGATGCGTTTTAACTGGTGACTGGGCAGAGGCTCACGATGTCTGCCCCGAGGAGGTCAAACCCTTCCATAGGCGCATGCATGAACTCTCACTACAGGCAGACTGCCTGATGTGAGGCAGCCGAGTAGTTATGCCCTTATGAGGCAGGGTGGCGTTTGTCCGGGAGCTCCATCACGAGCACCCGATGATTGTCCTTATGAAGGCCATAGCCAGATCTCATGTCTGGTGGCCTGGCATTGATGCGGAGTTGGAGCTCTGAGTCCGTCGGTGCACCATTTGTGCCCAACTCAGTAATGCCCCCAGGGAGGCCCCCCTAAGCCCCTGGCCCTGGCCCACCAAACCGTGGTCGCGGGTGCATGTAGACTATGCGGGCCCATTCATGGGCAAAATGTTCCTCGTAGTCGTTCATGCATTTTCAAAATGGATCGAGTGCACCATTTTAAACTCGAGCACCACCTCCACCACTGTGGAGAGCCTTAGAACCATGTTTGCAACGCACGGCATTCCTGACATATTGGTCAGTGATAATGGTCCATGCTTCACCAGCGCAGAATTTCACGATTTTATAGTTGACCACGGTATAAATCACGTTAAGACGGGACCTTTCAAGCCGGCCTCCAATGGCCAGGTGGAGCGAGCAGTGCAGATCATTAAACAAGGCATGCTCAGAATCCAAGGTCCCTCGCTGCAGAGCCGCCTGTCGCGACTGCTGCTGGCATACAGATCTCGTCCGCATTCGTTGACTGGGGTTCCCCCCGCGCAACTATTGATGAAACGAATCTTAAAGACCAGGCTCTTGTTAATCCTCCCAGACATGCATGAAATTGTTGAGGCTAAGCGTCAAAAGCTAACTGAGTACCATGACCGAGATGGAATGAGATGGGGGACAAAGTGTTTGTGCTAAACTGTGGCCGGGGTCCCAAATGGCTTGCAGGGACAGTAACAGACAAAGAGGGAAACAGGCTACTGGTTGTACAAATGGACAATGGCCAAACCTGCCAGAGGCATGTAGACCAAGTAAAAAGTAGATTCACTGATAACACTGAAGAACCAGAGGCAGACTACAATGTGGAACTCACACCACACCTGGTGGACAGACAGTTGGAACAACCTGAGGAAAGGGCAGTCTCAATAGACAGCCCAGGCGAGATACCAGCAATCACACCGAACGAAACAGACAGCCCAGGCAAGATACCAGCAACCACACCGAACGAAAAACAGGCACCAAGGCAAACAACTGAACCACAACTAAGACGCTCCACGCAAGAGCGCAGACCACCTGAGGGACTGAATCTATAAAGGCAATAAGACCTTGGGGGAGGGTGATGTCATGTATCTCACATGACTGTATATAACTGTATCTTACCATGCTATACATGACTGTAACTGGATATGACCTGTAACAATAAGCATACCTCACCACCAGGGGTGCACTTGCAGGAGACACTACATACCTGTCCCACTGAGGTATATAAAGGGAGGTCTCAGGCAAGTGCAGCACTGGAGAGCTGGAATTAAAGGTGCAGGTCCTGAGTGAGCTTGACTTCAGCATGTGTCTCGTGTAAGTCAGTACATTAGAGTCAGGACTTAACATAAAGCTCCACTGTTATGGTGTCTACTGTGCTCATTTACTCTCTTGAGGGAGGTGAACAACAGTAGATAAAGGGGGCGCAATTGCCCCGCGCCCGTTTGGGTGCAGAGTCCGAATTAAATGAAAATTTAGCGCCCAGCAAGATGGGCCGCTAAATGTCCTGGAATTCTGGTCTTTGAATCAGAAAAATCTGCGGGGCGGTATTGGTGGGTAATTGGCCTATGTGGCTGGTAGCGGGCGATTGAGGGATGGAAGCACGGCGCTGTTGATGTCACGACATCCCTCCCTTTTTTTAAAGTAGAGGGGCGCTGCGAACTCGCCAGGAGCTTTCCTGGTGCCCACTGGGTCAGCAGGGAGGGTTTCGGCCGGGCTCGTGGCCGCCATTGTCGTCCAGCTGCACTTTTGGCCAACACAAAAAAGATGGCGGTCGCGGCGCAAGGATCTCCATTTTAAGGGCGGTCAGGCTGCCCGAGCCACTGCAGCTTTGGGACGCTCACAGCTGTCAGTGTCAGTGCCCTGCGCCTCCCTCGCTCCCGCGGGGCAATTTACCCTTCGGGGTGAAAACGGGTCGGCGTTCACGGCGATAACGGGTTGGTGTGGGGCGATGACGGGTCGACGCGGGGCGATAATGTGTCGACGCGGGGCGATAATGTGTCGGCGCGGGGCGATAATGTGTCGGCGTGGGGCGATAACGTGTCGGCGCGGGGCGATAATGTGTCGGCGCGGGGCGATAATGTGTCAGCGTGGGGCGATGACGGGTCGACGCGGGGCGATAACGTGTCGGCGTGGGGCGATAACGTGTCGGCGCGGGGCGATAATGGGTCGACGCGGGGCGATAATGGGTCAGCGTGCACAGCGATAACGGATCGGTGTTCACGGTGATAACGTGTCGGCGCGGGGCGATAACGTGTCGGCGCGGGGCGATAATGGGTCAGCGTGCACAGCGATAACAGGTCGGCGTTCACGGTGATAACGGGTCGGCGCGGGGCGATAACGTGTCGGCGCGGGGCGATAACGGGTCGGCGCGGGGCGATAACGTGTCGGCGCGGGGCGATAATGGGTCAGCGTGCACAGCGATAACAGGTCGGCGTTCACGGTGATAACGGGTCGGCGCGGGGCGATAACGTGTCGGCGCGGGGCGATAACGGGTCGACGCGGGGCGATAACGGGTCGGCGCGGGGCGATAACGGGTCGACGCGGGGCGATAACAGGTCGGCGCGGGGCAATAACGTGTCGGCGCGGGGCGATAACGGGTCGGCGCGGGGCAATAACGTGTCGGCGCGGGGCAATAACGTGTCGGCGCGGGGCGATAACGTGTCGACGCGGGACGATAACAGGTCGGCGTGGGGCAATAACGTGTCGGCGCGGGGCGATAACGGGTCGGCGCGGGGCGATAACAGGTCGACGCGGGGCGATAATGTGTCGGTGCGGGGCGATAACGGGTCGGCGCGGGGCGATAACGTGTCGGCGCGGGGCGATAACGTGTCGGCGCGGGGCGATAACGTGTCGGCGCGGGGCGATTACGGGTCGGCGCGGGGCGATAACGTGTCGGCGCGGGGTGATAACGTGTCGGTGCGGGGCGATAACGTGTCGGCGCGGGGCGATAACAGGTCGGCGCGGGGCGATAACAGGTCGGCGCGGGGCGATAACAGGTCGGCGTGGGGCGATAACGTGTCGGCGCGGGGCGATAACGGGTCGGCGCGGGGCGATAACAGGTCAGCGCGGGGCGATAACAGGTCGACGCGGGGCGATAACGGGTCGGCGCGGGGCGATAACGTGTCGGCGCGGGGCGATTACGGGTCGGCGCGGGGCGATAACGTGTCGGCGCGGGGTGATAACGTGTCGGTGCGGGGCGATAACGTGTCGGCGCGGGGCGATAACAGGTCGGCGCGGGGCGATAACAGGTCGGCGCGGGGCGATAACAGGTCGGCGTGGGGCGATAACGTGTCGGCGCGGGGCGATAACGGGTCGGCGCGGGGCAATAACAGGTCAGCGCGGGGCGATAACAGGTCGACGCGGGGCGATAACGGGTCGGCGCGGGGCGATAACGTGTCGGCGCGGGGCGATAACGTGTTGGCGCGGGGCGATAACGTGTTGGCGCGGGGCGATAACATGTCGGCGCGGGGCGATAACGTGTCGGCGCGGGGTGATAACGTGTTGGCGCGGGGCGATAACATATCGGCGCGGGGCGATAACGTGTCGGCGCGGGGCGATAATGGGTCAGCGTGCACAGCGATAACAGGTCGGCGTTCACGGTGATAACGGGTCGGCGCGGGGCGATAACGTGTCGGCGCGGGGCGATAACGGGTCGGCGCGGGGCGATAACGTGTCGGCGCGGGGCGATAACGGGTCGGCGCGGGGCAATAACAGGTCAGCGCGGGGCGATAACAGGTCGACGCGGGGCGATAACGGGTCGGCGCGGGGCGATAACGTGTCGGCGCGGGGCGATAACGTGTTGGCGCGGGGCGATAACGTGTTGGCGCGGGGCGATAACATGTCGGCGCGGGGCGATAACGTGTCGGCGCGGGGTGATAACGTGTTGGCGCGGGGCGATAACATATCGGCGCGGGGCGATAACGTGTCGGCGCGGGGCGATAATGGGTCAGCGTGCACAGCGATAACAGGTCGGCGTTCACGGTGATAACGGGTCGGCGCGGGGCGATAACGTGTCGGCGCGGGGCGATAACGGGTCGGCGCGGGGCGATAACGTGCCGGCGCGGGGCGATAATGGGTCAGCGTGCACAGCGATAACAGGTCGGCGTTCACGGTGATAACGGGTCGGCGCGGGGCGATAACGTGTCGGCGCGGGGCGATAACGGGTCGACGCGGGGCGATAACGGGTCGGCGCGGGGCGATAACGGGTCGACGCGGGGCGATAACAGGTCGGCGCGGGGCAATAACGTGTCGGCGCGGGGCAATAACGTGTCGGCGCGGGGCGATAACGTGTCGACGCGGGACGATAACAGGTCGGCGTGGGGCAATAACGTGTCGGCGCGGGGCGATAACGGGTCGGCGCGGGGCGATAACAGGTCGACGCGGGGCGATAATGTGTCGGTGCGGGGCGATAACGGGTCGGCGCGGGGCGATAACGTGTCGGCGCGGGGCGATAACGTGTCGGCGCGGGGCGATAACGTGTCGGCGCGGGGCGATTACGGGTCGGCGCGGGGCGATAACGTGTCGGCGCGGGGCGATAACGTGTCGGTGCGGGGCGATAACGTGTCGGCGCGGGGCGATAACAGGTCGGCGCGGGGCGATAACAGGTCGGCGTGGGGTGATAACGTGTCGGCGCGGGGCGATAACGGGTCGGCGCGGGGCAATAACAGGTCAGCGCGGGGCGATAACAGGTCGACGCGGGGCGATAACGGGTCGGCGCGGGGCGATAACGTGTTGGCGCGGGGCGATAACGTGTTGGCGCGGGGCGATAACATGTCGGCGCGGGGCGATAACAGGTCGGCGCGGGGCGATAACGGGTCGGCGCGGGGCGATAACAGGTCGGCGCGGGGCGATAACGTGTCGGCGCGGGGCGATAACGTGTTGGCGCGGGGCGATAACGTGTTGGCGCGGGGCGATAACATGTCGGCGCGGGGCGATAACGTGTCGGCGCGCGGTGATAACGTGTTGGCGCGGGGCGATAACATATCGGCGCGGGGCGATAACGTGTTGGCGCGGGGCGATAACGTGTCGGCACGGGGCGATAACATATCGGCGCGGGGCGATAACAGGTCGACGCGGGGCGATAACGGGTGAGCGTGCACGGCGATAACGGTTCGGCGTTCATGGTGATAACGGGTCGGCGCGGGGCGATCTCCATTTTAAGGGCGGTCAGGCTGCCCGAGCCACTGCAGCTTTGGGACGCTCACAGCTGTCAGTGTCAGTGCCCTGCGCCTCCCTCGCTCCCGCGGGGCAATTTACCCTTCGGGGTGAAAACGGGTCGGCGTTCACGGCGATAACGGGTTGGTGTGGGGCGATGACGGGTCGACGCGGGGCGATAATGTGTCGGCGTGGGGCGATAATGTGTCGGCGTGGGGCGATAACGTGTCGGCGCGGGGCGATAATGTGTCGGCGCGGGGCGATAATGTGTCGGCGTGGGGCGATGACGGGTCGACGCGGGGCGATAATGTGTCGGCGTGGGGCGATAACGTGTCGGCGCGGGGCGATAATGGGTCGACGCGGGGCGATAACGTGTCGGCGCGGGGCGATAATGGGTCGACGCGGGGCGATAATGGGTCAGCGTGCACAGCGATAACGGATCGGTGTTCACGGTGATAACGTGTTGGCGCGGGGCGATAACGTGTCGGCGCGGGGCGATAATGGGTCAGCGTGCACAGCGATAACAGGTCGGCGTTCACGGTGATAACGGGTCGGCGCGGGGCGATAACGTGTCGGCGCGGGGCGATAACGGGTCGGCGCGGGGCGATAACGTGTCGGCGCGGGGCGATAATGGGTCAGCGTGCACAGCGATAACAGGTCGGCGTTCACGGTGATAACGGGTCGGCGCGGGGCGATAACGTGTCGGCGCGGGGCGATAACGGGTCGACGCGGGGCGATAACGGGTCGGCGCGGGGCGATAACGGGTCGACGCGGGGCGATAACAGGTCGGCGCGGGGCGATAACGGGTCGGCGCGGGGCGATAACGGGTCGACGCGGGGCGATAACAGGTCGGCGCGGGGCGATAACGGGTCGACGCGGGGCGATAACGGGTCGGCGCGGGGCGATAACGTGTCGGCGCGGGGCGATAACAGGTCGGCGCGGGGCGATAACGGGTCGGCGCGGGGCAATAACAGGTCGGCGCGGGGCGATAACAGGTCGGCGTGGGGCGATAACGTGTCGGCGCGGGGCGATAACAGGTCGGCGCGGGGCGATAACGTGTCGGCGCGGGGCGATAACGTGTTGGCGCGGGGCGATAACGTGTTGCCGCGGGGCGATAACATGTCGGCGCGGGGCGATAACGTGTCGGCGCGGGGCGATAACGTGTTGGCTCGGGGCGATAACATATCGGCGCGGGGCGATAACGTGTTGGCGCGGGGCGATAACGTGTCGGCACGGGGCGATAACATATCGGCGCGGGGCGATAACAGGTCGACGCGGGGCGATAACGGGTGAGCGTGCACGGCGATAACGGTTCGGCGTTCATGGTGATAACGGGTCGGCGCGGGGCGATCTCCATTTTAAGGGCGGTCAGGCTGCCCGAGCCACTGCAGCTTTGGGACGCTCACAGCTGTCAGTGTCAGTGCCCTGCGCCTCCCTCGCTCCCGCGGGGCAATTTACCCTTCGGGGTGAAAACGGGTCGGCGTTCACGGCGATAACGGGTTGGTGTGGGGCGATGACGGGTCGACGCGGGGCGATAATGTGTCGGCGTGGGGCGATAATGTGTCGGCGTGGGGCGATAACGTGTCGGCGCGGGGCGATAATGTGTCGGCGCGGGGCGATAATGTGTCGGCGTGGGGCGATAACGTGTCGGCGCGGGGCGATAATGTGTCGGCGCGGGGCGATAATGTGTCGGCGCGGGGCGATAATGTGTCGGCGTGGGGCGATAACGTGTCGGCGTGAGGCGATAACGTGTCGGCGCGGGGCGATAACGTGTCGGCGCGGGGCGATAATGTGTCGGCGCGGGGCGATAATGTGTCGGCGCGGGGCGATAATGTGTCGGCGCGGGGCGATAATGTGTCAGCGTGGGGCGATGACGGGTCGACGCGGGGCGATAACGTGTCGGCGTGGGGCGATAACGTGTCGGCGCGGGGCGATAATGGGTCGACGCGGGGCGATAACGGGTCGGCGCGGGGCGATAATGGGTCAGCGTGCACAGCGATAACGGATCGGTGTTCACGGTGATAACGTGTCGGCGCGGGGCGATAACGTGTCAGCGCGGGGCGATAATGGGTCAGCGTGCACAGCGATAACGGATCGGCGTTCACGGTGATAACGTGTCGGCGCGGGGCGATAACGTGTCGGCGCGGGGCGATAACGGGTCGGCGCGGGGCGATAACGTGTCGGCGCGGGGCGATAATGGGTCAGCGTGCACAGCGATAACAGGTCGGCGTTCACGGTGATAACGGGTCGGCGCGGGGCGATAACGTGTCGGCGCGGGGCGATAATGGGTCAGCGTGCACAGCGATAACGGATCGGCGTTCACGGTGATAACGGGTCGGCGCGGGGCGATAACGTGTCAGCGCGGGGCGATAACGGGTCGACGCGGGGCGATAACGGGTCGGCGCGGGGCGATAACGGGTCGGCGCGGGGCGATAACGGGTCGGCGCGGGGCGATAACGGGTCGGCGCGGGGCGATAACGTGTCAGCGCGGGGCAATAACGTGTCGGCGCGGGGCGATAACGTGTCGACGCGGGACGATAACAGGTCGGCGTGGGGCAATAACGTGTCGGCGCGGGGCGATAACGGGTCGGCGCGGGGCGATAACGTGTCGGCGTGGGGCGATAATGGGTCGACGCGGGGCGATAATGGGTCAGCGTGCACAGCGATAACGGATCGGTGTTCACGGTGATAACGTGTTGGCGCGGGGCGATAACGTGTCGGCGCGGGGCGATAATGGGTCAGCGTGCACAGCGATAACAGGTCGGCGTTCACGGTGATAACGGGTCGGCGCGGGGCGATAACGTGTCGGCGCGGGGCGATAACGGGTCGGCGCGGGGCGATAACGTGTCGGCGCGGGGCGATAATGGGTCAGCGTGCACAGCGATAACAGGTCGGCGTTCACGGTGATAACGGGTCGGCGCGGGGCGATACCGTGTCGGCGCGGGGCGATAACGGGTCGACGCGGGGCGATAACGGGTCGGCGCGGGGCGATAACGGGTCGACGCGGGGCGATAACAGGTCGGCGCGGGGCGATAACGGGTCGGCGCGGGGCAATAACAGGTCGGCGCGGGGCGATAACAGGTCGGCGTGGGGCGATAACGTGTCGGCGCGGGGCGATAACAGGTCGGCGCGGGGCGATAACGTGTCGGCGCGGGGCGATAACGTGTTGGCGCGGGGCGATAACATGTCGGCGCGGGGCGATAACGTGTCGGCGCGGGGCGATAACGTGTTGGCGCGGGACGATAACATATCGGCGCGGGGCGATAACGTGTTGGCGCGGGGCGATAACGTGTCGGCACGGGGCGATAACATATCGGCGCGGGGCGATAACAGGTCGACGCGGGGCGATAACGGGTGAGCGTGCACGGCGATAACGGTTCGGCGTTCATGGTGATAACGGGTCGGCGCGGGGCGATCTCCATTTTAAGGGCGGTCAGGCTGCCCGAGCCACTGCAGCTTTGGGACGCTCACAGCTGTCAGTGTCAGTGCCCTGCGCCTCCCTCGCTCCCGCGGGGCAATTTACCCTTCGGGGTGAAAACGGGTCGGCGTTCACGGCGATAACGGGTTGGTGTGGGGCGATGACGGGTCGACGCGGGGCGATAATGTGTCGGCGTGGGGCGATAACGTGTCGGCGCGGGGCGATAACGTGTCGGCGCGGGGCGATAATGTGTCGGCGCGGGGCGATAATGTGTCGGCGTGGGGCGATAACGTGTCGGCGCGGGGCGATAATGTGTCGGCGTGGGGCGATAATGTGTCGGCGCGGGGCGATAATGTGTCGGCGTGGGGCGATAACGTGTCGGCGTGAGGCGATAACGTGTCGGCGCGGGGCGATAACGTGTCGGCGCGGGGCGATAATGTGTCGGCGCGGGGCGATAATGTGTCGGCGTGGGGCGATAACGTGTCGGCGCGGGGCGATAATGTGTCGGCGCGGGGCGATAATGTGTCAGCGTGGGGCGATGACGGGTCGACGCGGGGCGATAACGTGTCGGCGTGGGGCGATAACGTGTCGGCGCGGGGCGATAATGGGTCGACGCGGGGCGATAACGGGTCGGCGCGGGGCGATAATGGGTCAGCGTGCACAGCGATAACGGATCGGTGTTCACGGTGATAACGTGTCGGCGCGGGGCGATAACGTGTCAGCGCGGGGCGATAATGGGTCAGCGTGCACAGCGATAACGGATCGGCGTTCACGGTGATAACGTGTCGGCGCGGGGCGATAACGTGTCGGCGCGGGGCGATAACGGGTCGGCGCGGGGCGATAACGTGTCGGCGCGGGGCGATAATGGGTCAGCGTGCACAGCGATAACAGGTCGGCGTTCACGGTGATAACGGGTCGGCGCGGGGCGATAACGTGTCGGCGCGGGGCGATAATGGGTCAGCGTGCACAGCGATAACGGATCGGCGTTCACGGTGATAACGGGTCGGCGCGGGGCGATAATGTGTCAGCGCGGGGCGATAACGGGTCGACGCGGGGCGATAACGGGTCGGCGCGGGGCGATAACGTGTCGGCGCGGGGCAATAACGTGTCGGCGCGGGGCGATAACGTGTCGACGCGGGACGATAACAGGTCGGCGCGGGGCAATAACGTGTCGGCGCGGGGCGATAACGGGTCGGCGCGGGGCGATAACAGGTCGACGCGGGGCGATAATGTGTCGGTGCGGGGCGATAACGGGTCGGCGCGGGGCGATAACGTGTCGGCGCGGGGCGATAACGTGTCGGCGCGGGGCGATAACGTGTCGGCGCGGGGCGATTACGGGTCGGCGCGGGGCGATAACGTGTCGGCGCGGGGTGATAACGTGTCGGTGCGGGGCGATAACGTGTCGGCGCGGGGCGATAACAGGTCGGCGCGGGGCGATAACAGGTCGGCGTGGGGCGATAACGTGTCGGCGCGGGGCGATAACGGGTCGGCGCGGGGCAATAACAGGTCAGCGCGGGGCGATAACAGGTCGACGCGGGGCGATAACGGGTCGGCGCGGGGCGATAACGTGTCGGCGCGGGGCGATAACGTGTTGGCGCGGGGCGATAACGTGTCGGCGCGGGGCGATAACGTGTCGGCACGGGGCGATAACGGGTCGACGCGGGGCGATAACAGGTGAGCGTGCACGGCGATAACGGTTCGGCGTTCATGGTGATAACGGGTCGGCGCGGGGCGATAACGTGTCGGCGTGGGGCGATAATCGGTCAGCGTGGGGCGATACGGGGCGATAACGTGTCGGCGCGGGGCGATAACGTGTCGGCGTGGGGCGATAACGTGTCGGCGTGGGGCGATATGGGGCGATAACGTGTCGGCGCGGGGCGATAACGTGTTGGCGCGGGGCGATAACAGGTCGGCGTGGGGCGATAACGTGTTGGCGCGGGGCGATAACGTGTTGGCGCGGGGCGATAACGTGTCGGCGCGGGCGATAACAGGTCGGCGCGGGGCGATAATGTGTCGGCGCGGGGCGATAACGTGTCGGCGCGGGGCGATAAGGGTTCGGCGTGGGGCGATAACGGGTGAGCGTGCACGGCGATAACGGTTCGGCGTTCACGGTGATAACGGGTCGGCGCGGGGCGATAACGTGTCGGCGCGGGGAAATATCGTGCCGGCGCGGGGCGATAACGTGTCGGCGCGGGGCGATAACGGGTCGGCGCGGGGCGATAACATGTCGGCGCGGGGCGATAACAGGTCGGCGCGGGGCAATAACGTGAAGGTGCGGGGCGATAACGTGTCGGCGCGGGGCGATAACGTGTTGGCGTGGGGCGATAACGTGTCGGCGCGGGGCGATAACGTGTCGGCGCGGGGCGATAACGTGAAGGCGCGGGGCGATAACGTGTCGGCGCGGGGCGATAACGTGTCGGCGCGGGGCGATAACGTGTTGGCGTGGGGCGATAACGTGTCGGCGTGGGGCGATAACGTGTCGGCGCGGGGCGATAACAGGTCGGCGCAGGGCGATAACGTGTCGGCGCGGGGCGATAACAGGTCGGCGCGGGGCGATAACAGGTCGGCGCGGGGCGATAACGTGTCGGCGCGGGGCGATAACGGGTCGACGCGGGGCGATAACGGGTGAGCGTGCACGGCGATAACGGTTCGGCGTTCATGGTGATAACGGGTCGGCGCGGGGCGATAACGTGTCGGCGTGGGGCGATAACGTGTCGGCGTGGGGCGATAATGGGTCAGCGTGGGGCGATACGGGGCGATAACGTGTCGGCGCGGGGCGATAACGTGTCGGCGTGGGGCGATAACGTGTCGGCGTGGGGCGATACGGGGCGATAACGTGTCAGCGCGGGGCGATAACGTGTTGGCGCGGGGCGATAACGTGTCGGCATGGGGCGATACGGGGCGATAACGTGTCGGCGCGGGGCGATAACGTGTCGGCGCGGGGCGATAACGTGTTGGCGCGGGGCGATAACAGGTCGGCGCGGGGCGATAACGTGTTGGCGCGGGGCGATAACGTGTTGGCGCGGGGCGATAACGTGTCGGCGCGGGCGATAACAGGTCGGCGCGGGGCGATAATGTGTCGGCGCGGGGCGATAACGTGTCGGCGCGGGGCGATAACGGTTCGGCGTGGGGCGATAACGGGTGAGCGTGCACGGCAATAACGGTTCGGCGTTCACGGTGATAACGGGTCGGCGTGGGGCGATAACGTGTCGGCGCGGGGAAATATCGTGCCGGCGCGGGGCGATAACGTGTCGGCGCGGGGCGATAACGTGTCGGCGCGGGGCGATAACGTGTTGGCGCGGGGCGATAACGTGTTGGCGTGGGGCGATAACGTGTCGGCGCGGGGCGATAACAGGTCAGCGCGGGGCGATAACGTGTTGGCGCGGGGCGATAACAGGTCAGCGCGGGGCGATAACGTGTTGGCGCGGGGCGATAACAGGTCAGCGCGGGGCGATAACGTGTTGGCGCTGGGCGATAACAGGTCAGCGCGGGGCGATAACGTGTTGGCGCGGGGCGATAACGTGTTGGCGCGGGGCGATACGGGGCGATAACGTGTCAGCGCGGGGCGATAACATGTCGGCGCGGGGCGATAACGTGTTGGCGCGGGGCGATAACGTGTCGGCGCGGGGCGGTAACGTGTCGGCGCGGGGCGATAACGTGTCGGCGCGGGGCGATAACGTGTCGGCGCGGGGCGATAACAGGTCGGCGCGGGGCGATAACAGGTCAGCGCGGGGCGATAACGTGTTGGCGCGGGGCGATAACAGGTCAGCGCGGGGCGATAACGTGTTGGCGCGGGGCGATAACGTTTTGGCGCGGGGCGATACGGGGCGATAACGTGTTGGCGCGGGGCGATAACGTGTTGGCGCGGGGCGATAACAGGTCGGCGCGGGGCGATAACGGTTCGGCGTGGGGCGATAACGGGTGAGCGTGCATGGCGATAACGGTTCGGCGTTCACGGTGATAACGGGTCGGCGCGGGGCGATAACGTGTCGGCGCGGGGAAATATCGTGCCGGCGCGGGGCGATAACGTGTTGGCGCGGGGCGATAACAGGTCAGCGCGGGGCGATAACGTGTCGGCGCGGGGCGATAACGTGTCGGCGCGGGGCGATAACGTGTTGGCGCGGGGCGATAACGGGTCGACGAGGGCGATAACGTGTTGGCGCGGGGCGATAACGGGTCGACGAGGGCGATAACGGGTCGGCGCGGGGCGATAACGGGTCGACGAGGGCGATAACGTGTTGGCGCGGGGCGATAACGGGTCGACGAGGGCGATAACGGGTCGGCGCGGGGCGATAACGGGTCGACGAGGGCGATAACGTGTTGGAGCGGGGCGATAACGGGTCGACGAGGGCGATAACGGGTCGGCGCGGGGCGATAACGGGCGTGCACGGTGATTACATCATCCCAGTGTGCACCGCCTCCTGGGGCAGAAACTACGGGGTGCAGCGCAAAGCCGTTTATGCCGCCACCATCCCGGGGGCAATTCCGGCCGGGTCGCTTCCACCGCCTGCCCCCGGGCAAAAAGTCCTTATCACCCCATTAGCTTCGCCGAGAGGCGCTAGCGGGCCTTTCAGATAGGGGCAATTTCAGCCCCAAAGCCTCATAAAATATAATTGTGAAATGTATGCTGGTCTCAGAGCATGGTAACCAGCCAGAATCTGTGAGATATCCAAAATTGCAAGTTGCATTATTCCGCCTTGATTAGTCACATTCCACAGATTAAACTTGGAATAGTTCCAGCCGGACTGGTGCCAATCTTTACTTACAACCTTCCATCCCCCTCTTAAATAGATACTTCTGCATCATTTTTATATAGAATTAAATAGGCGCCGAAATTGCCCCTTTTTTTGAGGCAGTAACGGGGCGGAATGGCCGACAATCGGGACATTGCCCTCGTCCCTTTTTCTGGCAGAGAAAGTTACTGCCCCGCCCGTGTTCCAGCCCCGTCAGCCACATGCCAATCCCTTACCACCCAGCGACGATCCCTTTCCGCCCCGTGAGGGAAATTGCCCCGCGGTTGCGGAGTGGTCACCGCTCGGTTTCCCGACAGCTTTTCCCGGCGGGAAGCTGCCAGTGGCTGGGAGCCGCGTCCCCCTTAAAGGGGAGGGCATTTCGCCATGGCCGCCATTTTAGTTTAATTGTCGCGCCAACTCTGAAGTTGATGCGACAGTGGTGGCCACGGATTCGGCCAGGCCACCACTAGGCAGCCCGTCACCCCCTCTTGGGTACTGGGCCGCTGGCCAGGCCAACACCTTCCCTGATGGCCCAGTGCACAGCGCTGATGACACCGCACGCCTTCCGCCTCACTCCCGCACCGCTCCCGACCCACTTCCGCCCGGCTTCCGACCCACTCCCGCCCCGCTCCCGCCCCGCTCCCGACCCGCTCCCGACCCGCTTCCGCCCCGCTTCCGACCCACTCCCGACCCGCTCCCGCCCCGCTCCCGCCCCACTCCCGCCCCGCTTCCGACCCACTCCCGACCCGCTCCCGCCCCGCTCCCGCCCCGCTCCTGACCCACTCCTGACCCACTTCCGCCCGCTTCCGACCCACTCCCGACCCGTTCCCGCCCCGCTCCTGACCCACTCCTGACCCACTCCCGCCCCGCTCCTGACCCACTCCTGACCCACTCCCACCCCGCTCCTGACCCACTCCTGACCCACTCCCGCCCCGCTCCTGACCCACTCCTGACCCACTCCCGCCCCGCTCCTGACCCACTCCTGACCCACTCCCGCCCCGCTCCTGACCCACTCCCGCCCCGCTCCCGCCCCGCTCCCGCCCCGCTCCCGCCCCGCTCCCGCCCCGCTCCCCACTCACTCCCACCCCACTTCTGCACTGCTGCCGCCGAAACACCGCCCCAAAAAAATCGCCCAAACACCGAGGTTAAATCGCACCAATCACCGCCCCATCGATCGGGGTGGTAAATCAACAATTAAATTGGTAAGTGCACCATGTTTGGGGCGGAGGCCAATTTCGGCCCCCTAGAGTTTTACAGTACAGAAACAGGCCATTCGGCCCAACTGGTCAATGCTGGTGTTGCTGCTCCACATGAACCTCCTCTCACCCCTCTTCATCTAACCCCGTCTCCATATCCTTCTATTCCTTTCTCACTCAATTGATAATCTAGCTTTCCTTAAATGCATCTATACTATTCATCTCAACCACTCCCTGTGGCAGCAAGTTCCACATTCTCACCACTCTCTGGGTAAAGGAGTTTCTGCTGAATTTCTTATTGGATTTACTAGTGACTATCTTATATTAATGGCCTCCAGTTTTAGTCTCCCCCACAAGTGGAAACATTTTCTCTATATCTACCCTATCAACCCCTTCCATAATTTTAAAGGCCTCTATCAGGTACCCCTCAGCCTTCCTTTCTAGAGAAAAGTGCCCCAGCCTATTCAGTCTCTCCCGATTGTTCTAACTTCTCCGTTCTGGTATCATACTTATTCATCTTTTTTGCACCTTCTCCAGTGTCTCTACATCCTTTTTATAATATGGAGACCAGAACTGTACGCAGTACTCCAGGGGTTGAAATTGCCCCTTTGCTTAATTTCTGTTACCACCACAAATCGGTGGCCACGCTGCGGAGTGGAGTGGCCGCAGACTTTTGGCGGAATGGCCGCTGCTAGCCCAATTGCCCTCCCGAGATTTCCCAGCAGTGCCCCGATCCACCCCTTACCTGCTGCCGATCTGTCTCAAGTACGTCATCACCGTGCGCACTGCCAATCTACCCCGACAGCAACATTCCCCTTGGAAAATCTGCGGCCTGCCCAGCGGTGCCAAAACAAGCATTTTCCCGGTGGTCCAGTGAGGCTGCGGCCTTCTGCAACGGCTGTGTGGCTTAAAGGGGAGGGCGCACTGCCGCTGCTGCCATGTTTTTTTTTGGCGACCGACTGCCAGGTTGCCCCAACAATTATACCCCCTGGTTCGGCCAGACCTCCAACAGGCAGCTTGGCATCCGCTCTTGGGTGCCAGGCCGCTGGCCCAGCCGAAATCCTCCCTGGTGGCCCAGTAGGCCAAAAATATTAAATCGCAATGGCTCTCCCTTTAAGTGAAGGGAAGAGCCGTGGTGACGCGGCGCCGTGATGACATCATCACGGCGGTGACTCCGCTGCGAGCCCAACTTCTGCCCCTCAGCTGCGATTACCACCGCGCCTTTGCCCCTCAGGTCTAGTCTCCGCCCCCATTTACACCGACTTCCAGATCAAAACAAAAAAAAACAAAGAGCCGAATGTCGCTCAAGAGGCGACCGGAACCGCAGCTGCGGTAAAAACCATCAATCCGGGGTGGGAGCGCCACGTTTCGGGTGGGGGGCAATTTCAATCTCCAAGTGTGGTAACTTTGTATTTTCAAAGCAGTCACCCGAGACAGCCTTAATTGCTTTTCATGGGAGTTGATCGATTGGTAAAAGAAATCTTTTAATCTTATTTCTCGCTTGAGGCCTGTTAATCGTACTGATGAGCCCTCCCATCTGCGGTTGTAATGCTTAAAGTGATTGAACCTAAACTCAACATTTTACAGACCAGGATTGTGTCCCCTCCCAACATAGAAACATAGAAACATAGAAAATAGGTGCAGGAGTAGGCCATTCGGCCCTTCGAGCCTGCACTGCCATTCAATGAATTCATGGCTGAACATGCAACTTCAGTACCCCATTCCTGCTTTCTCGCCATACCCCTTGATCCCCCTAGTAGTAAGGACTACATCTAACTCCTTTTTGAATATATTTAGTGAATTGGCCTCAACAACTTTCTGTGGTAGAGGTTCACCACTCTCTGGGTGAAGAAGTTTCTCCTCATCTCGGTCCTAAATGGCTTATCTCTTATCCTTAGACTGTGACCCCTAGTTCTGGACTTCCCCAACATTGGGAACAATGTTCCTGCATCTAATCTGTCTAAACCCGTCAGAATTTTAATCGTTTCTATGAGATCCCCTCTCATTCTGAACTCCAATGAATACAAGCCCAGTTGATCCAGTCTTTCTTGATATGTCAGTCCCGCCATCCCGGGAATCAGTCTGGTGAACCTTCGCTGCAATCCCTCAATAGCAAAAATGTCCTTCCTCAAGTTAGGAGACCAAAACTGTACACAGTACTCCAGGTGTGGCCTCATCAAGGCCCTGTACAACTGTAGTAACACCTCCCTGCCCCTGTACTCAAATCCCCTCGCTATGAAGGCCAACATGCCATTTGCCTTCTTAACCGCCTGCTGTACCTGCATGCCAACCTTCAATGAATGATGTACCATGACACCCAGGTCTCATTGCACCTCCCCTTTTCCTAATCTGTCACCATTCAGATAATAGTCTGTCTCTCTGTTTTTACAACCAAAGTGGATAACATCACATTTATCCACATTATAAGAACATAAGAACATAAGAATTAGGAACAGGAGTAGGCCATCTAGCCCCTCGAGCCTGCTCCGCCATTCAACAAGATCATGGCTGATCTGGCCGTGGACTCAGCTCCACTTACCTGCCCGCTCCCCGTAACCCTTAATTCCCTTATTGGTTAAAAATCTATCTATCTGTGACTTGAATACATTCAATGAGCTAGCCTCAACTGCTTCATTGGGCAGACAATTCCACAGATTCACAACCCTCTGGGAGAAGAAATTCCTTCTCAACTCGGTTTTAAATTGGCTCCCCTGTATTTTGAGGCTGTGCCCCCTAGTTCTAGTCTCCCCAACCAGTGGAAACAACCTCCCTGCCTCCATCTTGTCTGTCCCTTTCATGATTTTAAATGTTTCTATAAGATCACCCCTTATCCTTCTGAACTCCAATGAGTAAAGACCCAGTCTACTCAATCTATCATCATAAGGTAACCCCCTCATCTCCGGAATCAGCCTACTGAATCGTCTCTGTACCCCCTCCAAAGCTAGTATATCCTTCCTTAAGTAAGGTGACCAAAACTGCACGCAGTACTCCAGGTGCGGCCTCACCAATACCCTATACAGTTGCAGAAGGACCTCCCTGCTTTTGTACTCCATCCCTCTCGCAATGAAGGCCAACATTCCATTCGCCTTCCTGATTACCTGCTGCACCTGCAAACTATCTTTTTGGGATTCATGCACAAGGACCACCAGGTCCCTCTGCACCACAGCATGTTGTAATTTCTCCCCATTCAAATAATATTCCCTTTTACTGTTTTGTTTTCCCAAGGTGGATGACCTCACACTTTCCGATATTGTATTCCATTTGCCAAATCTTAGCCCATTCGCTTAACCTATCTAAATCTCTTTGCAGCCTCTCTGTGTCCTCTACACAACTCGCTTTCCCACTAATCTTTGTGTCATCTGCAAATTTTGTTACACTACACTCTGTCCCCTCTTCCAGGTCATCTATGTATATTGTAAACAGTTGTGGTCCCAGCACCGATCCCTGTGGCACACCACTAACCACCGATTTCCAACCCGAAAAGGACCCATTTATCCCGACTCTCTGCTTTCTGTCAGCCAGCCAATTCTCTATCCATGCTAATATATTTCCTCTGACTCCGCGTACCTTCATCTTCTGCAGTAATCTTTTGTCTGGCACCTTATCGAATGCCTTTTGAAAATCTAAATACACCACATCCATCGGTACATCTCTATCCACCATGCTCGTTATATCCTCAAAGAATTCCAGTAAATTAGTTACACATGATTTCCCCTTCATGAATCCATGTTGCGTCTGCTTGATTGCACTATTCCTATCTAGATGTCCCGCTATTTCTTCCTTAATGATAGTTTCAAGCATTTTCCCCACTACAGATGTTAAACTAACCAGCCTATAGTTACCTGCCTTTTGTCTGCCCCCTTTTTTAAACAGAGGCGTTACATTAGCTGCTTTCCAATCCGCTGGTACCTCCCCAGAGTCCAGAGAATTTTGGTAGATTATAACGAATGCATCTGCTATAACTTCCGCCATCTCTTTTAATACCCTGGGATGCATTTCATCAGGACTAGGGGACTTGTCTACCTTGAGTCCCATTAGCCTGTCAAGCACTACCCCACTAGTGATAGTGATTGGCTCAAGGTTCTCCCTTCCCACATTCCTGTGACCAGCAATTTTTGGCATGGTTTTTGTGTCTTCCACTGTGAAGACTGAAGCAAAATAATTGTTTAAGGTCTCAGCCATTTCCACATTTCCCATTATTAAATTCCCCTTCTCATCTTCTAAGAGACCAACATTTACTTTAGTCACTCTTTTCCGTTTTATATATCTGTAAATGCTTTTACTATCCGTTTTTATGTTTTGCGCAAGTTTACCTTCGTAATCTATCTTTCCTTTCTTTATTGCTTTCTTAGTCATTCTTTGCTGTCGTTTAAAATTTTCCCAATCTTCTATTTTCCCACTAACCTTGGCCACCTTATACGCATTGGTTTTTAATTTGATACTCTCCTTTATTTCCTTGATTATCCACGGCTGGTTATCCCTTCTCTTATCGCCCTTCTTTTTCACTGGAATATATTTTTGTTGAGCACTATGAAAGAGCTCCTTACAAGTCCTCCACTGTTCCTCAATTGTGCCACCGTTTGGTCTATGTTTCCAGTCTACTTTAGCTAACTCTGCCCTCATCCCACTGTAGTCCCCTTTGTTTAAGCATAGTATGCTTGTTTGAGACACTACTTCCTCACCCTCAATCTGTATTACAAATTCAACCATACTGTGATCACTCATTCCGAGAGGATCTTTTACTTGGAGATCGTTTATTATTCCTGTCTCATTACACAGGACCAGATCTAAGATAGCTTGCTCCCTTGTAGGTTCTGTAACATACTGTTCTAAGAAACAATCCCGTATGCATTCTATGAATTCCTCCTCCAGGCTACCCCGTGCGATTTGATTTGACCAATCGATATGTAGGTTAAAATCCCCCATGATTACTGCCGTTCCTTTTTCACATGCCTCCATTATTCCCTTGATTATTGCTCGCCCCACCGTGAAGTTATTATTTGGGGGCCTATAGACTACGCCCACCAGTGACTTCTTCCCCTTACTATCTCTAATCTCCACCCACAATGATTCAACATTTTGTTCATTTGAGCCAATATCGTCTCTCACAACTGCCCTGATATCATCCTTTATTAACAGAGCTACACCACCTCCTTTCCCTTCTTGTCTATCTTTCCGAATCGTCAGATACCCCTGTATGTTTAATTCCCAGTCTTGGCCACTTTGCAACCACGTTTCTGTAATGGCCACCAAATCATACCAATTTGTAATGATTTGTGCCGTCAACTCATTTACTTTATTTCGAATGCTGAGTGCGTTTAGGTAGAGTGTTTTAATACTAGTTTTTAAACCATGATTTTTAGTTTTGACCCCTCCTTCAGCCCCTTTATATTCAGTGGCCCTTTTTGTTTTTTGCCTTGGGTTTCTCTGCCCTCCACTTTTACTCATCTCCTTTCTGTCTTTTGCTTTTGTCTCCTTTTTGTTTCCCTCTGTCTCCCTGCATTGGTTCCCATCCCCCTGCCATATTAGTTTAACTCCTCCCCAACAGCACTAGCAAACACTCCCCCTAGGACATTGGTTCCGGTCCTGCCTAGGTGCAGACCGTCCAGTTTGTACTGGTCCCACCTCCCCCAGAACCTGTTCCAATGCCCCAGGAATTTGAATCCCTCCCTGCTGCACCACTGCTCAAGCCACGTATTCATCTGAGCTATCCTGCGATTCCTACTCTTGACTAGCACGTGGCACTGGTAGCAATCCCGAGATTACTACTTTTGAGATCCTACTTTTTAATTTAGCTCCTAGCTCCTTAAATTCGTCTCGTAGGGCCTCATCCCTTTTTTTACCTATGTCGTTGGTACCAATGTGCACCACGACAACTGGCTGTTCACCCTCCCTTTTCAGAATGTCCTGCACCCGCTCCGAGACTTCCTTGACCCTTGCACCAGGGAGGCAACATACCATCCTGGAGTCTCGGTTGCGGCCGCAGTAACGCCTATCTATTCCCCTTACAATCGAATCCCCTATCACTATCGCTCTCCCACTCTTTTTCCTGCCCTCCTGTGCAGCAGAGCCAGCCATGGTGCCATGAACTTGGCTGCTGCTGCCCTCCCCTGATGAGGCATCCCCCTCAACAGTACTCAAAAAGCTGTATCTGTTTTGCAGGGGGATGACCACAGGGGACCCTGCACTACCTTCCTTGCACTACTCTTCCTGCTGGTCTTCCATTCCCTAGCTGGCTGTGGGCCCTTCACCTGCAGTAAGACCAACTCGCTACACGTGCTACTCACGTCATTCTCAGCATCGTGGATGCTCCAGAGTGAATCCACCCTCAGTTCCAATTCCGCAACGCGGACCGTCAGGAGCTGGAGGCGGATACACTTCCCGCACACGTAGTCGTCAGGGACACCGGAAGTGTCCCTGAGTTCCCACATGGTACAGGAGGAGCATATCATGTGACCGAGCTCTCCTGCCATGACTTAACCCTTAGATACACTTAAATTGGCAACAACAATGCTGAAGTTTACTCACTGATATAGAAGAGAAAAAAGAAAAACTACTCACCAATCACCAGCCAATCACTTACCCCCTTGGCTGTGACATCACCTTTCTGTTTCTTTCTACTTCTTTTTTTGCCTTCTCCATGTAGCTGCACCGGCTCGCCTCTCCACGCACCTCCTCACGCTGCCAACGACTGCCGCCGCGTTGGGCCTTTATAGGCCTCTCGCCGACCCCGGAACTCACGCCTCTCCACGCACCTCCTCACGCTGCTGGGGCCCCAGCTGTTTACACTGTACATTAATGATTTAGACTTGGATAGGTTAGGTGAGTGGGCAAATGCATGGCAGATTATACTTCATCTGCCATGCATTTGCCCACTCACCTAACCTATCCAAGTCACTCTGCAGCCTCATAGCATCCTCCTCGCAGCTCACACTACCACCCAACTTAGTGTCATCCGCAAATTTGGAGATACTTCATTTAATCCCCTCGTCTAAATCATTAATGTACAATGTAAAACAGCTGGGACCCCAGCACAGAACCTTGCGGTATCCCACTAGTCACTTCCTGCCATTCTGAAAAGTACCCATTTACTCCTACTCTTTGCTTCCTGTCTGCCAACCAGTTCTCAATCCACGTCAGCACACTACCCCCAATCCTTCTCCCCCTCCAAATCTGTGAGTCTCTCCCGGTAACTTTGATTTTTTTTGCTCGGAATCACTAACTTTGTCCCAGTGCTTGAAATTGGTTTGAAGAAATGTCCCTGATCATTGTTCCCATTGGTACAAAGCTGGTCTTACCAGTACATTATACAGGATTAAACTAACCTGTTTTGATTTATGATTAAATGGCAGTGACACATATCCCAGTACTCCAGGGGCCTTATAGAGTAAGATCAACAGGTTTCACATTTACTGGATACTTTGGGTAGATGAGACATAATTACGCTCGCCTCCTGCTCCACCTTCCCCATGAATCACCGACGTGTCATTTCCCCTGTTCAACTGCACATTTCCACTTTACATTTCATTCCCCACAGTTACTTTGTTCACCTTGAACATTGCGTCTCTTTTGGGTGGGACATTAAACCTCGGACCAGACTAGCCTGTCAGGTGAACATAAGAACATAACATAAGAACACAAGAAATAGGAGCAGGAGTAGGCCATTTGGCCCTTCGAGCCTGCTCCGCCATTCAATAAGATCATGGCTGATCTGATCATGGACTCAGCTCCACTTCCCTGCTCGCTCCCCATAACCCTTGACTCCCTTATTGCTCAAAAATCTGTCTATCTCCATCTTAAATATATTCAATGACCCAGCCTCCACAGCTCTCTGGGGCAGAGAATTCTACAGATTTACAACCCTCTGAGAAGAAATTCCTCCTCATCTCAGTTTTAAATGGTCGGCCCCTTATTCTGAGACTATGTCCCCTAGTTTTAGTTTCCCCTATGAGTGGAAATATCCTCTCTGCATCCACCTTGTCGAACCCCCTCATTATAATGAGGAGCTGGGAGTTCTCCCCGGTGTCCTGGTCAATATCTGTCCTTCAAGCAACACCACTGAAAAAAACTCAGATTAACTGGTCATTTACCTCATTGCTGTTTGTGGGACTATGCTGAGCGCAAATTGGCTGCCGCGTTTCCTACATTACAGCAATGACTACACTTCAAAAAGTACGTAATTGACTGTAAAACACTTTGGGATGTGCAGAGGTTGGGAAAGGCAATATAGAAATGTAGCCAAGTTTGCTGATTATACAAAGATGGGTGGGAAAGCAAATTGTGAGGAGGCCACAAAAAATCTGCAAAAGGACGTAGACAAAGTGAGTGGGCAAAAATTTGGCAGATGGAGTATAATGTGGGACAGTGTGGGGTCATGTACTTTGGCAGAAATAATAAAAAAGGTAAATTATAATTTAAATGGAGAAAAATTGCAAAGTGCTGCAGTACAGAGGGACCTGGGGGTCCTTGGGCATGAAACACAAAAAGTTAGTATGCAGGGACAGCAAGTAATCAGGAAGGCAAATGGAATGTTGGCCTTTATTGCAAGGGGGATAGAGTATAAAAGCAGAGAAGTCCTGCTACAACTGTATAGGATATTGGTGAGCCCACACCTAGAGTACTGCGTACAGTTTTTTGGTCTCCATATTTAAAGAAGGATATACTTGCATTGGAGACTGTTCAAAGAAGGTTCACTAGATTGATTCCTGAGATGAGGGGGTTGACTTATGAGGATAGGTTGAGTAGATTGGATCTATACCCATTGAAGTTAAGAAGAATAAGAGTTGATCTTATTGAAATATATAAAATAATGTGGGGGCTTGACAAGATGGATGCAGAGAGGTTATTTCCACTCGTAGGGGAAACTAATACTAGGGGACATAGTCTCAGAATAAGGGGCCGCACATTTAAAACTTGAGATGAGGAGAAATTTCTTCTCTCAGAGGGTTGTAAATTTATGGAATTCTCTGCCCCAGAGAGCTGTGGAGGCTGGGTCATTGAATATATTTAAGGTGGAGATAGACAGATTTTTGAGCGATAAGGGAGTAAAGGGTTATGGGGAGCGGACAGAGAAGTGGAGCTGAGTCCATGATCAGATCAGCCATGATCTTATTAAATAGCGGAGCAGGCTTGAAGGGCTTAATGGCCTACTCCTGCTCCTATTTCTTGTGTTCTTATGTTCAAGAAGGTATCTCATCACTATCTTCTCAAGGACAATTAGGGATGGGCAATAAATGCCGGCCTTGCCACATCCCGGAATGAATAATAAACAAAAAGCTCCACTGCTGTGGTGTCTAATCTCTTGAGGGAGGTGAGCAACATTTAATAAAGCATCTTACGAAATATAATTGTGAAATGTATCCTGGTCTCCAAGGTCGGTAACTAAGCAGAATCTGTGAGATAGCCAAAATTACAAGTTGCGTTATTTCGCTTTGACTGGTCGCATTCCACAGATGAAACTTGTAATAGTCCCAGCAGGAGTCAGACAGGTGAGATTGACAGGCAGTCCTGGGACTGAGACAGACAGGCGAGATTGACAGGCAGCGATTGAATTATCACCTATCTCAGAAAGGTGGTGTGGGACGGTAGGCCCCCTTGGATTGGCCAGGCAGCTTGAAAAAGAAAGAAAGAGTTGGATTTATATAGCGCCTTTCACGACCACCGGGCATCTCAAAGCGCTTTACAGCCAATGAAGTACTTTTGGAGTGTAGTCACTGATGTAATGTAGGAAACGTGGCAGCCAATTTGCGCACAGCAAACTCCCACAAACAGCAATGTGATAATGATCAGATAATCTGTTCCTTTGATGGAGTGATAAATATTGGCCAGGACACAGGGGATAACTTTCCTGCTCTTCTTCAAAATAATACCATGGGATCTTTTATGTCCACTTGAAAGAGCGGACGGGGTCTCAGTTTAATGTCACATCCAAAAGACGGCATCTCCGACAGTGCAGCACTCCCTCAGCACTGCACTGGAGTGTCAGCCTCTATTTTTTGTGCTCAAGTCCCTGGAGTGTTACTTGAACCCACAACCTTCTGACTCAGGGGCAAGCATGCTACCCAGTGAGCCACAGCTGCCAGGTTGAATAAAGTCACAGGTTCGGAGTGATAGGAAGCCCTGGGCTTGGGGCTCAGGAAACTAACCCAAACGGAACAGGCTGGTTGGAACAAAAGGCACTGGGTCTGGGATCGTCGGCCTTCTGATCAGGACTCTCAAGTGTTGATTCAATGCTTTGCAGAAATAGAGTTTGTGTTTGGTTCCCGTGGTCCCTTATTTGAAAAGAGGCTCGAGACCACGGAGAGATTAAACCGAGCTGAATTGAGAAAATCCTTTGTGTGTAAGCTGATTCCAAGGGAATGCCTTGCCTTTAGGTTTTGACAGTGACAGGACTTTCTCGGGAGTGGAGCCCTGTGCTTTGTCTGACGGCTGTGGCAGCTCACGGGTTCCCAGACGCTGTTCTGTCACCTGGCCCGCAGAAAGCCAAGGTCTTTCTGGTGAATCCCAACCATTCCTCATCAGGGCATTCCGTATCATCATTCAACGTGGAATATTGTGCCGGAGGCTTCCTTCAGGCGAATGCCTCCGACCAAAATACCTGGTGGTCCTGGAGGAACGTAGGATTGCACTCCAAAGCCTAGTTTCACAATCCAGCATACGGGAACATGTCTTCCAGGATCGTATGTGTATCCTGGGATCACGTGGGCCTGGACCACCAATCACAATGTCGTATTCTCATTCATAGTAATGGGAGCACCAAGCTCCGAGCCCCCATTCCTCTCAGTGAGAACACCCCTAAAATCAAATAAAACACAAACATAAATTTAAAAAAACACTTCACTTAATAGAAATTGCATTAAATTAAATGCTTTTGAGAAACATTTATTTTTTTGAAATTAAAAAAAATGTTTTAATAGTGTTAAAAATAAACTTACCTTCATAGACAGGGTTTTTAATATAAAAATAAGTTGTAACATTAAATTTTTCTATGTTTTAAAACTCTTACACTGGTAAAAGTAAGCTATGCACCTGCTTTGACCAGGTGTAAGAGTTTGAAGGAGATTCGCTGGGCAAGAGATGGGCAAATAGCCCAATCTCACCCGCGCAGATGCCCTTGCTGCGGGGCTGAGGAAGATCTGTCGAGAGGAAAGCCGGAATTCGGTTCATGCGCATCGCATGCCGAAAAGCTACTTTAGTGAGGCCTTGCCGGGTCTGTACACACTCCATATGGACCCAGAGAGGCCGGGATTTCACGCCCAATATCTCAACCCCCATGCCCTACACTCCTCCCTAGGCTGGCCAGAATGGAAAACAGGGAACTGGAGCTGCTGGCTGGGGAGATGATGCATTCGGGCACGTTTACTAATTTTAAGTTTCATAACCCCTCTGGAGTTGAGAATCTTCAAGTTCTGGTTGCCCAACCACAACAGAAGCAGGCGGTGGTGACCTAGAGGAGACCTTTCAGAGGCACATATGATTGGTGTCAGCCTTGGCTCTGGGTCGGAGATCATGGGTTCGAGTCCCACGTCAGAGACTTGACCACAGAATCCAGGCTGACACTCCCAGTGCATGTGGATGGAGTGCTGCACTGTCAGAGGAGCCATCTTTCGGACGAGACATTAAACCTTCTCAAGCAGTCATAAACGATCCCACGGCACTATTCAAAGCAGCGGAGTCCTGACCAACATTTATCCCGCAACCAAAAATAGCTAAAAACATTATCTGCTCTTTTATCTCATTGATGTTCGTGGGAGCTTGCTGTGCACAAATTGGCTGTTGTCAGGGAGTTCTTCACACTCAGTGTTTTCCTGCAGTGCAACAGTGACGACACTTCAAAAGTACTTCAATGGCTGTGAAGTGCTTTTAATTGTCCTGAGGTTGTGAAAGGCGCTATATAAATGCAATATTCTTTCTTTCTAATGCACAATCTGCAGACTACTTGAGGGTAAACTGTGACAGTAGGACAAAGAGTCACAGATTCAAACTAGTGGGAGGTAAATTGAGAACTGATGTCAGGGAGTTCTTCACACTAAGTGTTGGATTGTCCTCAGCTATACCGCTGATAATCAGGCGATAGCGGTGGAGGAAGGGGGGAAAGGGGGCCAGAGAGGCAACCGCCAAGTGCCCCCCCCTCCCCCCACACCACCCCACCCACTGAAATGGGCACCGGACATTTTCCATCCTCCACCTATAGGGCAGGGAACTCAGCCAACCTCCCCTTGACCACCCAGCAGAGGTGTGGAGCTGGGGAGACAGGCCAATGGCCCTGGCCTCCTGCTGAAGTCCCACTGACTGTAGGTAACACCATGAGGAGGGGAGGGATAGCAGCAGGTAGACCACTGATGGCCCCGATGGAGCGAGAGGGTCTGGATCTCCTTCTCCCGCTAACCTCTAAAGGCCACAGTTACATGGACCATGTCTCATTCTGAGCCTTTTATGTATATACAAATACAACTCTTCTGTTTCCCCTCCCCTTCCCCTCCCCCCCAGCACTCCCCCCCCCCCCATCCCTTGTCCTTTAAATGTTGCTCCTGCTTCTGGTGCTGTAGTGAGTATCCTGCTAAATCTTACTGGCTGGCAATGGTGGGCTTCCTCTTTGTGGTACAGATACTTCCAGGAGCCCACCCTGCATGTTTAATAACCTCCCCTCCCCCTCCCTGAGCCCGATAAGTGGGCGGGGCTCACACAGGGTCAGGGCAGTGGTCAGACATCCTGCCCTGACTCAGCTCCAGAGGGTAATCCAGCCCAAAGGTTTCCAGGACCCTTTCAGAAACAGCTGCTGCCATGGATATTTTGATTGACACTTGCTGACTCTCCATCTTTGATTGGCCCTGCAGTGGTTATATGTGAGTCGTGTCACAAGTAAACCCCTGCGCTGCCCTCGTCTTCCGCACTTGGTGCGATATTCACCTGGGGTGTCGGGGCATCAGTAACCCGTTTCCATCGGCATCTCTAGAGAGAGAAAGAGCTCTCATTTCTAGAATGCCTTTCACAATCTCAGGACGTCCCAAAGCGCTTTACAGCCAATGAAGTACTTTTGGAGTGTAATCACTGTTGTAATGTAGGAAACGCAGCAGCCAATTTGCGCACAGCAAGCTCCCACAAACAGCAATGTGATAAATGGCCACATAATCTGTTTTTAGTGATGTTGGTTGAGGGCTAAATATTGGCCAGGACACCGGGGATAACTCCCCTGCTCTTCTACGAAGCAGTCCCCAATGGGATCTTTTGCATCCACCTGAGAGGGCAGCCGGGCCCCGGTTTGTCTCATCCGAAAGATGGCACCTCCAACAGTGCAGCACTCCCTCAGCACTGAAGCGTCAGCCTAGATTATGTGCCCTGCGGTGGGGCTTGAACCCACGCCCTTCTGACTCAGAGGAAAGTGGGGCTACCAGGAAGCCAAGGCTGACATCGTGAGGGGTGAAAGGTGTTCCACATTCAGTCAATCATCAGAGGGCTATGAATCAGGAACAGCAGCGGCGGTTCATGTACGGTCAGCTCACAAAAGGCACATTGGTGATCGACTGACTCATTGCAACTCCCCTACTCTCGGAATCTGTCACGAACTCCCCAGAACAATTAATTCAGCATTGACTAAACAAATACGGCCTTTACCTTTCGAGGGTGACTGTAAATCCCTGGTATTAGGTGGACCTTCGCAAACCTTCATTCAATGGGTGAAAGAGCAGCATTTGTATCGCAAATTGCTCACTGAACTGATTCACCACCAGACACAAGGGCTTACGTGAGCAATAGGTTTGGCTCTCACCAGTGTCTTACTGTTCCTTGATTGTACAGCAATAGAAATTAAGCTAAAATGTGCTTTACAATTGGCTGCCTTTGATATTTTAATTGTCCCCTGCCCTTTCACAGGCCTCCTGTGTTTAGCTTCATTAACTCCAGCTCTGAGATCGATTTTCTATTCAACATGACCGCCCATGACATCAAGCAACCTAGCATTCAGCTGTGCTTTAAGGTGTTTCTTTAAATTTCCTGACTAAGCTTGCACCCCCACTCCTCCCCACGTATTCTCTCAAAGGAGCCGATTCCATAGACGCTCGCCAGTCTCTGGCACCGAACCCAACCAAGCATCGTTAACATGCAAGCCAAGTTATGGAGCGTTGGCAGATGTTCAGCTACACAAGGCCTCATGGCCAACCCGAATCTATCCTCACTGGAAGGTTCGCTAAATGTTTTGGGATGTTTTTGTGTTTTTGTTAGGTTTCCCCCCCACCCCTCAGACGTCTCTCGGAGCGCTCCTGTCCCGGCCCTTTAGCTCGGGAATTTCCCATCTTTGTGCCAAGAGAGGTGTACAACGCCTCCATTAGCACAGTGCCTCCAGACGCAGGGCCCAGCTGGCCAAACTTAAATACTGAGGCCCAAACTATTCCCAGCCGCTAACTTTCCCACCCCGCCGCCATTATCGCCTCAAAAACATCAAAGCCAAAAATCTAGCGCTTAGATTTATATAGCGCCTTTCACGACCACCGGACATCGTAAAGCTCCCACAAACAGTAATGTGATAATGACCAGATAATCTGAGGTTTTTTTGTTATGTTGATTGAGGGATAAATATTGGCCGGGATACCGGGGATAACTCCCCTGCTCATCTTCTAAATAGTGGCCATGGGATTTTTTACGTCCACCTGAGAGAGCAGACAGGGCCTTGGTTTAACGTCATCCGAAAGATGGCACCACCGACAGTTCAGCACTCCCTCAGCACTGCACTGGAGTGTCAGCCTAGATTTATGTGCTCCAGTCCCTGGACTGAGACTTGCACCCACAACCTCTGACTCAGAGGGGAGCATACTACCCACTGGTCCACAACTGACACTTCACAACGGATGTTTGGGACAGGCAGGGTGACACAGTGCCTCCCACAGACTGCTACGGTGTCGCTAATTTTAAATCAATTTTCCACTGGTTTGTATTTTCTCGTGTTTGTTCGAAGCTCTGAAAGGGTTTGTGGGGAGGAAATGACCTCACATAGTACAGGACAAATATGGAAGGCACTTCCTCCCTGACCCAAATAGGAAACAAAGGCGGAATAATAAAATGATTAAATCAGGCAGCGGTGTTGGGACAGGTGATCCATCGGTGTCAGGTGATTTATTTTCTGTTTGCCAGAAATTCTTTTTTAAGTTGTATTTTATTTTCATTGTTTATTCACTTTTTTCCCCTCTTCCTGGCCTGAATTGCCCACTTTCCGGGTTCATTGTCACAGGCATGGTTAAGTAACCTTCCCAAACCCTATCCCTTGATATTCTTACCAAACAAAACTCTGTCAGCCTCAGTCTTGAAATGCTCCAATTGTCCCCCCAGTGTCCAAAGCCTTTTGGGGGAGAGAGCTCTACATTTCCACCACCCTTTGTGCGAAGAAGTGTGTAATATAGAGCTCCACCTAGTGGACTACTGTGGTCATGCAACTGCTGATGTAAATACAATAATGGATCATGTGACACAGTTACATGACAAGTTCTTGTAGCGCCATCTTGTGTGTTTGTGATGTCGTAAAGGATATATCACAAAGTGCTTCCTGATTTCACTCCTAAATGGCCTAGCTCTAATTTAAAGGTTATAACCCCTTATTCTGGACTATCCCATCAGAGGAAATAGTTTCTCTCTATCCACTTTATTGAAGCATTTTAAAAGAAAGATTTGCATTTATATCGTGCCTTTCATAACCACCGGACGTCCCAAAGCGCTTTACAGCCAATGAAATACTTTTGGACTGTAGTCACTGTGGTAATGTGGGAAACGCAGCAGCCAATTTGCGCACAGCAAGCTCCCACAAACTGCAATGTGATAAAGACCAGTTAATCTGTTTTTTTTGTTATGTTGATTGAGGGATAAATATTTTACCATTTTAAACACATTGATCGGATCATCCCTCAGTCTTCTACCGTCAAGAGAGTTCAAGTTTAATCATTGCAACCTGTCCTCATAATTCAGCCCGTTTAGCCCCGGTATCAGTCTGGTGAATCTGCTCTGCACCCTCTCCAATATACCCTTCCTGAGGTGCAGTGGCCAGAACTGAACACAATATTCCAGATGGGGTCTTACCAGTGTTCTGTGAACCTCTATCCCCAAATCCCTTTGCTCTTCCATCAGTCATTCTTGTAGTTTGTCTCAATATTTTTGTTGTTGAATGATGCGTGTTTTGTACTGTGCGTTCACATATTGTAGACAATGTCCCAAACTCCATTCATATTCAGCCTTCATGGCCAGGCCATCCCATCTCTCTGGGCTACGTTCAAATCTATAGTGCCATCTATCAAGGTCCTCTACCAACCTGCTCCGCCAAACAGTACTGTTCCCTGGTTATCAAGATCCAAGATGAGACCTTGGACAATGTGGACCATTTTCTATGCCTCAGGAACCTACTATCAGTAAGGGCAGACATCAATGACGAGGTCCAACACCACCTTCAGTGTGCCAGTGCAGCCTTCGGCTGCCTGAGGAAAAGAAAACCAGGATCTCAAACCCGGCAACAAGCTCATGGTCCACAGAGCAGCAGTGATACCCGCCCTCCTATATGCTTCAGAGACATGGACTATGTACAGTACGTACCTCAAAGCTCTGGAGAAGTACCACCAACGTTGCCTCTGCAAAATCCTGCAAATCCATTGGCAGGATAGGTGCACCAACGTCAGTGTTCTCTCTCAGGCCTGCATTTAAGGCGCTATATAAAGACAAGTTGTTGTTGTTGTTGTGATGATCTATTTATAATGGAGTAATAATCGATTTCACTGCACCCAGCACACAGGAAGTCTCTCTCAGTTGCTAGGGTGGTAGTTGGACTCAGGTCCTCGTGCTACACAAAGAAGGACTACTTTTGCCAACAAATGGCTGGATGTAATCCAGGAGATGTGATCACATGACTCGCGACTGCCCCGCCTTCACTCTCCCGCCATTGGTCTCCCACCACGCCCATGCTCACGGCACTCCGCCTCCCCACGCCAATTATTACCCAATTGGATGATTGATGACCATCAGTCAAACAGCCTTTTTATCCCCATTTCCGATCTTTTTTTGACGCCCCTATCATTTTTCTCCTGCAATGCTGACAGCAGTGTCTCTGGGGATGATTCTTTAATTCTTGTATACTCCGGGGAAATCCGGGAGGCTGGGCAACCCGCAGGTAAGGAATTATTTTTTGAGACTTTGCCGATGGCTTGGAGCCTTGTTAGAGAAGAGCATGGGTTCATGGTAGGGCAATAATATTAAAGCCCTGAGACATTTAACTGCCCCATCTGCCCTCTCAGGTGGATGTTGTAATGTATTTGCTTCATGGGTTCTTTGCTTGAGAATTCATAGTAACACATCGCTATTAAGAACGAGTTGGTTTATTACCAAAGGTTTAACAATCACACTACACATTACCAGTTCATCCACCAGGCTCACAACCACCTGCCTCATCATGGATCCCCCAAACCCCACTGGCCGGGGTTTTATTGAGTCTTGTGAACATCACATGACTGGCTAAGCCACTCCCAACTCAACAGCTCTACCAACCTGTGAGCATACTCACACGGTACCTACATTACAGGACATTTTACGAGATTAATGCCACTATATAAATCCAAGTTATTGTTGTTAAAAAGCTTAAAATCTAATTTTTTCAGAGAGACTTGCCATAAATGTAAAACCAAACACACGATGGCACAGTAGCAAAGGGCCAGAATTTAAGCTGCGTCAGAAAGGTGACAAATTTAGAGTTGCACCTAGCTCTTCACTGTTACATGGGCAAGAGCAGGGTTTACTTATGTAAGACACAACTAAATAAATCAGGACTGTTTTTATGCACCTGACTTGACCTTTAATCTCCATTTTTATATAAAACCTGCCTAAACCAGGGGATTATTTGTCAACTGGGATCATTTATCTGACATTATGTGACCGGAAGGTTATGTGGGGTCACATGTTGCATGCAGCTCATTTTATTTTCAGTTACTATGAACGTCACTGGATTAATGGCTTTAAATTTAGAATTTTTGGACAAAATAAACTCATGAGGTTATGATTCCTATAGGGTGGTGAGGCTGTTTGCCATTTGGTGAGGAATAACGTAAATACAGGCCCCACTACAGCCCTGGACTAGAGGATCAAACTCTCACATGGCCATCACAGGAACAGGCCCCACTGCAGCCCTGGTCTAGAGAGTCTAAGTCCCACATGGCCATCACAGGAACAGGCCTCACTACAGCCCTGGACTAGAGAGTCTAAGTCCCACATGGCCATCACAGGAACAGGCCTCACTGCAGCCCTGGTCTAGAGGATCAAACTCCCACATGGCCATCACAGGAACAGGCCCCACTGCAGCCCTGGTCTAGAGGATCAAACTCCCACATGGCCATCACAGGAACAGGCCCCACTGCAGCCCTGGTCTAGAGGATCAAACTCCCACATGGCCATCACAGGAACAGGCCCCACTACAACCCTGGTCTAGAGGATCTAACTCCCACATGGCCATCACAGGAACAGGCCCCACTGCAGCCCTGGTCTAGAGGATCTAACTCCCACATGGCCATCACAGGAACAGGCCCCATTACAGCCCTGGTCTAGAGGATCAAACTCCCACATGGCCATCACAGGAACAGGCCCCACTACAACCCTGGTCTAGAGGATCTAACTCCCACATGGCCATCACAGGAACAGGCCCCACTGCAGCCCTGGTCTAGAGGATCTAACTCCCACATGGCCATCACAGGAACAGGCCCCACTACAGCCCTGGTCTAGAGGATCAAACTCCCACATGGCCATCACAGGAACAGGCCCCACTACAACCCTGGTCTAGAGGATCTATATCCCTCATTCTCATTCACTCTCTCTTTCTCTCATCCCTCTGTGTGTGTGTCTCTCTCTATAGCTTATAAGGAGCCACTGAGGGTTAAATTCAAAAGCAACGCAATGTCCAAGAGAGAATAAAGTCTCTTTTATTACCCATTGTAAATTAAAGGCCTTTATAACGAAATGTGTGCTGGCTAAAAGCCACCATCAACAATGCACACAGTGATTGCTTGCCTTTTAATTACATTGGAGTGCATGAGATAGATAATTGCCATTTATTCGCTGAGCCATAATTGAATCTGTGTTAACATTCCTGATGCGATGTTTACATTACTTCAGCAGCTGATCACAGGTCTTAGATAAGAGCCTACTTTTATTACCAGCCCCATCCATCTCAGAGCTGCACGATTTTGTCATCCACTCTCTTTTTCTCCCCCAGTCATTTTCGTTCCTTCTTGTGGTTAAAGACGAAATCACACCTTTCACATCCTTGGGACATCGCAAAGCACTTCACAGCCAATTACGTGTAGTCAAAGCTTTTAAGGTGCTGGATTACAGTTCTACAACAACAACAACTTGCATTAATATAGCGTCTTTAAAGTAGTAAAACATCACTAGGCACTTCACAGGAGTGGATTCAGACAAAATTTGGCACCGAGCCATATAAGGAGATATTAGGGCAGGTGACCAAAAGATTGGTTATAGAGGTAGCTTTAAGGAGTGTTAAAAAGGAGGAGAGCGAGGTAGAGAGACGGAGAGGTTTAGAGAAAGGATTCCAGTGCTTGGGCTCAGGCAGCAGAAGGCACGGCCATCAATGGTGGAGCGATTAAAATTGGAGATGCTCAAGAGGGCAGAATTAGAGGAATGCAGACATCTTGGGGGGTTGTGGAGCTGGAGGAGATTACAGAGAAAGGAAGGACGAGGCCATGGAGAGATTTGAAAACAAGGATGAGAATTTTGAAATCGAGACATTGCTTATCTGTGAGCCAATGTAGGTCAGCGAGCACAGACAGGAATGATGGGTGAGCAGGACTTGGTGCGAGTTAGGACACGGGCAGCAGAGTTTTGGATAAGCTGAAGTTTACAGAGGGTGGTAGGTGTGAGGCTGGCCAGGTCCAGTTGAGAGGAAACAAAGGGATGGATGAGGGCTTCAGTAGCAGATGAACAAAGGCAGAGGCAGAGACGGGCGATGGTACGGAGGTGGATGTAGGCGGTCTTAATGATGGAGAGAGTATGTGGTCGGATGCTCATCACAGCGTCGATTACGACGCTCAATTCAGTTTAGCAATTCCTATGATCCTGTGATAATTATCTATTGATAATGTTGGCATAATGCGTGTGTGTGTATTGAGAACAGGACAGGGTTTGTCTGTGATGCCTTCTATGTTGGAATAGCCAGGTGAGTGAAGGTGCCATCTCCATACTTATGGGGGGCTGGCATGACCGGGCAAGTGGTCACCTTTAGGACAGGAGGGTAAGAACACTGGAATTAAAGGAATATAGCGATTATAAGAGCTCGCATTTTGTACAGTGAAGTATCTACAAAGACAGGATAGAAATCTGCGCCCAGACTGTGCAGGCAGTGCATGCTGCAACCGGAAGGCCCAAGGCCCGATTTAGCTCTCTGGTAGCTGCTCCACTCTCTGTACACTGGTGTAAGTTACAGCCCTCTCTGGCAGTTACAGTACCCTCTGTATATGGGCATCAGTTACTATGTACACTGTTACACACTTTACTTTCTGTACTTGGTACGCAGTTATAACATTATTTTATATGCACCCACCCTCAATATAGGACAATCTGTATAACTAAATGTTGGACCCTGCACTCTGTGTGACTTTGTTGTATACTCTTGGTGAGACCCAATTGTTCAGATGGTCCAACCTAGCTGCCCGGTGTTATATATTTGCTTCATGAGTTCTTTGCTTAAGAATTCATAGCAACACATTGCTATTAAGAATTAGCTGATTTATTAACAAAGATTTAATAATCACACTACACATTACCAGTTCATCCACTAGGCTCATAACTGCATACCTCATCATGGATGACCTAGACCCAACTGACTGGGGTTTTATTGAGTCTTGTGAACATCACGTGACTGGCTAAGCCATTCACAATGCAACAGCTCCACAACTATTTAAAAATAAACACATAATGCTGAGTGCCACTTTATTAAAGGGGTACTAGAACCCTCACCTTACCAAATAAAACTTTAAATGAAAATTTAACTGATCAAATTAAAATATGGATGCCGGGGGTGATGATGTATTCCAGTCACCAACAGCTCTACAACTATTTTAGTTGAAACATAAATCAAATGCCCCCTTTTGCCAAGGACACTAGAACCCACAAATTAACATTTTAAACTTTAACAAAACCTTAAATCAAATTAAAATTGGTTGCCGGGGGTGATGATGTACTCCAGTCCCTCCGGTGCCCACCTCTTGATGAAGGCCGCGAGCGTACCGGTGGACACCGCTTGCTCCATCTCTAGGGACAACCTGGCTTGAATGTAACCGTGGAAGAGAGGCAGGCAGTCGGGCTGAACGACCCCCTCGACTGCTGATCGGCTGATGGCCCCTTGGCCAGGCCCAGGAGCAGTCAACAGCTCTACAACTCTTACTGGCTGTAAAAAAATAAATCAATTAAATCAAGTGCCCCCTGATTAAAAGGGGGGGGGGGGACACTCCAAACAGTCTTCAAGTGCCCTTTTTTGTTTTTTTGTGGGGCTTTTTGTGGTATTTTGGGGAGCACTAAAACCACAAATTATACAAGTGCCCCCTGGCTAAAAGGGAGGGGACACTAAAACCAGGCGCAATAAAACAAATTAAACTTTAAAATATATAAAATCAAATTAAAATTTGGTTGCCGGGGTTGATGATGCACTCCAGTCTCTCCAGCGCCCACCTCTCGTGGAAGGCCGCAAGCGTACCGGTGGACACCGCATGCTCCATTTCCAGGGACACCCTGGCTCAGATGTAAGAGCGGAAGAGAGGCAGGCAGTCAGGCTGAACGACCCCCTCGACCGCCCGCTGCCTGGACCGGCTGATAGCACCCTTGGCCAGGCCCAGGAGCAGTCAATAGCTCTACAACTATTTTGGTTGTAATCAAATTAAACAAATAAGACAAGTGCCCCCCTGATTAAAGGGGGAAGACACTCCAAGCATTTTTCAAGTGCCCTTTTTTTGTTTTTTTTCCTTTTTTTTTGTGTTTTTGTGGGTTTTTTTGGGTTTTTTTAGGGCACCGAGAGGCAAATTATACTAGTGCCCCCTGACTCGGGGGACACTCAAACTGGCAATAAAAACAAATTAAACTTTAAAACATATAAAATCAAATTAAAATGTGGTTGCCGGGGGTGGCGATGCACTCCAGTCCCTCCGGCGCCCACCTCTCGCGGAAGGCCGCGAGCGTACCGGTGGACACTACGTGCTCCATCTCTAGGGACACCCTGACTCGGATGTATGCACAGAAGAGAGGCAGGCAGTCAGGCTGAACGACCCCCTCGACCGCCCGCTGCCTGGACCGGCTAATGGCTCCCTTGGCCAGGCCCAGGAGCAGTCAATAGCTCTACAAACCTGAGAGCATGCTCACAGGTGCATACATTACACTTGGAAATGTTCATTCCTGATTGGTTGAGCAGCGCGAGTTGGACAAGCGGTCAATTATGACAGTAAACAGTTTGTGGAATGAGGTGATTCATTCGTGATATGTATCCACGGTGGGATATGTATGCTTGATTGGCAGTTATTCCACATACACTGCACAGTTTTTAGTACATTACCAGATGAATTGTTGGGACTGAGAAACCAAAGGAATCACACGCTGCATTGAAACTCAATTAAACTAAGTAGTACAACATAAAAATACAACAAGGGTTAATATGCCTGACTACAGTGTGAAAAACAAACACATTAAGCACATACCAGACTTCCGCAAGCCTGTGATGTGATCCATTTGTGGTTTTCACTTGGATCTTGAGAGGCCTGAGTTAAAAGGGGTGAATGGTACAAAGATAAAAGCTGCAAACCTGAAAATGGTAACAGAAAATGGCAGGAATTCATAGCAGGTCATTTGAAGGAGAACTGGATCAGTTCTCAAGAGAAGATGAGGAGACTTCCAGTTATTAGGAAATGGTTGCTAGTTAGGTGGGATTATGGGAAGTTAGAGGCTGGAACCTTGACCTCATCGATGTTTTGCCACCCCCCAGACTCGGCCTGCCATCCTTCACCCCTCCATAAACATCAGCTCATCTGTAGCTCTGTCGCCTGCTTCCTATCCAGCATCGCTTTCCAACCGATATTCTCTTCTGAGCACCGGTGAGGCCAATGGTTTCTCTGGGGAGTGCAGCCAGAGCCAAGTCCATGACACCACGGGTGGCTCAGCTGCACGGGGGGGTGGGGGGGCGGGTGGCAGGGGGAACAAAGAATAAAAGAGCTTTAGTGATAGGGGATTCAATAATTGGAGGATTGAGAGACGTTTCTGCAGCCGAAGACGTGACTCCCGAATGGTTTTGTGCCTCCCTGGTGCCAGGGTCAAGGATGTCACAGAGCGGACGCAGGGCATTCTGGGGGGAGAGGGTGAACAGCCAGAGGTCGTGGTCCATATCGGGACCAATGACATAGGTAGAAAGAGGGATGAGGTCCTGCAGGCAGAATTTAGGGAGCTAGGAGAAAAATTAAAGGGTAGGACCTCAAAGGTAGTAATCTCTGGATTACTACCGGTCCCACGTGCTAATGAGTGCAAGAATAGAAGGATAGAGAGGATGAACGCTTGGCTGGAGAGTTGGTGCAGGAGGGAGGGCTTTTAAGTCCTGAGGCATTTGGACTGCTTTTGGGAGAGATGGGACCTGTACAAAGCGGACGGGTTGCACCTCAACAGCACCGGGACCAATATCCTTGCGGGGAGTTTTGCTAGTGCTGTTGGGGAGAGTTTAAACTAGCTTGACAGGGGGATGGGAACCAGAGAATAAATTCAATAGGGACAGAAGTAAAGCTGAAATTGGAAAGCAAGAATGTAGAAAGTGAATCTGTAAGACAGAGGAAACAAGGGTTAGTAAGTCGTAATCAAGGAGGTCTTCCTGTGCTAAATGGTATATTCTTCAATGCAAGGAGTATAGCGAAAAAGGCAGATGTAGACACTTGGGAGTATGACATTATAGCCATTACAGAGACATGGCTGAAAGAGGGGCAGATTTGGCAGCTCAATATTCCTGGTTACAGGATTTTTAGACAGGACAGAGAGAGGGGTAAAAAAAGGGGAGCGTCACTGTATTGATTAAAGAAACTATTACAGCCGTGAGGAGGGATGATATGTTAGAGGGATCATCTAATGAGGCCATTTGGGTCAAACTGAAAAATAAAAGAGGGGTAATCACACTGCTGGGCATGTATTATAGACCCCCAAACAGTGAGAGGGAGATAGAAGAGTAAATATGTAGGCAAATTTCTGTGAAGTCCAAAAACCATAGGGCAGTAATAGTAGGGGATTTCAACTATCCTAATATTGATTGGGACAAATTTAGTGTGAAGGGTATAGAGGGTGCGGAATTCCTAAAATGCATTCAAGAGAACTTTTTTAGTCAGTATGTAACAAACCCAACACAGGAGAGGGCGGTCCTGGATTTAGTTTTGGGGAATGAAGCTGGGCAGGTGGAAGGGGTATCTGTGGGTGCCAGTAACCATAATTCAGTCAGATTCAAGGTAGTTATGGATCAGGACAAGGATAGACCATCAGTAAAAGTCCCAAATTGGGGAAAAGCTAACTTTACTAAGTTGAGAAGTGATTTGGCCACAGTGGACTGGAAACAGCTACTTGAAGGTAAATCAGTGTCAGAACAGTGGGAGGCATTCAAGGAGGAGATCCGGAGAGCTTAGGCCAAACATGGGCCCTTAAAGAAAAAGGGTGGGAATAATAATTCGAGAGCCCTCTGAATGTCTAGGGATTTACAGGGGAGGATAAAGAAAAAAAGGGACGCTTATGTCACATACCGACGGCTAACTACTGTACAATCTCTGGAGGAATATAGAAAGTTCAGAGGTGAAATTAAAAAGGATATTAGGATTGCTAAGAGAGAGCATGAAAAATTCTTGACAAGTAAAATCAAGGAAAACCCAAAGGTGTTCTATAAATATATTAAGAATAAGAGGATAACTAAAGAAAGGGTAGGACCTATTAGAGACCATGAGGGTAATTTATGTGTGGAGGCGGAAGATGTGGGTAAGGTTCTTACTTTGCATCTGTTTTCACAAAGGAATGGGGCAATGCAGATACTGCGATCGAGGATGAGTGTGAAATTCTGAATGAAATAAACATAGTGAGAGAGGAGGCATTAAGGGGTTTAGCATCTTTGAAAGTAGATAAATCCCCAGGTCCGGATGAAATGCATCCCAGGCTATTGAGCGAAGCAAAAGAAGAAATAGCAGAGGCCTTGACCATAATTTTCCAGTCTTCTTTGGATTCAGGCATGGTGACGGAGGACTGGAGGACTGTGAATGTAGTGCCCTTGTTTAAGAAGGGAGAAAGGGATAGGCTGAGTAATTACAGGCCTGTCAGCCTAACCTCAGTGGTGGAAAAATTATTGGAAAAATTCCTAAAGGATAGGTTGAATCTACTTTTGGAAAGGCAAGGATTAATCAGGGAAATCAGCACAGATTTGTTAAGGGAAGATCGTGTTTGACTAATCTGATTGAATTTTTCGAGGAGGTAACCAGGAGGGTCGATGAGGGTAGTGCGTATGATGTAGTTTCTATGGACTTTAGCAAAGCTTTTGTTAAGGTCCCACATGGCAGACTGGTCATGAAGGTAAAAGCCCATGGGATCCAGGGCAAAATAGCAAGTTGAATCCAAAATTGGCTTAGAGGTAGGAAGCAAAGGGTAATGGTTGATGGATGTTTTGGAGACTGGAAGGATGTTTCCAGTGGGGTTCCGCAGGACTCAGTACTGGGTCCCTTGCTTTTTGTGACATACATCAATGATCTAAACTTGAATATAAGGGGTATGATTAAGATGTTTGCAGATGACACTAAAATTGGCTGTATGGTTGATAATGAAGAGGAAAGCCATGGACTGTAGGAGAATATCAATCAACTGGTCAGGTGGGTAGAGCAGTGGCAAATGGAATTTAATTTGGAGAAGTGTGCGGTAATGCACTTGGGGAGGGCTAATAAGGAAAGGGTATACACATTAGGCGATAGGCCACTTAATAGTGTAGATGGACCTTGGAGTGCCTGCCCACAGATCCCTAGAAGTAGCAGGCCGGGTGGATAAGGTGGTTAAGAAGGCCTGCGGAATGCTTGCCTTTATTGGCCAAGGCATAGAATACAAGAGCAGGAGGTTATGCTTAAAATGTATAAAACACTGGTTAGGCCGCAGCTGGAATACTGCGTGCAGTTTTGGTCACCACATTACAGGAAGGACGTGATTGCACTGGAGAGAGTGCAGAGGAGATTTACGAGGATGCTGCCTGGAATGGAGAATCTTAGCTATAAGGACAGATTGGATAGGCTGAGTTTGTTCTCATTGCAACAGAGGAGGTTGAGAGGAGACCTCATTGAGGTGTACAAAATATTGAGGGGCCTGGACATAGTGGATAGTAAGGGTCTATTTCCATTGGTGGAGGGGTCTATTACGAGGGGGCATAGTTTTAAGATGGTTGGTGGAAGGTTTAGAGGGGATTTGAGGGGGGGCTTCTTTACGCAGAGGGTTGTGGGGATCTGGAACTCACTGTCTGGAAGAGTGGTGGATGCAGAAACCCTCACCACTTTTAAGAGATGGTTGGATAGACACTTAAAGTGCAGCAACCTGCAGGGTTACAGACCTAGAGCTGGCAATTGGGATTAGACTGGATGACCTTTCGTTGGACGTTGGTAAGTACTGCAAGAAATAGAATATGGCCAGAGTGATCTCCTGGACTTGTTTTGATCGCCTGGATGGGACGGAGAGGAATTTTCCCAGATTTTTTCCCAAATTGGCCTGGGTTTTTATCTGTTTTTTTGCCTCTCCCAGGAGATCACATGAATCTGGGTGGGGTGGAGTGTAGAATGTTGCGATACATGGGATATCACAGTTGTGTGGGGCGGACTGGTTGGGCTGGATGCTCTTTACCTTCTGCCATTGTTCATTGTTCATAGGTTTATATGTAACCTTTAGGGCTGCGGACACGATGGGCCTTAATGGCCTCCTACTGCGCTGTAAATTTCTATGTTTCTATGCTTCTAAGTGCCGCTCGCCTATCACTCCTGGGCTCTCTAATCCTTCTTGGCTTCCAGTCTTCCAATGTGTCACATTTAAAATTCTTATCCTCGTGGTTTGACCCCTAACCCCTCCCTATCTCTAACTCTGGCCCCTTGTGCATCCCTCCCACTTGCCGCCCCACCATTGGCAACCTTACCTCCAGCCGTTTAGGCTCCAGTCTCTGGAATGCCATCCCTAAACCTCTCCGCCTCTCCATCTCCCCCCTACCCCCTGCCCCCTCAAGACACTTCTTAAAACCCACCTCTTTGGCCAAGTTTCCTTGGTACAATCTGAACCAAACAGGCAGTCTAAAAGCATGTTATATCTGTCAAGCATGTTATATCTGCCATGCTCCGGAAGTCACCCTCTCTTTTTTTTATTCATTCCTGGGATGTGGGCATCACTGGCAAAGTCAGCATTTATTGCCCATCCCTAATTCCCCTTGAGAAGGTGGTGGCGATATACTTCCAAGACAGGAAGGTGTGTAACTTGGAGGCGAACTTGCAGGTGATGTGTTCCCATGCGCCTGCTGCCCTTGTCCTTCTAGGTGGTAGAGGTTGAGGATTTGGGAGGTGCTGCCGAAGAAGCCTTGGCGAGTTGCTGCAGTGCAACTTGTAGATGGTACACACTGCAGCCACGGTGCGCCGGTGGTGGGGGCAGTGAATGTTTAAGCTGGTGAATGGGGTGCCAATCAAGCAGGCTGCTTTGTCCTGGTTGGTGTCGAGCTTTTTGAGTGCTGTTGGAGCTGCACTCATCCAGGCAAGTGGAGAGTATTCCATCACACTCCTGACTTGTGGCTTGTAGATGATGGAAAGGCTTTGGAGAGTCAGCAGGTGAGACACTCGCCGCAGAATACCCAGCCTGTGACCTGGTCTTGTTTATGTGGCTGGTACAGTTAAGTTTCTGGTCAATGGTGACCTCCCAGGATGTTGAAGGTGGGGGATTCGTCGAAGATAAAGCCATTGAATGTAATATGGCGGTGGTTAGATACTCACTTGTTGGAGATGCTCTGAGATTCTGTCTCTCTTGTCATGCTTGGAGATTCAGAGCTGGATTTTCGGTTGTCTGATGCCTCAGTTAGCAGCCAGAGGGGGCATTAATGGGAGCATAAGAGGTTACTAACCGGGAGTGCAGCATTTAGCGCCCCAACCGAAAATTCATTACAGGCTCACCGGGGCAGCAAACCGCTAGCGCCTGGCTGCTGACGATCGCTCCGATCATGACGTATTCCTGGTGCAACGCCCACGGTCTGAAAATTAGGTGCGGCCGCCTCATTGAGCTCCCACCAAGAACAACATCTGGAGAAACAGTGGGTCCAGGCTTGCAGAGTCGTTAACTGGCGGCTACTTAAAGGGATGAGGAAGCGCTTCCCTCGGAGGTCACAGTCAGTGCAACATTTACACACAGCACTGTAGTTTCTTGTTACAAACTACACGAGGCATGTATATATCAGACACGGTCACTCTGTGACCTTCACTTTATACCCAGGACCAAGGAGTTCTGACTCTGGGTTGGACCTCCCCTTTAAAACCTGGAAGCCCAGGTGAGGAGTGTCTCCCGCAAGCTCACCCCCTGTGGTCAGGGTGTGTATTTCAAGGGTACAGGTACAGTGTGCATGAGTTACAGTTACATAACTATTGTCATTGCAAGATGGTGAAATACATGACATCACCTCCCCCCTTAAGTCTTTTAGTTTCAGAGGTTACGTCTATCGGGTGGTCGATGCTCTCTCGTGGAGCGCCGCAGTTGTGGCTCTGGTGGACAAGGGTTCAGCCTGACAGTGGAGGAACCAGAAGGAAGAGCATGACTGAGATTAGCACCCACACCACTGCCAGCATACGAGTGTCTTTGATGCTCGTATGCTGGCAGTGGTGTGGGTGCTATCTCATCATGCTCTTCTTCTGGTTCCTCCATGTCTAGGCTGAACCTTGTCTTTACTTGGTCCAAGTGCTTGCAGCATATCTGCCCATTGTTTAGTCTGACCACCATGACCCTGTTTCCTTCTTTGCCAATTTCGGTTCCCTCAAGCCATTTGGGTCCCAAAGCATGGTTAAGAACAAATACCGGGTCATCTATTTCGATACACCTCCCCCTTGAGCCTCGATCATGGAGCTCGGTTTGGGACTGGCGCTTGCCCTCAACAACGTCTGCCAGGGCTGGGTGAATGAGGGACAGCCGCGTCTTGAGCGTGCGTTTCATGAGGAGTTCCACTGGCGGAACTCCCGTGAGTGAGTGCGGCCGGGACCTGTAGGCCAGCAGGAGGCGCAATAGGCGGTACTGAAGGGAGAGTCCTTGGATGCGTAGTATGCCCTGCTTTATGACTTGGACCGCCCGTTCCGCCTGGCCATTGGAAGCTGGCTTGAACGGTGCTATCCTGATGTGCTTGATCCCATTGCCCTACATAAACTCCTGGAATTCATGGCTGGTAAAACATGGACCATTGTCGCTGACCAGGATGTCCGGCAAGCCGTGGGTCGCAAAAACCGTACGCAGACTCCATTGTGATGGATGTCGTGCACGAGTTCAATATGATGCACTCGATCCACTTTGAGTATGCATCGACTACGATCAGGAACATTTTCCCCATGAACGGGCCCGCATAGTCTACGTGAATACGTGACCATGGCCTGGTGGGCCAGGGCCACGGGCTGAGTGGAGCTTCCCTGGGGGCATTGCCCAGCTGGGCACACGTCGTGTACCTGCGAACCCAGTGTTCCAGGTCTGAGTCAATACCCGGCTACCATACATGTGACCGGGCAATGGCCTTCATTAACACGATGCCAGGGTGCTCGCAGTGGAGTTCCCTGATGAACGCTTCCCTTCCTTTCTGGGGCATGACTACCCGGCTGCCCCATAACAGGCAGTCGGCTTGGATGGAGAGTTCATCCATCTGTCTCTGAAACGGCCTGAATTGCTCGGGGCACGCCCTGCGTGCGGGTGTCCAATTCCCAGTCAGGACACATTTCTTTATCATGGATAGGAAGGTGTCCCTGTTGGTCCAGAGTTTGATCTGTCGGGCTGTGATGGGGGAGCCCACAGTGTCAAAAGCCTCAACAGCTATGACCATCTCGGCGCTATGCTCCGACGCCCCCTCGGTGGTGGCCAGTGGGAGCCTGCTGAGCGCGTCAACGCAATTTTCAGTGCCTGGCCGGTGCCGTATAGTGTAGTCATACGCAGCCAGCGTGAGGGCTCATCACTGTATGCGAGCTGACGCGTTAGCATTGACAGCCTTGCTGTCGGACAACAGCGATGTTAACGGCTTGTGGTCCATCTCTAGCTCAAACTGTCTACCGAAAAGGTACTGGTGCATCTTTTTCACACCATACACACACGCGAGTGCCTCCTTCTCGACCATGCCGTATCCACACTCTGTCTGGGAGAGTGACCTGGAGGCTTAAGCCACCGGTTGGAGTCGGCCGTCATCGTTACCCTGCTGCAAAACACACCCAACCCCATGGGATGACGCATCGCATGTTAAAACCAGTTTTTTACAGGGGTCATACAAAGTCAATAGTTTGTTGGAACACAGCAGGTTCCTCGCCTTATTGAAAGCCCGTTCTTAACAATTCTCCCCAAACCATTCACAACCTTTACGGAGGAGCATGCTCCAACAATGTGCTTAAGTTCGGCAGAAAGTTCCCAAAATAGTTCAAAAGTCCCAGGAATGATCACAACTCCGACATGTTGCCGGGCCTGGACGCCCGGCGAATCACCTCAGTTTTTGATTCAGTGGGCCGGATCCCATCTGCGGCAACCCCCCTGCCCAGGAACTCGACCTCTGGGGCCAAAAACACACACTTGGCCTTTTTCATCCAATCGGCGTAGCACCTCCTCCAGGTTGCGGAGATGTTCCTCGGTGTCTCGACCCGTTATAAGGATGTCGTCTTGGAATACGACCATTCCAGGGATGGACTTGAGCAAGCTTTCCATGTTTCGCTGAAAGATAGCTGCTGCCGAACGAATGCCAAACGGGCACCTGTTGTAGACAAATAATCCTTTGTGCGTCGTGATGGTGGTCAGAAGCTTGGTATCTTCCGCCAGTTCCTGAGTCATGTAGGCCGAAGTGAGGTCCAGCTTCGTGAACAGCTTACCACCTGCCAGCGTGGCAAAAAGGTCCTCCGCTCTCGGAAGCAGGTATTGGTCTTGCAGCGACACTCGGTTGATGGTGGCTTTGTAGTCGCCACAAACCCTAACCGAGCCATCTGCTTTGAGGATGGGAACAATGGGACTTGCCCAGTCGCTGAATTCAACGGGTGAAATTATGCCCTCTCTGAGCAGCCTGTCCAGTTCACTTTCAATTTTCTCATGCATCACGTACGGCACCGCTCTGGCTTTGTGGTGCACTGGTCTGGCGTCCGGAGTGATGTGTATCACTATTTTAGTACCCTTGAACGTTCCGACACCGGGTTGAAAGAGTGACTCGAATTTTTGCAATACCTGCGAGCAGGAACTTTGCTCCACGGATGAAATGGCGTGCACATCCCCCCATTTCCAATTCATCTCAGCTAACCAACTCCTCCCCAAAAGCGCGGGACCATTTCCCGGAACAATCCAGAGTGGCAGCCGGTTCTGTATTCCATTATGCGTTACCACCAAGTTTGCACTGCCCAGCACTGTGATGATCTCTTTGGTGTACATACGTAGCTGTGTCTCAATGTGCTCCAGTTTGGGCCTGCTAGCTCTGTGTGGCCATAGTCTCGCAAACTGTTGGGCACTCATGAGTGACTGGCTAGCTCCCGTATCCAGCTCCATGTGCACCGGGATGCCATTCAGTAAGACTTTCATCATCATGGGTGGCGTTTTAGTGTATGAGCTGTGGACGTCAGCCACATGAACTCTCTGAACTTCAGCATCCATGGTTGTTCCCCAGGCCTCATCCTGCATTATAGATTCCTCGTCTGGTTCCTCTGTCTCGCAGACTAGCCTCGCTACTGCCTTTTTGCACATCCTGGCCAAGTGTCCACTGACATTACAAATCCTACAGGTATAAAGCTGGAACCTGCAACTTTTGGCAGTGTGTCTACCCCCACATCTCCAACATGAGCTGAGATTGCTGTTAACAAAAGCAATTCCCAGGCATTCCTCTCTGATGGCTCGTTTGGTTGTTTCTAAGCACTCTGATGGAGGGTGTTATCGGTCCCATCACAGGATGCATTGTTCCTCGTGATGGCGTGAATTGCCGATCCCCTTTCCATTGTCCCTGTTGTAGGCCCACCCTGGAGCTTGTTGCTGCCTGGGCGGTTTCGAATTGCCCTTGCCAGCCTGCCTGGGCGGTGTCGAATTGCCCTTGCCTGCCTGCGGGGTTCTGCATCACTTTTACAACATTAACTCCCTGGTTCATCACAACGTTAAAACCAGGGCTGTGTGCGTAAATTAGCTTTGTCTCCTCTTCCCCTACCATAAAGGTCTGAGCTATCAACGCCGCCCCTTCTAAAGTCAGGTCCTTGGTCTTTTATGAGCTTCCTGAAAATGCCGGCATGATTAATGCCCTCGATGAAAAAGTCCCTTAACATCTCCCCCCTGTAGGCATCGGAGAACTTACAGAGACTGACCAAACGCCACAGTTCCGCCACGCAGTCCGAGACGTTTTGACCCTCCCGACGCCGGTGAGAGTAGAACCAGTGCCGGGCCATGTGTACGCTACTTGCCGGCTTGAGATGCTCACTGATCAGCTGGCTGAGCTCTTCGAAGGACTTGTCCGCTGGCTTTTGGGGTGCAAGCAGGTCTTTCATCAGAACATACGTCTGTGGACCACAGCTGGTCGGTAGATGCGCCCTCCGCTTGTCAACCGCTGTCGCTCCCAGCCAGTCCTTTGTGACAAAGCTCTGCTGGAGTCTTTCCACAAAGTTATCCCAGTCCTCACCCACACAGTAGCGTTCCTCTGGCCATCCTCATGGTTTGGTGATTCCCGTTTCTCGTCGCCAGATATAGTGTCTCTGCACCTTGTTACAAACTCACACGAGGCATGTATATATCAGACACGGTCACTCTGTGACCTTCACTTTATTCCCAGGACCAAGGAGTGCTGACCCTGGGTGAGACCTCCCCTTTTATACCTGGAAACCCAGATGAGGAGTGTCTCCCGCAAGCTCACCCCCTGTGGTCAGGGTGTGCATTTCAAGGGTACAGGTACAGTGTGTATGAGTTACAGTTACATAACTATTGTCATTGCAAGATGGTGAAATACATGACAAGCACGGTGGTGAGCCTCCCAGTTTGCAGCGGCAGACAGAAATAACAGTTCAGCTTGCGAAACTGTGATTTTGAAAACTTTAATGGGTGCATTACCATGCCGCCCCTTTAAGACTTGGCTTTTCCCGGGATCTGAATCGGAGTTCGGCGCATGCGCAATGACTCAGTTAAATTTAGTGCCGGCATTTTGGTTAGCGTCCCCCCCTCCCAGCTCTGGTGTGCAATGGCTGATTTAGCGCCTCTGTCAGCTCTTTGACCGATTCTGACAAATTTCTGGGCGGAGAGCGCAAACTTTTTCAAGGCATTAAAATTACCGCTCCACCTGGATTAACGGCACAACAGAGGAACGGCCAAATTTCTCCCCCTCAGTCTCTCTTGCCACATTCTAAGAGTACCTTCAACTAGTCTCCGCCTAAGTCTAGGATGTTCTTGACCCCTGAGCTGGGATGCACAGGTTTGCCTATCCAGCTGCTCATCTCTCCTTCTTGTGGATTAAGAAGGCCTATGCTCAGTGCTTCCCCCAGTGACTCTTTTCCCAGGAGGACCCATGGCCTCCGGCCACTCCATGTTATAGCGAGTCACAGCGCCATTATTTTACAGTCTGGCTAAGGTTTCTGAAGTGCTGCATCTACATTCAATGATTTGTGCAGAGCATGGCTGGATGTTTAACTGATTTCTGCAGAGCACTTTCTCAATGCCCAGGTCTCCATAGAAACGTTAACTTTCAAAGAAAAAGCCTCTTTCTCTTCAGCTGCTACTTCAAGGTCATCGTGAACTTTGAACTGTGAACTGCAAACCATTTTGGGACTGAAGATCCTCAGGCATCTGAGGAAGAGTTCTCTGAGATCACTCCAGGGGAGTGGTGGGAAAGTGGGAACTGCTCAGAGATTTTAATCGCCAGCAGTTGAATAGAGTCAAGGTCAAGGGCAATCTGATGGAAAATGGGCCCATCCCACACGCCATCAAAACTCTCTGCTGTAGTAACACAACAGGCCATCTTCTCCGGGTGAAGTGGGCGGCTGAGAATCATACGACAGAACTTGCGTTTCTATAGGACCTTTCAGAACATCCCCAAGGGCTTTCCAGCCAATAAGGTACCTCACTGCTGTAATGTAGGAAACGCAGCAGTCAATTTGTGCACAGCAAGCTCCCACAAACAGCAATGTGATAGTGACCAGCTAATCTGTTCTAGGTGCTAGTTGTGGGATAAATGTCAGCCAGGAAACTGCAATAAAGATTCAAACTGAGTACTGTTTAACTAAGCAAGGTACAACCTTGGCTCTGCTTTATTATAGCCCAAAGTGCCTGACTCACAAAATGGCTGGCCTTTTTTACCAGAGTAGCACCATGTGCGTGCTGCTCAGTGGTCTCCAACAATGACACCATCTGGTGGCTACAAACAGCATGTACATACATGACACTGGGAGAACTACCCTGCTCGTCTTCTTTGAAATAATCCAATGGGATCTTTCACGGTCAACTGAGAGGGCAGACCAAGGCCTCAGTTTAACATTTCATCCAAAAGATGGTTTCTCTGACAGTGCAGTGCTCCCTCAGTGTTACACTGGAGTGTCAGCCTGGACTATGTGCTCAAGTCTCTGGAGTGGAACTTGAATCCTGACCTTCTGACTCAGAGGTGAGAGTTCTACCCCCGAGCCATAGCTGACACTAGGGGACATAGTCTCAGAATAAGGGGTCACCCATTTAAAACGGAGATGAGGAATTTCTTCTCTCAGTGAGTCGAGAATCTTTGGAATTCTCTAGAGAGCTGTGGAGGCTGGGTCATTGAATATATTTAAGGTGGCGATAGACAGATTTTTGAATGATAAGGGAGCCAAGGGTTATGGGGAGCAGGCGGGGAAGTGGAGTTGAGGCCAAGATCAGATCAGCCATGATTGAATAGCAGAACAGGCTCGAGGGGCCAAATGGCCTACTCCTGCTCCTATTTCTTATGTCCTAATGTTCTTATGACACCGGATCACAACTATTTTTTACCTGTATTTCAGTGGATGTAAACGTAACGTTGCCAGTGGCAGAGGGGTAAGAAGCTCAGAGAGGTCAGATGCTGTAGCGTCATCTATTCATATAGCCCACAGACTGGGTACTTGTCAACTTTCCTCTCCTTCACCTACTGCTGCTCAACCACTCGCTGGAGCAGGGCATCCCCCCAGTAATTAGCAATACATACTCTTCCCCTGGCTCAGCACTCTCTGTCCCTGCTTAAATACCTTCATTTTCTCTGTCTCTCTGTCTCATTCCATCTCTGTGCTTTCTTTTCTTCTCCCCTCTCTCGCTTTTCCTTTTTATTTTTGATATATTTTCTGTTTGCCATGGCCCTCTGCTCCTTGGTTCAATACTCGAATGATTTACAATGGGATTGTCCCACCTATGGGTCCTGGGGTTAAACACAGATTCACAGGATAAACGTCTTCTCTTTCTGTGGGCTGTGAGCGCCCTGTCAGCTCAGCTAGATGGGAGGCAGTTCCTCTTGTCCCAGAGGACAGTAAACCTTTGGAACAAGTTGCCGGATCGTGTAGTGAGTGTCAACTCTCCACCGGTTCCTGGCTGGGGCGGAGGTCACGTCCAGTAATGAAGCATCAGCCGTGGCTCAGTGGGTAGCACTCTCTCGGTGGGAGGGGCCAGGAGTGAGCAGGTACTGCTGATTACTGCAGGAGCTGGAGTGAGTTTGAAAAAAGTTGGTGTTGGGTTTTTGGGTTGTTTTATTTTTCAAATTTTAGGGCCTGGAACGCAGGTAGCCGATGGAACCCTTTATGTAAAAGTGCGGTTCCCAGAGGAGGCGAAGCCATTACCCTACAGTATGAAATTGAAGGAGTGCAGTACTTCCGGGTTCTGCATGATAACCAGGTATAGGTTTGCTATTACTTGGACACGACCATCTAGTAAGAAGCTGTCCAGACCTGTACTGTTATAACTGTGGCAAGTCTGGACACATCGCTCAGAACTGCAAGACAGAGAGCTGTGCGGCTTGTCACAAAGGCCCCACCCGCTGTGAGTGTGAGGCAGAAGGAAGCTCCTTGAGTGACGAGGAGATGGGAGAAGGAGCAGGCGGTGTGAGTGGAGTGGCCAGAAGAGCGGAGCAGGCGGAGGACACAGCCGCCGAACGGAATGAGGAAAGAGAGCAAGAAAAGGCAGAAAATTGCAGAGCAGAAAACAGGATGGAGATGGTGGAAAACAGACCAAGTATGGTGGAAAAGGACAAATTCAGCAGAGGACATCACGGGTCAGGGTCAGAGTTGAGCCATAATATGGCTCGCCTTCAGGTGTCCGTGGGGGGAGCAGAGGTGGGTGCGGGGTGCAGGATAAGTGTAAGTACTCCAAAGAGAGACAGAGAGTTGTACATCTTGCGGAGCAGGAGGAGGCAAGACCAGGAGAGGGTACAAGAGGCAGGAGCCTTAAAGGGGCAGACAAAGCCGCCAAAAGAGAGCAAGATGGGTGGAGACACGCCATTGTCCCAGAGAGAGAAGAAACGGGGAGCAAAGGTCAGTGATGGAGGTGAGGCCGAAGGGAGTGACACTGTTGGAGAAACCATGTTAGCAGGAGGACTCTCTAAGGGAGATTCTGTATCTTACAGGGAACAGGGACGAGAGATTACAGAAGAGCTCGAGAGTGAGGAGTCAGAGGAGGAAGGAGACATGAAATTGGGGGGTGGAAAGGGAAAGGTTAGCGCGAGGCAGAAGGATGGAGAAGGGGCAGTAAATTTAATGTAAGGAAGAGGCTGAAACTGCAGGAAAAGTTCAAACAGGAGGTGAAAAAGAGCCAGAGGCTGCAGGAGAAAGCAACAGCTGCCCAAAAGGTTGGGAAGGAGCATGAGAGGAGGGAAGGGCCCGAGATTAAATGATGATAGGGGGATTATCAGGCACACTTCTTTTATTAGGAGCAATGATTACATTGATCTCAATGAATGTGAACGGACTGAGGGGGGAGAAGAAATCGCAGCAGTTGTTGCAGTATTTTAAAGGCACGGACCTGTTGTGTCTGCAAAAAATCTTTTGGGATAAGGAGATCCTAGAAAGAGTTCGGAAGGTTTGGAAGGGAGAAGTGTTTGCAAGTTGCGCAAATAATAACCATAGAGTGGTGGCTGTTTTAGTGAGTTCGTCCATAAAGAGAACGTTGCATTGGTGAACAAGGAGACTGAGGGGAGATTTTTACAGCAAACAAATGGATGAATTGAATTGTGATCTCTTTAATATCTATGCGCCGAATGACCATTGCAAGCATTGTGAGTTTTTTCGGTGGTTATTCACAGAAGTGGCAGAGGTGGAAAACCTTGTATAGTGGGGGAATTTAATGTACTTTTATCTCGGATGGACATTTCAGCCCAGATGACCTGTAAGGATGATAATTCCAGAGAGATGATTGTAAAAATGGTGACAAATTTAAATTTGAGAGACTTATGGAGGGATCGGAACCCCATAAAAGGGGAGTTCTCCAGAAGAGGTTGTGTGAGCGATGTTTTAAAACAGCCGAATAGATGTTGTGTTAATGCAGGAAGGGTTAAGTTCTGAGGTGATGGAGATTTATTATAAAAAAGTATTTTTAGTGACCACTTGGCTTTCGTTCTTAAAATTAGGAACAGCAAAGTTAAGATCGGTCCAGGTGTGTGGATTTTAAACAATCTGTACCTGAAATAAATGCTTTTAAAGAAGGGATTTTAAATATAATCAAGAATGCTTGGAAAGAACTTTTATTCTTGAAAGAAAAAAAAGTTTGGTGGGATAATTTCAAATGTGAGGTCAAAGTTTTTTCGGTACGTTATGGGAAAGAAAGAGCAACAGCTAACCGGCGTCAAGGAGAGGATATAAACAGAAGGTTTACAGATATCTGTAAAGCAGTTGACAGAGGGGATAAGGGAGCAGAGACTGTGGAAGGTTTTAAAGGAAGAGTGGGAATTATTGCAAGCTGAAAAATGCAAGGGGGCAATTCTTCGTGCAAAGGCTAAAGATGCATTGGAGGGAGAAAGATACACTAGATATTTTCTAGAGCAAAAGAAGTTGCGACAAAGGTTATCATTAATTGGAGTTGAAGGTTGGGGAAAAGATCATTAATGAGGAGATTATGGAGGCGGCTAGTAGCTTTTATCAATAGTTATAAACAAAAGAAAACATTTCCAAATTGGCGATGGAGAAGGTTAGTGCTTTTATTGAAGAGGAGGATGAGAGAAGCATGTGTGACAAAGAAGTAGGATTAGCGGAAATAAAAGTAGCAAGAAGTGGAATGAAGGGGGGCGGGAGGGAAGCCCAGGGTCTGATGGACTAAGTGCAGAATTTTATTAAGAATTTTTAGAGATTTTAAGTCCATTGGTCTTAGAGATTTTTAAGGAGATTAAAACTGAGGGATGCCTGGCCTATGAAGAGAGGTATCATAAGCTTAGCTTATAAAAATAAAGGGGATAGAAGGGATCTGAAGAATTGGAGGCCCATCACATGATTAAATGTGGCTTATAAGAGCTTGGCAACGGCTATGGCAAATCGTATGAAGGAGGTAATGCCACAGATAATTTCGCCCTCTCAGTCCTATGGAGCCATAGGCAGTGACATCGCTGACTCTGTGGTCTCAATACACAATGTGATAGAACTCATGGAAGAGAGTGGGAGGGAAGCTTATGTGCTAAAGATGGATCAAGAGAAATCCTTTGATAGAGTCTCTCATGAGCTTTTATTGATGGTTTTGGAAGCATTTGGTTTTGGGGAAAATTTCATTGAGTGGATAAGGATTTTTTATTCATACACATTTAGCTGTGTTAACTGTAATGTTTTTTTATCAAAGTATTTTCCAATATAGAGATCAGTGAGACAGGGTTGTCCCCTGTCTCCGTTGTTGTACACATTGGTAGCAGCACCATCAGGTTACATGATGCAAAAGGAACAAGGCGTAGTCGGGATTGCAGTTCCCAGTTCCGGGCAGGTGCCAGTATTACACCAATACGCAGATGACACGACCTTAACGTTGAGAGATGGGGAATCATTGAGGAAAGCTATGGGAGTAGTGAAGGAGTATTGTAGAGCTTCAGGAGCCAGAGTGAATTATAATAAGTCCCAATGCCTGGTTGTAGGAAGGAGTAGGGGGGAATGGTTGGAGGAAAGCCCTTTTAAGGTAGTGGAGGTTTTAGAAGTTCTGGGGTGCATATGGGGTGCAAGAAGGATCATCATCATCATTATTATAGGCAGTCCCTCGGGATCGAGGAAGACTTGCTTCCACTCTTAGCATGAGTTCTTAGGTAGCTGTACAGTCCAATACGAGAACCACAGTCTCTGTTACAGGTGGGACAGACAGTGGTTGAAGGAAAGGGTGGGTAGGACTGATTTGTCACATGCTCCTTCCGCTGCCTGCGCTTGATTTCTGCATGCTCTCGGCAACGAGACTCGAGGTGCTCAGCGCCTTCCCGGATGCACTTCCTCCACTTAGGGCGGTCTTTGGCCAGGTTCTCCCTGATGTCAGTGGGGATGTCGCACTTTATCAGGGAGGCTTTGAAGGTGTCCTTGTAATGTTTCCGCTGCCCACCTTTGGCTCGTTTGCCGTGAAGGAGTTCCAAGTAGAGCACTTGCTTTGTTGAAAATGCAGACTATGGATGTACTCTCTGTGTAGTCATTGCATGGTTGCATAAGATGGAGACTTGTTTACCTGAGGTATTATCAATAAGGTTTACACTGTGTATTACACATGCTGGCACCACTAGAGGGTGCAACTGGTGGAGACCGGGGGTTTCCTGCCCTGGTGGCAGGGCCCAGTATAAAAGGCTGCACACCATGCTTGTGCCTCACTCTGTAGTTACGAGTAAAGGGCCAAGGTCACTACAGTTTGAGTACAACACATTACCTCATGGGGTCATTCATAAGTACATTACAGACAAAATAACTGGCGACGAGAATAAGGACTTTCACACGATCATAGCTACCTTTGGCACACTAAAAGACTTTGCAGAGGGTGATAATCGGGATGCCTTCATGGAAAGGCTCGAGCTATATTTTGTGGCAAACGACCTGGCGGGGGAGACGGACGCATCAGCGGAGAAGCGCAAGGCTATACCGCTGACCAGTTGTGGGCCCGAGGTCTACCACCATGTCAGGGATTTGCTGGCAACCACGAAGGCCAAGGATAAGACATACGATGAGCTGACTGAACTAATTCGCGACCAACTAAAACCAAAGGAGAGCATCCTCACGGCCAGGTATAGATTCTACACTCACCGCAGACCTAGGGCCAGGAGATTGCAAAATATGCTGCCGACCTCAGGAGACTTGCAGCACCGTGTGATTTCGGCACGCACCTCAACGAAGCATTGCTAGACATCTTCATTATAGGAATTGGCCTCGAGGGCCTCCTTCACAAGCTATTATCTGCCGACACCACAGTCAACCTGCAGAAGGCCATCAGCATCAGTCAGGCGTTCATGCCTCGACCTGCAGCACCAAGCAAATTATTCATCCTGTGGACTCAAACCCGGCAAGTACTGTACACAGAATGATGCCTTTCACAGGCAAGACTGTAGAACGTGGCTCTGCCCATGGCAGAGAGCACAGACCTCAGGGTTCCAGAACTCTGAGTCCGCCGAGGGGTGCTAATCGAGTAGCACCATGCTGGCGTGTGGAGGAAACCACAGGGCTCACTAGTTTGCTGAGTACGTATGCAAAGCCTGCAACATGAAGAGCCACCTCCAGCATATATGTAAAAGAAATACGACTCACCGTCTAGCAGAGGAGTCGGTAGATGACTTTGAATCCAGCGGGGAGTATGATGATTTGGCCAGAGAGGCAGCTCAGCCCCAAGAAGAAGTGTATGGAATGTTTACCTGCATCACCGATTGTCCTCCAGTGAAGATGGAAGTTGAGATAAACGGTGTTCCAGTCTTCATGGAAGTGGACACGGGAGCGAGCCAGTCAGTGATGAACCAGATACCTTTGAGAGACTATGGAACGAAAAACGACCTGAGCTTGTTCTAGTACAGGAAAAGTTGCACACCTACACCAAGGAGCTGATCCCAGTCCTTGGTAGTACGGATGTAAGTGTAATCCATAATGGCGTGGTGCACAAGTTACCTCTGTGTATTGTTGCATGTGATGGTCCAACGCTACTCGGAAGAAGGTGGATGGGGAAGATCCAGTGGAAATGGGAAGACCTCTTCACTCCAGCAATCGCTGTCTCCCGTGCTCAGAGGCAGAGCAAAACCTCACCTTCGCTTGGGCCAGGCACCAGAAAACAGACCAGCGCAACACCACAGGCACAAACCATCCATCACGACTGTGTGGCAATGATCCGACCGGAACGACCTAAAAGTACCTTCCCAGCTCCAGTGGCAGGACTCCTGGGGAGGAAGATCGAATTCACAGGCACTCTTCCAGCTTTTGTGGCAGAATCACAGGAGAGAAGGATCAAGGCAGTCGACCTCGAGCATAGAGGCAAACTGGCGTCCCTGCCGCAGAGAGGGGCAGCATGGCTGAAAAAAAAGATGGCCATGGCCATATCACGAGATGCAACGCTGAAGGACCAACACATGGTGTATAACAAAGGATTTGGCTGTGGTAAAGCAAGCGGGATTGTCTTAAAGGAGACCTGCAACCAACTGAACTTAAAGAGACATTGTATTCATGTCAATCAATGTAACAAACCAATTAAGATTATGAACAAAATGTAGCGAATTGTCGGTATTATTCCTAATGTAAAGAACAAAATGTTGTTGCAAGATGGTAGGAATAGAGTTTCCCCAAAAGTAGCAAGCGAGCGACCTCAGGAGGGTGAAGGCACTGATCTGATACCCTGCTCCAGGTCTATCCCACGCTGCAGGCACCCGATGGCACTATTCACCACAGACCCGGAAACGAAAACGGCGCCAATACGCACAGTTGCCCGCCATTGCGCACCAGCCGGGTGGAGACGGCGCAGCCCCCAGACCCAGTGGCTACCTCGGCCATGTCTGAGAGCGAAAGGTCAGAACCAACGAGTTCCCCAAACGGGACCTGGAACAGCCAGATTCCCAACACCGTTAGAGAGCAAGCAGAAGACTCTGCAGCCCTCAAAGGAGGACAGGGAGGCCACACACATCTGTGGCTCTGCCCACCACTAGGCAATGGCAAAGGCCCTGAGTCCTGGCTCGGTGAGCGAACCAAGCCCACCCCGCTAGCAGGGGGCGCAGCGCCGCCATCAGATGACTAGGACACCATCTGGTTGCTCTGGAACTAGCATTCTCGCATACCTGTACTGCTACCTCAGTACTGAACCATGACTGAACCATGAATGCAATCTACCCAATCCTGGCACACGACTGTAAAACGTAATGAATGTAAGTCACTGAACCAAGGTGTCGTGATACAAACTGTAAAGAAAAATGTTTTTCTTCCTTTCTTTGTACTTGCACTGTGTCTGATCCTGTATGTTAATGTAACGGGCCAGCTGCATGATCTCGCTGTGCGGGGGCGGGGGGGGGAAATGAATGTATGTAACCATGGACACACACATGGATCACACCCAGAATCCACTGGAACCTCCACTGCATCATTGAACCATCCAAACTGGTAACCACTACCCAACGTTGTGGCAAAAGGACTTGGGGGTTAACAGGAAGAGAGCCAAGCCAAAGCACAGCCAAGGTGCAAGGGCTATTGGCACTTAAATCTGGGGAGAGCTAAGCCAGAGCGCATAGTGCAAAGGTAATTGGCACAAAGGACTTGGGGGAGAGTGATGTTATATATGCAGACTATAGATATACTTTCTGTGTAGTCACTGTGTGGCTGCATAAGATGGAGACTTGTTTACCTGATGTACTGTCAATAAGGTTTACACTGTGTATATACATGCTGGTACCACTAGAGGGTGCAACTGGTGGAGACCGGGGGTTTCCTGCCCTGGTGGCAAGGCCCAGAATAAAAGGCTGCCCACCATGCTTGTGCCTCACTCTGGAGTTTGGAATAAAGGACCAAGGTCACTACAGTTTGAGTACAACACATTGCCTTGTGGAGTCATTGATAAGCACATCACAGACATAATAGGAGTCTCATGTCTGGCATGCGAACTATGTGGCCTGCCCAGCGGAGCTGATCAAGTGTGATCAGTGCTTCAATGCTGGGGATGTTGGCCTGGGCGAGGACGCTGATGTTGGTGCGTCTATCCTCCCAGGGGATTTGTAGGATCTTGCGACGACATCGCTGGTGGTATTTCTCCAGCGACTTGAGGTGTCTACTGTACATGGTCCATATCTCTGAGCCATACAGGAGGGCGGGTATTACTATGGCCCTGTAGACCATGAGCTTGTTTTGAGGGCCTGATCTTCAAACACACTTTTCCTCAGACAGCCAAAGGCTGCACTGGCACACTGGATTGGTGTTGAATCTCGTTGTCAATGTCTGCTCTTGTTGATAGGGCTAGGGATGAAGTGGATCGACTAAATTGGAAACTGAAAGTTATGAAAATTAAAAAGACTTTGAGAAGATGGGAAAGAAGGTAGTTGAAAGTGCAAGGAAGAGCGACAGTGGTGGCAACTCTCGTGCTATCTAAACTATGGTACTTATTGACGGTGGAGGATATTCCTGAATGGGCGGAAAGGTCTATCCGAGAGGCTTGTGTAAAGTTTTTACAGGAAGGGAAACCAGCCTTGGTTGCTTACAATACGATCATTGGTCAGCGAAATCAAGGAAGACTCAATTTCCCAGATAGTGATTTAAAGAAAAAATCATTTTGAATTAAATGGATGAAGAGTTGTCAAATACAAGTTTTTGGAAGAGTTGTTTTGTTTCCAGCATTTTTTTAAATGAAGTATGATAGGAGGACAGAGAATATTTTATATGGAACACAACATGTTTTTGAAATCGATTAAACCTCTCCCTAGGTTTTATAAGGGGGTTGTAGTCACTTGGGCCCAATTTTTAAAAAGTGTGCAGTCTATGCCCAAAGGTGCTGAGGAATTTTTAGAACAGCCCTTATTTTTGAACAGGTGGATCAACATTGAAGAAAAAGTATTATTTAATCAAGCTTTTATAAAAGCTGGTATTGTATATGTGAAAGATGTATTATATGAGGTAACTCCAGGTTGGTTGCCAGAAATGGTAGTGAGGGACATGGTTTGGGAGGAGGATCAGGAGGTAGAGGAAAAAGCAATTATGATCATGTATGAGATGATTGTGAGGGCAATGCCACAGCATTGGATGGAAGAAATAAATGTGCAAATCTCCAAAGGAGGTATAATGCGTCCCAATTTTCCAAGCTTTCTGCTGGAGAAATGGAAGGAGTTGGTCCAAGTTGACAACTGTAATACTCGAGATTTCTATGGGGTATTTAGAGAATGGAGATTTAAACTACCTGCTGGTCAGGAGTTTTGGCAGAATGTATACCCACATCTGGCTTTCAACAGGATTTGGAAGGGAGTGTGGGAGAATTTTAAATGTCCAGAGTGGATTGAACTGGATTTCAAATTGGCTCCTAACCGGAATTTTACCATGATAGTCTTATGTAAGATTGGGCGAGTAGAGGCGGCAACTTGCTCAATGTGTGGGACGCGGGATGAGACTCTGTCCCATTTGCTGGTGTTATGTCCGCAGTTAAAGGATTTTAAGTACTACGTTCGACAGTTGTATGAGGTTTTCTTGCTGGGTGAGGACCAAAGAGCAAGAATGGGAATCCCATGGGACTCAATTTTGAGATGGGGATTGCAGGAGAGTCTGCCCCAGTCTAGCGGAGCGGCAATTAATTTAATGTTCAGTTTGACTAGATTTTGTGATTGTGCAAAGAAGGAACGCTCTGTTTTTTAAGGGGAGGAGAATAAACCTGAAAGAATATTTTAAATATAAACTAAAAGATCATTATAAGGCTCTGTGGATGTTTTATTCAGAAAAGAATTTAAAGATAGTATTTTATAATTAATTTGTAAAGTACAATAGATTAATATATGTTACAGGAGACAAATTAAACTTCAGGTTTTAATGTTAATATGTGTTGGAGGAATGGCTGTGCAGAGGGGCGGAATGGATTTGTATGATACAATGGAATGATCACGATATTGTAAATGTTCTTAATGTTCAATAAATATTAATACATTTTTTTTTTTAAAGTGGGTAGGACTCTCGCCTCTGAGTCAGAAGGTTGTGGGTTAGAGTCCCATTCCAGGGACTTGAGCACATAAATCTAGGCTGACACTCCAGTGCAATGCTGACGGAGCGCTGCACTGTCGGAGGTGCTGTCTTTCAGATGAGATGTTAAACCGAGGCCCTGTCTGCCCTCTCAGGTGGACATAAACGATCCCATAGCACTATTTTGAAGAAGAGCAGGGAAGTTATCCTTGGTGTCCTGGCCAATATTTATCCCTCAATCAACATAACAAAAACAGATTATCTGGTCATTATCACATTGCTGTTTGTGGGAGCTTGCTGTGCGCAAGTTCGCTGCCGTGTTTCACACATTACAACAGTGACTACACTCCAAAAGTATTTCATTGGTTGTAAAGCGCTTTGAGACGTCCGGTGGTCATGAAAAGCGCTATATAAATGCAAGTTTTTCTTTATGTCCCAGGCTTGTGGTGGCAGGGCCTCACGACTCAGTGTAGCCCTCCCATTTATTATTTAGGTAAGTATTGTTTCCCATTGTCTGTACGTTGATCCCATTACAGGTTCCACTTCCAGCAAGGGCCTGTAACTCACTGTGTTCAGCTCGTTGTCTCGTTAAGTATTCCCATTTCGTCGATGCAAACCCGTTGTTTAAAACTGACGGGAATCGGCATCGCAAGCGCCTGACTGCTCCCAGAAAGTGGCAGTCTTCACACAAATTATTTAGAGCCAACGCAGAGAAATTTGTTTCCAGGGCCCACATCCAAAGGATTTCACCGCTCCTTTGCAGTCTGATTCTTTCCAGATGGAACCGGCTGCCTTTGCCCATTAAAACCGTGTCTGTTTAGTTAAGGGCTGGAATTGAGGTCAAGAACTTTCCATCATGTGGACTAATTACAGGGCAGCATTGCAGCACAGTAAATGTCAGGCACCAGTTATATACACTAATCCTTGCTTACAAGGACCAGTACAGGGCTTTGACAGACCTCATCCGGCCTACTGGGAAACCAGAGCATTGTATTCCTGTAGCACGCAATGCAATGGGCTGGATTTTCAGCTTTGATGTTTTCAGGGTGGTAATGGCGGCGGGGCGGGAAAGTTAGCGCCCGGGAACAGTTTGTGCCTCAGTCATAACATTGGGCAGCTGGGCCCTGAGTCAGAGGGCACAGCACTAAGGGAAGCGTTGTACACCTCTCTTGGGCTCTAGCATGGGAAACTCCCGAGTTAAAGAGATGGGCCAGGAGCGCTCCAAGAGACATCTGAGGAGGAATGACACCTTAAAAAAAAGCCACAAAAACATTCCCAAAATATTGCCCACACCACCTCAACACAAATGACAAATAAAATTAAAAGAAAAAGCAATCATACTTAGCTTCGGAGTCCTTACTTACCTCTCCGCTGTCGGGTTTGTTGCACCGCACGATTTCCCAGGCGGTCAGCGCGAGTCGCGCTTCAGGGCGTACGGGTCGGCGAAGAGTCAAAACTCAAAACAGTTCTTCCAGGCAGTGCTGCTCCACACTGCCGCAAAACCAGACCCAAGGATCGATGCGGGGCCCTGGAGGCTGACTGGCAGCATTGCCGCCGCTCCGGGGCGAAAAACGGAGCAGCGAGGAGCTGAAAATCAGTCCTAATGAGTTTATTTGATCTGCACGGGCCGTTGTTACCTTTTTGTACACAGCAAGATCCCACATCAGCTCCCAAGCCTGTGACTCCCACTGTCTAACAGGACAAGGTCAGCAGGTACAAGGGAACACCATCATCTCCAAGTTCCCCACCAAGTCGTGCACCATTCCCACCTTGATCATATATCACCCACTATTCCTTCATCGTCCCTACCTAACGGCACCGTGGGGGAAACTTACCGTCATGGACTGCAGCGGTTCAAGAAGGCAACTCATCGTCACCTTCTCAAGGGCAACGAACGATGGGCAATAAATACCAACCTTGCCAGCGGCGCCCACATCCTGAAAATGAATTTTAAAAAACAAACAGTGAGACGACTGGCCCATTAATCTTTTTTCAGTTAGTTGACAGAGGAATGGTAACCAGGCCACCTGAGAGAACTCCCTGCTCTTCTTCAATACAGTCCCACAGGATCTTTAATGCCCAGCTGAGCCCGCAGACAATGACACAGCCAATGGCCGGCTCCTCGAATAATATAGCATTCCCTCAGCAGGGCACTGGAGTCTCAGCCCAGATTAGGGCCCCAGAACTCTACAGGCAGTGATCCCTGGCACACCTTCCCTCACCAGAGTTCGTCGGGTCAGTGGAAGGACACCTCATCGTCATGAGGCAGGCGGGCACAAGCGCCAGCTGTGGCACCCACCTGCTTCATCCTGTGGGAATTTAGCCGTCTGTGACTGTAGGGGGCAGAGGGGGGGTGGGGTGGGGTGGGGGAGGATGGAGGATATCTCAGGCCCCCTCCTCCCCGACCACACAAGCATTCTCTTCAAGTCAAGCAAAGTGTAGAACGGGCTGCCAATTTGCTAGCGCCCGTTTTGCGCTTCTGTCCCAAATTAATTTCAACCCCCCCACACACGAATAGCCACTTGATAAAGGTTCATGGAGAAGATTCAAGGAGAGAAAATTAGGAGGACAATATTCTATGAATTAAAATTCAAAGTAAAGAGGGAGGTGTGTGAGAAAAATAAAATGTTTACACAACTTTCTTTCTTCTTTCACTGCTGGTGAAAGGAGACATAAAAGTTGAGGAGGGGCCACTGATTGGCCAGTATGATCCACCGCATCTGCTCCGACCTTTGAACTCCTGAAGTACAGGCACGTCTCGCTGTTTATCACAGACTAAATAAACAAGAAGGTCAAGTTTATCCCAGAAAAAAAAATGGCCGGCTCACTCTCCCCTGTGCTCCAGTCACCAGCTGTGGAGACTGACGTGTTTCTCTAAAGGGTCGTGTTACAGGCGTGGACATCACATCTGTACGCCTCAGATTGCTGCTTGCTCTCCAAAGTACATTGACGCTCTTCTGCTTCAGGGTGTTTATATTGAAGGCTGAAAAAGGCTCAGGCTTCAAAGGGTTAATGTACTGCAGCCAAAGTAAATGGGAACGCTGCCCTGTGCTGAACCAGCTGGGCCTGCCTGCTCTGCACAGTCATGGTCCTGAACACTGCAGAATCCTTCGTTGTTTATTCAGCAGTTAAAGGATCCTGGAGCGTGCAGCAATGATGGACAGGAAAAAGACCCACTGCTCCATCCAGCCTACAATACACGGGCTCTCCACCACACCTGAAAGCCACGTGGTCTCCTGGGAGAGGCGAAAATCCAGATGAAAATCCAGGCCAATTCGGGAAACAAAGAACTGGAAAAATTCCTCTCCGACACCCTTTAGGCAACTGAAGCTTGTCCCGGAGACCACTCTGAGCCTGATTAATGCGATACAGTGCCTACCCTTGTACAAGGTGATCCCTGCTCCGGCCAGAAACAAGCCCAGGTTTCGCCTGAAGGAATTTAGTTAATCAGCGTTCACCGCACGAGTCGGCAGCCGGTTCCACAGGTCCACTATCTGGGATAAGAACCACCTCCTCACGTCTAACTTAGTTCTGGCCTTGTATAACTTGAGATTGTAAGCACTGGTCCTCCCTAACCTATTCACATTTTCTTTATCAGCACGATCTATTCCCTTCATCATCCTATAAAGCTCAATCAAATCACCTCTAAATGAATACTTCTCTAGAGTATAAAGATACAGCTCTTTGAGCCTTTCTGGTAACTACTCAATCACCAGCATCCATCCCTCAGATAAAGGAACCTGATTCATGCAGAGCTGACTCACAAGGTCAAGGAGACTGGTTAATCCTGACTCATCAGGTAAAGGAAATTGCTTAATTCAGAGTTCATTCACATTGTAAAGTTGACTAGTTGATCCAGAGTTCCCTCACAAGGTAAAAGGATCTGGTTAATCCAGGGCAGTTGGGTGACCATTGATTAGTCCGGGGAGTAAGGGGCGGTGAGTGACCATTGATTGGTTTGGGGAGTGAGGAGTGGTGAGTGACCATTGATTGGTTCATGGAGTGAGGGGCTATGAGTGATCATTGATTGGTTCATGGAGTGGGGAAAGGTTGGGTGATCATTGATTGGTTCAGGGAGTGGGGAAAGGATGAATGACCATTGATTGGTTCATGGAGTGAGGGGCAGTGAATGACCATTGATTGGTTCGGGGAGTGGGGAAAGGTTGGGTGACCATTGATTGGTTCGGGGAGTGAGGAAAGGTTGGGTGACCATTGATTGGTTCGGGGAGTGGGGAAAGGTTGAGTGACCATTGATTGGTTCGGGGAGTGAGGAAAGGTTGGGTGACCATTGATTGGTTCGGGGAGTGGGGAAAGATTGGGTGACCGCTGATTGGTTCGGGGAGTGGGGAAAGGTTGGATGACCATTGATTGGTTCGGCGAGTGGGGAAAGGTTGAGTGACCATTGATTGGTTCGGGGAGTGGGGAAAGGTTGAGTGACCATTGATTGGTTCGGGGAGTGAGGAAAGGTTGGGTGACCACTGATTGACTCGGGGAGTGGGGAAAGGTTGGGTGACCATTGATTGGTTCATGGAGTGAGGGGCAGTGAATGACCATTGATTGACTCGGGGAGTGGGGAAAGGTTGGGTGACCATTGATTAGTTCGGGGAGTAGGGAAAGGTTGGGTGACCACTGATTGACTCGGGGAGTGGGGAAAGGTTGGGTGACCATTGATTGGTTCATGGAGTGAGGGGCAGTGAATGACCATTGATTGACTCGGGGAGTAGGGAAAGGTTGGGTGACCATTGATTGACTCGGGGAGTAGGGAAAGGTTGGGTGACCATTGATTGGTTCGGGGAGTGGGGAAAGGTTGGGTGACCACTGATTGGTTTGGGGAGTGGGGAAAGGTTGGGTGACCATTGATTGGTTCGGGGAGTGGGGAAAGGTTGGGTGACCACTGATTGGTTCGGGGAGTGGGGAAAGGTTGGGTGACCATTGATTGGTTCGGGGAGTGGGGAAAGGTTGGGTGACCATTGATTGGTTCGGGGAGTGGGGAAAGGTTGGGTGACCACTGATTGGTTCAGGGAGTGGGGAAAGGTTGGGTGACCACTGATTGGTTCAGGGAGTAGGGAAAGGTTGAGTGACCATTGATTGGTTCATGGAGTGAGGGGCAGTGAATGACCATTGATTGGTTCAGGGAGTAGGGAAAGGTTGGGTGACCACTGATTGGTTCGGGGAGTGGGGAAAGGTTGGGTGACCATTGATTGGTTCGGGGAGTGGGGAAAGGTTGGGTGACCATTGATTGGTTCGGGGAGTGGGGAAAGGTTGGGTGACCATTTAGTTGACTGAGCAGAAGGAGGGGTAGACGTGACACCCAACCACTGAACTGGTGGGATACCCATGACTGAATTTTGGACAACAGAATCATGTTAAATGCCATGCTTTCAATTGACATACTAAGCCGTTTAGAATTCTTGCTGCCTTTTACCATAATTGTTGTGTTATCAGCTCGTTTCCTTTCACTTAACTTGGACAGTGCAATCTTGTTTTTCAATTTGTCTCTCTCACGTAAGATGAAATTGAGTTCAGGAAGTATTAAATATAGCAGGGAGTCTCATGAGGGCTGTGCTCAGGAATATGTTTTTGACCTTGGGCCTGTTGTTCTGTCTGTGTAAGTGATTTGAAACAAGTGCTTGAGCAGAATTTTATAGCAACCACAGCAAAGATTTGTGCTTCAGGAAGAGGCAGGTCGAGGCAGGTCTCGCAGCTGAACTGAGGAGAAGGTAGAAAAAAGTTGTCCTGTGCGGAAAAGACTCCAAAGTAGTTTGTAGAAATAAGGCGGCACTTTGTCAGCCGTGGCTCAGTGGGTAGCACTCTCTCGCCTTCAAGTCAGATGGAGCCAGCAATGCCGTCTTTTTGATAAGGCATCAAACCGCAACCCCATCTGCCCTCTTAAAGCACTTCAAAAGCACTTCATTGGCTGTAAAGCACTCTGGGACATGCTGAGGTTGTGACAGGCACTATATAAATGCAAGTCTTTGTTGCTTTTGTTCAGGTCCCCCTGTGTGTCAGTTGGTAAGTGCATTGTGCAGCAATGGTACAACTCCATCCTCCCCCGCAACTGAGTGTGCCAAACATAGGGGCGCTTTTGACTGGGCAGCTGGGCACTTAAAATCATCTGAGCGACTCACCCACAAAGGTCCATGGGGATCGATCCGCCTTCAATTGTAACCTGCCCTTCTGATACCTGCCCGAAGCTGGTGGAGTCCTTTAACCATGCAGATGGTGCTGGGTAAACTCTCCTGCCATTTCCTCGCTGCACTGATGCTGGCTCCTACTGCCACAATCAATCTGGAGGGGCAGCAGGGACAGGGTGCTCCAATACAAAAGCAAAATGCTGTGGATGCTGGAAATCTGAAATAATAACAGAAAATGCTGGGAATACTCAAGCAGGTCAGGCAGCATCTGTGGAGAGAGAAACACAGAGTTAACGTTTCAGGTCTGTGACGAAACAGGCAGATCCTGAGTATTCTCAGCATTTTCCGTTTTTATTTGCAATAAGCCTCGATCTGAGCTGGTGAGGCTGCTTACTTCACTGGGTGCTCCCTGGGAGATTGGGAAGAGATGGCAATGATGTGCACTGTGCCCCCAATGTGTCTTTGGTGGTTATAGTTGATTGGTGAGAGCCCAAAGACAACAAGGAGCAGCCTCGGGGCAATTATTTACTCTTCAAACAACAGCCGCGGACCAGCCAACTTTCTTTCAGCATGGACACAAGCAGCAGTTGTTGCTTTCCGCACCCTCTCCCCTTGCAGGATAGTGTAAAGTTCGCAGGCAGTCTGACAGTCTGACAGAGCGCCACATGAATGCTCCTTTCTTTTTTTATTCGTTCCTGGTATGTGGGCATCACTGGCAAGGCCAGCATTTATTGCCCATCCTTAATTGCCCTTGAGAAGGTGGTGGTGAGCCGCCTTCTTGAACCGCTGCAGTCTGTGTGGTGAAGGTACTCCCACAGTGCTGTTAGGGGGGGAGTTCCAGGATTTGGACCCAGCGACGATGAAGGAATGGTGATATATTTCCAAGTCAGGATGGTGTGTAACTTGGAGGGGAACTTCAGGTGATGGTGTTCCCATGCGTCTGCTGCCCTTGTCCTTCTGGGTGGTAGAGGTCGCAGGTTTGGGAGGTGCTGTTGAAGAATCCTTGGCGAGTTGCTGCAGTGCATCTTGTAGACGGTGCACACTGCAGCCACGGTGCGCCGGTGGTGGAGGGAGTGAATGTTTAAGGTGGTGGATGGGATGCCAATCAAGCGGGCTGGTTTGTCCTGGATGGTGTCGAGCTTATTGAGTGTGGTTGGAGCTGCACTCATCCAGGCAAGTGCAGAGTATTCCATCACACTGCTTCCATGTAACCAGCTTTAAAGCAGCCAATAGGGGGGTTAGCCCTATACGGCAGGAGTTGTATGGGCTCCCCCCCACCCATACAGGAAGGGAGAAGTACATGCACCCACCGCACGGCGGATCCTGCTGCACATCAACCCAGAATTCAGAGCCGAGCTCCGACTCCACTTGCTGGGGCTGTCAAGAGTGGGTTTCAACCCTGTGTCTTCTCCCTCAGAGGAGTACGTGCTGCCACTAAACCAAAGGCTCGGTCCGACAACAAACCAAATGTTCCATGCACCACGGTGAATATTTTAGCACTAAATCTTTGGCCACAGACATTTCAGTTCCCCTTCTTCTGAATCATCGGATGATGGCAATCACATCACCAGACCTTCAGTCAAAGCTCTCTGGCAGAGTTCTGTCATTTGTAAAGCATGAGGAACAGAGAACTGTAATAAGCACTCAGTGTTTTTCAGCTGAGTTAAGCTATAAACCCTGACCTCTGCTTTGCTCTCCAATTTTCTCCACTTTTCTTCCTCCTTGGGGAAGGCGCTAACTCTTGTTGGGGTAAATTATGTCGTCCTATGGTACCCCACCTCAAGGGTCATTCTTCACATGCGGATCTGGACAGTGAATGTCAATGAGCTGTCTGGCCAGAGTTGGCATAACAATTGATGTCGAATCTGTCCCGATGCAAGGCCAGCACAGGGAGTCACCACACAATGAGCAGGATTGGCTGATCTTCCTGCCCTCCCTTAAGCAGCAACACCGAGACCAATAACCTAAATGCAATTGTACATTTCTGAGGTCCATTTAATCAGTGGAATGTAAAATGTATTTTATTCCAACCTAATTTAATCCTTTTGGCTCCTGAAGATGTTGACTGGTGTAGGGGTGGAGTTCCAACAGGAGCCTGCAGCCCTCACCCAGTAAGCCAAGCTTAATGTAATGATAGTCTATTTGACTGTGGGGGGCATCACATCTGGCTAAGATCATGGACCTCGTCTGATTTCCAGACACTCACACTCACTGTCCAGGATCACGCGATGATTGAGGTCTTCCATGTTGTTTCCCTGAGTGTCTGCACTGGAAGATCTCGGCTGGTGCTACTTCCGTTTGACTATTGCAACCTCTGATTGACCTGCAAGGACATCAGAAGCACCTCTTGTCTCCCTTCTGCTTATCCTGATTGGCTAGAACCACCAAAACATTTTAAGATGGGACCTCCCTCCCTGCATCGAACAGTACCTCACCGTTTACTGCTGATTGTTTTTGGGGCCGTTGTTTTCGGTCCACGCCACAAACTCCGTTCCCTAGCCACTGACTCCATCCCTCTCCCCAACTCCTGTCTGAGGTTGAACCAGACTGTTCGCAACCTTGGTGTCATATTTGACCCTGAAATGAGCTTCCGGCTACATATCCACAGCATAACTAAGACCGCCTACTTCCATCTCCGTAACATCACCTGTCTCCACCCTTGCCTCAGCACATCCGCTGCTGAAGCCCTCATCCGTGCCTTTGTTACCTCTAGACTTGACTATTCCAATGCACTCCTGGCTGGCCTCCCACATTCTACCCTACGTAAACTAGAATCGATCCAAAACTCGACATCCTGTGTCCTAACTCACACCAAGTCCTTCTCACCCATCACCTCTGTGCTCGCTGACCTACATTGACTTGTGGTTAAGCAATGCCTTGATTTCAAAATTCTCATCCTTATCTTTAAATCCCTCCATGGCCTCGCCTCTCCCTATTTCTGTAATCTCCTCCAGCCCCACAACCTCCCCCCCACCCACCCACAGCGCCGCCCCCCCCCCCCGCCGAGATGTCTGCGCTCCTCGAATTCTGCCCTCCTGAGCATCCCTGATTATAATCGCTCAATCATTGGTGGCCATGCCTTCTGTTGCCTGGGCCCTCAGCTCTGGAACTCCCTGCCTAAACCTCACCGCCTCTTTACCTCTCTTTCCTCCTTTAAGACCCTCCTTAAAACCTACCTCTTTGAGCAAGCTTTTGGTCGCCTGCGCTAATTTCTACTTATGCGGCTCAGTGTCAAATTTTTTATCGCACTACATTAAAGGCGCTATATAAATGCTGTTGATTTTACCCCGCAAGTAATTGTGGGGCTCCCTTAAAGATGACTTTGTAGAGACTTTGAATCGTTCTGGAGTAAACAAATGCCCTCAGCAACTGTCCAGAAAAGCAGCACTTTCATTCAGCAAGGCTTGGCACCAGATCTCGGATCTGCCGCCAAGACTTACTTATTACTTTTGGTGGTCTTTGTCAGTGTTTTTATGCCTAAGGTGTTCTAGTCAAAGACTCCAGCACGGAACGCCAGTGAAAATAATATGTTTGCGTCCTAATGCAGCTAATTTCTAGTATGTTGTGCGTGTGGAGGGAAGCTCAAGTTAATGGAAAACACAACACGTTGTTCCCTTGTCATCTCGCTGGCTGTCAGTCCGGCTTTCTGGAGCTCATTTTAGGTCTGCCCAAGGCCTAATGTGAGCCATGATTACTTGTGCAATTTATGAAGTGTTGAATGAAATGTTGGAGCCGCTCTTGGTATCAGATCCATCTGGAAGATGTGGGGGGGAGGGGCTTGGTATACGTTGACCAGATGGGCACAGAACGACAACTTCCTAATTGGGCTCCATTTCACAAGTTCAGGGCACCAGTAGGGGGCGCAATTACAGTGCTGCTAATGGCCTTAATGGTGCTTGGCAGTTAACGCCTGCTGAGATACTGGTTGGCTACTGGTCAACAGGACATCTTGGAGCCTGAGCTAAGGCCGGCTGCAAACCTCTGAGCTCCCAGCATGCCATATTGCCCGAAGAGCAAATTAATAACACCACTTATTTTAGTGACCTGCAAGCAATAATCCTTCACATGAGCCAAATTAAATGTGTTGGCAGGATGCGATTCGTTATTTGCCTGGCTAGGAATTCCTTGAAAGAAGGAGCTAATTCTGTATCTGCCAGGATGTGTTGAGGACATTCTCACATACTGTGAAAACCCCCCCCCCCCTGGGTTTTATCTGCTTCCCTTAAAGTCGTTTGAGTTACAAAGTACTGATTAGCTTTGAAATAAGTTGCACTTGTCTGGCTGGGCAGCACCACAGCACTGTGTCCATCCTTAGGGTGGCAGGAGTGGCACTTTGTGCTGAGCAGAGGGCACGGCAAGGGTGGCTGGCTCAGTGAGCAGCACACTCATCTCTGAGTCAGAAGGTTGTGGGTTCAAGTCACACTCCAGAGATTTGAGCATGTAAATCTAGGCTGACACTCCAATGCAGTGCTGAGGGAGTGCTGTACTGTCGGAGGTGCCGTCTTTTAGACGAGACATTAAACCGAGACCTTGTCTGCTCTCTCAGGTGGACGTAAAAGATTCCATGGCACTATTTCGAAGAAGAGTTATCCCCGGCGTCCTGGTCAATATTTATCCCTCAATCAACATAACAAAAACAGATTATCTGGTCATCATCACATTGCTGTTTGTGGGAGCTTGCTGTGTGTAAGTTAGCTGCCGCGTTTCCCACATTACAATAGTGACTACACTCCAAAAGTACTTCATTGGCTGTAAAGCACTTTGAGACATCCAGTGGTCATGGAAGATGCTCTATAAATCCAAGTCTTTTTTTCTTTCAAGTGGCACCAACTGACCTCGGCGATGACATCATCACCCCAAAACAAAGAAAGACTCTCGCTGCGATTTTAACCCTATATTCCCCCAGCAGAAGCCAGGCGGCTGGGCACTTAGAATCGGCCACAACACTTAGCGTCATATGTTCAACCCACTCTCTCAAGCTGTCAGCAAGGACACCTGACCAGAGCCGGGGGGGGGGTCCTTCTCAGCACATGCTTGTCGGATCCTGAAGGAGCCTTTAAGGGCTGCCATTGTATATTGAGCCCTGCGTGCACCCCGCTCTCCCCCCATCCCCACCTCGACAGCTAGCTCCTGCTGGCAAGCACAGACCACACTGAAAGCTGGCGAGGCCAACCTCAGGAAATCTAATCAGGCCGGTCTTAGTGTGGCATTGGTGAGTAAAGAAATAAAAAGGAACTTGCATTTCTATAACGCCTTTCACAACCTCAGGACGTCCCAAAGCTCTTGCAATGAGGTATTTTTGAAGTGTAGTCACCGCTGTAATGTAGGAAATGCAGCAAGCTCCCACACACAGCAGTGATAATGACCAGAGGATCTGTTTCAGAGGATGTTAGTTGAGGCATAAATATTGGCCAGGACACCGGGGAAAACTCCCCTGCTCTTGGAATAGGCCCGTGGGATCTTTTACATCCACCTGAGAGAACAGACAGGACCTTGGTTTAACGTCTCATCCGAAAGACAGCACCTCCAACAGTGCAGCGCTCACTCAGCACTGTACTGGAGTGCCAGCCTAGATTCATGTGCTCAAGTCCCAGGAGTGGGACTTTGGGACTTGCACCCACAACCTTCTGACTCAGAGGCAAGTATTCTACCCACTGAGCCACAGCTGACAAAGCCCAGTAGCTTCTATTGCAGCTCAGACCGGTCTAGGAAGATGTTGTCATGGTTCCTGTTGGCACCTCGCTCATAGCTGCAGGAAGCTTTGCATTGAGGCTCCGATGCGCTGTGAGCGATAGTCATCGGATTGAAAGTTGGCCCAAGTGACAAGGTAACAACATACCAGGATGGGAGAGGGCAAGGTCCCTACAGAAGGGCGACGCCACCTGGAGACTACATAAGAACATAAGAAATAGGAGCAGGAGTAGGCCATACGGTCCCTCGAGCCTGCTCCACCATTCAGTAAGATCATGATTGATCCGATCATGGACTCAGCTCCACTTCCCCGTCCGCTCCCCATAACCCCTTATTCCCTCATCATTTAAGAAACTGTCTATTTCTGTCTTAAATTTATTCAATGTCGCAGCTTCCACAGCTCTCTGAGGCAGCGAATTCCACAGATTTACAACCCTCTGAGAGAAGAAATTTCTCTTCATCTCTGTTTTAAATGGACGGCCCTTTATTCTAAGATCATGGCCTCTAGTTCTAGTCTCCCCCATCAGTGGAAACATCCTCTCTGCATCCACCTTGTCAAGCCCCTTCATAATTTTGAATTCCAATGAGTAGAGGCCCAACCTACTCAACCTTTCCTCATAAGTCAACCCCCTCATCCCTGGAATCAACCTAGTGAACCTTCTCTGAACTGCCTCCAAAGCAAGTATATTCTTTCGTAAAGATGGAAACCAAAACTGCACACAGTATTCCAGGTGTGGCCTCACCAATACTTTATATAGCTGTAGCAAGACTTCCCTGCTTTTATACTCCTTTGCAATAAAGGCCACGATTTCATTGGCCTTCCTGATCACTTGCTGTACCTGCATACTATCCTTTTGCGTTTCATGCACAAGTACCCCCAGGTCCCGCTGTACTGCGGCACTTTGCAATCTTTCTCCATTTAAATAATAACTTGCTCTTTGGTTTTTTTCTGCCAAAGTGCATGGCCTCACACTTTCCAACATTATATTCCATCTGCCAAATTTTTGCCCACTCACTTAGCCTGTCTATGTCCTTTTACAGATTTTTTGTGTCCTCACACATTGCTTTTCCTCCCATCTTTGTATCGTCAGCAAACTTGGCTACGTTACACTCAGTCCCTTCTTCCAAGTCATTATATAAATTGTAAATAGTTGGGGTCCCAGCACTGATCCCTGCGGCACCCCACTAGTCACTGTTTGCCAACCAGAGAATGAACCATTTATCCCGATTCTCTGTTTTCTGTTCGTTAGCCAATCCTCTATCCATGCTAATATATTACCCCGAACCCCGTGAACTTTTATCTTGTGCAGTAACCTTTTATGTGGCACCTTGTCAAATACCTTCTGGAGACTCAGAGACACTTGCTCACTTATCATTGGCTGTTACCAAAGTACACTGCGAATGGAATAATACTGAAGATCTCCCAGACTCCCAGCTCTGATGGCTCAACATCAGTCAGTCTTAAAGCTAAGAAACCTCCCTACAGCCTATTTTTTAACATTCATTCTTGGGATATGGGCATCGGTGGCAAGGCCGGCATTTATTGCCCATCCCTAATTGCCCTTGAGAAGGTGGTGGTGAGCCGCCTTCTTGAACCGTTGCAGTCTGTGTGGTGAAGGTACTCCCACCAGGCTGTTAGGGAGGGATTTTCAGAATCTTGACCCAGTGATGATGAAGGAACAGCAATATGCTTCCAAGTCAGGATGGTGAGCGACTTGGAGGGAAGTTTGGAGGTCATGGGTTCTGCGACAGCACCTCCCAAGCTCATTGGGGCAAAATTGCCCCTTTTTATAGCCCGGTTAGTGCCTCTGGGGGGCACATGGCACTTTTCGCATGGGGCGGGGTGGATGGCACTACCGGGATATTGCCCGGAAGTTTGTGGAGGCGCTGCCATGGCCCACGGTTAACTCCCCGGGCCGCCGTACAACCGGCGATGATGTAATCGGCATGCACCGTTACCCCTTAATGCCCCGCGGGGGAAATTGCTCCACGGGCCGCGAGGCTGGTGCGAGCAGATGTCAACGCCAGTGGCCGACATCCGTTGTCGGGGCGGTGCTTAAAGGGGAGGGTGCCAGTGACCCGGGCCGCCATCTTTTTTTGACGGTCGACTCTCGGGTCAGTTCAACGATGGCGGCCCTAGCGTGGTTTGTCTTGGCTGTCCCGATCCCCGCTGCCCTGGTAGCCCAGTGGAGTCCATCAAAGGCCTTGCAGAGTGCGCAGCGACCCTCCCCTTTCATCGAAGGCAAGGGCGATGAAGCCTGTAGTGTTTCCCTCAGCGCCCCAGTATCGCCCCGGTACCACCCCCACAGGCAGTGGTGCGCACGGGATTGTGATCTGCATCCTTTGAGCGGCGATAAGGGCAATTCGGCCGTGGGTGCGACACTTCCACGTCTGCCGCTAAAAGTCCTGGCCCCAGAAGGTTACCGCTGCCAACCGAGGCACGGGGCAATTTCTTCCCAATTGCCTCATACAAGTAGTTATAGGCCCAATCAAGTCCCAGAATATGCAGTCCACTCTTTTAACACTACTGTAATAATTCCCAAGTACTTGCTCATCATCCCAGCGATTGAACCTATTACTTGATTTATAATTTGTGCAAACACTAGCATTAGATCAGCAACAACAACTTTGCTGTGTTCTCGGCTCCCACTGTAAGCAGTGCAAGCTTATCGAGAAGCTCAAACTCCTATTGATATTATTGGAGTCTAACGCTGACTTAAAATCTCCAAGTTCCATACAATAGGTAAGCTTCAGATCCAACTATTGGTGCAGCCCTGGACTCGAGGTGCAAACTCCCACACCACTTTGGAGTTTTGTAATAAACCTTACTGTACCAGTAATAACAGAATACCAAACTACCACAGACAGGTCCAATAAATTATAGGGGCCTTTATCCCAAACTATAATTGCAGAAACACCACAGGGCCTATTGGATTATTAATGTAGTAACTCGAGAAGGCCTCTTCTGCACACCAGAGGGCTAATACAAGCAGGCAGCACACACTCTGCCCTGTGTCTCCCTCTGATATATGACAGTGGTCCCATTCTGAATGATGAAAGAGAAATGTATGAGATGCAAGCAGCGAATTAACCAGGCTCATGGTTTCCATTAGGTTTCAGAAATTCATTATGTGCCCCGCTCCTGCCCTAGTAATTGATTTCTTACGTGTTAGGTCTAAATTACGTGAATACTCCCCAAGGTCAGAGCAATTATATTTCGCAACAAGGCATCTTTGTTGGCCATTTGAGAGACAAACTGGAGTTTCTGTCCACATGTGCAACTGTTTAAAATTCCTGCCGTGCACAAAAATCAAAAACAGCAGCAACTGACAGAAACGGAGAATGTGTCCGACCGGATGTCAAATCAGCAATCGGCATCTCCAGCACAGGAGGCAGCTGGTCCTATCCCTACTCCCAGTGTATCTCCCAGTGTATCCCCACTCCCGGTGTATCTCCTGGTGTATCCTCACTCCCGGTGTATCCTCACTCCCGGTGTATCTCCCGGTGTATCCCCACTCCTGGTGTAACCTCACTCCCGGTGTATCTCCCGGTGTATCCCCACTCCTGGTGTATCTCCCAGTGTATCCCCACTCCCGGTGTATCCTCACTCCCGGTGTATCCCCACTCGCGGTGTATCTCCCGGTGTATCCTCACTCCCGGTGTATCCTCACTCCCGGTGTATCTCCCGGTGTATCCCCACTCCCGGTGTATCCTCACTCCCGGTGTATCTCCCGGTGTATCCCCACTCCTGGTGTATCTCCCGGTGTATCCCCACTCCCGGTGTATCCTCAATCCCGGTGTATCCCCACTCCCGGTGTATCTCCCGGTGTATCCTCACTCCCGGTGTATCCTCACTCCCGGTGTATCTCGCGGTGTATCCCCACTCCCGGTGTATCCCCACTCCCGGCGTATCCTTACTTCTGGTGTATCCTCACTCCCGGTGTATCTCCCGGTGTATCCCCACTCCTGGCGTATCCTCACTTCTGGTGTATCCTCACTCCCGGTGTATCTCCCGGTGTATCCTCACTCCCGGTGTATCTCCCGGTGTATCCTCACTCCCGGTGTATCCCCACTCCTGGTATATCTCCCAGTGTATCCTCACTCCCGGTGTATCCTCACTCCCGGTGTATCCCCACTCCCGGCGTATCCTCACTTCTGGTGTATCCTCAATCCCGGTGTATCTCCCGGTGTATCCTCACTCCTGGTATATCCCCACTCCCGGTATATCTCCCGGTGTATCCTCACTTCCGGTGTATCCTCACTCCCGGTGTATCCTCACTCACGGTGTATCTCCCGGTGTATCCTCACTCCCGGTATATCCCCACTCCCGGTATATCTCCCGGTGTATCCTCACTTCCAGTGTATCCTCACTCACGGTGTATCTCCCGGTGTATCCTCACTCCCGGTGTATCCTCACTCCCAGTGTATCCCCACTCCCGGTTTATCTCCCGGTGTATCCCCACTCCCGGTTTATCTCCCGGTGTATCCTCACTCCCGGTGTATCCCCACTCCCGGTGTATCTTCACTCCCGGTGTATCCCCACTCCAAGTGTATCCTCACTCCCGGTGTATCCTCACTCCCGGTGTATCCCCACTCCTGGTGTATCCTCACTTCCGGTGTATCCCCACTCCCGGTGTATCCTCACTCCCGGTTTATCTCCCGGTGTATCCACACTCCCGGTGTATCTCCCGGTGTATCCCCACTCCTGGTTTATCTCCCGGTGTATCCTTACTCCCGGCGTATCCCCACTCCCGGTGTATCTCCCGGTGTATCCCCACTCCCGGTATATCTCCCAGTGTATCCTCACTCCCGGTGTATCCCCACTCCCGGTGTATCCTCACTCCCGGTTTATCTCCCGGTATATCCCCACTCCCGGTTTATTTCCCAGTGTATCCCCACTCCCGGTTTATCTCCCGGTGTATCCTCACTCCCGGTGTATCCCCACTCCTGGTGTATCCTCACTCCCGGTGTATCCCCACTCCCGGTGTATCCTCACTCCCGGTTTATCTCCCGGTGTATCCACACTCCCGGTGTATCTCCCGGTGTAACCCCACTTCCGGTTTATCTCCCGGTGTATCCTCACTCCCGGTGTATCCCCACTCCCGGTGTATCTCCCGGTGTATCCCCACTCCCGGTATATCTCCCAGTGTATCGTCACTCCCGGTGTATCCCCACTCCCGGTGTATCCTCACTCCCGGTTTATCTCCTGGTGTATCCCCACTCCCAGTTTATCTCCCGGTGTATCCTCACTCCCGGTGTATCCCCACTCCCGGCCTATCCTCACTCCCGGTGTATCCTCACTCCCGGTGTATCTCCCGGTGTATCCTCACTCCCGGTGTATCCTCACTCCCGGTGTATCTCGCGGTGTATCCCCACTCCCGGTGTATCCCCACTCCCGGCGTATCCTTACTTCTGGTGTATCCTCACTCCCGGTGTATCTCCCGGTGTATCCCCACTCCCGGTGTATCCCCACTCCTGGCGTATCCTCACTTCTGGTGTATCCTCACTCCCGGTGTATCTCCCGGTGTATTCTCACTCCCGGTGTATCTCCCGGTGTATCCTCACTCCCGGTGTATCCCCACTCCTGGTATATCTCCCAGTGTATCCTCACTCCCGGTGTATCCTCACTCCCGGTGTATCCCCACTCCCGGCGTATCCTCACTTCTGGTGTATCCTCAATCCCAGTGTATCTCCCGGTGTATCCTCACTCCCGGTATATCCCCACTCCCGGTATATCTCCCGGTGTATCCTCACTTCCGGTGTATCCTCACTCCCGGTGTATCCTCACTCACGGTGTATCTCCCGGTGTATCCTCACTCCCGGTGTATCCTCACTCCCAGTGTATCCCCACTCCCGGTTTATCTCCCGGTGTATCCCCACTCCCGGTTTATCTCCCGGTGTATCCTCACTCCCGGTGTATCCCCACTCCCGGTGTATCTTCACTCCCGGTGTATCCCCACTCCAAGTGTATCCTCACTTCCGGTGTATCCCCACTCCCAGTGTATCCTCACTCCCGGTTTATCTCCCGGTGTATCCACACTCCCGGTGTATCTCCCGGTGTATCCCCACTCCCGGTTTATCTCCCGGTGTATCCTTACTCCCGGCGTATCCCCACTCCCGGTGTATCTCCCGGTGTATCCCCACTCCCGGTATATCTCCCAGTGTATCCTCACTCCCGGTGTATCCCCACTCCCGGTGTATCCTCACTCCCGGTTTATTTCCCGGTATATCCTCACTCCCGGTTTATTTCCCAGTGTATCCCCACTCCCGGTTTATCTCCCGGTGTATCCTCACTCCCGGTGTATCCCCACTCCTGGTGTATCCTCACTCCCGGTGTATCCCCACTCCCGGTGTATCCTCACTCCCGGTTTATCTCCCGGTGTATCCACACTCCCGGTGTATCTCCCGGTGTAACCCCACTCCCGGTTTATCTCCCGGTGTATCCTCACTCCCGGTGTATCCCCACTCCCGGTGTATCTCCCGGTGTATCCCCACTCCCGGTATATCTCCCAGTGTATCGTCACTCCCGGTGTATCCCCACTCCCGGTGTATCCTCACTCCCGGTTTATCTCCTGGTGTATCTACACTCCCGGTTTATCTCCCGGTGTATCCTCACTCCCGGTGTATCCCCACTCCCGGCCTATCCTCACTTCTGGTGTATCCTCACTCCCGGTGTATCTCCCGGTGTATCCTCACTCCCGGTGTATCTCCCGGTGTATCCTCACTCCCGGTGTATTCCCACTCCTGGTATATCTCCCAGTGTATCCTCACTCCCGGTGTTTCCTCACTCCCGGTGTATCCTCACTCCCGGTGTATCCCCACTCCCGGCGTATTCTCACTTCTGGTGTATCCTCAATCCCGGTGTATCTCCCGGTGTATCCTCACTCCCGGTATATCCCCACTCCCGGTATATCTCCCGGTGTATCCTCACTTCCGGTGTATCCTCACTCCCGGTGTATCCTCACTCCCGGTGTATCTCCCGGTGTATCCCCACTCCCGGTGTATCCTCACTCCCGGTTTATCTCCCGGTATATCCCCACTCCCGGTTTATTTCCCAGTGTATCCCCACTCCCGGTTTATCTCCCGGTGTATCCTCACTCCCGGTGTATCCCCACTCCTGGTGTATCCTCACTCCCGGTGTATCCCCACTCCCGGTGTATCCTCACTCCCGGTTTATCTCCCGGTGTATCCACACTCCCGGTGTATCTCCCGGTGTAACCCCACTTCCGGTTTATCTCCCGGTGTATCCTCACTCCCGGTGTATCCCCACTCCCGGTGTATCTCCCGGTGTATCCCCACTCCCGGTATATCTCCCAGTGTATCGTCACTCCCGGTGTATCCCCACTCCCGGTGTATCCTCACTCCCGGTTTATCTCCTGGTGTATCCACACTCCCAGTTTATCTCCCGGTGTATCCTCACTCCCGGTGTATCCCCACTCCCGGCCTATCCTCACTCCCGGTGTATCCTCACTCCCGGTGTATCTCCCGGTGTATCCTCACTCCCGGTGTATCTCCCGGTGTATCCTCACTCCCGGTGTATCCCCACTCCTGGTATATCTCCCAGTGTATCGTCACTCCCGGTGTATCCCCACTCCCGGTGTATCCTCACTCCCGGTTTATCTCCTGGTGTATCCACACTCCCGGTTTATCTCCCGGTGTATCCTCACTCCCGGTGTATCCCCACTCCCGGCGTATCCTCACTTCTGGTGTATCCTCAATCCCGGTGTATCTCCCGGTGTATCCTCACTCCCGGTATATCCCCACTCCCGGTATATCTCCCGGTGTATCCTCACTTCCGGTGTATCCTCACTCCCGGTGTATCCTCACTCCCGGTGTATCTCCCGGTGTATCCTCACTCCCGGTGTATCCTCACTCCCAGTGTATCCCCACTCCGGTTTATCTCCCGGTGTATCCCCACTCCCGGTTTATCTCCCGGTGTATCCTCACTCCCGGTGTATCCCCACTCCCGGTGTATCCTCAATCCCGGTGTATCCCCACTCCCGGTGTATCTCCCGGTGTATCCTCACTCCCGGTGTATCCTCACTCCCGGTGTATCTCGCGGTGTATCCCCACTCCCGGTGTATCCCCACTCCCGGCGTATCCTTACTTCTGGTGTATCCTCACTCCCGGTGTATCTCCCGGTGTATCCCCACTCCCGGTGTATCCCCACTCCTGGCGTATCCTCACTTCTGGTGTATCCTCACTCCCTGTGTATCTCCCGGTGTATTCTCACTCCCGGTGTATCTCCCGGTGTATCCTCACTCCCGGTGTATCCCCACTCCTGGTATATCTCCCAGTGTATCCTCACTCCCGGTGTATCCTCACTCCCGGTGTATCCCCACTCCCGGCGTATCCTCACTTCTGGTGTATCCTCAATCCCAGTGTATCTCCCGGTGTATCCTCACTCCCGGTATATCCCCACTCCCGGTATATCTCCCGGTGTATCCTCACTTCCGGTGTATCCTCACTCCCGGTGTATCCTCACTCACGGTGTATCTCCCGGTGTATCCTCACTCCCGGTGTATCCTCACTCCCAGTGTATCCCCACTCCCGGTTTATCTCCCGGTGTATCCCCACTCCCGGTTTATCTCCCGGTGTATCCTCACTCCCGGTGTATCCCCACTCCCGGTGTATCTTCACTCCCGGTGTATCCCCACTCCAAGTGTATCCTCACTTCCGGTGTATCCCCACTCCCAGTGTATCCTCACTCCCGGTTTATCTCCCGGTGTATCCACACTCCCGGTGTATCTCCCGGTGTATCCCCACTCCCGGTTTATCTCCCGGTGTATCCTTACTCCCGGCGTATCCCCACTCCCGGTGTATCTCCCGGTGTATCCCCACTCCCGGTATATCTCCCAGTGTATCCTCACTTCCGGTGTATCCCCACTCCCGGTGTATCCTCACTCCCGGTTTATCTCCCGGTATATCCTCACTCCCGGTTTATTTCCCAGTGTATCCCCACTCCAGGTTTATCTCCCGGTGTATCCTCACTCCCGGTGTATCCCCACTCCTGGTGTATCCTCACTCCCGGTGTATCCCCACTCCCGGTGTATCCTCACTCCCGGTTTATCTCCCGGTGTATCCACACTCCCGGTGTATCTCCCGGTGTAACCCCACTCCCGGTTTATCTCCCGGTGTATCCTCACTCCCGGTGTATCCCCACTCCCGGTGTATCTCCCGGTGTATCCCCACTCCCGGTATATCTCCCAGTGTATCGTCACTCCCGGTGTATCCCCACTCCCGGTGTATCCTCACTCCCGGTTTATCTCCTGGTGTATCCACACTCCCGGTTTATCTCCCGGTGTATCCTCACTCCCGGTGTATCCCCACTCCCGGCCTATCCTCACTTCTGGTGTATCCTCACTCCCGGTGTATCTCCCGGTGTATCCTCACTCCCGGTGTATCTCCCGGTGTATCCTCACTCCCGGTGTATTCCCACTCCTGGTATATCTCCCAGTGTATCCTCACTCCCGGTGTTTCCTCACTCCCGGTGTATCCTCACTCCCGGTGTATCCCCACTCCCGGCGTATTCTCACTTCTGGTGTATCCTCAATCCCGGTGTATCTCCCGGTGTATCCTCACTCCCGGTATATCCCCACTCCCGGTATATCTCCCGGTGTATCCTCACTTCCGGTGTATCCTCACTCCCGGTGTATCCTCACTCCCGGTGTATCTCCCGGTGTATCCTCACTCCCGGTGTATCCTCACTCCCAGTGTATCCCCACTCCCGGTTTATCTCCCGGTGTATCCCCACTCCCGGTTTATCTCCCGGTGTATCCTCACTCCCGGTGTATCCCCACTCCCGGTGTATCCTCACTCCCGGTGTATCCCCACTCCAAGTGTATCCTCACTCCCGGTTTATCTCCCGGTGTATCCACACTCCCGGTGTATCTCCCGGTGTATCCCCACTCCCGGTTTATCTCCCGGTGTATCCTTACTCCCGGCGTATCCCCACTCCCGGTGTATCTCCCGGTGTATCCCCACTCCCGGTATATCTCCCAGTGTATCCTCACTCCCGGTGTATCCCCACTCCCGGTGTATCCTCACTCCCGGTTTATCTCCCGGTGTATCCCCACTCCCGGTTTATTTCCCGGTGTATCCCCACTCACGGTTTATCTCCCGGTGTATCCTCACTCCCGGTGTATCCCCACTCCTGGTGTATCCTCACTCCCGGTGTATCCCCACTCCTGGTGTATCCTCACTCCCGGTTTATCTCCCGGTGTATCCACACTCCCGGTGTATCTCCCGGTGTAACCCCACTCCCGGTTTATCTCCCGGTGTATCCTCACTCCCGGTGTATCCCCACTCCCAGTGTATCTCCCGGTGTATCCCCACTCCCGGTATATCTCCCAGTGTATCCTCACTCCCGGTGTATCCCCACTTCCGGTGTATCCTCACTCCCGGTGTATCCCCACTCCAAGTGTATCCTCACTCCCGGTGTATCCCCACTCCCGGTGTATCCTCACTCCCGGTTTATCTCCCGGTGTATCCACACTCCCGGTGTATCTCCCGGTGTATCCCCACTCCCGGTTTATCTCCCGGTGTATCCTTACTCCCGGCGTATCCCCACTCCCGGTGTATCTCCCGGTGTATCCCCACTCCCGGTATATCTCCCAGTGTATCCTCACTCCCGGTGTATCCCCACTCCCGGTGTATCCTCACTCCCGGTTTATCTCCCGGTGTATCCCCACTCCCGGTTTATTTCCCGGTGTATCCCCACTCCCGGTTTATCTCCCGGTGTATCCTCACTCCCGGTGTATCCCCACTCCTGGTGTATCCTCACTCCCGGTGTATCCCCACTCCCGGTGTATCCTTACTCCCGGTTTATCTCCCGGTGTATCCACACTCCCGGTGTATCTCCCGGTGTAACCCCACTCCCGGTTTATCTCCCGGTGTATCCTCACTCCCGGTGTATCCCCACTCCCGGTGTATCTCCCGGTGTATCCCCACTCCCGGTATATCTCCCAGTGTATCCTCACTCCCGGTGTATCCCCACTCCCGGTGTATCCTCACTCCCGGTTTATCTCCCGGTGTATCCACACTCCCGGTTTATCTCCCGGTGTATCCTCACTCCCGGTGTATCCCGACTCCCGGTGTATCTCCCGGTGTATCCTCACTCCCGGTGTATCCTCACTCCCGGTGTATCCCCACTCCCGGTTTATCCTCCATTCCCGGTGTATCCTCACCTCCGGTGTATCCTCACTCCCGGTGTATCTCCCGGTGTATCCCCACTCCCGGTGTATCCCCACTCCCGGTGTATCTCCCGGTGTATCCCCACTCCCGGTGTATCCCCACTCCCGGTGTATCCTCACTCCCGGTGTATCCCCTCTCCCGGTGTATCCTCACTCCCAGTGTATCTCCACTCCCGGTGTATCCTCACTCCCGGTGTATACCCATTCCTGGTGTATCCCCACTCCCGGTGTATCTCCCGGTGTATCTCTACTCCCGGTGTATCTCCTGGTGTATCCCTACTCCCGGTGTATCCCCACTCCCGGTGTATCTCCCGGTGTATCCCCACTCCCGGTGTATCTCCCGGTGTATCCCCACTCCCGATGTATCTCCCGGTGTATCCCCACTCCCAGTTTATCTCCCGGTGTATCCTCACTCCCGGTGTATCTCCCGGTGTATCCCTACTCCCAGTGTATCCTCACTCCCGGTGTATCTCCCGGTGTATCCTCACTCCCGGTTTATCTCCCGGTGTATCCCTACTCCCAGTGTATCCTCACTCCCGGTGTATCTCCCGGTGTATCCTCACTCCCGAGGTAAGTGCTATATATGTAAACCTGTAAAATACCTTGTTTACCCACCAGACGGCTCATCCCCTGGAGTCCCAAGGCATCCGACAATCCCTCGGGAGCACCTGTACTTAAGGAGGCCTCACAGGCTGAAGAGGCACTCTGGAGACCTGGAGTAAAAGACTACAGTCACACTTTAGCTCACAGTTTCTGGTCAGACTCTTTATTCCATACACAACACTCCTGGTTATTCCCACTCCCAGTGCATCCGATACTCCCAGTGAATCTCCACTCCGGGTATATCCTCACTCCCGGTGTATTCTCACTCCCGGTGTATCCGGTTCTCCTGGTGTATCCTCACTCCCGGTGTATCCTCACTCCCGGTGTATCCCCACTCCCGGTGTATCCTCACTCCCGGTGTATCCTCACTCCAGGTGTATCCCCACTCCTGGTATATCCCCACTCCCGGTGTATCCCCACTCCCAGTGTATCCGGTACGCCCGGTGTGTCCCGACTCTCATAAAGACGTCTTGCTGCAATTATATCGGGCCCTGGTGAGACCACACCCTGGAGTATTGTGTACAGTTTTGGTCTCCTTACCTAAGGAAGGATATACTTGCCATTGAGGGACTGCAACGAAGGTTCACCAGACTGATTCCTAGGATGGGAGAGTGTCCTATGAGGAGCGATTGAGTAGACTAGGCTGATATTCTCTATGGTTTAGAAGAATGAGAGGTGATCTCATTGAAACATACAAAATTCTTACAGGGCTTGACAGTGTAGATGCAGGGAGGATGTTTCCTCTGGCTGGGGAGTCTAGAACCAGGGGTCACGGTCTCAGAATACGGGGTCAGCCATGTAGGACTGAGATGAGGAGAAATTTCTTCACTCAGAGGATGGTGAATCTTTGGAATTTTCTACCCCAGAGGCCTGTGGATGCTCAGTCTTTGAGTATATTCAAGACAGAGATCGATAGATTTTTGAAAAGTAAGGGAATTAAGAAATATGGGGGCAGTGCAGGAAAGTGGAGTTGAGGTAGAAGATCAGCCATGATCTTATTGAATGGCGGAGCAGGCTCGAGGGGCCGAATGACCTACTCCTGCTCCTAATTCTTATGTCCATATGTTCTTACACCATGTCCAAGATCTCTACCTTGACATCGCCATTACAATATGTGGAAAGTTAGAAGGTGGGTGTCCTCGCTGGACTGTTTCATTCCATGCTTGTTAGCATCAGATGTTCCTCACAGCCAAACAACTCATTGACTTCACTGTCAAAGCTCACTGGGGAATAATAGGCACTTGTGGTACTAAAGGGCAAACATCACGTGTGCAACTGTGGCCCAACAAGAAGTCAATAACTTCAGGAGAGCAGGATAGGAAATTGTCGAGGGATGAAAGCGATCCCTGTAAAACAGAAAGACTTGGATTTATATAGCGCCTTTCATGACCACTGGATATGTCAAAGCGCTTTACAGCCAATGAAGTACTTTTGGAGTGTAGTCACTGTTGTAATGTGGGAAATGTGGCAGCCAATTTGCGCACAGCAAGCTCCCACAAACCACAGTATGATAATGACCAGATAATCTGGTTTTGTTACGTTGATTGAGGGATAAATCTTGGCTGGGAGAGAATGAGCACCTGGTTGAGGAGCACCGTGCCTCTGATTCTGTCGGCCTGCGTGAGTCAGCGTCCTGAAAAGGAAATGGAGGAGAATTGGGAAAAACAAACACGTTTTGGATTCGGAGTCGTTGGCCTACAGTAACAGATAGGAAGAAGAACAATCAGGCATACAATTCCATAGAATGTACAGCCAAGCAGCAGGCCACTCCATCCAACTGATCCAACGTGAGCCTCCTCCCACCCCTCTTCATCTCATCCTATCCCGTCGAGTCCTTTCTCCCTCGTGTACTTATCGAGCTTCCCATTAAAAGCAACTTGCTGTTCTCCTCATAACGGCTGGATATGACACGCCGTTCAATACTGATAAGATACACAGGGAGTGAATTAGTCTGCACAGTAGTGTGTTTACACCGCACCCAAATTTATTTTCCAATTTTTCTCTGAAGTATGTTTGAATCGGTCGTTTCATGCTTGAATGGTTTAATCACGAGTTCTATAATCTTCAAATAAAAATAGTTGGTTTGTAAATCACAGCCCAGTCATTCACTCAGGAATTCCACACAGGCAAAAAGAACATGAAACATAAATCAAAAACACATTCAACACTAAAATGATTAGCCCCTAACATCTGCTGCTACCCATAGGGACATTGTAGCGGCAGTTTCAATAGATTTAATGGGCTGGCTCACAAATGTAGTCAATGGGGAAATATTTTATAGTCAGAATGCATAGAAATGAACAGGGGTTGGTCCACTCAAATTCTATCCAGTGGAAGTGAATGGGAAGGGGTTTGATTATTGGAATTCTGTACAATGGATAGAATTAAAAGGTGTTTGGTCAATCAGATTTCTATTATGGGATGGGATTTGGGGGGAGAAATAGGGCTACTTCACATGAAAGGCATTGTGAAACTGCATGCCGATAAATGTGAATAAATATACGATTGATATACTGCAGGAGACAAACTTTATTAGTTTGTGAATCATAGTACAAAATGTATTTTTATTAATTGATGCATGTTATAAATTGTGTTATTGTGGTGATAATTGTGGAGAGTGTTTTTAGATGATTCTGGTGAGGAGAGGCTTGAGATGCTCAGACTTTTTTCACTGATGTAGGGAAGGATATGAGATAGGCCACAAATGAGGCCAGGACCCAGATATGCTGAGTCTCGGCTTTACGGCTGAATTCCACAATAGTCTTTTGGAGACATAAACAAGGATTAAACAGGGTCACGGCTGGCGGCATGGACTCACTATGTTAAGGGACCTGGCATTGGGTAACCAGAGATACACCTAGTGAGACATATCTTGCCAATACCTTTGAATGTGAGGCACATCTGGGGGTTCAAGGCTGTTATCGTGTTCTGAGTTCCTGAAGAGAAACCAAATTTTATTTTTTAATTAAATGCAGCCCCTTATAAATGGGACTACTGAGAGCCTTCTGTTTCCGAGGTGAAGACACCTCCCCCGGCCTGATACATTCCGGTACATCCATCCACCTTGGCTCCATATCCCTTAATACCTTTGTCTAGCAAAAATCTATTGATCTCAGATTTATAATTATTATTTGAGCTAACATCTACTGCTTTTTGTGTGAGAGAGTTCCACACTTCTAGCACCCTTTGTGTGACGGAGTATTTCCTAACCTCTTCTGGCTGGCCTGACTCTGATTTTAAGGTTATGTTCCCTTGTCCTAGGCTTCCCCACCAGCAGAAAAGGTTTTTTATCTACCGTAACAATTCCTCTCAAATCCTAAAAATCTCAATCAAGTCACCTTCTATATTCCAGGGAAAACAAGCCTAGTTTATGTAATCTCTCCTCATAATTTAACTGTTGGTGCCCTGGTAACATTCTGGTACAGCAATGGAGAGAACCCAAGCATGGGATTCGTTTCGGATTGTTCTAGCAAATGCAATGTGCCGAATGGCTAACTTGTCTCAGGGACTGGAAAAGTTAGATGCGGGAAGAATGTTCCCGATGTTGGGGAAGTCCAGAACCAGGGGACACAGTCTTGGGATAAGGGGTAGGCCATTTAGGACTGAGATGAGGAGAAACTTCTTCACTCAGAGAGTGGAATTCCCTGCCGCAGAGGGTTGTTGATGCCAGTTCATTGGATATATTCAAGAGGGAGTTAGATATGGCCCTTACGGCTAAAGGGGTATGGAGAGAAAGCAGGAAAGGGGTACTGAGGGAATGATCAGCCATGATCTTATTGAATGGTGGTGCAGACTCGAAGGGCCGAATGGCCTACTCCTGCACCTATTTTCTATGTTTCTATGTTTTGCACCTCCTGTTATGGTGCTAAGGGGAGCAAATGAGTTTGTGACCGGCCGAGGCGAGATCAGCACCTCCTGCTAAATTGGGCAAGGTTTTTGCGGCGGTGCTAACACATAGCCCCCTGCTCGGCTGTGCCCAGAAATGCTGTTGTAATCGCCGTGCGCAGCGCCGTTACCGCCCAGGAACAAGAACTATCCCTCGCCCCCCCCGGTTTAGCGCCTGCCACTGAAAGCGGGAGCTTTAGCTGTTGTGTTTCAGTCGGATGTCAGCTGGAGGAGCGCTCTTTAAAGGTGCCAGCATCGGTAAAGCTCTTGGAGTGGTTATCTGCAACGACAGTTTAGTGTCCGTCTGTACATGTGTGCAGTCGGCCCGGCCCCTGTTTGCACATGCGTGATGTCACCCAGGTCTGGCCTCGCAGCATCCCACAGTTTATGGCTGTAGCGTGGCCCATGCTTTCCTCAGCTCTGTGGGAGAAGACCCATCAGTGGATCTGTGGCAAGAACAGAGGATCGATAGGAAGAGGGAGATTGGAGGGAGAGGGAGATGGAGAGAGGGGAGAGAAAGGTCAGAGGTAGGGGAGAGAAAGAGAGAGGTTGGATAGAGGGGAGAGAGAGAGCGGGTCGGAGAGAAGGGAGAGAGAGAGAAAGGTTGGAGAGAGGGGTGAGAGAGAGAAGGGGGTCGAAGAGAGGGGTCAGAGGGAGGGGAGAGAGAGAGAGGTCGGAGAGAAGGGAGAGAGAGAGAAAGGTTGGAGAGAGGGGTGAGAGAGAGAAGGGGGTCGAAGAGAGGGGTCAGAGGGAGGGGAGAGAGAGAGAGGTCGGAGAGAAGGGAGAGAGAGAGAAGGGAGTCGGAGAGAGGGGAGAGAAAGGTCAGGGAGGGGAGCGAGAGAAGGGTTGGAGAGGGGGAGAGGGAGAAGGGTTCGATAGAGGGGAGAGGGAGAGGTGTCAGAGAGAAGGGAGAGAGAGGGGGAGAAAAAGGTCAGAGAGACAGGGGAGAGAGAGTGGTGGTCAGAGAGAGAGGAGAGGGAGAGAGAGGGCAGAGAAGAGCGAAGGGAGGGGGGGCGGGGTCGAAGAGAGAGGGAGAGAGAGAGGGGTGGCGGAGAGAGAGGAGAGAGAGAGGGGTGGCGGAGAGAGAGGAGAGAGAGAGGGGGTCGGAGAGAGAGGGGGGAGAGAGGGAGAGAGAGGGGAGAGAGAGAGGGGTGGCGGAGAGAGAGGAGAGAGAGGGAGGGTCGGAGAGAGAGGGAAAAAGGGAGGGAGTGGGAGAGAGAGGGGGGAGAGAGGGAGAGAGAGAGGTCAGAGAGAGGGGAGAGAGAGAGGGGTGGCAGAGAGAGAGGAGAGAGAGGGGGGGTCGGAGAGAGAGGGAAAAAGGGAGGGAGTGGGAGAGAGAGGGAGAGAGAGAGAGGGAGGGAGTGGGGAGAGAGGGGAGAGAGAGGGGAGAGAGCAGAGTCGGAGAGAGGGGAGATGGGGGGGGAGAGAGAGGGGGAGAGAAGAGAGAGAGGAGAGTCAGAGAGAGAGAGGTCAGAGAGAGGTGAGAGAGAGAGAAAGGGGAGAGAGATGGGTGGCATCAGAGAGAGGGGAGACAGAGAGAGAGGGGGAGAGAGGGGGATTGGAGAAAGTGAGGGGAATTGGAGGGAAAGGGGGGAATTGGGTGTAGAAAGTTTGAGCGATAAGGGAGTAAAGGGTTATGGAGAGCGGGCAGGGAAGTGGAGCTGAGTCCATGATCAGATCAGCTATGATCATATTAAATGGCGGAGCAGGTTCGAGAGGCCAAATGGCCTACTCCTGCTCCTATTGCTTATATTCTTATTAAAGGAGGTCAGAAACTCAGTTGGGGGGTAAATATTACAGAGAGCACAGTGGAAGAATGTGATCCAGGTCTAAATGAGGCAGGAGGGGTGAGCGTGATTCAAGATGGCAAGACTGGATGAAATCCACAAGTCACAACACTGTCACTATTCACTTCTTACCCAATAAACCTGTTAACAATCCGTGACCCACACACAATGCCCCGTCTATGGCGGGGGGCGGGGGAGGGGGGAGGCAGGGGAGCATGGGGGAGGAGAACATCAGGAATTTGTTTGAGAGAGAAAGTCATGAATCCATGGCGGAGGAACTTGGGCAGGGGGAGATGGTCAGGAACCCGGGATGGAGGCAGTGGGGGAAGAAGGTCAGGAACTTGGGTGGTGGGGGGGGGTAATTAGGTCAGAAAATTGGGCTGGGGGCTGGGGGCGTGGTGTGCGAGGGATTAGACCCTGACCTTTGGCGAAGTGGGTGGGACAGGAGCTGGTTTGTGGGAGGTGGGAGAAGGTCTTAACCTGTGAGAGTGAGCTCTGTTCTGCCTGGAGTCGGCAGACAGAATAGCTCGAATTATACTTTGCAAAGTCATTGATTACGTAGGCTGGGCGGATCTAAATACACATTCCAGAGAAACTGCTGGGTGTGTCTTAACCTGCAAAAGGACCAATCAGCAATCAGTCATGTGATCAAGGGGACCCAATCAGAGTTTTTGGGTGTTACAAATAAACGTGTCCTAAAGTTTTAGTCGGACAATAATGGTTGCTGTTTAGTTCCACATAGGCAGGCGGGTGTTTTGACAGATTTCACCGATTTCTAGTTGTAGGAGTGTTCTGCCTGTTAGAAATTTGTGACTTTCATTGAGGGCAGGTTTGAAAGTCCAACATTTATATTGTTTCATGGGGGCTATGCTGGCACTGGACCTCACGCTCCAGCATCACCATCGGAGGCAACTGAAGCACAGAGAAAGACAGAAAAATGTGATCAGAGGGCGGAGGGCCAACAGGGCTCTCAACAGGAGACCTTACCCTCCCAGGGTATTCTGGCAGCAGTTCTCCGACATCAATGTCACTGAGTGTGTTTGAAGGCTGCACTTTAGCAAGGACGTGGTCACAGAGCTCTGCAACCAGACCTCGAGCCTCAGACCAGGGTGACCACGGCTCTCTAAGTAGCAGTAAAGGCCACCATCGCGATCGATTTCTATGCCAGCGGATCTTTCAAGTATGCAACAGGAGACATCTCCAACATCTCCCAGTTTTACCATCCATTGCTCCATCCACGAGGTCACAGATGCTCTGTACAGAAGGAGGAGGAACTACATCTCATTCCCCATGACCAGAGAGAAGCAGCTCAGGCGTGCATGTGGCTTTGCCAGGATAGTGGGCTTCCCCATGGTGCAGGGCAGCATTGCCTGCACCCACGTCGCTTTGCGGGCACCGCATCATAATCCTGAGGTATTCCGTAACCACAAAGGCTTCCACTCACTGAATGTGCAGCTGGTGAGTGACCTCACACAGCGAATCCTCACCGTCAATGCCCGCTATCCTGGCAGCAGCCAGAATGCCATCATCCTGCGCCAGACCGGTGTGCCAGCTCTCTTCCAGCTACCACAACAAGCTCACGGCTGGCTGCTCGGAGAGAAGGGCTATCCGCTCTCCACATGACTCCCCTCCACAACCCCCACACTCCTGACCAGCACTCGTACAATGAGAGCCATACCGCCACCAGGAACATCATTGACCGCTTGGGAGGAGTCATCCAGTACTCGGCTGAGCGGGTCTCCTTTCTTGTCATCGTCTTCTGCATGCTCCATAACTTGGCCATCATGAAAGTGCAGCCATTGCCATCAGGCGTAGCTCCACCCCCTCAGGAGGAGGAGGAGGAGGACCAGGAGGACCAGGAGGATCAGAAGGAGGACCAGGAGGAGGATGAGAAGGAGGAGGAAGACGAGGAAGAGGAGGAGGAACAGGATGAGAAGGAGGAGGAAGATGAGGAGGAGGAGGAGGATGAGGAAGAGAAGGAGAAACAGGAGGAGGAGGAGGAGGAGGAGGAAGACGAGGAAGAGGAGGAGGAGGAGGAACAGGATAAGAAGGAGGAGGAAGATGAGGAGGAGGAGGAGGACGAGGAGGAGGAGGAGGACCAGGATGAGAAAGAAGAGAAGGAGGAGGACGAGAAAGAGCAGGAGCAGCAACGGCAGCGACGGAGGAGGCAGCCACTCAATTGGCAGTCTGCAAGGGCGGTCGGTGACTGTCTCATCGGTCTTCAGTTCCAGTGAAGTCCAGCCCACTTCCCGGTTGCTCTGCACATCCCCATCAGCACATCAATTTCCCCTTCCATATCACAGCCCCAAAACGGAAATGAGAGACACCACCAAATAGGCTACATTCCAATTAAAATGTTATCGCATAATATTTACCACAATTATAAACAACAATTAAATTATTCGAATTACTCTTGTGCAAAACCTTAACGGGCCAAAATTCAGGACCGCCAGAAAGCTGCCGCCCGACCTTTTTTGGGGAGTTTTCCCGCCGGGAACGTTGAGGCATCTTCTCGATCGGTTTTCAGCACTTATCATTTTTTTAACGTTGGACCGGAAGTGCGGCGGTAAGTCATGCTGAGGGGCGGTAGTTGGTGCAGGATCGAGGCTCTGCCGCTGTCACTCACTGGGCCACTAGGGAGGGTTTTAGCCAGGCCAGCGGTCTGGCATCCAAGAGGTGACGCTAGGCTGCCTGTTAGCGGCCCAGCCAAATCCAGGGGCATAATTGTCCAACCAATCGGGAAGTCGGCCGGCAAAAATAACAATATGGCGGCCGTGGCAGTGCACCCTCCCATTGAAGGGCCGCTGTGCTGCCGGGCTGCACCCACTCAGGATAAGGTGCACCGACAAAAAAAGCCGTCAGCAGCACCGCACGCTGGGGCAACTATTTTTTTTCCCTAAATATGGGTCGGAGTCTTCTGCAGGTGTGGGAGGGCGGCGGTGTGCGTTTTGGGGACAGGCCGAAAAATCCCCGACTTGAATTTGGATCAAGGCGACTATTGGACTGCAGCGCTGAAGCACGGCTGATGGAAGGCTGCTGTGTGTCAGGGCCAGAGACTACAGATGGCCTTGCAGGATGCCCTTGACCAGCTCTGGGCCTGGACGGCCCAGCTATAGACTGCACCACCTCAGGCTGGGCAGTGGCAGTCTGGGTTGGCTGGGTGACAGGCAGCGACAAGTATAATGGTAGAGTCGCAGTGGTGGGATCAGGAATGCTGTCATCCTGAGAGAGGACAGCAGGTTCCTGCTCCATTGACTCAGTGCCCCTCCCCCGGGGCAGCACCTCAGCATCCCCACCAATCTGCTGGAGCACAGGTTGCTGGGCTGCTGCGCGAGCAGTCTAAGCTTCCACGCCAGCACCATTCTCTGCATTAAAGCACTAAGACGTTGCATTGCTTCTGCCTGTGCTGCAATGGAAGTTGCCACATCACCCATGACACATGCCATGAGGTCTGGTTCCCCACGCGTTCTCTCTGGGAGTCCACCATCCTCTGTAAACTGGCCATGATGTGCGCAGAGCTCTGTGCAATGTTGGAGGCGGACTCCTCCAAACTCCGTACCACTGCCGAGAGGCTCTCGGCCACCCTTGCCATTGCACCTATGATATCAGAGTGCATGGCCATCACCCTCTGTGTAAACGCTTCCCCATCGAGGTCCTCATCTGAGTCCTGTGGAGCAGAACTCGCGCGTGAACTCGCCCTCCGGGGAGATGGCTCCCAAGGTTCCCTTTTCCTTGGCCTTGCTGCAGCCCACTAGGTCCCGGTGCATCACCCAGTGCAGACTCCTCTGCTAAGCTAACCTCTAGCGAACGTGTAGTGCCAGTCTTTGAGCTGGTGCCTGCGGGTGAGAGATACAGTGACACAGTGCTTGGGTCCTCCTCCTCCTCCTCCTCCTCCTCCTCTTCTTCTTCTTCTTCTTCTTCTTCTTCTTCTTCTTCTTCTTCTTCTTCTTCCTCCTCCTCACTCTCATTCAGAGGCTCAGGGATAGGCTGGTTGTCTGCTGACTGATTATCTGAAAGCATAGAGGCACAAGACACGTGTTAAGGTGAGGGCAGGAGACAGGAATGGAGCCAGGAACGCAGACAGTATCAGGAGCTGGAAAGTGATAAAGCCTTCTGGCGTGAGGGGGAAGTGGGGTGAGAGAAGGAGAGGGGATAAAGACATCATTGTTGTCTCCACCGGCCACGGCGCCCACCACCTGCGGGCCAATGAGCCGCAGCACTCGCTCCTCCAGGTCAGACAGCTGCTGGAGCTGAGGTTAACTCCCGCCTGTCCTCTGCTGCTCCCTCCGATTGTGGGCCATCTTGGCCTGCAAAAGAAAGGACTGTGTGAGTCAGGGTCCAGCTGTGTGTCTGGGAGATATGCCTGCTGTGGTTGAATAGCTGTGAATGTAGGCAGGCATGAGATGAGGATGTGAGTTTGAGCAGCTGCACATGTTTGGTGGGTGAGTGGTGGTTTGCTCAGTGTGCACAGACAGAGGTTCAGAGGCTGGTATGTAGGGGCTGTTGAAGCATGTACTCACCTTGACCCCCCGACTGAGGTCATTGAATTTCTTCCGGCACTGTGTGAGTGTTCGATGAATTACAATGCTGGCCGGCACCTCCTCTGCCATTTCCCTCCACATGGTCCTGAAGACCTGGAGCAATGGCCTCCTTCCAGTTGCCGGAAATAGAGCATCCTTCCTTCTCACGACTGCCCCCTACCAATGCCTCCAATGCCATGTCAATGAAGCAGCGAACTCTCTCCCTTACAGCTGGATTAGCAGCAGCCAGAGCAGAAAGTTCTTGCAATTCCTCTCAGATGCACGACTGGTGAAAATGAGCAGCTGCAGCTTGATACAACCTCCCCTTTCAGAGCTGGAATGAGCCAATGTGAAGCATTGAAGGATGATTTCTGAATGCAAGTCACCTGAAATTTGGTAGCGCTCTGGAGTTAGCGCCCCTGTAGTGCGTCACTGAGGTGATTGATTTACCACCCCCCTTCCTCCTTGGGGCGCTAAAGCCCAATTTAGAAGACGTTAAGATTCTTTTGCACCTGGCGCTAAATTTTGTAAATTTAAAGGTAACATCCCAAACGGGGCGCTCCCGAATTTCTGCCCGTGCTCTGTCGGACTTCTACACAACTCAAATGAGAAGTGGTTTGGGCCACTAGGTTTCTATTCAGTGTGACTCAATTACATAGAATGTCACGCACAGAAGCAGACCATTCGACCCAACAGATCCATGGCGGTGTTTATACTCCATGTCAGCCTGCTTCCACCCCTACTTCATCTCACTGCATCAGCATATCCTTATATTCCTTTCTCCCTCTTCTAGCTTTCCTTTAGAGGCATTTATCCTATTCACCTCAACTACTCCAAGTTCCACATTCTAGCCACTCCCTGGTTATAGAAGTTTCCCCTGAATTCTTTGATGGATTCATTAATGACTATCTTATTATGCAACTCCTAGTTTTGGGCTCCCACATAATTGGAAACATCATTTCTAAGTTTACCCTATCAAACCCCTTTAGAATTTTAGACCTCTATTAGATTACCTCTCAGCCATCTCGCTTCTGGAGAAAAGAGTCCCAGCCTGTACAGTCTTTCCTGATAGTTATAACCTCTCCGTTCTGGTATCATTCTTGCAATTCTTAAGTGAATGGGAGGAAGTTTGATCCTTTGGACTTCTGTACAATAGAAAGGGGCTTGATCCATTGGACGACTAAAAAAATAATAGAGGGAAGATAGATTATGAAAGTAAACTAGCACAAAATATAAAATAGATAGTATGAGTTTCTAAAGGAAAAGGAAAAGAAAAAGGAAAAGAGGGGCTAAAGTAAATGGTCCCCTGGGGAATTAATAATGGGGAACAGTAAAGTGGCAGAGACGTTGAACAAATATTTTGTATCGGTCTTCATGGTAGAAGACACTAAAAACATCCGAATAGTGGATAATCAAGGGGCTATAGGGAGGGAGGTACTTAATACAATCACTATCACTGAAGAAGTAGTACTCGGTAAAATAATGGGATTAGCGGTGGACAAGTCCCCTGGACCTAATGGCTTGCATCCTAGGGTCTTAAAAGAAGTGGCTGCAGAGATAGTGGATGCATTGGTTGTAATCTACCAAAACTCCCTGGATTCTGGGGAGGCCCCAGCGGATTGGAAAACCGCAAATGTAACGCCCCTATTTAAAAAAGGAAGCAGACAGAAAGCAGGAAACTATGGACCAGTTAGCCTAACATCTATCATTGGGAAAATGCTGGAGTCCATTATTAAGGAAGCAGTAGCAGGACATTTGGAAAAGCATGATTCAATCAAGCAGAATCAAAATGATTTTATGAAAGGGAAATCATGTTTGACAAATTTGCTGGGGTTCTTTGAGGATGTATCAAGCAGGGTGGATAAGGGGAAACCAGTGGATGTGGTGTATTTGGATTTCCAGAAGGCATTTGATAAGGTGTCACATAAAAGGTTACTGCACAAGATAAAAGTTCAAAGTGTTGGGGGTAATATATTAGCATGGATAGAGGATTGGCTAACTAACAAAAAACAGAGTCGGGATAAATGTGTCATTTTCCAGTTGGCAATAGGTAACTAGTTGGGTATCACAGGGATCAGTGCTGGGGCTGCAACTATTTACAATCTATATTAATGACTTGGCTGAAGAGACCAAGTGTAATGTAGCCAAGTTTGCTAACGATACAAAGTTGGGTGGGAAAGCAAATTGTGAGGAGGACGCAAAAAATCTGCAAAGGGATATAGACAGGCTAAGTGAGTGGGCAGAAATTTGGCAGATAGAGTATAATGTGGGAAAATGTGAGGTTATCCACTTTGGCAGAAAAAATAGAAAAGTAAATTATAATTTAAATGCAGAAAAATTGCAGAGGGACCTGGGGGTCCTTGTGCATGAAACATAAAAACTTAGTATGCAGGTACAGCAAGTAATCAAGAAATCAAATGGAATGTTGGCCTTTATTGCAAGGGGAATAGAGTATAAAAGCAGAGAAGTCCTGCTACAATTGTACAGGATATTTGTGAGGCCACACCTAGAGTACTGCATACAGTTTTGGTCTCTATATTTAAGGAAGGATATACTTGCATTGGAGGCTGTTCAGAGACAGTTCACGAGGTTGATTCCAGAAATGAAGGGTTTGACTTATGAAGATAGGTTGAGTAGGTTGGGCCTATACTCATTGGAGTTCAGAAGAATGAGAGGTGATCTTATCAAAACATATAAGATAACAAGGGGGCTCGACAAGGTGGATGCAGAGAGGATATTTCCACTCATATGGGAAACTAAAACTAGGGGACATAGTCTCAGAATAAGCCTATTTAAAACTGAGATGAGGAGGAATTTCTTCTCTCAGAGGCTTGTAAATTTCTGGAATTTTCTGCCCCAAAGAGCTGTGGAGGCTGAGTCATTGAATATATTTAAGGCAGAGATAGACAGATTTTTGAGTGATAAGGGAATAAGGGGTTATGGGGAGCAGGCAGGGAAGTGGAGCTGAGCCCATGATCAGATCAGCCATGATATTAAATGGTGGAGGCTCGAGGGGCCAAATGACCTACTCCTGCTCCTATTTCTTATGTTCTTAAGTTCTGTACAATGGGAATGAATGGAAAGGGGTTTGGTCCATGGGAAGTGAAAAAACGTATACAACAATTGGAGAGGGCACACATCTCAAGTATAAAGCAGATGAGCTATGAGCAAAGAATAAAGAAACTTGTGCTTTACAGTGTATAAAGATAGAAGTTAAGGGGGAGCTGATTTGAATAATATAAGGGCCAGAATTTTGTGCTAAAATAACAGCATGTGAATGACGCACGCCGTTATTAATGTGTAAATCGGCCAGCAACTTGTGGCAAGGAAGTGATACCGCGTGAATTGCTAAAGTTGCTGAACCATTTGTGCCGTTCCACTATGAGTTTCGTGCAAACGGTATCTCACCCTTTACCTCCCAGTGCTTTTCATGAAGTTGCTGCATTTGCACATTAACTGCCCATTAAACGCACCACAGAGAGTTAAGTCTAAGAAGTACAAGCATAAGTACCCTGTTAACAAGGTGATAATTGTTAATGACTGCCAATCAGCCTCTCGTGCCCAGAAAGCGAACAATTGAAAGAGTGGAGTCTCATTCTTCAGGTGGCTGTTGGAGATTTTAATACGTAAGGTCAAATTTTAATTTTTACTTTTCCTTTCTGTCTCTTTTCTCTCTGCCTTTTACACCAATCTTTCTTTCCCTCTCTTTATTTCTCTTTGAGATTTGACATTGAATTCACCCACTCTAATTCACCCCCCTTCTCAGACCTTGCTGTTTGCTTCTCGATCCTTCAATCCCATTGGTTAAGGAGATACCCTGTTTGCCCTATTGTCCACCAAGGTCCCAGATGCCCCATTGCCCTCACAGTGCCATTATCAGCTCACACTTTCAGCAACTTTGTGGGCAAAACATTTTAAACCCCAACATGCACAAAAAAGTCTAACTGCGAGGGCACGCCATGAGATGCCCCACTCCTGCAAAATCCAGGCCATTACATTAAATAGTTTGAACCAGGGAACCACAGAATATTGTTCTGAGGTATGTCAGAGGAGTAGGGCCAGAGGACATGAATTTGAATTTGTGAAAAGTAAATTTAGAATTGATATTAAAAATAATTTATTTATGCAATAATTGTCACACAGGGTAGTGCTAACCACCCAACTTCACTTGGGCCCCCATGCTAGCAGATATAGTAAACAGTTCTTTCCCCTCAGGTAGTGTCCCTCTCCCTTTAAAATCCATCGTCATCACACCCTCCTCAAAAGACCTACCCTTGACCCCTCTGTCTTTTCAAATTACTGCCACATCTCCAACCTCCCTTTCCTCTCCTCAGTCCTTGAACGTGTTGTCGCCTCCCAAATCCATGCCCATCCTTCCCGCAACAGCATGTTTGAACCCCTCCGATCAGGTTTCTGCCCTGCCACAGCACTGAAACGTCACAATCAACCTATGTGACTGTGACCGTGATAAACAATTCCTCCTCATTCTTCTCGACCTGTTTGTAGCTTTTGAACATCCTTCTCCAACACCACTCGTCCGCTGTCCAGGTGGCAGGACCACCCTCACCTGGCTCCATTCCTATCGATTCAGATGAATGAGAGGGGATCTCATAGAAACGTTTAAAATTCTGATGGGTTTGGACAGGGTAGATGCAGGAAGAATGTTCCCAATGTTGGGGAAGTCCAGAACTAGGGGTCACAGTCTAAGGATAAGGGGTAAGCCATTTAGGACCGAGATGAGGAGAAACTTCTTCACCCAGAGAGTGGTGAACCTGTGGAATTCTCTACCACAGAAAGTTGTTGAGGCCAATTCACTAAATATATTCAAAAAGGAGTTAGATGTAGTCCTTACTACTAGGGGGATCAAGGGGTATGGCGAGAAAGCAAGAATGGGGTACTGAAGTTGCATGTTCAGCCATGAACTCATTGAATGGCGGTGCAGGCTAGAAGGGCCGAATGGCCTACTCCTGCACCTATTTTCTATGTTTCTATGATCCAGTCATAGCCAGAGAATTCACCTACAATGGCTGCTCTTTCCATTACCGTTTCCTCTGGTGTCCCCAAGGAGGCAATTTGGCCCCCTCCTATTTCTCATCTATATGCTGCCCCTCGGTGACATCATCTAAAGACGCAACATCAGGTTCCATATGTATGCGGAGGACACTCAACTCTACCTCACCACCACCTTTCTCTACCCCTCCAAGGTCTTTGTGTTATCAGACTGGGTGGCCGAGATCCAATCCTGAATGAGCCGCAGTTTCCTCCAAATAAACATTGGAAATGTTATATATGCAGACTATAGATATATTTTCTGTGTAGTCACTGTATAGTTGCATAAGATGGGGACTTGTTACTGGATGTACAATCAATAAGGTTTACACTGTGTATATACTATGCTGTCCACCAGAGGGCACTGCGGGGGGAGACCTGAGGGTCACCTGCATAGGTGTGCATGGCCCAGTATAAAAGGCTGCCCACCATGTTTGTGCCTCACTCTGGAGTTATGAATAAAGGACCAAGGTCACTACAGTTTGAGTACAACACATTGCCTCATGGAGTCATTCAATCATTCATAAGTACAGTACAGACATAACAGGAAAGACCAAAGCTATTTGTCTTCGGTCACTACCAAAAACTTTGTCAGCTAGCCATCGATTCCAGCCTTCCTGGGCACTGCATCAGGCTGAGCCAGATTGTATTTGACCCCGAGCTGAGCTGCTGAGCCCATATTCTGTCTGCCAACAGCCACCTCTGTAACATCGCCCATCTCTGCCTCTGCCTCAGCTCATCTGCTGCTGAAACCTTCATCCATGCCTTGAGTACCTCCAGACTCGACTATTCCAGTGCTCTCCTAGCCAGCTTCCACCATCCATAAACAGGAGCTCATCCAAAACGCTGCTGTCCATAACCTAACCTGCACCAAATCCCACCGTCACATCATTTCTGTGCTCACTGACCTGAAACGGCTCCAAGTCCAACAACGTCTCAGTTTTAAAGTTATTATCCTCATGTTTAAATTCCCCCATGTCCTCACCTTTCCCTATAGTCTCTTCCAGCTCTACAACACTACGACAACTCCTCCAAATCTGGCCTCCCTTCTTTCTTTTCTTTCTTTTCTCATTCATGGGATGTGGGTGTCATTGGCAAGACCAGCATTTATTGTCCATCCCTAATTGCCCTTGAGAAGGTGGTGGTGAACAGCCTTCTTGAACCGCTGCAGTCCGTGTGGTGAAGGTACTCCCACAGTGCTGTTAGGGGGGGGGAGTTCCAGGATTTTGACCCAGCGACGATGAAGGAATGGCAATATATTTCCAAGTCAGGATGGTGTGTGACTTGGAGGGGAACTTGGAGGTGATGGTGTTCCCACGTGCCTGTTCCCTTGTCCTTCTAGGTGGTAGAGGTTGTGGGTTTGGAAGGTGTAGCCAAAGAAGCCTTGGCGATTTGCTGCAGTAAATCTTGTAGATGGTACACACTGCAGCCACGGTGCACCGCTGGTGGAGGGAGTACATATTTGAGGAGGTGGATGAGGTGACGATCAAGTGGGCTGCTTTATCCTGGATGGTGTCGAGCTTCTTGAATATTGTTGGAGCTGCACTCATCCAGGCAAGTGGAGAGTATTCCATCACACTCCTGACTTGTGCCTTGTAGATGGTGGAAAGGCTTTGAGGAGTCAGGAGGTGAGGCACTTGCTGCTGAATACCCAGCCTCTGACCTGCGCTTGTTGTCACAGTATTTATGTGGCTGGCCAGTTAAGTTTCTGATCAACGATGACCCCCAGGATATTGATGGTGCAGAATTCGACGATGATAATACCGTTGAATGTCATGGGGCAGTGGTTAGATTCTCCCTTGTTGCAGATAGTCATTGCCTGGCATTTGTGTGGCACGAATGTTACTTGTCACTTATCATCCCAAGCCTGAGGTCTTCCTGCATGCTGGCATGGACTGCTCCATTATCTGAGGAGTTGCGAATGGCACTGAACAGTATGTAATCATCAGCGAACATCCCCACTTCTGACCTTATGATGGAGGGAAGGTCATTGATGAAGCAGCTGAAGATGGTTGAGCCCAGGACACTGCCCTGAGGAACTCCTGCAGCGATGGCTTGGGGCAGAGATGATTGACCTCCAACACCCACAACCATCTTCCTTTGTGCTAGATATGACTCCAGCCAGTGGAGAGTTTCCCCCTGATTCCCATTGACTTCAATTTTACTAGGGCTCCTTGATGCCACACTCGGTCAAATGCTGCCTTGATGTCGAGGGCAGTCACTCTCACCTCATTCTGGAATTCAGGTCTTTTGTCCAGGTTTGGGCCAAGACTGTAATGAGGTCTGGAGCTGAGTGGTCCTGGCAGAACCCAAACTGAGCATCAGTGAGCAGGTTATTGGTGAGTAAGTGCCGTTTGATAACACTGTCAACAACACCTTCCATCACTTTGCTGATGATTGAGAGTAGACTGATGGGGTGGTAATTGGCCAGATTGGATTTGTCCTGCTTTTTGTGGACAGGACATACCTGGGCAGTTTACCACATTGTCAGGTAGATGCCAGTGTTGTAGCTGTACTTGAACAGCTTAGCTAGAGGCACAGCTAGTTCTGGAGCACATGTCTTCAGGGATGTTGTCAGGACCCATAGCCCTTGCTGTATTCAGTGCACTCAGCCATTTCTTGAGATCACGTGGAGTGAATCAAATTGGCTGATGACTGGCTTCTGTGATGGTGGGGACCTCAGGAGGAGGATGTGGATCATCCAAACGGCACGTCTGGCTGAAGATGGCTGCAAACGCTTCAGCCTTGACTTTTGCACTCAAGTTCTGGGCTCCATCATCATTGGGGATGGGGATATTCATGGAGCATCCTCCTCCAGTTAGTTATTTAATGGTTCACCACTGTTCATGACTGGATGTGACAGGACTGTAGAGCTTTGATCTGATCCGTTGATTGAGGGATTGCTTAGCTCTGTCTATAGCATGCTGTTTTTGCTGTTTAGCATGCATGTAGTCCTGTGTTGTAGCTGTCCCAGTTTGACACCTCATTCTTTAGGTACTCCTGGTGCTGCTCTTGGCATGCTCTTCTGTACTCCTTATTCCACCATGCGTTTAGGACCTAAACTCTGTAATTCACCCCCAAAACCTCGCCGTCTTTCCACCATCTCTTCTATTTTACCAAGCTTTTAGTCACCCTTCCTAATATCTCCTACTTTGGCTCAGTACCAATGTTTGTCCGATATCACCCCTGTGAAGCACCTTGGAACATTTTGCAATGTTAAAGGCACTATACAAATGTCAGTTGTTGTTGTTGTAGAGAAGTGAGCTTTAATGGGAGAGTTTGAGTACGCAAGGGATGAGTAATGCTGGGAGAGTTAAAGTACTAGGAGAGTACTAGAACTAGGGGGCATAGTTTAAGAATAAGGGGACGCCCATTTAGAAATGAGATGAAGATGAATTTCTTCTCTCAGAGGGTTGTAAATCTGTGGCATTCTCTGTCCCAGAGAGCTGTGGAGGCTGGGTCATTGAATATATTCAAAGTGGAGATAGACAGATTTTTGAACGATAAGAAGTTAAGGGTTATGGGAAGCGGGCAGGGAAGTGGAGTTGAGGCCAGGATCAGATCAGCCATGATCTTATTGAATGGCGAAGCAGGCTCGAGGGGCCACATGGCCGACTCCTGCTCCTATTTCTTATGTTCTTATGTTGATTGGGCGGATAGTGGGGTGAGGTTGGATGGGAGTGTTGAATACTGAGCGGGTGAGTTTTAATGGGATAACTAGAGTGCCAATGGAGTGAGTTCTCATGAAGGAATGGCTGTTTCTCGTCCTTGAACTTTCTTATGACCTTGTAATTCCAATGTGGAGTGGCTAGAGCCTAGGACTGATGAATCACTGTAAAGGGAGTGATGATAAGGATTACTAGGCGTTGTGCCCTTCCTTCTATTTTTGGCAGGACTGATATCCTTCCTCCCACATATGTTGGCATTAGAGAGAGTGATAATTCCTTTAGCAATTTGTGCAGTGAAATTTAGAAGGAGCAAAACAAGGAATAAAAAAGCGAAAAGTGTGTTTGAACAGCAGGTCAACGGCAGGACCTATGATATGACTCTGAGGACTGTCAACTCAGCACATCGGGGTTATATATTGCATAGAAGAATTAGGAGCAGGAGAAGGCCATTTGGCCCCTCGAGCCTGCTCCTCCATTCAATGATATCATGGCTGATCTTCTACTTCAACTCCACTTTCCTGCACTATCCCCATATCCCTTGATCTGCTTAATATCCAAAAATCTATCGATCTCTGCCTTGAATATACTCAAAGACCTCTGGGCTAGAAAATTCCAGGTCTAGACAGGGTAGATGCAGGGAGGATGTTTCCTTTGGCTGAGGATGTTTCCTTTGGCTGAGGAGTTTAGAACCAGGGGTCACAGTCTCAGAATAAGGGGTCGGCCATTTAGGGCTGAGATGAGGAGAAACTTCTTCACTCAGAGGATGGTGAATCTTTGGAATTATCTGCTCCAGAGGGCTGTGGAAACTCAGTATATTCAAGACAGAGAGCGATAGATTTTTGGATATTAAGGGGAGCATGAGATATGGGTATAGTGCAGGAAAGTGGAGTAGAGGTCGACGATCAGCCATGATCTCATTGAATGGCAGAGCAGGCTTAAAGGGCCGAATGGCCTACTCCTGCTCCTAATTCTTATGTTCCTATAAGACTCCGATGGTGATTTTAGTTCGGGACTGGTTGGCGCCTGCATCATGCTCTCTCTGACAAATTCCGCGAGCGATGGAGCCGAAGAGCCCCGACAAAGGTAAGGGTCCAACTATTTCCGTGGGCCCCGGAGGAGCAGGAGTGGGACCCACTTAAAAATAATCCAGGCACCTGCCACCCCAGGACCCCCAGTCTCCGCGATCGTGACCCCTCCCCCCCGTAGCCTACGTTGCTAATGGCAGCCCCATTCCCAGTCTTCGATCAGGCGAGCTGTGGGGACGCCTGTTCGGTGCCCTGGAGCTCTCCTGCCGAATGGAACTGAGGCCAGGGTCCTCAAACAGCAGTGACCTCTTCACCGCCGGAATGAGCGGCCAATCAGGGCATTGTGCCCAAAAGCCTAAATCATCCCCCCCCCCCCCACCCAGAAGTCTGCACTTAGACTGTGCGCAAGGGTTCAACTACGGGCCAGATTTTTATTTAAATGAAGGGGACCTCCACATAACATGACCCTAAGCATTGCCTGCCAGGCTGAGACGAGAGCATGTATAAAATGGGCTCTGCAAAGGAGTACCTTTGCTTCAGTTGGGTCCTTAGAATCATAGAATCATAGAAATTTACAGCACAGAAGGAGGCTATTTCAGCCCATCATGTCCGCGCCAGCCAACAAAGAGCTATCCAGCCTAATCCCACTTTCCAGCTCGTGGTCCATCGCCCTCTTTGTAACAGCACTTCAACTGCACATCCAAGTTCTTTTTGAATGTGGTGAGGGTTTCTGCCAGTACCACCCCTTCAGGCAGTGAGTTCCAGACTCCCACCACCCTCTGGGTGAAGACATTTCCTCTGAAAGTCCCTCTAAACCTCCAACCAATTACTTTAAATCTATGCCCCCTGGTTGTTGACCACTCTACTAAGTGAAGTAGGCCCTTTCTATCCACTCTATCTAGGCCCCTCATAATTTTATACACCTCAATAAAGTTTCCCCTCAGCCTCCTCTGTTCCAAGGAAAACAACCCCAGCCTATCCAATCTTTCCTCATAGCTAAAATTCTTCAGTCCTGGCAACATCCTCGTAAATTTCCTCTGTACCCTCTCTAGTGCAATCACATCTTTCCTGTAATGTGGTGACCAGTACTCTAACTGTGGCCTAGATAGTGTTTTATATCGTTCAAGCATAACCCCCCTGCTCTTGTATTCCATGCCTCGGCTAATAAAGGCAAGCATTGCATATGCCTTCTTAACCACCTTATCTACCTGGCCTGCTACCTTGCTGTTGAAGTTACAGTGGCAGTGAAAGTCCTCGCTCATTTCCAGTGCATTGAGGTACAGGAATGGCAAAGAGTTGTGGGAGATCAGGCGGATGTGATTGCTGCCCGAGTTGCCTTGATGTTTGTGAACCAGGAAGTGATCCATGCTCCGAGCCCTTGCAGGGCTCATTTACATAGCAGCGCCTGCCAACCAATCACACCTGCAGACACTTGTTACCGTAGTTTCCACCTCATGTGCACCCTGGGTAACTTACACCCAGATCACAGGGCTAAGAATTCGGAATCGCCCCGGTTGGGGCACTAACTTTTGAGAAGTTAGAAGTTCAGCACCAGGCCCTAATCAATCTCGCTGCCCGCTAAATTCAGTCTCAGTGCTGAAAGAATGCAGGGAGTGCTAAATCAGGCGCTAAGCGATATCGAATATGAGGTGTTGTGCAATCGGGAGTGAGCAAAGTTGAAGACGCCTTCCAGCCATTAAAGGGGTCGGAGGGTCACTGGAGTCTGTACACTAGCCCCCAGTGATTCGCGGAGGGCAGAACGGCGATATGCTGTGGGATGAAATGCAAAGTCTGGGGACCAAGCAGCCTTTATTTGGCTGCAGCTGTATCCTGCGCTCTCTGCCACTCATAACCGACCTTTGGAATGGAAGTTCCTTGACAGCTGGGGGGCATCCCTTTAAGTAGCGCCCCGCCAGCCACCAACCGGCTGGTTCACGCCTCTGCTCCCTGGCGCTGTCGGCGCGAAGCAGTAAGGCGGGGGGGGCGTTAATGAAGTTTGCAGATCAGGCACGCAGTGAGCGTTGCACACTCACTGATCTTATGATGTGCATGGCAAAAGGTGCTGCGACATTAACTGTTACCACCGGCGCTATGGGGCCGGAAAATTTGCCGTGCGGTGCGGGATTTGCCGAATCTCTCCCCCATAGAATCTTACATCACAGAAGGAGGCCATTCAGCCCATCGTGCCTGTGCCAGCTCTTTGAAAGAGCTGTCCAATTAGTGCCACTCTACTGCGAGTTCCCCGTGGCCCTGTAAATATTTTCTTTTCAAGTCTATATCCAATTCCCTTTTGAAAGTTACTATTGAATCATCTTCCACCACTGCTATATAAATACAAGTTGTTGTTGTTGTTGTTGCTGTGTAAAGACAATTGCCTCATCTCTTCCAATGTTCTATTGCCAGAGAAATCTCTGTTATTTTATTCAGTCACGGGATGTGGGCATTGCTGGCAAGGCCAACAGTTATTGGCCATCACTAATTGCCCTTAACTGTGTGGCTTGCTCGGTCATTTCAGAGGGCTGTTAAGTCTGTTAAGGGCATTAGTGAACCAGATGGGTTATTACAACAATCCGATCACCATTACTAAGACCAGCTCATGTCTCCAGATCAACAGTCTGGCCCTCTGGATTACGAGTCCAGTAACGTAACTACTGAGCTACCGACCCCCCTGCCAGCAGAAACTGTTTCTCCTTATTTACTCTGGCAAAACCCTCAGAATTTTGAACACCACTACTTAAATCTCCCATTAACCTCCTCTGCTGTAAAGGAGAACATCACAATTTTCCCCAGTCTCTCCACATAACTGAAGTCCATTATCCCTGGTATCATCCTGGTAAACCTCCTCTGCACCCTCTCCCAGGCTTTGACATCCTTCCTAAAGCGCGGTGCCCAGAATTGGCCACAGTACTCCAGCTGCGGCCGAACCAGTGATTAAACCTCCTCTGCAGCCTCTCCCAGGCCTGACCTGGGAGGTACAGCAGTTGCCAGGGTCGGCTGAAGTAAGGAGCTTCTGTCATTGACAGTGCTGAAACAGTTTGATTAGAGATTTCACAAGGCAAGAATGTTTAAAAAAAAAAGATTCCTTTTTGGCATTCTCTCTACAGGCACTTGCTCCTGATTATTTCCCAACATGTCAGACCCACCGCAGATTTTCAGAGCACCCACAAACTCACTTCCACCCCTCTTTCTTTCTCGATCTTCTTGATAAGTCCTTACTATACAGTATAAATGCACACGAAGCCCATACTTGAGAGAAGGTCACTCTGTGAGCAGTTACCTTTACTACAAAGACCTCAAGTGATGAAGATGGGTGGAGCTTCCCCTTTTATACCTGAAAGTCCAGGTTAGGAGTGTCTCCCATAAGTTCACCACCTAGTGGTCAATGTTCTCAAGGTGTACAACTTAGATCAGCTTTTACATGGGTTACAATGATTGTTGAATACATGACATCACCTCCCCCCCAAAGTCTTATTGGGATCACAGGTTAAGTCTCTCTGGTGGTTTACGCTCCCTTGTAGAGCGCCTGAGTTGGGGCTCCGGTTGTTGGGCGCTGGCCTGAGTGTCTGCTGTTTGCGGTGCCTCAGGCCTGTCCGTACTTCCCACAGTGACTGGGCTCTCCTCCACTTGGTTCCGGTGTTCAGTCATCTGTGGTGGAGTAAACTCTATGTCATGTTCTTCCTCTGCTTCTTCTATGGGGTTGCTGAACCTTCTTTTTGTTTGATCCACATGTTTGCGGCAGATTTGTCCATTGGTAAGTTTAACTACCAAAACCCTATTCCTCTCTTTGGCAATCACAGTGCCTACAAGCCATTTGGGCCCTGCAGCGTAATTAAGGACAAAAACAGGGTCATTGACATCAATACATCGGACCCTCACATTCCTGTCATGGTAGTCACATTGTGACTGACTCCTGCTCTCAACAATTTCTTTCATGGTGGGGTGTATAAGGGATAACTTGGTTTTGAGCGCCCTTTTCATTAGCAGCTCTGCGGGTGGAACCCCTGTGAGCGAATGTGATCGGGATCTATTGGCCAACAGGAGGCGTGATAAGCGGCTTTGTAGGGAACCCCGTTGGATTCTGAGCATCCCCTGTTTGATTATCTGCACTGCTCGTTCCGCCTGGCCGTTTGAGGACGGCTTGAACGGTGCCGCACTGACATGGTTAATTCCATTGCCTGCCATGAAGTCCTGGAATTCAGTGCTTGTGAAGCACGGGCCATTGTCACTGACCAAGACATCCGATAAACCATGGGCGGCGAACATTACCCGTAGACTTTCTACCGTGGCAGAGGATGTGCTTGAAATTAAAATGGCACACTCAATCCATTTGGAGTAGGCATCTACTACAACCAAAAACATTTTTCCCATGAAAGGACTTGTGTAGTCCACATGGATGCGTGACCATGGCTTGGCGGGCCAAGACCAGGGGCTAAGGGGGGCTTCCCAGGGTGCATTGCCCAGCTGAGCACACGTGTTGCACCTGCGAACACAAAGTTCCAGGTCTGCAACTCCCTGGCCACCAAACGTGTGACCTGGCAATTGCCTTCATCATGACAATGCCCGGATGCTCATTGTGAAGTTCTCTGATAAACACCTCTATGCCCATCTGAGGCATAACTACTCGGTTTCCCCACAGTAGGCAATCGGCCTGAATCGAGAGTTCATCCTTGCGCCTATGAAACGGTTTAAATTCCTCAGGGCATGCCCCGTACGTGGCTGCCCAGTCCCCATTCAGGACACATTTCTTAACTAAAGACAGTAGCAGGTCTTTAATTGTCCGGACTTTAATCTGACGGGCTGTCACAGATGAGCCTTCGCTTTCGAAAGCTTCAACAGCCATGACCATCTCAGCAGCATGCTCAGTTGCCCCCTCAGTGGTGGCTAGTGGGAGCCTGCTGAGTGCATCGGCGCAGTTTTCAGTGCTCGGTCTGTGTCGAATTGTGCAGTCATAGGCGGCTAACGTGAGTGCCCACCTCTGTATGCGGGCCGATGCATTCGCATTTATGGCCTTGTTGTTGGCCAAAAGGGACGTTAGGGGTTTGTGATCTGTCTCCAGCTCAAATTTCCTGCCAAACAGGTACTGGTGCATTTTTTTTACTGCATATACACATGTTAGCGCTTCCTTTTCTACCATCCCGTAGCCCCTTTCTGCCTGGGACAGACTTCTGGAGGCATAAGCTACCGGCTGTAACTGACCATTGGCATTCACATGCTGCAACACACACCCGACCCCATAGGACAACGCATCGCACGTTAAAACAAGTTTCTTACACAGATCATATAACGTTAACAGATTTTTGGAGCATAACAAATTGCGTGCTCTATCAAAAGCCCTTTCCTGGCTGTCCCCCCAGACCGAATCGCGACCTTTGCGTAGGAGCACGTGTAGCGGCTCTAATAGCGTGCTCAATTTGGGAAGAAAGTTGCCAAAATAGTTCAGGAGCCCCAGGAACGAACGCAGCTCCATCATGTTATGGGGTCTGGGTGCTCTCTGGATCGCAGTAGGTCTGATCCCGTCTGCTGCTACCCTCCTCCCCAGGAATTCTACCTCTGGAGCTAAGAAGACGCATTTCACCTTTTTCAATCGCAGCCCTACCCAGTCCAGTCTGTGTAGCATCTCCAGGTTGTGGAGGTGTTCTTCAGTATCGCGACCCATGATGAGGAAGTCGTTTTGAAAAACCTCTGTCCTTGGAATCGACTTGAGGAGGCTTTCCATATTTCGCTGAAAGATTGCGGCGGCCGAACGAATCCCAAACGGACATCTGTTAGACTCAAACAACTCCTTGTGTGTCATGATGGTGGTCAGCTTCTTCAACTCACTCACCAGCTCCTGGGTCATGTAAGCTGAGGTCAGGTCCAATTTTGAAAAAAGTTTGCCACCGGATAGCGTTGCAAAGAGGTCCTCCGCTCCCGGTAACGGGTACTGGTCTTGGAGTGACACCCGATTGATGGTGGCCTTGTAATCACCACATATCCTGACCGACCCATCCGCCTTGAGCACCGGCACAATCGGGCTCGCCCAGTCACTGTATTCAACTGGCGAGATGATGCCTTCCCTCAACAGGCGGTCCAAATCGCATTCTATCTTTTCCCACATCACGTACGGCACCGCTCTGGCCTTGTGGTGTACTGGTCTGGCGTCCGGGTTTATGTGAATCACTACCTTGGCCCCCATGAAAGTGCCGATGTCGGGTTGAAATAATGAGTCAAATTTGTCCAGGACCTGTGAGCATGATACTCGCTCCACAGAAGAAATTGCATTGACATCGCCCCATTTCCAGTTCATGACAGCAAGCCAACTCCTCCCCAGTAGTGCGGGACCATCCCCCAGGACAACCCAGAGTGGCAACCTGTTCTCTGAATCTTTGTGGGTCATGACTACCATGGCGCTGCCTAGCACCAGAATGATCTTCTTTGTATATGTCCGTAGCTGTACGTAAATCGGCAATAATTTTGGCCTCCTGGCCTTGGACACCTTGGACACCACAACCTTTTGAACTGTTTGATACTCATCAGGGACTGGCTCGCCCCCATGTCTAGCTCCATTAATACTGGGATGCCATTGAGGAGCACTTTCATCATTATCGGTGAGGTCCTGGTATATGAACTGTATATGTGCTCCACATGAACTTGCTGAACTTCAGCTTCCAGCGATTTCCCCCAGTATTCATTTGGCCTCGTAGGGCTTACATCGGGCCCATCCTCCTCATTCATTAATCTGGCTGCAGGCTTCTTGCACATATGCGCTAAGTGACCACTGACGTTGCAGTTTCTGCAGGTATATTGCTGATACCTGCAAGCTCTGGCTGGGTGTTTGCCTCCACACCTCCGGCATGAGCTGGAGGCCCCATTGTTGGAAACAAAAGGTCCATTACCAGTTGATCGTCTCTGACTGTCTCTGTAACTGTCCTTAAGCGCACCATTGACAGGTGTTGATGGCCCCATTACTGGCCGCATTGTCCATTGCGATGGCATGAATCACCGTTCAGCTAGCCATTTTCTCTGTTGAATTCCCCCTTTGGGTTCGACTACATGCTGGGGCATGTCGGATTGCCCTTGTCTGCCTAGAGAACTGTGTGCTGCGTTAACAATGTTGACTCCCTGGTTGTTTGCCGCATTTGAGCCAAGATTTATGCCATACATCATTCTGGTCTCTTCCTCCCCTGAGACAAATGTCTGGGCTATCAGAGCCGCCGCTTCCAAGGTCAAGTCTTTGGTCTCAATCAGTTTCCTGAAAACCCCAGCGTGCCCGATGCCCTCAATAAAAACGTCTCGCAGCATCTCCGCTCTGCATGCATCTGGGAACTTACATAGGCTCGCCAGGCGCCGGAGATCTGCCACGAAGTCTGGAACGCTTTGCTCTTCTCGCCGCCGGTGCATGTAAAACCGGTGTCTCGCCATGTGCATGCTACTCGCCGGTTTAAGGTGTTCCCCGATCAACTTACTGAGCTCTTCAAAAGTCTTGTCCACCGGCTTCTCTGGCGCTAGGAGGTCCTTCATCAGAGAGTACGCTCTGGATCCACAAACCGTCAGGAGATGAGCCCTGCGTTTGTCGGCCAAATCCTGTCCCAACCATTCCTTAGTGACAAAATTTTGCTGTAGTATCTCAATAAAATCGTCCCAATCATCACCAACACAGAACCTCTCTTCTGTGCTGCTAGTGGCCATGCTCGCGTGGTTTAAATCCCAGCTTCTCGTCGCCAATGATAAATCCTTACTATACAGTACAACTGCACATGAGGCCCATACTTGAGAGAAGGTCATTCTGTGACCAGTTACCTTTATTACCAAGACCTCAAGTGATGAAGGTGGGTGGAGCTTCCCCTTTTATACCTGGAAGTCCAGGTTAGGAGTCTCTCTCACAAGTTCGCCCCCTTGTGGTCAATGTTCTCAAGGTGTACAACTTAGGTCAGCTTATACAGGGGTTACAATGATAGTTGAATACATGACACTTCTCTGTGGAAAAATGAGCAAAGAAATTCCCAAAATGTGATAATGACCCTGAAAATAAGCTTGAAGACCTGGTCATCTCTTTACCTTCTCACCTGTAGTGATAAAAAGTCCCAGGGGTTAAAATTGGTTATGGCTGTTTTTGAGGCGTTGTCGCCGGCTGAGTGTTGATTTTAGTGCCGGGTGTTAGGCCTCAAACTGCCAAATTCAGTTTTTACACCCAAAGATGAGCGAGCAGCTCTAAAAGTGGCATTGCGCACTGGTCCTCGGAGTAAACGGGACGGGAGTTCAGGAGGCCGACTCAATGTCGCGACGGGAGGCTGCCGGCATGCGAGCTGGAAAAACGGGGAGAGAAATACCCCAAAACTGCTCCGACCCACACACACACACACACTGGTACAATTAATAAATAAATGCTGAAATAAAGAAAAAAACTTACCCTGCTCTCTGGGCGATTCTGCCCGGATCCCCGATGTATTCACCACTTTTTGCAGGCTGTAAGAACGCCTGCCGGTAAGGCCACCGTAGAAAGCAAATATCGCGGCTGCAGCACCACGGGGGCACTGCACGCTGGTCGACGTCAACACGTGGGTGGCGTTAGAGGGCGCGATGTTACCTCTTGGAGCCCTCACCAACGACTCACAATGACCAACAGCCCCAAAAGGTGAGTTTAAGGGGAAAGGGTCGACATTGAGAAAGAAGAAAGAAAGACTTGGATTTATATAGCACGTTTCACAACCACCAGACGTCTCAAAGTGCTTTACAGCTAATTAAGTACATTTGGAGTGTTGTCACTGTTGTAATGTGGGAAATCACGTTCAAATCACGCACAACAAGCTCCCACAAACAGCAACATGATAATGACCAGATAATCTGTTTTTTTGTTATGTTGATTTGAGGGATAAATATTGGCCGGGACACCGGGGATAACTCCCCTGCTCTTCTTTGAAATAGTGCCATGGGATCTTTTACATCCACCTGAGAGAGCAGACGAGGCCTCAGTTTAACGATATATTTCCAAGTCAGGATGGTGCGTGATTTGCAGGGGAACTTGGAGTGATGGTGTTCCTACACTTCTTTGAAATAGCCCCATGGGATCTTTTATGCCCACCTGAAAAGGCAGATAAGATTTAGTTTAACATCTCACCCGAAGATGACAGTGCAGTACTCCTTTAGTACTGCACTTGAGTGTCAGCCTAGTCCCCGGAGTGAGATTTGAACGCACAACAGAGGCAAGAGTGCTATCTACCCACTGAGCCACAGTTGACACTTAGAGATAGAATTCCAAGGAGTAGCACCCAGGCAGTTGAAGGTGGGACCACTAATAGTGGAGCAAAGAGAGGGGGGTTGCAGAGTGCTAGTAATGGAAATTTCGGGATGGAGAGGGTGTTGTAAGACTGAAGGTGGTTGCAAAAGTTGGGAGGGGTGAGGCCATGGAGAGATGTAAAGAGAAGGACATCCTCGGCATTCAATGCACCTTTGCCATTAATCACAAAGATGAATACTGATCAGGAACACATGATCCCAATCAGCTGCCTCTTCAAGAATTCCAGAGGTTTGCCCCATCCCCTACACAGGTCATCTTCTTACATTTCTTCCAACTCCCCACAGTCTGTAAACCACCCTAGGATATTTTCGACTTATAAATTTATTATCTATAAGTATTTATAAATGATGTTTGGAATGTTAGCTTGGTGGTGGCTCTCACTTCAGCTTTGTGCTCAAGGCGCTGTGATGTTCCGTGACAAAGGGATGGTACGATGGGGAAGTGGTGAGCAATGGGGATCCAGGGTTTCATTCACTGGACCAGAGTCTGATGAGGCACTCGTCCGGAACGGGGTTCTGCTGCCCGTCTCCTCTCTTCCTCATCTTCCTCATGGTAGGGGTTTGTGGGTAATAAAATGGATGGTCAGAGGTGGCCTTGTTGGTGATTGAGACAATGCAAGTAGTGAGGCCAGGAGAGATGGCTGTAGTGGAGTATTTAAAATAAACACACCAGGTCAAATATTCACCCTTCCCTCTTTATACAGATCGTACGGGAAAATGCTGTCCCGCAATTACCTTCATGGTGCAGTTCCATGTTATCTCACCCACCCGGGATACATTTCAGGTGTTCATTGTATCCTGCTAAATTTTCCCAGGCATGATTTAGTAATACCCTACTATCTCTAACAGGCTGATGTCATTCTGTTCCTGTAATTGACACTCATGCCACCGGGTACACCTGTACCAACCTTCTGACTTGGCACAGAGTCTAAGTAAGTTGGCAAGTGGACGTTGCCCTAGGTCTCAATCAGTTACCCAGAAAGAGAGCTTTCTCTCTGCAAAATGCTATAGGTTTCCTTGGGCTTGTTCCAATCCATACATTACTTCGAGCCATTTCGTTGAAGATGATTTGTTCCCCTTCTATAATCTGGTTTACTCCTTTTTAGCATTAAACCAGTTGCAATATATTAATCAGGCCTCACTGCCTTCTGTTATGATTCTCCCCACTAGTGTCGGCACCATTCTTGTCAAGGTACGATCAAGCCCATCACTCTCCCTGAACTCAGTGCAGGTTGTACTGGCCCTCTGCCAAAATCCCATGATCATTCTCCCATGTAGCTGTTTTAAGCTTGCACCACCCAGGTAGCCCCACTTTGGTCAGATTCAATGTTACAGGTACCACTTTGTGATGCACATCATGGTACAATATCATCTGAGTTGGGATTACCATTAGTCCAATTGTTGGCCCTGGGATGTCTTTATGACAAAAAATTTGCTTTTCCCACAAATCTGTTTATTTATTGGAGAAGGAGCCTTTGGATGAGTTTTTTTTTAACTCTACTGCTTGTATAACTGCGCTCCCGTCCTTGCACCCCTTGATATAATGGACGGTTACAGTGGTACGATTACCATGCCACTATAAATGTACCCCTATCCTATACCCTCGGCCGTCCCTGCTTCTACCTTTCACAATATGTCTCTTATTACTTCGTGAGATTGGCGGGGTTTGCGAGGCATATCTGTGGACAGGAGGTGGTTCCAGATCTAGGACCCGAGGAGATTCTTCCTGCTCCCGTGTCCTGTCCACTTCCATTTGGATCATACTGTACCTGATTAGGTGGGAGTATCCCATTAGACACCCCTTCTTCCTCATCTCCCTGGAGAGGACGAATCCAAATCCCCATGTTCATAACCATTTCCTCTTGTCTCAGCACCTGCTGGTGAACTGAAAAAACTTAATCTGGTTAATATAAAACCATTCAATTCTCCTAGGTAACCGGGCTGCATATACCATGGGACTAGCTTTATCAACGATATTATACGGTCCCTTGTACCGGAGTTCAAAACTTCCACCCTGGCATAGTTTTGTTCCATTACTAGGCCCCCACCTCCCACTCCTGAGATTTACTCGGGGCCAGATGTAGTTGTTACAGTGGTGCGCCCTCCTGATCCCTCAGGCACTATCCATTAACCCCTTTAAACAACATCGCCTCTTCCTGATGGTCACCTACTTAAAACAAAAGAAACAGAGAATCTCTGGTGATTTTCTTCAAATTAAGAAGATTTCCAATATTCAAAAGGTATTGTCCACTGAATTAAAACAGAGTTCACAGCTGCCTGTGAAAGGGTTAACTTCCTTTGTTTCGAAAGCCGACAAACACAGACACCATCAATCAATGTCAACTTCAGTCCCACAGCCTGCAGCTTTTCAGTTTAACTCTCCAGTTAAAAATCTTTTACTTTTGTGAAGTCTCTGTGCTTTTATGTTTCAAATAAACATTCAGAAAAACAACTTTGCACACAATAGCATTTCATCCTTTTCTCCCCAGTTACACATTGGTCAGAATTTTTAAAAAAACCATACCTATTATTGATGTGAAATGCCTTATGTCCGGAACTAAAGGCTCTCCACACAATTTACACTAACCAGAATTTTATCATGGCCATAATAAAAGTCTGATTTTAATAGGTTAATTCAGCTCAGTAATGCCAATCTTAAACTTCCCAATGTCACTTGGAAAAGGGGGAGGAGCCACAGCCACACAAAGGAATATGCCTTAACAAAAACTTTAAGCACCAAAGAAAAACACCAGAAGAGTAAGAAAGAAACATGATCTTCCATTTTCTCCTTTTTATTGTTATAACTATCCATTATCCTTGAACCAATTTCAATTTCTGATTCCCGTATACTCTAAGTGCACCTCCAAGTACCTTTTAAATGTGGTGAGGGTTTCTGCCTCTACCACCCTTTCAGGCCGTGAGTTCCAGACCCCCACCACCCTCTGGGTGAAGAGATCTTCTCTAAACCTCTCCTCAATTACTTTAAACCTATGTCTCGATAGGTTTTAGCAAATTTCTCTGCTATATGCCTCCAATTTCATGGTTTGAATTCCCACTAAACATGTCTTTTTAAAAAAAAAGATTTCTTCCTGCTTTTTTAAAAAATAAACGGTCACCATAGTAACTAACTTCGACCCTTATCTCTTGCAGCACAAAGGGCCCCTCTCTCTCCACATTCCACACATCACTTTTGTCCGAGTTTGTTGCTGTTATAACAGACTTCGGGTTTTCCTACCAACCCCAGTTTTAACTAATGGGGGCTGCTGACAGTTGTTTCTCATAGGGAGGTGGTATGTCCCACCTGTGGCCTTGGTTGTACTCAGCTGCCTTTCTACCTAAGACCCCCCCCCCTTCTACATCGTCATCCTTTTCGTGTGTCCTGGCGGGTGCTGTCGCCATCATCCTACTGTCGGTTTATTTCGTCACTTTCTCAGTCAATAGTCTAGTCCGTCTCCTTAATTCATACGCGAGTGACTAAAACAAGGGCTTTATCCTCCTCTTGTTTCTTTTCCGATTCCCACCATTTTCTTTGTTCAGCGGGTGGGTCGTCTGGTTTCCAATTTTGTTTAATCCTTATTTCAATTAGTTTTCGATTTTCATCTGCTATGTACTGTGTCCCCACTCAAGTTTCTCACTTCCCACGGCTATTGGTTGTCAGCGATACATCCCTTGTCAGCGGTACGTCCCTTACTTACTTACTCCTCACGAGTGAGACCGTTATTTGCAACCTTATTGTTTGTCAGAGGTACATCCGTTACTTACTCCTCATGAGTGAGATCATCACTTGCAACCTATACCAATTATCAATTGCAACGTTACACAGACACACTTCTATATAACCAACCGTAATTGTTTCACCTGAGATCTTCCACTGACTACTTGGAGTCTCGGCCTGACCTGCAGATTTGGATCTCTCAGGCAGCTGACACCAGACAGATTCCTGCCCTTGTCCTAACTGTGTGTGGTAATTAAAATGTACTCACGCCTTTGTCATGGCTTCCATCTTCCAGTGTCCGCCATCCGCTTGAGATCCTGCCGACTATGCCAATTGTAGTGGAGTATTTAAAATAAACACTCAACACCAGGTCTGGGTTCGAAGATACAAGTAGTCTTTATTTACACCGGTGGAGAGACCGCCTGCTCTCTGTCTGTAGCTAGGCTTCTCTGATGATGCCAAGTTCCAAGCAATCTTTTATACACTTAATGATGCATGTCAGCCTCGTGCACAATCCCCCATGCTGTTTAATTGGCCCAAAGCCCGCGTGCACAATTGCTGATTGACTAATTCCCTTTCGTGTCACACAATAATTCGCCTATGTCTCATATCAGATAGAGTTTCTCCAACATGTTACTTCTGACCCCTTGCCCTGTTTAACTGTTCCTCTGGGCCTCCTGTGGGTCAACAGTTTGGCTATTTGTAATTATCCTCAGGTTACACAGCTTGCAACAGTTAATCATTCTGACACGTTAATAATGTTATCTCTTCTGCCCTTTAACCAACTTTTAGCTCTTTTTAATTCGCGAGACGCATTCTTAACCCTTTAATTATAGCCGAGCTTGAGAGCCCCCACTTCAATGGCAGAGTAGAGGGGGTGACTGTGATGGTTTGAGGGACAACAGGAGGGCAGGAAAATGGGAGGAGAAAGGATAAAGGGAGTTGAGATGGAGATTGAAATGACGAGGATGAGGAGTCACTGAGTGCAGAGGCTGAAGGAGGAAAGAGGGAGGATATTGTGGGGAAAAATCCGGGCTGGTCGGCAATCAACAACAAGGGTTTTAAAGAAGAGAAGAGTGGAACAAATATCACAGCGGGCTGCTCTGATGTCACAACAATTTCCTGATGACATAATTAAGCAGCTTTAATCCCTGACACATGAACAATTTGGGGGCAATTCTGCTAGATATGTCAGTCCAACACTCCCATTTCTACATCTTTTGTCACAAGTACTTTGAGTGTCTGTGGTGCAGTGGGTTCTTTATTAGGAACAAACAGCTGCTCAATCCAATATGGCTGCCAAGGGTTGCGAATGTTGCCTTGTCTGTATGGTCTGCATCTCAGGTCTGTGCTACACCCACCACCCACCTTAAACTGCCACACACAGCTGGCAGGACTTATATGGGCACATGACCCAGGGTCACATCACAATTGAGGGGTGATGTACCCTGGCCTCACAATGAAAACCATGGCAACATAGAAACCCAGGGGTGGACAAAATACAGCAAAGTGGTACAAACTGTGCATTTCTGCATGAGGTGGATGTTGTAACAGTGTAAAGTGTCTCGGGCTAAAATCACAAATGGACAACCTACTTAACAAGCTCCACCAGTTAACAAGCTCTTACTGTGAAGAACCAGACTGAGATCCTTCGCTGTCTCACAGTTCTGGCCTCAGCTTATGCAGACAACGTGGCCGATGTTCTCCTATCTCAGTTAGAGAATGGTGACCAACAAATGAGAGTAGGAACATTCACAGTGCTAAAGCACCTCATCACATGGATCTCAGCACACTGGGACAGGAAGTAGGCTCAGATTGTGGCGGCAATAAAACCAATTCTAGACAAGAGCAGCACTCAGGAGAAGCAGCCAATTGTCCAGGTAATATGTGTCACGGCCCAGCAAGGTTACCTGGAGCCAGAGGGAGGACACACTCACCTTCACACACACACACACTCTCACTCTAACATACACACCCTCACTCTAACATACACCCTCACTCTAACATACATCCTCACACTCACACACACACCTTCAATCTCACACACACTCTCAATCTCACACACACACCCTCACTCTCACACATACACACACACAAAACCTCACTCTCACACACACCCTCACTCTCACACACACACCTTCACACACACCCTCACTCTCACACACACATCCTCATTCTAACATACACCCTCACACTCACACACACCCTCACTCTCACTCTCTGACACACACTCACTCTCACACACACCCTCAATCTCACACACACACCCTCAATCTCACACACACTCACACACACCCTCACTCTCACACAAACCTTCACTCTCACACACACCCTCACTCTCACACACATACACACACACAAAACCTCACTCTCACACACACACCCTCACTCACACCCTCACACTCACTCTCAAACACACCCTCACACTCACACGCTCACCCTCACACACCCTCACTCACACACTCACACACACCCTCACACACACCCTCACACACAAACCCTCACACACACACATTCACTCTCACCCACACACACACACTCACCCACACTCACACACTCTTACTCACATACACACACACCCTCACTCTCACACATACACACACACTCTCACACACTCACTCTCACACACTCACTCTCACACACTCACCCTCACACACTCACTCTCACACACACCCACACTCTCACACATACACCCTCACTCACCTTCACTCTCTGACACACACTCACTCTCACACACACCCTCACTCACACACATACACACAAACTCACTCTCACACTCACACATCCTCACTCACACACCTTCACACACAAACCCTCACTCTCACACACACACACTCACACACACACACTCACACACACAAACACTCATAGACACACACAAACACTCATAGACACTCACACTCACTCTCGCACAAACACACATACACACACTCACACACACTCACACTCACTCTCACACAAACACTCACATACACACACTCACTCTCACACACAGTCACACACATGCACACTCACTCTCACACACACTCACAAACACCCACTCTCACAAACACTCACACTCACTCTCACACACACTCACAAACACTCAATCTCACACACGCACTCACACACACACGCACACTCACACACACGCACACATCTCACTCTCACACACACACACTCACTCTCACACATACACTCACTCTATGACACACTCACTCACTCACACACACACACATACACACACAACCTCACTCTCACACTCACATCCTTACACTCACCCTCACACACACTCTCACTCTCATCCTCACACATCTTCACTCACACTCTCACACACACTCACTCTCACATACACACTCACACACACACTCTCACACACACTCTCTCTCACACACACTCTCTCACACACACTCTCTCACACACACTCACACTCACACTCACTCTCACACACACACACACACTCACACACTCACACACTCACAGTCACTCTCATATACACTTGCTCTCTCACACACCTCACACTCACACACACATACACACACACACACACACTCACTCTCACCCACACACTCACACTTACACACACACATTCACTCTCACATGCACACTCACACACTCACTCTCACACATACACTCACACTCACACACACAATCTAATACGTCCTTACTATACGGTATAAATGCACACGAGGCCCATGCTTGAGAGGTCAGTCTGTGACCTGTCCTTTATTTCATAGCACTCAAGTGATGGAAGTACATAAGAACATAAGAACATAAGAATTAGGAACAGGAGTAGGCCATCTAGCCCCTCGAGCCTGCTCCGCCATTCAATAAGATCATAGCTGATCTGGCCGTTGACTCAGCTCCACTTACCCGCCCGCTCCCCGTAACCCTTAATTCCCTTATTGGTTAAAAATCTATCTATCTGTGACTTGAATACATTCAATGAGCTAGCCTCAACTGCTTCCTTGGGCAGAGAATTCCACAGATTCACAACCCTCTGGGAGAAGAAATTCCTTCTCAACTCGGTTTTAAATTGGCTCCCCCGTATTTTGAGGCTGTGCCCCCTAGTTCTAGTCTACCCGACCAGTGGAAACAACCTCTCTGCCTCTATCTTGTCTATCCCTTTCATTATTTTAAATGTTTCTATAAGATCACCCCTCATCCTTCTGAACTCCAATGAGTAAAGACCTAGTCTACTCAATCTATCATCATAAGGTAACCCCCTCATCTCCGGAATCAACCTAGTGAATCGTCTCTGTACCCCCTCCAAAGCCAGTATATCCTTCCTTAAGTAAGGTGACCAAAACTGCACGCAGTGCTCCAGGTGCAGCCTCACCAATATCCTGTACGGTTGCAGAAGGACCTCCTTGCTTTTGTACTCCATCCCTCTCGCAATGAAGGCCAACATTCCATTCGCCTTCCTGATTACCTGCTACACTTGAAAACTAACTTTTTGGGATTCATGCACAAGGACCCCCAGGTCCCTCTGCACCGCAGCATGTTGTAATTTCTCCCCATTCAAATAGTATTCCCTTTTTTTGTTTTTTTCCCCCAAGGTGGATGACCTCACACTTTGCGACATTGTATTCCATCTGCCAAACCTTAGCCCATTCGGTTAACCTATCTAAATCTCTTTGCAGCCTCTCTGTGTCCTCTACACAACCCGCTTTCCCACTAATCTTTGTGTCATCTGCAAATTTTGTTACACTACACTCTGTCCCCTCTTCCTCTGGGTGGAGCTTCCCCTTTTATATCTGAAGGTCCAGGTTAGGCGTGTCTCCCACAAGTTCACCACCTAGTGGTCAGTGTTCTCACAGTGTACAACTTAGATCAGATTATACATGGGTTACAATGCTGGTTGAATACATGACATCACCTCTCCCCCCCCCCCAAAGTCTTATTGGGATCACAGGTTGAGTCTCTCTGGTGGTTTACGCTCCCTTGTAGAGCGCCTGAGTTGGGGCTCCGGTTGTTGGGCGCTGGCCTGAGTGTATGCTGTTTGCGGTGCCTCAGGCCTGTCCGGACTGCCCACAGTGACTGGGCTCTCCTCCCTTTGGTTCCTGTGTTCGGTCACCTGTGGTGGAGTGAACTCTACATCGTGTTCTTCCTCTGCTTCTTCTATGGAGTTGCTGGACCTCCTTTTTGTTTGATCCACATGTTTGCGGCAGATTTGTCCATTGGTAAGTTTAACTACCAGAATCCATTTGAGCCCGGCAGCATAGTTGAGGACAAAAACAGGGTCATTTACATCAATACATCACGCCCTCGCATTCCTGTCATGGTAGTCATATTGTGACTGGCGCCTGCTCTCGACAATTTCTTTCATGGTGGGGTGTATAAGGGATAACCGGGTTTTGAGCTTCCTTTTCATTAGTAGCTCTGCGTGTGGAACCCCTGTGAGCGAGTGTGGTCAGAATCTATAGGCCAACAGGAGGCATAATAAGCGGCTTTGTAGGGAACCCCCTTCGATTCTGAGCCTCCCGTTTGATTATCTGCACTGCTCGTTCTGCCTGGCCGTTTGAGGCCGGCTTGAACGGTGCCGTTCTAACATGGTTAATTCCATTGCCTGCCATGAAGTCCTGGAATTCAGTGCTTGTGAAACACGGGCCATTGTCGTTGACCAAGATGTCCGGTAGACCGTAGGCGGCGAACATTGCCCGTAGACTTTCTACCATGGCAGAGGATGTGCTTGAATTTAAAATGTCACACTCGATCCATTTGGAGTAGGCGTCTACTACAACCAAAAACATTTTTCCCATGAAAGGACCTGCGTAGTCCACATGGATGCGTGACCAAGGCTTGGCGAGCCAAGGCCAGGGGCTAAGGGGGGCTTCCCTGGGAGCATTGCCCAGCTGGGCACACGTGTTGCACCTGCGAACACAAAGTTCCAGATCTGCGTCTATCCCTGGCCACCAAACGTGTCAACTGGCAATTGCCTTCATCGTGACAATGCCCGGGTGCTCATTGTGGAGTTCTCTGATGAACACCTCTCTGCCCCACGGTTTCCCTACGCGGTTTCCCCATCGAGAGTTCATCCTTGCGCCTGTGAAATTGTTTACATTTCTCAGGGCATGCTCTGTACGTGGCTGCCCAGTCCCATTCAGGACACATTTCTTGACTAGAGACAATAGCGGGTCTCTATTTGTCCAGACTTTAATCTGACGGGCTGTCACGGGTGAGCCTTCGCTTCCGAAAGCTTCAACAGCCATGACCATCTCAGCAGCATGCCCGGTAGCCCCCTCAGTGGTGGCTAGTGGGAGCCTGCTGAGTGCATCGGCGCAGTTTTCGGTGCCCGGTCTGTGCCGAATTGTATACTCATAGGCGGCTAACGTGAGTGCCCACCTCTGTATGCGGGCCGATGCGTTTGCATTTATGGCCTTGTTGTCGGCCAAAAGGGACGTTAGGGGTTTGTGATCTGTCTCCAGCTCAAATTTCCTGCCAAACAGGTACTGGTGCATTTTCTTTACCGCATATACACATGCGAACGCCTCCTTTTCCACCATCCCGCAGCCCCTTTCTGCCTGGGACAGACTTCTAGAGGCATAAGCTACCGGCTGTAACTGACCCTTGGCATTGACCTGCTGCAACACACACCCGACACCATAGGACGACACATCGCACGTTAACACAAGTTTCTTACATGGGTCATATAGCGTTAACAGATTGTTGGAACATAACAAATTGCGTGCTCTATTAAAAGCCCTTTCCTGGCTGTCCCCCCAGACCCATTCGCGACCTTTGCATAGGAGCACGTGTAGCGGCTCTAGCAGCGTGCTCAATTTGGGAAGAAAGTTACCAAAATAGTTCAGGAGCCCCAGGAATGAACGCAGCTCCGTCGTGTTACGGGGTCTGGGTGCTCTCTGGATCGCTTCCGTCTTGGACACAGTAGGGCTGATCCTGTCTGCTGCTACCCTCATCCCCAGGAATTCTACCTCTGGAGCTAGGAAGACACACTTCGCCTTTTTCAGTCGCAGCCCTACCCGGTCCAGTCTGCGTAGCACCTTCTCCAGGTTGTGGAAATGTTCTTCAGTATCGTAACCCATAACGAGGATGTCGTCCTCAAAAACCACCGTCCCTGGAATCGACTTGAGGAGGCTTTCCATATTTTGTTGGAAGATCGCGGCGGCCGAGCGAATCCCGAACGGACATCTGTTGTACTCAAACCCCTTGTGTGTCGTGATGGTGGTCAGCTTCTTCAACTCACTCGCCAGCTCCTGGGTCATGTAAGCTGAGGTCAGGTCCAATTTTGAAATAAGTTTGCCACCGGATAGCGTCGCAAAGAGGTTCTCCACTCTCGGTAGCGGGTACTGATCTTGGAGTGACACCCGATTGATGGTGGCCTTGTAATCGCCACATATCCTGACCGACCCATCCGCCTTGAGCACCAGCACAATCGGGCTCGCCCAGTCACTGAATTCGACTGGCGAGATGATGCCTTCCCTCCAATTCACTTCTATCTTTTCCCGCATCATGTACGGCACTGCACTGGCCTTGTGGTGTACTGGCCTGGCGTCCGGGTTTATGTGAATCACTACCTTGCCCCCATGAAAGTGCCGATGCCGGGTTGAAATAGTGAGTTAAATTTGTCCAGGATCTGTGAGCATGATACTCGCTCCACAGAGGAAATTGCATTGACATCGCCCCATTTCCAGTTCATGACAGCAAGCCAACTCCTCCCCAGTAGTGCGGGACCGTCCCCTGGGACAATCCAGAGTGGCAGTCTGTTCTCCGAATCTTTGTGGGTCACGACTACTGTGGCGCTGCCTAGCACCGGAATGATCTGCTTTGTGTAAGTCCGTAGCTATGCGTCAATCGGCGTTAATTTTGGCCTCCTGGCCTTGGGCGCCCACAACTTTTCGAACTGTTTGATACCCATCAGGGACTGGCTGGCCCCTGTGTCTAGCTCCATTAATACTGGGATGCCATTGAGGAGCACTTTCATCATTATCGGTGGCGTCCTGGTGTATGAACTGTATACGTGCTCCACATGAACTCGCTGAACTTCAGCTTCCAGCAATTTCCCCCAGCGTTCATTTCTGCAATTTCTGCAGGTTTTTTGCTCATCTCGGCAAACTCCGGCTGAGTGTGTGCCTCCACGCCTCCAGCATGAGCTGCTGTTTGAAACAAACGGTCCCTTGCCAGTCGATTGTCCCTGACTGCCCCTGTGACTATCCTTGAGTGCGCCATTAACAGGTGTTAATGGCCCCATTACTGGCCGCATTATCCCTTGCAATGGCGTAAATCGCCGTTCAGCTTGCCATTGTCTCTGTCGAACTCCCCCTCTGGGTTCGACTACATGTTGGGGCATGCCCGACTGCCCTTGTCTGCCTGGAGAACTGTGTGCTGCTTTAACAATGTTGAATCTCTGTCCCAACCATTCCTTAACACAGTACCTCTCGTCTGTTCTGCTAGTGGCCATGCTCGCGTGGTTTAAATCCCATTTTCTTGTCGCCATTAATACGTCCTTACTATACAGTATAAATGCACACGAGGCCCATGCTTGAGAGAAGGTCAGTCTGTGACCTGTCCTTTATTTCATAGCACTCAAGTGATGGAAGTGGGTGGAGCTTCCCCTTTTATATCTGAAGGTCTAGGTTAGGAGTGTCTCCCACAAGTGGTCAGTGATCTCACAGTGTACAACTTAGGTCAGATTATACATGGGTTACAATGCTGGTTGAATACATGACACAATCACTCACACACACACTCACTCTCACACACCCACTCACTCTCACGCACACACACACACACACACTCACATACACACACACGCACACGCACTCACTCTCACACACACTCACACTCTCACTCACGCGCACACACACACTCACTCACACGTACACACACACCACTCACTCACACACACTCTCACACGCCCACACAATCACACACACACTCTCACTCGCGCACACACACACTCACACGCACACACACGCACACACACACACACTCACACACACACTCACTCACACACACACACACATACACACTCTCTCACACACACACTCACTCTCTCACACACACACACTCACACACACATACACACTCTCTCACAGAAACACACACACACTCTCACACACACACACATACACTCACTCACACACACACACACATACATTCACTCTCACACACACACACACACACACACTCTCACACACACACACACACACTTACTCTCACACACACACACATTCATACTCTCACACACACACACACACACTCTCACACACACACACACACTTACTCTCACACACACACACATTCATACTCTCACACACACACACTCTCTCACACACACACTCTCTCACACACACACACACACACTCACTCTCTCACACACACACACTCACACACACACACACACACTCTCACACACACACATACACACTCTCACACACACACACAGTCACACACACACACATATTCACACACTTTCACCCTCACCTGCTGTCAGACCTGGAAAAAGTTAGAGATGTAATATGTTTTTAAGCAAGTGCAGGGGCAGGGAAAGTGGGGGAGGGAGGAAAGAACAAATGGGAAGGTCTGTGATAGGGTGGGAGGCAGAAGAGATTATCTGTTACATCTCAAAATTTTCCAGTTCTGACGAAGGGTCTCGCTCCACAGGTGCTGCCTGACCCGCTGAGATTTCCAGCATTCTCTGTTTGTATTTCAGATTCCAGCATCTGCAGTATTTTGCTTTTGCCCAAGCTCCAAGCGCTGTCTCAGCTCGCAACTCCCTGCTCACAGTAAGTCGCACCTATTCAACACAAACACTGACATCTGACTGACAGTGAACTGCCATGGGCAGGTAGTTTCTGTTAACTACAGTTCTTAACATTCAAGGTTAAATTCAAACGGCTAGAAATTTGGTATAATCCGCTTTGAGGCGATGACGCCGCTGGGGCATTATTTTTTACACCGGGCTATGTCTAACGTCTCAAAGTGCGATATTCAGTTGCATCGCCCCAAGGAAGGTGGAGCACCAAGAGAAGTGTTCCACACTCCTCTTCGGGCGCTAATGGTGCGATAGCGCAGGAAGCCTACTCAATGTTTGGTGCTAGGATGCCGGCATCTTAGCGCCTAAAGATGAAAAAAAATCCTTGTGAAAATTTCAATAAATTTCACTCACACTTCCCCACTACTGCAACAAATAAGTAGAAGTTGAAAAAGTGAAATTTCAGCACTTACCTTGACTCCGGACGATATTGCCCCGGGATCGTCGCTGGACCGACTGCTTTCCCCTGCTGGTCTCAACGCCAGGCGCTACGGCTGGCAAAAGACTGAATTTTCCAAATGCGGGACTACAGGGGCGTTGCACACTCGGTGACATCACCTAGTGGGCGGGGCTAGCGAGCGCAGCGCAATCTTTCAGCGTCGCTGCAAACCTTCAGTGATGTTCGCGGCAGATGCTGACAGCGCACGCTCGGGTGGGAGGTGTTAAGCGGCCCTTTAGCGCCCCTCTCTGGTGCTAATGGTGGCGCTAAACCAACCAATTTCGAGCCCAAATTGTTAAACTAAATTCCACTGTGTACAGCTATCACTCTCTCCAAATTCCCAACTCAGTGCTCTGTCTAGAAGCACACCATTTAGGATCACTCTGTGCAGCCCACGCTGACAACGCCCAGCTCCACCTCTCCACCACCTCTCTTGACCCCTCCACAGTCTCTGATTTGTCAGACTGCTTGTCCGACATCCAGTGCTGGATGAGCAGAAATTTCCTCCAACTAAATATTGGGAAGACCGAAGCCATTGTCTCCGGACCCCACCACAAACTGCGTTCCCTAGTCACCAACTCCATCCCTCTCCCTGGCTGAACCAGACTTTTGGCAACCTTGGTGTCATATTTGACTTGGAGATAATCTTTTGACCACAAGCACTAAGACTGCCTGTTTCCACCTCCAAACATCACTCGTCTCCGCCCTTGCCTCAGCTCATCTGCTGTTGAAACCCTCATCCATGCCTTCGTTATCTCTAGACTTGACTATTCCAATGTTCTCCTGACTGGCCTTCAATGTTCAAAAAACTCTAGAAGATTTGTCAAGCATGATTTCCCTTTCATAAATCCATGCTGACTTGGACTGATCCTGTCACTGCTTTCCTAATGCGCTGTTATTTCATCTTTAATAATTGATTCCAGCATTTTCCCCACTACCGATGTCAGGCTGACCGGTCTATAATTCCCTGTTTTCTCTCTCCCTCCTTTTTTAAAAAGTGGTGTTACTTTAGCTACCCTCCAATCCATAGGAACTAATCCAGAGTCCATGGAATGTTGGAAAATGACCACCAATGTATCTACTATTTCTAGGGCCACTTCTTTAAGTACTCTGGGATGCAAACTATCAGGCCCTGGGGATTTATCGGCCTTCAATCCCATCAATTTCCCTAACACCATTTCCTGACTAATAAGGATTTCCCTCAGTTCCCTCAGTTCCTCCTTCTCGTTGGACCCTAGGTCCCCTAGTATTTTCGGGAAGTTATTCATGTCTTCCTTAGTGAAGACAGAACCAAGGTATTTGTTCAATTGGTCTGCCATTTCCTTGTTCCCCATTATAAATTCACCTGATTCTGACTGCAAGGGACCTGCATTAGTCTTCACTAATCTTTTTCTCTTCACATATCTATAGAAGCTTTTGCAGTCAATTTTTATGTTTCCTGCAAACTTACTCTCATACTCTATTTTCCCCCTCCTAATTAAATGGCTCAGAGATGTGGACCATATATAGTAGACACCTCAAATCGCTGGAGAAATACCACCAACGATGTCTCTACAAGATCCTGCAAATCCCCTGGGAGGACAGATGCACCAACGTCAGTGTTCTCGATCAGGCCAACATCCCCAGCATCGAAGCACTGACCACACTCAACCAGCTCCGTTGGGCGGGCCACATTGTTCGCATGCCTGACACAAGACTCCCAAAACAAGCGCTCTACTCGGAACTCCTACATGGTAAGCGAGCCCCAGGTGGGCAGAGGATACGTTTCAAGGACACCCTCAAAGCCTCCTTAATAGTGCAACATCCCCACCGAGACCTGGGAGTCCATGGCCAAAAACCGCACTAAGTGGAGGAAGAGCATCCGGGAGGGCACTGAGCTCCTCGAGTCTCGTTGCCGAGAGCATGCAGAAACCAAGCGCAGACAGCAGAAGGAGCGTGTGGCACACCAGACTCCTCACCCACCCTTTCCTTCAACCACTGTCTGCCCCACCTGTGACAGAGACTGTAATTCCTGCATTGGACTGTACAGTCACCTGAGAACTCACTTTTAGAGTGGAAGCAAGTCTTCCTCGATTTCGAGGGAGCGAGAGGGAACGCCGCACCAATGAGACGGTGACGTCAGTGAGTGTGCAACGTCCCGCTCGCGCCCCGATCACAATATTGATTGTTTTCACTGCATTTACCGCTTGCTGCTAATCACTCCAGCAAAATGGAGCACTCACAAATCGGCGATATAGAATGCAATGAGCAACCGGGTCATTGGGAGGTCAGATTGATTGCTAGCTTCCCAGAGATCGTTTTGAATGCTTTCACCGTGTGAATGTAGCTGCCTTGTTTCTGATCTCACAGTTTGCTCATTAGCATTTCTCACAACTTTTGGACCTGCTGCTTTCACTGAGGCCTGTGCTGGCAATGCACCTGGGCATCCGACGTCTATTTTTAAGGCGGCGGCTCCAGAGGCAGACCATACCAAATGGTCCCAGGGGCAGGGGGAGGGCCCGCTGACGTTGCAACAAGAGGCCTTGCCGTCCTAGGGTTTTCCAGGAGCAGTGCTCCTACATTCCCCTGTCAGAGGAGCAGTGCCTTAGAAGGCTGCCGCTCAGCAAGGTCACAGAGCCACCTGCTGCACCAGGACCTCCAGCCTCATATGAGGAGGACCACTTCACTCTCAGTGGCAGTGTGGGTCACAATAGCTCTCAATTTCTGCACTGGTGGCTCCTTCCAGGCTACAGCAGGGGATACAGTAAACATTTCACAGCTCGCCGTCCATTGCTGTATCCGTGATGTAAAAGATGCTCTGTACAGCAAGAGAAGGGACCACATTTCATGGAGCATGTCCAGGGAGAAGCTGCTGGAACGCACATGTGGATTTGCAAGAATAGCGGGCTTCCTTCCCCATGGTTCAGGCGCCATTGACTGCACCCACGTGGCATTGCGGGCACCCCAGCACAATGCAGAGGTGTTCCGTAACCACAAGGGCTACTACTCTGTGAATGTTAGACCACAGGCAGCTCATCCTTGCCATCAATCCTGAGATTACTACTTTTGAGGTACTACTTTTTAATTTAGCTCCAAGCTCCCTAAATTCGTCTCGTAGGACCTCATCCCGTTTTTTACCTCTATCGTTGGTACCTATATGCACCACGACAACTGGCTGTTCACCCTCCCTTTTCAGAATGCCCTGCACCCGCTCCGAGACATCCTTGACCCTTGCACCAGGGAGGCAACATACCATCCTGGAGTCTCGGTTGCGGCCGCAGAAACATCTGTCTATTTCCTTTACATTTGAATCCCCTATCACTATCGCTCTCCCACTCTTTTTCCTGCCCTCCTGTGCAGCAGAGCCAGCCACGGTGCCATGAACTTGGCTGCTGATGCCCTCCCCTGATGAGTCATGCCCCTCAACAGTACTCAAAGCGGTGTATCTGTTTTGCAGGGGGATGACCGCAGGGGACCCCTGCACTACCTTCCTTGCACTGTTCTTCCTGTTGGTCTTCCATTCCCTACCCTTTACCTGCAGTGAGACCAACTCACTAAACGTGTTATTCACGTCATTCTCAGCATTGTGGATGCTCCAGAGTGAATCTACCCACAGCTCCAGTGCTGCAATGTGGTCCGTCAGGAGCTGCAGGCGGATGCACTTCCCGCACACATAGACGTCAGGGACACTAGAAGCATCCCTGACTTCCCACATAGAACAGGAGGAGCATAACACGTGTCCGAGCTGTCCTGCTATGACTTAACCCTTAGATAAACTTAAATTGGCAACAACAATGCTAAAGGTTACTTACTGATATAGAAAAGGAAAAGAAAAACTACTTACCAATCACCAGCCAATCACTTACCCCCTTGGCTGTGACGTCACCTTTCAATTTCTTTCTACTTCTTTTTTGCCTCCGTGCTGCAGCTGCACCGGCTGGTCTTTATATACCTCACCCACGCTGCTGCTCCGCCTCTCGAACTGCCGCCAATCCAGGACTCCCGCTGGGCATTTATAGGCCTCACCCACGCTGCTGCTCCGCCTCTCGAACTGCCACCAATCCCGGACTCCCGCTGGGTCTTTATAGGCCTCACCCATGCTGCTGCTCCGCCTCTCGAACTGCCGCCAATCCCGGACTCCCGCTGGGTCTTTATAGGCCTCACCCATGCTGCTGCTCTGCCTCTCGAACTGCCGCCGATCCCGGACTCCCGCTGGTCTTTATATACCTCACCCACTCTGCTGCTCCGCCTCTGGCCAGCTAAACAAATGTGGGTTACTTCCCTTTTTTGCCATATTTCCCTTTTCCCAGACCCTTCTCCCCACCCTACTGCTCCTCCTTACCGTGGCCCCAGTGCCTGCAGCACGGCTGGTAGCAGCCTGCTCAGTCTGCGACACAGAGACTACAGATGGCCTTGCAGGAAGCCCTCGACCAGCTCTGGGCCTGAAAGGCCCAGCTGCAGACTGCACCACCTCAGGCTGGGCAGCAGCAGTCTAGGCTTGCTGGGTGACAGGCAGCGACAAGGGCAATGGTGAAGTGGCAGTGGTGGGAGCCGGAATGCTGTCATCCTGAGAGAGGACAGCAGCTTCCATTTCAGCCGACATGCTGCCACTCCCCCGGGGCAGCACTTCAGCATCCGGAGCAATCTGCTGGCGAACAGCTTGCTGGCCTGCAGTGGCATCGTGAGATCCCCGTTGGACTGCAGGGAAGCCAGAAACAATGGCAGCAATCAGTGCTTGCGTGGCATTGATCCAAGTCTGCATCAGAGCGGACTGAGATTGGATGTCCCCAACCACTGACTCCATTGCAGCAGTAAACCGTTGCGTGGCTTCGGCCTGTGCTGAAACTACATCACCCATGACCCGCCTCGACTCTTGGCTCCAGGTAAGTGAGGGGCCTTAGGTGTGCCTCACCGCCTCCTGTCCTTTCTTCCTCCCGTCTATTGTGCGCCAGTTTGGCCTGCAAGAGAAAAAAAAGCCTTTGAGTGACTGTGCAGCTATGTGGTTGTCACCTGTGCATACCGTGCTGTAAGATGTGGGTGTGACTTAGTAGGTGGACATTGTGTGTGAGTGCTGGGATGTGGCACTTCCTAGAGTGTCTACAAATAATTGTCTTGACATTGTGGTACGCAAAGGTTGTGGAAGAATGTACTCACCCGGACAACCCAGTGAGGTCATTGAAGTTCTTGCGACATTGCGTCGTTGTCCTGTCCTCTACGCTCCTGCCGGACATGTATTGCACTACCTCCTTCTATAGATGCCTGTAGGCAGCTAGCATTGGCCTCCTGCCAGTCTCAGAAAACATGGAGGCCTGTCACCTCTCCATCGCCTCCACCTCGTCGTCACCAAAGCACATGGCGCACAGTCTTCATCTCTTAGCAGCTATCTTGCTGTGGCTCAGTGGGCAGCACTCTCGCCTCTGAGTCAGAAGGTTGTGGGTTCAAGTCCCACTCCAGGAATTTGAGCACATAAATCTAGGCTGACACTCCAGTGCAGTGTCGAGAGAGTGCTGTATTGTCGGAGATGCTGGGGCTGAAATTCACCGTCCCTGAGTTTGGGCGGGTGACTGAAAAATTTGGTCAGGTGATTTTCCTTCCCCGAGCCGTATTCAGCTTTTAATTTTAGTATTTTTATTTAAGATTACAGCATCCACTGTATTTATCTTTTAATAATTGTATTCATTGTTTTGGCTCCATTCAACCTGCTGAGTGCTGCTCAGAGGTTTGCACATACTCTTATACAACTTTCAGGTCTGACTCTTTAGTGGAGGCCTGTGGGCTGCAGAGACCTGCTTGGCAGGGCTCACCCTGAGGATGGGAGGAGTGTTGGGAGGGCGACACCTAGGACACCTGCTCAGAAGCAGGGTGGCAGGCAGGAGAAAGCGTCGTGCAGACAGGCAGCGGGCAAGGGAGGCGGCAGCCATGATTCGTTCATTGTGTGCCAGACCAGTGCGCCCGCTGTCTTCACCGGCCCGAATCAGGGTTGCGGTTGGCTGCTTGGGGACAAGGGATGTCCCCCGTGGCTGCCCGCTCCTCTGCGGAACCCCAGGACAGCGCCAGAGCATGCATACAATGACGCTCATTGTGCCACCAGGCATCCTTAAGCAGAGGTTCCAGTGCTTGGACCGTTCAAGTGGCACCTTGCAGTACTCTCCTCAACGGGTCTCCATCATCATTGTGATCTCTGCATGCTGCACACTCTGGCCATCATGAGGGGACAGCCGCTGGAGGTCGAGCCAGCAGTACCACCTGAGGAGGAGGAGGAGGAGGATCCCCGTCGCCCCAGAGCTAGGAGCCGTCGACCCATCGCCGTCTGAAAGGGTCGGGTGTAGACTGGCCTGCCCCCTCCTGGGACGGTGCACCCTCACATATATGGAGGTGCCTGACACCTCCCCTGCAATCTCCCTCCATGCATTATGTACTGGCGGTCTGCCAGGTCTCCCCACGTCAGGAAACAATATGCTTCTTCTGTCCTCCACACCGTCCATCAGTGTCTCCAGCTCCGTATCAGTGAACCTGTTGGCTGTCTTTGCAGCTCTTACACCAGCCATCCCTCCAAACTCCTTCCCCCCCTCAGGGCCTTGCTGCAAGCCCCAGGGGCTAGAACTCCATTTTTTTTGCACGCTTAACGCCCACTTAACGCCCATTTTACCACTGAAATGACGTATAACGCCCATATATCGCCCATTTTGGCACACAATGGAAACTGGCGGGCATTTTTCGGAAACTTATCGCTGAGCGTTACTTTCCCCATGTGCTTAACGGCGGGAAAAAATATTACCGCCCACCCACTTTCCTTCGGTGGAATCAGCAGAATGGGCGAATTCAACGCCCATAATATCGGCCAGCGGTACTTTCCGCACGGATTTAACGGCGAGATTCAATATTAACGCCCGCCCATTTTTTTTTGTCGGAAAGAGCATATTTATCGAAACTAGTGGCCATGGAGATCGCCCAGCGTCAATTTCACCACCTCGCACATATATCGCCCACAATATCGTTCGCTCAAATAACTGCCCACAAAAAGTGGAACTAACCGGAACTAATCACAGCGTTGTGGACGCCATGTTCTAGATCACATGTCGCGTCTTTTAAAAGGCTGCTGTGCTTCAACCTCGGTGGAGTTCGGATGTACTCTGCAGGTCGTTGGAGTTGATGTGAACATCTCTACAAACATCTTCACCACACTGTGACCGATTGGAATTGAAGAGGTGTCTTCGTCGGGACATTCCTTGTTTGTGAGCAATCAGTGGAAAACAGAGAGCTACTGCAATGGGACCTATCCTTTCGTACCCTCTCTTGGTGACCAATTACATGCAGCAGACTCGAGATCGGCAAAGTTACGCTCCACTGCATTATGTGCCCAATGTAACAAGTGATTGACAGATGAGGAGGACCAGACATTACACCCACTCAAGTACAAGGCGAAGCATTCTTACCTCGACTTGCCTGATACTACCTGCCTTCGGAGACTGCACTTCCACAAAGAGGTTATCACTGAGGTATGCCAGCTGATAAGGGCAGATCTGCAGCCTGCCAGCACCATCAGTACTGCACTGTCCATCGAGGTCAACGTCACCGCGGCGCTGTCGTTCTACACCTCGGATTCTTTTTAGGCCACAGCTGGAGACATTTGCGGACTTTCTCAGCATGCCACACATCGCTGCATTAGACAGGTCACTGAAGCCCTGTATGCACGCAGGAGGGACTTGATCAGCTTCCCTGTGACCAGGGAGGCACAGAGTGAGAGGACTCTAGGATTCTCCAGAATTGCAAACTTCCCCAAGGTGCAGGGAGCAATAGACTGTACGCACATTGCGATGTGGGCATCTTTTCAGGAAGCTGAGGTTTTCAGGAATCGCAAGGGATTCCAGTCCCTGAATGTCCAACTGGTTGTCGACCACCAGTAAATTATACTGGCAGTGAATGCTCAATTTCTGGGCAACGTCCATGATGTGCACATCCTGCGTGAGAGCACTGTATCGGACTTGTTTAACAATGAGCCACAAGGTCAATTCTGGATGCTTGGTGACAAAGGATATGGCCTCAACACCTGGCTGATGACCCCCCTGCGTGACACCCACATCGAGGCCGAGAGGCGATACAATGAGAGCCACAGAGCAACTTGCAATATCGTGGAGAAAACCATTGGAGTGCTGAAGCAGTGCTTTAGATGCCTGGACCACTCAGGAGGCGAGCTCCAATACCACCCTGAGCAGGTAGCTCAATTCATGGTGGTCTGCTCAATGCTGCACAACTTGGCTATCAGGAGGGGACAAGAATTGCCTGATGAGTCTGACAGTCCACCTCACCAGAGAGAAGAAGAGGAGGACAAGGAGGCAGACGCTGACATCGGCCCAGACAATCAGGCTGATGCTGAAGCCATGCCCCCACCCCCCTGTAGACCACATGAAAGGGCCCATGGTGGCTTGATAGCTGCAAGAGCCTTACGTCAGGAGCTCATCAATGATCGCTTTGCCTGAAGGAACATTGTTGTTATTTACAAGGCTGACACACTGCTGGGTGTCATTATCACTAAGTGTGATTATACCCTTTGATGTTAAGGAATCACCAGCGTGTAATGGTGCAGCTATCAGAGCCAATGTGCTACAAGGTTTTGTTAAATAAAAAACATTTAAACCAAACATTAGTCTGAAATTATCAGTATTTCTGTACAAATAAACCCTTCCCCCCACCCCCCCCACTTCTCCTCCCCACCTACCCCTTCCCCTTCCCCTCCTGACTCCTAGCCGCCTGGCCGAGGTGGTCCTCAGGCAATGCTTCACTGGGGGGGGGTGCGGGCGTGGGGGCGGTGGGGTTGATGGCCGAAACGCTGCTTGGACGGATACGGGAGAGGACGGTCCCGAGGTGGGAGCATGCTCCGAGCCAGAAGCAAGATGGTGCTCCTGGCTCTCATGTGTGGTTGGCAATGGGGGTGCAATCGGCGCTCTGGGACCACTGGGAGCCCTCTGCCACCAGTGTTCCTGGCTACCAGCTCCAGGGCCTCCTCCATCCCTTCCATGTTATATCTTATTTGTTGGACAAAAACTCGGTGCCAACTATGTTCTTGGTGCTTAAAAGGCTTTTTGCTACTGGTGAGTCTCCCTCGTGCCTGCCCCAGCAACCAGACAAGGACACACCGCAGCCATACACGCTTTCAGTGCCTCTGAGCTCCCTCTCTCTCTGTCTCCTCTTCTGCGCATACCATGATGACCCTTGACTTCCTGAATTACGGGAATCAAGCGTAACCATGCCGTTGCTAAGGACAGCCACACTTTACGGCAGGTCAAAAAAATGTAACACTATCGTCCATTTGATATCGCTCGCGGTAACACCTATTTTCAAAAATGGTGTTTTGAGAATGGGCGAGAAGCCGGCGATCTGAAAATCCTTTTTTAACGCCCACGCTGGAAATAACGCCCATCTGTGTGTGTTTATATATGTGTGTGTTTATATATGTGTGTGTTTATATATATGTGTGTTTATATGGGCGTGTGTTAATATGTGTGTGTGTTTATCTATGTGTGTGTGTTTATATATGTGTGCGTGTGTGTGTTTATATATGTGTGTGTTTATATATGTGTGTGTTTATATATGTGTGTGTTTATATATGTGTGTGTTTATATATGTGTGTGCTTAAATGTGTGTGTGTGTTTATATATATGTGTGTTTATATATGTGTGTGTTTATATATGTGTGTGTTTATATATGTGTGTGCTTAAATGTGTGTGTGTGTTTATATATGTGTGTGTGTTTATATATGTGTGTGTTTATATATGTGTGTGTTTATATATGTGTGTTTATATATGTGTGTGTTTATATATGTGTGTGCTTAAATGTGTGTGTGTGTTTATATATATGTGTGTGTTTATATATGTGTGTGCTTAAATGTGTGTGTGTGTTTATATATATGTGTGTTTATATATGTGTGTGTGTTTATATATGTGTGTGTTTATATATGTGTGTGTTTATATATGTGTGTTTATATATGTGTGTGTTTATATATGTGTGTGCTTAAATGTGTGTGTGTGTTTATATATGTGTGTGTGTTTATATATGTGTGTGTTTATATATGTGTGTGTTTATATATGTGTGTTTATATATGTGTGTGTTTATATATGTGTGTGCTTAAATGTGTGTGTGTGTTTATATATGTGTGTGTTTATATATATGTGTGTGTTTATATATGTGTGTGCTTAAATGTGTGTGTGTGTTTATATATATGTGTGTTTATATATGTGTGTGTGTTTATATATGTGTGTGTTTATATATGTGTGTGTTTATATATGTGTGTTTATATATGTGTGTGTTTATATATGTGTGTGCTTAAATGTGTGTGTATGTTTATATATGTGTGTGTGTTTATATATGTGTGTGTTTATATATGTGTGTGTTTATATATGTGTGTTTATATATGTGTGTGTTTATATATGTGTGTGCTTAAATGTGTGTGTGTGTTTATATATGTGTGTGTTTATATATGTGTGTGTTTATATATGTGTGTGCTTAAATGTGTGTGTGTGTTTATATGTGTGTGTGTGTTTATATATGTGTGTGTTTATATATGTGTGTGTTTATATATGTGTGTTTATATATGTGTGTGTTTATATATGTGTGTGCTTAAATGTGTGTGTGTGTTTATATATATGTGTGTGTTTATATATGTGTGTGCTTAAATGTGTGTGTGTGTTTATATATATGTGTGTTTATATATGTGTGTGTGTTTATATATGTGTGTGTTTATATATGTGTGTGTTTATATATGTGTGTTTATATATGTGTGTGTTTATATATGTGTGTGCTTAAATGTGTGTGTGTGTTTATATATGTGTGTGTTTATATATGTGTGTGTTTATATATGTGTGTGTTTATATATGTGTGTTTATATATGTGTGTGTTTATATATGTGTGTGCTTAAATGTGTGTGTGTGTTTATATATATGTGTGTTTATATATGTGTGTGTTTATATATGTGTGTTTATATATGTGTGTGCTTAAATGTGTGTGTGTGTTTATATATGTGTGTGTGTTTATATATGTGTGTGTTTATATATGTGTGTGTTTATATATGTGTGTTTATATATGTGTGTGTTTATATATGTGTGTGCTTAAATGTGTGTGTGTGTTTATATATATGTGTGTGTTTATATATGTGTGTGCTTAAATGTGTGTGTGTGTTTATATATATGTGTGTTTATATATGTGTGTGTGTTTATATATGTGTGTCTTTATATATGTGTGTGTTTATATATGTGTGTTTATATATGTGTGTGTTTATATATGTGTGTGCTTAAATGTGTGTGTGTGTTTATATATGTGTGTGTGTTTATATATGTGTGTGTTTATATATGTGTGTGTTTATATATGTGTGTTTATATATGTGTGTGTTTATATATGTGTGTGCTTAAATGTGTGTGTGTGTTTATATATGTGTGTGTTTATATATATGTGTGTGTTTATATATGTGTGTGCTTAAATGTGTGTGTGTGTTTATATATATGTGTGTTTATATACATGTGTGTTTATATATGTGTGTGTTTATATATGTGTGTGTTTATATGTGTGTGTTTGTGTGTGCCGTTGTGCATATGTGTTGGAATATGTGTGTGGGAGGACGGCTCCTGTGAGGGGCTGTAGAGATTGTTCCACTCGCGGCATGGGAAACTGTTGAAAGTGAGTGTGGTTACAGTGCAACCTTCTACTCCAATGGAACAGCAATGAGCTGCCTCACTGACTGTGACCATCGCTGGAGCCTCATCATCAGAACCCCCACCTTCACAATGTTGCAGTTACGTAATATGCAAGATATTGTGCTGATTTACTCTTCTCTAAAGCAATCTCGCAGCAAAACTGAGAGAGAAAAGTGAGCAGAGGCCTAGCTTCTGAATCATACCCTGACCGATGTGCTCATGCGTACTTACTGTTGTACTCTCTTGTTGAAAACATTTTTTTTTTACAATTCACAAGTCCCAATATTAAGTGTCAGTGGTAGCTCAGTGGGTAGCATTCTCTCGCATCTGATTCAGAAGGTTGTGGGTTCAAGTCCCACTCCAGGGACTTGAACACATAAATCCAGGCTGGCATTTCAATGCAGAGTTGAGGAAGTGCTGCACTGTTGGAGGTGTTGTCTTTCAAATGAGACATTAAGGTGCCAAAATTGCCCCCAATTAAAAAGTGTCACACTCACCGATCTTGAAGATGTTTCTCTGCCCCAATCCATGAGGTAGTGAGGGGTGGAAGAGACGTCGGAGTAGTGCGGCCGTCGCTCCGAGTCAGGCCGCTGCAAACTCTGCAAATAGTTCAGTTAGACCCACTGGGCCACCAGGGAGGGTTTCGGACCCGTGGTCACCATTGTCGGGTCGACCTAGGAGTCGGTCGACAATTGAAATAAAATGGCGGCCGAGGCAGAGCACCCTCCCCTTTAAGGGCGGACGTGCCGCCCAGCCGCAGGCAGCTTCCCGTCGGGAGAAGCTGTCGGGGGCACCGACCGGTAGCAGCGCCGCTCCCGGGGGGGCAATTTCCCGCAGTGGGGGCAAGACCGGCGGGTGGCAACATGGGCGGCGCGGAAACCCGTTCTTGCCGCTCCCGGCCCAGGGGCAATTTAGGACCGGTCGGCCCATCCGGCCCAGGCGGTAATGGACCTTAAAGAGGGGGGCAATTTCAGCCCCTAAGAGACATGTCCCGGGCAATATTTATCCCTCAACCAACACCTAAAACAGATTATCTGGTCAATAATGATCACTTTGTCCTTCCTTCCTTCCTTCCTTCCATCCTCCCTCCCTCCCGGCAGGTCAATAGGGCTTCTGTCCAGAAACTCGACCACAGCCAAGCAGAAATAGTTCCATACCAGGGCTATGGGTTCGTGGTCACTGACTCATGACCTAGTTACCAGTGGTTTGACTCTCATTTCCATCACATGGTTGCTGAGTGTCTTCCAGGACCACATACTCTACATTTTACTCGAGGGGATAAATTGGTTTGTGCCTGTTTTCAAACACACATCAGAAGATGGCCAGCCTGAGGACTGCCCTGAATTGATCCTCGGGCCTCTCATTTTGGACAGGCTAGCGGTGCCTGTTGCACCTCAACAGGCAGCTTGGCCATGCCGAGAGATTCAATTTCAGGCCACCTGCCTTGTCAGCAATGGCCCTCGGGTAGTAAGTGACCAGGTCAGCTATTTTTAGGTGTTGTTTGAGGGATAAGTGTTGGCCAGGATACCAGGGAGAACTTCCATGCTTGTCTTCAAAATAGCACCGCGGGATCTTTTACATCCACCTGAGAGGGTCGCTGGAGCCTCAGATTAACCTCTCGTCCAAAACAAAGCACCTCCTACAATGCCACGCTCCCGCAGCACTGCACTGGAGTATCAGCCTGGATTTGGTGCTCACGTCTCTGGAACGGGACTTGAACCCACGACCTTCTGACTCGTGGGTGAGACTGCTACATACTGAACCACGGCCACTAGGGGAGGAGAGGAGACCACCACTTGGCCCTCGCTTGATAGATTTGGGGGGAATTCCTCGCCATTCCCCCAGGACACAGAGCTTCCGAGGGTCGGTGAAGACAGCAGCTGCAAGGAGGGCAATGACCAGGAACATGGGCCTCACCCCCACTGCCACCTGTCCCCCATTGGCATTTACATGTGCTAGTCCACACTGCCTGACTTTCCCTCACTTTCCTGCCGCTATCCTGCCCCATTACGATTGGATTGAAATGGGGAGACTTCACAATCGTTCAGGGTGGATGAATTAAAATGGGCAAAATGGCCTATCCGAGATAATTATTTTCATGAAATTTTGAGTGGGGAAGAAGGCTGATTTACTCCCCCGTTATGTATGCAATAAAAGTACAACTGAGTACTGTTTAACTGAACAAGGTACAACCTTGTTCTGCTTTATTACGGCCCAAAGTGCCTGACTCACAAAATGGCTGGCCTTTTATACCAGAGCGTGCTGCTCAGTGGCCTCCAACAATTACACCATCTGGTGGCTACAAACAGCATGTACAAACATGACATCCCCCAACCCCCTTAACTGGGACACGAGAGACCTGCCCAGCTAACGAAGCCCTGTTGCGATCAGAGATCTACAGAGATCAGGAACCATCCTGGCCCATATGATTCAGGAAGGATATGCTTGCCATAGAGGGAGTGCAACGAAGGTTCACCAGACTGATTCCTGGGATGGGGGGATTGTCCTATGAGGAGAGATTGAGTAGATTAGGACTACATTCTCTAGAGTTTAGAAGAATGAGAGGTGATCTGATTGAAACATACAACATTCTTACAGGGCTTGACAGGGTAGATGCAGAGAGGATGTTTCCCCTGGCTGGGGAGTCTAGAACCAGGGGTCACAGTCTCAGAATAAGGGGTCGGCCATTTAGGACTGAGATGAGGAGAAACTTCTTCACTCAGAGGCTGGTGAGTCTTTTGAATTCTCTACCCGAGGGCTGTGGAGGCTCAGTCTTTGAGTATATTCAAGGCAGAGATTGATAGATTTTTGGATATTAAGGGAATCAAGGGATATGGGGATAGTGCAGGAAAGTGGAGTTGAGGTCGAAGATCAGCCATGATCTTATTGAATGGCGGAGTAGGCCCAAGGGGCCGAATGGCCAACTCCTGCTCCTAATTCTTATGTTCTTATTCCATGGTTTTCAGTAACACATCACATGGTGCTTGAACCCACTGAGTTATCAACACAAATACAAAAATTCTTGTCCCCCCCTCCCTTGCAATTTCCTCCCCTCCTACTCTGATGGCATTGACGCTGACACCTCTTAATGTGTGAACTCAGTAGTGCCATTCTGGGAGGTATTACCACACACTCCAGCCCTGCCATCATCCAACATTCATACATTACAGTGAGGGCACAGGAGGGGAGTCACTGGACAGCAATTTGGGACAGAAACTCACTTTCTCCCTCCATCGCCCTCAGGATGTTGAGTCCAGTTGAGGCTCCCCCGCCCCCACTACCAGATGGCCTGGCTGAGGTTGATCTACACCAGGCCTGACCAGGGATTCAACCTGGCACCTCCACGCTTTCATGCTGTCTGTTGTCTTGCCCGGGACTGGTGCCTTTACCCACTCAGCCAATAGGAGGAGCCCTAGAACTTCCCTGTAAACATAGGCAGTCCCTCGAAAACAAGGATGACTTGCTTCCACGCTGAGAACGGATGAATTCACAGGTATTTCAATAATATTCCGGATCCCGACCTGCATCCTGAAGGGTGGAAGATGTCTGTGCGTGGATTTTTTTTAACGTGTGGTGGTCGCTGCACCCCAACCACCAGACGGGCTTGACGGAGCTAGGTCTTGGTCCAGTGGCAAGGATTACCCAAGACACCTGGAGACCAGCTCTGCTGCACGGACCTAGTGCGCACACATATCGCAGTGTGGGCTGGCCCGTGATGCCTCTGGGCCCACGCCTCTTCTGGGCCCCAAATTTATGCCTCTCCTGGGCCCCGATCACATCACTCTACGAACTCTTGCCGCTCCTTCGCCCCGACCTCGCCGCATCTGCTGTACCTGCCCGCAAGCAGGTTCCCTCTAAACTCATCAAGAGTTAGCAGGACACCTATACGATGTCACAGATCAGAGATAAAGAGACAACTTTCTGCAACACCCACATCTTTGGTTAACCCGTCCGAGCTGCTGTTAAACTATGCTGTGCGACCCGAGCAGGGCCTGGTATTGCTCTGACCAGGGCCGGATTAAGGGCCAGATGGGCCTGGGGCAAACTGATCCAATGGGCCTCTAGTTATCTTTGTTCATGTTCATTACATTACGTATATGATTCTGATTCTGAGTATGAAAACATAGGCCAGTATATTCAACAATGAAAGCATATATTCTGTACCAAGTAGGTATACATTCTGGTTCTGGTAACATTACAATACTAAATTCCTATACATATATGCAAATTTCTCTCCATAACATGTGAAATAAAACAGGCTAGTACATATTCTAGGTCCATTAGTGCATATAGGTACTTCTGTATATAGGTATAAACAAGTTAATCTAGCCAGGATAAGCAAGTACATATCCTGCAGATACTTTACAAGATATCATTGCGAGACATCCTATATGCGAATTTCTCAATGATGTCTCCCGTTTCAATAGTAGCCAACAAGTCATGTTCAATACACAGAAGTCAAAGGGCATTCAGTCAGATTTGGCCCATCGTTGACCGAATTTGATTTTTCACTCTCTTGAACACAGAAAATTATCGTTCTCTGTTACAGTACACACTCTCACACTCACACACTCTCACACACACTCACACTCTCACACACTCACACACATTCACACACTCTCACACACACACTCACTCACACTCACTTGCTCACACACTCTCACACACTCACTCACACTCACACACACACACTCACATGCTCTCACACACACACACTCACACACTCTTACACACAAACACACATTTCCTACATTTATTTGGTGGGCCGATGTTTTTTAGTGGGCCTGGGGCTGCAGCACAAGCCGCTCCATGGTTAATCTGCCCCATGGTTAATTGCCCCATGGTTAATTGCCCCATGGTTAATTGCCCCATGGTTAATCTGCCCCATGGTTAATTGCCCCATGGTTAATCTGCCCCATGGTTAATTGCCCCATGGTTAATTGCCCCATGGTTAATCTGCCCCATGGTTAATTGCCCCATGGTTAATTGCCCCATGGTTAATCTGCCCCATGGTTAATCCGCCCCATGGTTAATTGCCCCATGGTTAATCTGCCCCATGGTTAATTGCCCCATGGTTAATCGCCCCATGGTTAATCCTCCCCATGGTCAATCGCCCCATGGTTAATCCACCCCATGGTTAATCCTCCTCATGGTTAATCGACCCATGGTTAATCCACCCCATGGTTAATCCACCCCATGGTATGTTAATCTGCCCCATGGTTAATCCACCCCGTGGTTAATCCACCCCATTTGGATGAAACATTAAACTGAGGTCCCGTCTGCCCTCTCAGGTGGATGTATGGCACTATTTCGAAGAAATGCAGGGGCGTTCCCCCCGATGTCCTGGCCAATATTTATCCCTCAACCAACATCACTAAAAACTGATTATTTGATCATTATCACATTGCTATTTTTGGGACCTTGCTGTGCCCAAATTAGCTGCCACGTTTCCTACATAACAACAGTGACCACAGTTCAAAAGTACTCCACTGGCTGAAAAGCACTTTGGGATGTCCTGAGGTTGTGAAAGGTGCTATATAAATGCAAGTCATTCTTTCTTTAATGCAGATGCGGAGAATGCTCTCACTCAGTTGGGCACTGTACTGGCAAGCTCTCTCTGATCCTCAACTCCTTGGAGTTCCAGAGGTCATCGATTCCATACACTCACCCAATGTTCCTTCAATACTCAAGCTTGTGACTTGCAAATTAAGGAGCCAACTTTGAGGTACAATGATGCGTTTCTGGCACAGTGCCTTGCTCAAAGCGTTCAGGATAACAACAAGGTTTAAGGGTCAGGTTGTATGAGGTGGACATCTGATGCTTTTTGCCTATTTTAACCCTATTGAGCAAAACCAAAGATGATTTAAATAGTGGCAAGAGAACACGAACATACAAAAAATGAAGGGCAGGAACAGACCAGCTGGTCCATCAAGCCTGCCCCACACTCATGATGGTCGGGGCATCATGACTAGATACTTCCTTCATCCCTGGCCTCAGCCACCCCCACCCCCGCCTTCTAATGGACCTTTTCCTTTCACAGTGATCATAAAGGGCGTCTCTTATAATCCCTGCGAGCACCTTCCCAATAATGTATGTCAGGCTGATAGGCCTGTAGTTCCCTGGCTCTGATTGTTTTTGCCTGTTGAACTGGTGTCCGATTCGAACCTCTACCAGTGTCTCACGGTTTGAGAGCGCAGAAGGGGAGAGGGGTGAGTGCGGAGAGCACGGGGTTAAGTGCCTCTGTCCAACTGCTATTAAATCGGAACCTTAGGGGCAGATGTTCCCTTCTTCATCATCCCTGGCCCCGAAAATTGTGCCCCAACCATCTTCCATGCCTTAACACCAATTTAAATGGTGGGATCCGGGCTCACATTCCTTGTCAATCTATGGACAACATGAACAAGGATCTGAGCAAACTTCGAGTGAAACAAAAAAAATTTGAAAGGAAGAGGAGATCTTAGTGATGGTAAGTTGTGGTATCGTCCTCCCTGTGTATAAAATGCGCCCTGGTATACACTATGGTCGGCACCCTTGGCATTTGCTGTACTCTAACATCGATTGGCTCATCCGCTGCTCTATGGATGTTTGGATGTCTTTGTGCCATATATATTATTGGCTACATACGAGCATACCAACAATGAGGGACAGGTAAGGGCCATCTGGTCCACCGAGCCTGTCCCACACAATTGCGATACCTGGTGTATCACAACATATACACTCCACCCCACGCCAAACCATGTGATCTCCTGGGAGAGGCAAACAAACAGATAAAAAAACCTGGGCCAATTTGGGGGGGGGGGGAAATCTGGGAAATTCCTCTCCAATCCATCTAGGCGATCGAAACTAATCCAGGAGATCCCTCTGGCCATTAAATTCCCTGCAGTACCTACCTTCTGTAAGAGGTAATCTCTGCCACAGCCAGAAACAAATCCAGCTTGCTTGAAGGAATTCAGTGAGTCTGCATACACCGCATGAGAGCAGCTTGTTCCATAGGTCTACTATTCTCTGGGAAAAGAACCACCTCCTGACATCTAACCTAGATCTAGCCTTATACAACTTAAATTTGTGCCCCCTGGTCCTGCCTAACCTATTTAATTGAAATAAACTGTCAGCTGGAACACTGTCTATTCCTTCATTACCTTATAAACCTCAATCATATCCCCCCTAAGTCTACGCTACTCTAAGGTATAGATTACTAACTGTTTTAACTAAGATGCTTTAGACTTGGAATTAGTCTCGTGGCCCTCTTCTGCACCCTTTCCAGAACCTCAATATCACCCACCATGTGAGGAGACCAAAACTGGACACAGCATTCCAAGTGTGGCCTGAGTAAGGGCTTGTACAAGGACAAAACAATACACCACGTCTTATACTCAATTGACCTGGATACACCCCAACATCCTATTTGCTCTAGCTATCGCTGCACGGCATTGCTCATGTACCTTTAAGCATATATGCACTAGACTGCCCAAATCTCTTTCGGTCTCCACCATCTTCAATGCCGTTCCCTGGAGGGTGTATGAATGTTGAGTATTTGCCCTGCCCACATGCATAACACTGAACCTAAGTTATAGATTGCAGTTATACTGGAATTACTGATCTGCGATTGGTATTTGCCCACTAGGACCCGCAGTCTGCAGACAGGAGTTGTGCTGCTTTGAATACGGCATTTGACACATGCACAGAGATCCGTCAGCCCCTGACTGGCTCCAGATTCTATAGATTCCCATCTGGTTTCATATCCCTATAGATTGCCATCTGGCTCTGTATTCTACAGATGATTGAAGATTCCTCTCGATTCCTGTCTGGTTCCACATTCCTATAGATTCCCGCTCAGCTCTGCATTCTATAGAGTTTTGCGGGGCTCTGTATTTGTATTTGGAGTCTTTTGATTGGTTCCCCTTCCTTTATTGGTAGACTTTGCTGATTGCTTGTACTTGACAGCTTGTTTTCATACAGCGCCTCGTTCAAAGTTTATCGACCCCCTTGTGTTTTGACTTGCACGTTCTCTATGTTTTTGATTGTGATTGGTTGCTGCCATTTTACGAAGCTGCCTCATTCCCACACCCTATTGTCTCAGATTTATTCCCCCCCGCCTCCATTCCCACCCTTTGTAAAGCATCTTCTGATGTTTTACAACATTAAACGCACAATGTATATGTAAGCCGTTGTTCATTCCGAACACATGGGATGGTAGGGAAAATTATCGACTTGTCTTACGGACGTTGTTAAATTGACCACCCATTGTAGCAACCCTCACTTACCCCTCCCCCCCGCCCCCAATTTTAATTTCCATTGATTCCACAATGCTAGTTTTAAGCTCGGGTGGCAAGTTGAAATCACCTGAGGTAAGATTGCCAACTTTGGTTGGAGGTATTCCTGGAGGATTCATCACATGACCTCCTGCCCATCAGCACCGCCCCCCCCCCCCCCAACTCCCGCCATTGGTCGCCTGACACGCCCATCCTCATGGCTCACCGCCTTCCCACGGCCAGTGATAAAGCAATGGACTCTTTGTTACCAAATTGGATTACTTTTGGCTGTCAGTCAAACAGCTTTCGTGCTTATTCCTGATATTTTTATAACTAACAAACAGGATAAACATACAAGCACTCATTCTAGGTGAAACAGCGATTTACTTGTACTTTTTTCAATTTAGTGTACTGTATTCACTGCTCACAATGTGGTCTCCTCTACGTTGGGGAGAACAAACGTAGATTGAGGACCGCTTTGCAGACCACCTCTGTTCAGTCAGTAAGTGTGACCCCGAGCTTCCGGTCGCCTGTCACTTTAATTCCCTGCTCCATTTCCACTCTGACCTCTCCGTCCTCGGCCTCCTACACTGTTCCAATGAAGCTCAACATAAGCTCGAGGAACAGCACCTCAACCATTCGGCACTTTACAGCCTTCTGGACTCAACATCGAGTTCAACAATTTCAGACCATAACCTCCGCCCTTATTATTTTTTCCTTTCCTCCTTTTTTTTAACAACTCCCCCCCCCCCCCCCCCCCACCATCCCCTTTTCTCTCTTTCCCAGGGCAATCGGTGAGGATTCCGCCATTCACACCCCGTCTAGACTCATCTTTTGTTTCCTAACTTGAGCCATTAGCATCTCATTTTTGCCCTGATACACTCATAATAAAGAATGAAACTGAGTACTATGAACAATGAGCAAGTGTGACCTTAGCTCCTTTAATAAGATTCCAGAGTGCAGGTACCTCGTGGGCGGCCTGCTTATATACCGTGCTCCCAAGGGATGCTGGGATCCCTTGGGACTCCAACAGGTAGGCCCTCTGGTGGTCAGGTTTCATGCAGGTTACAAAGGGTTAAATACATAACATCACTCCCCCGTGAAGTCAACAGTACACTTATTTACAGGGTGAGACGATCTGGGGCTTTACGCTCCCTTGTCGAACGTCTCGGCACAAATGCGGGTGTGGGTGGGTTGGTCAGTTCTTCACTGGGCTGCTGGGCAGCCGGCCTTGCCGGGCTGTTGGGGATGGTGAGTTCGGCTTCGTGGTCAACCATGATGTCAGTTGCCAGTTGTGTGTGTGTTGAAGGGTCAAAGTTGGTGGTGTCCTCTTCGGGTTGTTCGTAGCTGTTGCTGAACCGCAATTTGATTTGGTCCAAATGTTTTCTGTGCATTTGTTTATTTGCCAATTTGACCTGAAACACCCTACTCCCCTCTTTGGCTGTGACCGTGCCAATGAGCCATTGGGACCATGTCCATAATTGAGCACAAACACAGGATCATTGATCTCAATATCACGTGACAAATTTGCGGGGTCATGGTACACACTTTGTTGTTGCCGCTTGCCCTCCACGTGATCATGGAGATCAGGGTGGACAAGAGAGAGCCTTGTTTTAAGCGCCCTTTTCATGAGCAGCTCGGCTGGGGGTACCCCGGTGAGTGAGTGGGGTCTGGTGCAGAAGCTGAGCAGCACTCGGGACAGCCGGGTCTGCAGGGAGCCTTCCGACACACGTTTCAAGCTTTGCTTGATGGTCTGAACTGCCCGTTCTGCCTGGCCATTGGATGCGGGTTTGAACGGGGCAGATATGACGTGCTTGATCCCACTGCGGGTTATGAATTCCTTGAATTCAGCACTGATGAGGTACGGCCCATTGTCGCTGACTAGGACATCAGGCAAGCTGTGCGTGGAAAACATGGCTCATATGCTTTCAATGGTGGCTGCGGACGTGCTTACAGACATTATTGCACATTCAATCCATTTTCAGTAAACGTCCACGACAACCAAAAACATTTTGCCTAGAAATGGGCCCGCATAGTCTACATGGATCCTCGACCATGGTTTGGAGGGCCATGTAGGGGGTGGTCTCGGAGGTCAGTTTCACCTCTGACCTTCTGAACGGTTCGATTCGCTCCCACTCCCTGGGCTCTAGACTTTGGATTTATTGGGGAATATGACAAAGTGCAAGAGACAACTGGTTTTGGTGCAAAGAACTTCGATTTTATTAAGGACAAGAACGTACAATGTCAAGCTTGTAATCACTAGAATAAAATACACTTTATCACACATTCAAAGGGATTACAGAAAAATAATACACCTCCCACCTCCCAGTGCCTAACTCTGACTAGGTTGAACTCCAGGGCAAACAGGGATTATGCTCACCAATCCTTTTATTGTTAGTTGGCGGTGGTTCGCGATTTTAGGGTTCACTGGATTCTGTAGGTTCTGCTTGCCGTACCCTGAATGTCGTGGAAGACTTCTCACTGCGTAGTCTTCAGTTGGGTGGTGTCCGCTGATGCGGTAGGCCGCGTATTGGACTATGGGGTGAGTACCTGCTTTCTTCCGTCAGCAGTAGGTTTCAAAGTTTCTTTAGGTAATGTTTCACCTGTTGGTAGCTAGGAATAGATTGTAGAGTGGAAACATTTGAATCTTCGGTTTCTTCTTGAGAAGTTTTGTTCTTAGAATTTGTCGATCGCGGTGTTTTCGATGTTACCACGTCAGTTGCTGCCACAATGATGATGTCCGAAGTTACATGGAACTGCTTTCTCTGCCGTGATGATATTTTTCCTTCTTCTTCGACAGCAGGGCAGTGTGGCCCAGGAGTGTCGTCAAGGCTGGAGATGTTGGTGCTCAGAAGAGCTGCATGGAAGGCTGTGTAGCAAGCTCTCTGGAAGGCTTGTTAAAAACTGCTGAGGTGGTCTCTCTCCTTTTTCCCTCCTTCCCCTTCTCCTTTCGTTAAAAAAACAGGGCCCCAGTTATACTTTGGGAGCCATTCTAATCTGCGCGCCAAATCAGCCTCGATTCTTTGTTTTAATTTTGGCGGGCTTGATATCTCTTTGTTATATTTTGGTGGGTCCATTAATGTTAACCTATCTCGGATGTGTCAATCTTTCGAATTTGTTTCTTGATTGGGAAAATTAGCTTTTTGGTATTTGCAATGTCTGCCTAGGCCTGGGTTTTCCATGTGGGCTGGATGGGCCATTATCATTATGTATGCGTTGGATGGGTTTCCTGCTCAGGATGATGGCTGGCTATCTCTGGGTTGATTGTTGCTATGTTAATGTCTCCCGGGGAGAAGGGTTTTCGAGTTTACACAATTCCCCAGACAATTTGTTTAGCTTCAATACCCCAGACAGCTTCACTATCCAAAACTGGTTTCCTTGAAGGATAGTTATCCTTTAGTTCTCAGCCCTTTCCACACGGACCCAATCTGCCTTGTAATATCCCAAATTCGATTAAAACTCGTAGTTTCTTCCATGTGCACTTTAGTATCCCAAACTTTCTGGTTGATAGTTCCAAATTAAATTTCCTTTCCAATGAGTCCAAACACTGGCGGGGCGGGGGACGGGGGGGCTCCCACGAATTTTGCAATCCTACACCATGACCACAAACTTAGCGGTGCCTCTCTGGGTGCATTGCTCATTTGAGAGCAAGTGTTGCAGTGGCGCACGCATGACTTTAAATCTGAGTCGATGCCGGGCCGCCACACATGGGATCTGGCTATGGCTTTTATCATTACGATGCCTGGGTAGGTGCTGTGCAGTTCACATATGAATGTGTCTCTGCCTTTCTTGGGCAAGACCACTCGATTGCCCCACAATAGACAGTCCGCTTGCAGGGACAACTCGTCTTTGCGCCTGTGGAACAGCCTAATTGCCTCCTGCCTCTCACTGGGACACCGGACCAGCTCCCATAGAGGACACAGTTTTTTTACCAAGGACAGTAAAGGATCCTGGCTGGTCCAGGTCCTGATCTGGTGGGCCGTAATAGGGGACTTCTCATTCTCGAATGCCTCCATGACCATGAGCAAGTCTTCTGGCTGTGCCATTTCCACCACGGTGGTGAGCAATGGTAGCCAACTGAGAGCATCTGCGCAGTTTTCTGTGCCCGGTCTGTGGTGGATTACATAGTTGTATGCCGAGAGTGTGAGTGCCCATCTTTGGATGCAGGCAGAGGCATTGGTGTTAATCCCTTTGCTCTCAGAGAACGGCGATATGAGTGGCTTGTGGTCAGTTTCAAGCTCAAACTTGAGGCCAAACAAGTACTAGTGCATTTTTTTTACCCCATCAACACACACCAGAGCCTCTTTTTCAATCATGCTGTAGGCCCTTTTGGCCTTAGACAAACTCCTGGACGCATAAGCGACCAGTTGCAAAATCCCGGATTCGTTAGCCTGTTGTAACACATTCCCGACTCCGTATGACGATGCATCGAAAGCTAGCACTAATCGTTTACAAGGGTTATACAGGACAAGCAGTTTGTTAGAACACAACAGATTTCTGGCTTTCTTAAAAGCAGCCTCTTGTGCATTCCCCCATATCCAGTCGTCTCCCTTGCGCAGTAGCACATGTCGGGGTTCTAGCAGGGTGCTTTACCCAGGTAGGAAATTACCGAAATAGTTAAGGAGTCCCAGGAACGACCGCAGCTCCATCATGTTCCGTGGTCACAGCACATTCTTGATGGCCTCCGTCTTGGCGTCGATGGGTCTGATGCCGTCTGCTGTGATTCTCTTTCCCAAGAACTCGATGTCCTGTGCCAAGAAAACACACTTCGAGCGTTTCAACCTGAGCCCCACGCGATCCAACCGACTAAAAACCTCTTCTAGATTCTTCAAGTGCTCCATGGTGTCCCGACCTGTAACCAGTATGTTGTCCTGGAAGACTACTGTGCAAGGAACCGACTTTAGCAGGCTCTCCATGTTCCGCTGGAAGATCGCCGCAGCCAACCGAATCCCGAACGGGCACCAGTTGTAAATAAACAGACCTTTGTGCATGTTGATGCAGGTGAGGCCTTTCGAAGACTCCTCCAGCTCCTGCATCATGTAGGCCGAGGTCAGGTCCAGCTTGGTGAATGTCTTCCCTCCAGCCAGGGTCGCGAATAGGTCGTCTGCCTTGGGTAGCGGGTACTGGTCCTACAGCGAAAAACGGTTAATCGTTACTTTATAGTCCCCACAAATTCTAACTGTGCCGTCCTCCTGAAGTACTGGGACAATCAAACTGGCCCAGTCGTTGAATTCCACCAGCGCGATGATGTCTTCACGTTGCAGCTTGTCCAGCTCGATTTCCACTTTTTCACCCATCATGTACAGTACAGCCCGAGCCTTGTGGTGGATGGGTCGGGTACCGGGAACCAAATGGAACTGCACTTTCGCCCCCGAGATACTTCCGATGCCTGGCTCGAGCAACGATGGGAACTTGCTCAGAACCTGGGTACATGAGGCGGATTTTTCCCAGCCAGCTTCTGCCAAACAACGTGGGGCCATCTCCTGGTACAATCCACAGCGGGAGTTCGTGTACTGCTCCATCATAGGATACTTTGACTTCTGCACTGCCAATTACAGGGATTAGTTCCTTGGTGTAAGTCCTTAATTTGGTGTGAATGGGGCTGAGCTTGGGCCTGTGTGCCTTTTTGCCCCACAGCCTGTTAAAAAGGCCTTTTTACTCATTATGGACTTTCTTGCCCCCGTGTCCAGCTCCATAGATACTGGAATACCGTTCAGTTCAACTTTCAACATTATTGGTGGACATTTCGTGGTGAATGTATCTACCCCGTACACTTCTGCCTCCTCAGTACGAGTCTCCAATTCAGCCTGATCCACAGTAGATTGATCTTCCTCTGCAAGGTGGTGGTTTGCAGGATTTGCAGCTCACCTGCACATTTGCTGGAGGTGTCCCATTGTTCTACAACCATTGCACACATAGTGCTTAAAGTGGCATTGATGGGGCCGATGATCAACGCCGCAGCGCCAACAGGGTGTTGACTGCTTCACATTAACAGTTGATGGCGGACTCTGGGTTATCTGAGGTCGGGCCGCAGCAGCCGGCATGTACATTCTACCATGTACATTTCTGCTCAAGACCAACGTTATTTTATACACAGTACTGGCCGAAACTTCTTTATTCTGCAAAATCCGCTTGGTGTTGTTGCTGGTGGACATAAGTGCTTAGGCTATCGTTATGGTTTTACTTAAATTCGGAGTTTCTACAGTCAACAGTTTGCAAAGGATTGTCTCATGTCCGATGCCCAGTACAAAAAAGTCTCTGAGCATTTGTTCTCGGAATCTCTCTAACTCACAATGTCCTGCGAGGCGCCTTAGTTCGGCGACGTAGCTCGCCACTTCCTGGCCCTCCGATCGTTGACACGTGTAGAACCGATATCTCGTCATCAAAACGCTTTCCTTAGGATTTAGGTGCTCCCGGACCAGCGTACACAGTTCTTCGAAGGATTTCTCTATTGGTTATGCCAGGGCCAGGAGATTCTTCATGAGGCCATTGGTTGTTGCCCCACAGACAGTAAGGAGGATCGCCCTTCGTTTGGTAGCGTTCTCGTCCCCTTCCAGCTCGTTGGCCACGAAGTATTGGTCGAGTCTCTCCACGAAGGTCTCCCAATCGTCCCCTTCTGAGAACTTCTCCAGGATGCTGACTGTTCTTTGCATTTTCGCGCAGATGTTCGTTACCTCATCGCCAATTGATACACTCATAATAAAGGGTGAAACTGAGTACTGTGTACAATGAGCAAGTGTGACCTTAGCTCCTTTAATAAGATTCCAGAGTGCAGGTACCTCGTGGGTGGCTTGCTTATATACTGTGCTCCCAACAGGTAGGCCCTCTGGTGGACAGGTGTGATGCAGGTTACAAAGGGTTAAATACATAGCATGCCCATCATCTCTTTTGACTCTCTAATCTCTCCTGCCTTCCACCCTATCATAGACCTTCCCTTTTGTTCTTTCCTCCCCTCCCCCTTTCCCTGCCCCTGTACTTCCTTAAGAACCTGTTAACATCTCGAACTTTTGCCAGTTCTGACGAAGGGTCACAGACCTGAAACGTTAACTCTGTTTACTCCACAGATGCTGCCTGACCCGCTGAGATTTCCAGCATTTGCTGTTTTTATTTCAGATTCCAGCATCCATAGTGATAACCTTTTGTACAGTTTTTTTTATTGCTCCGATGATGTTTTTCCCGGGTTTTGCTGGCAGCGGTGTCCTGGGGATTAATGGCCAGTTCCTGGAGACACCAGGCCAATCCAGGCAACGCTAACCCGAGACTGTCTGAAATGCAACAAAGGTTTTAATTTCTAAAACAAGCCATCGTCATCTTAATCTTTAGAGAGAAGAAATGGTTGGAGAATGTTGTGCACTGGGATCCTTTTTATTTGACCCAGAGCCTCGTTCCTTGTAAGGGTGTTAAAACAGTCCAAGAAGATTTGTCCAAGGTGAAATCGAAACCAGCGAAACCTCGAGTCCTGTTTCTCAGTTTGCCCAGTACCCAGAGCTGTGACCTTTAGCACGGCTTGAGGTGGATTATACGAACAGATGTGCGGAGTGAATCGTGAAACGGAACCAGTTTTGTGGCAGACGCAGCAGCTGCCCTACTTTCTACTGTAGTCGTCTACCCAGCGGTGTAACCAGGGCCCACAAGTCAGGCGGAGCTTCCAGACGACCGTTGAAAACCCACATCGTGTGTCATCCCCATCGTGCGAGTCTCTGTGCAAGAAAAAAATAGAACTGAAACTTTGACATGAATCATTTCCACTCCACCCCTGCAGCCGTACTGTAACTGAGGGCTGGCAGCGTAAACATCTTGTCAGAAGCCAGAAAACACACCGTTACATCTAGTGGCCTAACAATGTGGCACGTGCCCCTCACACTCAGTCCTGGGACAGGCTCCCAGCTCCCACCCTTTATTCCATGAACAGACATTCCCTTCCACATGGAGACAGTTTGCCACCCACAGCTCCCCTTTCTTTTCCCACTTTCTCCCTATATTCCTTCATGTCCCTATGGATGTTTCACATCTGACAGCCCTCAGTCATGGCCATTCTTTATCAGACAACCTCGATAGTGTCGTTGGCACTTTCCATGAAGGGGTGGGGGGGGGGCAGCTCTTGCAGGTTCCCCCATAGCAACAGGGTAAATGGCTCCCTCCGTTTCGCTCAAGAATCTGCCGATATTCAACAGATGTTCTGGCAAGGAGTTTAGCAGAACCTCACAGATATTCAGGGTATGTGTGTCATTGGGCTCTTTGACCATGAGGACATCACAAAGCAGCCAGAACTTGCAACTTGCAGTTCTATTCGGATAGGTTTCTAGAAGTGAGTTTCAGGCTGGAATCTAATCGGGGGGTTCAGATGGTTTGTAGAGGGAGACTGGGGAATGGGGGCTCGGGGAGGAGAGAGAGACTGGGGGATGGGGGCACGGGGAGGAGAGAGAGATTGGGGGATGGGGGCTCGGGGGGAGGAATACTGGGGAATGCGGTTTCGGGGAGGAGAGACTAGGGGATGGGGGCTCGGGGAGGAGAGAGAGATTGGGGGATGGGGGATCGGGGGGAGGGAGACTGGGGAATGGGGTTTCGGGGAGGAGAGACTGGGGAATGGGGTTTCGGGGAGGAGAGACTGGGGGATGGGGGCTCGGGGAGGAGAGAGAGACTGGGGGCTGGGGGCTCGGGGGGGAGAGAGACATTGGGGGATGGGGGCTCGGGGGGAGGGAGACTGGGAAATGGGGTTTCGGGGAGGAGAGACTGGGGGATGGGGGCTCAGGGAGGAGAGAGAGATTGGGGGCTGGGGGCTCGGGGCGGAGGGAGACTGAGGGGTGGAGGCTCGCGGAGGAGAGAGAGATTGGTGAATGGGGGCTCGGGGAGGAGAGAGAGATTGTGGGACAGGGGCTCGGGGAGGAGAGAGAGATTGGGGGATGGGGGCTTGGGGGGAGGGAGACTGGGGGATGGGGCCTTGGGGAGGAGAGAGAGACTGGGGGATGGGGGCTCGGGGGGAGGGAGACTGGGGGATGGGGCCTTGGGGAGGAGAGAGAGACTGGGGGATGGGGTGGGTGTGTGTCCCAGCATTTCCCGCACGGCTGGGAGCAGTTGGGAAGGGGTGAGTGGGACATCACAGAGAGAGGAGCAGTCAGTAAAGCGCTGTGAAAACTGGAGACCTTACTCTGGGTAAATAGTGAAGGATCGTTTTCATTGGTGGGAGAATGGGGAACTAGAGGACAGAGAAGGAGGATGCACACTGGAAGAACCAATGGGGGAAGGGAGGAGGCAGGTTCTTGAACTGAGCACTGTTAGATTATGGGGTGCTTCACCACAAGTGGCTATTGAGACTAGAACATTTAAAAGGGACTGGGATAAATATTTGAAAATGAGGAATCTGGGGAATGGGGTTAGAGGAGAGAACGCCAGGATCAGGGGTTGAATGGCTTCCTCCTGTGCTGGAATTTCTATCTTTCTATGAAAATTCTCCTTTATTGACCAGGGAGTGGTTTAGAAATGTTGTGCTGAGCTGAGTTCAGGATGATGTGCCCTATGAGAAGTGCCCCAAATACCGAGCCTACTGGCTTTATTCGCGGGATGAATATCAGCAAGTTATAGAATTACTATTAGGTAGGGTATCGGGCCGTTACACCTGTTACTACCAGTTACATATAGATTCTTTTTTTTAAAATTCATTCATGGGATGTGGGCGTCGCCGGCAAGGGCAGCATTTATTGGCCGTCCCTAATTGCCCTCGAGAAGGTGGTGGTGAGCCGCCTTCCTGAACACAACTGAGTGACTTTCTGGGCCATTTAGGAGGGCAGTTAAGAGCCAACCACACTGCTGGGGGAGGAGTCACATAGAGGCTAGACCGGGTACGGACGGCAGATTTCCTTCTGTAAAAGACATTATTGAACCAGATAGGTTTTTACAACAACTGTAGTTTCATGGTCACCATTATTGATACTAGCTTTTTATTCCAGATTTTTAGTTAATTAATTGAATTTAAATTCCCCAGCTGCCATGATGGGATTTGAACTCATGGCCTCTGGATTACTATCCAGTATTATAACCACGACGTCAGCATCCCCTGCTCAGTGAGTTATTGTATTACAGTTGGTTATCAGGGTTGGTTATCTGCGTGTTACCCCTATTACTATTGGTTATCAGTGTAATTTCAGTGCATAGCCATTAGTTACTAGTGGAATCAAAATTCCTCTCACCTCTTGTTGCCCCCTTCTGTGAATCCCTTCTCCACCCTTAGTTTCCCCTCTTCATCTGCTCATGGGTGGCCTCCTGATTCTCAGAATGTCTCGCACAACAGCTGCTGGCCCGAAACCACAAAGACAATCAACTACAGGGGACCCAACCTCTATAACGTAAATGCAATAACATTTGCGGACTTCAATTGATTGAATGTCATGTGCTTAGATGGCACATGGTGAGATGTCATGTGGTCAGGCATCTCATAGTAAGGCGTCATGTAATCAGACATTATGTTGTCCGATGCTGGTTGTGTGATTGATTTTGTATATATGGACTTTCAAAAGGCGCTTGACAAAGTACCACATAATGGACTTGTTCGCAAAATTAAAGCCCATGGGATTAAAAGGACAGTGGCAGCGTGGACAAAAAATTGGCGAAGGAACAGAAAGCAGAGAGAAGTGGTGAGTGGTTGTTTTTCTGACTGGAGGGAAGTATGCCGTGGTGTTTCCCAGGGGCCGGTGTTGGGACCGCTGCTCTTTTTGCTATATATTAATGACCTGGACTTGGGTATGCAGGGCACAATCTCAAAGTTTGTAGATGGCACAAAACTCGCAAAATGTAGTAAACACTGAGGCGGATAGTAACAGACTTCAGGAGGACACAGACAGACTGGTGAAATGGGAAGAGACATGGCAGATGAAATTTAACGCAGAGAAATGTGAAGTGATACAATTTGATAGGAAGAATGAGGAAAGGCAATATGAACTAAATGGTACAATTTAAAAAGGGGTGCAGGGACAGAGAGACCTGGTGGTGTGCGTACACAAGTCTTTGAAGGTGGCAGGACAACTTAAAAAAGCATACGGGATCCTTGGCTTTATTAACAGAGGCATAGAGTACAAAAGAAAGGAAGTTTTGGTAAAGCTTTATGTTATATATGCAGACTATAGATATACTCTCTGTTTAGTCACTGTATAGTTGCATAAGATGGAGACTTGTTACCTGATGTACTATCAATAAGGCTTACACTGTGTATATACTATGCTGGCACCACTAGAGGGTGCAACTGGTGGAGACTGGGGTTTCCTGCCCCTGTGGCAGAGGCTGTCCACCAGAGGGCACTGTGGTGGGAGACCTGAGGGTCACCTGCATAGGTGTGCAGGGCCCAGTATAAAAGGCTGCCCACCATGCTTGTGCCTCACTCTGGAGTAAAAAATAAAGGACCAAGGTCACTACAGTTTGAGTACAACACATTGCCTTGTGGAGTCATTCAACAGACATAACACTTTATAAAACACTGGTTAGGGCTCAGCTGGATATTGTGTCCAATTCTGGGCACCACAGTTTAGGAAGGATGTCAAGGCCTTGGAGAGAGTGCAGAGGAGATTTACTAGAATGGTACCTGGGATGAAGAACTTCAGTTGTGTGGATAGACTGGAGAAGCTGGAGTTATTCTCCTAAGGGCAGAGAAGGTTAAGAGGAGATTTGACAGGTGTTCAAAATCATGAATGGTTTTGATAGAGTGAATAAGGGTCGGTAACCAGAGGACACAGATTTAAGGTGATTGGCAAAAGAACCAGAGGTGTCATGAGGAAACTTTTTTTTACACAGTTGTTATAATCTAGAACACGCTGCCTGAAAGGGTGGTGGAGGCAGATTTAATAGTAACTTTCAAAACGGATTCGGATAAATACCTTAAGAGAAAAAATTTGCAGGGCTATGGGGAAAGAGCGAGGGAGAGGGATTAATTGGATAGCTCTTTCAAAGAGCCGGCACAGGCACGATGGGCCAAATGGCCTCCTTCCGTGCTGTATCATTCTTTGATTCTGTGATTCTATGTCATGTGGTTACACATCATGTGATCTAATGTCAGGTATTCATATGTCACTTGGTCAGGCATCACATGATCAAACTTCCAGGAATGCCTCCAACCAGAGTTGGTAACCCTAGCTCCTTGGGGTCGACATTCGGTTTCTAATGCCACCCGTTACTGTCGGGGAGGGGCGGCTAATGGGTGGACCAGTACTTACTGTTAGCAGTAACCAGGTTACTGGTCTGTCGGGAAATTTAGTTGGGCAGTGGGGGCGGCGGTAAGATGTACCGCTGCGCGCTCGACTGCCACCCACGCAGTGACATCATCGAGCGTACAACCGCCGCTGGGAAATTAGGTGAGTACGGTGGCCTTACCGGCAGGCTTGGGAAAGGTGGTTGGACATCAGGAATACCGGGGCGGGAGCATCCAGGGATCAAGGTTAGTGTTTATGTTTATTCTCTTTAATATTTAAGTATTAGTGGGACCAGTGGGGAAGTGTGGGAAACTCTTTTTTTCATGTTTTTTAACTCGCATGCCGGCAGCCTACGGTCGGGAAATTCAGTCAGCCTCCTGAGCTCCCGCTTCATGGGCACCCAAGGATGAGTGTGCAACGCCTCTTTTAGTGTTGCTCTCTATCTTTGGGCGTGAAAACTGAATTTTGTCGTTTGAGGCGGCATCTCCCACCTGGCATTAAAATCTCCACTCAGCCGGTGTCACCGCCTCACAACGGCAGGACCGAATTTCGACCCCTTGTGTCTCAAATGCTGCTGCAATACAGTCGAAAGATTTCTTTTTAAAATGCCCCTTTTGTTGTTGAAGGGGTCTTGGTTTCAGGCCTGGTAGCTGATATATTTGTTGCAGATGGGGTTGTGAGCACCTGACGGGAATGTCCCTCAACCCAGGAAGCAGACTGCAGAGGGAGAGTGAAGTCATTTCCTGGAAACCACAGATAAATGCTGCCGAATGGAAAGTGAGAAACGTGTGGTTAAAGAGCTGGAGCAAGCGACCTCAACAATCACACACCCAGTCACCCACTCGAGCTTCACTGACTAGGGGACAAGAAAGCAACGTATGAAAATGACTGCAGCAGCTGCCATACAAAACTGACGTCACTCAAACCTCTTGCAGGTCATGAAAACAGCTCTTGTGTACTTGCAGAATATGGGGGGAGGTCTCGCATGAGCTATTTATAATATGTGCACAGAATTAAAGAATCATCGAATGTTTACAGGCACAGAAGGAGACCATTTGACCCGGTGAGCCCGTGCCGACTTTCTGCAAGAGCACGTCAGCTAGTCCCACTCACCCACCCTTTTCCCCATAGCCCTACAATTTTTTTTCCTTCAGGTACTTATTCAATTCCCCTTTGAAAGCCACGATCGAGTCTGCCTCCACCACCCTTTTCGACCTTTTGGAATGTGCAGATCATAACCACTCGCTGCATAAAGAAGTATTTCCTCATGTCGCCTTTGGTTCTTCTGCCAATCACCTTAAATCTATGCCCTCTGTTCTCGACCCTTCTGCCAATGGGAACAGTTTCTCTCTATCTACTCTGTCTAGACCCCTCATGATTTTGAACACTTCTATCAAATCTCCTCTCAATCTTATCTGCGCTAAGGAGAACAACCCCAGCTTCTGGGTCCCTCATCCCTGGGATCATTCTCGTAAATCTTTTCTGCACCCTCTCTGAGGCTTTCACATCCTTCCTAAAGTGTGGTGCCCAGAATTGGACACAATACTCCAGTTGAGGCCAAACCAGTGTTTTAAACTTCCTTGTTTTTGCCCTTTATGCCTCTATTTATGAAGCCCAGGATCCCGTAATCTTTTTTAACCGCTTTCTCAACCTGTCCTGCCACCTTCAACGATTTGTGCACATATACCCCCAGGTCTCTCTTTTCATGCACTCTCTTTAGTTTATACTGCCTCTCCTCGTTCTTCCTACCAAATGTATCACTTTGCATCTTTCTGCATTAAATTTCATCTGCCACATGTCTGCCCATTTCACCAGCCTGTCTATGTCTTCTTGAAGTTTATCACTATCCTCCTTACTTTTCACTATACAAACCATCATTTTCCAATCCTCTCTGGCTCCAGGTGCAGTGCCGGAGACTGGAGAACTGCTAATTTTGTACCTTTGTTTAAAAAGTGAGAAAGGGATAGACCGAGTAATTACAGGCCAGTCAGCCTAACCTTAGTGGTGGGAAAATTATTGGAAAAAATTCTGAGACAGGATAAATCCTCATTTAGAAAGACACGGATTAATCAACAATAGTCAGCAAGGATTTGTCAAGGGAAGGTCGTGATTGAATTTTTTGAGGAGGTAACAAGGAGGGTCGATGAGAGTAGTACGTATGATGTAGTGTATATGGATTTTAGCAAGGCTTTTGAATAGGTCCCACATGACAGACTGGTCACAAAAGTAAAAGCCCCTGGGATCCAGGGCAAAGTGGCAAGTTGGATCCAAAATTGGCTCAGAGGTAGGAAGCAAAGGGTAATGTCGATGGGTGTTTTTGTGACTGGAAGGACGTTTCCAGTGGGATTCCACAGGGCTCAGTACTAGATCCCTTGCTTTTTGTGGTATATATTAATGATTTAGAATAAGAAGTATGAATAAGAAGTTTGCAGATGATACAAAAATTGGCCATGTGATTGATAATGAAGAATAAAGCTGTCGACTGCAGGAAGGTATCAATGGACTGGTCAGGTGGGCAGACCAGTGGCAAATGGAATTCAATCTTGAGAAGTGTGAGGTAATGCATTTGGGGAAGGCTAACAAGGAGTGGGAATACACATTAAATGGTAGGACACAGAAAAGTGTAGAGGAACAAAGGGATCTTGGAGTGCATGTCCACAGATCCCTGAAGGTAACAGGCCAGGTAGATAAGGTGGTTAAGAAGGCAAACAGGATACTTGCCTTTATTAGCCGAGGCATAGAATATAAGAGAAGGGATGTTATGCTTGAGCTGTATAAAACACTAATTAGGCCACAGCTGGAGTACTGCATGCAGTTCTGGTCACCACAAAGCAGAAAAGATGTAATTGCACTAGAGAGGGTACAGAGGAGATTTACGAGGTTGTTGCCTGGAGAATTTTAACTATGAGGAAAGATTGATAGGCTGGGGTTGTTTTCTTTGGAACAGAGGAAGCTGAGGGGAGACCGAATTGAGGTGTATAAAATTATGAGGGGCCTGGATAGAGTGGATAGGAAGGACCTATTTCCCTTAGCAGAGGGGTCAATAAGCAGGGGCCATAGATTTAAAGTAGTTGGTAGGAGGTTTAGAGGGGATTTGAGGGGAAACTTTTTCACCCAGAGGGTGGTAGAGGCAGAAACCCTCACCACATTTAAAAAGTACTTGGATGTGCACTTAAAGTGCGGTAACCTACAGGGCTACGGACCAAGAGCTGGAAAGTGGGATTAGGCTGGACAGCTCTTTTTCGGCCGGACAGACATGATGGGCCGACTAGCCTCCTCCTGTGCTGTAACTGTCCATGATAATATGATTCTTCACTGTGTATGAAGCTGGAAGTATTTGCTTCACTCACTCTTTCCCACATCAATGTAATGACAGCATTTGCACCGAGTTGTGCAAAATAAAGTTGCGTGACATTTTCTTTTTTGACACGAGTGGGCACAGAAATGCACATTTGCAGTTAAGTGGCATCTAACAACACCCACTCCCATCACGCAGCCCATCTTACCCTAAGCCTCTATGCACCAGTTCAAGGAGCTCCTTGATGGTATCAGCTTTTCAGCATCATCCGCCTCGTCTATTGTCGACTCAGTCTCGACTGGAAATATAACGATTCTCTGTTACTGTGGGAAAGTGTGGGCGCAAGTATTGCCAATGTACAGGGCTACCACATGCTGGAAGGGACTGGCAGCTGGTGTGGGTGAGAGAGAGCCATCCCTCCATCAGCTCACCCAGGCATATTGTTCAGCAGGAGGCAGCAGTTAGGAATAAGAAGAGATCAAGAAGAAATTCCAAAGGATACCGAAAGACAGAAAAACTTGCATTTATATAGCATCTTGCATGACCACCGGATGTCCAAAATTGCTTTACAGCCAATGAAGTACTTTTTGAATTGTAGTCACTGTTGTAATGTAGGAAATGCAGCAGGAATTTGCGCACAGCAAGCTCCCACAAAACAGCAATGTGTTAATGACCGGATAATCTGTTTTTTATGATGTTGATTGAGGGATAAATATTGGCCAGGACACCGGGGATAACTCCCCTGCTCTTCTTCGAAATAGTGCCATGGGATCTTTTACACCCATCTAAGGGAGCATACGGGGCCTTGGTTTACCAAAACCTAACCCTTGTCCCTTTTTCCGTTCAGATACCCAAGAACTGGCCAAGAAGTGGAGGAAGACCAAGAAGACAATGATGATGAAGACAGACCATCGGTTGATTTCTCACTCGCGGCCACCAGCTTAGATACTGACAGTGCCCGTATCTCAGAGGAGTGCATAGAGGCGGGACCCGCACGTGGTGAGATACCGGGCACAAGTGCGCTGGAGCCAGAGAGGGAGCAAGGATTGCGCAGGTGCCAGCTCGCTGGAGGGCGAGGTCGCACGCGAGTTCTGCTGCAGAAGGCTCAGATGTGGACTTCGATGGGCCAAGCTACAGAAAATGGCTGATGGGTCTAGTCAACGAAATACTTGGTGCATTGGCAAGCCTGCCAGAAAGCTTACGTTCACTGGTAAAGAGCATGGGCTTTGCGCAAAGTTTTCCAGTATGGAAGCAGTGGCCATCTCCAACAACACACTTGTGGACCCAACCATGACGCAGCCTCTGATAGCTGATGTCTCAGCTTCCATTGCAGCACAAGCATCACCCACCCAACATCTCAAGCTCAGACTGCTTCCAGCATTGTTGTGGATACCAGTGTTCAAAGGGACTTCCAGGGTGTCACAGCAGTTCAGCAATCTGTCCTCCAACAGGTTAATAGGAATGCTGAGGTGCTGCCCCGGGGGAGTGGCAGTGGCTCTGTGGAGCACGAATCTGTGGTCTTCTCTCAGGATGACAGCATTCATGATCATACCACTGCCACTCCGCCAGTGCCCTTGCTGTTGCCTGTCAGACAGCCAGCCCAAACTCCTGCTGCACATGCCGAGATGGTACAGTCTGAAGCTGGGCCTTCTAGACCCAGAGCTGCTCGTGATCATCCTCCAAAGCCATCTGCACACTCCTCCACTGAATGTCACCAGCCTTCCACCAGCCATACTGCAGCCACTGGGGTAGCACTGCACAGGAGCACCAGGACAGGCACATGGTGGACAGGCGCTAAGGGCGATTAGTTTAATTTTGTATGCAATATGGCATGATTTAATTTATAAATTTGGTTTGTAATATATAGTTTGTGCTGTCTTTTATTTTTGCATTGTGGCTGTTATGTATTTAACCCCTTGTAACCTGCATCATACCTGTCCACCAGAGGGCCTACCTGTTGGAGTCCCAAGGGATTCCAGCATCCCTTGGGAGCACAGTATATAAGCAGGCCACCCACGAGGTACCTGCACTCTGGAACTACAATAAAGGAGCTAAGGTCACACTTGCTCATTACACACAGTACTCGGTCTGACCATTTATTATGAGTATAACAATTGGCGACGCGGTAACGAACCGTGCGAAAAGGCAAAGAACAGTCGGCATCCTGGAGAAGTTCTCAAAGGGGGATGATTGGGAGGCCTTCGTGGAGAAACTCGACCAATACTTCGTAGTCAACGAGCTGGAAGGGGACGAGAACGCGACCAAAAGAAGGGCAATCCTCCTAACTCTCTGTGGTGCAACAACCTATGGCCTCATGAAGAATCTCCGGGCCCCGGCTAAACCAACAGAGAAAAACTACGAAGAACTGTGTACGCTGGTCCGGGAGCACCTAAATCCGAAGGAAAGTGTTTTGATGGCGAGATATCGGCTCTACCCATGTCAACGATCGGAGGGCCAGAAAGTGGCGAGCTACATCACCGAACTAAGGCGCCTTGCAGGATATTGTGAGTTTGAGGGATTCCTAGCATAAATGCCATGAGACGTCTTTGTACTGGGCATCGGACATGAGACAATCCTTCACAAACTGTTGACTGTAGAAACTCTGAATCTGAGTAAAACCATAACGATAGCCCAGGCATTTATGTCCACCAGCGACAACACCAAGCAGATTTCGCAGAACAAATAAATCTCGGCCAGTACTGTGCATAAAATAACATCGGTTTTGAGCAGAAATGTACTGGGCAGAACGTACACGCGGCTGCTGTGGCCCGACCTCAATTGACCCAGAGTCCTCAATTGACCCAGAGTCCGCCATCATCTGTTAATGCGAGGCAGTTAACACCCTGTTGGTGCTGCGGGGGTGATCATCGGCCCCATCAATGCAGCTTGGCTGCAATGACTGCAGAACAATGGGACACCTCTAATGAATGTGCAGACGAGCTGCAAATCCTGCAAACCACCACGTTGCAGAGGAAGATCGGTCCACAGTGGATCAGACGGTATTGGAGATTCGTACGGAGGAGACAGAGGTGTATGGGGTACACACGTTCACGACGAAATGCCCACCAATAATGTTGAAAGTTGAACTGAATGGTATTCCAGTGTCAATGGAACTGGACACGGAGGCAAGTCAGTCCATAATGAGTAAAACGGCCTTCGACAGGCTGTGGGGGAAGAAGAGACACAGGCCCATCTCAGCCCTATTCACACCAAACTAAGGACTTATACAAAGGAACTAATCCCAGTAAGTGGCAGTGCTGAAATCAAAGTCTCCGATGATGGAGCAGGACACGAACTCCCGCTGTGGGTTGTGCCAGGGGAAGGCCCCACATTGTTTGGCAGAAGCTGGCTAGGGAAAATCCGCTGGAACTGGGACGACATCCGAGCGCTCTCGTCAGTCGACGACACCGCATGCACCCAGGTTCTAAGCAAATTCCCTTCGTTATTTGAGCCAGGCATTGGAAGCTTCTCAGGGCGAAAGTGCAGATCCATTTGATTCCCGGTACGCGACCCATCCACCACAAGGCTCGCGCGGTACCATACATGATGGGTGAAAAAGTGGAAATCGAGCTGGACAGGCTGTAGCGAGAAGGCATCATCACGCCGGTGGAGTTCAACGACTGGGCCAGTCCAATTGTTCCGGTACTCAAGGAGGACGGTACGGTTAGAATTTGAGGGGACTATAAAGTAACGATTAACCGTATTTCACTGAAGGACCAGTACCCTGTACGCAAAGCAGATGACCTATTCGCGACCCTGACTGGAGGGTAGACATTCACCAAGCTGGACCTGACCTCGGCCTACATGACGCAAGAGCTGGAGGAGTCTTTGAAAGGTCTCACCTGCATCAACTCGCACAAAGGTCTATTTATTTACAACCGGTGCCCGTTCGGGATTTGGTCGGCTGCGGCAATCTTCCAGCGGAATATGGAAAGCCTGCTAAAGTCGGTTCCTTGTACAGTGGTCTTCCAGGACGACATACTGGTTACAGGTCGGGTCACCATGGAGCACTTGAAGAACCTGGAGGAGGTTCTTAGTTGGTTGAATCGCGTGGGGCTTGGGTTGAAACGCTCGAAGTGTGTTTTCCTGGCACAGGATGTCGAATTCTTAGGAAGGAGAATCGCAGCTGATGGCATCAGACCCTCCGACACCAAGACGGAGGCACCGCGACCACGGAACGTTCCTGGGACTCCTTAACTACTTCGGTAATTTCCTACCTGGGTTAAGCACCCTGCTAGAACCCCTGCATGCGTTACTGCGCAAGGGAGATGACTGGGTATGAGGGAATTCACAAGAGGCTGCCTTTAAAAAAGCCAGAAATTTGCTGTCTTCTAACAAACTGCTTGTTCTGTATAACCCATGTAAATGATTAGTGTTAGCTTGCGATGCGTCGTCATACAGGGTGTGTTACAACAGGCTAATGAATCAGGAATTTTGCAACCAGTTGCGTATGCATCCAAGAGTTTGTCCATGACCGAAAGGATCTATAGCATGATTGAAAAAGAGGCTCTGGCGTGCGTTTTCGGGGTAAAAAAAATGTACCAGTACTTGTTTGGCCTCAAGTTCAAGCTTGGAACTGACCACAAGCCGCTCATATCGCTATTCTCGGAGAGCAAAGGGATTAATACCAATGCCTCTGCCTGCATCCAAAGATGGGCGCTCACGCTGTCGGCATACAATTATATAATTCGCCACAGACCGGGCACAGAGAACTGCACAGATGCTCTCAGTCGGCTACCATTGCCCATCACCGCGGTGGAAATGGCACAGCCAACGGACTTGCTCATGGTCTTGGAGAAATCCCCCGTTATGGCCCACCAGATCAGGACCTGGACCAGCCAGGATCCTTTACTATCCCTGGTAAAAAAACTGTGTCCTCCATGGGAGCTGGTCCAATGTCCCATTGGAGGTGCAGGAAGCGATTAAGCCATTCCACAGACACAAAGATGAGCTGTCCTTGCAGGCAGAGTGTCTTTTGTGGGGCAATCTCGTGGTCTTGCCCAAGAAAGGCAGAGACACATTCATTTGCGAACTGCACAGCACCCACCCAGGCATCGTGATGATGAAAGCCATAGCCAGATCCCACGTGTGGTGGCCAGGCATCGACTCAGATTTAGAGTCATGTGTGCGCCAGTGCAGCACTTGCTCTCAGTTGAGCAATGCACCCAGAGAGGCACCGCTAAGTTTGTGGTCCTGGCCCTCCAAACCGTGGTCGAGGATCCAGGTAGACTATGCCGCAATACAGCGGGACCTGGGAGTACTTGTGCATGAAACACAAAAGGATTGTATGCAGGTACAGCAAGTGATCAGGAAGGCCAATGGTATCTTGGCCTTTATTGCAAAGGCGATGGAGTATAAAAGCAGGGAAGTCTTACTGCAGTTATACAGGGTATTGGTGAGGCCACGCCTAAAATACTGTGTGCAGTTTTGGTTTTCATATTTACGAAAGGCTATACTTGCTTTGGAGGCAGTTCAGAGAAGGTTCACTAGGTTGATTCCGGGGATCAGGGGGCTGACTTATGAGGAAAGGTTGAGTAGGTTGGGCCTTTACTCATTGGAATTCAGAAAAATGAGAGGTGATCTTATCGAAACCTATAAGATTATGAAAGGGCTTGACAAGGTGGATGCAGAGAGGATGTTTCTGCTGATGGGGGAGACTAGAACTAGAGGGCACGATCTTACAATAAGGGGCTGCCCATTTAAAACTGAGATGAGGAGACATTTTTTCTCTGAGAGTTGTAAATCTGTGGAATTCACTGCCTCAGCGAGCTGTGGAAGCCGGGACATTGAATAAATTTAAGACAGAAATAAACAGTTTCTTAAATGATAAGGGGATAAGGGGTTATGGGGAACGGGCAGGGAAGTGGACTTAAGTCCATGATCAGATCAACCATGATCTTATTGAATGGCGGAGCAGGCTCAAGGGGCCATATGGCCTACACCTGTTCCTATTTCTTATGTTCTTATGTACTAGGCCCAGAAAAATAAAAACGCTGGGCCAATGTTTCTTGGAGCCCTTTGAGGCCCGTTGGTTAGGCCGCACATGCCTGCTGCTCCTATTTATGATTGTAAGCAGCTTTACCCCTGTTTCTGGGGGGCAGTCTGCTCGCTAGGATTGCCAACTCTGGGTGCACGTATTCCAGGAGGTTTCATCACAGGATCTTCTTACTTCAACTGTCCTGCTCCGTCAAATGGCTTTTTTCCCCCAACTCTAATATTTTTATACTAATAAACAAAAGTGTTCAGAGAAAATTGGTGGGGGGCGGGGGTGGGGGTGCGGCGGGGCGGAAATTACTATTTTTAAAGCCTCTGTGATTTTTCTCCTGAGTTTTGCTCACAGAATGTATCCAGGAGATTCGACTTTAATCCCTGGAGATTCCAGTCCATCCCTGGAGGGTTGGCAACCCTGCTGCTTGCCCATTTACAGGCCCAGTTGAATATTGCATCAGGCGGGCCTTGGGCACCTAATACAGAGGCCCTGTGTAGAATTTCTCTCCCCCAGTGCACCAGCTCTGGTTTCCGCTAGACTGCTGTCTCTGACAAATAGCCCGATGAAAGTATCTGTAAATAAACCGCATCCCCTCTAATCGGAAGTCGCATCTCACTTCCTGTGCAGTTAACCTTGACTGCAGTAAATTTCTTACCGTGGCTCACATCTCCTGCTTCTCAAACAATGAAAATGGCACAGCTTTATATAGGCTCGAGCAACCGATCCACATTACTAACAATTATCGCACAGAACCAAGGATATTAGGCAACTACCGAACCGCGCAAAGCAAGATTGTCATTCAGTAGGGTGCTCCGAACTCATAATGCATTGGTTTGCACTAACCACCTTTCCATTAATGGAAACTTGTCTTGAGCCTGCTCCGAAATTCCATTAGATCATTGCTAATCTGTACCTCAATGCCTTGGTTCTGAACCCCTTAATACCTAACAAAAAACTACCATCCGCATCCTTGAAATCTCCGATTGTCCCAACATCCACAGCCTTTTGGGAGAGAGAGTTCCAGATTTCCACCACCCTTTGTGTGGAAAAGTACTTCCTGATTTCCCTCCTGAACAGCCTAGCTGTAATTATAAGATTATGTCCCCTCGTTCTTGATCCCCCTCCAGAGGAAATAGTTTCTCCTGCAATATAATGGCACCAATGGTACTGACAACAAGCCCTCAACAAGCACAGACTATCAGTTCCGTGACGTCTCCCTCCATGGGAAGTGTCATGTATGCAACCTTCATACAACTGTAACCTTCATGTAACTGTAACCTTCAAGCAACCACACTGTACACTGTATATATGTCCTGGAAATGCACACCTTGACCACAGGGGGTGAACTTGTGGGAGACACTCTTCACCTGGGCACTCAGGTACTTAAAGGGAGGTCCCACGCAGGGTCATCACTTCTTGGTCCTGGGAATAAAGGAAGGTCACACAGTGACCGTGCCTGCAATACATGCCTCGTGTGATTCAGTAGCAAGGTGCAGGGACACCACAGGAAGAGCAGACCACGAGCTTTTTTTAATGGGACCTCCTCTTTCTGAGTTGCGCAGGATCAGAAAGAAAAGCTCAGTTACCACAGTTCTGCTTCCAGGCTACTTTTCCCTTCGAGAAAGAATGGCCCGTCAAACCTGATTAGATCACATGGTGTCAGCTGTGGCTCAGTGGGTAGCACACTTGCCTCTGAGTCAGAAGGTCCACTCCAGGGACTTGAGCATGGAAAATCTAGGCTGACACTCCAGTGCAGTGCTGAGGGAGCGCTGTACTGTCGGAAGTGCTGTCTTTTGGATGAGAGCCCCGTCTGCTCTCTCAAGTAAAAGATCCCACGGCACTATTTCAAAGAAGAGCAGGGAAGTTATCCCCAGGGTCCTGGCCAATATTTATCCCTCAATCAACATAACAAAAAAACAAATTATCTGGTCATTATCACATTGTTGTTTGTAGGAGCCTGCTGTGCACAAATTGGCTGACCCGTTTCGCACATTACAACAGTGACTACACTCCAAAAGTACTTAACACAGATTCTCATATGATTCTCCTGAGGTTAAAATGCAATGTTCCAGATGTAGGTGGCTGAATTGGGCCCTTTTTAAATGATAATACCGTATTTTGGAGTAGTGTTGCCTGCTGGTGATAGCTTAAGACCTCCTTTAAACACGAGGTTCCCCATCAGCCTGGATTGTAACTAACTCCTGATCAAAAATATAAAAACCTACCTCTTTCAGATGAGGCGTTATTCTATGTAACTATTCTATGATTCTATGAACATTACTAAAACAGATTATCTGGTCATTATCACATTGCTGTTTGTGGGAGCTTGCTGTGCACAAATTGGGTGCTGCGTTGTCTACATTACAACAGTGACTACACTCCAAAAAAAGTACTTCATTGGCTGTGAAGTGCTTTGGGATGTCTTGCAGTCGTGAAAGGCGCTATATAAATGCAAGTTCTTTCTTTCCAAATGATGCAAACAGGCTTGAAGCTGAGCTCGTGCACAACACAGTAAATACTCTGAATGATCACTTCCTCTAAGTATCCACAAGGGAAGGCACGAGCAGCATGCCGTCTCCAAACAAAGATATCCCAGTAAAATCAATGACTTGGTTATAAAGGAGATGGAAGTCCGAGATGGGCGAATCAGGCTCAAAACAAATGAAGGGATAGATGGCTATTTATCCCAGGGAGGAGATTTGTGAAGCACTGACAATCATTGCGAAGGAGTCATTGGACGCTGGCGAGATACCAATAGATTGGAAAGAGGCTGATGTAGTGACCGTATTGATAAGGCATGACAAACAGACACAGGCACCTACAGACCCATCAGTCTCAATTCCATTCCATAATGTATTTGCTTCATGGGTCCTTTGCTTAAAAATTCATAACAACACTTTGCTATTAAGAATTTATTAGCAAAATGTTTAACAATCACACTACACATTACCAGTTCATCCACCAGGCTCACAACCACCTGCCTCATTGTGGATCCCCTGAACCCAACTGGCTGGGGTTTTATTGAGTCTTGTGAACATCACATGACTGGTTAAGCCACTCCCAACTCAATAGCTCTACAACTGTTTTGGTACCAACAGCTCTACAAACCTGTAGGCATACTCACGGGTGCATACATTACACATTCCATGTAAAGTATTCAAATTGATTATCAGGAGTGCACATGAGGATCATAAATATAATGATAACTTAGTTAACAGTCGTCAGCATGGTTACAGAAGGAGAAGTTCCTGCCTAACTCACTTCCTCAATATTGCTTTCCTAACACAGACGAGGCTGCACACAGGGAGGTTAAAGTAACAGTGACCTCAGTCTTTAATAAGACACTCCAGAGTGAGGAACAGGCCTTGGGGGTCAGCTTATATTCAGTGCACCCAAGGGATGCTGGGATCCCTTGGGACTTCAGGGGATGAGCTCCATGGTGGCGGAACATGGGAGTGCATACTTTACAGATACACAACATCACTACCCCACCACCCCCCTCAAAGTCAAAGTGAAAACTATTTACAAGGTGAGGCGGTCGGGAGCCTTTCTTTCCCTGGTGGACCGCCTCGGTACAAATGTCTGTTCTGGTATGTTGGCTATGCCCTCGCTGGGCTGGCATGTTGTTGGCCCTGCAGGGCTGCTAGGTGAGCCTGGCATTGCTGGGCTGTTGGGCGTGATGGGTTTGATTTCCTGGTCCGGCGTGGTGTCGTTGATCATTTGGGTGTGTGTTGTGGGCTCGAAAAAGGTGGCGTCTGCTGTGGGTTGTTCAGGGCAGTCTGTGAACCGCAGCCTTGTTTGGTCCAGGTGCTTTCTGCAAATTTGTCCATTGTCTAGTTTGACTACAAACACCCTATTCCCTTCTTTAGCTATCACCGTGCCCGCGATCCACTTGGGACCATATCCATAGTTTAGCACACACACAGGGTCATTCAGATCAATTTCCCGTGACACAGTGGCGCGACCATAGTTTACATTTTGTTGCTGCCGCCTGCTCTCTACCTGATCATGCAGGTTGGGGTGAACCAGCGAGAGTCTGGTTTTAAGTGTCCTTTTCATGAGTAGCTCAGCCGGGGGCACCCCTGTGAGCGAGTGGGGTCTCGTGCAGTAGCTGAGCAGTACTCGGGACAGGCGGGTTTGGAGTGAGCCTTCTGTGGCTCGTTTGATAGTTTGTACTGCCCGCTCTGCCTGCCCATTGGAGGCTGGTTTAAATGGGGCCGAGGTGACATGTTTGATCCCATTGCAGGTCATGAATTCTTTAAATTCGGCACTGGTGAAACATGGCCCGTTGTCACTGACCAGTGTATCAGGCAGGCCGTGGGTGACAAACATGGCCCTCAGGCTTTCAACGGTGGCAGTGGCGGTGCTTCCCGACATTATTTCACATTCAATCCATTTTGAAAAAGCATCCACCACCACCAGGAACATTTTACCGAGAAACGGGCCCGCATAGTCGACATGGATCCTCAACCATGGTCTGGAGGGCCAGGACCACAAACTTAGTGGTGCCTCTCTGGGCGCGTTGCTCAACTGAGCACATACGCTGCATTGCCGTACATAGGACTCAAAGTCAGAATCGATAACGGGCCACCACACGTGGGATCTGGCTATCGCTTTCATCATTACTATACTCGGGTGTGTGCTGTGGAAATCCGAGATGAACGTCTCCCTGCTCTTTTTTGGTAGCACTACGCGGTTACCCCACAACAGACAGTCTGCCTGAATGGACAGCTCGTCCTTTCGCCGCTGGAACGGCTTCATTAGCTCTTGCATTTCAACGGGGATGCTGGCCAAGCTACCATGCGGTACGCAGTTTTTTACTAGGGACAGCAGAGGATCTTGGCTGGTCCAAGTCCTAATCTGGCGGGCCGTGACAGGTGATTTATCATTTTCAAACGCTTCCATGACCATCAACAAGTCTGCGGGCTGTGCCACTATCAACAAGTTTGCAGGCTGCGCCATTTCCACCCCCGTGGTGGGCAATGGTGGCCGACTGAGAGTATCCGCACAGTTCTCGGTGCCTGGCCTGTGGCGGATGGTATAGTTATACGCTGATAGCGCAAGTGCCCACCTTTGTATGCGGCTGAGGCATTAGTATTTATCCCCTTGTTTTCAGCGAACAGGGATGTGAGGGGCTTGTGATCGATTTCCAGCTCAAATTTGAAGCCAAACCGGTACTGATGCATTTTATTTACCCCGAACACACACGCAAATGCCTCTTTCTCAATCATGCTGTAGGCCCTCTTGGCTTTAGACAAGCTCCTGAAAGCATAGGCAACAGGTTACAACTTCCCCGCAACGTTAGCTTGTTGTAATACACACCCGACTCCGTACGACGACGCATCACATGCTAGCACAAGTCTTTTACACGGTTATACAATACAAGCAGCCTGTTAGAGCATAAAATGTTTCTGGCTTTCTCAAAAGCAGTTACTTGTTTTTTCCCCATAACCAATTCTCACCTTTGCGCAATAACACATGTAGGGGCTCTAAGAGGGTGCTTAACCCCGGTAGGAGGTTACCAAAATAGTTGAGGAGTCCCAGGAACGACCGCAGCTCCATGACGTTCTGTGGCCTGGGCGCGTTCCTGATAGCCTCTGTCTTGGCGTCTGTGGGCCGAATGCCATCCGCCGCGATCTTTCTCCCCAAAAACTCCACTTCTGTTGCCATGAAGACGCATTTCGACCTCTTCAGCCGCAGCCCTACGCGATCCAGTCGCTGGAGGACCTCCTCCAGGTTTTGTAGGTGCTCGGCGGTGTCCCGAGCCGTGACCAATATGTCGTCCTGAAAGACCACCATGTGTAGTACCGACTTGAGTCGGCTCTCCATGTTTCTCTGGAAGATCGCTGCAACCGACCGAATTCCAAACGGGCATCTGTTGTAGATGAACAGTCCCTTGTGCATGTTGATGCAGGTGAGACCCTTCGAAGACTCCTCCAGCTCTTTCGTCATGTAGGACGAAGTCAGGTCGAGCTTGGTGAACATCTTGCCTCCTGCCAGTGTCGCAAATAGGTCATCTGCCTTAGGTAGCGGGTATTGGTCCTGTAGCGATAAATGATTAATAGTTACTTTATAATCGCCGCAAATCCTGACCGTGCCATCACTTTTGAGTACTGGAACAATCAGGCTGGCCCACTCTTGAATTCCACTGGGGAGATAGTGCCCTCGCGTTGCAGCCTGTCCAGCTCGATTTCTACTCTCTCCCTCATCATGTGAGGTACCGCTCGCGCCTTGTGGTGAATGGGTCGTGCCTCTGGGACCAAGTGGATCCGCACCTTCACCCCGGAAAAGTTTCCAATGCCTGGCTCAAAAAGGGAAGGAAATTTGTTAAGAACCTAGGTACATGAGGCCTCATCGACATGTGATAGCACTCGGATGTCATCCCAGTTCCAGCGGATTTTGCCCAGCCAGCTCCTTCCAAGCAGTGTGGGGCCATCGCCCGGGACAATCCAGAGTGGCAGTTCGTGCACCGTGCCCTCGGAGGTGATCTTGACCATGGCGCTGCCCGGGACAATGATAAGCTCTTTGGTGTACGTTCTCAGTTTCGTGTGGATGGGGCTCAGGGCTGGTCTGAATGCCTTGTTGCACCACAGTCTCTCAAACATCTTTTTAATCATGATGGATTGGCTAGCGTCAGTGTCCAGTTCCATGGGCTACGGGTAAGCCATTCAATTTTACGTTTAGCATTATAGGTGGATATTTCGTCGAAAATGTGTGCACCCCATGTACTTCAGCATCTGCCTCCTCGCTCTGAGGCTCGAAATTGCTTTGATCCATCATGGACCGATCTTCCTCTGCCACATGGTGGTTAGCAGGTTGTGCAGAGCTTGCAGCTCGTTTGCAAGCTCGTTGGAGGTGCCCTATTGTTCCACCAGCTCTTGCAAACATACCCTTTGAAGCGGCATGAATAGGCTGAATGGACGCCTCCACAACGCCAACAAGGTGTGAATTGCCTTGCATTCATCCTTTGTTGGGGACTCTGAGTCATCTGGGTCACCTGCTGGCAGTTGCAGACTCGTGGGTTCTGCCCTGTACATTTCTGCTCGCAAACACAGTTCCAGTTAATTTATGAACATTGCTAGCACTTGTGTGCTGAGAGATTTGTTTGGTGTTATCACTGGTGGACATAAACGCCTGTGCTATCGCAATGGCCTTACTGAGGGTCGGTGTCTCTACAGTCAAAAGTTTTCGTAGGATGGTCTCGTGGCCAATGCCCAGTAAAAAAAGTCTCTGAGCGTTTGCTCCAGGTAGCCATCAAACTCACATTGTCCTGCAAGTTGCCTTAGCTCAGCGACGTAGCTCGCCACTTCCTGACCTTCAGATCGCTGGCACATGTAGAACCGATACCTCGCCATCAGCACGTTCTCCCTCGGGTTAAGATGCTCCCAAACCAGTGTACACAGCTCCTCATTTGACTTATCTGTGGGTTTCACCGGAGCCAGATTCTTCATGAGGCTGTAGGTTGGTGCCCTGCAGACCGTGAGGAGGACCGCTCTCCTTTTTGCAGCGCTTCCTTCTCCATCCAGCTCGTTGGCTACAATGTACTGGTCTAGCCGTTCGACATAGGCTTCCCAGTCCTCACCCTCCGAGAACTTCTCCAGGATGCCCACAGTTTGCTGCATCTTTGCGTTGGATTCGTATACTCGTTGCCAGTTATTGTGTTCCTAACACAGATGAGGCTGCACACAGGGAGGTTAAAGTAACAGTGACCTCAGTCTTTAATAAGACACTCTAGATTGCAGAAAAGGCCTTAGGGCCCGGCTTATATACAGTGCTCCTAAGGGATGCTGGGATTCCTTGTGACTTCAGGGGATGAGCTCCCTGGTGGCAGAACATGGGAGTGCATGCTTTACAGATACACAACACTCAACTTTTTTGAAGAAGTTACAACCCAAGAAGACTCTGTAAGCCCCATGACACGATATACCTTGACATCGAAAAGGCTATTGACAAAAAAATCTACATTAAAGGCTATTAATTAAACTCAAAGCTGTGGAGCTTCAAGGTATGGACAAAAAACTGGTTGAAGGGTTTAAAACAATGACTATATTGGAGGAGTTATGACAGAGTGTGTGGGGGGGAGGGGGCGCGGTGGCGGGTGGAGAGTGAAACAGAGTGGAGTGTCTCAGGGCTCAGTCCGGAACCATTATTGTATCTATTGTACACCAAGGACTCGGTTCCAGAAATTCACTGCAAAATGGTCAAATTGGAAGGTGACACCAAACTGAGAGAGTCAATGGAATTGAAAGAGCCCGCTCAGAATCCACAGAATCGGAGTTTTGGCAAATTCAATGGCCCCGATATTTATGGGGGGATGGAGGGGCTGCAGATGAGGCCAAAGTTGTAAATGGACGGCCAAAAGGATAGTCTGACTGGCGGGTGGGAACACCAGCAACAGGAGGCCGCAGCAAGGGACCTTCAGGGATTGTCGCCAGCAATCAGGGCTGGGGGGCAGGGTTCAGTAATCGGGAGAGCTGGGGGGGCGGGAATCAGTAATCGGGAGAGCTGGGAGGGCGGGGATCAGTAATCGGGAGAGCTGGGGGGGCGGGAATCAGTAATCGGGAGAGCTGGGAGGGCGGGGATCAGTAATTGAGAGAGCTGGGGGGGCGGGAATCAGAAATCGGGAGAGCTGGGAGGGCGGGGATCAGTAATTGGGAGAGCTGGGAGGGTGGGAATCAGAAATCGGGAGAGCTGGGAGGGTGGGGATCAGTAATTGGGAGAGCTGGGAGGGTGGGGATCAGTAATTGGGAGAGCTGGGGGGCGGGAAGATCAGTAATTATGTGGGGGAAGATCAGTAATTGGGAGGGCTATGGAGGGGGGTTGGGAGATCAGTAATTGGTAGGGCCGGGAGAGACTGAAGATTGGGGCCGGGGGAGGGGTGCGGAGATCGGGGCTGTGGGGTGGGGGGGCGTAGATCGGGGCTGGGGGAGGGGGCAGGGGGATGGAGATCAGGGCTAGAGTGAGCGGAGATCGGGGCTGGGGGGGGTGGAGATCGGGGCTAGGGTGAGCGGAGATCGGGGATGGGGAGGGAGTTCGGGGCTGGGGGGGCGGAGATCGGGGCTGGGGGGGAGGTCGTGGCTGGGGGGGGCGGAGATCGGGGCTGGGGGGGCGCGGAGATCGGGGCTGAGGGGGTGGAGATCAGGGCTGGGGGGGTGCAGAGATCGGGGCTGGGTGGGTGGAGATTGTGGCTGGGGGGGCGGCAGAGAACAGGGCTAGAGAAGGCCGAATGCTCCACCTGGCCCACAAGAAGCAGTGAAAGAGCCTCTTCCCTTGTGGAGCTGGCAGCCGTACATCCCTTTCACTGCTAAGTTTCCTGCCCCCTGGGAAACCTGTACAAAATCGGGCTCCCAATCACACAGTTAAATCCTGATTTAATTCTGTTAATTAAGTCTCCACAGCGGGACTCTCAGACACCCCGATATCGGCTGGCGTAAAAGTGGCGGCAGGTGTATGCGCGGCGGGTTGGGGTCATTTTCCGTGCACTTCACGTTTAACCACCGCCCGACCCTTTCTTGCCCATCGGGAGGGATTTAATATCAAGGCCAATGTTAAACATGCTGAACCAATGCATGGCAGCAATAATCGGAAACGCTAATAGCATGCGGAACCACATGGTCAAAGCTGTCAGATATAGGTAAGAGGAGATTCTGATCAAACTGAATACTGCTCAAGTCAAACACACTACTCATTCTGGTCACCAGGAAACAAGAAACATTTCGGCAGTGCAGAGTAGAGCCATGAGTCACATCCCTCATGTCAGAGTTATAAAGAAAGACTGGAGAAACTTCAGACTGGGAAGGAGGTGTCTGGGAGGGGACCTTATAGAGTTGTCCAAGATTGTTAAAGCTGTTAAAAATAGTTAATTCAGAATATTACATTAAATTAAACTGTGAGACTAGAACAAGGGGACAGGCATTCAAACTCGAGACAGATCATTTTAGTTCTGACAAAACATCATCATCACGGGCAGTCCCTCGGGTTCGAGGATGACTTGCTTCCACATTAACAATGAGCACTCAGGTGACTGATGAACTCATTTTAAACGGTGGAAGATGCCTGTGCTTGGATTTTTTTAATGTGGGCTGGCCGTTGCACACCAGCCACCACACGGGCTTGATGGAGCAAGGTCTTGGTCCAGTGGCAAGGGGACTCAAGACGACTGTAGACCAGGCTCTGCCACATGTACCAATACATACACACAAACTCCAACATACTCCTACTGTCCTCCTTCCTTCCTCCCTCCCACAGGATCTCTCTCTGCGTGGAATTCATTGTATGCAATGTGAGCCTCACGACCTCACAGCCTCGCTATTGGCCCGTGCTGCGCCTTCCCTTCGTCTTGTCCACGGTGCTCCACCTCTGGGCTCCGACCCTTCCACTCCTCCGTGCCTTGTCTGTCCTCTCCTCTCCGCTTCTGACCTCCGGACTTGCCGGTCCCTCCCTCCGCTCCTCCCCAATTCCAACCTCCGCTCCTCACCGGTCCCTCCCTCCGCTCCTCGCCGGTCCCTCTCTCTGCTCCTCGCTGCTTCCAACTCTGCTCCTCGCCGGTCCCTCTCTCCGCTCCTCACCGGTCCCTCTCTCCGCTCCTCGCCGGTCCCGCCCTCCGCTCCTCACCGGTCCCTCCCTCCGCTCCTCACCGGTCCCTCCCTCCGCTCCTCACCGGTCCCTCCCTCCGCTCCTCGCCGGTCCCTCTCTCTGCTCCTCGCCAGTCCCGACCTCCGCTCCTCGCCGGTCCCTCCCTCCGCTCCTCGCCGGTCCCTCTCTCTGCTCCTCGCTGCTTCCAACCTCTGCTCCTCGCCGGTCCCGCCCTCCGCTCCTCACCGGTCCCTCCCTCCGCTCCTCGCCGGTCCCTCTCTCTGCTCCTCGCTGCTTCCAACCTCTGCTCCTCGCCGGTCCCGCCCTCCGCTCCTCGCCGGTCCCGCCCTCCGCTCCTCGCCGGTCCCTCTCTCTGCTCCTCGCTGCTTCCAACCTCTGCTCCTCGCCGGTCCCGCCCTCCGCTCCTCGCCGGTCCCTCCCTCCGCTCCTCGCCGGTCCCTCCCTCCGTTCCTCGCCGGTCCCTCCCTCCGCTCCTCGCCAGTCCCTCTCTCTGCTCCTCGCTGCTTCCAACCTCTGCTCCTCGCCGGTCCCGCCCTCCGCTCCTCACCGGTCCCGCCCTCCGCTCCTCGCCGGTCCCTCCCTCCGCTCCTCACCGGTCCCTCCCTCCGCTCCTCGCCGGTCCCTCCCTCCGCTCCTCACCGGTCCCTCCCTCCGCTCCTCGCCGGTCCCTCCCTCCGCTCCTCACCGGTCCCTCCCTCCGCTCCTCGCCGGTCCCTCCCTCCGTTCCTCGCCGGTCCCTCCCTCCGCTCCTCGCCGGTCCCTCCCTCCGCTCCTCACCGGTCCCTCCCTCCGCTCCTCGCCGGTCCCTCCCTCCGCTCCTCGCCGGTCCCTCCCTCCGCTCCTCACCGGTCCCTCCCTCCGCTCCTCGCCGGTCCCTCCCTCCGCTCCTCGCCAGTCCCTCCCTCCGCTCCTCACCGGTCCCTCCCTCCGCTCCTCGCCAGTCCCTCCCTCCGCTCCTCACCAGTCCCTCCCTCCGCTCCTCGCCAGTCCCTCCCTCCGCTCCTCACCGGTCCCTCCCTCCGCTCCTCACCGGTCCCTCCCTCCGCTCCTCGCCGGTCCCTCCCTCCGCTCCTCACCGGTCCCTCCCTCCGCTCCTCACCGGTCCCTCCCTCCGCTCCTCGCCGGTCCCTCCCTCCGCTCCTCGCCAGTCCCTCCCTCCGCTCCTCGCCAGTCCCTCCCTCCGCTCCTCGCCAGTCCCGACCTCCGCTCCTCACCGGTCCCTCCCTCCGCTCCTCGCCAGTCCCTCCCTCCGCTCCTCGCCAGTCCCTCCCTCCGTTCCTCGCCAGTCCCTCCCTCCGCTCCTCACCGGTCCCTCCCTCCGCTCCTCGCCAGTCCCTCCCTCCGCTCCTCGCCAGTCCCTCCCTCCGTTCCTCGCCAGTCCCTCCCTCCGCTCCTCACCAGTCCCTCCCTCCGCTCCTCGCCAGTCCCTCCCTCCGCTCCTCGCCAGTCCCTCCCTCCGTTCCTCGCCAGTCCCTCCCTCCGCTCCTCGCCAGTCCCTCCCTCCGCTCCTCACCGGTCCCTCCCTCCGCTCCTCGCCAGTCCCTCCCTCCGCTCCTCGCCAGTCCCTCCCTCCGTTCCTCGCCGGTCCCTCCCTCTGCTCCTCGCCGGTCCCTCCCTCCGTTCCTCGCCGGTCCCTCCCTCTGCTCCTCGCCAGTCCCGACCTCCGCTCCTCACCGGTCCCTCCCTCCGCTCCTCGCCAGTCCCTCCCTCCGCTCCTCGCCAGTCCCTCCCTCCGTTCCTCGCCAGTCCCGACCTCCGTTCCTCGCCGCTTCTGACCTCCACGGTGGCTAGCTTTTTTTGATTTGCCCACAGCTCCAGCCTCATGCTCCAAACTGCTCCTCTGACTGTATTTATATAGCGCTTTTAACATAGTGCAACGTCCCAAGGTGCTTCACAGGAGTATTATGAGATTTATTTTTAATTGATATCAAGCCGCATAAGGAGAAATTAGGGCAGATAACCAAAAGCTTGGTCAAAGAGGGAAGTTTTAAGGAGCATCTTGAGAGATGATAGAGAGGTAGAGAAGCAGAGAGGCTTAGGCAGGGAGTTCCAGAGCTTGAGGCCTAGGCAACAATGGTTGAGTGTGTAAAGTCCTGTCCCTGCAGTACAGATTCACACGAGGCACATGCTGAAGTCAAGGTCACTCAGGACCTGCAACTTTATCACACAGCTCTCGAATGCCACACTTGCCTGAGACCTGTGCTTATATACCTGTCTGGGACAGGTATCCAGTGTCTCCTGCAAGTGCACTCCTGGTAGTAAGGTAAGCTTGTGGTTACAGGTCATATCTAGTTACAGTCATATATAGCATGGTAAGATACAGTTGTGTACAGTAGTGTGAGATACATGACATCACCCTCCCCCAAGGTCTTATTATCTTTATAGGTTCAGTCTCTCAGGTGGTCTACACTCTCGCGTGGAGCGTCTTAGTTGTGGTTCAGTTGTTTGCCTTGGTGCCTGTTTTTCTTTCGGTGTGATTGCTGGTATCTCTCCTGGGCTGTCTGTTGGGATTGCCCTTTCCTTAGGTTGTTCCCTCTGTCTGTCCACCAGGTGTGGTGTGAGTTCCACATTGTAGTCTGCCTCTGGTTGTGCAGTGTTGTTGGTGAATCTACTTTTGACTTGGTCTACATGCCTCCGGCAGGTTTGGCCATTGTCCATTTGTACAACCAGTAGCCTTTTTCCTTCCTTGCCTGTTACTGTCCCTGCAAGCCATTTGGGACCCCTACCATAGTTTAGCACAAACACTTTGTCCCCTATCTCATTCCACCTCCCCCTCGAATTTCGGTCGTGGTACTCAGTTAGCTTTGCTTCAACGATTTCATGCATGTCTGGGAGGATTAATGAGAGCCTTGTCTTTAAGGTCCGTTTCATCAATAGTTGCGTGGGGGGGGGATTCGAGTCAACGAATGCGGACGAGATCTGTATGCCAGCAGCAGTCGCGACAGGCGGCCCTGCAGCGTGGGACCTTGGATTTTGAGCATGCCTTGTTTAATGATTTGCACTGCTAGCTCCGCCTGGCCGTTGGAGGCCGGCTTGAATGGTGCCGTCTTAACGTGATTTATGCCGTGGTCACTTATAAAATCTTGGAATTCTGCACTGGTGAAGCACGGACCATTATCACTGACCAATATGTCAGGAATGCCGTGCGTTGCAAACATAGTTCCAAGGCTCTCCACAGTGGTGGAGGTGGTGCTCGAGTTTAAAATGGTGCATTCGATCCACTTTGAAAATGCATCTACAACTACGAGGAACATTTTGCCCATGAATGGGCCCACATAGTCTACGTGCACCCGCGACCACGGTTTGGTGGGCCAGGGCCAGGGGCTCAGGGGGGCTTCCCTGGGGGCATTACTGAGTTGGGCACAAATGGTGCACCTTCGGACGCAGAGCTCCAAGTCCGCGTCAATACCAGGCCACCAGACATGGGATCTGGCTATGGCCTTCATGAGAACGATCCCGGGTGCTCACGGTGGAGCTCCCGGACAAATGCCTCTCTGCCTCGCAGAGGCATAACTACTCGGCTGCCCCACATCAGACAGTCTGCTTGTAGTGACAGCTCATGCATGTGCCTATGGAAAGGTTTGATCTCCTCGGGGCAGGCATCGTGAGCCTCAGCCCAGTCACCAGTTAAGACACATCTTTTTACTAAGGATAACGTGGTCGTTGGTCGTCCAGGCTCTGATTTGGCGAGCCGTCATGGGCGAACCTGTGGACTCAAAGGCATTGATTGCCATGACTATCTCACAGTCCTGTTCGTCAGACCCTTCTGTGGTCGCCAGGGGTAGCCTGCTAAGCGCGTCGGCACAGTTGTCTGTGCCTGGTCTGTGCCTTATGGTGTAATCGTAAGACGCCAGCATGAGTGATCAACATTCAATGCGCGCCGAGGCTTTGGCGTTTATTGCCTTGCTCTCGGATAGTAGGGACGTGAGGGGCTTGTGGTCAGTTTCTAATGCGAACTTGGCCCCGAAAAGGTATTGGTGCATCTTTTTGGCACTGTACACGCACGCGAGCGCCTCGTTCTCCACCATTCCGTACCCACGCACAGCCCGCGAAAGTGACCTGGAGGCATAAGCTATGGGTTGTAATTTACCCGCACCATTGACATGTTGTAAAATGCACCCGACCCCGTACGCTGACGCATCACATGTAAGAACTAGCTTTTTACCTGGATCAAAGAAAGCCAAAACACTGTTGGAACATAGAAGGTTGCATGCCTTATTGAAGGCGCGTTCCTGGGCGTCCCCCCAAAACCAATCCACCCCTTTCTGAGTAGCACGTGGAGAGGCTCCAGCAGCGTGCTCAAGTTCTGCATAAAGTTCCCAAAGTAATTGAGTAGCCCGAGAAAGGCGCACAGTTCCGAGACATTGCAGGGGCTGGGTGCCAGGCGAATTGCTTCTGTTTTGGACTCTGTTGGGCGGATTCCATCAGCGGCAATCCTTCTGCCCAAAAATTCAACCTCGGGCACGAGAAGCAGGCACTTGGACTTCTTAACTATTAGGCCTACCTGATCCAACCGCTTTAGTACTTCCTCCAAATTGCGGAGATGGAAGTCGGTGTCCCTGCCCGTGATGAGAATGTCGTCTTGAAATACAACCGTCCCCGGGATGGACTTGAGCAGACTCTCCATGTTGCGCTGGAATATAGCAGCTGCTGACCTGATGCCGAATGGGCATCGATTGTACATAAAAAGGCCTCGATGTGTGTTGATGGTGGTGAGTAGCTTAGACTCTTCGGTCAATTCTTGCGTCATACACGCAGATGTGAGATCTAGTTTTGAGAAAAGTTTTCCTCCAGCCAATTAGCAAATAGATCCACCGCTCTGGGCAGCGGGTACTGGTCCTGTAGGGAGACTCTGTTTATGGTAGATTTGTAATCCCCACAGATTCGACGGATCGATCAGGCTTCATGACTGGAACGATGGGACTTGCCCAATCGCTAAATTCCATGGATGAGATAATGCCTTCCCGCAGAAGCCTGTCCAGTTCATGTTCAATCTTTTCCCTCATCACATAAGGCACAGCTCTAGCCTTGTGATGGACCAGTCTAGCATCCTGTGTGATGTAGATTTTGACTTTAGCCCCTTTGAAGGTGCCCACACCTGGCTGAAAGAAATGTTCAAATCGACTTAGAACTGTTGAGCAGGAGGTCCGTTCCTCTGACAACATGGCGTGAACATCATCCCATTTCCAATTTAGTTTTGCCAGCCAACTTCTCCCCAGCAGTGCTGGGAGATCTCCGGGGACAATCCACAGGGGAAGTCGGTTCACTGTCCCTTTGTGTGTGACTGAGAGCATGGCGCTGCCAAGGACTGGGACGATTTCTTTGGTATAGGTCCTTAGTTTGGTGTCGACCCTTGTGAGTTTTGGTCTGTCGTTTTTGTGCGGCCACAGTTGTTCAAATTGTTGAGCGCTCATGAGAGATTGACTCGCTCCCGTATCCAGCTCCATGTAGACGGGTATTCCGTTGAGTAGGACCCTCATCATTATTGGAGACCTCTTGTTGTAAGAGCAGTGGCCATTGATCGTGTTGACCCGCTGTACCTCGGTGTCCCAGGTACTGTCCCCATCATCTTCTGGTCCGCTTTCCGACCCTTCCGATTTGTATACCAGCCGAGCTGCTGTTTTTCTGCACATGCGGGCCAGATGCCCTGTATAGTTGCAGTTTCTGCAAACGGTATGCTGAAATCGACACCCTCTTGATGAGTGCCTTCCCCCACATCTCCAGCACAGACCGCTTCCATTGTTTCCAAAGGATGAGCTGCGTCTGGCTGATCTCTCTTGAGCTTCGCTCAGTTTGTAGTTGATTGCTCGCATTGCGGGTTGATGAGGTGTGAACGGCCGTTCATGTGGCCCTTGATGGCTTCTGGTGCCACTGCCTGCTGTTGAGGGCCTGCTCTCCTGCCTTTGTCTGTGTGTGGGGGTAGCGGGTCATTTCACGCTGTGAACCCCTTGTTCCGATGTTTCGTTAGTTGTCGTACCCGCAGTGTCGATCAACCTCATTTCTTCTTCTCCTGCCAAGAATGTCTGTGCAACCAATGCTGCTGCCTCTAGGGTCAAGTTCTTGGTCTCTATGAGCTTTCGGAATATGCCTACGTGGCCTATTCCTTCAATAAAAAAGTCTCTCAGTACTTGTCTCCTTAGTTCGTCGGAGAACTCACATAAGCTAGCCAACCTCCGAAGTTCCGCCACGAAGTCGGGTATGCTCTGGCCCACACAGCGTCTGTAGCCGTAGAACCTGTGCCTGGCCATGTATGGGCTGCTCGCTGGCTTCAGGTGGTCTCTTACCAGTGTGCTCAACTCTTCAAATGACTTGCTTGCTGGTTTCTCGGGTGCCAGCAGGTCCTTCATTAAGGCGTATGTTTTTGAGCCACAGCTGGTCAAGAGATGGGCTCTTCCCTTGTCTGCCTTATCGTCGCCCAACCAGTCTTTAGTTACAAAACTTTGCTGGAGCCTTTCTATAAAGTCCTCCCAATTGTCTCCAGCATTGTATTTTTCATCTGAGCCGTTGGTTGTCATTCTGTGGATTCTGCAATCCCGTAACTCGTCGCCACTGTAAAGTCCTGTCCCTGCAGTACAGACTCACACGAGGCACATGCTGAAGTCAAGGTCACTCAGGACCTGCACCTTTATTACACAGCTCTCGAATGCCACACTTGCCTGAGACCTGTCTTTATATACCTGTGCAGAACAGGTATCCAGTGCCTCCTGCAAGTGCACCCCTGGTGGTAAGGTAAGCTTGTGGTTACAGGTCACATCTAGTTACAGTCATGTATTTTTAAAAAAGGAGGGAGAGAGAAAACAGGGAATTATAGACCGGTCAGCCTGACATCGGTAGTGGGTAAAATGATGGAACCAATTATTAAGGATGTCATAGCAGCGCATTTGGAAAGAGGTGACATGATAGGTCCAAGTCAGCATGGATTTGTGAAAGGGAAATCATGCTTGACAAATCTTCTGGAATTTTTTGAGGATGTTTCCAGTAGAGTGGACAAGAGAGAATCAGTTGATGTGGTATATTTGGACTTTCAGAAGGCTTTCGACAAGGTCCCACACAAGAGATTAATGTGCAAAGTTAAAGCACATGGGATTGGGGGTAGTGTGCTGACATGGATTGAGAACTGGTTGTCAGACAGGAAGCAAAGAGTAGGAGTAAATGGGTACTTTTCAGAATGGCAGGCAGTGACTAGTGGGGTACCGCAAGGTTCTGTGCTGGGGCCCCAGCTGTTTACACTGTACATTAATGATTTAGACGAGGGGATTAAATGTAGTATCTCCAAATTTGCGGATGACACTAAGTTGGGTGGCAGTGTGAGCTGCGAGGAGGATGCTATGAGGCTGCAGAGCGACTTGGATAGGTTAGGTGAGTGGGCAAATGCATGGCAGATGAAGTATAATGTGGATAAATGTGAGGTTATCCACTTTGGTGGTAAAAACAGAGAGACAGACTATTATCTGAATGGTGACAGATTAGGAAAAGGGGAGGTGTAACAAGACCTGGGTGTCATGGTACATCAGTCATTGAAGGTTGGCATGCAGGTACAGCAGGCGGTTAAGAAAGCAAATGGCATGTTGGCCTTCATAACGAGGGGATTTGAGTACAGGGGCAGGGAGGTGTTGCTACAGTTGTACAGGGCCTTGGTGAGGCCACACCTGGAGTATTGTGTACAGTTTTGGTCTCCTAACCTGAGGAAGGACATTCTTGCTATTGAGGGAGTGCAGCGAAGGTTCACCAGACTGAATCCCGGGATGGCGGGACTGACCTATCGAGAAAGATTGGATCAACAGGGCTTGTATTCACTGGAGTTCAGAAGAATGAGAGGGGACCTCATAGAAACGTTTAAAATTCTGATGGGTTTAGACAGGTTAGATGCAGGAAGAATGTTCCCAATGTTGGGGAAGTCCAGAACCAGGGGTCACAGTCTCAGGAAAAGGGGTAAGCCATTTAGGACCGAGATGAGGAGAAACTTCTTCACCCAGAGAATGGCGAACCTGTGGAATTCTCTACCACAGAAAGTTGTTGAGGCCAATTCACTAAATATATTCAAAAAGGAGTTAGATGAAGTCCTTACTACTAGGGGGATCAAGGGGTATGGCGAGAAAGCAGGAATGGGGTACTGAAGTTGCATGTTCAGCCATGAACTCATTGAATGGCGGTGCAGGCTAGAAGGGCCGAATGGCCTACTCCTGCACCTATTTTCTATGTTTCTATGTTTCTATGTATAGCATGGTAAGATACAGTTGTGTACAGTAGTGTGAGATACATGACAGAGTGATTATAAGATTATAATCAGAGATTATAAAAAGATCATGGACCTGAAACATTAATTCTGTTTCTCTCTCCGCAGATGCTGCCTGACCCGCTGAGTATTTCCAGCATATTCTGGTTTCATTTCAGATTTCAGGCATCCGCACTGTTTTGCTTTCGTCTGAGAATAATTTTAGGATTGATATCAGGAAATTCATTTCAGAAGCAATTAGTTGCTCCAATGGGGAGGGAGTTGTTAGAATCTCCCTGAAGAATTAAAATAGGACAAAAGGCCATCCTCATCTGTAATGATCTTGTGATCTTGTGAAGTGGGGCGAATGGGACCAATCTTGTGATGCTTTGAGTAAAACTGCTCCTTCAGGCTAATCTACACCTACCAAGCTCAATCAGTCTGCTGCATTTAAAGTCAATTGTATAAAATAGCTTCATTCATTCCTCCCACACACACTCCCAGCCTCGATAGGTACAGTGTAGAACACAACAAAGGTCCTAGTTTCTTTCCATGACCATGTCATAGTGTGAAGATGGAGGGGGCAGGGCCTTACAGACCACTGAATCCGTCTCCATTTTTATTACATAGTCTGATGGCAACACACTTTCATTTTGACTTGTGTGTCTGCTGTTTGCAAAGAGACACTAAACTAATTGCCCCCAGTACCCCTGATAATGGCCATACCACTTTCTGGTGAAACTACAACGATTATGTTCCACAGACACTACTCATTGCAACAAGGTCGGGGGTGTGAGACCTCCACCACAAGTTAAAAAATAAAGACCTGCACACTTTCACTTAAACACATGTTAAACTGGCTGCGAAGGAGCGAAAATCTAGCCCCAGGCTGTGTCTGTCATGTATTCAACCAGCATTGTAACCCATGTATAATCTGACCTAAATTGTACACTGTGAGAACAATGACCACGAGGTGAGAGACACTCCTAGCCTGGGCCTTCAGGTATAAAAGGAGAAGCTCCACCCACCTTCATCACTTGGAGTGCTAAGGAATAAAGGACAGGTCACAGACTGACCTTCTCTCAAGCATGGGCCTCGTGTGCATTTATACTGTATAGTAAGGACCTATCAATGGCAACGAGAAACTGGGATTTAAACCATGGGAGCATGGCCACTAGCAGAACAGACGAGAGGTACTGTGTTAAGGAATGGTTGGGACAGAGATTCAACATTGTTAAAGCAGCACACAGTTCTCCAGGCAGACAGGGACAATCGGGCATGCCCCAACATGTTGTCGCCACAGAGGGCGAGTTCGACAGAGACAATGGCAAGCTGAACGGCGATTCACGCCATTGCAAGGGACAATGCGGCCAGTAATGGGGCCATCAACACCTGTTAATGGCGCACTCAAGGACAATAACAGGGGCAGTCAGGGACGATCGACTGGCAAGGGATCTTTTGTTTCCAACAACAGCTCATGTTGGAGGCATGGAGGCACACACTCAGCCGGAGTTTGCAGAGATGAGCAAAATACCTGCAGAAATTGTAGAAATGAACGCTGGGGGAAATTGCTGGAAGCTGAAGTTCAGCGAGTTCATGTGGAGCACGTATACGGTTCATACACCAGGCCGCCACCGATAATGATGAAAGTGCTCCTCAATGGCATCCCAGTATCAATGGAGCTAGACACGGGGGCCAGCCAGTCTCTGATGGGTATCAAACAATTCGAAAAGTTGTGGGCGTCCAAGGCCAGGAGGCCAAAATTAACGCCAATTGACGCACAGCTACGGACTTACACAAAGCAGATCATTCCGGTGCTAGGCAGCGCTACGGTAGTCGTGACGCACAAAGATTCGGAGAACAGACTGCCACTCTGGATTGTCCCAGGGGACGGTCCCGCACTACTGGGGAGGAGTTGGCTTGCTGTCATGAACTGGAAATGGGGCGATGTCAATGCAATTTCCTCTGTGGAGCGAGTATCATGCTCACAGATCCTGGACAAATTTAACTCACTATTTCAACCCGGCATCGGCACTTTCATGGGGGCAAGGTAGTGATTCACATAAACCCGGACGCCAGGCCAGTACACCACAAGGCCAGTGCAGTGCCGTACATGATGCGGGAAAAGGTAGAAGTGAATTGGAGGGAAGGCATCATCTCGCCAGTCGAATTCAGTGACTGGGCGAGCCCGATTGTGCCGGTGCTCAAGGCGGATGGGTCGGTCAGGATATGTGGCGATTACAAGACCACCATCAATCAGGTGTCACTCCAAGACCAGTACCCGCTACCGAGAGCGGAGGACCTCTTTGCGACGCTATCCGGTGGCAAACTTTTTTCAAAATTGGACCTGACCTCAGCTTACATGACCCAGGAGCTGGCGAGTGAGTCGAAGAAACTGACCACCATCACGACACACAAGGGGTTGTTTGAGTACAACAGATGTCCGTTCGGGATTCGCTCGGCCGCCGCGATCTTCCAACGAAATATGGAAAGCCTCCTCAAGTCAATTCCAGGGACGGTGGTTTTTCAGGACGACATTCTCATCATGGGTTACGATACTGAAGAACACCTCCACAACCTAGAGGAGGTGCTACGCAGACTGGACCGGGTAGGGCTGCGACTGAAAAAGGCGAAGTGCGTCTTCCTAGCTCCAGAGGTAGAATTCCTGGGGATGAGGGTAGCAGCAGACGGGATCAGTCATACTGCGTCCAAGACGGAAGCGATCCAGAGAGCACCCAGACCCCGTAACACGACGGAGCTGCGTTCGTTCCTGGGGCTCCTGAACTATTTTGGTAACTTTCTTCCCAAATTGAGCACGCTGCTAGAGCCGCTACACGTGCTCCTATGCAAAGGTCGCGAATGGGTCTGGGGGGACAGCCAGGAAAGGGCTTTTAATAAAGCACGCAATTTGTTACGTTCCAACAATCTGTTAACACTAAGAAACTTGTAAGACCCATGTAAGAAACTTGTGTTAACGTGCGATCCTATGGTGTCAGGTGTGTGTTGCAGCATGTCAATGTCAATGGTCAGTTACAGCCGGTAACCTATATGCCTCCAAGAGTCTGTCCCAGGCAGAAAGGGGTTACGGGATGGTAGAAAAGGAGACGCTCGCATATGTATATGCTGTAAAGAAAATGCACCAGTATCTGTTTGGCAGGAAATTTGAGCTGGAGACAGATCACAAACCCCAATCGTCCCGTTTGGCCGACAACAATGCCATAAATGCAAACGCATCGGCCCACATACAGAGGTGGGCACTCACGTTAGCCGCCTATGACTATACAATAGCAGGTCTCTATTTGTCCAGACTTTAATCTGACGGGCTGTCATGGGTGAGCCTTCGTTTCTGAAAGCTTTAACAGCCTATGACTATACAATTCGGCACAGACCGGGCACCGAAAACTGCGCCGATGCACTCAGCAGGCTCCCACTAGCCACCACTGAGGGGGCTACCGAGCATGGTGCTGAAATGGTCATGGCTGTTGAAGCTTTCGGAAACGAAGGCTCACCCGTGACAGCCCGTCAGATTAAAGTCTGGACAAATAGAGACCCGCTATTGTCTCTAGTCAAGAAATGTGTTCTGAATGGGGACTGGGCAGCCACGTACAGGGCATGCCCTGAGGAATTTAAACCATTTCACAGGCGCAGGGATGAACTCTCGATTCAGGCCGATTACCTACTGTGGGGAAACCGCGTAGTCATGCCCCAGATGGGCAGAGAACTCCACAATGAGCACCCGGGCATTGTCATGATGAAGGCAATTGCCAGTTGACACGTTTGGTGGCCAGGGATAGACGCAGATCTGGAACTTTGTGTTCGCAGGTGCAACACATGTGCCCAGCTGGGCAATGCGCCCAGGGAAGCCCCCCTTAACCCCTGGCCATGGCCCGCCAAGCCTTGGTCACGCATCCATGTGGACTACGCAGGTCCTTTCATGGGAAAAATGTTTTTGGTTGTAGTAGACGCCTACTCCAAATGGATCGAGTGTGACATTTTAAATTCAAGCACATCCTCTGCCACGGTAGAAAGTCTATGGGCAATGTTCGCCGCCCACTGTCTACCGGACGTCTTGGTCAGCGACAATGACCCGTGCTTCACAAGCACTGAATTCCAGGACTTCATGGCAGGCAATGGAATTAACCATGTTAGAACGGCACCGTTCAAGCCGGCCTCAAACGGCCAGGCAGAACGAGCAGTGCAGATAATCAAACAGGGGATGCTCAGAATCCAAGGGGGTTCCCTACAAAGCCGCTTATGGATAGGCCTGAGGCACCGCAAACAACAGACACTCAGGCCAGCGCCCAACAACCGGAGCCCCAACTCAGGCGCTCTACAAGGGAGCGTAAACCACCAGAGAGACTCAACCTGTGATCCCAATAAGACTTTGCGGGGGAGGTGATGTCATGTATTCAACAATCATTGTAACCCATGTATAATCTGACCTAAGTTGTACACTGTGAGAACAATGACCACTAGGTGGGAGACACTCCTAACCTGGACCTTCAGGTACAAAAGGGGAAGCTTCACCCACCTTCATCACTTGGAGTGCTAAGGAATAAAGGACAGGTCACAGACTGACCTTCTCTCAAGCATGGGCCTTGTGTGCATTTATACTGTATAGTAAGCACCTATCAGTGTCGACCAGTGAAGGCCTTTTAGTATAAGGATTGCTGTAGGATACTCCACTGCAAGAAAAAAGAAAGACTTGCTTTTATATGGAGGCCTTTACAACCTTCGGATGTCCCAAAGGTGCAGTCACTGTCATAATGTAGGAAACGCAGCAGCCAATTTGTGCCCAGCAAGGTCCCACAAACAGCAATGTGATAATGACCAGATAATCTATTGTAGTTTTGTTAGTTGAGGGATAAATATTAACCAGGAGAGCTCCCCTGCTTTTCTTAAAAATAATGCCATGGCATATTTTACGTCTGTAATGTATGCATCTATGAGTCCCGTGCTATCGGTTTTTATGTCGATTCACAGACTCCCAGGCCACTTGCATACTCACTGCAAGTGGGACTGCCTGCCTCTCTTCCGCGGTTACATCCGAGCCAGGGTATCCGTGGAAATGGAGCACGTGGTGTCCACCGGTACACTCACTGCCTTCCGTGAGAGGTGGGCACCAGAGGGACTGGACTGCATCATCACCCCCGGCAACCAAATTTTAATTTGAACCACATGTATAAAGTTAATTTCTTTAAGTTTGTCGGTTTTAGTGCCCACCCAGCTTTTACCTAGGGGGCACTTGGAAATTTGAGTTTTGGTGCCCTAAAAAAACCAAAAAAAAACAAGGGGGCACTTGATTTAATGATTATGTTTTACAGATACAACTCAAAATAGTTGTAGAGCTGTTGAAGTTGTGTCGAGGAGGCTCAAGCACGTAGGGCGATCCCGTCTGAGCTGAACCCCGTCCAGACAGAATTCCTCATCGGCGCCAAGCCCCGAAACCTCCCTTGGGAGCCGGCGCCTCACAACTTGAGTGTACTCTGGGAAATCCCCTCCGTGCCTATCAGTTCTGCGCGAAGGGGATTCCTGTATGGGCTGCTTTTGCCCACTCTCTATTATGTCTGTGATGTGCTTATCAATGACTCCACGAGGCAATGTGTTGTACTCAAACTATAGTGACCTTGGTCCTTTATTCCAAACTCCAGAGTGAGGCACAAGCATGGTGGGCAGCCTTTTATTCTGGGCCTTGCCACCAGGGCAGGAAACCCCCGATCTCCACCAGTTGCACCCTCTAGTGGTGCCAGCATGTATATACACAGTATAAACCTTATTGATAGTACATCAGGTAAACAAGTCTCTATCTTATGCAACCACACAGTGACTACACAGAGAGTATATCTATAGTCTGCATATACAACATCACTCTCCCCCAAGTCCTTTGTGCCAATTACCTTTGCACTATGTGCTCTGGCTTGCCTCTCCCCAGATTTAAGTGCCAATAGCCCTTACACCTTGGCTGTGCTTTGGCTTGGCTCTCTCCCTGTTAATCCCCAAGTCCTTTTGCCACAACGTTGGGTGGTGATTACCAGTTTGAATAGTTCAATGATGCAGTGAAGGTTCCAGCGGATTCTGGGTGTGATCCATGTGTGTGTCCATGGCTACATACATTCATTCCCCCTCCCCCCCACCACAGCGAGATCATGCAGCAGGCCCATTACATTAACATACAGGATCAGACACAGTGCAAGTACAAAGAAAGGAAGTTACAGTTTGTATCGTGACACCTTGGTTCAGTGACTTACATTCGATACGTTTTACGGTCATGTGCCAGGATTGGGTAGATTGCATTCATGGTTCAGTACTGAGGTAGCAGTACAGGTATGCGAGGACACTAGTTCCAGAGCAACCAGATGGTGTCCTAGTCGTCTGGTGGCGGCGCTGCACCCCCTGCTAGCAGGGTGGGCTTGGTTCGCTCACCGAGCCAGGACTCAGGGCCTTTGCCATTGCCTAGTGGTGGGCAGAGCCACAGATGTGTGTGACCTCCCTGTCCTCCTTTGAGGGCTGCAGAATCTTCTGCCTGCTCTCTACAGTGTTGGGAACCTGGCTGTTCCAGGTCCCGTTTGGGGAACTCATTGGTTCTGACCTTTCATGGCTGAGGTAGTGACTGGGTCTGGGGGCTGCGCTGTCTCCAGCCGGGTGATGGGCAACGGCGGCCGACTGCACGTATTGGCGCCGTTTTTGTTTCCGGGTCTGTGGTGAATAGTGCCATCGGGTGCCTGCAGCGTGGGATAGGCCTCGGGCAGGGTATCAGGATCAGTGCCTTCACCCTCCTGAGGTCACTTGCTTGCTACTTTTGGGGACACTCTATTCCTAACATCTCGCAAAAACATTTTGTTCTTTATATTAGGAATAGTACCGACAATTCGCAACAACATTTTGTTCTTTACATTCTTAATCAGTTCGTTACATTGATTGCCATGCATACAATATCTCTTTAAGTTCAGTTGGTTGCAAGTCTCCTGTAAGAGAACCCTGCTAGCTTTACCCCAGTCAAATCCTGTGTTAGACACCATGTGTTGGTCCTTCAGCATTGCACCTCGTGATATTGCTGCGGCCATCTTTTTTTTCAGGCACGCTGCACTTCGCTGCTGCAGGGACGCCATCTTGCCTCTATCCTCGAGGTCGACTGCCTTGATCCTTCGCTCCCGTGATTGTGCCACAAAAGCTGGAACAGTGCCTGTGAATTCAATCTTCCTCCCCAGGAGTCCTGCCACTGGAGCCGGGAAGGTACTTTTAGGTCATTCAGGTCGGATCATTGCCATGCAGTCATGATGGACGGTCTGTGCCTCAGGTGCTGCGCTGGTCTGTTCTCTGGTGCCTGGCCCAGGCGAAAGTGAGGTTTTGCTCTACCTCTGGGGACATCAATTGCTGGAGTGAAGAGGTCTTCCCATTTCCACTGGATCTTCCCCATCCACCTTATTCCGAGTAGCGTTGGACTATCACCTGCAACAATTCACAGAAGTAACTTGTGCATTATGCCATTATGGATTACACTTACATCCGCACTACCAAGGACTGGGATCGGCTCCTTGGTATAGGTGCGCAACTTTTCCTGTACTTACCCAGCTCCAGTCGTTTTGCGTTCCATAGCCTCTCAAAAGCATCCTGGCTCATCAGTGACTGGCTCGCTCCCGTGTCCACTTCCATTAAGACTGGAATGCCGTTTATCTCGACTTTCATCTTCACTGGAGGACAATCGGTGGTGCAGGTATACACTCCATACACTTCTTCTTGGGCCTGAGCTGCCTCTCTGGCCAAATCATCATACTCCCCACTGGATTCAAAGTCATCTACCGACTCCTCTGTTAGATGGTGAGTCGTATTTCTTTTACACATATGTTGGAGATGGCCCTTTGTGTTACAGGCTTTGCATACGTACTCAGCAAACTGACACTGGTGAGCCCTATGGTTTCCTCTGCAACATGGTGCTACTCGATTAGCACCCCTCGGCAGACTCTGAGTTCTGGAACCCTGAGGTCTGTGCTCTCTACCCTGGGCAGAGCCACATTCTACAGTCTTGCCTCAGAAAGGCATCATTCTGTGTACAGTACTTGCTGGGTTTGGGTCCACAGGATGAATAATTTGCTTGGTGCTGTAGATTGAGGTCATGAACGCCTGACTGATGCTGATGGCCTTCTGCAGGTTGACTGTGGTGTCAGCAGATAATAGCTTGTGAAGGAGGTCCTCGTGGCCAATTCCCATAACGAAGATGCTTCGTTGAGGTGCGTGCCAAAATCACACAATGCCGCAAGTCTCCTGAGGTTGGCAGCATATTTTGCAATCTCCTGGCCCTCAGGTCTGCGGTGAATGTAGAATCTATACCTGGCCGTGAGGATGCTCTCTTTTGGTTTTAGTTGGTCGCGAATTAGTTCAGTCAGCTCATCGTATGTCTTATCCTTGGCCTTCGTGAGTACCAGCATGTCCCTGACGAGGTGGTAGACCTCGGGCCCACAACTGGTCAGCAGTATAGCCTTGCGCTTCTCCGCCAATGTGTCAGTCTCTCCTGCCAGGTCGTTTGCCACGAAATATTGCTCAAGCCTTTCCATGAAGGCATCCCAATCATCACCCTCTGCAAAGTCTTTTAGTGTCATAGGTAGCCATGATCGCGTGAAAGTCCTTATTCTCATCGGCAGCTATTATGTCTGTGATGTACTTATGAATGACTCCACGAGGTAATGTGTTGTACTCAAACTGTAGTGACCTTGGTCCTTTATTCCAAACTCCAGAGTGAGGCACAAGCATGGTGGGCAGCCTTTTATTCTGGGCCCTGCCAACAGGGCAGGAAACCCCCGGTCTCCACCTGTTGTACCCTCTAGTGGTGCCAGCATGTATATACACAGTGTAAACCTTATTGATAATACATCAGGTAAACAAGTCTCCATCTTATGCAACCACACAGTGACTACACCAAGAGTACATCCATAGTCTGCATATACAACACTCTCCACTTTGCCATCCTCGTCTGCAATCCGGACATGCCATGGCGCACCATCTGGCCATCCGGAGGAGGCAGGGGTTCCCAATGGAGTGCTCTTTACGCGGGAGTCCTCTCTTTATTTATTGGGGACTTGGCCTGGAGGGTGTTGTACGGAGCAGTCCCATGCAATAGGTTTTTAAGTCGGTTCACAGACTCCCAGGCCACTTGCAATTTCTGCGGTCTGGAAGAGTCCATGTTCCACATCTATGTCAAATGTGTATCTATGTTGCAGCCCCTCTTCCAATATTTGAAGGGGCTGCTCCTCAAATACTGATTGCACTTCAGTCCCACACTCCTGAGCTTTGGGCACTCTGTGCGGAGGGGAGCGGGCAGGTCAGAAGGCCTCCTCGTAGGACTGCTCCTGGGCATGGCCAAGGGGGCCATCACCCGGTCTAGGCGATCGAGGGGATCATTCAGCCCAACTGCCTGCCTCTCTTCCATGGTTACATCCGAGCCAGGGTGTCCTTGGAGATGGAGCATGCAGTGTTCACCGGTACGCTCGCGGCCTTCCATGACAGGTGGGCGCCGGAGGGACTAGAGTGCATCGTCACCCCCGGCAACCAAATTTTAATTTGTTCGACCAATGTTTAAAGTTTAATTTGTTTAAGTTGTCAGTTTTAGTGCCCCCCCCTTTAATCAGGGGGCACTTGATTTACAGGTGCAACTTAAAATAGTTGTAGAGCTGTTGAGTTGGGAGTGGCTTAGCCAGTCAATTGATGTTCACAAGACTCAATAAAAACCCAGCCAGTTGGGTTTGGGGGATCCACGATGAGACAAATGGTTGTGAGCCTGGTGGATGAACAGGTAATGTGTAGTGTGATTGTTAAACTTTTGCTAATAAACCAATTAATTCTTAATAGCAATGTATTGCTATGAATTCTCAAGCAAAAAACCCATGAAGCAAATATATTACAACGTCCACTTGAGAGGGCAGATGGGGCAGTTAAATGTCTCAGGGCTCTAATATTATTGCCCTACCATGAACCCATGCTCTTCTCTAACAAGGCTCCAAGCCATCGACAAAGTCTCTCAAAATAATTCCTTACCTGCAGGTTGCCCAGCCTCCCGGATTTCTCCGGAGTCTACAAACATTAAAGAATCATCCCCAGAGACACTATATAAGAACATAAGTAATAGGAGCAGGAGTAGGCCATACGGCCCCTTGAGCCTGCTCCACCATTCAATAAGATCATGGCTGATCTGATCATGGACTCAGCTCCACTTCCCTGCCAGTTTCCCATAACCCCTTATCCCCTTATCGATTAAGAAACCGTTTATTTCTGTCTTAAATTTATTCAATGTCCCAGCTTCCAAAGCTCTCTTAGGTAGTGAATTCCACAGATTTACAACCTTCTGAGAGATGAAATTCCTCCTCATCTCAGTTTTAAATAGGCGGCCCCTTATTCTAAGATCATGCCCTCTAGTTCGAGTCTCCCCCATCAGTGGAAACATCCTCTCTGCATCCACCTTGTCAAGCCTCTCATAATCTTATATGTCTCGATAACATCACCTCTCATTCTTCTGAATTCCAATGAGTAGAGGCCAAACTTTCCTCATAAGTCAACCCTCTCATCCCCAGAATCAACCGAGTGAACCTTCTCTGAACTGCCTCCAAAGCAAGTATATCCTGTCGTAAATATGGAAACCAAAACTGCACGCAGTATTCCAGGTGTGGCCTTGCCAATACCTTATCTAGCTGTAGTAAGACTTCCCTGCTTTTATACTCCATCCCCTTTGATATAAAGCCCAAGATACCATTGGCCTTCCTGATCACTTGCTGTACCTGCATACTATCCTTTTGTGTTTCATGCACAAGTACCCCCAGGTCCCGCTGTACTGCGGCACTTTGCAATCTTTCTCCATTTAAATAATAACTTGCTCTTGTTATTGCTACTGTCAGCAATGCAGGAGAAAAATGATAGGAGCGTCAAAAAAAGATCGGAAATGGGGAGAAAAAAAGGCTGTTTGACTGGTGGTCATCAATTATCCGATCGCGTAATAATTAGCGTGGGGAGGCGGAGTGCCATGAGCATGGGCATGGTGGGAGACCAATGGCGGGAGAGTGGGGGCGGGACAGTCGCAGGTCATGTGATCACACCTTCTGGATTACATCCAGCCATTTGTTGGCAAAAGTAGTCCTTCTGTGTGTAGCACGAGGACCTGAGTCCAACTACCACCCTAGCAACTGAGAGAGACTTCCTGTATGCTGGGTGCAGTGAAATCGATTATTACTCCATTATAAATAGATCATCACAACAACAACAACAACTTGTCTTTATATAGCGCCTTAGACGTAGTGGAACGTCTCAAGGCGCTTCACAGGAGTATTATGAGATTTTTTTTAAATTGACACCGAGCTGCATAAGTAGAAATTAATGCAGGTGACCAAAAGCTTGGTCAAAGAGGTAGGTTTTAAGGAGGAAAGAGAGGTAGAGAGGCGGAGAGGTTTAGGCAGGGAGTTCCAGAGCTTAGGGCCCAGGCAACAGAAGGCACGGCCACCAATGGTTGAGTGATTATAATCACCCCCATAATAAATAACTAATCACTCTACAATAAATAGATAATCAGTCTATAATAAATAGATAATCAGTCGATAATAAATAGATAATCAGTCAATAATAAAGAGGTAATCAGTCAATAATAAATAGACACCTTAGCGTCGGGTTGGGTGCGGGGGACGGGGTCATGTATCCCCAGCGCACTCTGCAGACTTCTTTTACCTGAAGTACTCCAATTGAGTTAGTCATGTGGGTTTCCAGCCAATTAACTGGAGCGGGTCTGATGACGTCATGGATGATTTGACTTCAGCTCAGCGACTTAAAGGTGCAGATGAGAGTTGAAGGCTGTTGGAGGAGATCCAGATTTTTGCCTCAGCGTATGCTGCTCTTTGAGGTAGACGAATTAGTTACACTGTGGAGGTTTAACCATTTCTAAGCAAGGATGCAGACTCACTGTCGAAAGGCTGTGCCCAGGTTTACTGATTCCTCCCTGGAAATCCTGCTCCAGGGAGTGAGAGCCCGCAGGGAGGTCCTCTTCCCTGGTGACGGGAGGAGGAGGCCAGCAGCTGAAACAAAGAGGGCATGGCAGGAGATCGCCGAGGGAGTGAGCAACAGGACTGTTGTCAGTCGCTCCTGGATCCAGGGTAGGAAACAATTTAATGACCTCAGGCGGTCAGGAAAGGTGAGTGCAATGCCACATTTAACTACATCTGATGTGCCTGTCACCCCAACCCCATCACTCTGCCTTCCCAAAGCTACTCCTGCGCATAACTCCTCACATCAACCTACCTTGCAACTGCACCCATCCCTCCCTGTCTACGCACCGAGTCATATCCCCATCTGACTATCCACCACTGACACTCAATCATAGCAAGTACAACTATCGGACTCCGCCATTTGGCAATGTCACACCTTTCCCTCAGTCACCCTCTACAGATGTAGTCCACCCATTCCCTTACACTCACTCCATCACTCTCACTCAAAGTTCTCTTGTTTCCCTCCTTGCAGGAGAAGGGAGCCCACAACAACAGGGAGAGGCTGAGAAGCGGAGGTGGACCTCCAATCTGCACTGCACTGACGCCATCAGAGGAGGAGCTGCTCGACATAAGCGCAGTTGCAGAGCAGCTGGTGGTGGGAGATGGAGAGAGGGGGACCTCCCAGCAACCTGGTAACAGAATGAAATATCACACAGCCACATGGTATACAACAGTCACTCACGGTGACATGTCAACACCCAGTGAAATATGCTCATGTGTATAGACATAGAAACATAGAAACATAGAAAATAGGTGCAGGAGTAGGCCATTCGGCCCTTCGAGCCTGCACCGCCATTCAATAAGATCATGGCTGATCATTCCCTCAGTACCCCTTTCCTGATTCATCTCTATACCCCTTGATCCCCTTAGCCGTACGGGCCATATCTAACTCCCTCTTGAATATATCCAATGAACTTGAATCAACAACTCTCTGCGGCTGGGAATTCCACAGGTTAACAACTCTCTGAGTGAAGAAGTTTCTCCTCATCTCAGTCCTAAATGGCCTACCCCTTATCCTAAGACTATGTCCCCTGGTTCTGGACTTCCCCAACATCGGGAACGTTCTTCCCGCATCTATGAGATCCCCTCTCACCCTTCTAAACTCCAGTGAATAAAGGCCCAGCTGATCCAGTCTCTTCTCATATGACAGTCCAGCCATCCCTCGAATTAGTCTGGTGAACCTTCGCTGCACTCCCCCAATAGCAAGAACGTCCTGCCTCAGATTAGGAGACCAAAACTGAACACAATATTCCAGGTGAGGCCTCACCAAGGCCCTGTACAACTGCAGTAAGACCTCCCTGCTCCTATTTTCAAATTCCCTAGCTATGAAGGCCAACATAACATTTACCTTCTTCACCGCCTGTTGTACCTGCATGCCAACCTTCAATGACTGATGAACCATGACACCCAGGTCTCGTTGCACCTCCCCTTTTCCTAATCTGCCACCATTCAGATAATATTCTGCCTTCGAGTTTTTGCCCCCAAAATGGATAACCTCACATTTATCTACATTATACTGCATCTGCCATGCATTTGCCCACTCATCTAACCTGTCCAAGTCACCCTGCAGCCTCTTAGCGTCCCCCTCACAGCTCACAGTGTTGCTGCAAGACGAATACCCGCTTCCGAGAGCGGAGGATTTCTTTGCCACGCTGGCAGGTGGAAAGCTGTTCACGAAGCTGGATCTCACTTCGGCCTACATGACGCAGGAACTGACGGAAGATACCAAGCTTCTGACCACCATCACGACGCACAAAGGATTATTTGTCTACAACAGGTGCCCGTTTGGCATTCGTTCAGCAGTGGCTATCTTTCAGCGAAACATGGAAAGCTTGCTCAAGTCCATCCCTGGAACGGTCGTATTCCAAGACAACATCCTTATAACGGGTCGAGACACCGAGGAACATCTCCGCAACCTGGAGGAGGTGCTACGCCGATTGGATCGGGTAGGCTTGCAGCAGGAAAAGGCCAAGTGCGTGTTTTTGGCCCCAGAGGTTGAGTTCCTGGGCAGGAGGGTTGCCGCAGATGGGATCCGGCCCACTGAATCAAAAACTGAGGCGATTCGCCGGGCGCCCAGGCCTGGCAACATGTCGGAGTTGCGATAATTCCTGGGACTTTTGAATTATTTTGGGAACTTTCTGCCGAACTTAAGCACATTGTTGGAGCCGTTACACACGCTCCTCTGTAAAGGGTGTGAATTGTTTTAGGGGGATTGTCAAGAACGGGATTTCAATAAGGCGAGGAACCTGCTGTGTTCCAACAAACTGTTGACTTTGTATGACCCCTGTAAAAAACTGGTTTTAACATGCGATGCATCATCCTACGGGGTTGGGTGTGTTTTGCAGCAGGGTAACGATGACGGCCGACTCCAACCGGTGGCTTAAGCCTCCAGGTCGCTCTCCCAGGCAGAGCGTGGATACGGCAGGTCGAGAAGGAGGCACTCGCGTGTGTGTACGGTGTGAAAAAGATGCACCAGTACCTTTTCGGTAGACAGTTCGAGCTAGAGACGGACCACAAGCCGTTAACATCCCTGCTGTCCGACAGCAAGGCTGTCAAAGCTAACGCGTCAGCTCGCATACAGCGATGGGCCCTTACGCTGGCTGCGTATGACTACACCATACGGCACCGGCCAGGCACTGAAAATTGCGCTGACGCACTCAGCAGGCTCCCACTGGCCACCACCGAGGGGGCGTCGGAGCAGAGCGCCGAGATGGTCATAGCTGTTGAGGCTTTTGACACTGCGGGCTCCCCCATCACAGCCCGACAGATCAAACTCTGGACCAACAGGGACCCCCTCCTATCCGTGATAAAGAAATGTGTCCTGACTGGGAATTGGACACCCGCACGCAGGGCGTGCCCCGAGGAAGTCAGGCCGTTTCAGAGACGGATGGATGAACTCTCCATCCAAGCCAACTGCCTGTATGGGGCAGCTGGATAGTCATTCCCCAGAAAGAAAGGGAAGCGTTCATCAGGGAACTCCACAGCGAGCACCCTGGCATCGTGTTAATGAAGGCCATTGCCCGGTCACATGTATGGTGGCCGGGGATTGACTCAGACCTGGAACACTGGGTTCGCAGGTGCACGATGCTGTGCCCAGCTGGGCAATGCCCCCAGGGAGGCTCCACTCAGCCCTTGGCCCTGGCCCACCAGGCCATGGTCACGCATTCACGTAGACTATGCGGGCCCGTTCATGAGGAAAATGTTCCTGATCGTAGTCGATGCATACTCAAAGTGGATCGAGTGCATCATATTGAACTCGTGCACGACATCCATCACTGTAGAGAGTCTGCGTACGGTTTTTGCGACCCATGGCTTGCCGGACATCCTGGTCAGCGACAATGGTCCATGTTTTACCAGCCATGAATTCCAGGAGTTTATGTCGGGCAATGGTATCAAACATGTTCGGACAGCGCCGTTCAAGCCAGCTTCCGATGGCCAGGCGGAACGGGCGGTCCAAGTCATAAAGCAGGGCATGCTACGCATCCAAGGACTCTCCCTTCAGTACCATCTATCATGCCTCCTGCTGGCCTACAGGTCCTGGCCGCACTCACTCACGGGAGTTCCGCCAGTGGAACTCCTCATGAAACGCACGCTCAAGACGCGGCTGTCCCTCATTCACCCAGCCCTGGCAGACATTGTTGAGGGCAAGCGCCAGTCCCAAACCGAGCTCCATGATCGAGGCTCAAGGGGGAGGTGTATCGAAATAGATGACCCGGTATTTGTTCTTAACCATGCTTTGGGACCCAAATGGCTTGAGGGCACCGTAATTGGCAAAGAAGGAAACAGGGTCATGGTGGTCAGACTAAACAATGGGCAGATATGCCGCAAACACTTGGACCAAGTAAAGACAAGGTTCAGCCTAGACATGGAGGAACCAGAAGAAGAGCATGATGAGATAGCACCCACACCACTGCCAGCGTACGAGCAACAAAGACAGCCCTCAGCATGCACAGTCCCTGCGGCCAGCCCGGAATCACCTCAAGTGACAGAGACGTGTGCTGAGGCTCAGCCACCAGAGCCACAACTGCGGCGCTCCACGAGAGAGCGTCGACCACCCGATAGACTTAACCTCTGAAACTAAAAGACTCAAGCGGGGAGGTGATGTCATGTATTTCACCATCTTGCAATGACAATAGTTATGTAACTGTAACTCATGCACACTGTACCTGTACCCTTGAAATGCATACCCTTACCACAGGGGGTGAGCTTGCGGGAGGCACTCCTCACCTGGGTTTCCAGGTATAAAAGGGGAGGTCCCACCCAGGGTCAGCACTCCTTGGTCCTGGGAATAAAGTGAAGGTCACAGAGTGACCGTGTCTGATATATACATGCCTCGTGTAGTTTGTAACAAGGTGCAGAGACACTACAGAAGGGCTCCTCCAGATCTGTCCAGGCATCTGAAATGAACCTTCAGCATCCCGATTGCTTGCTCTATTACACATCGGGTCGTGATATGGCTTTCAGTATAACACTCCTCATTGCTTGGCCGACTGAAGGGTGTCATCAGCCACATCTTCAATGGATAGCTCTTGTATCCAAGCAGTCAGCCGATAAATCTGGTCAGAGATGCGAAGAGCTGAGGGAGGGTGGACTGGCACAGGATGAAAAAGTCATGACAGTTCCCAGGGAATCTGGCGCACACATGCATGATGATCTTTTTGTGGGTGAAGATGAGCTACACATTGAGGGAGTGGAAGCCCTTGCGATTCATGATCACTCCTGGGTGATGAGGGGGTGCCTTGATGGCCACATGTGTGCAGTCGATGACACCCTGCAACTATGGGAAGCCAGCCAGAGCCGCAAAGCTCACCGCCCGCTCAGTCTGACTGGCTTCATCAGTGGCAAAGTGTACATAATTGGCTGACTTGTGAAACATGGCATTGGTTACCTGGGTGATGCATCTTTGTGCAGCCGACTGCGTGATCCGGCAAATCTCTGGAAGGACCCTGAGGCGAAGAAGTTGAGGGCAGTGGTGACTTTGACAGCCATTGGTAAGGCATGTCCACCAGGTCCTCTGGGCAGCAGGTCTTCTTCCAGAAAGCTGCAAATGTCTGCCAAGAGATGACGCAACATCCTGAGCCTCCTGAGGCACTGCTGGTCAGTCATGCCCAGGATGCTCATCCTCCGCCTATATATCCTGTTGGGGGGTATCATCTCTGGTGAGGTGCAGCATTGTGCTCGTCCCCTCTCTCGTGTGGAGCAGCAGGTCGCTGAGGAGAAAGTTGTTGCTGGTGTTGTTGCTGCTGGGGCTCATCTTGGGCCGAATCTGAGGTCCAAGGTGAAACAGCACAAGCGGCACCCATGCCAATCTGATAGATGTCAGGTTGTCAGTGAAGATCAGAGGCACAATCCTCCAATGTAGTGAGATGACTTCCAATGTACTGAGTGTGGCTTCCGAGGTTGCACAAATCACCTGCAAACTCCCGAAAGCAAATTCTCTGCCACAGTGATGTCAGCAAGAGCCTTTCCTTTAGGCAAGGAAGCAGGTGTGAGCTGTGAGTATTTATCTGATTATTGCAACCGTCATTTATTCAACTCGCAAAATGGCCACTCACCTCTCGCCTTGCTTTCACAGGTGAGCTTCAGGAAGCCTGTGAATCCCGTGCACAACCAGTAAAAGCTGAAAACTCAGGCTAAAAAAGCCTCTTAACAATCTGTTCACGGCCTATGAAATAATTGAAAAAGGTCAGCCGTCTCTCCCGAGCGGGTCTCCGCTGCGCTGAGAAACGCGCCGGAGTTAAAGGCGTAAGTCAGCGGGTTAAAAGCGAGTTCTCGACAGCGCTTTTAACAGCTCACCCGCGAACAGACCTATACTCATCTCAAAAAAAAGAAAGACTTGGATTTATATAGTGCCTTTCACGACCACCGGACGTCTCAAAGCGCTTTACAGCGAATGAAGTATTTTTGGAGTGCCATCATCATAGGCAGTCCCTCGAAATCAAGGAAGACTTGCTTCCACTCCAATTCTCAGGTGACTGTACAGTCCAATACAGGAATTACAGTCTCTGACACAGGTGGACAGACAGTGGTTGAAGGAAAGGGAGGGTGGGACAGGTTTGCCGCACAGTTTTTCCACTGCCTGCGCTTGTTTTCTGAATGCTTTCAGCGACGAGATTCGAGCTGCTCAGCGCCCTCCCAGATGCACTTCCTCCACTTAGGGCGATCTTTGGCCAGGGACTCTCAGGTGTCGGTGGGGATGTTGCACTTTATCAGGGAGGCTTTGAGGGTGTCTGATACATCCTTACTACACAGTATAAATGCATACGAGGCCCATGCTTGAAAGGTCAGTCTGTGACCTGTCCTTTATTCCTTAGCACTCAAGTGATGAAGGTGGGCGGAGCTTCCCCTTTTCTACCCAAACGTCCAGGTTAGGAGTGTCTCCCACAGGTTCACCACCTAGTGGTCATTGTTCTCACGGTGTACAACTTAGGTCAGATTATACATGGGTTACAATGCTGGTTGAATACATGACATCACCTCCCCCCCCCCAAAATCTTATTGGGATAACAGGTTGAGTCTCTCTGGTGGTTTACGCTCCCTTGTAGAGCGCCTGAGTTGGGACTCCGGTTATTGGGTGCTGGCCTGAGTGTCTGCTGTTTGCAGTGCCTCAGGCCTGTCCGGACTGCCCACAGTGACTGGGCTCTCCTCCCTTTGGTTCCGGTGTTCGGTCACCTGTGGTGGAGTGAACTCTATATCGTGTTCTTCCTCTGCTTCTTCTACGGGGTTGCTAAACCTCCTTTTTGTTTGATCCATATGTTTGCGGCAGATTTGTCCATTGGTAAATTTAACTACCAGAATCCTATTTCCCTCTTTGGCAATCATAGTGCCTGCGAGCTATTTGGGCCCTGCAGCGTAGTTGAGGACAAAAACAGGGTCATTTACATCAATACATCGCGCCCTCGCATTCCTGTCATGGTAGTGATATTGTGACTGGCGCCTGCTCTCGACAATTTCTTTCATGGTGGGGTGTATAAGGGATAACCGGGTTTTGAGCGTCCTTTTCATTAGCAGCTCTGCGGGTGGAACCCCTGTGAGCAAGTGTGGTCGGGATCTGTAGACCAACAAGAGGCGTGATAATGCCTTTGTAGGGAACCCCCTTGGATTCTGAGCATCCCCTGTTTGATTATCTGCACTGCTCGTTCTGCCTGGCCGTTTGAGGCCGGCTTGAACGGTGCCGTTCTAACATGGTTAATTCCATTGCCTGCCATGAAGTCCTGGAATTCAATGCTTGTGAAGCACGGGCCATTGTCACTGACCAAGACGTCCGGTAGACCGTGGGCGGCGAACATTGCCCGTAGACTTTCTACCGTGGCAGAGGATGTGCTTGAATTTAAAATTTCACACTCGATCCATTTGGAGTAGGCGTCTACTACAACCAAAAACATTTTTCCCATGAAAGGACCTGTGTAGTCCACATGGATGCGTGACCAAGACTTGGCGGGCCATGGCCAGGGGCTAAGGGGGGCTTCACTGGGTGTGTGCCCAGTTGGGCACACGTGTTGCACCTGCGAACACAAAGTTCCAGATCTGCGCCTATCCCTGGCCACCAAACGTTGACCTGGCAATTGCCTTCATCATGACAATGTCCGGGTGCTCATTGTGGAGTTCTCTGATGAACACCTCTCTGCCCATCTGGGGCATGACTACGCATTTCCCCACAGTAGGCAATCGGCCTGAATCGAGAGTTCATCCCTGGGCCTGTGAAATGGTTTAAATTTCTCAGGGCATGCCCTGTACGTGGCTGCCCAGCCCCATTCAGAACACATTTCTTGACTAGAGACAATAGCGGGTCTCTATTTGTCCAGACTTTAATCTGATGGGCTGTCACGGGTGAGCCTTCGTTTCCGAAAGCTTCAACAGCCATGACCATCTCAGCAGCATGCTCGGTAGCCCCTTCAGTGGTGGCTAGTGGGAGCCTGCTGAGTGCATCGGCGCAGTTTTTGGTGCCCGGTCTGTGCCGAATTGTATAGTCATAGGCGGCTAACGTGAGTGCCCACCTCTGTATGCGGGCCGATGCGTTTGCATTTATGGCCTTGTTGTTGGCCAAAAGGGACGTTAGGGGTTTGTGATCTGTCTCCAGCTCAAATTTCCTGCCAAACAGGTACTGGTGCATTTTCTTTACCGCATCTACACATGCGAGCGCCTCCTTTTCTACCATCCCGTAACCTCTTTCTGCCTGGGACAGACTCCTGGAGGCATAAGCTACCGGCTGTAATTGACCCTTGGCATTGACCTGCTGCAACACACAACCGACACCATAGGACGACGCATCGCACGTTAACACAAGTTTCTTACATGGGTCATATAGCGTTAACAGATTGTTGGAACATAACAAATTGCGTGCTTTATTAAACGCCCTTTCCTGGCTGTCCCCCCAGACCCATTCGCGACCTTTGCGTAGGAGCACGTGTAGCGGCTCTAGCAGCGTGCTCAATTTGGGAAGAAAGTTACCAAAATAGTTCAGGAGCCCCAGGAACGAATGCAGCTCCGTCGTGTTCCGGGGTCTGGGTGCTCTCTGGATCGCTTCCGTCTTGGATGCAGTGGGTCTGATCCCGTCTGCTGCTACCCTCCTCCCCAGGAATTCTACCTCTGGAGCTAGGAAGACGCACTTCGCCTTTTTCAGTCGCAGCCCTACCCGGTCCAGTCTGCGTAGCACCTCCTCCAGGTTGTGGAGGTGTTCTTCAGTATCGTAACCTGTCATGAGGATGTCGTCCTGAAAAACCACCGTCCCTGGAATCGACTTGAGGAGGCTTTCCATATTTTGTTGGAAGATCGCGGCGGCCGAGCGAATCCCGAACGGACATCTGTTGTACTCAAACAACCCCTTGTGTGTCGTGATGGTGGTCAGCTTCTTCAACTCACTCACCAGCTCCTGGGTCATGTAAGCTGAGGTCAGGTCCAATTTTGAAAAAAGTTTGCCACCGGATAGCGTCGCAAAGAGGTCCTCCGCTCTCAGTAGCGGGTACTGGTCTTGGAGTGACACCCGATTGATGGTGGTCTTGTAATCGCCACATATCCTGACCGACCCATCCGCCTTGAGCACCGGCACAATCGGGCTCGCCACGGGGCAGCAGGCTGGCTGGGGGGGAGTCAGTGAGTATCGGGGACCACGGGGCAGCAGGCGGGCTGGGGGGTGGTCAGTGAGGATCGGGGGCAGCAGGCGGGCTGGGGGTCAGTGAGGATCGGGGGCCACGGGGCAGCAGGCGGGCTGGGGGTCAGTGAGGATCGGGGGCCACGGGGCAGCAGGCGGGCTGGGGGTCAGTGAGGATCGGGGGCCACGGGGCAGCAGGCGGGCTGGGGGGTGGTCAGTGAGGATCGGGGGCCACGGGGCAGCAGGCGGGCTGGGGGGGGTCAGTGAGGATCGGGGGCAGAAGGCGGGCTGGGGGGGGTCAGTGAGGATCAGGGGCAGAAGGCGGGCTGGGGGGGTCAGTGAGGATCGGGGGCAGCAGGCGGGCTGGGGGTCAGTGAGGATCGGGGGCCACGGGGCAGCAGGCGGGCTGGGGGTCAGTGAGGATCGGGGGCCACGGGGCAGCAGGCGGGCTGGGGGGTGGTCAGTGAGGATCGGGGGCCACGGGGCAGCAGGCGGGCTGGGGGGAGGTCAGTGAGGATCGGGGGCAGCAGGCGGGCTGGGGGGGGTCAGTGAGGATCGGGGGCCACGGGGCAGCAGGCGGGCTGGGGGGTGGTCAGTGAGGATCGGGGGCCACGGGGCAGCAGGCGGGCTGGGGGGTGGTCAGTGAGGATCGGGGGCCACGGGGCAGCAGGCGGGCTGGGGGGTGGTCAGTGAGGATCGGGGGCCACGGGGCAGCAGGCGGGCTGGGGGGTGGTCAGTGAGGATCGGGGGCAGCAGGCGGGCTGGGGGTCAGTGAGGATCGGGGGCCACGGGGCAGCAGGCGGGCTGGGGGGGGTCAGTAAGGATCGGGGGCCACGGGGCAGCAGGCGGGCTGGGGGGGGTCAGTAAGGATCGGGGGCAGCAGGCGGGCTGGGGGTCAGTGAGGATCGGGGGCCACGGGGCAGCAGGCGGGCTGGGGGGTGGTCAGTGAGGATCGGGGGCCACGGGGCAGCAGGCGGGCTGGGGGGTGGTCAGTGAGGATCGGGGGCAGAAGGCGGGCTGTGGGGGGGTCAGTGAGGATCGGGGGCCACGGGGCAGCAGGCGGGCTGGGGGGGGTCAGTGAGGATCGGGGGCCACGGGGCAGCAGGCGGGCTGGGGGGGGTCAGTAAGGATCGGGGGCAGCAGGCGGGCTGGGGGTCAGTGAGGATCGGGGGCCACGGGGCAGCAGGCGGGCTGTGGGGGGGTCAGTGAGGATCGGGGGCCACGGGGCAGCAGGCGGGCTGGGGGGGGGTCAGTAAGGATCGGGGGCAGCAGGCGGGCTGGGGGGGGTCAGTGAGGATCGGGGGCCACGGGGCAGCAGGCGGGCTGGGGGGGGTCAGTGAGGATCGGGGGCCACGGGGCAGCAGGCGGGCTGGGGGGGGTCAGTGAGGATCGGGGGCCACGGGGAAGCAGGCGGGCTGGGGGGGGTCAGTGAGGATCGGGGACCACGGGGCAGCAGGCGGGCTGGGGGGGAGTCAGTGAGGATCGGGGGCCACGGGGCAGCAGGCGGGCTGGGGGGGAGTCAGTGAGGATCGGGGACCACGGGGCAGCAGGTGGGCTGGGGGGGGGGTCAGTGAGGATCGGGGGCCACGGGGCAGCAGGTGGGCTGGGGGGGGGGTCAGTGAGGATCGGGGGCCACGGGGCAGCAGCAGGGGGCGGGCAGTGAGGATCGGGGTCGAGGGGAGGCCAGTGGAGCTGGTAGGGCGGTGTCGGAAGAAGATCAGGGCCAGGAGCAGCACGGGAATGGCCGGAGGAACACGGGGGTGTAGGCCTGGCGGGGGATAGGAGGTTAAAGATGGTGGGAGAGGCCTGCAGGGGGATTGGAAGACTAAGGGGGAGATCAGAAGACTGAGGAGAGTGGAAGCCTGGAGTGGGGGGCTGGAGGTGATTAGAGGTCTGGGGGGGAGGCCTGTGGGGATTAGAAACCACATGGGGGTATCGAATCATGGGGTTGTGTTAGGCAGGGACCCTGGATTCAAGAGGTAAGTGTAAAAGCACTTACCTCATGGACCCAACAGCACTCACCTTGTATGAGTTGGTGGGTTTCGTGCGGTGTGGAAAACCCGACCAGCTAAAGTTAAATTCAAAATGGAGATGAAAGCCAAGGCTTCCAGCCTCATTATTATATTTAAATAGTCGACCCGCCTCCTGGCAGCAGATTGGCTGCCTGCCTCTGTTAAAACCTGAAGTGGGCGGGTTGGAGTTGGGTTGAGGTCAGGATTCAGATTGCTAACACTTTAACTACCCCCATGCCCTCTTTTTAGGTTAGAATCCCCCCTCCCCAAATTCCTGGGGGTTAAATTGGTTAAGTCGCCAAAACAGACGCAGGCATCACAATGCCCCCTGCTGGTTTAACTGATTGCTGCATGCAGCCAGTGCTCCCCGTGATGTTCATTGACTGCACCCATCAGCAGGGGGCCCGACAGCGCCAGTGCCTGGCACTACTTAATGCCAGCCTGCACCGCCATCATAGAAAGGTCATTAAAGCCATAGGGCTGGATTTTTGGTTCTGCTCATTTCGGGCGGTAATGGTGGCGGGGCGGGAAAGCTAGCACCCAGGAACAGTTTGCGCCTCAGTCAGCAAAATTCGTCAGCTGGGCCCCGAGTGTGGGGTAGGGCGCTAAGGGAGGCGTTACACACCTCTCTCAGGGCGCTTGGCCGGCTGAGCAACTGAAAATCCTGAGCTAATGAGCCAGCCTCGGAGCGCCATAACAGAGGCCTGGGGGGGGAAAAAACCTGAAAAAATCCATCAAAATATTCACAATAAATAGCTCACGCCACCACAACATAAATCGCAAAAGAAATAACATAAAACCAATCACACTTACCTGAGGTGGACATTACTTACCTCACTGCTGCCGCTACGGCTTGGACTGCCCGCTTCCACAGGTGGTCCCACCAGGGGGCACTACGGAGCTCTACAGATCAGGTGACATCCAAAAATCGAACTGGTATCGCAACCAGGAGCGTTGCACACCGGCTCGCCTCTTCTGGCCGGTAATGCTCCGCGTCCTGTCGATACCGGCACCAAAGGTCCTGGCGGGGTGCTGGTAGCTGGCCGCCCGCCCAGAAGTGCTCACCGCCTCCATTGACGTCCCTCCGGGGCGAAAACAGGGACAGCAGAATAGTGAAAATCCAGCCCCTTGAAAGTATTCAGCATTGATTCACCAGGACGATACCAGGGATGGGAAACTAGTTATGTGGAAGGACTTGAGATACTGCGACTAGTTCTACGGGAACAAACAAAACAAAGAGGAGATTTAACAGAGATTTTTTTTAAATATGAAGGGCTTTGACAGAGTGAATAGTAAAAGACTATCTTCTCTGGTTGGGGAGTCAGCGATGTGGGATCATCAATTTATTATTAGGGACATGGCAACAGTACACTTAGAAAATCATAATAGGATTGGGCAGAGTCAACATGGATTTATGAAAGAGGAAATCATGTTTGACAAATCTGTTCGAGTTTTTTGAGATTGTAACTCGCAGGGTAGATAAGGGGGAGCCAGTGGATGTGGTGTATTTGGATTTTCAGAAAGCATTCAATGAGGTGCCACACAAGAGGTTATTACACAAAATAAGGGCTCAAGGGATTTTGGATAAAATATTAGCACGGATTGAGGATTGGTTAACAGCCAGAAAACAGAGAATAGGAAGTATTCGGGTTGGCAGTATTTAACTACTGGAGTATTGCAAGGATCAGTGCTGGGGCCCCAGTTATTCATAATCTATATCAATGTCTTAGATGAAGGATCCGAGTGTAATGTATTCAAGTTTGCTGACAATACAAAACTAGGTGGGAATGTAAGTTGTGAGGAGGACGCAAAGAGACTTCAAGGGAATATAGGCAGGCTAAGTGAATGGGCAAGAACATGGCAAAAGGAATATAATGTGGAGAAATGTGAAGTTATCCACTTTGGTAGGAAAAATAGAAAAGCAGAATATTTTTTAAATGCTGAGAGATTGGGAAATGTTGGTGTTCAGAGAGACCTGGGTGTCCCTGTACACGAATCACTGAAAGTTAATATGCAGGTAAAGCAAGCAATTAGGAAAGCAAATTGTACGTTAGTCTTTATTACAAGAGGATTTGAGTATAAGAGTAAAGACATCTTACTGCAATTATATAGGGCCCTGGTGAGACCACACCTGGAGTATTGTGCACAGTTTTGGTCTCCTTACCAAAGGAAGAATATACTTGCCATTGAGGGAGTGCAACAAAGGTTCACCAGACTGATTCCTGGATGGGGGGATTGACCTATGAGGAGAGATTGAACAGACTAGGCCTATATTCTCTAGAGTTTAGAAGAATGAGAGGTGATCTCATTGAAACATTCACATTTCTTCCAGGGTTTGACAGGGTAGATGCAGGGAGGATGTTTCCTCTGGCTGGGGAGTCTAGAACCAGGGGTCAGTCTCAGAATAAGGGGTCAGCCTTTTAGAGCTGAGATGAGGAGAAACTTCTTCACTCGGAGGGTGGTGAATCTTTGGAATTCGCTATCCGAGAGGGCTATGGAGGCTCAGTCTTTGAGTATATTCAAGGCAGAGATGGATAGTGTAAGGGGATAAAAAAACAGTCACTAGAGTGGAGACAGACCGATGGTCACGAATGGAAATACTGAAGGTCGTGAATTGATCTGACACGTAAAATGGTCCAGATTAAAAGAACTTATCAGTATTAGGAGATTCTGAGGAATCAGGAGTTCTCCTGTCTTACGGTATGGATTGTAATATTGACCGATTATGTAAAACTTGCTTATGTATGTGAAGCACGCTTATACATCCGCTTACATTGGGTTAAGAGGGAAGCAGCAATGCCTGATGATTAATGAACCATCCATTGGATTAACCTTAGAACAGACTCATGGAAGCGTATATATTTAGTACATTACAAGGACACAAATGGTTGGGAACATAGATTATAGCAGCATGAGAACAAGATGGTATTGACTGGTAGTTTTGACTAGAGTTCTTGGGAGAGGGATAAGGAGGCACCACCCTGGAAAACAAAGTTAATCAACATGTTATGAGGAACTGAGGCAAAGTTGACACCATGGGAGATGGACAGGTGGGGGAACCATTCAGAGCCAGTCTGAACAGTAGGCCAATCGGTGATTTTGTAGGAGGGTCACACACCTCGAAAAACTGTATAATTTTAATTGTAAAACCTTTGGTCGGGTAAGTGTTCATTGGAACCCTTCCCTAGCATGTTCGAATAAAAACTGGTTAAACCAAAGTTTCATCTGAGTGATTCCATGGTCGCTATACAATATGGGCAGGTGTCGATTCCTTATACCTTGAGGAAGAGAAGTCTTCTTTTTACCCCAACAGATGGGTTTTTGGATATTAAGGGAATCAAGGGATATGAGGATATTGCGGGAAGGTGGAGTTGAGGAAGATGATCAGCCATGATCTTATCGAATGCCCGAGCAGGCTCTCAGGGCCAAATGGCCCACTCCTGCTCCTATTTCGTATGTTCTTGTGTTCTTATGTAATTTTAAATCAGTACTAAGAGAGGGAGGAGTGAGATTAAGAGGAATTTCTTTGCACAGACAGTTGTTGGAGCAAGGAATGCTTTGCCACAGGAACTGGTCGAGAGAGAGACAGTTGCAGCTTTTCAGGGAAAAGTGGATAAACATTTGAAGTAGGTAGAGATACAAGGCTATGAGGAGAGAGCGTGGCAGTAGGGTTAGTGTTGGATTACTCTCACAAAAAGTCAGCACCGGGACGACGGCCTCCTTCTGTGCTGTAAATCTCTATGGTTCTCTAGTAGACCTATGGAGGGCGGCGGTCTGGCAAAACATGTGAGATCCATTAAGGAATATCGATTTCCCACCGCGGTGAGGTTTGCACAGCTGCAAAACAATGTCATCATTTTCTTAGTTGCCAAATGTAACAGTCAGACCTCCATGTTCAATTCTGTGACCAGCAGTCAAGACCGTTGTAGCTTGAATCAGAATTACACCCCCCAGACAGAGCACAACCTTCTCCTACTGTAGCAATGAGACGACTGAAGGGAAAAACACTCAACCCTAATCACAGTGTGGAACAGAGCATTGTTCCTAAGGTAAGTAGAGGAGATGGGCTAGAAATTGCGTAGTGTCCCGTTTGGGGCGATAACATTTGCGGGAATGTAAAAGTATTGCCGGGCAGTAAAGATTTGATTCTGCCGGGAGCTTATGCTTTAGCACTCCAAGGAGGAAGAGAAGTGCTAAATCAAGCACTATCATTTCCCTTAGAGCACTAAAGGGAGTGAGAGGGGCGGTGTCGGCAGAGCGCTGAGCAATGTTGGGGGCAGCACTGCCGGTTTTATAGGCTCCTTCCCTCGCTTACAGGAAGGAATTGAATCCTCAGGCTGTGTTGGGTGGGGGAGGACACCTGCGATTATCACATAGCAGCCCTAAGCACTCAAAGAGAATGCAGGGCTGAGCAATCGCTGGGTCCAAAAAAAGCAAAATGCAACACATTAGGGAGATAAATAAATGTTTGCCCTAGCTGACCACAACTGCCTTTAATTAGCGCTCCCCAAGCGGCCAGCCGAGGTGACAATGCCTCCTGCAGCTGCCTTTGTTGACGCCCGGCGATGCTGCAGGGGGCAGGGGCGAATATCACATCTGGGGCGGTAATGAGGTGCTGCGCACCGGATGATATCATGATCTCCGGGACACAAGAGAGCGAGGCGGCAAGCGTTAGCGGCATTGCAAACCCGCCAGGGAAGTTCATGGGCATCGTTGAATTTACCGTGCCCATTCAGTAACCCCTTAGCGCCCTGTTACTGCCCCCAGCAGTCACTAACAGGAGGCACAAACCAGGCCAATTTCCCACCCCCGGGGGTTCCATTTGTGGGGAGACCAAAACTAGGGGCCATAAATATAAGATGGTCACTAATAAATCCACCGAGAATTCAGGAAAAACCTCTTTAATCAGAGAGTGGTTAGAATAACGATCTCCACAAAAAGAAGTTGAGGCGAATAGCAGAGATGCATTTCCGGGAAAGCTGGATAAACACATGAGGGAGAAAGGTTATGCTGATAGGGTGAGATGGAGGGGTGGGAGGAGGCTCATGTGGCATAAATACCAGCAGAGACCAGTTGGTCTGAATGGCCTGAGTCTGTGCTGTAAATTCGATGTAATTCTATGATATCTCGCTGTGAATCACCAGTTAATAATAAACAATTCACAGAAAACCGATTATTTGCTGCGGTGGAATGGACTACGGATGTAAAGCTGATCCCACGCACACTCCTGGCCTGTCTGAACGATCGAGGAACCCAAAGGCGCTGTGTTTAGTCTCTCTCAGCTCTCTGCGGCTCCCAGAATATGGCACTGATTGCAAAACCTAAGTTGGAATGATTTCCCCATCCCAACATTGCCCGAGCTGGATCCCTGGTCGAAAACTCTGGCGTGTTTGATCTGGGCATCTGTGCATTCCACTCAAACTGAAGTTACAATTCTTGGTCTCCCTCTTAGAAACATAGAAACATAGAAAATAGGTGCAGGAGTAGGCCATTCGGCCCTTCCAGTCTGCACCGCCATTCAATGAGTTCATGGCTGAACATGCAACTTCAGTACCCCATTCCTGCTTTCTCACCATACCCCTTGATTCCCCTAGTAGTAAGGACTTCATCTAACTCCTTTTTGAATATATTTAGTGAATTGGCCTCAACAACTTTCTGTGGTAGAGAATTCCACAGGTTCACCACTCTCTGGGTGAAGAAATTCCTCCTCATCTCGGTCCTAAATGGCTTCCCCCTTATCCTTAGACTGTGTCCCCTGGTTCTGGACTTCCCCAACATTGGGAACATTCTTCCTGCATCTAACCTGTCTAGCCCCGTCAGAATTTTAAACGTTTCTATGAGGTCCCCTCTCATTCTTCTGAACTCCAGTGAATACTAGCCCAGTTGATCCAGTCTTTCTTGATAGGTCAGTCCCGCCATCCCGGGAATCAGTCTGGTGAACCTTCGCTGCACTCCCTCAATAGCAAGAATGTCCTTCCTCAGGTTAGGAGACCAAAACTGTACACAATACTCCAGGTGTGGCCTCACCAAGGCCCTGTACAATTGTAGCAACACCTCCCTGCCCTTGTACTCAAATCCCCTCGCTATGAAGGCCAACATGCCATTTGCTTTCTTAACCGCCTGCTGTACCTGCATGCCAACCTTCAATGACTGATGTACCATGACACCCAGGTCTCTTTGCACCTGCCCTTTTCCTAATCTGTCACCATTCAGATAATAGTCTGTCTCTCTGTTTTTACCACCAAAGTGGATAACCTCACATTTATCCACATTATACTTGGAATGACCACAGCTCACCACAGTTGGCCTCTGTGTAGGAAGTTTTACATTGCTTGTTTGGTGAATGTGTGAGGGGGGTTTGCAATCCTTGAGACTACTATCGGTTAACCTTTTGTCGGACTTGAGGTGAAATTACATCTTCTTGCCAATTTTCCCCCCTCCCTTTCTCTCATGAAGTTGGGGTACAGTCCCACAGGGCCCGAGCACCTTTGGGTACCTAATCTAGTGCTAATGAGTTGAACCCAATTCTCTCCTCAGCCAATGTCCACATGACCAGCAGGACTCAATCGACAGCAGTCAGGACAAGGAACCCTGGAAGGGTTTCCCACTCACCGACATAGACCCCAGCTGTAGAATCCCTAACTCTGCCCCAACTGAGGGGCATAGACGCCAGTTGTACACTGCCTAACTCTACCCCAACTGAGGGACATAGAGTCCAGTTGTACACTGCCTAACTCTACCCCAACTGAGGGACATAGAGCCCAGTTGTAGAGTGCCTGAGATCAGCACAGAATCTCATAGCTCAGGTCTACGCCAAACAAATTGTAGAATTTCTATAACATCTTGAAACAGAGAAGCATGTTTGACACCAAGTTTCATTTCAATAGAAATAGCGGAGAGACATCAATATATTGGAGAGGGTTCCATCAAATCCAGCAAGGATGACTGAAGGACTTTCACCTCAAAGTTGTGAGGTGACACACACACACTTGAACTTGTTTTCAATGGGAAAAAAAAAGGTGGAAGGAGAGAAGATTCTGGTCACCAAAATCCTGAGAGACAAATTCTGATGGTGTGTGAGTGAGCTTACATTGGGAGCAGAGGAATGGGCACTGGTTTAATATTAACATGCCTCGAGTGAGACTTACAATTCAAAGAAACATAGGACTAGGCTCCCAGTGAAAGCAGTTAAGGATGAGACAATTAGCCCATTTAAAAAGGAACTGTACAGCTATCTGGTTGAGATTCAAGGAAATGGGGTAAGTACAGAGCGAGATGGCCAATTAATCTTTGGACATCAATGGTTCCTGTACTGTGGGGTTGGGAATCAACAGTTCCTGTACTGTGGGGTCGGCACTCTGTGAAAGAAAAACTTATATTTATGTAGCGTTTTGCATGATCACCAGACATCTCAAAGTACTTTTGGAGCATAGTCACTGTTGAAATGGAGGAAACATGGCAGCCAATTTGCACACAGCAAGCTCCCACACACAGCAATGTGATAACAGCCAGATAATCTGTTTTTGTTATGTTGATTGAGGGAAAGATATTGGCCAGGACACCAGGGATAACTCCCCTACTCTTCTTCAAATTAGTACCATGGGATCTTTTACGTCCACCTGAGAGGGCAGTCAGGGCCTCAGTTTAACATCTTATCTGAAAGACGGCAAACTCTGACAGTGCAGCACTCCCTTAGCACTGCACTGGAATGTCAGCCTAGATTTTTGTGCTCAAGTTCCTGGAGTGGGACTTGAACCCACAACCTTCTGACTCAGAGGCAGGAATGCTACCCACTGAGCCACAGCTGACACTGTAGGCTCAGCACTCAATGGTTCCTGTAATGTACTACCCTAAAGCCAATGAATTTTTATTTTTATTTAATTGTTTTATTCATTCACGGGATGTGTACGTCGGTGGCAAGGCCGGCATTTATTGCCCATTCCTAATTGCCCTTGAGTGGCTTGGCTGGGCCATTTCAGAGGGCAGGTAAGAGTCAACCACATTGCTGTGGGTCTGGAGTCACATATAGGCCAGACCAGGTAAGTACAGCAGGGTTCCTTCCCTAAAGGATATTAGTGAACCTGTTGGGATTTTATGACAATCCATTAGTTTCATGGGGCCCAAAATTGGTGGACTTACTACCCACTGGCGCCAACATACCTCTGCAACATCCGCCCAGTGGCGCTTTCGACATGGCCTGGAGCGGGCGGGAGGGGAGAAACACTGGGAACCAGCCGCCGATGTCAGCGGACGGCCGAGTCACACAACTGACTTCCCGCCCACCGAGCTGCGATATTGAAGCGAATGGGAGTCGGCAGCAGCCGGAGACAGAACGGGGGTGGACCGCTGGCTGGAGGCTGGCCTGTCCCCGACGGTAGGTAAGAAGATGGTGAAAAAAAAATGCGTACACTTTTTGTAAGTTTTTTCTTTACAGGTATTTACCTGGATGGGGTCCCCTGAAGGTCTTCAGATGTTTCTTACATTTTTTTAAATGTTTTTGCTTTTCAGCTCTTCGACCCTCCGTGGGCCTGACTCCATCCTGGGCGGCACTTGGGCGGCAAGCACCTCTGCCGCTGAGAATGAGAGCTCCCGCCGGCTGCCGTCCAGATTGGCGGCGTAAGTCGCTCATTTGCCGCCCGCCGACCTTCGAGGGACCTCACCGATGAAAACCCCGCTCAAAGAGTCGTCAGGTACCTTGGCGGCCATCGGTGGTCCTTTGGGCGGCACTTGGGCGGGCGGGGGCCTTCATCGAATTCTGGCCCATGGTTACTGATAAGCTCATTATAAAGGATAAAATTGAGTACTGTGAACAATGAGTAAGTGTGACTTTAGCTCCTTTAATAAGACTCCAGAGTGCAGGTACCTCATGGGTGGCTTATGTACAGTGCTCCCAAGGGATGCTGGGATCCCTTGGAACTCCAGCAGGTGGGCCCTCTGGTGGTGGTGTGATACAGGTTGCAAAGGGTTAAATACATAACATCACTCCCTCGTAAAGTCAATAGTACACTTATTTACAGGGTGAGATGATCTGGGGCTTTTCGCTCCCTTGTTGATCGTCTCGGTACAAATGCAGGTGTGGGTGAGTTGGTCAGTTCTTCACCGGGCTGCTGGGGATGGTGAGTTCGGCTTCATGGTCAACCATGATGTCAGTTGCCACTTGTGTGTGTGTTGGAGGGGCAAAGTTGGTGGTGTCTTCTTCGGGTTGTTCGTAGCTGTTGGTGAACCGCAATTTGGTTTGCTCCAGATGTTTTCTGCACATTAGTCCATTGGCCAATTTGACCTGAAACACCCTACTCCCCTCCTTGGCTATGACCGTGCCAGCGAGCCATTTGGGACCATGTCCATAATTGAGTACAAACACAGGGTCCTTGACCTCAATATCGCGTGACAAATTTGCGCGGTCATGGTACATACTTTGTTGAGGCCGCCTGGCCTCCACGTGATCATGGAGGTCAGGGTGGACAAGAGAGAGCCTTGTTTTGAGCGCCCTTTTCATGAGCAGCTCGGCTGGGGGAACCCCGGTGAGTGAGTGGGGTCTGGTGCGGTAGCTGAGCAGCACTCAGGACAGGCAGGTCTGCAGGGAGCCTTCCAACACGCGTTTTAAGCTTTGCTTGATGGTCTGAACTACCCGTTCTGCCTGGCCATTGGATGCGGGTTTGAACGGAGCAGATGTGCTTGATCCCATTGTGGGTCATGAATTCCTTGAATTCAGCACTGGTGAAACATGGCCCATTGTCACTGACTAGGACATCAGGCAGGCCGTGCGTGGCAAGCATGGCTAGTAGGCTTTCTATGGTGGCCGTGGACGTGCTTACAGACATTATTGCACATTCAATCCATTTTGAATAAGCATCCACGACAACCAAGAACATTTTGCCTAGAAATATGCCTGCATAGTCCACGTGGAGCCTCGACCACGGTTTTGAGGGCCATGACCACAAACTTAGCGGTGCCTCTCTGGCTCCATTGCTCAGCTGAGAGCAAACGTTGCACTGGTGCACGCATGACTGTAAATCTGAGTCGATGCCAGGCCACCACACATGGGATCTGGCTATGGCTTTCATCATTACAATGCCTGGGTGGGTGCTGTGTAGCTCACAAATGAACGTATCTCTGCCTTTCTTGGGCAAGACCACATGATTACCCCATAAAAGACAATCCGCCTGCAGGGACATTTCGTCTTTGCCTCTGTGGAACGGCTTAATCGCCTCCTGCATCTCTGTTGGGACTCTGGACCAGCTCCCATGGAGGACACAGTTTTTTACCAAGGGCAGAAAGGGATCCTGGCTGGTCCAGGTCCTGATCTGGCGGGCCGTAATGGTGACTTTTCGTTTTCGAATGCATCCATTACATGAGCAAGTCCGCAGGCTGTGCCATTTCCACCCCGGTGGTGGGCAACGGTAGCCGACTGAGAGCATCAGCCAGTTCTCTGTGCCCGGTCTGTGGCGGGTTACATAGTTGGATGCGGGCAGAGGCATTGGTGTTAATCCCTTTGCTCTCAGAGAACAGCGATATGAGCGGCTTGTGGTCAGCTTCAAGCTCAAACTTGAGGCCAAACAAGTACTGGTGCATTTTTTTTACCCCGTAAATGCACGCCAGAGCCTCTTTTTCAATCATGCTGTCGGCCCTTTCAGCCTTGGACAAACTCCTGGACACATAAGCGACCGGTTGCAAAATCCCTGATTCGTTAGCCTGTTGTAGCACACACCTAACCCCGTATGACGACGCATTGCAAGCTAGCACTAATCGTTTACAAGGGTTACACAGGACAAGCAATTTGAACACAACACATTTCTGGCTTTCTCAAAGGCAGCCTCTTGTGAATTCCCCCATATCCAGTCGTTTCCCTTGCGCAGTAACAGATGTAGGGGTTCCAGCAGGATGCTTAACCCGGGTAGGAAATTACTGAAATAGTTAAAGAGTCCCAGGAACGACAGCAGCTCCGTCACGTTCTGTGGTCTCGGCGCGCTCTTGATGGCCTCCGTCTTGCCGTCGGTGGGTCTGATGCCGTCTGCTGTGATTCTTCTTCCCAAGAACTCAACCTCTGGCGCCAGGAAAACACACTTCGAGCGTTTCAACCTGAGTCCCACACAATCCAACCAACTAAGAACCTCTTCCAGATTCTTCAAGTATTCAATGATGTCCCGATCTATAATCGGTATGTCGTCCTGGAAAACCACGGTGCGAGGAACCAACTTTAGCTGGCTCTCCATGTTCCGTTGGAAGATTGCCGCGGCCGACCGAATCCCAAAAGGGCATCTGTTATAGATGAACAGACCTTTGTGCGTGTTGATGCAGGTGAGGCCTTTCGAAGACTCCCTCAGCTCCTGCGTCATGTAGGCCGAGGTCAGGACCAACTTGGTGAACGTCTTCCCTCCAGCCAGGGTCGCAAATAGGTCGTCTGCCTTGGGTAGCGGGTACTGGTCCTGTAGCAAAAAACGGTTAATCGTTATTTATGGTCCCCACAAATTATGACCGTGCCGTCACCTTTGAGTACCGGGACAATCAGACTGGCCTACTCGTTGAATTCCACGAGCGTGATGATGCCTTCTCGCTGCAGCCTGTCTAGCTCAATTTCCACTTTTTCACGAATCATATATGGTACCGCCCGTGCTTTGTGGTGGATGGGTCGCGTACCGGGAACAAAATGGATCTGCACTTTCACCCCCAAGTAGCTTCCAATGTCTGGCTTGAACAACGATGGAAAACTGCTCAGAACCTGGGCACATGAGGCGTCGTCGACGGACGAAATCGCTCTGATATTGTCCCATTTCCAGCAGATTTTTCCCAGCCAGCTTCTGCCACACAGTGTGGGGCCATCCCCTGGCACGATCCACAAGGGAGTTTGTGTACTGCTCCATCATAGAAGACTTCAACTTCTGCTCTGCCAATTACAGGGATCAGTTCCTTGGTGTAAGTTCTTAGTTTGGTGTGAATGGGGCTGAGCTTGGGCCTGTGTGCCTTATTGCATCACAACCTGTCGAAAGCCTTTTTGCTCATTATGGACTGACTCGCACCTGTGTCCAGTTCCATAAATACTGGAATTCCGTTTAGTTCAACTTTCAGCATTAATGGTGGACATTTCGTGGTGAATGTGTGTACCCCATACACTTCTGCCTCCTCGGTTCGAGTCTCCAATTCAGCCTGATCCACAGTAGATCGATCTTCCTCTGCAACGTGGTGGTTTGCAGGATTTGCAGCTCGCCTGCACATTCACTGGAGGTATCCCATTGTTCTGCAACCGTTGCACACATAGCGTTTGAAGCGGCATTGATGGGCCGATGATCACCTCCACTACACCAACAAGATGTTAACTGCCTCACATTAACGATTGATGGCGGACTCTGGGTCATCTGAGGTCGTGTAGCAGCAGCCGGCGTGTATGTTCTGCCATGTATATTCCTGCTCAAAAACGACGTCACTTTGTGCACAGTACTGGCCGAAACCTCTCTACTCTGCGAAATCTGTTTGGTGCTGTCGCTGGTGGACATAAATGTCTGGGCTATCGTTATGGCTTTGCTCAGATTCGGAGTTTCAACAGTCAACAGTTTGCGAAGGATTACCTCATGGCCAATGCCCAGTACAAAAATGTCTCTGAGCATTTGTTCTAGGAATCCCTCAAATTCACAATGTCCTGCGAGGCACCTTAGTTCGGCGACATAGCTCACCACTTTCTGGCCCTCCGACCGTTGACACGTGCAGAAACGATACCTCGCCCGGACCAGCGTACACAATTCTTCATATGATTTAGTTGTTGGTGTTACCGGAGCGAGGAGATTCTTCATGAGGCCATAGGTTGTTGCCCACAAACAGTAAGGAGGATCGCCCTTCATTTGGCAGCGTTCTCGTCCCCTTCCAGCTCGTTGGCCACGAGGTATTGGTCGAGTCTCTCCACGAAGGCCTCCCAATTGACCCCTTCTGAGAACTTCTCCAGGATACCAACTGTTCCATGCATTTTCGCGTGGTTGTTCGTTACCTCGTCGCCAATTGATACACTCATAATAAAGGATGAAACTGAGTACTGTGAACAATGAGTAAGTGTGACCTTAGCTCCGTTAATAAGACTCCAGAGTGCAGGTACCTCATGGGTGGCCTGCTTATATACCGTGCTCCCAAGCGATTCTGGGATCCCTTGGGACTCCAACAGATAGGCCCTCTGGTGGTGGTGTGATACAGGTTGCAAAGGGTTAAATAGATAACAGTCACGATTACTGATTCTAGCCTTTTATTCCAGACTTTTATTTTAATGAATTGAATTTAAATTCCCCATTTACTTGGGAAGTATTCGCTGTTTTTAATGATTGCAATGGATTGTTAAACAGACTGTGGTACACACAGTGGGTCCAAGTTTCGGATGTCCTCCCAGAACAGCGCACTTTGAGAGGCCCGCCTATTTTTTAGAATTAAAAAAGTGCCTAAAACTTACCTCGCGATTCTCCGAGTCCAGCAGGCCAATTTCACATTCAACACGCGCAACACAAGCAACTGGGGGCGGAGCTACAGCCCTGCACCAAAAAGAGTACCGGCAGCTGCGTGCGTGCGCAGTAGCTCCTGGCCCTCCCAGTGCGTCCTGTCTCTGGGCGACCCTATCCCAGGCCGATTGGCCTGCCTGCCCTTACCTCCCCGGCGGCGGGGCCTGTCCGACCAGCACCTCCCCGGCGGCGGGGCCTGTCCGACCAGCACCTCCCTGGCGGCGGGGCCTGTCCGACCAGCACCTCCCTGGCGGCGGGGCCTGTCCGACCAGCACCTCCCTGGCGGCGGGGCCTGTCCGACCAGCACCTCCCTGGCGGCGGGGCCTGTCCGACCAGCACCTCCCTGGCGGCGGGGCCTGTCCGACCAGCACCTCCCTGGCGGCGGGGCCTGTCCGACCAGCACCTCCCTGGCGGCGGGGCCTGCCCGACCAGCACCTCCCTGGCGGTGGGGCCTGTCCGACCAGCACCTCCTCGGCGGCGGGGCCTGTCCGACCAGCACCTCCCCGGTTGCTGGGCCCGCCCGACCAGCACCTCCCTGGCGGCGGGGCCTGTCTGACCAGCACCTCCCTGGCGGCGGGGCCTGTCTGACCAGCACCTCCCTGGCGGCGGGGCCCGCCCGACCAGCACCTCCCTGGCGGCGGGGCCTGTCTGACCAGCACCTCCCTGGCGGCGGGGCCTGTCCGACCAGCACCTCCCTGGCGGCGGGGCCTGTCCGACCAGCACCTCCCCGGCAGCGGGGCCTGTCCGACCAGCTCTTCGGCAGGCTGTTGGAGGGCTCCCGGTGCTGCAGTCGGTGAGTAGAAACTTTTAATTTTTATTTATTGATTGATTTTTTTTTAAATTGATTGGTTGATTTATTGATTTATTAATCATTTATTATTGATGATGGCTGTTTATTGGTAAAAGTGAAGTGTTTAATGCTTTGTAAAATCCCCTAACTTCCTTCTAACTTCCCATGATCCCCACCCAATCTCTCGCTCCCTGCGCCTAATTTATAAAGTGCAGGCAAGGTTTTTCTGAGCGTACAAAAGTGGACACTTACTCCGTTCTAAGTTAGTTTGGAGTAATCTTTCTCTGCCTAAACTTGCAAAAGAGGTGTAAGTGGCTGGTAATGCCCCCTTTTGAAAAAAAAACTGTACTAAAATGAAACTATTCTAACTAACTAGAACTGGAGCAAACTAAGTGCCAAGAATTGCGATTTCTAAGATATTCCATACAAAACTAGTTGCTCCAAAAAAATAGGAGCAACTCGAGCCGAAACTTGGACCCAGATTGGTCGGTGGATAAAGGTTGGTGCAGCTGAACCATGCAGACCACAGGTCTGTCGTGCTCCTGCAATCGGTTCTCCTGTCTCAGCTCAGGGGAGGAAATCAAAGAGAATTGCTCCTGACTGGCTCCTCTCCAGTGATGCCTGCTGGGAAGTGGGCACATGTGGTAGCTGGGTGAGGGCAAGGTCGGGCTCAATGGCGGCGCCTGCTGTAGTCGAATAGCTCCCCTGCATGCCTTGCGCTTGAGTGTCCGAGGAACCGTAGCCCAACACGCATCGACAGCTGCAGGAAGGCAGAAGGGGAGGAAGTTGGCACCAGTCAGCCTTTCCAAATTTGTTTATTTTTAGCCGTTTTTCGATGTGGCGAGCCAAATGTAACAGCTTGTGGAGAAGGAGTCCTGTGTTTATCAGGATTCTGCGGGACTACACATCTCAATGTAGGAGAAGGTGCTGAAAATAAACCTGGTTTAGCTTTCAAGCGCTCAAATTGAAAACGAGATGTGTTTACATTCCAAATGCAGCGCAGCATGTCATCTCAAGTACAAAGTTGTGAAATTTTCTTCCTAGAACATAGTGCCGGATCAACGGTAACTGATCTGAAACACTTTTGTGCAATGAATTCCTCGAGCAATTTTCAGCCCTTCATCAGTAAGCAGTGGGGTTTAATTACTACTGTCAGAGGGACGGACTAACATTGGTCAGATCTACTGGGGACCTGGCATTAACTGCAACACATGTACATTTCCCAGCAATTATACTGAAGTGCAACAGTCCAATTTATTTATTTTTTTGATCCCAGGACCCCTGGTGGACCTTTTGGCAGTTCTGCTGGATATTTTGGCAGAAGCTGTTGGCCGTCCTGGTTGACCTTCTGCCAGCCTTTCGGGATGTTTTAGCAAACCCAGTGGACCTCTTGTCAGCGTTCGATTCCCAAATGCTTGTTGAGCTTCTGACAGCCCTAGTGGGCAGCTTGGCAGCCTCCCGGCAGGCCTTTCGACAATGGTGACTGATCCCTGGCAGCTCCGTGCTCCTGCCGGTGGTCTCCAGTCACTCCCTTCGTGCTCCGACTTAAAACCCTCCTTTTCCATGTTTAACATTGGCAACACAATCAAAGTCTTCATCATCATAGGCGGTCCCTTGAATGAGGATGACTTGCTTCCACATGAGTTCACAGATGTTTCAATGAAGGACCCGATATTCCAGTCCTGAACTCCAATTGAGGGGGTGGAAGATGCCTGTGCGTGGGTTTTTTTAACGTGGGGTGACCGTTGCACATCAGCCACCACACGGGCTTGACAGAGCTAGGCCTTTATCCAGTGGCAAAGGTTAACCAGGACGACTGGAGACCAGCTCTGCTGCACAGGCCTAGTGCGCACACATATTGCAGTGTGGGCTGGCCTATGCTGCCCCTGGGCCCTCGCCTCTTCTGGGCCCCATACCCTCATTTGCCACACCTCCGCCACGATCTCTTGCCGCTCCTCCACCACAAACATTCGCTGTACCTTCACCACAATCTCCCACCGAGTCTCAGCCACGATCCCTCAGCGCTCCTCCGCCTCAATCACTCACTGCACCTCTGCCACGACCTTCCCACTCCTCTGCTTTACCAAGGGCCACGCTCCAAACAGCGACCTGGGTCCTGATGACGTCACCCAATCTTTTGGCCACATTAGAGCTAGTGGCACTATATAAAATTGCCTCAGCTCATCCACTGCTGAAGCCCTCATCCATAAGAACATAAGAATTAGGAACAGGAGTAGGCCATTCGGACCCGCGAGCCTGCTCTGGCATTCAATGAGATCATGGCTGATCTTCTACCTCAACTCCACTTTCCTGCATTACCCCCATATCGCTTGATTCCCTTAATCTCCAAAAATCTATCGATCTCTGTCTTGAATATACTCAACAATTGAGCCTCCACAGCCCTCTGGGGTAGAGAAATCCAAAGATTCATGCCTCTGAGTGAAGATGTTTCTCCTCATCTCAGTCCTAAATGGCGACCCCTTATTCTGAGACTGTGACTCCTGGGCCCCGAAATTCACGGTCCTGGCAAGGTCCGTTACTGCCCATTTGTGGCGGCAATTTGTCAAAATCGAATGGCCAAGGCTTCGGGCTCAACAGACCGCCCCGACATAGGTTGGGCCCGGGGGGTTTTCCAACGGTGTGGGCCACCGCCAACCCTCGTGGCGATGTGGGGCTTGCAGCAGGAGTGACGGGCTAAAACTATGCACTGCTGCTGCTCCACCCCCAGACCCATTTTCAGCGTGAAACAGTGCTCCCGCCAGCTTTTAGGGCCAGTGCAGAGTGGCAGAGATCTCGGAGCTGTGGGAGCGGAGAGAGACGAGAAGGTAAGATCCAAACCTGAGGAAGGGTCGAAAGCTCCCCGGAGTCCTCGAAGTAATAGCAGCTGAGTCGGTCTCACAGAGAAGTCCGGTAAAAGGTCATCTGGGGGAGGTCAGCGAGCTCCAGGCGGGGTGAGATCCCGGAGCCAACTCTGCATTACACAGCAACTAGTCCAGGAGCCGCTTCAATGGACCAGAGGAGTTCAGCACAGAATCCGCACTCAAGGGGAGGGATAGAGGGAGGGTGGGGAAAGAGAAAGGGTGAGAGAGAGAGAGAGAGAGGGAAAGAGAGAGGGAAAGAGAGAGGGTGAGAGAGGGAGAGAGAGAGGGAAAGAGAGAGGGTGGGAGAGACGGAGAGAGAGGGAGGGAGACAGAGAGAGAGGGATGGAGAGGGAAAGAGAGAGGGTGAGAGAGAGGGTGAGGGAGGATGAGAGAGGGTGAGAAAGGGTGAGAGAGAGGGAGGGAAGGGAGTAAAAGAGAATGATAGAAGTGAGGAAATTGAATGAGAAACAGAATGAGAACATTTGATTGGGAGAGAAAAAGAGAAAAGGGGGGAAAAAAATTAGAGCGAGAAAGAGAAATAGAGATTCCGAGATTCACAGAGAGAAAATGGAAATCTCAATCCAGGGGCTCAGACTGGAAACGTTGCCCCAGCTCAGCATTCCACGCGGTAACAAGTGGGAATCTATTCCATCTCCACCGCCTCCAGGCTAGGTCCACGGTCGTCCCATCCTCTGTCGTCGAACTACAGTACACGGACGACGCTTGCGTCTGCACACACTCAGAGGCTGAACTCCAAGCCATCAACAACACCTTCACCGAGGCGTACAATAGCATGGGCCTTACACTAAACATCCGTAAGACAAAGGTCCTCCACCAACCTGACCCCACCTCACAGCGCTGCCCCCCAGTCATCAAAATCCACGGTGCAGCCCTGGACAACGTGGACCATTTTCCATACCTCGGGAACCTACTCTCAGCAAGGGCAGACATCGATGACGATGTCCAATACCGCCTCCAATGTGCCAGCGTAGCCTTCAGTTGCCTGAAGAAGAGAGTGTTTGAAGACCAGGACCTCAAATCTGGCACCAAGTTTATGGCCTACAGAGCAGTAGTGATACCCGCCCACCTATATGGCTCAGACACGTGGACTATTTCCAGCAGATACCTCAAAGCGCTGGAGAAATACCACCAGTGCTGCCTCTGCAAGATCCTGCGAATCCATTGGGAGGATAGACGCACAACGTCAGTGTTCTCGCTCAGGCCAACATCCCCAGCATCGAAGCCTTTGGGTGGGCTACATTGTTTGCATGCCCGACACGAGACTCCCAAAGCAAGCGCTCTACTCGGAACTCCTACACGGTAAATGAGCCCCAGGTGGGCAGAGGAAACATTTCAAAGACACCTCAAAGGCTCCTTGATAAAATACAACATCCCCACTGGCATCTGGGAATCCCTGGCCCAAGACTGCCCAAAGTGGAGGAAGAGCATCCGGGGGGGCGCTGAGCTCCTCGAGTCTTGTCGCCGAGAGCATGCAGAAAACAAGCGCAGGCAGCGGAAGGAGTGTGCGGCAAACCAGATTCCCCTCCCATCCCTTCCCTCAACCACTGTCTGCCCCACCTGTGACAGAGACTGTAGTCCCACATTGGATTGTACAGTCACCTGAGAACTCGAGGGACTGCCTATGATGATCTTGCGCATGCCCAACCTGTGACTTCACCTCAGTGTCTCCCCTGTGGCTGCCTCATGGGTCAGGGAAGGCTACTGCATTCCCTGTGTGGAAGCTGCACCCCCGAGCAGCTTTGGCCCTAGAAGGGCCAGCTGGCGATTGGTCAACACCCTCCTGGGAGGGTTCAGTCTGGCTTGGCTCAGGCGAGGCCATGCGTGGAGGCACTGGCGGAGTGACAGGTCTGGGGTCAGGAATGCTGCGAGTTGGAGGGAGCGCATCATCCGTATCCTGGCCCGAGGAGCCTGAATAACTCACCAGGAGCAGCCACAGTCTGAGAGCCACCAGATATGGCAGCACTTAGACGCTCCATCGCCTCTTGCAGAGCCGCAGCCATCCTCTCCAAAGCAGCACCGATGCGCTCGTTCCCTCACGACTGTGCTGCAATGGCAGCTGCCACATCACCCTATGGGTGAATTTCCCGTGGGAATAACGCCCCAATTAAGACTGCAAACTTTCAGCTTTGCAGGGCTAATAAGACTGGAACACTTTTTTGTGGTCAAAGGGCTGAATTTGGATCCAATGGCCACAGCAAACTTTGCAGCGCTAATTGGGGAAAAAAGGCCTTACCACTACCAGCTTTCTGGCTGCACTGAATTTCGTCCCCCTGGTTCCATGCCTATGTTAGCCCTAGACTTGACTATTCCAACGCACTCCTGGCCGGCCTCCTACATTCTACCCTATGTAAACTAGAGGCGATCCAAAACTCAGCTGCCCCTGTCCTAACTCGCACCAAGTCCTGCTCACCCATCACCCCCGTGCTCACTGACCTACATTGGCTTCCGGTTAAGCAACACCTCGATTTTAACATTCTCATCCCTGTTTTCAAATCCCTCCAGGGCCTCGCCCCTCCCTATCCCTGTAATCTCCTCCAGCCCCACAACCCCCCCGAGATGTCTGTGCTCCTCTAATTCTGCCCTTCTGAGCATCCCTGATTCTAGTCGCTCGACCATTGGTGGCCGTGCCTTCTGTTGCCTAGGCCCCAAATCCTGGAACTCTCTGCCTAACCCTCTCCACCTTTCTAACTCTCTTTCCTCCTTCAAGACACTCCTTAAAACATACCTCTTTGACCAAGCTTTTGGTCTCCTGCGCTAATTTCTACTGGTGCAGCTCGGTGTCAAATTTTTATTGCATGATATTCCTGTGAAGCGCCTTGGAACATTTCACTGTGTTAAAGGCGCTATATAAATACAAGTTGTTGTTGTTATCTGTACAAAGAATACAGGGGATTGCCAGATATGCTTACAATACATTCACCCTTACACTGCAATTTCAATTAACTGGACTAGATTGCCAACTGAAACCAACACCCAGGAGTTAATTTTAACCTAACCCAGCTGACAGGAAACGGGCAACAAAAGCAGACAGGAAAAGACCCATTGGTCCATCCATCCTGTCCCACACTATTGTGATTCTTTGTGTATCACAACATACACTCTCCACCCCACCCACCCGAAACCATGTGATCTGCTCGACGAGGCCAAAAAACAGATAAAAACCCAAGCCAATTTGGGACAGTAAATCTGGGAAATTTCTCTCCGATCACCAATTAGAAAATACTCCGATTTATCTTTCTTAGGTCCCAAGTGGATGACCTCACACTTCCCCACACTGAACTCCATCCGCCACAGTTTTGCCCACTCACTTAATCTGTCAATGCACCATTGCAACTTTCTGCTCCCATCTACACAACTTACTGTGCTGCCTAACTTAGTATCATCAGCAAACTTGGATATACGACACTCTATTGCTTCATCCAAGGCATTTATAAACATAGTGACAAGCTGAGGCCCCCGGTACAGATCCCTGGAGGCCACCACTAGTCGCATCCTGCCAATTGGAGTCCATATCCATTATCCCTACTCACTGTCTCCTACCTCTGACCAGCTCCCCACCCAAGTCAATAGGTTGCCTCTAATTCCATGCACTCTCATTTTTGTTTACAGTCTCTTGTGTGGAACCTTGTCGAATGTCTTCTGGAAGTCCATATAACTAACATCTCTTATTTACCACATTAGTTACCTCCTCAAAAAATTCCTCATATTTGTCTAACTGCACAGTCACTCTGTGCCTAATAACAGATTCTCGTAACTTCCCCACAACAGACGTTAGACTAATAGGCCTATAATTTCCTAGTTTATCTCTCCTAACCTTCTGAACTAATGGAGGGACATTGACAATTTTCCAATCCAAGAGGACAATTCATGAATCAAGAGTTACATTGAGTCTACAGCACAAAAACAGGCCAATCGGCCCAACTGGTCCATGCGATGTTTATGCTCCACATGGACCTCCTCCAACCCCTCTTCATCTCATCCTATCAGCATATTGTTCTATTCCTTTGTCCCTCATATGCCCCTCCAATTAAATGCATCTATACTATTTGCCTCAACCACTGCTTGTAATAGCGCATCACACATTCTTATCCCTCTTTGTGTAAAGAAGTTTCTCTTAAATTTCCCATTGGATTTATTAGTGACTATCTTATATTTATAATCTCCAGTTTTGGACTCCCCCACAAGTGGAAACATTTTCTCTACGTCTACTCTATCGAACCCTTTCATATCTTAAATATCTCTATCTGATCACCCGCCTTTTCTTTTCCAGAGAAAAGAGTCCCAGCCTGTTCACATTTTCTGATAAGTATATCCTCTCAGTTCTGCTTTCATCCTTGTGAATCTTTATTGCACCTTCTCCAATGCTTTATAACCTTTTTATAATATGATGACCAGAACTGTGTACTGTACTCCAAATGTGGTTTAACCATGGTTCGATACAAGTTTAACTTAACTTCTCTGCTTTTCAATTCTATCCCTCTAGAAATGCTTGGTTTTCTTTTTTTTATGGCCTTATTAACCTGCATTGCTATTTTAACATAACATAACATAAGAACATAAGGAGTAGGCCATATGGCCCCTCGAGCTTGCTCCGTCATTTAATACGATCAAGGCTGATCCGATTATGGACTCAGGTCCACTTCCCTGCCCGCTCCCTATAACCCCTTATCCACTTATCATTTAAGAAACTGTCTATTTCTGTCTTAAATTTATTCAATATCCCAGCTTCCACAGCTCTCTGAGGCAGCGAATTCCACAGATTTACAACCCTCTGAGAGAAGAAATTTCTCCTCATCTCAGTTTTAAATTGGCGGCCCCTTATTCTAAGATCATGCCCTCTAGTTCTAGTCTCCCTCATCAGTGGAAACATCCTCTCTGCTTCCACCTTGTCAAGCCCCCTCATAATCTTATACGTTTCGGTAAGATCACATCTCATTCTTCTAAATTCCAATGAGTAGAGGCCCAACCTCTTCAACCTTTCCTCATAAGTCAACCCCCTCATCTCCGGAATCAACCGCATGAACCTTCTCTGAACTGCCTCCAAAGCAAATATATCCTTTAAATGGGTATGATCTGATAGCAATGACAGAGACGTGGTTGCAAGGTGACCAGGACTGGGAATTAAATATTATGGGGCATTTGACAATCCGGAAGGACAGACGGAAAGGAAAAGGAGGGTGGGGTGTCTCTATTGATAAAGAATGAAATCACTGCAATAGTGAGATACAATATTGGCTCAAATGTACCTCTTGGCTCATATGTACCTCTAAATCTCTTTGCTCCTCTACCCCATTTATTATTCAATCAGTTTGTGGCTTCTTTATTCTTCTGACCAAAATACACTACCTCACGTTTATCTATATTGAAACTCATTTGTCAATTACATGCCCATTCTGCAAGTTTAACGTCTTCTTGTATTTTGTTGCATTCTTCCTTTGTGATAACCATTCCATCTCACCCCACCCCCCTGCAAAATGGTGTCGTCTGTCAATTTTGAAATTAAACTTCTGATTCCAGAATTCAAACCGTTAATATAAATTGTGAACAACAGTGGTCCCAGCATCCATTACTGTGGAACACCAATACCCACCCACCTTTTGCCAGCCTGAGTAGCTACCCTTAGCCCCTACTCTCTGTTTCCTGTTTTGAAACCAGCTTGTTATCCACTCTGCTACCTGTCCCCTGACTCCACATGCTCTGACCTTTATCAGAGTTTACTATGAGTTGCCTTATTGAAGGCCTTTTGAAAATCCAAATATATTACATCTACTACATTACCCTTGACTATCTTTTCGGTTACTTCTTCAAAGAATTGAATAAGGTTGGTCAAGCATGACCTTCCCTTTTGAAATTTGTGTTGACTAGTCTGTATTCTATTTTTGATTTCTAGATTTTTTTCAATTACACCTTTGAGTAAAGATTCCATTATTTTTCCTACCACTGATGTTAAGCTAACTGATCTATAATTCCCCCGACTTGTTGTATCTCTCTTTTTCAATATAGGAATCATATTAACTGTCCCCCAGTCCTCTGGCACTATCTAATGAATATATGTAATTGTGCCTCTGCTATCTCTTCTCTAACTTCTTTTAATATGCGCGGTTGCAATCCATCCGGTCCTGGGGTTTTATCCTCTCTAAGTTTGATTCATTTATTAATTATCTCCTTCCCTTTCTGTCTTAGGTGTCCTAATATATATTTTTTATTCTCTTCTTCTCATGTCATGCTCACCTTGTTAGTCTCTCTTGAGGCATAGAATATAAGAATCTTATATTCTATGCCTCGGTTAATAAAGATGGAAAATTGCATGTATTTGTATTACTGAATACTGTTAAAGCTATGGGTTTTGCTGAAAGAAAATGGCATTATTCAGTAATGTGAATTAAGCAAAGTAAATAAAATACCAGAGGGCAATTTATGTTGGAAAGAAATTCAAATTAATTCAAATTAAATGACTTTGAATTAGGAATGGACTGTAACAGCTTCACACACCACCATATAAAATGGCAATTACTTTCTGTGAGATGTCAGCATGCTAAGGTTTTAGGTCCATGCAGCGGAGCTTACCCTTGCCACTGGACCAAGACCTAGCTGGTGTGCAACGGTCAGTCACCACACGTTAAAAAAATCCACGCACAGGCATCTTCCACCCTTCAACATGTAGTTCCATCCCTTTTTGGCGTGGAAGCAAGTCATCCTCGATATGAGGGACTGCCTATGATGAGTCTCTCTATATCAGTCTTCACAGTTGTAATATATTTGCTTTATGGGATCTTTGCTTAAGAATTCACAGCAACACATTGCTATTAAGAACTAGTTGGTTTATTAACAAAGGTTTAACAATCACACTACACATTACCAGTTCATCCACCAGGCTCACAACTGACCTAGAGCCAACTGGCTGGGGTTTTATTGAGTCTTGTGATCATCACATGACTGGCTAAGTCACTCACAATCACATCTACAAACCTGTGAGTGTACTCACACGGTGCATACATTACAACAATAGAGGAAGATAATAGAGTGCCAGGGATATGAGGAAAACCAAAAACAAAGGGAAGGAACTTAATAGATTCAATTTAAGTAAAAAATGATAATGGAGTAAATAGAGTTTTGGAAGATCATGACTCAAGCATCTGCAATTTCTTCACCTACTTCTCATAATACCGTGGGGTGGAAACCATCAGGTCTTAGAGATTTTTCAATCTTTAATTTCAGTATTTGCTCCATTAGTTTTCCTCATATCTCTGGTAATTTATCCTCACCCCTACTATGAAGGTGGATACAAAGTATGTATTTAGAAAGTCTGCTATTTCTTTATTTCCAATTACAGTATCATCTCTGTCCATCTTTAAGGGGCCCACATTGGCCTCAGCCACCCTCTTTCCCTTAATATATTTGTAAAAACCTTTCGTGTTGTCCCTGACACCCTCACTCGCACTTTCTCATATTCCTTTTTTGCAGCTTTTATCACTTTCTTTGTATCCCGTTGCTGCTCTTTCTATCTCTCCCGTGCTCGGGATCTCTTCTGTTTTTTGAATTTATGTAAGCCCTTTTAAAAAAAATTATTCTATCTCTCACCTCTTTTTTTTGACCAAGGTTGTTTAATTACACAAGTAAAGCTCTTGCCCTTTAGTGGTATGTACAGGTCTTGTGTTGTGCTAAATACTTCTTTGAGCACCTCCCACTGTTCATCTGTAATTGTACCCATTAATAATTCCACCCAGTGGTCAATTTCTGAGGTGTACAATGGGACATGGAAGGGGGTTTGCAAGGTTCAGACGTGGGTTGACATTGGAAATAGGTAACTTTTGTACCTCTGTATTAGTAATGAAAGATACGGTGGCTCTAATACTACGACAAGCACAATACTGTAACACATGTCTTTCGGATGAGTCGGTAAACCGAGGCCCTGTCTGCTCTCTCAGGTGGATGTAAAAGATCCCATGGCATTATTTTGAAGAAGAGCAGGGAAGTTATCCCCGGTGTCCTGGCCAATATTTATCCCTCAATCAACATATCAAAAAACAGATTATCTGGTCATTTATCACATTGCTGTTTGTGGGAGCTTGCTGTGTGCAAATTGGCTGCTGCGTTTCCTACATTACAACAGTGACTACACTCCAAAAGTACTTCATTGGCTGTAAAGCGCTTTGAGACGTCTGGTGGTCGTGGAAGGCGCTATATAAATGTAAGTCTTTCTTTATATATCAGGGGACTAGTGCTAGTTAAATATGTGTTGTGGTGCACCATGGCTGTCCACAGTGTCCCAGAGCTTCCCTTTATTGCCTTCAGTGACTGGTAGGAATTTTCCAAAGTCTGAGCATCCCCCACCTATACCTACACCCCTGCAGCATAGGATGTTGCTGTGTCTCGTGGATAGAGCAAGTATTGATGGGTCTTACGGTCTTTTCTTGGTATTCAATTCCCTTTGCTCTCTCACTGATTGGCAATTGAACAATTTTCATCCCACCAGTTTCCTGCCAGCTCCTGTTCCCAGACCACACGGTGAACGACAGCAGCGTTAATGGTTTGACAAAATTCACAGAGAAATCATTTATCCTTGATTCACAGCAAACAAAAGAACAATAGTTAGAGGGCCAGCTCACAGTGTGATACCATGATGTTTTCTTGTTCTGACGCAGACGTATGTCTGCTAGACACAAACACCAGGGCCTTGTTAAAAAAAAGTTACAAGCTTGACTATAACTTTGTTTTACAAGGGCCTGGTGCAAATTAGGCTTTGGTTAAGTTGGTTTCTCATTCAAAAACTTAGCAGTTGCTTGTGTCAACTGGACATGTGCTGTGTACAAAATATAGACACATCAATGTATGTATGTGTATGTATGTGTCTGAGTGGATATCTATGTGTTTTTGTGCATGTATATGTAAATATGTGTGTTTGTGTGTGTATATGTATGTATGTCTGTCTGTACACGTATGAATGTCCGTGCAACAGAGCTGGTCTCCAGTCGTCTTGGGTAATCCTTGCCACTGGATCAAGAGCTAGCTCTGTCAAGCCCGTGTGGTGACTGGTGTGCAACGGCCACCACACGTTAAAAAATTCCATGCACAGGCATCTTCCATCCTTCAAGATGTAGTTCAGGATCTGGAATATTAGGTCCTTCATTGAAACACCTACGAACTCATCCCTTTTTGGCGTGGAAGCAAGTCATCCTCGCTTCAGGGGACTGCCTATGATAGTGATGATGGGTATGTGTGTGTGTATATGTATGTGTGTGTATGTGTATGTATGTGTATATGTATATATGTGTGTGTATGTGTGTGTATATGTATGTGTGTGTGTGTATATGTATGTGTGTGTGTATGTATGTGTGTATGTTTGTGTATGTATATGTGTGTATGTATATATATGTGTGTATGTATGTATGTGTGTGTGTATATGTATGTATGTGTGTGTGTATGTATGTGTATATGTAGATATGTGTGTGTGAGTTGGTATGTATGCGTGTATGCGTGTATTTGTATGTATGTGTGTGTATATGTATGTGTGTGTGTATGTATATGTATGTGTGCGTGTGTATGTATCTATGTGTGTCTGTGTATGTATGTGCATGCGTATATATGTGTGGTGTGTGTATATTTATGTGTTTATATTTATGTATATCTGCATGTGTTTGAGTGTGTACATGTGAATGCATGTTTACGGATGTATATGTATGTGTGTGTGTACATGCACGTTGCTATTTACCCCCAATTTACTCCTGTCCTGAAGGTCTTGACTTTGGGCTTCGTTTCCACAGCTGTCGGTTCCACTCCAGTACCTCATCTAAGTGACAATTCTTCAAGTATCTGCCCCAGGCAGTGGAGAGCTTCACAATCGGGTCCAATCATGTTCTCCTGACATCCAACACACACACACACATACACTTCCAAGCGGGGGGTCATAGATTAAATAGGAGGAACGGAAATCCTGGCTGATTATTTTTCCCCATTCCTGAACCTAGTTACACTAAGGCCAGTTGCAGAGCCCCAGCCATAGACTAGTTAGCTCAACATAGACCAGGGGCATCGAAGCTGGGACCTTCTAGTCGTTGCAGCTCAGTAGATCACTGAGCCTTCACAGTGCCACATTCTATCCCAGTCTTTCACAGCAACAACTTGCGTTTATATAGCGCCTTTAACATAGTAAAACGTCCCAAGGCGCTTCACAGGAGTGTTATCAGACAAAATGTTGACATTAAGTTACATAGGAGTGTGATATCTTTAGACACAGCTACACAAGCACATGCACTACAAGATGGCTCCTAACAGAACTGTGATCACATGACCTTGCCACATGATCTTTTATTGTTATTGCATCAATAGATGTTATTACATTAGTAGTCCACTAGTTGGAACTCTATTACAAGGAGATATTAGGACAGGTGACCAAAAACTAGGTCAAAGAGGTAGGTTTAAAGGAGGAAGAGAGGCAGAGAGGTTTAGGGATTAAAATCAGGGATGCGTAAGAGGCCAGAATTGGAGAAACGCAGAGATCTCGGAGGGTTGGAGGAAGGTAAAAGAGATAGGGTAGGGCGAGGCCATGGAGGGATTTGAACACAAGGATGAATTTTAAAACCAAGGCATCGCCAGACCGGGAGCCAATGTAGGTCAGCGAGCATAGTGACGATGGCTGAACGGGACTTGGTGCGAGTTAGGACCCGGGCAGCAGAGTTTTGGATGAGCTCAAGTTTGCAGCGGCTGCACGGTGGGAGGCCGGCCAGGAGAGCTATGGAATAGTCGAGTCTGGAGATAACAAAGGCACGGATGATGGTTTCAGCAGCCGATGGGCTGAGGCAGGGAGCGGAGATTCCCCCAGCAGGACACCAAACCATATTCCAAAGCATTACTCTGTATACTGAATGAGTGTAGATGCTGAAGCAAGACTACGTGGGCTGAAAGCTTCAATTGTCAGTTCACTGAAATGGGTGACTAATCGATTCGACTGCTGTATGTGGAGATTGCAGATGAAAGCATTAGAAGGAGTAGGAGACATTTGCGGTTAAGGCACCCTTTAGAAACAAAAATAACATTGACCTTGAAGGAAGCAACGGCTAGAGCTGGAAACAGAAGCAGCCGAGCTGATAATAGGCTCTCCTCCCACAGTCGGCATTTTACACTGCGGATGGCACTGACCTCATGCTGAAGGGTATTTTCCACACCTCGATACCAAGAAAGCAGTTTTACGAAATGCAAAGGGGACAATACTGCCTTCAACCACAGCCTTCCTGGTGAGGTGCTCTTCTTTCCCCCCCGCCACCGCCCGCCCCCCGCCCCAGACGCTATTCCTTTCCTGTCCATGGGTAAATATTGTGGAATAGCTCGGTGAAATTTACCCCCTGATATTTTCACCCGCCCCTCCCTGCGGACACGTACTCAAAATGTTCCCTCTTCCCCTCCCAAAGGCACTGACCGCTGCTGGGATACAATTCGATGGTCATCGGTCATTCAGCCAAGTGTTGACCAGAATGATAGTGGGGCAAAAAGGGTTCAATTATGCGGACAAGTTGCATAGACTCGGGGCTGGATTTTCGGATCGGCTGTGCCTCAGTTAGCGCCACGGACGGGCAGTAAATGGCGTTTTTAGGCATAACGCTGGGTGCAGCTTTTACCGCCCGGCCAGCAAATTCGGCTCATAGTCTGTGACGGCGCAAACCTTACTGCCCCGCCCTCTAGTTTCACTGAGAGCATGATGTCAATCGTCATGCAACGCTCCACCACCGCCCCGGATGCAAAATTTGTCCCTAACACCTCATTTGACTCCCGTCCCAGGAAACATCTGAAAAACCAGGCATTCCCAGGGTGCAGCAGGCACTACTGGCAGCGTCTTTAAATGGAGGGATGAGGATCCTACATCGCAGCTCACATTGACTGCAACGGTTGCACACAGAACGCTGCATGACGCTCCGACTTGCAAACGGCACTTTTATCTGGCATTACAGTGCCCTTACAACTTCAGCATACCATGCTCCATGCTATTGCCAGGAGGCGTCAAGCTAGAAGAAGGGATCTTGACCATGTTGGCCTATTGATGAGGAGAAGCCAAAGAAGTCTGGGGAGGAGGGCTTACCCCCCACGGGTTTACAGGCACCAACGCTCAAACCTCCAGTTCTCTGAGGAGCAGTGTGTGAGAAGGCTGTGCTTCTGAAAGGAAGTGCTGACAGAGATACGCCATCTCCTACAGGCAGGCCACTCTGGAGGCAGCCTTCAATACTCCCCTCAACAGGTTTCCAAATTCATTGTGGTGTGCTGCATGTTGCACAACTTGGCCATCATGGGGGTCCAGGCACTGTCAGTGGGGGTTGCATGCCCACCTCAGGAGGAGGATGATGAAGAGGAGCCTGGCGAGGCTCCCGTTGGATAGCCACCCCATCCACGGGGAGGCAGCGTGGAGATGCTGCTGGACCAAGAGTCGCACGTCGTCAGATCATAATGGACCGGCTCTTCTCAATGGAGCAAACTATGGGATGGAGCTAATACTGGACACGCTATGTGCCCCCATAAAGGCACATCTCCGGTGAACGGTGGAATGATACACAAGACACCCGTGACAAAGGATGAATCATAAATTTTATTGCAACAAAGTAACAAAAACTTCCCCACCAAAATAAAACCATACGACAGACAACGTTGCAGGGCACTGAACAACAATGAAGTTCCTTAAATCAACAAAATCTTTTTAACACCGCGATGTTCGGCTGGGGCGGAAAACCCTCCTTGTGTAATGCCTGATTTTGCACCCCCCGCCCACCCCCTCCCGATCGTCGAATCTCATTTTTTGCTGAATTTTGCAGATGAGGGCGCAAACTTTTTCCAGGCGGTATCAGGACCGTTACCGCTCCAAAATCCTAAAAACCAAAAATCCAGCCCGAGGGTTGTATTCCCCTCAGTATAGAAGATTAAGGGGTGATCTGATTGAGGTCTTTCAGATGATTAAAAACAACTTTAACATATTAAAACATCCCAAGACGGTTTACAGGAGCGCGATCAGACAAAATTTGACACGGCCACATAAGAAGAAATTACGGCAGATGAGCAAAAGCCTGGTCAAAGAGATAGGTTTTAAGGAGCACCTTAAAGGGGGAAAGAGAGGTAGAGAGGTGGAGAGGTTTAGGGAGGGAGTTCCAGAGCTTGGGGCCTTGGCAGCTGAAGGCACGGCCACTAATAATGGAGCGATTAAAATCGGGGATGCTCATGAGATCAGAATTAGAGGAGTGCAGATATCTTGGAGGATTGTGGGGCTGGAGGAGTTTCATCATCATCATAGGCAGTCCCTTGGAATCGAGGAGGACTTGCTTCCACTCCCAAAGTGAGTTCTTTGATGGCTGAACGGTCCGATACGAAAGCCACAGACCCTGTTACAGGTGGGACAGGCATTCGTCGAGGGAAGGGGTGGGTGGGGCTGGTTTACCGCATGCTCCTTCCGCTGCCTGCACTTGGCCTCTTCATGCCCTTTGCGTTGAGACTCGAAGAACTCAACCCCCTCCCGGATGGATTTTTTCCACCTCGGGCGGTCTTCGGCCAGGCTCTCCCAGGTGTCAGTGGTGGTCGCACTTTACCAGGGAGGCTTTGAGGGTGTCCTTATAATGTTTCCGCTGTCCTCCTTTGGCTTGTTTATGATGTAGGAGCTCCGCATAAAGCATTTGCTTAGGGAGTCTCGTATCTGGCATGCGAACTATGTGGCCTGCCCAGTGAAGCTGATCGAGTGTGGTCAGTGTTTCAATGCTGGGGATGTTGGCCTGGTCGAGGACACTGATGTTGATGCGCCTGTCCTCCCAGGGGATTTGCAGGATCTTGCGGAGACATTGTTGGTGATATGTCTCCAGCGACTTCAGGTGCCTTCTATACATCGTCCATGCCTCAGATCCACACAGGAGGGTGGGTATTACTACAGTCCTGTAGACCATGAGTTTAGTGGTAGATTTGAGGGCCTGGTCTTCAAACATTCTTTTCCTCAGACGGCCGACGGCTGCACTGGCGCACTGGAGATGATGCTGAATCTCCGCATCAATGTCTGCCTTTGTTAATAAGAGGCTCCCGGGATATGGGAAATGGTCCACGTTGTCCAGGGCCATAAAAACATAAGAACATAAGAACATAAGAATTAGGAGCAGGAGTAGGCCATCTAGCCCCTCGAGCCTGCTCCGCCATTCAACAAGATCATGGCTGATCTGGCCGTGGACTCAGCTCCACTTACCCGCCCGCTCCCCGTAACCCTTAATTCCCTTATTGGTTAAAAATCTATCTATCTGTGATTTGAATACATTCAATGAGCTAGCCTCAACTGCTTCCTTGGGCAGAGAATTCCACAGATTCATAACCCTCTGGGAGAAGAAATTTCTTCTCAACTCAGTTTTAAATTGGCTCCCCCGTATTTTGAGGCTGTGCCCCCTAGTTCTAGTTTCCCCAACCAGTGGAAACAACCTCTCTGCCTCTATCCTGTCTATCCCTTTCATTATTTTAAATGTTTCTATAAGATCACCCCTCATCCTTCTGAACTCCAACGAGTAAAGACCCAGTCTACTCAATCTATCATCATAAGGTAACCCCCTCATCTCCGGAATCAGCCTAGTGAATCGTCTCTGTAACCGCTCCAAAGCTAGTATATCCTTCCTTAAGTAAGGTGACCAAACTGCACACAGTACTCCAGGTGCGGCCTCACCAATATCCTGTACAGTTGCAGCAGGACCTCCCTGCTTTTGGACTCCATCCCTCTCGCAATGAAGGCCAACATTCCATTCACCTTCCTGATTACCTGCTGCACCTGCAAACTAACTTTTTGGGATTCATGCACAAGGACCCCCAGGTCCCTCTGCACTGCAGCATGTTGTAATTTCTCCCCATTCAAATAATATTCCCTTTTACTGTTTTTTTTTCCAAGGCGGATGACCTCACATTTTCCGACATTGTATTCCATCTGCCAAACCTTAGCCCATTCACTTAACCTATCTAAATCTCTTTGCAGCCTCTCTGTGTCCTCTACACAACCAGCTTTCCCACTAATCTTTGTGTCATCTTCAAATTTTGTTACACTACACTCTGTCCCCTCTTCCAGGTCATCTATGTATATTGTAAACAGTTGTGGTCCCAGCACTGATCCCTGCGGCACACCACGAACCACCGATTTCCAACCCGAAAAGGACCCATTTATCCCGACTCTCTACTTTCTGTTCGCCAGCCAATTCTCGATCCATGCTAATACATTTCCTCTGACTCCGCGTACCTCTATCTTCTGCAGTAACCTTTTGTGTGGCACCTTATCGAATGCCTTTTGGAAATCCAAATACACCACATCCATCGGTACACCTCTATCCACCATGCTCGTTATTTCCTCAAAGAATTTCAGTAAATTAGTTACACATGATTTCCCCTTCATGAATCCATGTTGCGTCTGCTTGATTGCACTATTCCTATCTAGATGTCCCGTTATTTCTTCCTTAATGATAGCTTCGAGCATTTTCCCCACTACAGATGTTAAACTAATCGGCCTATAGTTACCTGCCTTTTGTCTGCCCCCTTTTTTAAACAGAGGCGTTACATTAGCTGCTTTCCAATCCACTGGTACCTCCCCAGAGTCCAGAGAATTTTGGTAGATTATAACGAATGCATCTGCTATAACTTCCGCCATCTCTTTTAATACCCTGGGATGCATTTCATCAGGACCAGGGGACTTGTCTACCTTGAGTCCCATTAGCCTGTCCAGCACTACCCCACTAGTGATAGTGATTGTCTCAAGGTCCTCCCTTCCCACATTCCCGTGACCAGCAATTTTTGGCATGGTTTTTGTGTCTTCCACTGTGAAGACCGAAGCAAAATAATTGTTTAAGGTCTCAGCCATTTCCACATTTCCCATTATTAAATCCCGCTTCTCATCTTCTAAGGGACCAACATTTACTTTAGTCACTCTTTTCCGTTTTATATATCGGTAAAAGCTTTTACTATCTGTTTTTATGTTTTGCGCAAGTTTACTTTCGTAATCTATCTTTCCTTTCTTTATTGTTTTCTTAGTCATTCTTTGCTATCGTTTAAAATTTTCCCAATCTTCTAGTTTCCCACTAACCTTGGCCACCTTATACGCATTGGTTTTTAATTTGATACTCTCCTTTATTTCCTTGGTTATCCACGGCTGGTTATCCCTTCTCTTACCGCCCTTTTTCACTGGAATATATTTTTGTTGAGCACTATGAAAGAGCTTCTTAAAAGTCTTCCACTGTTCCTCAATTGTGCCACCGTTTAATCTGTGTTCCCAGTCTACTTTAGCCAATTCTGCCCTCATCCCACTGTAGTCCCCTTTGTTTAAGCATAGTACGCTCGTTTGAGACACTACTTCCTCACCCTCAATCTGTATTACAAATTCAACCATACTGTGTTGTTGGATCTTGATGATTGGAGGGCAGTGTTGTGCGGCAGTGACAGGCTGATGGAGGACCTTTGTCTTACGGATTTTTAAGTGTAAGGCCCATGCTTTCATATGCCTCAGTGAAAACGTTGACTATATCCTGGAGTTCAGCCTCTGAATGTCCGCATACTGCAGCTCAACAACAGAGGTTGGGTGATCTTGGACCTGGCCTGGAGGTGGCATAGGTTAAACAGCTCCCCACAGGTTCTGTAGTTTAGTTCCACTCCAGCTTGTTGATTGTGAGGTGGAGCATGGCGGCGAGGAAGATTGAGAAGAGGGTTGTAGCAATGACGAAGCCCTGTTTGACCCCGGTCCGGACATGGATTGGGTCTGTAATGGATCTGTTGGTAAGGATCACGGCCTGCATGTCATCGTGAAGCAGGCGAAGGATGTTGACAAACTTTTGGGGGCATTCGAAATGGAGGAGGATGCTCCATAGACTCTGACGATTGACAGTGACTCTTAGAAACTTTTGAAATAAATTGGGAATCTTTATCAACTTTTAACTTTTAAAATAACGTTGGAAGTCACCTTCCTAATGCCTGCCCCCAACCAAGCCTCGGGCCATCTACCACCAATGGCGCTACTCGGTGCCGAGCTTGCGGCCAACACTTCGCTGTAGGCAATTAGGTTTATAGAGCAGTGCCTGGTCTCCACTTGTCTTGGACCCCCTTGCCACTGGACCAAGACCTTGTTTAACTAAGCCCGTGTGGTTGCTGGTGTGCAGCGGCCACCCCACGTTAAAAGAACTCACGCTCAGGCATCTTCCACTTCGTCAGTATGAAGTTCGGGACCTGGAACATCAGGACCCTCATGGATAATCCCAACAGCAACAGGCCGGAACGCCGCACCGCCATAGTCACCCGGGAACTCAGACGTTTTGACATTGACATCACCGCCCTAAGCGAGACCCGGCGGGCAGGGGAAGGCCAGTTGAAGGAACATGGTGGAGGTTACACCACCTTCTGGAAAGGGAAACCAGAGGCAGAATGCCGCCTTCATGGAGTCGACTTTGCCGTCAAGAATGAGCTGGTCACCCGCCTCAAAGACTCTCCCTGTGGGGTTAACGAACGCCTCATGACCCTTCGTCTTACCCTATCCTGGAACCAATGCGCCACAGTCATCAGTGCATACGCCCCTATACTCGATGCAACGGATGAGGCTAAAGAAGGTTTTTATTCCAACCTCGAGACATCCTTGTCTCGTGTTCCCACGGGTGACAAATTTATCCTCCTGGGTGATATTAATGCCAGGGTCGACAAAGACACAACCCTCTGGGGAGGCGTGATTGGCAGAGAGGGGGTAGAGAAAGCCAGCTCCAGTGGTACCCTACTCTTGACAAAATGTCTAGAACATGAACTCCTCATCACCAACACCCTGTTCCACCAGATGGACAAATACAAGGCATCGTGGCAACACCCTCACTCCAAACACTGGCATCTGCTCGACTATGTCATCATCCGAGCCAGGAATCGCAAGGATGTGCGCATCACCCGCGCCATGACAGGAGCTGACGACTGCTGGACGGACCACCGCCTAATCCGATCCATCATCAACATGGAGGAGATTACTGAGATAGGGAGGGGCGAGGCCATGGAAGGATTTGAAAACAAGAATGAGAATTTTGAAATCGAGGCGTTGCTTAACCGGGAGCCAATGTAGGTCAGCGAGCACAGGGGTGATGGGTGAGCGGGACTTGGTGTAAGTTAGGACACGGGCTGCCGAGTTTTGGATGATCTCAAGATTACAGAGGCTGGATGATGGGAGCCCAAACAGGAGTGTATTAGAATAGTCAAATGTAGGGTAACAAAGGCATGGATGAGAATTTCAGCAGCGGATGAGCTGAGGCAGGGGTAGAGTCGGGCGATGTTCCAGATGTGGAAATGGACAGTCTTGGTGGTGGCACGGATATGTGGTTGGAAGCTTATCTCGGGGTCTGCTTCAGCCTCAGACAGTTGCCAGGGATGGAGTCAGTGTCTAGGGAACGGAGTTTGTGACGGGGATCAAAGACAATGGCTTGGGTCTTCCCAGTATTTAATCGGAGCACATTTCTGCTCATCCAGTACAGGATGTTGGACAAGTAGTCTGACAATTTAAAGACCATGGAGGGGTCGAGAGAAGTGGTGGAGAAGTAGAGTTGGGTGTCGGCAGCGTACATGTGGAAACTGACGCTGTGCTTTCAGATGATATCGCCAAGGGGCAGCATGTAGATGAGAAACAGGAGGGATTTCACAGGGTTGATGGAGAGAAACTATTTCCTCTTTTGGGGGAGTTCAGAACCAGGGAGCATAACCATAAAATTAGAGCTTGCCCATTCAGGGCTGATGTCAGGAAGCACTTCTTCACACAGTGGAAATCTGGAACTCTCCCCCCCAAAGAGCTGCTAAGGCTGGAGGTCAATTACAAATATCAAAACTAAGATTGAATGGCCTCCTCCTGTTCCTATGAAACTGACTTAAGCCACCTTGTGTTCCCCTAGTCTTTAGATAACAGGTCTTTTTTTCTTTCATGACCCATAAATCTGGAGCGCAGGAGGGCAGTCACTAAAAGAAAGACTTGCATTTATATAGCACCTTTTACAATCACCGAACGTCTCAAAGCGCTTTACAGCCAATTAAGTACTTTTGGGACTGTAGTCACTGCTGTAATGTGGGAAACGCAGCAGCCAATTTACGCACAGCAAGCTCCCACAAACAGCAATGTGATAATGACCAGATAATCTGTTTTTGTTATGTTGATTGGGATAAATATTGGTCAGGACACCAGGGGTAACTCCCCTACCTGTCTTTGAAATAGTGCCCTGGGATATTTTACGCCCAGCTGAGAGAGCAGACAGGACCTTCGTTTATCGTCTCATCTGAAAGGCAGCACACTCTGACAGTGCAACACTCCTTCAGCACTGCACTGGACCGTCAGCCAAGATTTATGTGCTCAAGTCCCGTGGAGTGGGCCTTGAACCCACAACCTCTGACTCAGAAGTGAGTGTGCTACCCACTGACACTTTTGGCTACCCAGCTAGTGGTAAAGGCTGGTCCCTCACGATGACAAAGTTATGGAGCATGCAACAGGCGGCCACAAAATTGAATCCCCGCTCGGGGGTGTAGTGCAAAGCTTCTTCGAAGTCCTGGCAGCAGAGGCACACTGATTGTTTCCTCGATGATGCTCCTTGTGGCAGAATGGCTTTTGTTGGGAGGCCTGATCTGCAACTGTGCCCGGGATCCTGACAGGTCGCCGAGCCATTTCGGAGAGGCTAACCCTTGTCGCCCAATAGCCAGCCAGGAATAAAGACGGCGTGGAGGACTGATGCAGGAGGAAAGAGCCAGAACTGCTGCAGGGATAGCGGGGAACTGCCCTGAATGATGTGCTGCCTGTGGTCACAATCCAGCTGCATCTCGAGGGAGTGGAATCCATTCGATTGATAAAGGTGCTGGCGATAGGGGAGTGCCAAAGGCGATGGTTGTGCACTGCCATGCGAGTGAAACATAAGAATGTAAGAAACAGGAGGCGGAGTAGGCCATACGGCCCCTCGAGCCTGCTCCGCCATTCAATAAGATCATGGCTGATCATCGACCTCCACTCTACTTTCCAGCCCGATCTCCATTTCCATTCATTCCCCTGGACTCCAAAAATCTATCTATCTCAGCCTTGAATATATTCAGAGACTCAGCTTCCACAGCCCTCTGGGGCAGAGAATTCCAAAGATTCACAACCCTCTGAGTGAAGAAGTGTCTCCTCATCTCTGATTTAAATGGCCCTCCCCTTATCCTAACACTGTGCCCCTAGTTCTAGACACTCCAGCCAGGGCTCTCTCGCCCTGCTACAATCTGCTAATCGAGAAGGGGCTGTAGAGGAGCCTCGGTGACCTCCTTGGTATATCGATGCACTGGGAGATGCTGCTGAAGACACCTGATTCAGCATCAAAAGAGTATGTGGCATCAAAGTTAAGGGCCATGGTGGTCTCAACAGCCACAGGCAGTGCTGTCCAGGCCCTGGTTATATCAGCACAGGGTTAGAGAATCAATTCAGCACGGGGAGGATACAATAAATGGGGGAAAGTCTATCTCTTTGAAGCCTGAGCTTGTACTGTGCTCACCTGATACGAGGCCCTCAGTGTACAATTTCCATGATGAGTTAAATCAGTGTGAGGTGGCTGACTCACAACGGTCTCACCACTGTGGGTGATGGGAGGAAGACTGCCCGACTGGTGAATCACACTGTGCACCTGGCACAGATTTAGTTGCTCCCAAAATCAGCATACACACGAACATAAATCCCCAGATAACAAGCATACAGGGTAACAGCTGTCTTGTGGTTCAGTGGGTAATGCTCTCGCCTCTGAGTCAAAAGGTTGTGAGTTCAAGTCCCACTCCATAAAATCAAAACTGACACTCTAATGCAGTGCTGAGGGAGCGCCGCACTGTCGGAGGTGACATCTTTTGGATGAGACGTTAAGCCGACGTGAAAGCATCTGCTCTCTCGGGTGGACGTAAAAGATCACATGGCACTATTTAGAAGAAGAGCAAGGGAGTTATCCCTGGTGTCCTGGCCAATATTTATCCCTCAATCGACATAACAAAAACAGATTATCTGGTCATTATCACATTGCTGTTTGTGGGAGCTTGCTGTGCGCAAATTGGCTGCCACGTTCCCACATTGTAACAGTAACTACACTCCAAAAGTACTTCATTGGCTGTAAAGCACTTTGAGACGTCTGGTGGTCATGAAAGGCGCTATATAAATGCAAGTCTTTCCTCCTTCTTTAAACTACACGGTACCCTCGGTAAACGAATCAATTAACTCTCATCTGCTACTGTGTGTGTCTCAGTATCAGATCATTTTCAGGTAAATGTCACCTGCAAGCGCTGGTCCTTCCCCCCTACTCCCCCGACCACCCACCCTGACCACCTACGACTAGTGCCAATCTCAGCGTGTATGCTGGGTACTTGTACATATGGAGTAAAGCTCCCTCCATTCTGTCCCAACAATTCCAAAGGGCCAGTTCCAGGACGGAGGACCAGCGCGAGGATGGAGGCACATCTCCAGGATGGAGGCACAGCCCCAGGATGGAGGCACGGCTTCAGGATGGAGGCACATCTCCAAGGCGGAGGCACATATCCAGGGCGGAGGCACATCTCCAGGATGGAGGCACATCTCCAGGATGGAGGCACAGCCCCAGGATGGAGGCACGGCTTCAGGATGGAGGCACATCTCCAAGGCGGAGGCACAACCCCAGGATGGAGGCACAGCAGCAGGATGGAAGCACATCGCCAGGGCATAGGCATAGCCCCAGGAAGGAGGCACAGCCTCAGGATGGAGGACCAACTCTTGGCCGGGATTTGGGAGGGCCAGCTCCAGCACGGAGGCACAGCTCCAGGACAGAGGAACAGCTCCAGGATGGAGGCACAGCCCCAGGATGGAGGCACAACTCCAGGACGGAGGCACAGCTCCAGGTCGGGGTTCGAGGGGTGGAGGAGGCACAGCTCCAGGATGGAGGCACATCTCCAGGACGGAGGCACAGCTCCAGGATGGAGGCACAGCTCTAGGCTGTCCTCAGATGAAGAGTTCCAGCATTGGTGCCAAGCAGGACCTGCAGCAAAGATTCATTGAGACCTTTGAGCATGTGCAAAGGACACCACATGACAGCTCTAGTGTGAAAGAGTTCTCTACCAGCATCTGTGTGGTAAATTTTGACTACAGTACAGAACTGCAGTCCACCCTGGAGTACACGGTACTTTCAGGGGCATTTGATAGGAGCCCTCATACGAGAAGTCCTAAGCACAGTTGTGGGCTCTTTCAGCAAGGGCCATAACTGATGGTATAGAAGACCTTACACTCCAACCTTCGCAAGTCTGTTCTCCATACTGGGGTTCTCCATACTGGGGTTCTCCACACTGGGCCAGACCTTGGGCTGGAGATCCTGAAGACTGCTCACATGCCCAAGTGGCCGAAGCTACTGAGAGACTGGTGGGCGGCAGGGCCATGTCAGGAGGACGCAGAGATTGGGGGAAGGCATCTCGTGGGCTAACATCATTTATGCCACCCAGTGCCCCGCTCAAAAGACAGAGCCTATGTCAGAAGGCAGAGCCAGGGAGCACAGGAGGCATCCCCACTTGCAGGGGCGTCTGCCGGCCCTGTGGAAAGAGGTAATGAGCCACTCCATCCCACAAAGCATCTCAGGGACATCCAGGACCCAGCTACGTCATCCCCTTCCCCCAGTGGAATCACGCAGTGGGAAAAGAAAAGGTAGCCAACACAAGTGGTACAATACAAAATAGGAACCTTCATTTATATAGCGCCTTTCACAACCTCATGACGTCCCAAAGCGCTTCGCAGCCAATGAAGTACTTTTGAAATTCAGTCATGGTTCTAATGTAGAAAACATTTCAGCCAATTTGCGCACAGCAAGGTGCCACAAACAGCAATGAGAAAATGACCAGCTAATCTGTTTCAGGGTAAAATATTGGCCAGGACACTGGGGAGAACTCCCTTGCTCTTCTTCAAAATGGTATCATGGGATCCTGAGAGGACAGAGGAGGCCCCGGTTTAACATCTCATCTGAGAAGTAGCATCTCTGACAGTACAGCATCCCCTCAGTACTGCCCTGGAATTTACACCTAGATGATGTGCTCAGGGCTCTGGAGAGAGACTTGAACCCATGACCTTCTAACTCAGAGGCTAGAGTGCTACCACTGAGCCACAATTGAAACAATGAATCAGACACAAAGGATATTGGTGTTGGTGTTTACTTAGAGAGGAATGGCCCTTTAAGCTGGAGTGTATGCCCGGTTGTACATTGATGGTGGGTAAGAGATCATGGGGGATCACCATGTACTGTGTTGGTGAACTTGTAACCTATTCTTTCTAGTAGGGTGGGCCGTTCCATTAGCGCACTTGTGGACCCAACCATCATGCAGCATCTCATGGTCGCTGTCTCAGCTTCCAACGCAGCATAAGGACAAGTCTCCTGCATCTGAGTGCTGCAGTGGAAGCTCAGACTGCTGCCATTGTGGTTGTGTTTAGCAGTGTGGAAAGGGGCTTTCAGTGTGTCACAGCTGTCCAGAAAAATGTCCTCCGACAGATGGCTAAGAATACTGAGGCGCCGCCCCGGGGGAGTGACTGTTGGTCCGTGGAGCAAGAACCTGCTGTCCTCTCTCAGGCTGACAGCAATCGTCCTCCCACCACTGCCACTCTGCCAGTGCCCTTGCTGTTGCCTGTCAGCCAGCCAGCCCAGACTGCTGCCGGCCATGCCGAGGTGGTGCAGTCCACAACCGGGCCTTCTAGGCCCAGAGCTGCTCGAGGTCGTCCTGCAAGGCCACCTGCACACTCCTCCACTGAAAGTCAGCAGCCTTCCAACAGCCATGCTGCAGCCTCTGGGGTAGCACGGCGTAGGAGCACCAGTACAGGTAAAGGTACACTGAATACAGCCACTAAGGGAATGCACAAGGGGGATTAGTCGACGTTGTTATGTTATATTGGATTGATTGATGGATAGAGTTGGATTGGAATGATTCTTTTCTGGTGGTTTTATTTTAGCATGGTGGCCAAGAAGATACTGTGATGGTCAGTAACGGAGGGAAGGTAAGGTGTGGGACTAATGTTGAAAAGGGAATTGGGGCTGCATTCACTTGTACTGCAGTCAGATGAGTCAATCATGGACAGCCCGGGCAGCAAGGGGCTTGCCTCCTCTCTGCCACTTCCTTTTCCTCCTCCTCCTCTCCCTCCTCCTGTTCCTCTTCCTTCTCCTCCTCTTCCTCCACCTCCTCCTCTTCCTCATCTTCCTTTTCCTCCTCCTCACCCTCATGACGGTGAGGTTGTGAAGTGCACAGCAGACGACAGGTTTTGGTGAGTACTGCAGGACTGCTCCAGAACAGTCCAGGCAGTGGAAGCGTTGATTAAGGATGCCAATGGTCTGTTCTATCAGATTCTGTGTGGCAGCGTGGCTCTCATTGTACACGTGCTACCCACGTGTGGTTGAGTTGCTTGGCGGAGCCATGAGTCAGGTGCCCAGTAGCCACCCTCTGGTTTGACATGGTGGCTCAAAGACTGAGGGAACAGCGGACTGGCACGGAATAAAAGCATCATGACTGCTGCCAGGATACCGGGCATTCACCACCATGATGTGCTGAGAATGGTCGCACACCAAATGGACTTTCAGCGAGTTGTAACCTTTGCGGTTTCAAGCTGCTGCACCATGGGGAAGCCCGCTATCCTGGCAAAGCCACATGCATGCTCCACCTGGTTAGTGAGAAGACAATGAAGTCCCCTCTCCTGGCAAAAAGTGCGTTTGTCACCTCTCTTATGCAGCAGTGGATGGTAAACTGGGAGATGTAACAGATGTCGCTTGCTCCAGCCTGGAAGGATCCCGATAGTCTCCATGATGTAGTGGAGTGAGCATAGTGAGCAGCGAATACAGTGTACTAAATTACAAGAAGTACAAGTAAATCGCTGTTTCACCTGGAAGGAGTATTTGGGGCCCTGGACAGTGGGAAGGGAGGAGGTGAAAGAACAGGTGTTGCATCTCCTGGGAAGGGGAGGGGGTGCTGGGGTGATTGAGGAGTAGACCGCAGAGGGAGCAGTCCCTTCAGAGTGCTGAAAGAGGAGAGGGGAGGGGAAGATGTATTTGGTGGTGGGATCACGCTGAAGGTGTTGGGAATGGCGGAGGATGATCCGTTGAACGTGGAGGCTGGTGGGGTGAGGTGAGGGCAAGGGGAACCCTGTCATGGTTCTGGGAGGGAGGGGAAGGGGTGAGAGCAGACGTGCGGGTAATAGGATGAACACAGTGGAGGGCCATGTCATTCACGGGAGAGGGGACTCCTCAGTAGCCCATGATGTGGTGAGTGTAGCAGGCTTGGGGGGAACGGGTGACTTTGAACCTATGGTTCCCAAAGCTCTCCAGCATTGGGGATTTGCTCAGGTCATGTCGGGGTCTGTTGCAGACTAACTGATAGAGATCGATGGCTATGATTACTCAACATTATCGTCATATCATGTGACTACCAGGGTGACAGAGGGTAAACTAGATGGACCTTGGTCTTTTTTCGTCTAGCAGTTGCTGTGTTCCTATATAAAATATAAACTTCCTTTCACACTATTTGCACACATCAGTTCTGAGTGAGGGAGCCCATCGGCATGGCCCCTTACACAAGGACATGTGGAGGCTCCCCTGTCACGGAATCTCCCGAACCCTTTTAAGTTAATCTCCTAACAGAAGCTAACTAACCACATGTGAAAGCTCCAAGAGCATAATCATTCCGGGAAATGTCTGAAAGGTGCCGACACTTGGACTGTACCTCACCCAGCACCATGTCCAAATGAATACCCACCCACCCCACACTTAAACATGTACTGCAGGGAGCAGCAATGATGTCACTACTCCAACTAGGCAGCAAGCTGAAAGTCACCTCTATTGAGACTGAAAAGAATCTAACTGAGACAAGTTTGGTTTGTTGCAGATCCCCACTACCTTTTGTGTGAAGAAGTCCTTCCTGACATCACCCTTGAACGGCCTGGCTCTAATTTTAAGGTTATGCCCCCTTGTTCTGGACTCCTCCACCAGAGGAAATAGTTTCTCTCTATCTACCTTATCAAATCCTTTAATCATCTTAAACACCACAATTAGATCACCTCTTAATCTTCTATACGTAAGGAAATACAAGCCGAGCCTTGTTTCAATCTAGTTCCCAGTGGATGTGAGTTCAAAACTGGCCAAAATGTGACACGAGTTAGCAGTCAACGGCCAATCTTACTCACTACCATAGCTGTTGTGTGGGATCTCAAATGCAAATGGTGGTGATCTGAGATTGAGGTATATGGGACAAATGGAGGTAGGTATAGGGCTGAGACCTGTTCAAACACTAATGTCCTGTTTGGAAGCTGGAGAAAGTGTTCTGTTCCTGGTGATCTATGGAGCACTTCGCTGACATGTTTAATCCCTACCAATTGAGGGATTAAATTATGTTTATATCTACTGGTGAGGATTGAGGAATGTTTATATCTCTACTGGTGAGGGTTGAGGTGTGTTTATATCTCTACTGGTGAGGGTTGAGGTGTGTTTATATCTCTACTGGTGGGGGCTGAGGTGTGTTTATATCTCTACTGGTGAGGGTTGAGGTGTGTTTATATCTCTACTGGTGAGGGCTGAGGTGTGTTTATATCTCTACTGGTGAGGGCTGAGGTGTGTTTATATCTCTACTGGTGAGGGCTGAGGTGTGTTTATATCTCTACTGGTGAGGGCTGAGGTGTGTTTATATCTCTACTGGTGAGGGCTGAGGTGTGTTTATATCTCTACTGGTGAGGGCTGAGGTGTATTTATATCTCTACTGGTGAGGGCTGAGGTGTGTTTATATCTCGACTGGTGAGGGCTGAGGTGTGTTTATATCTCTACTGGTGAGGGCTGAGGTGTATTTATATCTCTACTGGTGGGGGCTGAGGTGTGTTTATATTTCTACTGGACTGGGGAGAGGATTGACTTTTCTGATTTGTAGTAATGAGCATTCCTCTGAGTGCTTAACACAATGTGGGAATTATAAATTTTGGACCTACCGGGAGCGGGGAGGCTGGTAGTGCGCGGGAAACCCGGAAATCCGGGTCTCGGCGCACGTAGTGGAGTTTTGGCGTCACTGACAGGTTCCCGCCCGGATGTCCATCTAATTGTCAGGTTTGACTTCCAGTTGGGCAGGGAATGCTGGGAAAGAGTCTGACCCCGGGTGGGGGGAGCATTGGAGTGTGATGCCAGGGCAGGGGACCGATCCCTGACCCCGGGGTGGGAGTCCCATCCCGACCCCGGGCGGTGGGGGTGTCCAATCCCAGGGGCAGCCTTTGTATAGGGGGAGGGCTGATGGTGGGGGAACTTGGGGATTGGGAGAAGGATTCCTGCTCCTCCCGGCCTACAAGTAATGCTCCCCAAGGCCGGGATTCCCAAGGCCCGAGAACCCCGGAAGGCCACAGTTAAACCTGCAGAGCAGGTTAACTCCGAGGCCTCCAGCCTCATTCTCATGTTAAGGGCTGGATTTGGGGATTTTTAGATTTCGGGGCGTTAATCGCGGCAGGGCGTTAAAGATAGTGCCTGAAAATAGTTTGCACCTTCGACTGAAAGTTTCGGTGAAAAAGTAAGTTGGAGTTCTGTTGGTGTTAAGTCAGGCGTTGCACAACAGACTTTCTGCATCCAAGCTGAAACTTGCATCGTTAAAGGAGGCGGCCATTTTGCGCAAGCCATTTTTTTCCCGGTCGCAAACACTAATGCAGGGCACAGCAGCTTCCTGTGCACATGCACATATAAACTGCCCCACTTCAGCAGAGATGGAGGAGCAGGAAGGAAGGCAGCGCGACAGGCACTTCAGTAATGAGGCAAGTGAGGCCTTAGTCCACGCAGTGGAGGGGAGATGATCCTCACTCCATCTTGCTGGGGGAGCCAGGTCACTCCCACCTGTATTTAAAAGGTTGTGGAGGGACATAGACCAGGAGGTCTCCGCTGCAGACACTGCGCCCAGAACTGGGACACAATGTTGAAAAAAGTTCAAGGACCTTACCAGATATGTCAGGCCGCCTCTCCTTCGAACATGAATCTCAGACACTATGTGAAGTCTTTCAAAAGTCTTGCTGTCTGTGGGGTGGGTTTCAGAATGCATAAGAAAGATGAAGGCTTATGTCTGCACTCATTATCTTCTATTGATCGATGCACATGAACTCACTAATTTACATCCTTCCTCGCAATACACTCCCACTGCTGCTATGGCTTTCAGAAAGATCACCTACAGTCCCTATGTTACATCTCTCTAACCTCCTAACAATTGCTCACAAAGCTCATACAACATCCAAACAGATTGAACAGAAGCCACTGGAACATTCACACAGTCTCACCGATTGTACAATGGTAGGCATATGTGCCATAACAGGAGAGAAACCCTTTCCGAACCTTTCCTACTTTTCTCTTTGCAGTCGAAGCACTTCGCAAACAGAAGGGAGCAGCTGTGCACAGGCAGGGGGAGGTCGCCTCAAATACTGCAACTTAACGTCGAGGAAGAGGTCTCGGCCCTCATTGGAGTAGCAGCTCGGGCGATACTGGGCCCCCTTTGGGTAGTGAGGGCTTGTAAATGGATAGGGCGCCTGAATAGACTGCATTGAGACGTATAATGAAGTGGCAGCGGGCTTTCAAATGAACATGTGCAATACCACCTTCCTCATGTTACCTTGCCCCCTCCCCTGCTGCTAACCACACGTATGTGTTTTTGTGCTTGCAGAAGATCAGCCAGCCAGCCTTATCGGGACGTATTAACCTTAGGCCATGGCGGTGATGATAAGGTTGCGGACACAACCAGCATAACTGAGCCGCAGAGCCCACCAGCTGCCCGTTCTCATTCCTCATAGAAACATAGAAATATACAAATTTACAGCGCAGAAGGAGGTCATTTCGGCCCATCGCGTCCGTGCCGGCTGACAAACAGCCACACAGCCCTTGGTCAACAGCCCTAAAGGTTACATATAAACCCATGAACAATGACGGAAAGGCAAAGAGCACCCAGCCCAACCAGTCCGCCTCACCACAACTGCAACACCCCTTATACTGAAACATTCTACACTCCATCCCAACCGGAGCCATGTGATCGCCTGGGAGAGTCAAAAACCAGATAAAAACCCAGGCCAATTTAGGGAGGAAAAATCTGGGGAAATTCCTCTCCGACCCATCCAGGCGATTGACACTAGTCCAGGAGATCACCCGGGCCATATTCTATTCTCTGCTGTACTTACCATCTGGCAGCAATGAGATTTTTGAAGGGTTTGAGTCTTCAGAGGCTCCTGGCCCCAGTTGCCGACAGCAACGCAGTGCGAGAGAGCAATCTCGCAGGCCAGCTCTCCGGAGGGTGAGTCGACAAAGTCGGTCCGCTCAACAATAGGCAGACATGGAATTAGACTTGGTGAAAATGTTCAGGGAAAACACAGGCATACACCGTGAGCTTATGGATGCATTGGGATGGATCCCAGAGAGCATAGACAAGCTTGCTGCGTCTGTTGCGGAGGCAGCGTCACAGATTGTCAATTAAAATCAGGGCTCCAGTGAGGTCATCATTGCCCACACATAGAGGCTGATGGCCTTGAGCAGTGACAGTGGCGTTCAATAGTGTGTGGCGGTACCCTTGATCACATTACAGCATCACACGAATCACAGACACAAGCTACACTTCAGCTTGGTGATATGATGCGGTCGATGACTGCTGCCATCCTCTCTGCGTTCCCTACGGTCCAACGGGGAATGGCCAGTGCCGAAGCAGACCAGCAAGTTGTGGAGACATATCGTGCTCCGGATGCTGAGGTCCAGCCCCATCGGAGAGTCAGTGGCTCCCAGGAAATGGAAGGTGCTGTCCTTCCTCAGGATGACAGCATTCCGGCTCCCACCACTGATTCGCCAACCATGCACCATACACGGTTAACGCCCCAGCCACCAGTGACTGCTTCCACCAATCTTGAGGCATCCGTAGCCGGGCCTTCCAGGCCAAGAGCTGGTCCAGGGCGTCCTCAGATGCCATCTGCAATGTCTGCTCCCCCAACATAGCAGCCCTCTAGCAGCCTTGCTGTAAGCACTGAGGCCTAATTGAGGAGGAGCAGCAGGCATGAGGGGCAGGGGTGTGTGGCTAAGAGCCATTCAGGATTGGCACAAGGCTGAGCTTGTGCATTTATGTAGAATTGTTCACATTATAAATAGTTGTATGTTAAGAAATGGCTTATTTTGCATTGACTTGCTGCAGGAAGCAGTTTTGTGTTGAGTTAGTTTTGGTTTAATCATTGTATCATGTTGGGTTGTTGGGGGGGCATTGTTTGTTATTGATGTTTATAAAAGTGTTTCATGGACCTTTGCCATTGATGTCTTGTGTCTCATTGCAGAATTCAGTGTCGATGAGTCGTCATGGTGGCACAGAGTCACGAGTCAAAGCTGCAACCCCACCTTCCCCATTCAAGCAAACCGTTCAATGATGAGCTGGCGACGTAAGGCTGCGGCTGCATCTCCACGCTGCCTCCCCTGTGGTTGCGGTGGATCCACAATGGGTCCCTCGCCAGGCTCGTCTTCCTTGTCCTCCTCCTCCTGAGGTGGGTCTGCAATCCCCACTGGCAATGCCTGACCCCTCATGATGGCTAAGTTGTGTAGCATGCATCACACCACAATGAATTCGGAGACCTGTTGAGGGGAGTATCGAAGGCTCCCTCCAGAGCAGTCCAGGCATCGGAAGCGCTGCTTGAGCACGCCAATTGTCTGTTCGATGATGTTGCGGGTGGCTGCATGGCTCTCACCGTAGTGCTGCTCGGCTTTTGTGGTGGGATTCCGGAGGGGGGGCTATGAGTCAGGTGGTCAAGCCGTAACCTTTGCCCCCCAACAGCCAGCCCTACCCTTGTCTTTGTCGCTGAAACATTCGTGACACACTGCTCTCACGCAAGGTGAAAGCATCATGTGCACTCCCTGGATAGCAGGCATTCACTGTGAGGATGCACTGCGTGTGGTCGCAGACCAGCTGTACATTTAGGGAGTGGTATCCCTTTCAATTTCTGAAGACCTCTGCGTTGTGTAATGGTGCTCGCAAGGCGACATGTGTGCAGTCAATGGCTCCTCAAACCTTGGAACTATTAATCCAAACCCTAAAGCCCTCACATTCTGGCTGTCCCTCGTCATTGAGAACTTTATAAAGTCCATTCTGCGTGCATAGAGTGCCCTTGTAACCTGGCAAATGCAGCAATGTGCAGAATGCTCAGAGATGTTGCATATGTCCCCTGCTGCTGCCTGAAAGAAACCGGAGGCATAGAAGGTCATCGCCACAGTCACCTTCAGCTCGACGGGCAGCGCAGTCCTGTTGGAGCTGGTAGGCTGTAGGTCTGCCTGTAGGAGCTGGCATATCTCTGTCGGCACCTCCTTATGGAAGCGCAGCCATCTGACACACTGCACCTCAGAGATCTGGAGGTATGAGCAATGTTCCCTGTAAACCCGTGGGTGCTAAGAACCCTTCTTATAGCTTGAAGCCGGCTGCCAATAGCAACCAGCATGATACACTACCGAACTAGTATTGGCCCCATTGAAATCTCACTGACCTTGAAAGTGTCACAGCACATAAAAGTGCCATTTGCAACTCGGAGCCTCGCGCAGCATTCTGCACACAGCCGTAGCAGTCACTGACAACTGCGATATAAGATCTTTTAGCCTCCGTTTAAATATGCCACCATTAGCGCCTGCTGCACCCTGGGCCTGCCTGTTTTTTAGGCGTTTCCTGGGACGGGCGTTAAATGAGGCATGAAGGCCAAAAGTGCCATCTGGGGCGTGAGCGCAGCCTTGCACGACGATTGACGTCATAGTCACACTGAAAACGGAAGGCAAGGCGGTAAGTTTTTGCGCCGATGCAAACCAATAGCCAAATCTTCTGGCCAGGCACTATATCTGGGATGCCCAACATCACGCTCAAAAGCAGCATTTAACGCCCACCAGGGTGCTAAACGAGGCGTAAATTAGCCGAAAATCCAGCCCTTACAGCGCCAACCCGCCTCCTGGGAGTAGTTTCGCTGCCGCCCTGCCCCTCTTCCCTTAAAACCAGAAGTGAACAGGTTGGAGGCGGGTTGGGATCGGGATTCAGATTTTAAACACTAACCTCACACCCAACCCAAACCCGCCTATTTTCTGGGGTTAAATTTCCCCTCTATTTCTTTGCAAATGTTTTCTAACTGATTTTCTAATTATCCCTTACAGCAAAATAAGTTTATTAAGAACCAAAAATGTGTTAACAGTCAGTACAGCAGGCCACACACCATGCCAGAAACACATTCAATAAAATATGGAACTTGGCGCTGACCAAAGCAGCTTAAATAAACATTACATTGCATAAACAGTAATGCAGAGTGAGCCCAACACTACTATTAAGCAATCGGCTGTTTACAAAGTTACATCTGGTAAGAGAAAGAGGGGAGAGGGAGAGGAAAAAGAAGAGAAAGGAGGGGCTCAGAGATGGCGATTCAAGGGAGAAAGAGAGCTAAATAGAGAAGGACAAAGGGAGAGTTAGAGAGAGCATTATATTTTAAGACTGCCACAGAGATTTTCTTCGGTGCAGTAAAGCTAGTCACTCCCATAAGTGGTTTGAGCATCTTATGTTCAGGACTGTAACCCATACTGCCCAATATCTAACTGGGAGAGCAGTGAGAGTGGATTGGGTCTAAGGAGCAGCGAAGGCCCGAGAATAGAGAAAGAGAACAAAACAAAATCTGGGAACAAAAAATAATAATAAAGAGAGGGAAGATAGATTATGAAAGTAAACTAGCATGAAATATAAAAACAGCTAGTAAGAGTTTCTGCAGGTACATAAAAAGGAAAAGAGTGGCTAAAGTAAATGTTGGTCCCCTAGAGGATGAGACTGAGGAATTAATAATGGAGAACAGGGAAATGGCAGAGACATTGAACAAATATTTTGTATCGGTCTTCACGGTAGAAGACACTAAAAACATCCCAATAGGGGTTATAGGGAGGGAGATGTTTTAAAAATACATTAAGAGCAAGAGGATAACTAAAGAGTAGGACCTATTAGGGATCATAAGGGTAATCTGTGTGTGGAGGTGGAAGATGTGGATATGGTTCTTAATGAATACTTTGTGTTTGTTTTCACAAAAGCTGGGACAATGCAGACATTGCAATCAGGGAGGAGGATTGTGAAATATTAGATGAAATAAACAGTGAGCGAGGAAGTATTAAAGGGTTTAGCATCTTTGAAAGTGGATAAATCCCCAGGCCCGCATTAAATGTAACCCAGGCTGTTAAGAGAAGCAAGAGAGGAAATAGCAGAGACTCTGATCATCAATTTCCAATCCTCTCTGGCTACAGGTGTGATGCCGGAGGACTGGAGGACAGCTAATTTTGTACCTTTGTTTAAAAAAGGAGAAAGGGATAGACCGAGTAATTACAGGCCAGTCAGCCTAACCTCAGTGGTGGGAAAATTATTGGCAAAAATTCTGAGGGACAGGATAAATCTACATTTAGAAAGAGACTGATTAATCAAGAACAGTCAGTATGGATTTGTTAAGGGAAGGTCATGTCTGACTAACGATTGAATTTTTTGAGGACGTAACAAGGAGGGTCGATGAGGGTTTGATGTAGTGTGTGTGGATTTTAGCAAGGCTTTTGATAAGGTCCCAATTGGCAGATTGGTCACAAAAATAAAAGCCCATGGGATCCAAGGCAAAGTGACAAGCTTAATCCAAAATTGGCTCAGAGGCAGGAAACAAAGGGAAATGGTCAATGGGTGTTTTTGTGACTGGAAGGCTGTTTCCAGTGGGGTTCCACAGGGCTCATTATTAGGTCCCTTGCTTTTTGCAGTATATATCAATGATTTGGACTTGAATGTAGCGGGTATGATTAAGAAGTTTTCAGATGATACAAAAATTGGCCGTGTATTGATAATGAAGAAGAAAGCTGTAGACTATAAGAAGATATCAATGGACTGGTCAGGTGGGCAGAACAGTGGCAAATGGAATTCAATCCGGAGAAGTGTGAGGTAATGCATTTGGGGAGGGCTAACAAGGCAAGGGAATACACATTAAATGGTAGGACACTGAGAAGTGTAGAGGAACAAAGGAACCTTGGAGAGCATGTCCACAGATCCCTGAAGGTAGCAGGACAGGTAGATAAGGTGGTTAAGAAGGAATACTGGATACTTGCTTTTATTAGCCAGGGCATAGAACATATGAGCAGCGAAGTTATGCTTGAACTGTATAAAACACTAGTTAAGTCACAGCTGGAGTATTGCGTGCAGTTCTGGTTACTACATTACAGGAAGGATGTGATTGCATTAGAGAGGGTACAGAGGAGATTTACAAGGATGTTGCCTGGAGTGGAGAATATTAGCTATAAGGGAAGATTGAATAGGCTGAGATTGTTTTCTTTGGAACAGGGGAGGCTGAGGGGAAACCTAATTGTGGTGTATAAAATTATGAGGGGCCTAGATAGAGTGGATAAGAAGGACCTATTCCCCTTAGCAGAGGGGTCAATAACCAGATTTAAAGTAAGGGACAGAAGGTTTAGAGGGGATTTGAGGAAAAATTATTTCACCCAGAGGGTGGTGAGGGTCTGGAACTCGCTGCCTGAAAGGATGGTAGAGGCAGAAACCCTCATAGCATTTTAAAAGTATTTGGATGTGTACTTGAAGTGCCGTAACCTGCAGGGCTATGGACCAAGAGCTGGAAAGTGGAATTAGGCTGGATAGCTCTTTGTCGGCTGGCACAAACACAATGGGCCGAAATGACCTCCTTCTGTGCTGTAAATTTCTATGATTCTGTGATATATGCTAATATAACCCAGGGATGTAACATTAGGAACCCCTTGTGATCTGAAATGGATATCACATCTCTCACACATGCTCTCCTGTGCACTTCTCCTCTCTTTCCAATTCTGGGCTGAAACATTTAGTGAGATGAGAGCAGGTGGCGATGGTTCAGCTGTTTTATTTTACAGATAGAGAATGAATGTACGGAGTAACAGGTGTAATCAAATCTCACCCTGATTTAACCAAGTACAAATCCCTCCTCCAGAACAAGTAAAATAATAAATACGTCACACTGTCTACTAGCAGGCTTGTTTAACTTTCTCTGGTCAACCTTCTGATCCTGACTGGCTCTGGGTTTGAGTATCCCATACTCGGCCAATTGTCTCCCTGGACCTAGCTGACTGAATCCCCTGTGTTTCTTTGTCCCCTTGTCCTTGTCTCTGTGCACCCAGGCAGTGGAAGAGCTGTCACTCTGACTGCTTCCCTGTTCAACGATTTCTCAGTAGGCTTGTGAATAAAACCAGCTTCTTGCCATCATAAGAACATAAGAATTAGGAGCAGGAGGAGGTCATACGGCCCCTCGAGCCTGCTCTCCTATTCAATAAGATCATGGCTGATCTTTGACCTCAACTCTACTTTCCCGCCCGATCCCCTGATTCCCTAGAGTGCAAAAATCTTATCGATCTGAGCCTTAAGTATTCTCACCGATTCAGCATCCACAGCCCTTTGGGGCAGAGATTTCCAAAGATTCACAGCCGACTGTGTGAAGAAATTCCTCCTCAACTCAGTCTTAAATGGTCGACCCCTTATCCTGAGACTGTGGCCCCTAGTTCTAGACTCTCCAGCCAGGGGAAACAACCTCTCAGCATCTACCCTGTCTGTTATGTCTTGAATAAAGCAATGTGACTGAATACTGCAGACATGAGTAAATGTGACCTTAGTCTCTTTATTCTAACTCCAGAGTGTTGGTACAGCATGGGAGGCCTGCTTATATACAATGCTCCCAAGGGATGCAGGGATCCCTTGGGACTCCAACAGATGCGCCCTCTGGTGGCGATAGAATGCTGGTTACATGGGGTTGCATACATAACATCACTCCCCCCCAAAGTCAATAGTACACTTATTTAAAGGGTGAGACAATCTGGGGCTTTCCGCTCCCTAGTCGATTATCTCGGTACAAACACAGGTGCAGGTGAGTTGGTTGGTTCTTCACTGGGCTGCTGCACAGCTGGCCTTGCTGGGCTGCTGGGGATGATGAGTTCAGCTTCGTGATCAACTGTGATGTCGGTTGCCACTTGTGTGTGTGTGCCGGTGGGTCGAAGTTGGTGGTGTCCTCTTCAGGTTGCTCGTGGCTGACTGTGAATCGCACTGTGGTTTGGTCCAAATGCTTTCTGCACATTAGTCCATTTGCGATTTTGACCTGAAACACCCTACTCCCTTCTTTGGCTATGAGAGTGCCAGCAAGCCATTTGGGACCATATCCATAGTTGAGTACAAATACAGAGTCATTGACTTCAATATCGCATGACAAATTTGCGCGATCATGGTACATGCTTTGTTGATGCCACCTGCCCTTGATGTGATCATGGAGATCAAGGTTGACGAGAGAGAGCCTTGTTTTAAGCGGCCTTTTCATGAGCAGCTCGGCTGGGGGAACCCCGGTGAGCGAGTGGGGTCTAGTGCGGTAGCTGAGCAGGACTCGGGATAGGCGGGTCTGCAGGGAGCCCTCCGACACGTGTTTCAAGCTTTGCTTGATGGTTTGGACTGCCTGTTCTGCCTGGTCATTGGATGCGGGCTTGAACGGGGTAGATGTGACGTGCTTGATCCCATTGCGGGTCATGAATTCCTTGAATTCAGCACTGGTGAAACATGGCCCATTGTCACTGACAAGGGCATCAGGCAGGCCGTGCATGGCAAACATGGTTCATAGGTTTTCGATGGTGTCAGTGGACGTGCTTAGAGACATTATTACACACTCAATCTGTTGTATATCTGTAAAGCATGCACTCCCATGTTCCACCACCAGGGAGCACATCCCCTGAAGTCACAAGGGTTCCCAGCATCCCTTGGGAGCACTGTATATAAGCCAGCCCCTAAGGCCTGTTCCTCACTCTGGAGTGTCTTAAGAAAGACTGAGGTCACTGTTACTTTAACCTCCCTGTGTGCAGCCTCATCTGTGTTAGGAACACAACAACTGGCGACGACTACACGAATACAATGCAAAGATGCAGCAAACTGTGGGCATCCTGGAGAAGTTCTCAGAGGGTGAGGATTGGGAAGCCTACGTCGAATAGTTAGACCAGTACCTTGTAGCCAACGAGCAGGACAGAGAAGGAAGTGCTACAAAAAGGAGAGCGGTCCTCCTCACGGTCTGCGGGGCACCGACCTACAGCCTCATGAAGAATCTTCTGGCTCCGGTGAAACCCACGGATAAGTCATATGAGGAGCTGTGTACACTGGTTCGGGAACATCTTAACCCAAGGGAGAGCGTGCTGATGACGAGGTATCGGTTCTATACGTACCAGCGATCTGAAGATCAGGAAGTGGCGAGCTACGTCGCTGAGCTAAGACGACTTGCAGGACAATGTGAGTTTGATGGCTACCTGGAGCAAATACTCAGAGACTTTTTTGTACTGGGCATTGGCCACGAGACAATCCTATGAAAACTTTTGACTGTAGAGACACCGACCCTCAGTAAGGCCATTGCGATAGCACAGGCATTTATGTCCACCAGTGATAACACCAAACAAATCTCTCAGCACACAAGTACTAGCAATGTTCATAAATTAACTGGAACTGTGTTTGCGAGCAGAAATGTACAGGGCAGAACCCACGAGTCTGCAACTGCCAGCAGGCCTCAGGTGACCCAGCTGACTCAGAGTCCGCAAAAAAGGATGAATGCAAGGCAATTCACACCTTGTTGGCATTGTGGAGGCTTCCATTCAGCCTATTCATGCCGCTTCAAAGGATATGTTTGCAAGAGCTGCAAGCTCTGCAAAACCTGCTAACCACCATGTGGCAGAGGAAGATCGGTCCATGGTGGATCAAAGCAATTTCGAACCTCAGAGAGAGGAGGCAGATGAGAAGTACATGGGGTGCACACATTTTCAATGAAATGTCCACCTATAATGCTAAACGTAAAATTGAATGGCTTACCCGTAGCCATGGAACTGGACACTGACGCCAGCCAATCCATCATGAGTAAAAAGATGTTTGAGAGACTGTGGTGCAACAAGGCATTCAGACCAGCCCTGAGCCCCATCCACACGAAACTGAGAACATACACCAAAGAGCTTATCACTGTCATGGGCAGCGCCTTGGTCAAGGTCACCTACGAGGGCACAGTGCACGAACTGCCACCCTGGATTGTCCCAAGCGATGACCCCACATTGCTTGGAAGGAGCTGGCTGGGCAAAATCTGCTGGAGCTGGGATGACATCCGAGTGCTATCACATGTCGATGAGGCCTCATATACCCAGGTTCTTAACAAATTTCCTTCCCTTTTTGAGCCAGGCATTGAAAACATTTCCAGGGCAAAGGTGCGGATCCACTTGGTCCCAGAGGCACGACCCATTCATCACAAGGCGCGAGCGGTACCTCACATGATGAGGGAGAGAGTGGAAATCGAGCTGGACAGGCTGCAACGTGAGGGCATCATCTCCCCAGTGGAATTCAGTGAGTGGGCCTGCCCGATTGTTCCAGTACTCAAAAGTGATGGCATGGTCAGGATTTGCGGCGATTATAAAGTAACTATTAATCGTTTCTCGCGACAGGACCAATACCCGCTACCTAAGGCAGACGACCTATTTTGCGATGCTGGCAGGAGGCAACACATTCACCAAGCTCGGCCTAACTTCGGCCTACATGACGCAGGAGCTGGAGGAGTCTTCGAAGGGTCTCACCTGCATCAACAGATGCCCGTTTGGAATTCGGGCGACTGCAGCGATCTTCCAGAGAAACATGGAGAGCCTACTCAAGTTGGCACCACGCATGGTGATTTTTCAGGATGACATATTGGTCACGGGTTGGGATACCGTTGAGCACCAACAAAACCTGGAGGAGGTCCTCCAGCGACTGGATCGCGTAGGGCTGCGGCTGAAGAGATCAAAATACATCTTCATGACAACAGAAGTGGAGTTTTTGGGGAGAAAGATCGCGGCGGACGGCATTCGGCCCACAGACGCCAAGACAGAGGCTATCAGGAATGCGCCCAGGCCACAGAACGTCACGGAGCTGCGGTCATTCCTGGGACTCCTCAACTATTTTGGTAACTTCCTACCGAGGTTAAGCACCCTCTTAGAGCCCTTACAAGTGTTATTGCGTAAAGGTGAGAACTGGGTATGGGAAAAAACCAAGTAATTGCTTTTGAGAAAGCCAGAAACATTTTATGCTCCAACAAGCTGCTTGTATTGTATAACCCGTGTAAAAGACTCATGCTAGCATGTGATAGGTCGTTGTACGGAGTCGGATGTGTATTACAACAAGCGAACGTTGCGGGGAAGTTGCAACCTGTCGCCTATGCTTCCAGGAGCTTGTCTAAGGCCGAGATAGCCTACAGCATGATTGAGAAAGAGGCATTAGCGTGTGTGTTTGGGATAAAGAAAATGCATCAGTACCTGTTTGGCCTCAAATTTGAACTGGAAACCGATCACAAGCCCCTCATATTCCTGTTCGCTGAAAACAAGGGGATAAATACTAATGCCTCAGCCCGCATACAAAGGTGGGCACTCGCGCTATCAGCGTATAACTATACCATCCGCCACAGGCCAGGCACCGGGAACTATGCGGATGCTCTCAGTCAGCTACCATTGCCCACCACGGGGATGGAAATGGCGCAGCCTGCACACTTCTTGATGATGGGGCAGCCCGCAGATTTGTTGATGGTCATGGAAGCGTTTGAAAATGATAAATCACCTGACACGGCCCGCCAGATTAGGACTTGGACCAGCCAAGATCCTCTGCTGTCCCTAGTAAAAAACTGTGTACTGCATGGGAGCTAGGCCAGCATCCCCGTTGAAATGCAAGAGCCAATCAAGCCGTTCCAGCGGCAATAGGACGAGCTGTCCATTCAGGCAGACTGCCTGTTGTGGGGTAACCGCGTAGTGCTACCCAAAAAGGGCAGGGAGACGTTCATCTCGGATCTCCACAGCACACACCCGGATATAGTAATGATGAAAGCGATAGCCAGATCCCACGTGTGGTGGCCCGGTATCAACTCTGACTTAGAGTCCTGTGTACGGCAATGCAGCGTGTGTGCTCAGTTGAGCAACGCGCCCAGAGAGGCACCACTAAATTTGTGGTCCTGGCCCTCCAGACCATGGTCGAGGATCCATGTCGACTATGCGGGCCCGTTTCTCGGTAAAATGTCCCTGGTGGTGATGGATGCTTTTTCAAAATGGATCGAATGTGAAATAATGTCGGGAAGCACCGCCACCGCCACCATTGAAAGCCTGAGGGCCATGTTTGCCACCCACGGCCTGCCTAACATACTGGTCAGTGACAACGGGCCATGTTTCACCAGTGCCGAATTTAAAGAATTCATCACACGCAATGGGATCAAACATGTCACCTCGGCCCCGTTTAAACCAGCCTCCAATGGGCAGGCAGAGCGGGCAGTACAAACAATCAAACAGAGCCTCAAACGAGTCACAGAAGGCTCACTCCAAACCCGCCTGTCCCGAGTACTGCTCAGCTACCACACGAGACCCCACTCACTCACAGGGGTGCCCCCGGCTGAGCTACTCATGAAAAGGACACTTAAAAACAGACTCTCGCTGGTTCACCCCAACCTGCATGATCAGATTGAGAGCAGGCGGTAGCAACAAAATGTAAACGATGGTCGCGCCACTGTGTCACGGTAAATTGATCTGAATGACCCTGTGTATGTGCTAAACTATGGATATGGTCCCAAGTGGATCGTGGGCACGGTGATAGCTAAAGAAGGGAATAGGGTGTTTGTAGTCAAACTAGACAATGGACAAATTTGCAGAAAGCACCTGGACCAAACGAGGCTGCGGTTCACAGACTGCCCTGAACAACCCACAGCAGACACCACCTTTTTCGAGCCCACAACACACACCCAAATGATCAACGACACCACGCCGGACCAGGAAATCAAACCCATCACGCCCAATAGCCCAGCAAGGCCAGGCTCACCCAGCAACCCTGCAGGGCCAACAACGCGCCAGCCCAGCGAGGGCACAGCCAACACACCAGAACAGACATTTGTACGGAGGCGGTCCACCAGGGAAAGAAAAGCTCCCAACCGCCTCACCTTGTAAATAGTTTTCACTTGACTGCGGGGGAGTGATGTTGTGTATCTGTAAAGCATGCACACCAGGGAGCGCATCCCCTGAAGTCCCAACGGATCCCAGCATCCCTTGGGAGCACTGTATATAAGCCGGCCCCTAAGGCCTGTTACTCACTCTGGAGTGTCTTAATAAAGACTGAGGGGTCACTGTTACTTTAACCTCCCTGTGTGCAGTCTCATCTGTATTAGGAACACAACACAATCCATTTTGAATAAGCATCCACAACAACCAAGAACATTTTGCCTAGAAACGGGCCAGCGAAGTCAACATGGATCCTAGACCACGGTTTGGAGGGCCATGACCACAAACTTAGCGGTGCCTCCCTGGGTGGTTGAGAGCAAGTGTTTCATTGGCGCACGCAAGACTCCAAATCTTAGTCGATGCCGGGCCACCACACATGGGATCTACAGCTTTCATCATTACTATGCCGGGTGGGTACTGTGTAGATCGCGTATGAACGTTTCCCTTCCTTTCTTGGGCAAAACCACACGATTACCCCACAAAAGACAGTCCGCCTGTATGGCCATTTCATCTTTGCGCCGCTGGAACAGCTTGATCTCTTAATGCATCTCCGCTGGGACGCTGGACCAGCTCCCATGGAGGACACAGTTTTTTACAAGGACAGTAAAGGATCCTGGCTGGTCCAGGTCCTGATTTGGTGGGCCGTAACAGGTGACTTTTCGTTTTCAAATGCATCCATCACCAAGAGCAAGTCTGCAGGCTGTGCCATTTCCACCCCGGTGGTGGACAATGGTAGCCGACTGAGAGCATCAGCGCAGTTCTCTGTGCCTGAACTGTGGCAAATTACATAGTTATATGCAGACAGCGTGAGCGCCCATCTTTGGATGCGAGCAGAGGCATTGGTATTGATACCTTTGATCTCTGAGAATAGCGATATGAGTGGCTTATGGTCAGTTTCTAACTCGAACTTAAGCCCAAACAGATACTGATGCAATTTTTTTACCCCGTAAACGCATGCCAGAGCTTCTTTTTCAATCATGCTGTAGGCCCTTTCGGCTTTGGAAAAGCTCCTGCACGCATAAGCGACTGATTGCTACGTTCATGATTCGTTTGCTTGTTATAACACACACCCAACCCTATATGAAGACGCATCGCAGGCTAGCACTGAACGTTTACAAGGATCATACAGGACAAGCAGTTTGTTGGAACATAACAGATTTCGCACTTTCTCAAAAGCAGTCTCTTTTGATTTCCCCCATACCCAGTCATCTCCCTTGCGTAGCAACACGTTTAGCGGTTCCACCAAGATGCTTAACCCAGGTAGGAAATTACCAACATAATTGAGGAGTCCCAGGAACGACCGCAGCTCCGTCACGTTCTGTGGTCTCGGTGCATTCTTGATGGCCTCCGTCTTGGCGTCGGTAGTTCTGATGCTGTCTGCCGCGATTCTTCTCCCCAAGAACTCAACCTCTGGCGCCAGGAAAACACGCTTCGAGCGCTTCAACATGAGTCCCACAGGATCTAGCCGATTTAGAACCTCTTCCAGGTTCTGCAAGTGTTCAATGGTGCCCCGACCTGTGATCAATATGTCATCCTGGAAAACCACGGTGCGCGGAACCGACTTTAGCAGATTCTTCATATTCCTTTGAAAAATAGCCGCGGCTGATCGAATCCCAAAGGGGCATCTATTGTAGATGAACAGACCTTTGTGCGTGTTGATGCAGGTGAGCCCTTTCAAAGATTCCGCCAGCTCCTGCGTCATATAGGCCGAGGTCAGGTCCAACTTGGTGAACGTCTTTTCTCCTGCCAGCATCGCAAATAGGTCGTCTGCCTTGGGTAGCGGGTACTGGTCCTGCAGCGAAAAACGGTTCATCGTTACTTTATAGTCCCCACAAATTCTGACTGTGCCATCACCTTTGAGAACCAGAACAATCGGACTGGCCCACTCGTTGAACTTCACCGGCACGTTGATGCTCTCTCGTTGCAGCCTGTCTAGCTCGATCTCAACTTTCTCTCGCATCATATATGGCACCGCCCGTGCCTTGTGGTGGATGTGTCGTGTAACAGGAATCAAGTGAATCTGCACCTTCACCTCCGAGAAACTTCCGATGCCTGGCTCAAACAACGACGGAAACTTGCTCAGAACCCGGGCACATGAGGCGTCGTCGACAGACGAAAGCGCTCAGATGTCGTCCCAGTTCCAGCGGATTTTTCCCAGCCAGCGTCTGCCGAACAGTGTGGGGCCATTTCCTGGTACAATCCATAGTGGGAGTATGTGCACTGCTCCATCATAGGAAACTTTTACTGCTGCGCTCCCAATTACAGGGATCAGCTCTTTAGTGTAAGTTCTCAGCTTGGTATGAATGGGGCTCAGCTTGGGCCTGTGTGCCTTGTTGCACCACAGCCTGTCGAAGGCCTTTTTGCTCATGATGGACTGATTCACATCCGTCTCTAATTCCATGGATACTAGAATTCCGTTCAGTTCAACTTTTAACATGATCGGTGGACACTTCGTGGTGAAGGTGTGTACCCCGTACACTTCTGCCTCCTCGGTTTGAGTCGCTAGTTCTGTTTGATCCACCATGGATCGGTCTTCCTCTGCAACATGGTGGTTTGCAGGGTTTCCAGGGTTTGCAGCTGGAGGTGTCCCATAGTTCCACAGCCTTTTCATGCATAGTGTTTGAAGCGGCATTGATGGGCTCAATGATCACCTCTGCAGCGCCAACAAGATGTCAATTGCCTCGCATTAACGCTTGATGGCGGACTCTGGGTCATCTGAGGTCGTGCAACTGCAGGCGTGTATGTTCTGCCATATGCATTACTGCCTGAAAACGACGTTACTTTGTGTACAGTACTTGCTGAAACATCTTTATGTTGCAAAATGTGTATGGTGTTATCGCTGGTGAACATAAATGTCTGGGCTATCGTTATGGCTTTGCTCAGATTCGGTGTTTCAACAGTCAATAGTTTGCGAGGGATAACCTCATGGCCAATGCCAAGCACAAAAAAGTCTCTTAGCATTTGCTCCAGGAATCCATCGAATTCGCAATGTCCTGCAAGGCGCCTTAGTTTGGCACATAGCTCGCCACTTCCTGGCCTTCAGACCGTTGACATGTATAAAATCGATATCTTGCCATCAGAACGCTCTCCTCTGGATTTAGGTGCTCCTGGACCAGTGTACACAGTTCTTCATACGATTTTGTTGTTGGTTTCACCGGAGCAAGAAGATTCTTCATAAAGCCATAGGTTGTTCCGCAGACAGTGAGGAGAATCGGCCTTCATTTGGCAGCGTTCACACTCCCTTCCAGCTCGTTGGCCATGAAGTATTCGTCGAGTCGCTCCACAAAGGCCTCCCAATCGTCCCCTTCTGAAAATGTCTCCAGGATACCAACAGTTCTCTGCATTCTCTGCATGGTTCGTTATCTCGTCGTCAGTTGTTATATCTTGATTAAAGCAATGTGACTGAGTACTGTAGACGTGAGTAAGTGTGACCTTAGTCTCTTTATTCTAACTCCAGAGTGCTCGTACAACATGGGAGGCCTGCTTATATACCGTGCTCCCAAGGGATGCTGGGATCCCTTGGTACTCCAACAGATACGCCCTCTGGTGGTGGAAGAATGCTGGTTACATAGGGTTGCATACATAACACTGTCAATCCCCCTCAGAATCTTATATGTTTCAATGCGATCACTTCTCAATCTCCTAAACTCTAGAGAATATAGGCTCAGTCTACTCAATCCCTTCTTGGAGTACAGGTTTAAAGAAAACATCTCCTGTTATTCTCAGAATGAATATGGGACATTCTGGCTTTATGAGCCTGGGATGACACTATTGAATCTTATTGTATTGGTTCGAAATAGACTGAGAACCACGATAGTCCACAAAGTGGCTCATCTGGCTTTAATGCACATGTCTGTAACTTGTGGGTTTTTTATAAAACCCTGTGTGAATTCACTCTATTTTAAAACACAGCATTTAAGTATAACTAATTTCCAAATCCTTTATGATGATAAAAAGATCAAAATTCCAAAATGTATAAGAGAGTGAAAGGACGGAGAGGTGGGGGGGGCTGCAGGAAGACACATGCGGCCTATGAGGGAAAGGGAGAGGCCAGGAAGTGGAAGAGTGAGAAGGAGAGGTGGAGAGAAAGAGGGAGATAGAATGCAAAGGAAGAGACAGACTGGAAGGAATAGAGAGGCAGGGATGAGATGAGAGAAAAGGAGACAAAGAGTGAGGAAGAAAGGTGGGGAATGAGTGGGTAAGGGAGGGAAGAAGGCAGAAGGGAAGAGCAGAAGAGGACCAAACAAAAAAGTGTGGAAAAGGGAGAGAGAAAAGGAAGGAAGACGGGTGAAGAGATAGCCCAATATATCACTAAAATCAAAGAACTGAGGGCTAGAAATTCGTTTGGATAGCGCCCCTCACGCAGGGGCACTAAAGGGTTTGCAGCCGTGAACACCGGCATTCACACTGCTCGGCACATTCAGTGTGCCGGTACCGTCGGCAGTGAGGACTATCGCCCAGGAGCGTCGCACCGGTGTGCAACATCCCCGGTATCGACACGGTTTGGTTTACGCTGCACCTGTAGCGCCCCCTAGTGACCTCGCCAGAGAAAGCTGGCGGCAGAGCTGTCCTGGGGTGGTAAGGGAAGGAATGTCTGCATGAGCTAAGTGTGAGTGATATTTATTTGCGATTTATCTTTATTTGGGGTAAGTAATGTATCAGGAATGTTTTTTGTGTTTTTTCTTCTCATTCTTTTTTTCCAGGGAGGCCTCTCTTAGGGAGCTCTGAAGCCGGCTCTTTAGCTCGGGATATTCAGTTGCTCATCCAGCCTAGTGCCCTAAGAGAGGTGTGGAACGCTTCCCTTAGCGTTCCGCTCCACTCTCAGGGCGCAAAAACTGAATTTATGGGCTGCCGTCGCAAACCATTTCCTGGCACTAAATTAAGTGACCATCTAATATTAGCGCCTTAAAAACCTTCAACTGAATTTCCATCCGCAGATCTTTTAACTCCACTGCAGTTATGGCATTGGCTGTCTTCCAAGATCCCTACTAAACTGCTACGATAGTGCAATTCGCCAAGGCCCGTTGCCATAACAATGGAGGTGAGGGAACAAAGCCACTAGCCTACAGCCTGCAAACGTCACAGCCAAACCAAAATGATATGACCCATGCTCAGTAGTGCGATGATTCTATTGTGTCACCAATTACACACCTCCATCAACATTCCTGGAGAATATGCTGGGAAGCCACCTTTTCAGATTGGATACTTCTTGAATCTAATATTACACATGCAAGGTGTTTTAAAATGTTACTCATCAAAGTGAGGGATGTCAGGCACCCTGGGTCAACATCAAACACTCCCAGGGTAGGTACAGCAAGGGGTAGATACAGAGTAAAGCTCCCTCTACACTATCCCATCAAACACTCCCAGGGTAGGTACAGCAAGGGGTAGATACAGAGTAAAGCTCCCTCTACACTATCCCATCAAACACTCCCAGGACTTGTATAGCATGGGACAGATACAGAGTAAAACTCCCTCTATACTGTCCCATCAAACACTCCCAGGGCAGGTACAGTGGGTTAGATACAGAGCAAAGCTCCCTCTACACTGGCCTCATCAAACACTCCCAGGGCAGGTACAGCATGGATTAGATACAAAATAAAACTCCCTCTATACTGTCCCATCAAACACTCTCAGGGCAGGTACAGTGGGTTAGATACAGAGTAAAGCTCCCTCTGCACTGGCCCCATCAAACACTCCCAGGGCAGGTACAGTGGGTTAGATACAGAGTAAAGCTCCCTCTGCACTGGCCCCATCAAACACTCCCAGGGCAGGTACAGTGGGTTAGATACAGAGTAAAGCTCCCTCTACACTGTCCCATCAAACGCTCCCAGGGCAGGTACAGCACGGGTTAGATACAGAGTAAAGCTCCCTCTACACTGTCCCATCAAACGCTCCCAGGGCAGGTACAGTGGGTTAGATACAGAGTAAAGCTCCCTCTACATTGTCTCAACAATGTGCCTCAGCCCAACCTTGAAAAATGCCCCTACTACACCAATCATCCTGTGGCCTGATAATTTAATGCTGAATCCCTGCCTATTTTCAGCCCTGTGCCGATGCTCATTACAAAGACAGAAGTGACTGGAGCAAGGTTAGAGAGTGAGCTACGCGCAAAGCCTTCCCAGAGAACCTAGACCAAATATCCACCACGAATTCTGATTGCTCACCAGAATAAACAAAATAAACAGTACAAAATAAATAGCCCTGAGTCAAAGGAAGGGAAAAAGCAGCAGTACCTTAGAGAAAGGGCAAAATTCTTGAAAAGCAAACCCCCTTAATGTCCTCAGGGAGGAAAAGAAGGAAATGAAGAAATGGGCCTTGAGGCTTAGAAAACCACAACGACAATACATGAATGCTGGTCCTGGCACCATCTAGCTCATATTGGGCAGAGTTATTTTGGTGAACATTAAATTCACAAGCACTGATGACCTTTCTCCTGGGCCATCACGATATGACAAGTGAACCTATTTTAATCCTACTTTCTCAAAGCTCTCGGGTGACTACCTCATAGAATCATAGAATCACAGGAGGCGGCCATTTGGCCTATCCTGTCTATGCTGGCTCTTTGGAAGAGCCATCCAATTGTTCCCACTACCCCCACCCTTCGCCATAGTCCTACAATTTTCTCCATTTCAAGAATATATTCAATTCCCTTTTGAAAGTTTATTATTTCAGATCTATGTCCTTTGGTTACTGATCCTCCTGTCTCTCCTTATTTACTCTAACGCTTCCTGATTTTGACCACATCTATTAAATTTCCTCTTAACCTTCTCTGCTCTAAGGCGAACAATCCCACTTTCTCCAGTCTCTCCACATAACTGAACTCCCTCATCCCTGCTATTCAAGTAAAATTCCTCTGAACCCTCTCCAAGGCCTTGACATCCTTCCTAGAGTGCGTTGTATATAGACCGAGGCGGAACGGTAGAGGATTCCATTGATGTTCTTTCAGGCGTTGGTCATGTCTCCGTCTGCGTGCGAAACTGGTCACCAACTCATAGGGAGGACAACACTGTCCTAAATAGGAACATAAGAACATAAGAACATTGGAGTAGGAGTAGGCCATTTGGCCCCTCGAGCCTGTTCCGCCATTCAATAAGATCATGGCTGATCTTCTACCACAACTCCACTTTCCTGCACTGTCCCCATCTCCCTCAATTCCCCTAAATATTCAAAAATCTATCGATCTCTCTCTTGAATATGCTCAAAGATTGAGGGCCCAAACTTGGTGGCCTTACCACCCAGTGCCACTGGCTGCCGCTGAGTTTTTTGGGCGGTTTCCCCTTGGTGCCATTTTCCGCCGGTGGGAGAGGAGGACCGCTGGGAACTGCCCAGCGTGCAAGTCGCGAAAGTGGCCTCGTGCCCGCCGAGCTGGCAGATTCCTCCGGGTGGGAGTCGAAGGCAGGCCTAACCCCGACGGTAAGTAAGAAGACCTGCAAAAAAAAGGTTAGTGAACTTCTTTCATTTTCTTTCAGCGATTTATGTGTCTGTGGTCCCTTGGAAGGTTTTCCATTGTTTTTTTTTGTGTGTAAATTTTTATTTTTAGCTGCTCCCCCCTCCCTGGGCCCGAATCAATGCTCGGCGGCACTTTGGCAAGGATCGCATTTGCTGCCGGGATTGGGAGCTCCCGCCTGCTGCCGCCCAGATTCACGGCGTAAGTCGTTTTTTTGTCGCCGGGCGGTATTGCCAGATCTTTTAGAGGAATTTCTCTGGCAAAGTGCCGCCAGGTCTCTTGGCGGTCCTCGGCGGTCCTTTGGGCGGCATTTGGGCGAGCCTTGGTTTTGACCAAGTTCGGGCCCTCTGAGCCTCCACAGCCCTCTGGGGTAGAGAATTCCAAAGATTCACCACCCTCTGAATGAAGAAATTTCTCCTCATCTCAGTCCTTAAATGGCCGACTCCTTATTCTGAGACTGTGACCCCGGTTCTAGACAACCCAGCCAGAGGAAACATCCTCCCTGCATCTACCCTGTTTGGCCCTGTAAGAATTTTGTAAGTTTCAATGACATCACCTCTCATTCTTCTAAACTCTAGAGAATATAAGCCTTGTCTGCTCAATCTCTCCTCATAGGACAATCCCTCCATCTCAGGAACCAGTCTGATGAACCTTGGTTGCACTCCTTCAATGGCAAGTATATCCTTCCTGAGGTAAGGAGACCAAAACAGTACACATTACTCCAGGTGTGGTCTCACCAAGGCCCTATATAATTGCAGTAAGAAGTTGAACAGGGGTAAGTATCAACTTTTACTGAAGCTGCACTCGCATCGCACAGTGTTGTCTGCCGAGAGTGGATATTGGGAATTCCCTGGCTTCTCCATGGTACTCTAACCATTAAGGAGCAATAACAGTGGGGTTTCGTGCCTGTCCTCCCAATATACGCTCTCAGCAGTTGGTGTTTCTCTGTGGGTGGTGGGAGTGTGAGAAACATCTTCGTAAAATTACACCTACTATTCCAAATATCAACAATTTAAGGTCTAGGGAAAGGTTAAAGATTAGCACCACACATTTAACCTACAGTCTCAGCACGTCATATGTACAAGAGATACACATCGCTTAACTGGGAAGGGCACAATATAAAGGAGCCATACCCAGTGTTTGCTGGACATGTACAGAGCTGACACTGAGACACACACAGACTGTACAGTACCAGACAGAAGGGAATCGTTCCCCTTTACCCAGTGTGTGCTGTACATGTACAGAGCTGACACTGAGACACACACAGACTGTACAGTACCAGACAGAAGGGAATCGTTCCCCTTTACCCAGTGTGTGTTGTACATGTACAGGGGACACTGAGACACACACGGGCTGTACAGTACCAGACAGGAGTAAATCGTTCCCTTTACCCAGTGTGTGCTGTACATGTACAGGGGATACTGAGACACACACGGGCTGTACAGTACCAGACAGGAGTAAATCGTTCCCTTTACCCAGTGTGCGCTGTACATGTACAGGGGACACTGAGACACACACGGGCTGTACAGTACCAGACAGGAGTAAATCGTTCCCTTTACCCAGTGTGCGCTGTACATGTACAGGGGACACTGAGACACACACAGGCTGTACAGTACCAGACAGGAGTAAATCGTTCCCTTTACCCAGTGTGCGCTGTACATGTACAGGGGACACTGAGACACACAGGGGCTGTACAGTATCAGACAGGAGTAAATCGTTCCCTTTACCCAGTGTGTGCTGTACATGTACAGGGGAAACTGAGACACACACGGGCTGTACAGTACCAGACAGGAGTAAATCGTTCCCCTTTACCCAGTGTGCGCTGTACATGTACAGGCGACACTGAGACACACACGGGCTGTACAGTACCAGACAGGAGTGAATCGTTCCCTTTACCCAGTGTGTACTGTACATGTACAGGGGACACTGAGACACACACGGGCTGTACAGTACCAGACAGGAGTGAATCGTTCCCTTTACCCAGTGTGTACTGTATATGTACAGGGGACACTGAGACACACATGGGTCGTACAGTACCAGACAGAAGGGAATCGTTCCCTTTTACCCAGTGTGTGCTGGACATGTACAGGAGCTGGCACTCAGCTGTATACTGAAATATAAAAACAAATAGTAAGAGTTTCTACAGGTATTTAAAAAGGAAAAGAGTGGCTAAAGTAAATGTAGTCCCTTAGAGGATGAGACAGGTCAATTAATAATGGGGAACAGGGAAATGGCAGAGACTTTGAACAAATATTCTGTATCGACCTTCACGGTAGAGGACACTAAAAACATCCCAATAGTGGATAATCAAGGAGTTATAGGGAGGGAGGAATGTAAAACAATCACTATCACTAAAGAAGTAGTACTCGGTAAAATAATGGGACTAAAGGTGGAGAAGTCCCCTGGGCCTGATGGCTTGCATCCTAAGGTCTTAAAAGAAGTGGCTGTAGAGATAGTGGATGCATTGGTTGTAATTTACCAAAATTCCCTGAATTCTGGAGAGGTCCCAGCGGATTGGAAAACAGCAAATGTAACGCCCCTGTTTAAAAAATGAGGCAGACAGAAAACAGGAAACTACAGACTAGTTAGCCTAACATCTGTCGTTGGGAAAATGCTGGAGTCCATTAGTAAGGAAGCAGTAGCGGAACATTTGGAAAAGCATAATTCAATCATGAAGAGTCAGCATGGTTTTATGAAAGGGAATTTGACAAATTTGCTAGAATTCTTTGAGGATATAACGAGAAGGGTGGATAAAGGGGAACCAGTGGATGTGGTGTATTTGGAGTTCCAGAAAGCATTCGATAAGATGCCACATAAAAGGTTTCTGCATAAGATAAAAGTTCTCAAGGTTGGGGGTAATATATTAGCATGGATAGAGGATTGGCTAACTAACAGAAAACAGAGAGTTGGGATAAATGGGTCATTTTCTGGTTGGCAAACAGTAACTAGTGGGGTGCCGCAGGGATTTGTGCTGGGGCTTTAACTATTTACAATCTATATTAATGACTTGGATGAAGGGACCAAGTGTAATGTAGCCAAATTTGCTGATGATACAAAGATGGGTGGGAAAGCAAATTTTGAGGAGAACCCAAAAAATCTGCAAAGGGATATAGACAGGCTAAGTGAGTGCGCAAAAAGTTGGCAGATAGAGTATAATGTGGGAAAATGTGAAGTTATGCACTTTGGCACAAAGAATAGAAAAGCAAATTATAATTTAAATGGAGAAAAATTGCAAATTGCTGCAGTGCAGAGGGACCTGGGGGTCCTTGTGCATGAAACACAAAAAGTTACTATGCAGGTACAGCAAGTAATCAGGAAGGCAAATGGAATGTTGGCCTTTATTGCAAGGGGGATGGAGTATAAAAGCAGAGAAGTCCTGCTACAACTGTACAGGATATTGGTGAGGCCACACCGAGAGTACTGCGTACAGTTTTGGTCTCTGTACTTAAGAAAGGATATACTTCCATTGGAGGCAGGTCAGAGAAGGTTCATTAGGTTGATTCCGGAGATGAGGGGGTTGACTTATGAAGAAAGGTTGAGTAGGTTGGGCCTATACTCATTGGAGTTCAGAAGAATGAGAGGTGATCTTATCAAAACATATAAGATAATGAGGGGGCTCGACAAGGTGGATGCAGTGAGGATATTTCCACTCATAGGGGAAACTAAAACTAGGGGACATAGTCTCAGAATAAGGGGCCGCCCATTTAAAACTGAGATGAGGAGGAATTTTTTTCTCTCAGAGGATTGTAAATCTGTGGAATTCTCTGCCCCAGAGGCTGGGTCATTGAGCATATTTAAGATGGAGATAGACAGATTTTTAAGCGATAAGAGACTAAAAGGTTATGGGGAGCGGGCAGGGAAGTGGAGCTGAGTCCATGATCAGATCAGCCATAATATTATTAAATGGCGGAGCAGGCTCGAGGGGCCAAATGACTTACTCCTGCTCATATTTCTTATGTTCTGCTTATGAGACACACACGGGCCGTACAGTACCAGACAGGAGTAAATCGTTCCCTTTACCCAGTGTGTGCTGTACATGTACAGGGGACACTGAGACACACACGGGCTGTACAGTACCAGACAGGAGTGAATCGTTCCCTTTACCCAGTGTGTGCTGTACATGTACAGGGGACACTGAGACACACACGGGTCGTACAGTACCAGACAGGAGTAAATCATTCCCCTTTACCCAGTGTTTGCTGTACATGTACAGGGGATACTGAGACACACACGGGCTGTACAGTATCAGACAGGAGTGAATCGTTCCCCTTTACCCAGTGTGTGCTGTACATGTACAGGGGACACTGAGACACACAGGGGCTGTACAGTATCAGACAGGAGTAAATCGTTCCCTTTACCCAGTGTGTGCTGTACATGTACAGGGGAAACTGAGACACACACGGGCTGTACAGTACCAGACAGGAGTAAATCGTTCCCCTTTACCCAGTGTGCGCTGTACATGTACAGGGGACACTGAGACACACACGGGCTGTACAGTACCAGACAGGAGTAAATCGTTCCCTTTACCCAGTGTGTACTGTACATGTACAGGGGACACTGAGACACACACGGGCTGTACAGTACCAGACAGGAGTGAATCGTTCCCTTTACCCAGTGTGTACTGTACATGTACAGGAGCTGATACTGAGACACACACGGGCTGTACTGTACCAGACAGGAGTGAATCGTTCCCTTTACCCAGTGTGTGCTGTACATGTACAGGGGACACTGAGACACACACAGGCTGTACAGTATCAGACAGGAGTGAATCGTTCCCTTTACCCAGTGTGTGCTGTACATGTACAGGGGACACTGAGACACACACGGGCTGTACAGTACCAGACAGGAGTGAATCGTTCCCTTTACCCAGTGTACAGGAGCTGATACTGAGACACACACGGGCTGTACAGTACCAGATGGGGTGAGTTACATTGTCATCTCTGTGCTCCTCTGAATCCTGTCCAATGCATCAACCTCCTTTTGAAGTCAGGTTTTTAAAAAGCGCAAGACTGCTTCAGGTACTGGGCCCCATATAACCGGTTATGGAGCCCTGAGGTAGGGAAGTACATTATAGAACACAGTAATAAGGAATGGCTGAGACTCCAGTAATAGGATAGGCAGACGCACTCGGAGCAGAATACACGTCACTTTAATTGCATGTCATCGGGTCGCTGATTGCAGTGCGGGCAGGCACAGCAGGAGGGGCAAAGGAGCGGCAAGAGTCCGTAGAGGGAAGTGACTGAGGCCCAGGAGAGGCGTGAATCTGGGGCCCAGAAGAGGTGAGGGCCCAGGGGCAGCACGGGCCAGCCCACACTGCTATATGTGCGTGCGCTCAGTCTGTGCAGCAGAATTGGTCTCCAGTTAGCCTTGGGTAATCCTTGCCACTGGACCAAGACCTCGCTCTGTCAAGCCCCGTGTGGTGGCTGGTGTGCAACGGTCACCGCACGTTAAAAAAATCCACCCACAGGCATCTTCCACTGTTCAGGATGTAGTTCGGGATCTGGAATATTAGGTCCTTCATTGAAACACCTGTGAACTCATCCCTTTTTGACCCCAGAGGGACTGCCTATGATGATGATCGGGTCTGCATTGAGCCACAGCACCAATTGCAGCTTTTGTTCTTGTATTTATTAAAGTAACTGTTGATGATTCTGGGGAATGATTCCGCTCAGTGTCAATGTCAAGCATTGCCAGGCCAGGTATAACATGGACTTAAAGTTGACAGCTCTGGTCGGACATGCTCCTGGAGGTGTCCGTCTCCAGCTGCCCCACCCCCACACCCCCGCCATTGGTCACCTGACACGTCCATCCTCACTATGCCCCGCCTTCCCACATCGATTGGACAGCAAACAGACTCCTCATTACCCGATTGGATGATTCTTGACTGACTGTCAATCATCCTTTCTTCCCATCCCCAATATTTTTTATAACTAGTAAACAAAAGTGAAAAATGTCAAAATGCTTTTAATGCCCCCATGTTTGAAGCAGTGTCCTGGAGATTCATGTTTAATTCCTGGAGAATCCGGGACAATCCTGGATGGATGGCAACCCTCCATGGGCAAGTTAAAGAGTAAAGAGCAAACAACACAACTTCGTGCCAGTTTCAGCAGAGCAGCTTTCAGCATATCAGCCTGGCCTTTCCAGTTCAGACACTCTCATCCTTGTGACATCTCCAACTGAGGTTGTCAGATAGAGACAAATGTTGGACAGATTTTGTATTGTGCATTTAATTAGAACAGGAATTGGACTGGGATTAATTTTACAGAAGTCCGTTAAAACGGTGAGAGAGAGTAAAGCTTAGTTTCCTCTGTTTAGTCTGGGCTGGAGTTCAAAGGGCATTACTGTGCAGCATCCATGAGAAAAACATTCTCCTATCTCTCTCCCGTTTTCTCTCTCTTTCAGTCTCTCTCTCTCCCTTTCCCTCTCGTTGGATCTGAGCCCAAGTCCTGGAGACGAATGTTCAGTGTTCTACTGTAATGATCTTCTCAATGCCTTTTATATACATCTACGTATAATGTCCAGTATCTGGACAGGAGGGAGGTGTTGAGGGTTGTAGGCCTCTCATTTGCAGTCCTTAGCACTCCATGAAGGTTGAACCCTTCTATCAATTCCTGGTTAGTAGATGGTCTTGTGCAAAGATAACCAACCCGCGTGTCGATACAACTTTATTCATTAACCTGCGAAGTAGTATTCTAATTAATAAGGTTTTTCAGGACCTTCCATCATCAGCTTTGGAAAGATGGGCAAGAATCGAGAGGCCCATCTGCCCAAGTTGAAATATATTCCTCAGGAGCTAAAGTTGTGTCTAAAGGATGTCGACAGAGTCAAAAGGTTGTGGGTGCAAATCCCACCCCAGAGACTTAAGCACAAAAATCTATGCCTGACACTCAGTGTAGTACTGAGGGAGTGCTGCACTGTCGGAGGTGCAGATAGTGGTGAGCCACATTCTTGAACCGCTGCAGTCCGTGTGGTAAAGGTACTCCCACAATGCTGTTAGGGAGGGAGATCCAGAATTTTGACCCAGCGACGATGAAGGAACAGTGATATATTTCCAAGTCAGGATGGTGTGCGATGTGGAGGGGAACATGGAGGTGGTGCTGTTTCTGTGCGCCTGCTGCCCTTGTCCTTCTGTTTGGTAGAGAAAGAAGCCGTGGTGAGGTGCTGCAGTGTATCTTGTAGATAATACACACTGCGGCCACGGTGCGCCGGTGATAGAGGGAGTGAATGTTTAAGGTGGTGGATGGGGTGCCGATCAAGCAGACTGCTTTGTCCTGGATGGTGTCGCGCTTTTTGAGTGTTGTTGGAACTGCAGTCATCCAGGCACGTGGAGAGTATTGCATCACACTCCTGACTTGTGCTGCTTAGGAGGAATGTGAGCGGAAGGTTCAGAGGAAGACTGAGCGCTGCAGCATTGATAAAAGGGGCAGGGACAAGAAAGGGTCGCAAGGGAGATGGGAGTGGGAGGTCAGAGGTGAGAGTTCACCTATTAGCTTTTCCTGGCATCCTATCCCGGGAGTAGAACAACCATCTTGGGTGGACCTTGTAATGTCCTTACTCAATGGCACAAAACCCACACGAGGCACATTCTATCGACAAGGTCACTCTATGACCTGAACCTTTATTCACAGGACCAAGAAGTGATGACCCTGCGTGGGACCTCCCTTTATATACCTGGATGATCAGGTAAGGAGTGTCTCCCACAGGTTCACCCCCTGTGGTCAAGGTGTGAATTGCTTAAGTACAGACAGTATTGCAGTGGTGTTACATAGAGGTTACATACATGACATCACCTCCCTCCCAAAGTCTTATTGGGATCATAGGTTAAGTCTTTCAGGTGGTCTACGCTCTCTCGTGGAGCGCCGCAGTTGGGGCTCTGGTTGGTGAGCCTTGGCGTGAGTGTCTGTCACCTGTGGTGATTCCGGCCTGTCCGGGCTGACCGCCAGGACTGTGCATGCTGCTGAATGTTCTTGTTGCTCGTTCACTGGCGGTGGTGTGAGCACCATCTCATGATCTTCCTCGGGTTCCTCAGTGTCCATGTTGAACCTTTTTTTTACTTGGTCCAGATGCTTACGGCATATCTGCCCATTGTTAAGTTTAACCACAATTACCCTGTTCCCCTCTTTGTCTATTACAGTACCCTCAAGCCATTTGGGCCCCACGGCATGATTGAGGACAAATACAGGGTCATTTATTTCTATACATCTCCCGCTTGAATTTCGGTCATGGTACTCGTTTCGGGACTGGCATTTACCCTCAACTATGTCGGTCAGGACTAGGTGAATGAGGGAAAACCGAGTTTTAAGTGTTCGTTTCATAAATAGTTCAGCGGGCGGGACCCCCATGAGTGAGTGCGGTCGGGACGCGCGATAGGCAGCATTGAAGGGAGGGTCCTTGAATCTTGAGCATGCCTTGTTTAATGATTTGGACCGCACATTCCGCCTGGCCATTGGAGGCCGGCTTGAACGGTGCTGTCCTGACATGGTTGATGCCATTACCCGACATGAACTCCCGGAATTTGTAGCTCGTGAAACATGGGCCATTATCGCTAACAAGGATGTCCGGCAAGCCATGGGTCGCAAAGACCGCACGTAGACTCTCCACAATGGTGGATGTCGTGCACGAATTCAAAATGATGCACTCAATCCATTTCGAGTGCGCATCTACCACAATAAAAAACATTTTTCCCATGAATTTTCCCGTGTAGTCTACATGAATATGTGACCATGGCCTGGTGGGCCAGGGCCACGGGCTGAGCGGGGCCTCCCTGGGGGCATTACCCAGCTGGGCACACGTCATGCACCGTTCGAACACAGTATTCCAGGTCTGAATCAATTCTCGGCCACCAAACATGTGACCGAGCAATGGCCTTCATCAGCTCAATGTCTGGGTGCTCGCTGTGGAGTTCCCTGATGAATACCTCCCTGCCCCTCTGGGACATGACTACTCGGCTGCCCCATAGTAGGCAGTCAGCTTGGATGGAGAGCTCATCCATCCACCTGTGAAACAGTCTGACCTCCTCGGGGCAGGATCCGTGTGCAGGCGCCCAATCCCCAATCAGGACACATTTCTTAATCAGAGATAGGAGGGGATCTCTATTTGTTCAGATTTTGATCTGGCGGGCCGTGATGGGGGAGCCTGTGCTGTCAAAGGCATCAATGGCCATGACCTTCTCAGCGCTTAGTTCCGCTGCCCCCTCAGTGGTGGCCAGTGGAAGCCTGCTGAGCGTGTCAGCGCAATTTTCAGTGCCGGGCCGGTGCCGGATGGAGTAGTCATAAGCAGCCATCGTGAGAACCCATCGCTTATGCGAGTTGACACGTTGGCATTGACAGCCTTGCTGTCTGACAACAGGGGTGTTAACGGCTTGTGGTCCGTTTCTAATTCGAACCTCCTGCCAAAAAGGTACTGATGCATTTTTTTTACACCATAGACACATGCGAGTGCCTCCTTCTCAACCATCCCATATCCCCGTTCTGCTTGAGAGAGCGACCTGGAAGCATAAGCCACAGGTTGTAGTTGGCCCTCAGCATTACTCTGCTGCAACACGCACCCAACCCCATAGGACGATGCATCACGTGTCAGAACCAATTCTTTACAGGGGTCGTATAGGGTCAATAACTTATTTGAACAAAGTAGGTTCCGTGCCCGATTGAAAGCCGATTCTTGACAGTCCCCCCAAAACCAATCACGTGAAGCGGCTCCAACAACGTGCTTAAGTTCGGCATAAAGTTCCCGAAATAGTTCAAGAGTCCCAGAAATGAACGCAACTCCGATGTGTTGCCGGGCCTGGGCACTCGTCGAATCGCCTCTGTTTTGGATTTGGTGGGCCGAATCCCATCTGCAGCAACCCTTCTGCCCAAGAACTCAACCTCAGGAGCCAAAAACACACATTAAGATTTCTTGAGTCGCAGGCCTACCCGGTCCAGTCGGCGTAGCACCTCCTCCAGGTTGTGGAGGTGTTCCTCGGTGTCACGACCCGTGATGGGGATGTCGTCCTGAAATACAATTGTTCCAGGAATGGATTTCAGCAGGCTTTCCAGGTTTCTTTGAAAAATCGCGGCCGCTGATCGAATGCCAAATGGGCACCTGTTGTAAACAAACAGTCCCTTGTGCGTAGTGATGGTGGTCAGTAGTTTAGATTCATCAGCCAGTTCTTGGGTCATGTAGGCTGAAGTGAGATCCAACTTGGTAAACAGCTTGCCGCCTGCCAGCGTGGCGAAAAGATACGCCACTCTCGGGAGCGGGTATTGGTCTTGTAGGGACACCCGATTGATAGTGGCCTTGTAGTATCCACAGATCCTGACAGAACCATCTGCTTTTAGGATGGGAACGATGGGGCTCGCCCAGTCACTGAATTCAATGGGCGAGATGATGCCCTCTCTCAGCAAACGGTTCAATTCACTCTCAATTTTCTCCCGCATCACATATGGCACCACTCTGGCTTTGTGGTGCACTGGTCTGGCGTCCGGGATGATGTGTATCACTACTTTAGTACCTTTGAACGTCCCAATGCCAGGTTGGAATAGTGACTCAAATTGTTGTAGAACTTGTGAGCACGAACTTCGCTCCACAGATGACATTGCGTACACATCCCCCATTTCCAGTTCATCTCAGCTAACTAGCTCCTTCTCAACAGTGCGGGACCATTGCCCGGGACTAGCCAGAGCAGCAGCCGGTTCACTGATCCATTGTGTGTGACCGCCAACATTGCACTGCCTAGTACTGGAATGATTTCTTTGGTATACGTCCGTAGTTGTGTCTCAATGCATTCTAGTTTGAGTGACCATAGCTTTGCAAATTGTTGAATGCTCATGAGTGACTGGCTGGCCCCCGTGTCCAGCTCCATATGTACAGGGATGCTGTTTAATAAAACCTTCATCATCATTGGTGGCGTTTTGGTATATGAGCTGTGAATGTTTGCCACATGAACCCGCTGAACTTCAGCGTCCATTGATTTGCCCCAAGAGTCATCCCAAGAGGCCTCACAGACCCCTCTTCTGGTCCATCCGCCTCATAAATTAGCCTGGTTACAGGCTTCCTGCACATTCGAGCTAAATGGCCACTGAGGTTGCAATTTCTGCAGACAAATTGTTGAAACCTGCAAGACCTGGCAGAGTGTTTGCCCCCACACCTCCAGCATGAGCTGAGATTCCCATTGTTATGAACAAAGGAGCTATGACCCGGCATTCCTCGCTGATTGTCCCTTTGACTGCTCTTGAGTACCCTGTTAGTGGGTGTCAATGGCCCTATCCCGGACCGCATTGTCCATTGTGATGGCATAAATGTACGTTCAGCCTGCCATTGTCTCTGTTGAAAACCTACTCTGGGGTCTATTGCTGCCTGGGGTGTGTCGAACTGCCCTTGCCTGCCAGCGGGGCTCTGAGTTGCGTTTATGATATTGACTTCCTGATCTCTCGCCGCATTGGAGGTAGAATTGTGTGCGTATATTATTTTGGTATCCTCCTCCCCCGCCATGAAAGTCTGAGCCATCAACGTCGCCGCTGCCAAAGCCAAGTCCTTGGTCTCAATTAACTTTCGGAAAATCCCTGCATGACCGATGCCCTCAATAAAGAAGTCCCTTAACATCTCCCCCTGCAGGCGTCTGTGAACTTAGAGGCTGGCCAAACGCCGGAAGTCCGCAATGAAGTCCAGTATGCTCTGTCCTTCATGACGTCGGTGGGTATAGAATCTGTGTCGGGCCACGTGTATGCTGCTCGCCGGTTTGAGGAGCTCACCGATTAGTTTGCTGAGCTCTTCAAAGATTTTGTCCGCCAGCTTTTCGGGTGCTAGTAGGTCCTTCATGAGCGCATAAGTCTTAGGTCCGCAGCTGGTCAGCAGACGGGCCCTTCGCTTGTCGGCCACTGCATCTCCCAGCCGTTCTTTCATGACAAAGCTTTGCTGGAGCCTCTCAATGAAATCGTTCCAGTCCTCACCAACACAGTACCATTCCTCTGTGCTACCGGTGGCCATTCTCGTGGGTCATTGATTCCCGTTTCTCATCGCCAATGTAATGTCCTTACTCAATGGCACAAAACCCACACAGGGCACATTCTATCGACAAGGTCACTCTATGACCTGAACCTTTATTCACAGGACCAAGAAGTGATGACCCTGTGTGGGACCTCCCTTTATATACCTGGATGGCCAGGTAAGGAGTGTCTCCCACAAATTCACCCCCTGTGGTCAAGGTGTGCCTTGCTTAAGTATATATAGTATTCCAGTGGTGTTACATAGAGGTTACATACATGACAGACCTCCCTCAATCTTTTGAGGACAATAGGGGCTTATGATCTGAAAGATATGGAAAGGGCTTGATAGACTAGAGTTGTGCAGCACTTCACCTCAGTCAGGACTCACTTGCCCAATGATATAACCTCCTCGCCAGGCAGTTCTGGAATTCCATTGGTGGAAATTACTTCCTGTGCTTTCCCCTTGAGCTACACCGTTAGTTTTACCTGGGATGAAGGGCTGGGCATCCTTGGGCTGGAATTTTGTTCTTCTCTCCGGAATCACAGCTGTTCCTGATTACTCAGTGCACTCTCAACCACATCCGTGTTGCAGAGATGTCTCTAACACTGAAGAATCCAGTGACATTCTTGAAAGATTACAGTGCTTCCTTCCCAAGTGTGATTCATAGTTTGGCCTGTTGCAGTTCCACTATCCTTAGCCCCTTGCCTCCCTCCCCAAGGAGAGCGTGGTTGATCTATCTGTAGGCCAACCATCCTCTATAGAAAGCAGATTGATGGTGTCATGTCGCTGTGCTGAACCTGAGTGAAAGCAGCTGCTTTACTTGATGTTATTCAGAAACAACTCAAGTGGCCCCAAAGCCTTCAGGAAGCATGAAGTTTTATGAAAGCATTGCCTCTACAAAAAACATTGTTTTGCAAATTCAATGCCCCCCCCATCCCCCCGTCCTTTTTATTTTAATCGCTCGTCCTCTTCCAAAAGCCCCAACTCTACATCAGATGGCGATCCGTGGTGCCGGACACCTAACAGTACATCAGCCAAGAAGTCATTGTTCAGCTGCAAGCCCAAACACTGAGTGTAGACAGGCCTTTTCACCACAGCTGACTGCAGATGGCCCCACAGCTGACACCCTATTCTGCCTTCACTAATGGTCATACTGACCCACTGTGTTATGTATGTAAACATTACCAACGTGTAAGACTTGCCACCGGGGACGCACCTGTGGGAGACCCAAGGGTTACCTGCACACTCTGGCCAAGCAGGTATAAAAGGCAGACTACCATGCTGCTTCCTCACTCTGGAGTTACATTGAAGAGACCAAGGTCACAACAGTTTGAGCTAACAATATACAGCCTTGTGGAGTTATTCTGAATATAACAATTGGCGCCGAGTAACAGATCACGAACTTTCACGTAGTTATGGCTGCCGTTCTTGAGAGATTTGTTGAGGGTGATGATTGGGAAGCCTTCATTGAGCGTCTTGACCAGTACTTCGTGGCCAACGAGCTGAAAAAGGAAGAAATCGCGGTCAAGCACAGGGCGATTCTCCTCACCGTTTGCGGGTTCACGATATATGGCCTCATCAAAAATCTGCTAGTACCAACGAAACCAACGGACAAGATATATGAAGAGTTGTGCACGCTGGTTCAGGAACACCTCAAGCCAAAGAAGAGCATCTTGATGGCCAGGTATCGGTTTTATACGCACTATCGCTCCGAGGGCCAGGACGTGGCGAGCTATGTCGCCGACCTAAAACACCTTGTGGGACCGTGAGTATTTGCTGGATTTTTGGGGGAAGTGTTGTAGGACTTTTTCGTGCTTGGAATCAGCCACGAGATCATTCTTCCCAAACTGCTGTCTGCTGAATCCCTAGATCTGAGCAAGGCCATCACGATAGCCCAGGCTTTCATGTCCACGAACGATAACACTAAACAGATATCATTGCAGCATCGAAGCTCACCGGCAAGTACTGTGCATAAAATAACACTTTCAGCAGACAGAACTGTACATGGCAGGGCATACATGCCTGCAGAGGCCAGACCTAGGATGACTCAGAGTTCGCCATGGGGCGTGAATGCGAATCGATGAGCAGCATGTTGGCACTGCGGGGGTAATCATCGAGCCAATCAATGTCGATTCAAGCACTACGTGTGTAAGGGCTGTGGAACAATGGGGCACCTCCAGCGAATGTGCAGACATGCTGCGACTCACCACATGGCAGAGTCGGCAGAAGATGACCAATCCGGCGCGGATCACGCTGAACGAGTAAGAGAGGCAACTCAACCCGAGGCTGAAGAGGAAGTGTATGGGGTACAACCTTCACCACCAAAAGTCTTCCAATAATGTTCAAAGTCAAATTAAATGGCATTCCAGTTTCCATGGAACTGGACACGGGGGCGAGTCAGTCAATTATGAGCCAGAAGGCTTTTGAGAAACTGGGGCAACAAGGCACAAAGGCCAAAACTAAGCCCGATCCACACTAAGCTGTGCAGTTACACCAAAGAGCTCATACTAGTCATTGACAGTGCGGCAGTGAAGGTTTTGTACGATGGAGCTGTGCATGATTTACCATTATGTATTGTACCAGGCGATGGCCCAACGCTGTTCGGCAGAAGCTGACTAGGAAAGGTCCGATGGAATTGGAACAACATCAAGGCACTGTCTTTGGTGGATGACGCCTCGTGCGCCCAAGTGCTAAACAAATTCCCGTCGTTATTCGAGCCAGGCATCGGTAACTTCACAGGCGCCAAAGTGCAGATCCATTTAGTCCCTGATGCATGGCCCGTTCATCACAAGCTGCCCATTTCGCTGTTTACAGAAAGCAAAGGTAGTAAGACCAATGCTTCATCTCGCATCCAAAGATGGTCACTAATGTTATCTGCATATGATTATGTAATCCGCCACAGACCAGACACTGAAAACTGTACTGGTGCCCTCAGTCGGCTACCATTGCCCACCACTGGGGTGGAAATGACGCAACCCGCAGACTTGCTTCTTGTAATGGATGCTTTTGAGAGCGAGGAGTCACCTGTCACGGCTCGCCAGATCAGGACCTGGACTAGCCAGGACCCTGTGCTATTACTAGTAAAAAGCTGTGTCCTCAATGGGAGCTGGTCGGTGGTCCCAGGGAAATGTAAGACGAAATTAAGCCATTCCACCAACGCAAGGATGAAATGTCCATCCATTCGGACTGTCTCCTGTGGGGGAATTGTGTAGTTTTGCCAAAAAAAAGACAGGGAAATGTTTATACACGACCTTCACAGTACTCACCCAGACATAGTCATGATGAAGGCTATCGCCAGGTCACACATTTGGTGGCCCGGCATTGACTCGGAATTGGAGTCATGCGTACACCAATGTAAGACTTGCACACAGTTGAGCAATGCACCAAGGGAAGCCCCACTGAGTATGTGATCATGGCCCTCCAAATCATGGTCCAGGATCCACGTAGATTTCGCTGGCCCCTTTCTACCGTCCACTGCCACAATTGAAAGCATCCGGGCCACGTTCGCCACCCATGGTTTACCTGACATCCTTGTTAGTGACAATGGACCATGTTTCACCAGCTCAGAATTCAACGAGTTCATGACCCGCAATGGCATCAAGCATGTCAGGTCTGCACTGTTTAAGCCAGCATCCAATAGTCAAGCAGAATGGGCAGTCCAAACCATCGAGCAGAGCTTGAAACGCGTGACGGATGGTTCCCTGCAGACCCGGTTATCTCGGATTCTGCTCAGCTACCGCACGCGACCCCACTCGCCCACGCGACCCCATTCCCCCTGCAGAATTGATAATGAAGAGAGCACTTAAAACCAGGCTCTCCTTAGTCCACCCGGATCTCAATGATCATGTAGAAACCCGGCGTCACCGGCATAACATGCACCATGATCGCGTGGCTGTATCACGTGACATTGAGGTTAATGACCCTGTGTTTGTTCTTAATTACGGTCATGGTCCCAAATAGGTTGCTGGCACTGTGTTAGCCAAGGAGGGTAAGAGAGTGTTTGTTGTCAAACTTTTGAATGGATAAACGTGTAGAAAGCACTTGGATCAGACCAAACTGCGGTTCACTGACAACCAAGAACAGTTTGAAGAGGACATTACTATCAATGATCCACCCACACACACCCAACCAGCAATCGACCTCGCAGTCAACCACGAGGATGAACCCACCATGCCTGACAGTCCGATCAGACCAGCCACACCACAGCACAGCAATGATCCGACTGACTCATCCATGCCTGGACTTCAACTCAAGCGATCAACCCGGGAACGCAGAGCCCCGGATCGCCTCAACTTGTAAATAACTTGTATCCAAGACTTTGGGCGGGATGGGGGAATGATGTTATGTATGTAAACATTACCAATGTGTAAGACTTGCCACCAGGGGGCACACCTGTGGGAGACCCAAGGGCCACCTGCACACCCCGGGCAAGCAGATATAAAAAGCAACCTACCATGCTGCTTCCTCACTCTGGAGTTACATTAAAGAGACCAAGGTCACAACAGTTTGAGCTTACAGCATACAGTCTTGTGGAGTTATTCTGAACATAACACACTGGACTCCTGGTTGATTCAGGAACACTGACACTACCTCCCCGTCCCTCTCCCTCCTCCTCTCCTCTCTCCCACCTTCTTCCCTCCCTCACTCCTTCCTTCCTCCCTCCTCTCTCCCTCCCTCCCTCCTCCTCCTCTCTTCCCCCTTCTTCCCTCCATTCTCCTCTCTCTCCCACCTTTCTCCCTCCCTTCTCCTCCTCTCTTCTCTCTCCCATCTTCCTCCCTCCCTCCTCCTCCCTATCCTTCCTTAACCCTCCTCACTCCTTTGTCTACCTCCTCTGTTCTCCTCCTCTTCTCCCTCCCTTCTTCCTCCCTCCTCCTCCTCTCTTCCCCCTCCCTCCTTCCTTCCTCCTTCCCTATCCCTCTTCCCTCCTCTTCCTGTATCGGGCGACCAATGGCGGGAGCGGGAGGGAGGTCCGGTTGGAGGCAGGAGGTCATGTGATGGTAACTCCAGGAATAGGTCCAACCAGAGTTGGCAACCCCATTCCTCATACGTTGCCCTGGACAATAATAAGCATTGTTTGGCTTAGTATTCTGGTTCAGGTGGTGGTCAGGGAGGGCATCATACCAAATCTAGTACTTATCTGACGTTCAAACTCAGGCATTTTCCATTGCCTGATGACCAAAACTATGGGTACGATATGGTAATGGTTATTTTACTAAATTAGCAATCCCAAGAATGTGAGTTCAAATCCACCAGTTACATCGGATTACATCGGATATACGGCACAGAAACAGGCCATTCGGCCCAACCAGTCCATGCTCCACTCAAGCCTCCTCCCATCTTTCCTCATCTAAATCTATCAGCATAACCCTCTATTCCCTTCTCCCTCATATTCTTGACTAGCCTCCCTTTAAATGCATCTGTACTATTCGCTTCAACCACTCCCTGTGGTAGCGAGTTCCACATTCTCACCACTCTCTGGATAAAGAAGTTTCTCATCTTATGTTGATGGCCTCTAGTTACGCTCTTCCCCACAAGTGGAAACATTCTCTCTATATCTACTCTATCAAAACCCTTCATGGTTTTAAATACCTCTATTAGGTCCCCCCACAGCCTTCTTTTTGCAAATTTTTTTTCTTAAAAAAATCCGGAATTTTTTTTTAAAGCTGTGAGTCAGTAAATGTGACCATGAAGCTGTCGGATTGTCATAAAACTCAACTGGTTCATTAAAGGAACGAGACCTGCCGTCATCACTCAGTCGAGTTTATACCTGACTTCCAACCCACACCGACGTGGTTGAATCTTCACTGCCGTCTGAAGAGACCAAGCGAGCCATTCGGTTGTATCAAACTACTTGAAGGCCCACCACGACATTGTCAGGGGAAATAGGGCTGGGAAATAAATGCCCGTCCTGCCACAAAGCTCACATCTCGAGAATGATTATTTTTGAAAAGGAGCTCGCTTCCAAACTCTTCATTTTCCCTCCTTCCCCAGCTCAGAGACACTGAGCCCAACTGTACCACCTGCACCCTCGGCCTAGCAAAACCTAACCAACTCAACGCAGGCCAGGGCTCAAACCTGGGGTGTGTCCTGGTCTGTGCGGCTTAATAAAGAGCCATCAGAGTAACTAAAATATTCTTGAGAATTGCTTCAATTCACTCCCTGTGTTGAGCTGGAGAGAAAGCAGCTTTGTGAGATGTGTCTGTTTTGATATGTTTCGGGGTTTTGTGGTTTATTTTTCTTTCCTGAGTCTCTGAGAGCGTGCCAGAATTGAGGTTGCCCTATACATGCCTGGGCAGTGAGATTCCTCAGCAACCCAGGCCTCAAGTGAAATCAAAACACACCAGGAGGCGAATTCCTCCACTTCTCTTGACTATTGAATACAGAAGATGCAGAGGCGATCTAATCGAGTTGATCAAGATGATTAAAAGATTCAATAGGGTAGATAGAGAGGAACTATTTCCTCTGGTGGGAGTGTCCAGAGCAAGAGGCCATACCTCAAAATTAGAGCTAGGCCGTTCAGCAAGCGCTGCTTCAGCCAAAGGGTCGTGGAAATCTGCAACACCTTTGCCCCAAAAAGCTGTTGAGGCTGGGGGTAAATTGAAAATTTTAAAACAGGGATCAATAGATTTCTGTTAGGCAAGAGTAGTAAGGGTTACTGAACCAATACAGGTCGATGGAGTTAATATACAGATCAGCCATGATCTGATTGAATGCCAAAAACAGACTTGAGCAGCTGAATACTCTACTTCTCTCGCCGCTCCTTCGCCCCGACCTCGCCGCTCCTGCTGTATCTGCTCACGCTCCAGTCACCGACCTGGACCTTGATGACGTCACTCTTCGCTGCCGTCGCAGCTTGTGCTGCTCCCTGAAGTAGCACGGGATGTGATCGGGGCCCAGGGGAGGCGTGAGTTCGGGGCCAGAGACCCAGGGGCAGAACAGGCCAGTCCACACTGCGATATGTGTGCGCACTAGGTCCGTGCAGCAGAGCAGGTCTCCAGTTGTCTTGGGTAACCCTTGCCACTGGACCAAGACCTAGCTCTGTCAAGCCCATGTGGTGGCTGGTGTGCAACGGCCACCACATGTTACAAAAATCCACACACAGACATCTTCCACCCTTCAGGATGTAGTTCAGGACCTGGAATATTAGGTCCTTCATTGTAACACCTGTGAATTTATCCTTTTTTGGCATGGAAGCAAGTCATCCTCGTTTCGAGGGACTGCCTATGATGATGACTCTATTTATGTTCCTATGTTCCTGTAATGACTCTGTGAGACACCTTGGGACGATTTACTATGTTAAAGGTGCTATAAGAATGCATGTTGTTGTTGTATGATGTGATGAACTAAAAAGTCTGTTGCCTGTTACAGGAGTAAAATATATGTCATAGTGAGAGAGAAAGTATTAAGGGGTTTAGCACTTTGAAAGTGAATTAATCCCCAGGCCTGGATGAAATATATCCCAGGCTGTTAAGAGAAGCAAAAGAGGAAATAGCAGAGGCTCTGAGCATCATTTTCCAATCCTGCCTGGCTACAGGAAAGATCTGATTGCACTAGAGAGGGTACAGAGGAGATTTACGAGTATGTTGCCTGGACTGCAAAATTTTAGCTATGAGGAAAGATTGGATATGTTTCAAGAAGATTACCTCTCATTCTTCAGAACGCCAATGAGTATAGGCCCAACCTACTTAACCTATCTTCATAAGTCAACCTCCTCATCTCCAGAATCAACCTAGTGAACCTTCTGTGAACAGCCTCCAATGCAAGTATATCCTTCCTTAAATACGGAGACCAAAACTGTATGCAGTACTCTAGGTGTGGCCTCATCAATACTCTGTACAGTTGTAGCAGGACTTCTCTGCTTTTATACTCCATCCCCCTTGCAATAAAGGCCAACATTCCATTTGCCTTCCTGATTACTTGCTGTACCTGCTGTTATGCCAATGATGTACTGATGCACTGTGACACTAGACCTGAATGTACCTTCACCCTGTATATACCTTACCTGTACACCAGAGGGTGCTGCTGCTGGAGACCTAAGGGTCACCTGTACACTGCAGGTAACCCAGTATAAAAGGGAGCTCACCTCTTGGTGTCCTCACTCTAGGAGCTGCAAGAAAGGACTACAGTCTGTACAGTTCAAGTGCCATACCCCTGCCTCGTGGAGTCATTAACATAGTGCCTACATATACATTAACTGGTGACGAGGTGACGAATTCCACACACAACATGTCTAATCTCAGCAACTTCCAACAATTCACTGATGGGGAAGATTGGGAGGCCTTTGTGGAAAGGCTAGAACACTTCTTCATCGCAAACGACCTGGATGGGGACTCACCGGCCACACTGGCGAACAAGCGCAGGGCCATCCTGCTTAGTAGTTGTGGGCCCACTATCCATGGCCTCGTCAGGGACCTGCTAGCCCCAGCGACGACAACAACCAAGAGCTATGAGGAGCTCATAACCTTAATACAAGAGCAACTGAAACCCAAAGAGAGCATCCTCACAGCCAGGCACCGGTTTTACATTCACCGGTGACCCGAATGCCAAGAAATTGCTAAGTGTGCTTTAGATTTAAGAAGGTTGGTTGCACCGTATGATTTTGGCGACCACCTCACAGAAGCACGAAGGGACATTTTTGTTACTGAAATCGGGCTCGGGGCTTCCTCCACAAACTGCTCTCTGTGGACATCACAGTCACCCTGCAGAAGGCAATCAAAGTGAGCCAGGCCTTCATGATTTCGGTCTGCGACTCCAAGCGAATGATGACCCACACCCAGGACTCTAAACCGACGAGCACAGTGAACAGAATGGCGACTTCTAAAGGCAGAAATGCTGCCCCAAGTCCCACAACCCTGAGTTCGCCACATGGGGCCAACCGGCTAGCCCCATGCTGGCACTGTGGAGGAAACCACAGGGCCCACCAGTGCCGCTACAAAGACTATACCTGCAAAGGCTGCAACACGAAAGGTCACCATCAGAGAATGTGCAGAAAAAGCTTTACTCATCGCGTCGCTGAAGAGTTGGCTGATCACCTGGGCTCCGACACTGATGAAGATGAAGCTGTTCAACCCCTGGAAGAAGAGTACGGATAATAAACCTGCTCCACCGAGAGTTCCCCATGGAAGATGGAAGTGGACATCAAAGGAGTTCAAGTGCCATACCCCTGCCTCGTGGAATCATTAACAGTGCCTACATACACAATACCTGCATACTAACTTTTTATGTTTATGCACAAGGACCCCTAGGTCTCTCTGTTTGGCAGCACTTTGCAATTTTTCTCCATTTAAATTATAATTTGCTTTTCTATTTTTTCTGCCAAAGTGGAGAACCTCACACTTTCCCACATTATACTCCATCTGCCAAATTTTTGCCCACTCACTTAGCCTGTCTATATCGCTTTGCAGATTTTTTGTGTCCTCCTCACAATTTGCTTTCCCACCCATTTTTGTATCATCAGTAAACTTGGCTACATTACACTCACTCCCTTCATCCAAGTCATTAATATAGATTGTAAATAATTGAGTCCCTAACACCAATCCTTGCGGCACCCTACTAGTTACTGTTTGCCAACCGGAAAATGACCCATTTATCCCGACTTTCTGTTTTCCGTTAGTTAGCCAATCCTCTAGCCGTGCTAACATATTGGGCCCAAGTTTCGGCCTCAGTTGCTCCTGATTTTTTTGAGCAACTGGTGTAGAACGGAGTATCTTAGAAATTCAAATTCTCGGCATTTAGTTTGCTCCAGTTCTAGTCAGTTAGAACAGTTTCACTTTGGAACAGAAATTTTTTCCCAAAAGGGGGCGTGTCCGGCCACTTACGCCTGTTTTCAAAGTTTCGACAGTGAAAACTTACTCCAAACTAACTTAGAATGGAGTAAGTGAAGATTTTTGTACGCTCGAAAAAACCTTGTCTACACTTTAGAAAATCAGGTGTAGGTTACAAATCAGGCGTAGGGAATGGGGGGAGGGGGGTTTAAAGGGAAGTTTACAAACATTAAACACTTCAGTTTTACAAATAAAGAGCCATCATCAATAATAAATGATAAAAACATCAATAAATCAACCAATAAATCAATCAAAAAAAATTAATAAGAAATAAAAAAAATTTAAATCAATAAATAAAACATTTTCTACTTACCGACTGCAGCACCGGGAGCCCTCCAACAGCATGCTGGGATGCTCCCCCCCACCCCCAGTGTGTCTCTGTCAGTGTCTCTATCTCTCTGTCTGTGTGTGTCTCTCACTCTCTGTCTGTCAGTGTCTGTGTTTCTGACAGCGAGGGGAGGGGGAGGAGAGGGGGGGCAGGGGGAGGGAAGGGAGGGGGGCAGAGGGGGAGGGATGGGAGAGAAGGGGAAGGGGGGAGGAGCAGAAGGGGAAGGGGGAGGAGGAGAAGAGGAAGGGGGAGAGAAGGGGAAGGGGGGGAGGAGGAGAAGGGGAAGGAAAAGGAGGAGAAGGGGAAGGGGGGAGGAGGAGAAGGGGAAGGGGGGGAGGAGGAGAAGGGGAAGGGGGGGAGGAGGAGAAGGGGAAGGGAGGCTGAACGGGCCGGGCCCAAGACTTCAGATAGGGCCCGTCCCCAGCACCAGATTTACAGGTAGGTGGTGTTGGGTCGGGTCGGGTCCGGGGTCGGGAGCGCGGGTCGGGTCGGGGGGAGCGCGGGTCGGGGTCGGGAGCGCGGAGGGAGGTCAGGTAGGGTCGGGTCGGGTCCGGTCCGAGGGGGGTAGGGCGGTCGGGAGCATGGGTCAGGTCGGGGTGGGGGGGGGAGGAGGGAGGTCGGGTTGCTTCGGGTGGGAGGGAGGGAGCGCGGGTTGAGTCGGTTCAGTTCGGGTCGGGGGGGGGACAGAGGGAGGTCGGGTCGGTTCGTGTCGGGGACGGGGGGAGGGAGGTCAGGTTGGGTCGGGTCTGGTCCGGGTGGTGGGGGGGGGGGGGGTCGGGAGCGCGGGTTGGGTCGGGGGGATGGTGGGAGGGAGGTCGGTTTGGGTCGGGGGGTGGGGGGAGGGAGGGAGGGAGAGGGAGGTCAGGTCGGATGGGGGGGGTGGGGGGGAGCGCGGGTCGGGTCCAGTCCGGTCCGGGGCAGGGTGGGGGGCTGGGGAAGTGGGAGTTGAGTCGGGTCGGGAGGAAGCCGGAGCTGTGCGTGGGAGGCAGCCTTATGCACGCAGCCCCAGTGAGGCCATTCGGCCCCTCCCACACAGTTTTGGGCGCCTGGAGCTACTGCACATGCGCTCCCACTGTAGCGCGCATGCGCAGAGGTCCCGGCACTGTTTTCAGCCTCGGGAACTAGCTCCGCCCCCTACAGCTCGTGCTGCGCCGCGCCTGGCTCAAGAGGACCAGCAGGGAGCCGGAGAATACGGAAGTCTTTTTTAGGCGCACTTTGTGGCGCGAAAAACGGGCGTCCAGATCGGCGCGGCCCGAAACTTGGGCCCATTATCCCCAACCCGTGAACTTTTATCTTGTGCAGTAACCTTTTATGTAGCACCTTATCGAATGCCTTCTGGAAATCCAAATACACCACATCCACTGCTTTCCCCTTATCCACCCTGCTCGTTACATCCTCAAAGAACTCCACCAAATTTGTCAAACATGACTTCCCTTTCATGAAACCATGCTGACTCTGCTTGATTGAATTATGCTTTTCCAAATATCCTGCTACTGCTTCCTTAATAATGGACTCACTTCAGCATTTTCCCAACGACAGATGTTAAGCTAATTGGACTATAGTTTCCTGCTTTCTCTCTGCCTCCTTTTTTAAATAGGGGCGTTACATTTGCGGTTTTCCAATCCGCTGGGGCCTCCCCAGAATCCAGGGAATTTTGTTAGATTACAACCAATGCATCCACTATCTCTGCAGCCACTTCTTTTAAGACCCTAGGATGTAAGCCATCAGGTCCAGGGGACATATCCGCCTTTAGTACCATTGGAATAGAGGCGTCTGACGGGAGTCCTTATTGAAGTGTATAAAATTATGAGGGGCCTAGATAGAGTGGATAGGAAGGACCTATTTCCCTTAGCAGAGGGGTCAACAACCATGGGGCATAGATTTAAAGTAATTGGTAGGAGGTTTAGCGAGGATTTGAGGGGAGATTTCTTCAACCAGAGGGTGGTGGGGGTCTGGAACTCACTGCCTGAAAGGGTGGTAGAGGCAGAAACCCTCACCACATTTAAAAAGTACTTGGATGTGCACCTGAAGTGCTGTAACCTACAGGACTATGGACCAAGATCTGGAAAATGGGATTAGATCGGATAGCTCTTTGTTAGCCGGCGTGGACACGATGGTCCAAAATAGCCTCCTTCCATGCTGTAAATTTCTATGACTCTATATAAAAGAAAAAGAAGAACTTGGATTTATATAGTGTCTTTCACAACCACATGATGTCTCAAAGCACTTTGCAGCCAATGAAGTACTGTCACTGTGGGAAACACTGCAGCCAATTTGCGCACAAATTTGGCACTGGAGTCAGCTTGGAGTTTTTTTTAAATGCGCTCAAGTTCTTGGAGTGGGACTTGACCCCACAACTTTCTGACTCAGATGCGAGAGCGTTCCCCACTGAGCCACCATTGACGCTGTAGGGCTTAAGGGTCTGATATAGGGTCTGCTGCAGAACAGTCTGAGGTGTCAAACAGAGGTCTGCTCTTGGATCTGATCATACCGATCCATATAGACCCCTGTATAGGTTCTGATATACGATGTTATCGGGGGTGAGGTCATGTTTTTGGATCTGATATATCAGATGTAGTGATATGGAGCCTGATATAGCATCTTGTACAGAGCTCTATAACTTGTTGTGATATGCTATTTTAGGTGATTTGATGCAGTATTTGATATAATGTCTCTGGGTAACAGGCTGCAGGGAGTCTGGTGTTTTGGGAGTGAGAGATGATTCAGGTTTTAGAACAGGGCATGGCAAATATTCCCCCCCCCCCGCCCCAAGAAAGAGAATCATTCACAGGTTCGTACTGCTGCAAAAAGGCAGCCTCTGCTTCAGCTCTGGCTGTTTGCAGGATGTCCTCGAACATTGCAGGCTGCTTTCCTTCTAACTATAGCACGACATCATCGGTGGTACTGATGTGCCTCCATCCCACAATCCTCTCTATTGTGTTCCTAACACAGATGAGGCTGCACACAGGGAGGTTAAAGTAACAAGACACTCCAGAGTGAGGAACAGGCCTTAGGGGCCGGCTTGTATACAGTGCTCCCAAGGGATTCTGGGATCCCTTGGGATTTCGGGGGATGAGCTCCCTGGTGGCAGAACATGGGAGTGCATGCTTTACAGATACACAACATCACTTCCCGCTACAAAGTCAAAGTGAAAACTATTTACAAGGTGAGGCGGTCGGGAGCCTTTCTTTCCCTGGTGGACCGCCTCGGTACAAATGTCTGTTCTGATGTGTTGGCTGTGCCCTCGCTGGGCTGGCATGTTGTTGGCCCTGCAGGGCTGCTAGGTGAACCTGGCCTTGCTGGGCTGTTGGTCGTGATGGGTTCGATTTCCTGGTCCGGCGTGGTGTCGTTGATCCTTTGGGTGTGTGTTGTGGGCTCGAAAAAGGTGATGTCTGCTGTGGGTTGTTCAGGGCAGTCTGTGAACCGCAGCCTCGTTTAGTCCAGGTGCTTTCTGCAAATTCGTCCATTGTCTAGTTTGACTACAAACACCCTATTCCCTTCTTTAGCTATCACCGTGCCCACGATCCACTTGGAACCATGTCCATAGTTTAGCACATACACAGGGTCATTCAGATCAATTTCCGCGACCATCGTTTACATTTTGTTGCTGCCGCCTGTTCTCTACCTGATCATGCAGGTTGGGGTGAACCAGTGAGAGTCTGGTTTTAAGTGTCCTTTTCATGAGTAGCTCAGCCGGGGGCACCCTGTGACCGAGTAGGGTCTCGTGCGGTAGCTGAGTAGTACTCGGGACAGGCGGGTTTGGAGTGAGCCTTCTGTGACTCGTTTGAGGCTCTGTTTGATGGTTTGTACTGCCCACTCTGCCTGCCCAATGGAGGCTGGTTTAAACGGGGCCAAGGTGACATGTTTGATCCCATTGCGAGTCATGAATTCTTTAAATTCGGCATTGGTGAAACATGACCCGCTGTCACTGACCAGTATGTCAGGCAGGCCATGGGTGAAACATAACCCTCAGACTTTCAATGGTGGCGGTGGCGGTGCTTCCTGACATTATTTCACATTCAATCCATTTTGAAAAAGCATCCACCACCGCCAGGGACATTTTACCGAGAAACGGTCCCGCAAAGTCGACATGGATCCTCGACCATGGTCTGGAGGGCCAGGACCACAAACTTAGTGATGCCTCTCTGGGCGCGTTGCTCAACTGAGCACACATGCTGCATTGCCGTACACAGGACTCTAAGTCAGAGTTGATACACACGTGGGATCTGGCTATCGCTTTCATCATTACTATATCCAGGTGTGTGCTGTGGAAATCCGAGATGAACATCTCCCTGCCCTTTTTGAGTAGCACTACGCGGTTACCCCACAACAGGCAGTCTGCCTGAATGGACAGCTCGTCCTTTTGCCGCTGGAACAGCTTGATTGGCTCTTGCATTTCAACGGGGATGCTGGCCCAGCTCCCATGCAGTACGCAGTTTTTTACTAGGGACAACAGAGGATCTTGGCTGGTCCAAGTCCTAATCTGGCGGGCCGTGACAGGTGATTTATCATTTTCAAACGCTTCCATGACCATCAACAAATCTGCGGGCTGCGCCACCATCAACAAGTTTGCAGGCAGTGCCATTTCCACCCCCGTGGTGGGCAATGGTAGCCGACTGAGAGCATCCGCACAGTTCTCGGTGCCTGGCCTGTGGCGGATGGTATAGCTATAGGCTGATAGCGCGAGTGCCCACCTTTGTATGCGGGCTGAGGCATTAGTATTTATCCCCTTGTTTTCAGAGAACAGGGATGTGAGGGGCTTGTGATCGGTTTCCAGCTCAAATTTGAGGCCAAACAGGTACTGATGCATTTTCTTTACACTGAACACACACGCAGATGCCTTTCTCAATCATGCTGTAGGCCCTCACGGCCTTAGACAAGCTCCTGGAAGCATAGGCGACAGGTTGCAACTTCCCCACAACGTTAGCTTGTTGTAATACACACCCGACTCCGTACGACGACGCGTTATGTGCTAGCACAAGTCTTTTACACGGGTTATACAATACAAGCAGCTTGTTGGAGAATAAAATGTTTCTGGCTTTCTCAAAAGCAATTAATTGGTTTTTTTCCCCATACCCAGTTCTCACCTTTGCGCAATAATACATGAAGGGGCTCTAAAAGGGTGCTTAACCTCGGTAGGAAGTTACCAAAATAGTTGAGGAGTCCCAGGAACGACCGCAGCTCCGTGACATTCTGTGGCCTGGGCGCATTCTTGATAGCCTCTGTCTTGGCGTCCGTGGGCCGAATGTCGTCCGCCGCGATCTTTCTCCCCAAAAACTCCACTTCTGTTGCCATGAAGACGCATTTCAACCTTTTCAGCCGCAGCCCTACGCGATCCAGTCGCTGGAGGACCTCCTCCAGGTTTTGTAGGTGCTCGGCGGTGTCCCGACCCGTGACCAATATGTCGTCCTGAAAGACCACCGTGTGTGGTATCGACTTGAATAGGCTCTCCATGTTTCTCTGGAAGATCGCTGCAGCTGACCGAATTCCAAACGGGCATCTGTTGTAGATGAACAGTCCCTTGTGCGTATTGATGCAGGTGAGGCCCTTCGAAGACTCCTCCAGCTCCTGCGTCATGTCGGCCGAAGTCAGGTCGAGCTTGGTGAACATCTTGCCTCCTGCCAGCGTCGCAAATAGGTCGTCCGCCTTAGGTAGCAGGTATTGGTCCTGTAGCGAGAAACGATTAATAGTTACTTTATAATCGCCGCAAATCCTGACCGTACCATCACTTTTGAGTACTGGAACAATCGGGCTAGCCCACTCGCTGAATTCCACTGGGGAGATGATGCCCTCGCGTTGTAGCCTGTCCAGCTCGATTTCCACTCTCTCCCTCATCATGTGAGGTACCGCTCGCGCCTTGTGGTGAATGGGTCGTGCCTCTGGGACCAAGTGGATCCACACCTTCGCCCCGGAAAAGTTTCCAATGCCTGGCTCAAAAAGGGAAGGACATTTGTTAAGAACCTGGGTACATGAGGCCTCATCGACATGTGATAGCGCTTGGATGTCATCCAAATTCCAGCGGATTTTGCCCAGCCAGCTCCTTACAAGCAGTGTGGGGCCATCGCCCAGGACAATCCAGAGTGGCACCGTGCCCTCGTAGGTGACCTTGACCATGGTGCTGCCCAGGAATGTGATAAGCTCTTTGGTGTACGTTCTCAGTTCCGTGTGGATGGGGCTCAGGGCTGGTCTGAATGCCTTGTTGCACCACAGTCTCTCAAACAGCTTTTTAATCATGATGGATTGGCTAGCGCCAGTGTCCAGTTCCATGGCTATGGGTAAGCCATTCAATTTTACGTTTAGCATTATAGGTGGACATTTCGTCAAAAATGTGTGCACCCCATGTACTTCAGCATCTACCTCCTCTCTCCGGGGCTCGAAATTGCTTTGATCCACCATGGACCGATCTTCCTCTGCCACATGGTGGTTAGCAGGTTTTGCAGAGCTTGCAGCTCGTTTGCAAGCTCATTGGAGGTGCCCCATTGTTCCACAGCTCTTGCAAACATACCCTTTGAAGCGGCATGAATAGGCTGAATGGAAGCCTCCACAACGCCAACAAGGTGTGAATTGCCTTGCATTCATCCTTTGTTGGGGACTCTGAGTCATCTGGGTCACCTGAGGCCTGCTGGCAGTTGCAGACTCGTGGGTTCTGCCCTGTACATTTTCTGCTCGCAAACACAGTTCCAGTTAATTTATGAACATTGTTAGCACTTGTGTGCTGAGAGATTTGTTTGGTGTTATCACTGGTGGACATAAACGCCTGTGCTATCGCAATGGGTCGGTGTCTCTACAGTCAAAAGTTTTCGTAGGATGGTCTCGTGGCCAATACCCAGTACAAAAAAGTCTCTGAGCATTTGCTCCAGGTAGCCATCAAACTCACATTGTCCTGCAAGTTGTCTTAGCTCGGCGACATAGCTCGCCACTTTCTGACCTTAAGATCGCTGGCACGTGTAGAACCGATACCTCGCCATCAACACGCTCTCCCTCGGGTTAAGCTGCTCCCGAACCAGTGTACACAGCTCCTCATACGACTTATCTGTGGGTTTCACCAGAGCCAGAAGATTCTTCATGAGGCTGTAGGTCGGTGCCCCGCAGACTGTGAGGAGAACCGCTCTCCTTTTTGCAGCGCTTCCTTCTCCGTCCAGCTTGTTGGCTACAAAGTACTGGTCTAGCCGTTCGACATAGGCTTCCCAGTCTTCACCCTCCGAGAACTTCTCCAGGATGCCCACAGTTTGCTGCAGCTTTGCGTTGGATTCGTATTCTCGTCGCCAGTTATTGTGTTCCTAACACAGGTGAGGCTGCACACAGGGAGGTTAAAGTAACAGTGACCTCAGTCTTTAATAAGACACTCCAGAGTGAGGAACAGGCCTGAGGGGCTGGCTTATATACAGTGCTCACAAGGGATGCTGGGATCCCTTGGGACTTCAGAGGATGAGCTCCCTGGTGGCGGAACATGGGAGTGCATGCTTTACAGATAAACAACACTCTCTGCTTTGGACATGCATGAAAATACACAGTAGCGTCCTTGCCTTGTAATGACATCACAACCCCGGGGAATATTGGCACGGGCAATATTTTGCAAACAAATGATCCACACTCTGAGGTTGGAAAGGACGCAAGTGCGTGGCTCAAAGTGTTTGCCACAGACTGTAACTAGGGCGGCGGATAAAAGGGGAAGCCACACTCACTTTCTGTTTGTCTGTCTCTTCACTTCCACTTTGGGCTTTCCCAGGTCTGCAAGACTTCAGAACTGGACACCTTTAACAGACACTGCCATATGTTCACTGTACTATACTCAGTTGTGGCTCAGTGGGTAGCGCTCTCGCCTCTGAGTCAGAGGTTGTGGGTTTAAGTCTCACTCCAGGGACTTGAGCACATAAATCTAGGCTGACACTCCCAGTGCAGTGCTGAGGGAGTGCTGCACTGTTGGAGGTGCCATCTTTTGGATGAGATGTTAAACCGAGGCCCCGTCTGCCCTCTCAGGTGGATATAAAAGATCGCATGGCACTATTTCGAAGAAGAACAGGGGAGTTATCACCGGTGTCGGGGCCAATATTTATCCCTCAATCAACATAACAAAAAAGCAGATTATCTGGTCATTATCACATTGCTGTTTGTGGGAGCATGCTGTGCGCAAATTGGCTGCTGCATTTTCTACATTACAACAGTGACGACACTCCAAAAGTACTTCATTGGCTATAAAGTGCTTTGAGACTTCCGGTGGTCGTAAAAGGCACTATATAAATGCAAGTCTTTCTTTCTTTTTTTATTTTCAGATACAAGAGTTTGCAATGACCTGATGTGTGGCATCGAGTTCTTCTCAGTGTTATCATGATGCCTCAGGAATGTTAATCTGGTGTGGGGGTGCAGGGGGGGGGGGGGTGTTGGGGGGAGGGGGATGTAATATAGCTTCCCCCTAGTGGATTACTGTGGTAATGCAACTACTGATGCAAATACAGTAAAAGGGTCACATGACAGAGTCACATGATGACAAGTTTCTGTATGTGGAGCCATTTTGTGTAGTGTGTTTCTTAGTGAAGTCCTAAGGATATATCACAGGAGCAGGTCCTCAACCTTTTACCCTTCTCTTCTGAGAGCACTGACATTTGCTGGTTCCCTGAGCACTGCCATCCAATCCTTATGCTGAGTGGTCATTTGTCATGTTCGAGCTGTGATAAAGATGGCAGCGACCTAGTTAACACCCAGGGGAAATCACAGCCACGTTTCAACAGGACATCACTGTGCAGTGAGAGTGAGCGTTAATCTAGGATTAAAACGACTCTTTTGCCACTTGGCAAATTCTATCATAAATCAACAAAATGGCTGCCTGGTCTACATTCTCAGTCTTACGTCAATGGGGGAAAAAACGACAGGAAATGGGCAGTGGGCGCGAGAACAAAGGAAATTTAAACTCAAAACTATTAAGAGTAATAGTGAGGAAACAGAACATTTGGAGAAGGCTGGATGGGCTCAGCAGGCAATGGGGCCAGAGTTGTAAGAGATTAAAAAGATATTTTGCTGCAGTATACGCTGAAACAAAATCATGAAGGTCTTGAGATGTCCTCTGACAACATTAACTGGAGGATCAGTTTCCACATGTATGTTGACGACACACAGCTCGACCTCTCCACGACCTCTCTCGACCCCTCCACGGTCTTTGTGTTTTCAGACTGCTTCGCCAACAGTCAGACTTGAATAAGCCGCAATTTACTGCAAACTGGCTTTGCCAGTGACCCCATCCCACTTTCCAGCCAGGCTGTGTACAACCTCAGCATTCTATTGAACACCATGCCTGGCTTCCGACTCTATATCCTCTCCATCACAAAGACTACCTACTTCCATCTCTAACATCGCCCGCCTCGGCCCCTATCTCAGCCACCTGCAGCTGAAACCCTCATCCACGCCTTTGTCACCTCTAAATTTGACTTCTCCAATTCTCTTCTGGCTGGCCTCCCATCCTCCATTCTCTATAAACATCAGCTCATCCAACACCCTGCTGCCGTATTCTATTCCAGACCTAGTCCTGCTCACCAATCACCCTGTGTTCACTGATCTACACTGGATCCTTGTCCCCCCCCCCCCACCCCCATGCCCCAAATTGAAAATTCTCATCCTCGTGTTTAAAATCCTCCATGACCTCACCCCTCCCTGTCTCTGTAACCACCTCCAGCTCCACAACCCCCTCCTGAACTCTCCATGCCTCCAATTCTGGCCTCATGCACCCTTATCCCACCATTGCTGGTCGATCTTTCAGTGTTCTATGTCCTATGCTCTGGAATTCACTCCCTAAACCGCTCTGCCTCCCCTTCCTTTAAGATTATCTATAACCAACCTTTTGATCACCCCAGTTCTAATATTTGCTTCTTTGGCTTTTCCATACGTCTATTTCTATGTTAATGGCACTATATGATTGCACGTTGCTTATCTGTGCTTTGAACAATTTTGATCCTTGGTTTAAAGAAAACTATTTGAGCTTGGCATTGCACAGAGGAACACAAGAAAATACAGAACCATAAAAGGCTCTGTAGTCATTGAGCCAGTGACAAAAAGTAAACCCCTTGATTGCTCCCTCCCTCAAATACCTACCCAATTGTGCCCAACAAAAACTATTACAACATTAGACCGCGGCATACTGTTTAAACTAGTGATCCAGATTTATTTGCAAATAAAATAATACACAGAATCCCGGCGCAGACTCGATGGGCCGAATGGCCTCCTTCTGTGCTGTATTATTCAATGAAAAAGCAAATAATGCAAAAAACTAAACAGCACAATTTTTATATGAGCAAAGTAGAATGAATTCACAAGGGCTTAATATGCCATTTCCAGAAAGCTGCCTTCAACAGTGTATTGTAATGGAACAGTGTATTGTAATGGAACAGGATATTGTAATGAAACAGTATACTGTAATGGAACAGTGTATTGTAATGGAACAGGGTATTGTAATGGAACAGGATAGTGCAATGGTACAGGATATTGTTATGGAACAGTATATTGTAATGGAACAGGATATTGTAATGGAACAGTGTATTGTAATGGAACAGGATGTTGTAATGGAACAGTGTATTGTAATGGAACAGGATATTGTAATGGAACAGGATATTGTAATGGAACAGGATATTGTAATGGAAACAGTGTGTAGTAATGTAATAGTTAATTCCATTGGAACAGTTAATTGCAATGGAACCATTCCTTTGGATGAATCAGCTCCATTTTCTTTTGTTCTGTGTTATGCAGCATACAGTCTTGGAGTATACCTTTCATGTAGAATATGTGAGCCTCAAGAAATACTCACAGAGTCTGGGTATGGTCTCATCAGAACTAAAGACCAGCAATCACAGATGGGATATTTTTTGCCTGGAACCTCTTTTATGTAATTCTTTTGAAGCAATTGAGTACACACGCAGGTACAACAAGTAATTAAGAAAGCAAATGGTATGTTGGCCTTTATTACAAGAGGAATTGAGTATAAGAGTAAAGACATCTTATTGCAATTAGATAGGGCCCTGGTGAAACATAGACATAGAAACATAGAAAATAGGTGCAGGAGTAGGCCATTCGGCCCTTCTAGCCTGCACCGCCATTCAATGAGTTCATGGCTGAACATTCAACTTCAGTACCCCATTCCTGCTTTCCCGCCATACCCCTTGATCCCCCTAGTAGTAAGGACCTCATCTAACTCCTTTTTGAATATATTTAGTGAATTGGCCTCAACAACTTTCTGGGGTAGAGAATTCCACAGGTTCACCACTCTCTGGGTGAAGAAGTTCCTCCGCATCTCGGTCCTAAATGGCTTACCCCTTATCCTTAGACTGTGACCTCTGGTTCTGGACTTCCCCAACATTGGGAACATTCTTCCTGCATCTAACCTGTCTAACCCCGTCAGAATTTTAAATGTTTCTATGAGGTCCCCTCTCATTCTTCTGAACTCCAGTGAATACAAGCCCAGTTGATCCAGTCTTTCTTGATAGGTCAGTCCCGCCATCCCGGGAATCAGTCTGGTGAACCTTCGCTGCACTCCCTCAATAGCAAGAATGTCCTTCCTCAGGTTAGGAGACCAAAACTGTACACAATACTCCAGGTGTGGCCTCACCAATGCCCTGTACAACTGTAGCAACACCTCCCTGCCCCTGTACTCAAATCCCCTTGCTATGAAGGCCAACATGCCATTTGCTTTCTTAACCGCCTGCTGCACCTGCATGCCAACCTTCAATGACTGATGTACCATGACACCCAGGTCTCTTTGCACCTCCCCTTTTCCTAATCTGTCACCATTCAGATAATAGTCTGTCTCTCTGTTTTTACCACCAAAGTGAGACCACACCAGGAGTGTTGTGTACAGTTTTGGTCTCCTTACCTAAGGAATGATATACTTGCCATAGAAAGAGTGCAACGTAGGTTCACCAGATTGATTCCTGGGATGGGGGGATTGTCCTATGAGGAGAGATTGAGTAGACTAGGCCTATATTCTCTAGAGTTTAGAAGAATAAAATTCTGACGGGGTTAGACAGGTTAGATGCAGGAAGAATGTTCCCAATGTTGGGGAAGTCCAGAACCAGAGGTCACAGTCTAAGGATAAGGGGTAAGCCATTTAGGACCGAGATGCGGAGGAACTTCTTCACCCAGAGAGTGGTGAACCTATGGAATTCTCTACCACAGAAAGTTGTTGAGGCCAATTCACTAAATATATTCAAAAAGGAGTTAGATGAGGTCCTTACTACTAGGGGGATCAAGGGGTATGGCGAGAAAGCAGGAATGGGGTACTGAAGTTGAATGTTCAGCCATGAACTCATTGAATGGCGGTGCAGGCTAGAAGGGCCGAATGGCCTACTCCTGCACCTATTTTCTATGTTTCTGAAACATACAACATTCTTACAGGGCTTGACAGGGTAGATGCACGCAGGATGTTTCCTCTGGCTGGGGAGTCTAGAACCAGGGGTCACAGTCTCAGAATAAGGGGTCGGCCATTTAGGACGAAGATGAGGAGAAACCTCTTCACTCAGAGGGTGGTGAATCTTTGGAATTCTCTACCCCAGAGGGCTGTGGAGGCTCAGTCGTTGAGTATATTCAAGACAGGGATCGATAGATTTTTGAATATTAAGGGATATGAGGATAGTGCAGGAAGGTGGAGTTGAGGTAGAAGATCAGCCATGATCTCATTGAATGGCGGAGCAGGCTCGAGGGGCAAGATGGCCGACTCCTGCTCCTAATTCTTATGTTCTTATGGAAACAAAATGTTAACTGTATTCATACCTTTGAAGACAATGGAGTAACAGCCCTCAACATTTCTGTTCCTTGGTGGGAATGGGATAATGACCTACCCCAGTCATGTCCCTCAGTAGGAATTACAACAGGGATTGTCCACGTCAATGCATATTCGCATCCCCCAACTCTTGATTATCCGCCAATTAGAATAAATAGCTGTAAAGTCAGGGACTGGGGGTGGGGAATTTCTGGATGGGTGCTCCTGACATAAACGCTGAAGCTGAAAATCCAGGTCTACTGCAGCCATTAATATTGTAAACAAGCCTCCTGCCATCATCAAACCTTTATCTTAACAGTTAACAGTTTTGAGGGCCTGGTCTTTAAACACTCTTGACCTGCCACCTCAAACCTGCCACCAAGCTCATGGTCTACAGGGCTGTAGTAATACCCACCCTCCTGTATGGGTCTGAGGCATGAACCATGTACAGTAGGCACCAAGTCGCTGGAGAAATACCACCAACGATGTCTCCGCAAGATCCTACAAATCGCCTACAAAACATTAGCGTCCTCGATCAGGCCAACATCCCCAGCATCGAAGCACTGACCACACTTGATCAGCTCCGCTGGACAGGCCACATAGTTCGCATGCCAGACACGAGACTCCCAAAGCAAGCGCTCTACTCGGAACTCCTTCCCGGAAAACGGGCCAAAGGTGGGCAGCGGAAACGTTACAAGGACACCCTCAAAGCCTCCCTGATAAAGTGCAACATCCTCACCGACACCTGGGAGTCCCTGGCCAAAGACCGCCCTAAGTGGAGGAAGTGCATCTGAGAGGGCGCTGAGCACCTCGAGTATCATCGCCGAGAGGGTGCAGAAGTCAAGCACAGGCAGCGGAAAGAGTGTGCGGCAAACCAGTCCCACCCACCCCTTCCCTCAACGACTGTCTGTCCTACCTGTGACAGGGACTGTCATTCTCGTATTGGACTGTTCAGTCACCTAAGAACTCATTTTAAGAGTGGAAGCAAGTCTTCCTTGATTCCGAGGGACTGCCTATGATGATGATCTTAACAGAATCCTGATCCAAAAGGGATTTTTCCTTTCTTGCAGCCTGGCCATTCGATTTTTAGATCTAAGTAAAAGCAATAGCTTCTATTTAAACCCTATTTTACTTGAAGCCAGATAAAACTTTGGGAAAATTTTTGGCACCGTTCTGTCTATGAAATAGAAGAAGCCATTTTATGGGCCCTAATAATGTATTAAGGGGACGCAGTAAGAGGATCATTACATGTGCTGGAGTGGGGCGCATGAAATACAGCTGGTGCGGGAGCCTCAAGTGGTTAAACCATACTCTGGATGCAAGTATTCCTGTGGACGGCTATCCAGGCTTCTTTTGGGATTCAGTGCGGCCCAGCTTCCTCTGATAACACTCAATTAACATGCTGAGTTCACGTCACTTTATAGAGTAGCTGGGACCTGAATATTGCTGCTGAATGAACACATGTTGAATGTCCAAAGAACCTGCTCTACTTTCCTCTATGAACCAAGTACACTTTCCATAATCCCTGTTCCGTGAATACTTACTGTTCCAATTACAAATTTCAGCCAGGCTTGTCACTGCAATCACGTCTCAGGTGATGAAGAACCTGGTGAGAGTCAGGATGTCGGAGCAGCAACAGGAAGCAGTGGCTCCCAAGGAGGGCTCAAGGAAACCATCTCCAAACCCAACAAGAAAAGTGGCAAGAAACGGGGAAGGTGGAGGAAGGAGAGTTACTTCAGCTACGTCTCCAAGGCGATGAAGCAGGTTCACCCTGACACCAGTATCTCCGCCAAGGCCACGAGCATCGTGAACCCCTTTGTGAATGGTATTTTCCAGGGCCTGGCGGGTGAGGCTTCCCGCCCCGGCCCATTATAACAAGCGCCCGGGGGGAGCTGGTCAAGCACGGTGTGTCACGAGGGGCAAAGGTCAAGTACACCAGATCCAAGTAAAACTCCGCAGTGTACTGAAAAGCCATGCAGCATTCTGTTCAATTCAATGTGCCAGAAATATAATTACTTCTAGCAGTTGTGTGAGTTCACATATTGGCCAAACGCACCATCCAGGGTAGGGTGGCCAACAGTGGTTGGACGTAGGTATCATTATATGACCCCCCCCGCTTCCAACTGCCCTGCCCCCACATTCCCACCATTGGCCGCCTCAAATGCCCTTCCACGTTGCACATCGACTACCCACAGCCAACTGGAAAGTGAACAGACTCTTCGTCACTCAATTGTATGATTCTTGACCATCACTCAAACAGCCTTGTTTTCCCATCTCCAATATTTTTATAACTAATCAACGCAAGTGTTCAAAGTAAATTTAAAAACAACTTTTTTAAATTGCCCCAATGATTTTTCTGCAGGCTTGTTGGAAGCAGAGTCCAGGAGATTAACCTTTCATTCCTTGAGGGTTGGCAGCACTAATCCAGGGTCGAACTCAGCCCGACAGACCAGGAAAGTATCCCCCTGTCTGTACTGGGTTAACTGGTCTCAACTGGGCCAGCAATTGTGCTGCTACAGTTAGCCTCAGCATCCCTGGGTTAAGGAGGGCGTGAAATCAACCGCTGCTCCAGCCCCGGATTGCTATCCAGTGACTCCTGGTGCAAGGTGGACATTGGGTGAGGCTGGGATCAGGCTTGGCTGTTGACGCTGCCAAAGTCCTACTTACATATTAATGACTAGGGTTTGGGGGCTTTAGGGTTAGGTTTAAATGCATCAGAGGCTTCTTGGGGGAGAAATTTGTGGCATTTGCACCTCCTGTTAGCGCCCTCAGGGGGCGCTAATGAGGCGCAAAGGACTTCTCGCCTAGGTCACGGGGCCGCTACCGCCTCCAGCAAAATTCCACGGGAGTTAGCGGAGGTGCTAACCGGTAGCGCCTGACTCCTGCCGGAGCGCCCCCCGGCCACTGCGTCGCCGATGACATCGTACGCAGCGACCCATTTTGGCCGCGGGGCGAAAATTAAAGGGGAGGTGCGGCATGCCCATTTTTTAAAATGGCCGACTTACCAGTCACGGCCTTGCCTTTTCCAATCCGCGGGGGCTGTGCCATGATGTTGCAGCCCGACACTCCACTTCTGTGCTGGGCTGCTGCCAATAGTCGTCTAGCGGTGGCCCCTTCTCCCTAATGTAGAGTCCGTAGCGTGCCTTCCCCTTTAATGGAACGGGAGGACCCTGAGCTCCCACCAGCGATGCGCACCTCTCCCTGAAGCGCTGTAAAATTCCCGCGGTTAGCGTCCCAGTCCCGCCCCTCAGAGGAAGTGGAGCGTGTGATATTGCGCTCCACTTCCTCTTGGGGGCGGTAACCCCAATTTCGCGACTGGGGCGGGACTTCTGCGGCAGGCACAGGACGTCCCGCCTCACCTCGGTTACCGCCCTCAAACAGGGCGGTACCAAACTTCAGCCCCTATTGTCTATTAAAACAAAGAAAGACATTGCATTTATATCGCTCCTTTCACGTCCACAGGACATCCCAAAACGCTTTACAGTCAATGAAGTACTTTGGAAATGTAGTCACTATTGTAACGTAATGTAGGAAACACGGCAGCCAATTTGTGCACATCAAGCTCCCATAGCATGTGATAAATGATCAGGTATTCTGTGCTGGTATATGTTGGTTGAGGGATAAATATTGGCCAGGAAACCAGAGAACTCCCTGGTCTTCTTTAAAATAGCGCGTGGAATCTTTTACACCCAACCGAGAGAGTAGGCAGTGCCTCATTCGAAAGATGGCAGTGTAGCACTCCCCTCAGTACTTCAAATCTCTGAAGTGGGACTTGAACCCACAACCTACTAACTCAGAGCCCTAACCCGCTGCTATCCCATTGAGTCGCGGCTAACACCCAATGGTTAGGGTTAGGGTGCATTAGGGTTAAATGTAGTCCTAATAGTTCACTGTCGGTTTCAATTATGGTTCGGCTTCCTCCCAATACTTCTAACTTGTGTTCAGAAAGGCAGTTTCCACAAGCACACTGAGTCTCCATTAAACTGAAACCTGTGCCCTTAGACATGGCCGGAATATCATGATGTACTGCTGGGCTAACAGTTACCCCTTGCCGATAGTATGTTGCACTAGAGACCACGTGGGGTGCCCACCACATTCTCCACATAGCAGTAGCATTGTGAGATAGAATCATACAGCACAGAAGGAGGCCACCCATCTATCATGTCTGTGCTGGCCCTTTTACAGGCTACCCTATCATTCCCACACCCCGGCTCTTTGCTCATATCCTGACAAATTTCTCCTCTTCAAGTATTTAGCCAATTCCCTTTTGGAAGTTACTATTGAATCTGCTTCCACCGCCCTTTCAGGTCGATCATAACAACTCATTGCACGCCTAACCAGTGATTCTAAAAGTTTACCGTAGCTTCCTTGCTTTTATACTCTATGGGGAGAAATTGTGTAGCACCCCGTTTGGGTCAATAACTGTTGCAGTAGAGCAAAAGTGTAGTCGGGCACTATGCGAGGGACTCCGACCCGAACTTCCAGTTTAGCGTTCCAGGAAGGCAGTGAAGCACTAAATCAAGCGCTGCCACTTCCCTTGGAACGCTAAAGCCAGCAGGAGGGGCGGTAGCAGTGCAGCGCTGCCCAATGTCGAGGGCAGCGCTGCCGGCAACAAAGGTACCTTCCCTCCCTTAAAGGGAAGGGACATCGCTCCGGGCTCTACGTTGAAACGAGGTCCCTCATCGCCAACGGCAGCCGCGATCCGCCACGATCAGCCCCAAGCAGTCCAGCAGAGTGAGGGCTGATCGAGCACGGCCAAAGAAAATGCTCAAAAATTGAAGTAAGCGATTAGGAAACTTTTTTCAATGACGCAACCATCACAACAGCCCCCACCCCCCACCCTTTAAATAGCGCTCCCCATGCGCCGGGCCTCCCTAACAACGCCTCCTGTTGGTGTTGTTGCCCGGCGATGCTGCAAGGGGCAGAACCAAAGTTCAGGTCCGGGGCGCTACTGGGGCGATGCCCAGCACGATGACGTCACGATCTCTGAGCACAAGCCTCCGGGGGAATTTAGCGGGTGTCAGTACTCTCGCCGCGTCCGGGTGCAGAGCCATTAGTGCCACATTATCATGCCCTGGTGTTGCAAAGAAGGCCCATTTCTAGTCCTACGCCTCTATTTATAAAGCCCAGGATCCCATATGCTTTTTAACAGCCTTCTCAACTTGTCCTGCCACCTTCAAAGCTGTGAGAACCCCCTAAGTCTCCCTGTTGTTGCAATCCCTTTAATATTGTATCATTTAATTTATATTGCCTCAAAATCATGAAAGGTCTGGACAAAGTAGATCGAATGAACTTGTTCCCATTGACTGAAGGGTTGAAAACCAGAGGACACAGATTTAAGGTGATTGGCAGAAGAAACAAAGGCGACATGTGGAAAAACGTTTTTACGCAGTGAGTGGTTAGGACCTGGAATGCACTGCCTGAAAAGGTGGTGGAGGCTGATTCAATCATGGCTTTCCAAAGGTAATTGGATAAGTACATGAAGGAAAAAAAATTGCTGGGCTACGGGGAAAGGGCAGGGAAGTGGGACTAGCTGAGGTGCTCTTGCAGAGAGCCGGCACGGGTGCGATGGGCCGAATGGCCTCCTTCTGTGCTCTAATCATTCTATGATTCTATGATTCCGCATTTTTCCTTCCAACCTATGAGATTTATTTACAGGTAATATAATTATACACAACAGAAAAACATAGCAAGGTAATGACGATACAAATACTTAGAAAACAATAACAATAAATTCAGTCCATTAGAGATTAAAGTATCTATTTTAGAGCACGTTTCTGACACAGAACTTTGGGAGGAAATAGTCTTCTGTAGACTTCCTGACGCAGTATCTGTGCAAAGACACTGAGATTGCTAATTTGGGCCCTGGAGAACAGATGTCAATTCAAAACACTGAACTGGAAACTGAATTAAAGATAGTGAAAAGTTGGCAATGTATATCTTAGACTGAATGACGTTTAATAAAGAGCTGTCAAACAATCACATTCAAAAACACAGTGGTGTGTTTATCTTGTGTATCACTTGATAGATAACTTTATATCTTGTCCAGATTTTATTTATCAATTGAGACTTTGATCAAACATAATTAGATTGGGCTGAAACATTCACATCCTGGTTCATTCACAGATTTAGAACCCAACAGAACGTTTGCAAACAGCTGGAGTTCAATTTCTATCCTGGGTTTAAAAAGAAAGACTTGCATTTATATAGCGCCTTTCATGACCACTAGACATCTCAAAGCACTTTCCAGCCAATGAAGTACTTTTGAAGTGTAGTCACTTTTGTAATGTAGAAAACACAACAGCCAATTTGCACACAGCAAACCCCCACAAACAGCAATGTGATAATGACCAGATAATCTGTTTTTTGTTATGTTGATTGAAGGATAAATATTGGCCAGGACACCAGGGATAACTCCCCTGTCCTTCTTCAAAATAGTACCATGGGCTCTTTTATGTCCACCTGAGAGGGCAGACAGGGCCACAATTTAACATTTCATTGAAAGGCAGCACCTCCAACTGTGCAGCACTCCCTCAGTACTGCACTGGAGAGTCAGCCTAGATCTATGTGTTCAAGTCCCTGGGGTGGGACTTAAACCACAACCTTCTGACTCAGAGGCGAGTGTGCTATCCAGTGAGCCAGAGTTGACACTTTAGTTTAGTAGAAAAGACAACATCCAGTCAATGATAATTACTTCTAAAACACATTAACCCTATATATATATGTGTATATGTATAAAACCCCTGCATTTCACTGTGTTTATATATAGTCCTTCAACATTTGTTTCACCACTTGGAAATGCCAATGAAGCATATACAAAAATATATATAATGCAGAAATCTTTCCCTATTTAACGCAGAATGAAAATTCTGCTTCATTACACTCTTAATACAGGAAACGTCAAGATCTTCAGTCAATAGCAACTGACTGTTTACACGAGATATGGATCTCGACAATTTTTCCAATTCGAATTCTTCCAGTAAATGAAGCATGTTTTGTCTTCATCAAACTGACAAGCAGACTTGGATAATCATCTCTGGAGTAGGAGGAACAAAATAAACCACAGCGAAATCCATGTATTTCCTGAACACAGACCACAGCCAGAGTGACGTCTCTGGATAGGGGATATCCACAGCCAAGATCTCCCAGTACTGATCAGCCCAGTTCTGTAGGCCGGCCCTCATAGGGGGATTGCCAACATTCAGAGCTTTGCGAAACATTTGGACGGTCTTGGAAAGAAACAACTCAATGCACGGAGTCCGCGGCTGTTTTCAATGAGAGAATGAGCCGTCAGGAAGAAAACTCTCCCCTTAACCATTAGTGGCGCTCAGAATGGATTAGGATCCGTAACAGGGAGACAATGCCAATCCTATGTGGGAACTGAGCGGAGTAAGAATTACCCATATATTCGAAGTGCTGATAGGTAACTAGCTGAGCAAAATCCCTTGATCGTTAGCAGCGACCCTAAGTTCTTTTGCAGATGCGGTTGACTCAGGCCCTATCATAACAGTTTCTCCCTGTCAAAACAAAGAGCTGCTCCCAAATAGGAAGTGATCTTTCCAGCTCTCATCCCACGGATATCATTAACTGCTTTACCTATCGTGAGCGCCAAAAATGCTGGCCCACTCATAGGGGACGGGGCAGGCCCTCTCCTGGCAGACCAGCTCTGTTGACATGTAATATCCTGGAGCTGGGAGCCCAGGTGGTCCTGTTGGTCAGCATGTGGTCCTTTGGTCTCAGGGGCTTGGGTTCAAATCCAGTGCAGGCAGATCAGATGGAAGTTTCCTCCAACTGTTCGTTTGGAAGGGCTCCACATTAAATGGGGAGTGTCGGTCAGGTCACAACTAAAGACCGCACTTAGATCTGGCATTTATGAGCATTAAATCGGCATTCTATCTCAGAGACCACAAAGGGAATGGTGTCCAATATAGAAATGCCAGACTGATTCAGTAGGGACACTCTTCTGAGGTGATGACAGAGGCACATTGTTGGGGCAGTGTAGAGGGAGCTATATTCTGAAGTTGGCTATTTTACAAATGACCGAGAATACCTCATGTTGAGATTGGATGATCAAACTGGGAAACATTCCATTCCTCAGTGCTAACATCCTTCAATTAGATGAGCAAAAATGCTTCACAAAACAAAGAAAATCAATAAAATCCCATCGTTTTCAGGCTAACCAAAGATGAGTCCTGTACTTTGTCTCTCTCTCTGTCTCTCCTCTTTATCCCGAGAGGCTCCAGAACAGATTGCCAGAGTGGGCGGTTGAAGCCAGGATACTGGGCTTGGAATCATAGAATCCATTCAGCCCATCGTGCCTGTGTCGGCTCTCTGAATGAGCTACCAATTAGTCCCACTCTTCAGGGCTGAAATTACCCTCCGCCCAAAATGGGTGGCACCTACTGATTTCAAAGTGTTCCGTCCGCTCCAATGCATAGGGCGGATAATCGGGCGATTTTCAGCACTTTGGTTCTTGTTTCCGGTCGGAGAGGTGTTGGTGTCGGGAGAGGGGCGGAAGTGGGGACGGGTCAGAACGGCCGGCGCTCCGAGTCATCGGTGCGTCGCTGATGATGTGTCACCACGTCCCTCCATTTCAGTTTATGGGGAGGGCCACTGCGAATGCTGCAGCCACATTAGTGGCACCCACTGGACCACCAGGGAGGGTTTCAGCCGGCCAGCGGCCTGCCAGGCTGCCAGTTGGCAGCCCTGCCGAACCCGTGGCCGCCATTGTCGGGCCAACCTGGCAGTTGGCCGACAATTAAAATAAAATGGCGGCCGCAGCAGTGTGCCCTCCTCTTTAAGGGCGGACGTGCCGCCCAGTCACAAGAAGGTTCCTGCCGGGACCAACCAGCGGCCGATCCGGGGGTCGAAATGGGGTCGCCGCTGGTCAGTAAGGGGCCGATGGCGTGGCAACACAAGGGGAGGGGATGGAGACATTCTCCGCCGCGAAAATCCACGAGGGCAATATTACATTTTCAAAATGGCGTCCCTCCTTAGCCGACCGAGCGATGGTGGCCACAGCTCTTATTGAAAGGGGCAATTTCGTCCCCTCTGCTCTTTCCCTACCGCCCTGCAAATTTTTCCTTTTCAAGTACATCTCCAATTTTAAACGTTAGTAGTGAACCTGCTACCACCATCCTTTCAGGCAGCGCATTCCAGATCATGACAATTCACTGTGTAAAGAAAATTCTCCTCATCTCCCCCCAGCTCTTTTTGCCAATTATCTTAAACCTGTGTCCACTGGTTACCATTCTTCAGTAGAATGTCTTAAAGTGCCTTTCCTACACCTTGGCTTCGCCAACATTGCTTTGTAAGCATTCATTCAGAAACGTGCTACATGGTGTGGCATGGACTCAGACAGACCTTCCTTCCCTCTGCCATTTTATCATTTTTGGGGGTATTTCTATTTCTTATATGTCCCTAAACCATGTGAGCATTCCAGTTATACAGGTTCAGTGCATGACTCTAATCTTCCCTGACCCATCCCCAAGTATCTGTTACTATTGCTCCAATCCTAGGTTCCAATAATCTTTCATACGACATAAGTTTGTTCCAATATCATTCGTTTTCTCGAAAGGTGCAAATTAACCTTCAGATGTCAGTGGCGCAGAATGAACAGTAATCCAGACAAATATGTTCACAAAATAAAAATAGGAACATTGTAATGGGAGTAGCCATTCAGTCCCCCGAATTTAGTCCACCATTCAATGAGATCATGGCTGATCTGTATCTTAACACCATTTACCCACCCTGGTTCGCTAAGGAAAAAAGAAAGACTTGCATTTATATAGTGCCTTTCATGACCACCAGACAACCCAAAGCACTTTACAGCCAATGAAGTACTTTTTAAAGTGTCGTCACTGTTGTAATGTGGCAGCCATTTTGCACTCAGCAAGCTCCTACAAACAGCAATGTGATAATGACCAGAAAATCTGTTTTTGTTATGTTGATTGAGGGATAAATATTGGGTTGGACACCGGGGATAACTCCCCTGCTCTTCTTTGAAATAGTGCTATGGGATCTTTCATGTCCACCTGAGAGAGCAGACGGGGCCTCTGTATGGGCTCAGTGGGAAATCAATTCATTAGCACGGGCAGGTGGGCACAAATGGTACCAAGGGCATTCACCTATCCACAAAAACTCGGGCTTTGTTGTGGGGGGGAAGGGTTGAACAGACCCCCCATCATCCACCCGCACAATGACACTGGCAATGTTTACCTTGGCCCCCTGAGCAAGGTGAGCAATCTGTTCAGTCTTCGGGGATCCCAATCACTCACTGGGCATGGGCCCCAGCAGTAAACCCCACTTACGCCCTATTTCAGGCCGGTACACCTTCAGTCACTACAACGCTGGGTCCTGACTGAAGCTCGGAGTGGGAACTCCCAGTTAGGTGACACAGACCTACCGTTCGCCGTGTGAGGGGCAAGCAGACACTCTTCTCTTTACAATTAGTTAGGAAACTCCCGGAAACAGTGGAGACCAAGCACAACTATCACCATGGAATTTCTGGTTCTCAGCCCAGCATCCCACACTCCTGGGGCAGGTACAGCACAGGTTAGAGACAGAGTAAAGCTCCCTCTACACTGTCCCATTAAACACTCCCAGGGCAGGTACAGCACGGGTTCAATACAGAATAAAGCTCCCTCTATACTGTCCAATGAAACACTCTCAGGGCAGGTACAGTACGGGTTAGATGCGGAATAAGTTCCCTGTACGACGGTCTGACATTTCCCATTTCCCTTGCCAACAATGAGTGATGAATTGGGATTAGTTTCTATGCTGTGGACCCTCGGAGACCTCTGTTGAAACTGACCACACTCATTTCACCCTGCAAACAGAGGAGGTTTTCATTCCAATCAGTCTAGATCCCGACCCAAGTGTCAGAGGTGAGCGGACACTGGCTAACGACCAGCACCGTCCCCAGCCCCCTCACCTCACCGTCCCACATTTGATGTCACTCAGCCCCAGCCTCGGGAGACGCATTTGAACGGTCATTCTTGGTTAACGAGCACAGCCCAACCTCCCCAGGGCTTGAAGCAGAATGGTACATCAGGCCTTCGCTGGGAACTGATTCACAGCAACAACAAAAAGAAAAATCCAGCAGTTTGCACTCTGCAGACACGAGAGATGAATGGCATCATTACGAGGTGGAAAAATTAATTGAATTGCGGTTAGGAACTTCTATCATGTGGGGACTGCAATTTCCTTGAAATGTGATCCAGCTGTTAGTGATTTGGGTTTCCACACGACAACTTTCTGGCACTTACAGAGACCGGCACATCAAGATTCATTTCCACACTTTTCCCAGTGCTGGGCTGCTGTAGGCAGGACGTTCGCTATTTATTCCAAATGTACCATTAAGAAACGCCTGAAATCTACTTGTTCTCACCAAACAGATGTGCGTCATCTAATAGCCTCTTAAAGAGAGGCGTGCAATCTTATACCATCGTTTTACATCTTAAAGCACATCACACAAATTACTTTGAAGTGCAGTCACCGTTGTCATGGAGGTAATTGCGGCAGCCATTTTGAATACAGCAATCACCACCCCCCCACTCCCCACCCACCAGGTGGGCCGGTGGGCTGTGGGCTGGCCTTTAGCCTGACTTCCCCTCCCCCCCCCCATCAGGAGAGCCAGTAGACTAGCCTTCAGCCTGACTTCCCCCCCCCGCCGCACCAGGAGAGCCAGTGGACTGGCTTTTAACCTGACTCCCTCCCCCGCCTACACCAAGAGGGCCAGTGGACTGGCTTTTAAACTGACTCCCACCGCCTACACCAAGAGGGCTGATGAACTGGCCTTTCGTCTTACTATTACCTTTCAACCTGTCTGGCTTGGGTGGCTGTAACAGGAGTTATACTGTTGGCTGCATAGCTCTCAGGGTCATAGCGGTACATGAGCCTTGTTAAGGTGCAGTCCTGGGGAAAGAAGCAACTAGAAAGCACCTCGTTTTCAATCATCTGGTCTCCACTGTGTTACCTGATTTCAGCCCAAGTTCCTGTGGGTTAGAGGGAAAAAAGTCAAATCAGCTCTGGTTCCTGGTTTCTCTAACCTTTCCTTTAAAGACTTAACAGGGGGGTTTGAAAAATATTTTTTCTACAGTGTTTGTGGTTAGAATGTGGAACTCACTGCCACAGACTGCTGTTGAATCACAGTCTATAAGTTATTTTAACAGGGAATTGGATGCTTGCTTGGGGAGAATAAGGAATATTAATGGCCATGGGGAGTAAGCCAAAGAATAGGGTTAGCGGGTGTAGAAAAAACCCAGTATAGACCTCATGGGCTGAATGATATCTTTCTATGCGACAATGGTGTCGCTTTTACCCGACAACCCGTTCTAGGAAACGCTCGTGGGCAGGTGCAGGCTGAACACAGGACTGGGCGCGCTATGATGTCCCACCATCGCACTCCCACTGTTGTTTTAAGTTGGCACTTGCTGTCAAGGCTCGCACGTGAGGAACGGTCCTTTGGGTGGGACCATCGATGGCTGACAGCGTCTGGGGGAACTCAATCCCCCAACCGCAACTTCAGGAAAGTTGGGGAGTAAACTGGGGGGCAGCGAGGGTGGGAAATGAAGGCCATCCTACATCATTCCTGTCTGTGTAAGCAATGGTGTCGGATCATTATCATCATCATAGGCAGTCCCTTAGAATCGAGGAAGACTTGCTTCCACTCTAAAAATGAGTCCTTAGGTGGCTGAACAGTTCAATACGAGAACCACAGTCCCTGTCACAGGTGGAACAGATAGTCGTTGAAGGTGGGTGGGACTGGTTTGTCGCACGCTCTTTCCGCTGCCTGCGCTTGTTTTCTGCATGCTCTCGGCGATGAGACTCGAGGTGCTCAGCGCCCTCCCGGATGCACTTCCTTCACTTAGGGCGGTCTTTGGCCAGGGACTCCCAGGTGTCAGTGGAGATGTTGCACTTTATCAGGGAGGCTTTGAGGGTGTTCTTGTAACATTTCCTCTGCCCACCTTTGGCCCGTTTGCCGTGAAGGAGTTCCAAGTAGAACGCTTGCTTTGGGAATCTCGTGTCTGGCATGCGGACAATGTGTATGCCCAACGGAGCTGATCAAGTGTGGTCAGTGCTTCAATGCTGAGGATGTTGGCCTGGTCGAGAACGCTAACGATGGTGCATCTGTCCTCCCAGGGGATTTGCAGGATCTTGCGGAGACATCGTTGATGGTATTTCTCCAGCGACTTGAGGTGTCTACTGTACATAGAAAATAGGTGCAGGAGCAGGCCATTCAGCCCTTCTAGCCTGCACCGCCATTCAATGAGTTCATGGCTGAACATGAAACTTCAGTACCCCATTCCTGCTTTCTCGCCATAACCCTTGATCCCCCGAGTAGTAAGGACTTCATCTAACTCCCTTTTGAATATAGTTAGTGAATTGGCCTCAACTACTTTCTGTGGTAGAGAATTCCACAGGTTCACCACTCTCTGGGTGAAGAAGTTTCTCCTCATCTCGGTCCTAAATGGCTTACCCCTTATCCTCAGACTGTGACCCTGGTTCTGGACTTCCCCAACATTGGGAACATTCTTCCTGCATCTAACCTGTCTAAACCCATCAGAATTTTAAACGTTTCCATGAGGTCCCCTCTCATTCTTCTGAACTCCAGTGAATACAAGCCCAGTTGATCCAGTCTTTCTTGATAGGTCAGTCCCGCCATCCCGGGAATCAGTCTGGAGAATCTTCGCTGCACTCCCTCAATAGCAAAAATGTCCTTCCTCAAGTTAGGAGACCAAAACTGTACACAATACTCCAGGTGTGGCCTCATCAAGGCCCTGTACAACTGTAGCAACACCTCCCTGCCCCTGTATTCAAATCCCCTCGCTATGAAGGCCAACATGTCATTTGCTTTCTTAACCGCCTGCTGTACCTGCATGCTAACCTTCAATGACTGATGTACCATGACACCCAGGTCTCGTTGCACCTTCCCTTTTCCTAATCTGTCACCATTCAGATAATAGTCTGTCTCTCTGTTTTTACCACCAAAGTGGATAACCTCACATTTATCCACATTATACTTCATCTGCCATGCATTTGCCCACTCACCTAACCTATCCAAGTCACTCTGCAGCCTAATAGCATCCTCCTCGCAGCTCACAATGCCACCCAACTTAGTGTCATCCGCAAATTTGGAGATACTGAATTTAATCCCCTCGTCTAAATCATTAATGTACAATGTAAACAGCTGGGGCCCCAGCACAGAACCTTGCGGCACCCCACTAGTCACTGCCTGCCATTCTGAAAAGTACCCGTTTACTCCTACTCTTTGCTTCCTGTCTGACAACCAGTTCTCAATCCATGTCAGCACACTACCCCCAATCCCATGTGCTTTAACTTTGCACATTAATCTCTTGTGTGGGACCTTGTCGAAAGCCTTCTGAAAGTCCAAATATACCACATCAACTCGTTCTCCTTTGTCCACTTTACTGGAAACATCCTTCAAAAAATTCCAGAAGATTTGTCAAGCATGATTTCCCTTTCACAAATCCATGCTGACTTGGACCTATCATGTCACCATTTTCCAGATGCACTGCTATGACATCCTTAATAATTGATTCCATCATTTTACCCACTACTGAGGTCAGGCTGACCGGTCTATAATTCCCTGTTTTCTCTCTCCCTCCTTTTTTAAAAAGGTGGGGTTACATTGGCTACCCTCCACTCCATAGGAACTGATCCAGAGCAATGGAATGTTGGAAAATGACTGTCAATGCATCCGCTATTTCCAAGGCCACCTCCTTAAGTACTCTGGGATGCAGTCCATCAGGCCCTGGAGATTTATCGGCCTTCAATCCCATCAATTTTCCCAACACAATTTCCTGACTAATAAAGATTTCCCTCAGTTCCTCCTCCTTACTAGACCCTCTGACCCCTTTTATATCCGGAAGGTTGTTTGTATCCTCCTTAGTGAATACTGAACCAAAGTACTTGCTCAATTGGTCTGCCATTTCTTTGTTCCCCGTTATGACTTCCCCTGATTCTGACTGCAGGGGACCTACGTTTGTCTTTACTGACCTTTTTCTCTTTACATACCTATAGAAACTTTTGCAATCCGCCTTAATGTTCCCTGCAAGCTTCTTCTCGTACTCCATTTTCCCTGCCCTAATCAAACCCTTTGTCCTCCTCTGCTGAGTTCTAAATTTCTCCCAGTCCCCAGGTTCGCTGCTATTTCTGGCCAATTTGTATGCCACTTCCTTGGCTTTAATACTATCCCTGATTTCCCTAGATAGCCACGGTTGAGCCACCTTCCCTTTTTTATTTTTACGCCAGACAGGAATGTACAATTGTTGTAATTCATCCATGCGGTCTCTAAATGTCTGCCATTGCCCATCCACAGTCAACCCCCTAAGTATCATTCGCCAATCTATCCTAGCCAATTCACGCCTCATACCTTCAAAGTTACCCTTCTTTAAGTTCTGGACCATGGTCTCTGAATTTACTGTTTCATTCTCCATCCTAATGCAGAATTCCACCATATTATGGTCACTCTTCCCCAAGGGGCCTCGCACAATGAGATTGCTAATTAATCCTCTCTCATTACACAACACCCAGTCTAAGATAGCCTCCCCCCTAGTTGGTTCCTCAACATATTGGTCTAGAAAACCATCCCTTATGCACTCCAGGAAATCCTCTCCACCGTATTGCTTCCAGTTTGGCTAGCCCAATCTATGTGCATATTAAAGTCACCCATTATAACTGCTACACCTTTATTGCATGCACCCCTAATTTCCTGTTTGATGCCCTCCCCAACATCCCTATTACTGTTTGGAGGTCTGTACACAACTCCTACTAACGTTTTTTGCCCTTTGGTGTTCTGCAGCTCTACCCATATACCCATGTATAAGGGCTGGTGCTGTTCCCTGCATTTTTCCTGCAGCTGTAAAAATTATATCCGTTGTACCCCGGAGGGGACGAAATCCGCACTGTGACTCCGGGACGAGCTCCTCAGCCACAGGGAGAAGATGGTTGAGGAGGACTCTAGCGACGACTTTCCCAGTGGCTGATAGCAGGGAGATTCCTCTGTAGTTGCCGCAGTCGGACTTGTCCTCTTATTTAAAGATGGTCACGATCACTGCATCTCTGAGATCTCCCGGCATGCTCTCTTCCCTCCAGATGAGAGAGATGAGGTATTTGCGCCAACAGTGCCTCTCCGCCATACTTCAGTGCCTCAGCGGGGATTCCATCCGCTCCCGCAGCCTTGTTGTTCTTAAGCTGGATGGACACCCGTGGAAAACAGTAGTGCTTACCAAGGTGGGATGCGCGCAGCATAAAAGAATTGTGCGTTCCGTTACTCGGCAACCAAAAGCACACCTCACCATCATTGCACTAAGGGTTCAGACTAATTGTCAGCTGTGGCTCAGTGGGCAGCACACTCGTCTCTGAGTCAGAAAGTTGTGGGTTCAAGTCCCACTCCAGGGCCTTAAGCATGTAAATCTAGGCTAATACTCTAGTGGAGTGCTGCACTGTTGGAGGTGCTGTCTTTTGGATGAGATGTTAAACGGAGGCCCCATCTGCTCTCTCAGGTGGATGTAAAAGATCCCAGGGCACTATGTTGAAGAAGAGCAGGGGAGTTATCCCCTGTGTCCTAGCCAATATTTATCCCTCAATCAACATAATAAAAACAGTTTATCTGGTCATTGTCACATTGCTGTTTGCAGGAGCTTGCTGTGTGCAAGTTGGCTGCCGTGTTTCCCACATTACAACAGTGACTACACCCCAAAAGTACTTCATTGGCTGTAAAGCGCTTTGAGTCATCCGGTGGTCGTGAAAGGCACTATATAAATGCAAGTCTTTCTTTTTTTTAAATTGTCTACATTACTTAAAAAAAGATAGAATTGCTTAACAGAAACTCTGTGAAGCCCAATTCAGTGAGGAACAGGCCAGAAGGTGAAGGTTATATCCACCTGTGTAGCCAGTTGTAAGATGTCTGGAAGGTGTGAATGATGAAGTCTTGGAGTCGGCCCTCTATTACATACAGGTTCATTCCGCAGTGAAACCCACCAACATGGCATATCTTTCCTCTTCACGGAACCATCCATTGAATGGCATTCAATCAGCCTAATTAGGCTGCACCATCTAATCGTCCTCTGATTTTATTCATTTCCTTCTTCCCTGCCTCATACCTTCTTTAATTTCCTTTTGTCCATGGGTGCATATCAATGGAGCACTTTAATCCCCTCCCCACACTGTGCCAATAAACCCCATTATTGATTGATTGTGGCCCTTTGTATACCACTGTATACCACTGTGCCACCACCTCTGGTGGGTCTGTCCTACAGGTGGGACAGGACTTACCCAGGGATGGTGATGGAGGAGTCTGGGACATTGGCTGAAAGGTACGATTCTGTGAGTATGACTATGTCAGGATGTAGCTTGACAGTCTGTGGGACAGCTCCCCCAATTTTGGCACAAGTGCCCAGATATTGGTGAGGAGGACTTTGCAGGTCAACTGGGCTGGGTGTGCCATTGTCGTGTCCAAAGCCGGTGCTGAGGTCGATGCTGGGTGCTCCGTCCGGTTTTATTCTTTTTATTGTTTCTTGTAGTGGTTGTGTACAACTGAGTGGCTTGCTGGGCCATTTCAGAGGGCAGTTTAGAGCCAAACAAATTGCTGTGGGTCTGAGTCACATATAGGCCAGACCAGGTAAGGACGGCAGATTTCCTTCCCTACAGGACATTAATGAACCAGATGGGTTTTTACAACAATCCGATAGTTTCATAGTCACCATTACTGACACTAGCTTTTTATTCCAGATTTTTTACAAAATGTAATCGACTGAATTTAATTCCCCAGCTGTCGTGGTAGGGTGTGAACTCCTGTCAGAGGTCCAAGCCTCCGGATTACAAGTCCCGTAACTTAACCACTATATTACTGTTCGCTGTTGAATTGATCAAATTGGCACTTTAATCCCCTCCCCCTCTGTGCCAATAAACCCCATTGTTGATTGATTGTGGCACTTTGATCCCCTTCCCGTACTCTGCCAATAAACCCCATTATTGATCGATTATGGGACTTTGATCCCCTCCCTATACTGTGCCAATAAACCCCATTATTGATCGATTGTGGGTGTTTTACCCCTCTCCCTCTGTGCCAGGCAGCCCTCACTAACAATTGGATGTGCCTCAGTCCTTCCCTCCCCCACTGAGCTGTCTGGGGAACAGAGCAGCATCTCCTGCAACTTCAAGATAATTGCATCTTAAATAAACCAGTCAAAACCCACAGCCTCTCACCACATGAAAAACAGACCTCCGTCTGTGAGAAAAGTCCCAGCATTGAAGGGAACTGATATCCCTGGATAAAATACAGTAACTGCAGCAAAAGCACCTGAAATTCCAGACACTGAAACTGTTCCCGCTCCCAGAGCCCACATCGCCCTGTCATCAGCCAGACACACTTTCACTTAGACATTAACCACTCTGTGACCGTAGCCTTTAGTGGTTACTGAAAACAGCAGTCCCATGTTCCACACCTTCCATATTCAGCCTCTGTAATGTAACGAGTAGGTTGTTCAATGTTGACTCCAGGCCACAGGACTGAAATGTTCTACTCTCCGTCCCATTGATCGAGATGTTCCCCTAAATATCCATTGCTTTATTAAGCTTCTCTGCCCCGAAGCTTATCTGAGCCTCCATGGGGGCGGTTGTCAGGATGATCTCACTGGGGTCAACCTATTTGTCATTGACAGAAGAAAAGATTTGCATTTATATAGAGCCTTTCATGACCTCAGGTCATCCAAAAGCACTTTACAGCCAATTAAGTACTTTAGAAGTGTAGTCACTTTTGGAATGTAGGAAATGTGGCAGCCAATTTGCGCACAGCCATCTCCCACAATCAACGGTGTGGTAATGACCAAATAATCTGTTTTTTAGTGCTGTTGGTTTAGGGATAAATATTGGCCAGGACACCAAGGAGAACTTCGTGTTCTTCTTCGCATAATGTCACGGGATTTTTTACATCCACCTGAGAGAGCAGACTTGGCCGTAGTTTAACAGCCCATCCAAAAGACAGCATTTCCAACAGTGCAGTGCTCCCTCAGCACCGTGCTGGAGTGTCAGCCTGGATTTTGTGCTCAAGCCTCTGGAGTGGAACTTGAACCCACAACCTTTTGACTCGGAGGTGAGAGAGCTACCCACTGAGCCACAGCTGACTCCGTGTGCTCTAGGCATCTCATTGGAAGGCTCGCCACCAGTGGGTGGGAAGTTGCAGGTTGCTGCTTCAAAGGCCTGCTGCAGTTCAAATAGCTGTCTCTAACAAGGGAAGTGGAGCTGAGTCCATGATCAGATCAGCCATGATCTTATTGAATGGCGGAGCAGGCTCGAGGGGCCAGATGGCCTACTCCTGCTCCTATTTCTTATGTTCTTATGTTCAGAGGTTGCACCTACCCATTTTTAACGGAAGGCTTTCAATTGAGATGCTGATAACACGGCAAGCTCACCAGTCTCAATTTCTGCCATTCTGCCTTGTTTGCACTCAGTGCAATCACACCCGTATCAAACAAAAGCCATGGGTTGTTCGGTGCTAGGGGAAAGGCAGAATTCAATTTAAAAGAGCCAAGTACAGTTATTTTAAACTTTGCAGAACCCTTATTTCTCCACTGATGCTGATCTTCTCTTTTGCCAGCGACTCATGCCATTTTCCCTTCCTCCTTTCAGACAGGGCTAAAAGGGGTTTCCAAACAGGATTTCCCTCTGTTGTCAGCTGCAGTTCAGTGGTAGGTCTCTCTCACTGCTGAGTCAGCAGGTTGTGGGTTCAATTCCCACTCCAGGGACTTGAGCACATAAATCTAGACTCATACTTCACTTCAGTGCTGAGGGAGTGCTGCACTGTCAGAGGTGCCGTCTTTCGGATGAGATGTTAAACCGAGGCCCTGTCTGCCCTCTCAAATGGACATAAAAGATCCCAATGCACTATTTCGGAGAAGAACAGGGGAGTTCTTCCTGAATCCTGGCCCATATTTATCCCTCAACCAACATCACTAAAACAGATTATTTGGTCATTTATTTCATTGCTGCTTGTGGGAGCTTGCTGTGCACAGAATTGGCTGCCGCGTTTCCTACAACAGTGACTATACTTCAGTAGTAATGAATTGGCTGTAAAGCGCTTTGGGACATCCTGAGGTTGTGATTGACGCTATAGAAATGCAAATCTTTCTGTCACTACCTTTCTTCCTGGAGAAACAGGAGGTGGAACAAGAAGGAGGTCAGACTGGTTAGACCCACATGTTGATGCCCCCACTACAGACACACTGCTCCCAGCTGCATTTTCCTGAGGTTCTGCACACTGAAGGATATAACCTTCCTCTGGTTGCAAGGCACAATCATACAACGATGTTGTTCCCAATGTTGGCAAAGTCCAGAACCAGGGGACACAGTCTAAGGATAAAGAATAAGCCATTTAGGACCGAGATGAGGAGAAACTTCTTCACTCAGAGAATTGTGAACCTGTGGAATTCTCGACCACAGAAAGTTGTTGAGGCCAGTTCATTAGATATATTCAAAAGGGAGTTAGATGTGGTCCTTACGGCTAAAGGGATCAAGGGGTATGGAGAGAAAGCAGGAATGGGGTACTGAAGTTGCATGATCAGCGATGATCTTATTGAATGGCGGTGCAGGCTCGAAGGGCTGAATGGCCTACTCCTGCACCTATTTTCTATGTTTCTATGTTTCTATGTAACACAGATGAACATGGATCAGAGGCAACACTACCACTGAGAGCTTGCCAAGATTATTAAAATTAGGCTGACCTTGAAAACTCAAAGTGAGAATGTGGCGGTGGGAGGGGCGATTGGGGGCAGCACAGTTAATCCACTTCACTTCTGATCTAATTGAATAACCCAAGGGGCTGAACGGCCTACTTCTGTTCCTTTTTCTAACTCCTGGCATTACCATTTCAATTCGGCCCATCATCCCTTTTGTCTCTCTAATCTCTCCTGCCTTCCACACCATCACAGACCTTCCTTTTTGTTCTTTCCTCCCCTCCCCTTTCAGTGCTTAAGAATTTGTTCTTTTCAAACATTTGGCAGTTCTGACGAAGGGTCATCGACCCGAAACATTAACTCTGTTTCTCTCTCCACAATGAGAGAGAAACAGACCCGCTGAAAATTCCAGTATTCTCTGTTTTTATTTCAGATTCCAGCATCCGCAGTATTTGGCTATTGTACTCCTGTTCCTAATATTCCTATGTTACGGCACAGCAAGTTCCGTTAGCATTTGTAGGGGGAACAAAAACACAGGCGAGCCTGTCAGATGGAAGGCCATTAACGAGCTCCGGCAACAAACCCCACTTCAAATGTAGACTTGTCGTTTTTCTCTTTCCAAGGCTACCATGTACTTCCAGCCATTCCCAGCCTTGAAGGACGTGTGTTTGGTACAAGCTTTGAAAGGTAACCTCCATCATACTGCCCTTTGACCCAGCCTATGGCCTTCCCCCCTCTAAGGCCTTCCCCCCTCTAAAGCCTTCCCCCCTCTAAAGCCTTCCCCCCTCTAAAGCCTTCCCCCCTCTAAAGCCTTCCCCCCTCTAAAGCCTCCCCGCTCTATGGCCTTGCCCCGTCTATTACCTTCCCCCTCCAGTACCTTCCCCCCTCTATTACCTTGCACCCCTCTATGAACTTGCTCCCCACATTACCTTTCCCCCTTCTATTACTATCCCCCCTCTATAACCTTCATCCCTCTATGACTCACCCCTCTGTGACCTTGCCCCCTCTATTGCCTTGCCCCTCTATGACCTTGCCCCACTGCTCCCTTGTCAACTCTATTACATTGACTCTCCTCTGTGACCTTACCCTGCTCTGTGACCTTACCCGCTTTGTAACCTTGCCCCCCCATGACCTTACCCCCCTCTGTGATCTTGCGCCCCTCTGTGATCTTACCCCCCTCTGTGACTTTGCCCCCTCTGTGACCTCACCCCACTCTGTGACCTTACCTTACTCTGTGACCTTGCCCTCCTCTGTGACCTTACCTTACTCTGTGACCTTGCCCTCCTCTGTGACCTTACCTTACTCTGTGACCTTACCCCACTCTGTGACCTTTTCCCCCTCTGTGACCTTACCCCACTCTGTGACCTTACCTTACTCTGTGACCTTACCTTACTCTGTGACCTTACCCTCCTCTGTGACCTTACCCCACTCTGTGACCTTACCTTACTCTGTGACCTTTCCCCCCTCTGTGACCTTGCCCCCCGTGACCTTGCCCCCCTGTGACCTTACCCCCCCTCTGTGACCTTGCCCCAGTCTATTTCCTTTCCCCTGCTATGACCTTGCACTCTCTGTGACCTTGCCCCCCTCTGTGACCTTGCCCCAGTCTATTTCCTTGCCCCCTCTATGACCTTGCCCCCCTCTGTGACCTCGCCCCCCCCGTGACCTTGCCCCAGTCTATTTCCTTGCCCCCTCTATGACCTTGCACACTCTGTGAACTTACACCCCTCTATTACCTTGCCCCAGTCTATGAGATTGCCCCCCCCCATGTCCTCTCCCCATGACCCTGCCTCCCCATTACCTTGCCCCAGTCTACGACCTTGCCCCCCCCCATGTCCTCTCCCCCCATGACCTTGCCGACCATGACCTTGCGCCAATGGCCATTCTAGCACGGCTAATGGGCATGGGAAGGTGATGCGCCACAATGATGGGCATGTTGGGAGACCACTGGCAGAGGTATGGGGGATGGGGCGGTTGGATACAGCAGGACATGGGATGAGACCTCCAGGAATATGTCCAACCAGAGTTGGCTATCTCAGCAGCAACTGCAGAAGCAGCAGTCCCTGGAAACCTCCCGACCGTGTGCTAGCGCTTACAGTGCTGGGTACAGCTTCCGGGCAGCTTGAAACACATGCCGTTCATTAAAGGAGAATAGGAAACAGCACAGTCGTTCACTCCTCTTTTCTATTTCATTTCATAATCACTCACAGATATGTTTCTTCAAATACCATGAATAAATTAACCCCCTCCCCCGATCTTCAGATACTGTGGCCATCCGAGAGCCAAGCATTTAACTGTACGTTCACTGTGGGGGGCGGCTGTCAGCATGCGATAATGACACACTTTCCATTCTGGACACTTACAGTAACCATCAAACTCTCCCAGTGCAGGTACAGCACGGGTTAGATACAGAGTAAAGCTCCCTCTACACTGTCCCATCAAACAATCCCAGTGCAGGTACAGCACAGGTTAGATACAGAGTAAAGCTCCCTCTATACTGTCCCATCAAACACTCCCAGGGCAGGTACAGCACGGGTTAGATACAGAGTAAAGCTCCCTCTATACTGTCCCATCAAACACTCCCAGGGCAGGTACAGCACGGGTTAGATACAGAGTAAAGCTCCCTCTATACTGTCCCATCAAACACTCCCAGGGCAGGTACAGCACGGGTTAGATACAGAGTAAAGTTCCCTCTACACTGTCAAATCAAACACTCCCAAGGCAGGTACAGCACGGGTTAGATACAGAATAAAGCTCCCTCTGCACTGTCCCATCAAACACGCCCAGGGCAGGTACAGCACGGGTTAGATACTAAGTAAAGCTCCCTATATACTATCCCATCAAATACTCCCAGGGCAGGTACAGCATGGATTAGATACTGAGTTAAAGCTCCCTCTACACTGTCCCATCAAACACTCTTAGGGCAGGTACAGCACGGGTTAAATACAGAGCAAAGTTCCCCCTACACTGTCCCATCAAACATTCCCAGGACAGGTACAGCATAGGCTAGATACAGAGTAAAGCTCCCTCGACACTGTCCCATCAAACACATCCAGGGCAGGTACAGCACGGGTTAGTTATAGAGTAAAGCTCCCTTTACACTGCCCCATCAAACACATCCAGGGCAGGTACAGCACAAGTTAGATACAGAGTAAAGCTCCCTTTACATTGTCCTGTCAAACACTCCCAGGGCAGGTACAGCACGGGTTAAATACAGAGTAAAGCTCCCTCTACAATGTCTTATCAAACACTCCCAGGGCAGGTACAGCACAGGTTAGATACAGAGTAAAGCTCCCTCTACACTGCCTACAGCCCGGCACACAAACAGAGTACCGGGCTGACCGATTGTGGCACGGATGCAATGGGGCGCAGTAGAAAGTCAGCAGGCTTTTTGTTAAATGGCCGCCACATCCTCTTTAAGTATCTAACCCGCAAGCGGCTTGCAGCCCAGTTCACGTCCCCAGCGGCTGTCGCTGGCATTGCCCGGCACAGCTTCATGGGGGCGCTTGCCAATTTTTCTTTCAGGGCGATAAAGTGACACTGAGCACAGTGATAACGTCGGCGCTAATGGCGCTACGGGTTACGGCCACGCTAAATTCCCGCAGATTTAGCGGGAGTCATTAGCGGCATGCACCTGGGCGAAAAGTCGTTTGCGTCCCGGGGTCGATACCGGGAAGTGAAAACTACCCCAATTTCTAGGCCATAATCTTAAAAGTAGAGCTATGGTATTCAGGAGGGAAATCAGGAAGGACTTGTTCACACAAAGGGTGCTGGGAATGTGGTTCTCGCACCCCAAAAGGCTGTGCATGCTGGGGTAATTGGAGCTTTCAACAGAGATCGATAGACTTTTGTTGGGTAAGGGTATCAATGGATTTGGACCAAAGGCGGGAAAATGGAGAGGAGGTGTCAATCAGCCATGATCTAATTGATCAGGCTCGAGGGGCTGAAGGGTTTCCTCCTGTTCCTATAAAAGATCCCGCGGCACTATTTCGAAGAAAAGCATGGGAGTGCCCCTGGTGTCCTGGCCAACATTTATCCCTCAAGCAACTTCACTAAAATGTTTTAGTTGGTCAATCATTGCTGTTCGTAGGACCTTGCTGTGCGCACATTGATTGCCGCTGCATTGCAACAGTGACTCCCCTTCAAAAGTACTTAATTGGCTGTAAAGTGCTTTGGGGAGTTCTGAGCTTGTGTGAGTGCTATATAAATGCACTTTCTCTTCTTTCTATTGTTACACCCCTGGGCTATTCTATTGTATCAATAAATATTGGGTAGTACGGGGGTTGGGGGGGGGGCACTTCGGAACGCAAGATGCTCGGACCCCTTATGGGAGTATGTAAGATAGAGCCAAAACTTGTAATCAGCACAAAAGAAGCTGACACCACACTAACAAGGAAGTGAGAACAGAGAACCTGAGCTTTGGGGAATTACCAAGAGAAAAGGGAAACACAAAGAGTTGGCGTGTGTTTGGCCAAAGTGATAACATTTTTGTTTCGTTGAGTTATTTCGTGGCGATTACCCTGGCTGATTTTCCTGTCCCTAAGCCCAGAGGACATTGAGGCTAATCCTAGTCATGGTCCTGCTGTGACCAGTCAACTATGCGCAAGCTGGAGATCAAATTGATGCCATTCTGGTTGATATTGCCGCAGGTGGGCAGAGGAAACATTTCAAGGACCTCAAAGCCTCCTTGATAAAGTGCAACAGCCCCACCGACACCTAGGAGTCCCTGGCCAAAGACCGCCCTAAGTAAAGGAAGAGCATCCGGGAGGGTGCCGAGCACCTCGAGTCTCGTCACCGAGAGCATGCAGAAATCAAGCGCAGGCAGTGGAAGGAGTGTACGGCAAACCAGACTCCCCACCCACCCTTTCCTTCAACCACTGTCTGTCCCACCTGCGACAGAGACTATAATTCCCAAATTGGATTGTTCAGTCACCTGAGAACTCACTTTTGGAGTGGCCAGTCTTCCTCGATTTTGAGGGACTGCCTATGATGGATGACTGCCTATGATATTATTGAACTGGCGATTACCCACTGGGCCACAGAGATACTTCCTGCTTTGGGAGTTCATTGTGAGTTTATGTAGAGCTCTGCTGCTGTGATATCGATGATGATGATGATATCATGAGGTTCCACTGACATCATGAATGAAGCGTGAGCAGCACTCAACAGAAGCCTAGGTGTAGCTCCATGGGTGCTCGTGCTCTCGGCTCTGAGTCAAAAGGTCAATGGGTTCAAGTCCCACTCCAGAGACTTGAGCACAAAGTCCAGGCTGACACTCCATTGCAGAAATGAAGGAGCTGCAGTTTGTTAAACCGAGGCCCCGTCTGCCCTCTCAGTTGCACGTAAAATATCCATGGTGCTAGTTCTCGCTAGTGTTTATCCCTCAACCAACATCACTAACACCAATTATCCGATCATTATCACACTGCTGTTTGTGGCACCTGGCTGCCATGTTTCCCTACATTACAACAGTGACTAAACATCAACAGTAATTTATTGGCTGCAATGTCCTTTGGGATGTCCTCAGGGCGTGAAAAGTGCTATCGAAGTGCAAGTCTTTCTATTGTTTTAGAGGGACTCAGCAGGACGCATCACATACAAGTGAGCTGACGACATTCTCACACTCTTAAACAATGGGGGGCAATGTACTCTCAATATGTCATGTCTGTTATTGGTCTGGTTCATTCAAAATCAAATCTTGGTTGGCATGGATGTGTAGTGTGATTGTTAAATCTTTTGCTAATAAACCAACTAGTTCTTAATGGCAATGTGTTGCTATGCATTCTTAAGCAAAGAACCCATGAAGCAAATACATTACAAAATGGCGATGAGGATGGGAGTTTCTTCATGAAGACTTTTTTGTGGAATCTCCTTTTATGAGAACATGGAGTACAATCAGGAGGTCATTATGAATTGGACGCCTGGCAGGTGAGGCTCTCTTTTGCACTTCAGTGAGTTCATCCAGTCAGGACAGACCAGAAGGGTCCCGGATTCAATCCTTGCATTGTGCTGAATTAACTGATCTCAGTAAGAGTTGCAGCAAGGGTACCACAATTGGCCTCAGTGCCCAAGGGTTGTATATTGCGGGGGAATTAGCCACGGCACCGCTCCTGATTGCTCCCCAGGGTAATTGTGGTTGGATGATTGCTGCTCCTCAAGGTTGAGTTGCCTGCTGACACTAATGCGATAATAGAGGATGTTCAGTATCCATTGAGGCCAGCAAGGGGTCAACATCTTCAGGAGAGAAAACTGTCAAGGAAAAAAAACTGGCATATGTCCATGTTGGCATAGATATAATACCAAACCCTGAGGTGGGTCTTGTTTACATTGGCATTATGTTGGCACACATAAATCTGTGTCCTTCAGGTCAAATTTCAGCTCACACCCAAACTCCAAAATACACTACAATTTAATTCAATAGACTCTCTTTGTCCAGTGAAACACGCTGAGATTTAATTATGCTCATGTACTCTTGGGTTCTCGCCAACACCTCGGCTCAGTTGTAGGGGTAGGGATGGGGACTACTGACTGTTGGAAACCCAACCTTCAGATGATATCCAAGGTCCTGTCTGTCCATAAAGATCCCAATGCAATAATCATAACAAGTGCAAGAAACTGCTTTATCCCAAGTGAACCTCTAGGTGCTCTGATTCTCTGAGGACCTAATGAAACTGGGGTACAGTATCATTGAATCCAAGTAGTAATGAAAGGTGCACTCTCAATGGACCCCACTACAAATGAGAAGTCCAACCTCACTAAGTGACCTTTCACCTGACCCCAAGTGTGCGTGACCTATTTTCTCAAGGTACCATTAAAATAAGTAAATTGCACTGCCAAACAGGCTCAATGAGGTAATTGGTGCAAAATATATTACCATGACAACACTTTACCGTATACAAATTACCGTGGTGACAACTAGACAATGCACATATTAGTATGAGGACATTACCATGGCAACACTTCATCATGTACATGTTACCATGGTCACAAAGGCTTCTTTAAGAAAAATTGATTTGTTCTGAATATTTCATGTGAGCGGGTCCAACTTTTACAGATTATTTTGTCACACCTTCTCTGATCAATCATGGTACAAGCCAATCATCCTAAAAGGGCATAGAAATCCCCTTAGCTTGCTGCACAATACCACACAAGGACTTAGGTAAGCCTTACGTTTTTTAACAGGTGCAATTATAAGGTTGGGTTTTTGTTTCCGGGGACCATTTTGCATCAAACACATATGGGCACTTATCCTGCTTTTTAGTGCAAAAGGACATTTGGGGCAATGATGGCTGTGGTAAGGTGCCACCTTTTGCCAAGTTCAAAACAGACTGGGGCAGGATAGAGACAGGGAGGTAACGGCGCTGGTAATGTGATGGGTGATTTGATGGGCAAGAGAACAGAACTTTAGATTAATTGGAGTTTGTGAAGAGTTGGAGAAGTCAATCATCGAATTAAAGAAGGCATGGATTAGATATTTGGCAGCAGAGGAGGAAGAGATAGGGATGAGCAATGCTCCTGAGATGAATGGGCTTCTGATGGATGATGTATTGCTGATTAAGACAAACCTCAATAAGTGATATCTCCACATCACAAGGTGCAGAAACAAATGGAGTGCAAATTCATGTTGGGCGGTAGCGCAAACGGGTGAGAGCAAATTAGCAGCCTGTTTTGAACTCTGTCTGATTTTGTCTGCCATTGAAGTCCCAGACAAATTAATGCCCCAACTGGTTTGTATTTTAATAATAGTTATTGGTGTTCACCTTACACTTTAGAAATTTCCATAACAGCTCACTCAAAAAACAGAAGGTTCTAATAAACGGGGTTTAACTGGTTCCACAGTGTATTTAGTTTTCAGAGTTCTAGCAGCCTCCAGTTGGGTGTGAGGCTGGATTAAGGAGTTGGGTGGGGGAGTTGGGTGGGGGAGTTGGGTGGGGGAGTGGGTGGGGGAGTTGGGTGGGGGAGTTGGGTGGGGGAGTTGGATAATGTTGGGTGGGGGAGTTGGTTTGCTTCTAATGGACAATTAATCTATGTAATGCAAATGGTTTGGGCTTCAAGATGAAGGTGCTCTGTGAATCTTTTGAGACTAGGTGCATTTAATTGGTCACACATACCAGTTCAGTTGGATCTGGGACCCATAGTGCAAGAGATCACTGAGACCCATAGTGCAGGAGCTCAGAGATACCCACTGTGAAGAAGGTCACTGAGACCCATATTGCATAGAGATCAGAGAGACCCATAGTGCAAGAGATCACTGCAATCCATGGTGAAGGAGTTCACTGTCACCCATTGTGCAAGAGATCACTGGGACACATAGTGCAAGAGATCACTGAGATCCATTGTTCAGGAGGTCAGAGTGACCCAAAGTGCAAGAGGTCACTAAGATCCATAATGTAAGAAGTCACTGCGACACATAGTGCAAGAGCTCGGAGAGATCCATAGAGCACAAGATCACTGGGACCCATAGTGCAAGAGATCGTTGTGATCTATAGTGAAGGAGATTACTGTGATCCATAGTATAATAGGTCACTGAGATCTATTGTTCGAGAGATCACTCAGTCCCATAGTGCAGGAGTTCTCTGAGACCCATAGTGCAAGAGATCACTGGAACCCTTAGTGCAAGAGATCACTGTGATCCATATTACAAGAGATCACAGAGACACAGTACAAGAGATTGCTGAGACCCATAGAGCAGGAGATCACTGAGATATATAGTGCAGCAGATCACTGAAACCCATAGTGCAGGAGATCACTGAGACTCATTGTGCAGGAGATCACTAAGACCTATAGTACAACAGGTCACTTCGAGCCATAGTGCAAGAGATCATTGGGACCCATAGTGCAGGAGATTAGAGAGACCTAGATTGGAAGAGACCATGGAGCACCATAGTTCAGGAGAGGTCACTGAGATCCATAGTGTAAGAGATCAGAGAGATCCATCGTGCAAGTGATCACTAACACCCATAGTGCAGGAGATCACTGAGACCCATGTTACAGGAGATCACTGAAACCTATTGTACAGGAGATCACTGAGCCCCATAGTCTAATCAATCACAAAGACCCATAGTGCAGGAGATTAGAGAAACCTATAGTGCAGGAGATTAGAGAAACCTATAGTGCAGAAAGTCTCTGAGACCCATTCTGCAAAAGGTCACAGAGATCCACAGTGCAGGAGATCACTGAGACCCATAGTGCAGGAGATCAGAGAGACCTAGACTACAAGAGACCATGGAGTACCATAGTTCAGGAGATCACTGACACCCATAGTGCAAGAGTTCACTGAGACCCAAAGTGCAAGAGGTCTCTGACCCATAGACAAGAGGTCACATCAGTCCCATAGTGCTGGAAATCACGGCATCCCATAGAGTCAAAGATCAGGGAGACCCATAATTCAAGAGATACCTGAGACCCATAGAGGAAGAGATCAGCCATGATCTTATTGAATGGCGGATCAGGCTCAAGGTGGCACATGGCCTAATTCTGCTCCTATTTCTTATGTTATTATTTGGATCACTGAGACCCATAGTGCAAGAGATCACAATCCATTTTTCAAGAGGTCACTGAGACGCATAGACCAGGAGATCAGAGAGATGAGATCACTGGGACCCATACTGTAAGAGCTCATTGACACCTACAGTACAAGAGATCAGAGAGATCCATAGTGCAGGGGTTCACTGAGACCAATCGGCAAGAGATCATGGAGACCTATTCTGCAAGAGATCACTGAGACACAGTGCAGGAGATCACTAAGATCTATAGTGCAAAAGATCACAGAGGCCCACACTGTAGAAGATCACGGAGACATGCAGTGTAGGAGAACAGAGATATCTAGATTACAAGAGATCACAGATTACCATAGTGCAGGGGATCACTGAGACCCATAATGCAGGGGATCACAGGGACCCATAGTTCAGGAGATCATTTTGATCCATCGTGCAAGAAATCATAAATAAACATATTGGAGGAGATCACTAAGACCCCCAGTGCAAGAGGTCAATGAGACCATAGTGCAATAGATCACTAAGACCCAAAGTGCAAGAGATCGCTTAGGTACATAGTGCAGGAGATCACTTCGGTCCATTGCGCAGAAGATCCCTGAGACCCATAGTGCAAGAAATCATGGTGACCCATAGTTCATAAGATCACTGCGAGCCATAGTTCAGGAGATCCCTGTGACCCATACAGCAGGAGATTACTGAGACTCATAGTACAAGAGACCACTAAGACCCATAAAGGAGGAGGTCACTAACTCCCATAGTTCAATAGATCACAGGGACTCACAGTGCAGGAGATCAATGAGACTCATAGTTAAGGAGATAACAGAGACCTATAGTGCAAAGGATCAAAGGGACCCGCGGTGCAGGAGATCACAGAGACATTTATTGCAAGAGATCATGGAACTCCATAGTGCAAGTGGTAACTGAAACCTATAGAACAGGAGATCAGAAAGAGCATAGTGCATAGGATCACTGAGATCCATAGTGCAAGAGGTCACTGGGACCCATACAGCAGGAGATCAGGGAGTCCCATAATGCAATAGATCACTGAGACCCATCGTGCAAGAGATCACTAAGACCCATAGTGAAAGAGATCAGAGAGACCTATATTACGGGAATCACTGAGATCCATATTTCAAGATGTCTCTAAGACCTACAATGCAGATCACATATGTCCATAGTGTTGGAGATCACTTAGGTTCATTGTGCAGAAGATCACTGAGACCCATACTGTAAGAGATTACGAATAAACATATTGGAGGAGATCACTAAGACCCATAGTGGAAGAGATCATTAAAAACCATATTGCAAGAGATCACTGAGACCCATAGCACAAGAATTCACTGACGCCCATAATGCAGGAGATCCCAGAGACCCATAGTGCAGGAAATCACTGTGACCCATGGAGCAGGAGATCACTGACCAATAGTGCAGGAGATTATTGAGACCCCTAGTGCAGGAGTTCACTGAGACCCATAGTGCAAGAGATCACTTAGGTCCATGGTGCAGGAGAGCACTGAGACACATAATGCAGTAGATCAGAGAGACCTAGAGTGCAAGAGACCACCGAGACCCAGAGTGCAAGAATCTTTTAGGCCCATAAAGCAGGAGATAACTTAGGCCCATAGTGCAGGAGATCACTGTGACCCATAGTCGAAGAGATCAGAGAGATCCATAGTGCAGGAAGTCAGAGATACATATAATGGAAGAGATCACTGTGACCCATAGTGCATGAGATCACTGAGACCCATAGTGCATGAGATCACTGTGACCCATAGTGCATGAGATCACTGAGACCCATAGTGCAAGAGGTCACTGGCCCATAATGCAAGAGATCACTGGGTCCCATAGTGTGGAATATCACTGAGACTCATAGTGCTGGAGATCAGAGAGGCCCATAGTGAAAGAGATCACTGAGACTCATAGTGCAAGAGGTCACTAAGACCAATAGTGGAATAGATCGCTAACAGCCATAGTGCAAGAGATCACTGGGTCTCATAGTGTGGGGGATCACTGAGATCTATAGTGCAAGAGATCACTGAGACCCATAGTGAAAGATATTACTGAGACCCACAGTGCAAGAGATCACTTAGGCCCATAGTGCAACAGATCAATTAGGGCCATTGTGCAGGAGATCGCTGAGACCCATAATGCAAGTGATCACTGAGACACATAGTGCTTATTGTAGATTCCCGAGGTATGGAAAATGGTCCACATTGTTCAAGGCCACGCCATGGATTTTGATGACCGGGGAGCAGTGCTGTGTGGCGGGGTCAGGTTGGTGGAGAACCTTTGTCTTATGGATGTTTAGCGTAAGGCCCATGCTTTCGTTCGCCTCGGTGAAGGTGTTGACAATGGCTTAGAGTCGGCCTCTGAGTGTGCGCAGACGCAAGCGTCATCCAGGTACTGTAGTTCGATGACAGAGGATGGGACAATCTTGGATCTAGCCTGGAGGTGACATAGGTTAAACAGGTTCCCATTGGTTCTATAGTTTAGTTCCACTCCAGTGGGAAGCTTGTTGATAGTGAAAGGCAGCATTGCAGCGAGAAAGATCGAGAAGAGCATTGGTGCAATGACGCAGCCCTGCTTGACCCTGGTCCGGAAGTGAATTGGGTCTGTGGTGGGTCCATTGGTCAGGATCATGGCCTGCATGTCATCGTGGAGTAGGCGGAGGATGGTGACAAACTTTTGGTGCTAGCCAAAACGGAGGAGGACGCTCCATAGTTCCCCATGGTTGACAGTGTCAAACGCCTTTGTGAGGTCAAAGAAGGCCATGAACAGGGCTTGGTGCTGTTCCCCGCATTTCTTCTGCATTTCTGCATTTTCCATACCTCGGGACCCTACTATCAGCAAGGGCAGACATCAATGACGAGGTCCAACACGGCCTCCAGTGTGCCAGCGCAGCCTTCGGTCGCCTGAGGAAGAGAGTGCTGGAAGACCAGGACCTCAAATCTGGCACCAAGCTTATGTTCGACAGGGCAGTAGTGATCATTAAGGATGAAATAGCAGCGCATTTGGAAAGCAGTGACAGGATCGGTCTAAGTCAGCATGGATTTAAGAAAGGGAAATCATGCTTGACGAATCTTCTGGAATTTTTTGAGGATGTAGCTAGCAGAGTGGACAAGGGAGAACCAGTGGATGTGGTGTATTTGGACTTTCAAAAGGCTTTTTCCAAGGTCCCGCACAAGAGATTGGTGTGCAAAGTCAAAGCGCATGGTATTGGGGGTAATGTAGTGACGTGGATAGAGAACTGGTTGGCAGACAGGAAGCAGAGAGTCGGGATAAACGGGTCCTTTTCAGAATGACAGGCAGTGACTAGTGGAGTGCCGCAGGGTTCAGTGCTGGGACCCCAGCTCTTTACAATATACATCAATGATTTGGATGAAGGAATTGAGTGTAATATCTCCAAGTTTGCAGATGACACTAAACTGGGTGGCGGTGTGAGCTGTGAGGGGGTCGCTAGGAGGCTGCAGGGTGACTTGGACAGGTTAGGTGAGTGGGCAAATGCATGGCAGATGCAGTATAATGTGGATAAATGTGAGGTTATCCATTTTGGGGGCAAAAACACCAAGGCAGAATATTATCTGAATATTATCTGGCAGATTAGGAAAAGGGGAGGTGCAACGAGACCTGGGTGTCATGGTACATCAGTCATTGAAGGTTGGCATGCAGGTGCAACAGGCGGTGAAGAATGGTATGTTGGCCTTCATAGCTAGGGGATTTGAGTATAGGAGCAGGGAGGTCTTACTGCAGTTGTATAGGGCTTTAGTGAGGCCTCACCTGGAATATTGTGTTCAGTTTTGGTCTCCTAATCTGAGGAAGGATGTTCTTGCTATTGAGGGAGTGCAGCGAAGGTTCACCAGACTAATTCCAGGAATGGCAGGACTGTCATATGAGGAGAGACTGGATCAACTGGGCCTTTATTCACTGGAGTTTAGAAGGATGAGAGGGGATCTCATAGAAACGTATAAGATTCTGACGGGACTGAACAGGTTAGATGCGGGAAGAATGTTCCCAACGTTGGGGAGGTCCAGAACCAGGGGACATAGTCTTAGGATAAGGGGTAGGCCATTTAGGACTGAGATGAGGAGAAACTTCTTCACTCAGAGAGTTGTTAACCTGTGGAATTCCCTACCGCAGAGAGTTGTTGATGTCAGTTCATTGGATATATTCAAGAGGGAGTTAGTTATGGCCCTTACAGCTAAGGGGATCAAGAGGTATGGAGAGAAAGCAGGAAAGGGGTACTGAGGTGAATGATCAGCCATGATCTTATTGAATGGTGGTGCAGGCTCGAAGGGCCGAATGGCCTACTCCTGCACCTATTTTCTATGTTTCTATGATAACTGCCCTCCTATATGGCTCAGAGACATGGACTATATACAGCAGACACCTCCAAGCACTGGAGAAGTACCACCAGCACTGCCTCCGCAAGATCGTGCAAATCTACTGAGAGGACAGACGTCAGTGTCCTCGCCCAGGCTAACATCTCCAGCATCGAAGCACTGACCACACTCGACCAGCTCTGCTGGGCGGGCCACATCTTCCGCATGCCTGACACGAGAGTCCCAAAGCAAGTGCTCTACTCGGAACTCCTATACGGCAAGCGAGACCCAGGTGAGCAGAGGAATTGCTTCAAGGACACCCTAAAAGCCTCCTTGATAAAATGTAACATCCCCACTGGCACCTGGGAGTCCCTGGCCCATGGTGCAAGAGGTCACTGACACCCCTAGTGCAAGAGATCAGAGAGACCTATACTGCAAGAGGTCACTAAGAACCATAGTGTAGGTGATCACTGTTACCCATAGTGCAAGAATTCACTGAGATCCATGGTGCAAGAAATCACTTAGTTCCATAGTGCAAAAGATCACTTAGATCCATTATGCAGGAGATCAATGAGACCCATAGTGCAGGAGAAATTAGAAACCTATAGTGCAAGAGATCACCAAGACCCATAGTGGACAAGATCACTAACAGCCATAGTGCAAGAGATTACTGGGTCCCATATTGTAGGAGATCACTGAGACCTATAGTACAATAGATCACTGAGACCCATAGTGCAAGAGATCAGAGAGACCCATAGTGCAAGAGATCACTAAGAACCATAGTGGAGGAGATCACTAAGATCCATAGTGTAAGAGATCCCTAAGTCCCATTGTGAAGGTGATTACTGTTTCCCATAGTGCAAGAATTCACTGAGATCTATGGTGCAAGAGATCCCTCATATCCATTATGCAGGAGATAAATGAGACCCATAGTGCAGGAGAAATTAGAGACCTATAGTGCAAGAGGTCACTTAGACCCATAGTGCAAAATGTCTCTGAGGTCCAAAGTGCAAGAGATCACTAAGACCATAGTGCAGGAGATCAGAGAGACCTATAGTGCAGGAGATTACTAAGACCCATAGTGGAGGAGATCAGTCACAGCCATAGTGCAAGAGTTCACTGCGTCCCATATTGTGGGAGATCACTGAGACCCATAGTGCAGGAGATCACTCTGACCCATTGCGCAGGACATCACTTTGACCCATAGTGCAACCCATAGTACAAGAATTCACTGAGATCCACAGTACATGAGATCACTGTGCCCATATTGAAGGAGATCACTAACAGCCATAGTGCAAAAGATCACTGGGTTCCATAGTGTGGAAGATCAATGATCCATAGTGAAATAGATCATTAAGACCCATAGTGCAGGAGATCAGAGAGACCTATATTGTAAGAGATCACAGCCCACCATCGTACTGGAGATCACTAAGACCCATAGTGCAGGTGATCACTGTTACCCATAGTGTAAGAATTCACTGAGATCCATGGTGAAAGAGATCACTTAGTTCCATAGTGCAGGAGATCATGTAGGTCCATTATGCAGATCACAGAGACCCATAGTGCAGGAGATCACTAACAGCCATAGTGCAAGAGATCACTGAGACCTATAGAGCAAGAGATCATTAAGACCCATAGTGCAGGAGATCAGAGAGACCTATATTGGAAGAGATCACAGCCCACCATAGTGCTGGAGATCACTCACACCCATAGTGCAAGAGGTCACTAAGGCTCATAGAGCCCGAGATCAGAGAGCCATAGAGCAAGAGATTAGTGAGGCAGATGCTGCAAGAGATCACTGAGACCCATAGTGCAAGAGGTCACTGAGATCCATAGAGCAAGAGATCTAGGAGACCCATAGTGCAACAGGTTACTGACACCCCTAGTGCAAGAGATCACTTATGTCCATAGTTCAGGAGATCACTGAGACCCATAGTGGAGGAGATCACTAACAGCTATAGTGCAAGCAGTCACTGGGTCCCATAGAGTGGGAGATCACTGAGACCCATAGTGCAAGAGATCAGAGAAACCCATAGTGCAAGAGGTCACTGAGCCCTGTAGGACAGGAGATCACTGATACTCATTGTGCATGAGATCACTATGACCCATAGTTCAGGAGATCAGAGTGACCCATAATGCAAGAGATCACTGAGACCCATAGTGTGGGAGATCAGAGACCTAGAATTGAATAGGAGAGAAAACTAGATAGATTAGGATCTAGGCAAATTGTTCAACATTGTGAACGTCATTCATATACCAAGAGACACAAAATCAAAAGAATTAAAAGTCAGGAGGAACGTTTCCAACTAAAGCATAGAGTTGTGGAATAAATGACTAGGGATGACCACTGAGCAGATCCTGCAAATGTGTTTGAGGTAATTAGATACGGTGTAGTGGATTCAGTGAGAAGCTGGGTAAGTGGAGTTGATCTGTCAAAGAGGGGCCAATGTGTGCTCAATGAACTCCTCTTATTCCCAAATCTTTGTAAGGTAGGTTCCCAACAGGGGAGTTACACTGGAAAGCAGCAGAGGTCGGAGGTAGAGATGCTGACTCTACATCCATTTCCCACTTCTAGTGCAGCATTGGTGAATTTAGCCTTCTCTGTACCGACTTGTTTTTGTGTACATTTCCGCCTGTATCTCTGTGTTGTATGTGAATCCATGCATTAATAAGCCTCAATTGAGAGAAATAGGAATAACTATTGCCTTAGGTGGTAATTGCTCCCTCAATGTGAAATGCTTGCGTGTGCAATATCGCAGAGGTTAGAGTTCATTGGCAGGATAGGCACATCAATGTCAGTGTTCTCTCTCAGGTCAACATCTCCAGCATTGAGGCATTGACCACGCTAGATCAGCTCTGAAGGACAGGCCACATTGTGCGAATGCCCGATACTAAACTCCCAAAACAAGCGCTCTACTCCGAGCTCCGTCACGGCAAGCGAGCCGCAGGAGGGCAGAGAAAACTCTTCAAGGACACCCTCAAAGCCTCTTTGAAAAAATATAACATCCCCACCAGCACCTGGGAATCCCTGGCCCAAGACCGCTCAAAGTGGAGAAAAACCATTCGAGTCTCTTCACTGGGAGCACGTGGAAACCAAACACAAACAGCGGAAGGAGCGTACGACAAATCAAGCACCCCACCCACCCGTCCCTCCAACCACCATCTGCCCCACCTGTGACAGAGACTGTAGATCCCGCATTGGTCTCATCAGCCACCTTAGAAATCACTTTAGTGTGGAAGCAAGTCATTCCTGACCCCGAGGGACTGCCTAAGAAGAAGTTTAGAGTGGAGCTGGTAAACTGATTGTGCTCCACTTGATAATGCAAGGCTGGTTAATGCTTCCCATTGACGGTTTGCATTGTGGCAATAGAAATAACGTGCATTTATATAGCGCCTTTCATCACCTCAGGACATCCCAAAGCCCTTTACAGCCAATGAAGTGCTTTTGAAGTGTAGTCACTTTTATAATGCAGGAAATGCAGTGGCCAATTTGTGCACAGCAAGGTCCCGCAAACAGCAATGCGACAATGACCTGATCAACTGTTTTTAGTGATATTGGTTGAGGGAGAAATATTGGCCAGGACACTGCTCTTCTTCCAAATATTGCCATGGGTTCCTTTATGTCCACTCGAGAGAGAGCAGATGGGGCCTCGGTTTAAAGTCCTATCTGAAAGATGGCACCGCTGACAGTTCAGCGCTCCCTCAGCACTGCACTGGAATGTGTGCCTGGATTTTGTGCTGGAGTCTCTGATACTCACTAATGGACGAATGCCTGATGTAAGCATGCTTCAGTCTATTACCGACCCCCTTGGAGTTGCACACAGCCCAACACGTAGGCCACAAGCTCCCACCACCCAAGGACCACTGCGGACTGACTGCTGCCCACTGCCAAGGTATTCGGTCAGCTTACAAGTTTGGTTTAGAGTCAACTGTAAGCATATTTTCTGGGCTGTTAAGGGCCTTGAAACGGAACTGGGCGCTCCCCCAGGCCTGTTTCCTCAGTGCTCCATGCGAGTAGGTGGCTAAGAAGAGTGCGTGTTCGGAACACGGCCTCTGTACCGATAGAGACACAATATAGACAGCTAATGGTGGGCCCAGTCCTCAGGCCTTGTGTCACAGCGCCACCAAAGGAGAGAGTGGAGCACTGCAGTTAGCAAAAGGACTCAAAGCAAATGATTATCTTCACACAGCAGGCCCTGGGAGCTATGTGCACTCCCCTCTCTTCAGTCCGGGCACCTCATGCCTACATGGTCACTCTCCTTTCATTGCAGAGGCACAGTGACCCGCTCCAGGGTTCAAGAGGGTACAGAGAAGAGGGGGCGTTACCATGTCGCAGTGAGTGAGGTGCTGACGAGGAGCCGAAGAGGCCACGCCACCCCCTTTCAGCCGCGGAGACATAGGCCATGAATTGCCCAGAACAAACAAAAAAAAGAGGAAACTGCAAACAAAACGCTAGGTACTTTTTAACTTTCTGTAAATATCAGTGTGATGAAGCCTGTGTCTAAAATTAGAATCTGTCTCTCCTTCCTGCGGCCTCTACCTCGACTGAACTTTACACTGCAATCTCAGCAAAGCTCTGTGACGCACCATCACCTTCAATCACCCGTGAACTTTATATTTAGAAAAATACCTTAACGTTTCCCTTTTAATTACCCTGTCCCCAATTCCCTCCCTTCCTCTCCTGAAGGCATGAACTGTGGCTGTGGTGCATTTCCCCAGCACGCTCTGGTACCCAGCCAGCTCTGCACGCTGTATGCGTGTGTGTGTGTGTGTGTGTGTGTGTGCGAGCCCAGACAGTGAGCCTGTTCGACTGAACCATGGCATCCTCCACAACTGTGCCATTGCCAGAAAGGGTTGGTGGGGCGGGGACAGGGCTAGGGGAGGGGGCCTATTTTTTATTTGTTCACGGGATGTGGGCATCACCGGCAAGGCCAGCATTTATTGCCCATCCCTAATTGCTCTTGAGAAGGTGGTGGTGAGCCGCCATCTTGAACCGCTGTTCTTTGTAATGTAGTTTGCTACAACTGAGTGGCTCACTGGGCCATTTCAGAGAACAGTTAAGAGCCAACCACATTGCTGTGGGCCTGGAGTCACATGTAGGCCAGACCGGGTAAGGATGGAAGATTTCCTTCCCTACAGTGAACCAGATGGGTTTTTATGACAATCCGGTAATTTCATGGTCACCATTACTGATACTAGTTTTTTATTCCAGATTTATTTAATTAATCAAATTTAAATTCCCCAGCTGCCGTGGTGGGATTTCAACTCATGTCTCTGAATCATTAGTGCAGTCCTCTGGATTACTCAACCAGTGACATAACCACTATGCTACCATACCCGTCTCCAGATAGCAGTCAATGGAAGGTATCTCCCACTACACCTCTACCCCCACCACCACAGCCTTCACTAGCTCAGGGGCGTTGAGGTCACCTGTACCACTCTGACTGCTCTCTGACTGGGAGCAGGATTGGGGACATGATGCTTTGTTTGGCTCAGTCGCACACTGGCCATCGCCCTGGGCCACTGGGGAAAGGGGTGGAAATATCCTCAAAGAACATAGATTTATACACTTGAGTTTACAACTGGGATCACGTGGGACCCTGTGATTGGGCCCACTCGCAACAAGTCCCTGAGATGTACCAGAGGCCGTCGTCGCAGCTCGACTGTCGGAGTGGCAGGTTAGCGATCGCCGGGGGGGGCGGGGTGAGGTCAGTTTCCACAGGGACTCTCACGCTTGCCTGCCAGAACTTCAGCCAGGGAAGCGACGCAAACGGGATTTTCGGCGGAGTTATGACCGATGCGGGACAGGAGAACCCCTCCCCTCAGAAAGTTGCCCCCCTCATTCTCTTTTATTTCTACGCTCAATCTGTTGCCTAATATTTACAGTGTAGCAGAGTTCGGACGAGACAGTGAGTGTTTTAGATGTACAGGTCCCAGGTTTGATTCTCCGTTTGCACCCCCCTCATCACATTCCGCCCCCTACCAGTCCCCCTGCCCCACCCCCCACCCCTTCTGTGGATCAGGACAGTTAGAAGGCGCGTAATGTATTTGCTTCATGGGTTCTTTGCTTAAGAATGCATAGCAACACATTGTTATTAAGAACTAGTTGGTTTATTAACAAAGATTTAATAATCACACTACACGTTACCAGTTCATCCACCAGGCTCACAACCACCTGCCTAACCATGGATCCCCCGAACCCAACTGGCTGGGGTTTTATTGAGTCTTGTGAACATCACGTGACTGACAAAGCCACTCCCAACTCAACACTCTACAACTATTTTGATAAAACAATAAATCATGCCCCCCCCCCCCCCACCCCCCCGCCCCGGCTACTAGAGGGGCACTAGAACCGATAAATTAAACTTTGGAACAAAAAAAATCAAATTAAAATTTGGTTGTCAAGGGTGATGATGCACTCCAGTCCCTCTGGCGCCCACCCCTCATGGAAGGCCGCGAGCATACCGGTGGACACCATGTGCTCCATCTCCAGGAAAACCCTGGCTCGGATATAACTGCGGAAGAGAGGCAGGCAGTCGGCTGAACGACCACCTCGACCGCCCGCTGCCTGGACCGGTTAATGGTCAACAGCTCTACCAACCTGTGAGCTCCTCACGGGTCCATACATTACAGTGTGGGAGGGAGGTACAGGGTGGGGGGGGGGGTGGTGGTGCAGAAGTTCAGTTCAGCCAACATTCCCCTTTCTAATCACTATCCAGCAACTCCTGTTGGAAAATGTGCGTGTGTGGACAAGAGCAGGATGGAGCTCAGCTCTGGTGCGCTCCCCCCCACTCTCCACCCCACAGTCGAGTAGCCTACCAATGGTCAGCTGCCCGGGAGAGATACTGGAGAGTGGCTCTACCTGTGGCAATGTGCCCTAGTGAGAGTCAACACCGTTAGGAGACAAGAGACAGAAATATTGGTGAAACAATGAGTCCAGATATTAGGTGGACTCAGAACTGTGACTGCTGCACAGCTGTGCAGGTAACACCAGTCAGAATATATGGGGAGGCCATGGAGACCAGCACCATGTACATGAATGAGATGTCACTTGCACTTCCCTAATTTCACCCTCAATGTCTAAAATAAACATTTCACATCCTGCTAATCGCTCTTCAATTTAACCCTTGAGTAGCTACTGAATACATTGTTTATTCAGTGTGTCCAGTCCGTTTATTCAGCAGGGTAAGGGTTACTCAGTGTGTCACTGTATAGAGTCCCTGTTTATTCAGCAGGGTAAGGGTTACTCATTGTAACTGTACAGTTCCTGTTTATTCAGCAGGGTAAGGGTTACTCACTGTGTCACTGTTCAGGGTCCCTGTTTATTCAGCAGGGTAAGGGTTACTCACTGTGTAACTGTACAGTTCCTGTTTATTCAGCAGGGTAAGGGTTACTCACTGTGTAACTGTACAGTTCCTGTTTATTCAGCAGGGTAAGGGTTACTCACTGTGTAACTGTAGAGAGCTCCTGTTTATTCAGCAGGGTAAGGGTTACTCACTGTGTCACTGTACAGAGTCCCTGAGAGATTTAGATGTCCTCGTACAGGAAACACAAAAAGTTAGCATGCAGGTACAGCAAGCAATTAGGTAGACAAATAATATATTGGCCTTTACTGCAAGGGAGTTGCAATACAATAATAAGGAGGCCTTACTGCAATTGTACAGGGCTTTTGAGAGTCCACACCTGGGGCACTGTGCACAGTTCTGGTCTCCTCATCTGAGGAAGAACATACATACCTTAGAGGCGGTGCAACGAAGGTTCACAAGATTGATTTCTGGGATAATATAGTTGTCCCATGAGGAGAGATTGAGTAGATTGGGCCTATACTCTCTGGGGTTTAGAAGAATGAGAGGTGATCTCACAGAAACATATAAAATTCTGCGGGGAATTAACAGGGTAGATGCTGATAGTTGATTCCCCTGGCTGGAGAGTCTAGAACGAGGGGGCACAGACTCAGGATAAGGGGTCGGTCACTTAAGACCGAGATGAGGAGGAATTTCTTCATTCAGAGGGTTGTGAATCTTTAGAATTCTCTATCCCAAAGGGCTGTGGATGCTGAGTCAATGAGTATATTTAAGGATGATAGATAGATTTTTGTACGCTAGGGGAATCGAGGGGTATGAGGATTGTGTGGGAAAGTGGAGTTGAGATCGTAGATCAGCCATGATCTTGTTGAATGGTGGCCAAGCTCGAAAGGCTGTATGGCCTCCTTCTGCTTCAAATTCTTATGTTCTTATGTTTATTCAGCAGGGTAAGGGTTACTCACTGTAATTGTGCAGAGTCCCTATTTATTCAGCAGGGTAAGCGTTACTCACTGTGTAACTGTACAGTCCCTGTTTATTCAGCAGGGTAAGGGTTACTCACTGTAATTGTGCAGAGTCCCTATTTATTCAGCAGGGTAAGCGTTACTCACTGTGTAACTGTACAGTCCCTGTTTATTCAGCAGGGTAAGGGTTACTCACTGTAATTGTGCAGAGTCCCTATTTATTCAGCAGGGTAAGGATTACTCACTGTGTAACTGTACAGTTCCTGTTTATTCAGCAGGGTAAGGGTTACTCACTGTAATTGTGCAGAGTCCCTATTTATTCAGCAGGGTAAGGGTTACTCACTGTGTAACTGTACAGTTCCTGTTTATTCAGCAGGGTAAGGATTACTCACTGTGTAACTGTACAGTTCCTGTTTATTCAGCAGGGTAAGGGTTACTCACTGTGTAACTGTACAGTTCCTGTTTATTCAGCAGGGTAAGGGTTACTCACTGTGTAACTGTACAGTTCCTGTTTATTCAGCAGGGTAAGGATTACTCACTGTGTAACTGTACAGTTCCTGTTTATTCAGCAGGGTAAGGGTTACTCACTGTGTAACTGTACAGTTCCTGTTTATTCAGCAGGGTAAGGGTTACTCTGTAACTGTACAGTTCCTGTTTATTCAGCAGGATAAGGGTTACTCACTGTGTCACTGTACAGAGTCCCTGTTTATTTTTATTTTTTTTATTGGTGTGATTCAATCTGCTTGTTATCAGTCTCACATTTTCATGGTGAGCTCTGAAAGAGGAACGTTCTGAACCAATGAGCCATGGGCTGGATTACCAGTCAGGTTCCAGGGGTGAAAGGATGTGGAAATCCACAATGAAACTCATTGATTTACTGAGAACGAATTAGCTGCCCAATGCCGTCAGGTGTCTAACCTGCCTCAAGTTGGCTTGGACTCCAGGCCCCCAAACTGCTGACAGTTTATTTTCTCTGGAAGGTCTGAACTCCAGTGCATGTCCTGTTTATGTCACTCATTTACGTATTTTACGAGTTTATTTAAACTTGTTTGCAAAAGTTTTTTTCAAGTGGATTATATTATCCTCAGGGGAATGCCCTTGGCAGTAGGGGCGTCCAACCATTGGGCCCGTGACGTGTAGCTCCGTGAGGTAACGGTTGTTCCCTGGCCCTCACTGCGTTGATTAACAAGGCTGGCTGGTGGGTTAAAAGGAGGCAAAGACTGCCCTGTACCCAAAGAATATCCACCATCAGGGATGGGCCCCCCAGAGATGGAGCAATAAGAACATAAGAAATAGGAGCAGGAGTAGGCCATTTGGCCCCTCGAGCCTGCTCCGCCATTCAATAAAATCATGGCTGATCTGATCTTGGCCTCAGCTCCACTTCCCTGCCCACTCCCCATAACCCTTCACTCCCTTATTGTTCAAAAATCTGTCTATCTCCACCTCAGGGACCCAGCCTCCACAGCTCTCTGGGGCAAAGAATTCCAAAGATTCAAGACCCTCTGCGAGAAGAAATTTCTCCTCATTTCCGTTTTAAATGGGTGACCCCTTATTCTGAATCTATGCCCCCAAGTTCTAGATTCCCCCACAAGGGGAAACATCCTCGCTGCATCTACCCTGTCAAGCCCCCTCAGAATCTTATACATTTCGATAAGATCACCTCTCATTCTTCTAAACTCCAATGAGTATAGGCCCAAACTGCTCAATCTTTCTTCATAAGACAACCCCTTCATCTCAGGAATCAACCTGGTGGACCTTCTCTGAACAGCCTCCAAAGCAAATATATCCTTCCTTAAATAAGGAGACCAGTTGACTCTGGTTGCAGTGGAACAGTGGAACGAGAGGCAGAGCGGACTGAGCTGAGATAAGCAATCACCACACAGAGTAGATTCCGACTGTTGTTGCAGCTCCTCGCCGTTTCTGGCATGTGGGGTATGGGGTTGGGGGGGGTGGCGGAGGGGGAAATTGCTCTTGCTGCCTCCAGACTGCCAGGGAGGACCAGCCTGGGATCCTCTTTACTGACTGTTATCCCTTGACTGCCTCATTGGAAAGGTTGATGAGGTGGGGACAGGATTGGGCTCAGCTGCGAAGCCTCCTACAGTCAAATAGGCGGCTCAGGATCGGGGGGAATGGCCACTTGGCGATGAGGCCGAACAGCAGCTGTGGAACTGTGTCATGGCAAGGAGCGAGCGCATTCAGGAGAGGGGAATGGAAGGGGGGGGAAAAAACTGGATTTAAAAATATCTATTTCTGAAGTTTGTGCGGGGTAAAGTGCATCACGTCAGGAAATAAATTGGCTGGGTTTAGGAATCTGCTTTAACTCACTGCTCCACCCAGTCCCCACTGGGCAGACCAGAGCTTCAGCCCATCTGCCTGCTCTGCATCTGAGTCCATGACCCAGAAACAAAGAAAGATGTGCATTTATATAGCGCCTTTCACGACCACCGGAGGTCTCAAAGCGCTTTAAAGCCAATGACGTATTTTTGGAGTGTAGTCACTGTTGTAATGTGGGAAATGCGACAGCCAACTTGCGCACAGCAAGCTCCCACAAACCGCAATGTGATGATGACCAGATAATCTGTTTTTTTGTTATGTTGATTGAGGGATAAATATTGGTCAGGACACCGGGGATAACTCCCCTGCTCTTCTTCGAAATAGTGCCCTGGGATCTTTTACGTCTACCTGAGAAGGCAGACAAGGCCTCGGTTTAACAACTCATCCAAAAGACGGCGAAAGAGGCGAAACGACGACCTCCTAACTCGCTGCACCCGCCCATTCTCTTTCCGGACTGAACTTTATTGCAGATATTGCACTGCAGCTCGCAGGAACCTGCCGTCATGAGCTCTGCCACACGCTTCACAATACTGAGCAGGAGGCACTTCATGGGCAGAATCGTCCTCATTAGAAAACGTTCTCGAGGTGAGAGCCCCTTTCAAACAAGGACAGAATGACGAGTACCTCCTATAAAAGGGGCCCTGATTATGAGACCCCTAACTTTGCAAACAATCCTAATGGTGAGACTCCCCTGTAAAAGGGGTCCTAATGATAAGTCCTCCCCCAAAAGGAGTTCTGATGGTGGAACCCTCTTTTGAAAGATTTCCTGATGGGTAGGTTCCCCCTTTACAAGGGGTCCGGATGGTAGCCGTCCCCTTCAGGATCCTGATAGCAACGTTTACTGTCCTGGCCGCTGTGATGGCCGGTATTGCTCTGGATTTGCCCTGCATTGTACCTGGACAGCAATAGTACTATCAAAGCCCTTTGCAAGATCGACCAAGCGTTTGGGCTGAAGCTCGTTTTCACTTAAAAACACCGGCAACTGGTTCTCATCAGTCTGTCAGCAAAAGGGCAGTGTGTCCCGCTAGACTGAGGCTGCGAACGTCTCTCGTCACATTCTCAGAGAGAGAAGTGTGCAAGTGTGGACTCGGTGTGTGGGTATCTGAAACCCGATTGGCAGCAACATTAACAATCGGAGCTATGGAGCTTCCCTGATGATTTCCCGGCACGATCCGGTGTGACTCTGAGCCGGACAGACAGCACAGGCTCTGGGGCAGATGGGCCACCTGAGCAGGAGCAGCAACTGGGGGAGCTACAACCGAGGTCAGGGGCCTGGGACTCGGAGGAGGGATCAAATCCACCTAGGTTCCCATTCTTGATCACTGCAGTGTGTGTGATGTGTGCGTGTGTGTGTGTGAGAGTTTGTGTGTGTTTGTGTGGGTGTGTGGCGTGTGTGGTGTGTGTCTATGTGTGTTTGTGCGTGTGTGTGTGTGTGTAGTGTGTGTGGGGCGTGTGTGTGTGTGTATGTGGGGCGTGTGTGTGGGGCGTGTGTGTGTGGGGCGTGTGTGTTTGTGCGTGTGGTGTGTGTGTGTGTATGTGGGGCGTGTGTGTGTGTGTGGTGTGTGGGGCGTGTGTGTATGGTGTGTGTGTGTGTGTGGTGTGTGGTGTGTGTGTGTGGGGGGTGTGTGTATGTGTGTATGTGTGTGTGTGTGTGTGTGTGTGTGTGGTGCGTGTGTGTGCGCGTGAGTGTGTGTGGTGTGTGTGTGTGTGTGTGTGTCAGTTTGTGTGCGTGGGTGTGTGTGTGTCTGTGTGTGTGTGGGTCTGTGTGTCTGTGTGTGTAAATGCCGTGCACCACCCACGACCCACTAGCCCTCTAGCACCCACTGTATGTGCTGATACATTAAATGCGGCCTGGGAAAGATGTAGGAGGGCTGGACTGAGCCCGGGGGCAGCCCGCAATGTTTCGGGTGGGCGATTAGTACACCTAGTGCAACTTGGTGCCGTTCCACTTGAACAATCAGAGGCAGGAAAGAAAGTTGTACTTTTGTGTGCACCCCTGAGAGCGAGAGCAGCTGGATGTCGGCTGTGAGCTGCTTTCTAAATGTGTCATTTCCCCACCCCCACACCCCTCCACTCTCGCTAACACCTCCCACCTCCCTGCGCTGCCAAAACAATCACATTCTCCATAAGACCGTGCCGGGCTCGGCTATAAGGGTCACAGCCCTCGCACTATTTTATATTCAGGTTATCGGATGGTGGCTTGCCTCGCCTTCAGCGGCTGTGGGAGCGTCAGGGCTTTGGAGACTCGGGAAAGGCAGGAATTATTTCAGCTCCGTCCCTTTCTGCCCAAGTCACATGGTTTCACTTACAACAAGGCCCGAGTTCAGATAGCGAACGATTGAACTGCCAGACTGCTGCTCAGCGGCTGACCGAGCTGAAGCAGACTTTTAAGCCCATTTAATCCAACAATCGCCTCTTTCTTGTGCGATCGTCTTCCCGGGAAGTTTATGATTTGGATTTAACAATTCGATGCCCGTCCCTCTGTGCACTGAAGGTGCCGACTCCCCGCTGGAGCGGGGGGGGGTGAAGGGGATCCACGTGCAATGGAGACCCTCCGGCACCTCACTCCGTGCGGCTCTGGAACCCGCCCCCACCCACCCAGGCTGTTCAATCATGGGGTGACAGGCGAGTCTGATGTTCCTGTCCCCTGACACGACACACGCCTTCCTGCTGGGGTCAATGACAACCGATGTTCCTGTTAAGGTGCGCAGCCGCGAGGCACTCTGCAGCGCCCGCGCGGCCCGTTTTTAGAAAGAAAAATCGCGTGTGCACAGAAATTTGAATGGGCCGCGCTGCCCCCCCCCCCCCCCGCCAAAAATGGCTACCCCAGTTGACTTCCAGTAGCCCCCACCCACCCCTCCCCCGTCCTCCCACCAACCCTGACCCAGGGATACCGAGGCCAATTGTAACTTTGGCCTGGCTGAGATCCAGCCAGATCGGCACAGGCTGAGAATAGGGCATGGGACTTTCCTGCTGGGTGTGGCCTCCAATTTCAAGGACAGCAGCCAATGTGAGAGAAAGAGAGAGAGAGACAGAAAGAGAGAAAGGAAGAGCGAAATAAAGTGAGAGAGAGAGAGACAGACAGACAGAAAGAGAGAGAAAGAAAGACTTGGATTTATATAGCGCCTTTCACAACCACAGGACATCTCAAAGCGCTACAATGGAGTGTAGTCACTGTTGTAATGACGGAAACGCAGCAGCCAATTTGCGCACAGCAAGCTCCCACAAACAGCAATGTGATAATGACCAGATAATCTGTTTTTGTTATGTTGATTCAGGGATAAATATTGGCCAGGGCATCGGGGATAACTCCCCTGCTCTTCATCAAAAAAGTAACATGGCATCTTTTACGTCCACCAGACTGGGCTTCAATTTAACGTCTCAGTCGAAAGACGGATACTTTCGTCAGGCCCCATCTCCCACACTCGCCTCACAAAATCATTTTCTCATTAAAAAATTGAGAGATTATTTAAATCACTTGATATGGATTTATGAAAGGGAAATCATGCTTGACAAATCTTCTAGAATTTTTTGAGGATGTAACTAGTAGAGTGGACAAGGGAGAACCAGTGGATTGGTGTATTTGGACTTTCAAAAGGTTTTTGACAAGATCCCACACAAGAGATTAGTGTGCAAAATTAAGGCACATGGTATTGGGGGTAATGTACTGACGTGGATAGAGAACTGGTTGGCAGACAGGAAGCAAAGAGTGGGTATAAACGGGTCCTTTTCAGAATGGCAGGCAGTGACTAGTGGGGTACCGCAAGGTTCAGTGCTGGGACCCCAGCTATTTACAATATATATTAATGATTTAGACGAAGGAATTGAATGTAATATCTCCAAGTTTGCAGATGACTCTAAGCTGGGTGGCAGTGTAAGCTGTGAGGAGGATGCTAAGAAGCTGCAGGGTGACTTGGACAGGTTAGATGAGTGGGCAAATGCATGGCAGATGCAATATAATATGGATAAATGTGAGGTTATCCACTTTGATGGCAATAACAGGAAGGCAGATTATTATCTGAATGGTGACAGATTAGGAAAAGGGGAGGTGCAATGAGACGTGGGTGTCATGGTACATCAGTCATTGAAAGTAGGCATGCAGGTACAGCAGGCAGTAAAGAAAGCAAATGGCATGTTGGCCTTCATAGTGAGAGAATTTGAGTATAGGAGCAGGGAGGTCTTGCTGCAGTTGTACAGGGCCTTGGTGAGACCACACCTTGAGTATTGTGTGAAGTTTTGGTCTCATAACTTGAGGAAGGACATTCTTGCTATTGAGGGAGTGCAGCGAAGGTTCACCAGACTGATTCCCGGGATGGCAGGACTGACATATGAAGAAAGACTGAATCGACTAGGCTTATATTCACTGGAATTTAGAAGAATGAGAGGGGATCTCATAGAAACATATAAAATTCTGACGGGATTGGACAGGTTAGATGCAGGAATAATCTTCCCGATGTTGGAGAAGTCCAGAACCAGGGGTCACAGTCTAAGGATAAGGGGTAGACCATCTAGGACCGAGATGAGGAGAAACTTTTTCACCCAGCGAGTTGTTAACCTGTGGAATTCTCTACCACAGAAAGTTGTTGAAGCCAGTTCGTTAGATATATTCAAAAGGGAGTTAGATATGGCCCTTACAGCTAAAGGGATCAAGGGGTATGGAGAGAAGACAGGAAAGGGATACTGAGGTGAAAGATCAGCCATGATCTTATTGAATGGCGGTGCAGGCTTGAAGGGCCGAATGACCTACTCCTGCACCTATTTTCTATGTTTCCTCTTTCTTTTCCAATTCTCCTCCATGAACCACAGATGGAGGGCAGGCAGCAAAGCTCCTTCCAGGCCTGCACTGCTCACATTGGTCACGGGGGGGAGGCAGGAGGGGGTTGTGAGAGCGCTGACTCCCGCTCCAACTTCTAGGGTCACCAACCCTCCAGGATTGCCCAGGAGTCTCCAGGAATGAAAGATTGATCTCTGCTGCAAACAACCCGGGAAAAAGGTCATTGAGGCATGAAAAAATAATGATGGTTCTTTTTCATTCACATTGAACATTTTTGTTCATTAGTTATCAAAATATTAGGGACGGGAAGAAGGGTGGTTTGACAGGCAGTCAAGAACCATCCATTCGGGTAATGAAGAGTCTGTTTGCTTTCCGATCGGAGTGGAAAGGGAGGGTGCCATGAGGATAGACCATTGCTGAATTCGGGCTTGAACAGGTAGGTGTGTCGGTGCTCTTTCTCATCTTGTCCTGAAATCATTGGTCACTTTTGTCACCTTGCTCCCGTCATGACCTTGCCCCCGCCCTCACCTCTGGTTCAGATAGGTCAGCGCGGAGCAGCAGTCTGGCAATTCAATCACTTGTTATCCGAACTCGGGCCTTGTAAGTGAAACCATGTTCTTCAACTCCGCTTTTGCTCCATGTCCCTCGATACATTGATCCAGCAAAGATCTATCCATCTTGAAAGCTCCAATTGAACCCCAGCATCCACAGCCTTTTGAGAGAGTCAGTTCCAAATTACCACTACCCTTTGTTTTCCGATTTCACCCCCAAACGGCCAAGCACTTATTTTAAGATTGTGGCCGCTTGCTGTGGATTCCCCTACCAGAGGAAATAGTTTCTCTGTATCTACACCATCTCCAGCTTTGACAGGATGCAGTTAAATAGGGCATCAGTGGGCACGTTCAGGCACCCACCACATCATAATTCCTCGCACCAATGCCGCCCCCTCCCTCTCAGACACTGACCATCTTCTAATGGGCTGCAGTATGTGTGGGGCGGGGGGGGGTGGATCAACACTGTAGTTCGGTCGGAATAAATTGCTCAGCCACCGCACCGTACAGTCAGTAACCGACGAGGACCTTATACAGACGATGGAAACATGCAGAGTGTCCAAGAGCTGGGGAAACAATCGTGTCATGGTGATAGCGGCAGGAAGTGAGAGACAATGATTACAGACCAGCTCAGTGACATAGTGGGCTGAGAAAGAGTCACCCGAATTGTACTCGGGGCGGGTCAGTCACTGATCTCCGCCAGACAGGAAACCCGTTCACAATCAGCACCAGAGTCTGTTGGTCTCCAGTGTTGTTACTGGGTTTACTTGGCGTATTGCTGCTGTAATGTATTTGCTTCATGGGTTCTTTGCTTAAGAATTCATAGTAACACATTGCTACTAAAAACTAGTTGGTTTATTAACAAAGGTTTAACAATCACACTACACATTACCAGTTCATCAACTCATCATCATTGGCGGTCCCTCGAACGAGGATGACTTGCTTCCACAAGAGTTCACAGATGTTTTAATGAAGGACCCAATGTTCCAGTCCTGAACTCCAATTGAGGGGGTGGAAGATGCCTGTGCATGGGTTTTTTTAACGTGTGGTGACCGTTGCACATCAGCCACCACACGGGCTCGACAGAGCTAGGCCTTTATCCAGTGGCAAGGGTTAACCACGACGACTGGAGACCTGCTCTGCCACAACTAGGCCCACAACTGCATGCCTCATCGTGGATGACCTAGACCCAACTGACTGGGGTTTTATTGAGTCTTGTGAACATCACATGACTTGCTAAGCCACTCACAACTCAACAGCTCTACAACTATTTTAAAGTAGAACATTAAATCAAATGTCCCTTTTGGCAAGGGCACTAGAACCCACAAATTTCCAAATAAAACTTTAATGGAAACTTAAACCAAATCAAAAGTTGGATGCCGGAGGTGATGATGCACTCCAGTCCCTCCGGCGCCCACCTCTCGTGGAAGGCCATGAGCGTACCGGTGGACACCGCGTGCTCCATCCCCAGGGACACTCCGGCGCGAATGTAACCGCGGAAGAGAGGCAGGCAGTCGGGCTGAATGACCCCCTCAACCGCCCGCTACCTGGACCTGTTAATGCGCACCTTGGCCATGCCCAGGAGCAGTCCTACGAGGAGGCTTCCGATCTGCCCACGCCCCTCCGCACAGGGTGCCCAAAGATCAGGAGCGTGGGACTGAAGTGCAGCCAGAATTTGAGGAGCAGCCCCTTCGAGTAGTGGAATAGGGGCTGCAACCTCACACATACAACATATACATGGAACACTGACCCCTCCAGACCGCAAAAAATTACAGACGGCCTGGGAGCCCGTGAACCGACTTAAAAACTTATTGCATGGGACTGCTCCTTGCAACACCCTCCAGGCCAAATCCCCAATAGAGGGAGGACTCCCACGTAGAGAGCACTTCATTGGGGACCCCCGCCTCCTATTGAGGGAGTGCAGCGAAGGTTCACCAGACTTATTCCTGGAATGGCAGGACTGACATATGAGGAGAGACTGGATCGACTGGGCCTGTATTCACTGGAGTTTAGAAGAATGAGAGGGGATCTCATAGAAACATATAAAATTCTGATGGGACTGGACAGGTTAGATGCAGGAGGAATGTTCCCAATGTTGGGGAAGTCCAGAACCAGGGACATAGTCTAAGGATAAGTGGTAAGCCATTTAGGACCGAGATGAGGAGAAACTTCTTCACTCAGAGAGTTGTTAATCTGTGGAATTCCCTGCCGCAGAGAGTTGTTGATGCCAGTTCATTGGATATATTCAAGAGGGAGTTAGATATGGCCCTTGTAGCTAAAGGGATCGAGGGATATGGAGAGAAAGCAGGAAAGGGGTACTGAGGTGAATGATCAGCCATGATCTTATTGAATGTTGGTGCAGGCTCGAAGGGCTGAATGGCCTACTCCTGCACCTATTTTCTATGTTTCTATGTTTCCACAAACCTGTGAGCATACTCACGGATGATTACCTTACAGCTGCCAATATGCTGCAACTCTTTTAGAGTAAACAAATAAACATGAGGTCAAGTGCCCCCCCGATCTGGGAGACACACCAAACATTTCGCAAGGCCCATTTTTAAAAATATTTTTGTAGATTTCTTTTTTGTTTTCCAATATGCTACAGAAATAAATCATACCTCACACCTGCAGTGGTGCGTTTTGTTTTCAGTACATTGCGGAGTTTTACTTGGAGCCGGTGTACTTGACCTTTGCCCCTCGCGACACGGGCAGCACCAGGCGCATGTTGGGCTGGACCTCCCGGGCGCTTGTTGTAATGGGCCGGGGCGGGAAGCCTCACCCACCAGGCCCTGGAAAATATCATTCACAAAGGGGTTCACGATGCTCGTGGCCTTGGCGGAGATGCTGGTGTCAGGGTGAACCTGCTTCATCGCCTTGGAGACGTAGCTGAAGTAACTCTCCTTCCCCCACCTTTTCCGCTTCATGCCACCCATTACTTGGGTCCTTCTGCGATGCTGCTTTCTTCTCCTCGGCATTGTCACACTCAAGCATTCCTCTTGCCCCTCCCTATCTCTGTAATGTCCTTCAGCCTCACAACCCCGCGAGATGTCTGCACTCCTCAAATTTTGTCCTCTTGATCATCCCTGATTATGATCGCTCCACCATCGGTGGCCGGGCCTTCTGTTGCCTCGGCCTAAAGCTCTGGAACTCCCTGCCTAAACCTCTCCACCTCTCTTCCCTCCTTTAAGACGCTCCTTAAAACCTGCCTCTTTGACCAAGCTTTTGGTCATCTGTCGTAATTTCTTATGTGGCTCGGTATCAAATTTATCTTAAAACTCATGTGAAGTGCCTTGGGATGTTTCACTCCGTTAAAGGCGTTATATAAATACAAGTTGTTGTTGTTGTCAGACACTCTTATTTGCTCGTCCCAAATGACTTCCAGTGACAGGCCTGTACTCGGTCGTACTCTGCAGCTCGGAGTGCTCTCTCCAGCCCGAAGCCCCCTGTGGAAGGTGAGAACTATTATTTGTGCTGCTGGCTCTTTCTTACACTTGGATTGAGCACAGGGTGAAAATCTCACATCTTGCCAGACGGCACTAAAATGCTGGAATGGCTAAACAATATTTTAACCGACCAGGGTGGGTACTTTTCCCAACTCCTCCCTCTCACTGCAGCAGCAATCTTCTCTCTTTTTCAGTTGTTGAACATAAGTGGGGTTGCCAACCCTCGAGGCTCCAAGAATTGAAGATAAATCTCCAGGATAGTGCTGCGAGCAAAACCCTGGAGAAAAGTCACAGGGACATTAACAAAACAATTGTGCGTGTGTGGGTTTTTTTTCATTTTCGTTGAACATTTTCATTTATTCGTTATAAAAATCTAGTAAAACGTCCCAAGCTGCATTACAGGAGCGTTATCAAACAAAATTTGACACTGAGCCACATAAAGAGACCAAAAGTTTGGTCAAAGATATAGGTTTTAACAACAACAACTTGTATTTATATAGCTTGTATTTATATGTCTTTAACATAGGTAAAAGCCCCAAGGTGTTATAAGACAGGGGCAGGGAGGTGTTGCTACAGTTGTACAGGGCCTTGGTGAGGCCACACCTGGAGTATTGTGTACAGTTTTGGTCTCCTAACTTGAGGAAGGACATTCTTGCTATTGAGGGAGTGCAGCGAAGATTCACCAGACTGATTCCCGGGATGATGGGACTGACCTATCAAGAAAGACTGGATCAACTGGGCTTGTATTCACTGGAGTTCAGAAGAGTGAGAGGGGACCTCATAGAAACGTTTAAAATTCTGACAGGTTTGGACAGGTTGGATGCAGGAAAAATGTTCCCAATGTTGGGGAAGTCCAGAACCAGGGGTCACAGTCTAAGGATAAGGGGTAAGCCATTTAGGACCGAGATAAGGAGAAACTTCTTCACCCAGAGAGTGGTGAACCTGTGGAATTCTCTACCACAGGAAGTAGTTGAGGCCAATTCACTAAATATATTCAAAAGGGAGTTAGATGAAGTCCTTACTACTCGGGGGATCAAGGGGTATGGCGTGAAAGCAGGAATGGGGTACTGAAGTTTCATGTTCAGCCATGAACTCATTGAATGGCGGTGCAGGCTAGAAGGGCTGAATGGCCTGCTCCTGCACCTATTTTCTATGTTTCTATTTCTAAGACAAAACAAATACATTTGACACCAAGCTGCAAAAGGTATATTGGTAAACGAGCCAAAGGTGGGCAGCGGAAACGTTATAAGGACACCCTCAAAGCCTCCCTGGTAAAGTGCGACATCACCACTGACACCTGGGAGACTCTGGCCAAAGACCGCCCGAGGTGGAGAAAGTGCATCAGGGAGGACGTTGAGCTCTTCAAGTCTCAACGCAAAGAGCATGAAGAGATCAAGCGCAGGCAGCGGAAGGAGCGCGCGGTAAACCAGCCCCACTGACCCCTTCCCCTGACGAATGTCTGTCCCACCTGTAACAGGGTCTGTGGCTCTCGTATTGGACTGTTCAGCCACCAAAGAACTCACTTTGGGAGTTCTCTTCGATTCTGAGGGACTGCCTATGATGATGATGCAAAAGTAGAAATTAGCACAGGTGACCAAAAGCTTGGTCAAAGAGGTAGGTTTTAAGGAGCGCCTTGAAGGAGAATAAAGGTAGAGAGGCGGAGAGGTTTAGCGAGGGAGTGCCAGACTTTAGGGCCCGGGCAGCTGAAGGCATGGCCCGCAATGGTGGGGCGATTGAAGACTGAACTTGCCTGCATCACAGACCCAGTATATTATGATAGCCTGTATTCTAGTCCGGAGATCCCATGTGGTGGCGCGGTGGGGGTGGAGGTGGTGGGGGCGTTGTATTCCACCCATCTCGAGTGAGTCAAGAGCAGCAGATAGAAAGTAATTACTGTTTTCTGGCAACGCTCCCTATTTAAAAAAAATATTTTTCCTGACTACTGGAATACCTCCCGACAGCCCTGGAATTCAGACCATTTTAACGATTCTGAAATTCCAGGTATCTGGAAGCAGGATACAGTCAGAAGGCAGTGCACCCAATCGCTAGGAACTATGCAGAGCCTGGTGTGGAAATGAGCCGTAGGAAGATCCCCCTTGACCTGCGTTAAGTTAGTTGTGATGACTCGGGCGGGGGGAGTAATCAGGCATGGCTCCCGTTCCTGACTATCCAGTGTTCAGATCTGGATTAAGAATTCTTGCGGTCCCGAGCATGAAACATATTCACACCCCTCCATCCATTAAAACACAAAGGTGCAGTAAAATTCCCCACATTACAACAGTGACTACACTCCAAAAGTACTTCATTGGCTGTAAAGTGCTTTGGGACATCCGGTGGTCGTGAAAGGCGCTATATAAATGCAAGTCTTTTTTTTCTTTCTTAAAATGCATGAAGAAAGAGGCCTGTTTTACACGCTGCGTTAATCATACCACAGTATCACTTAAGTGACACCAATCCAGCGACTGTATGCAGCTTTTCCGCATGATCCGCAGTTTTACCCAGGACCCCCTATTCGGCTGCCCGTCAACCCACTCCTCTCCCTCCTGCGAGAACATATAGGTGTGGAGTTCAGCCAAGCAGCTCCCTTGGGCAAGGGAGGCATGGACCGCCAGCACCAATGGAACCGCATCCCAACACGGGCCAACCCCGGTGAGGAAAAGGAGAGTCAGAATTTGCATTTCAAGGCAACTAGTGAAGTATTTCTGGAATGTAGTCACTGTTGCAATGCACGAAACACAGTAGCCAATTTGAGCACAGCAAGATTCCACATACAACAATAAATTAAAAAATAAAAATAAGGTTTGCATTTAAAAAGCGCTTTTTACGACCACCGGTCATCTCAAAGCGCTTTACAGCCAATGAAGTACTTTTGGGGTGTAGTTACTGTTGTACTGTGGGAAACGTGGCAGTCAATTTGCACACAGCAAGCTCCCACAAACAGCAATGTGATAATGACCAGATAATATGTTTTTTTGTTATGTTGATTGAGGGATAAATATTGGCCCAGGACACCGGGGATAACTCCCCTGCTCTCCGATAGTGCCATGGGATCTTTTACATCCACCTGAGAGGACAGACGGGGCCTCGGTTTAACGTCTCATCCTAAAGACGGCACCTCCGACAGTGCAGCACTCCCTCAGCACTGCACTGGGAGTGTCAGCCTGGATTCTCTGGAGTGGCACTATGAAGCCACATTCTGCTGACTCAGAGGCGAGAGTGCTGCCCACTGAGCCACGGCTGATACCAAAAAAAACAGTTCCTTTAATTAAAAGCAGGCGATGGAGAGAGAGAGGGGGGGCAGCAGTGTCTTAAAAAAATGTGAAAACTTTCCTGCAAAGAATTCCGACTGGAAGAAAAGCAAAACGAGGCCTGATGGGAAAGTGCTGGAATTGTTTACAGTGTGTGTGAGCACAGGAAGTGGAACAACACGCCATTCCAAGGACCTCCCCTGCCTGCAGCCAAGGAGAGAAAAAAAATCAGACCAAAAGCTCCAGCAACATTAGACATACGCACGCACACACAGCACATGGAGAGAGACGCCAGTACAAGGAGCAGTTTCACTCCCTCAGATGAATCTAAAAAGATTGTCTTGGGATTGGAGCTCCTTCAAAATATATCCCAGTGGCCGATAAGGTAAAAAAACTTCAAAAAATAACTTTCAAAAGGGAACCCAGTCTCGCGACATATGTGGTTATTTCGATTTATCGTTGGGGGGGGGGGTGGGGACCTTGCATGTGTAGGTCGCTGAATCGTTTCTGAACAAATAGAAAATTTATATTAAAAAAAGTTACAGGAGAGTTCCACCTCTAATGGGTGGGGGGAGATGCAGCTTTCTCTGTGTTGAATAGCCACGTGTGGATGGGATTAAAGAGTTTGGGTTTGAACGCGATTCTGTTCCCTATTTACCCACAGTGCGGGTTGAAGACAGCACCGTTTTGTAACTTTTCTCTCTCCCCAGTGTTGCCACGGTTGTTTGTCATTTCAGTTTCAACGTGACTTTTATGAACACGAGTCGGGCGAGAGAAAATTAAAATAAAACACACACACACACACACAACTTGAGTAATTTTGTGTTTAAAAAAAAAAATCCGTACTGGGGTGATCTGTTTATTGAAGTTGGAAGTAAAAGTGCTTTTTTTTGTTGTTGCTAATCTGACGGGCGTTTGCATTGAATTTAGCAGGAAATTGGCGTCATGTGGAGCCATTTGGAGTTGGTTAAGTTTTAAAACTTTAAAACTCACTGTGTAATGAATCGGAATTCTCCCTGCTGTTTTTTAATTTCAAAACTTGCGGCAATCCTCTGCTTATAGGACAGGGGAAAGGAAAACAGCCTATCACCTAATATAAAGTGTGTTCCCCCCTCTTCAGTCAGCAGGTTTTAATCAGCCTCCTTTTTTTTAATCCAGGGGTTTATTTGGTTTATGATTAACAGCGGGGACAGTTGCCCCTTTCCCTTAAGACTTTAGAAAAAGATCGTTTGCCGTTTCACTCAAATGAAAGTCAATATTTGATTTTAACACTCAGCGCCCCCGGTGTCCCTGTCTTGTTCCTAGACCCCTTCCCCAGCAAAAAAAAGACCCTTTAGCGCCATGTGCTCTCTCCCGCCAAAACCCGTTGCAACAGACTGAAATTGCAACCATCTGTTACAGATGATAAGCCGCGCACAATGCAAATCAGTCGGAAGCGAGTGCCAGAACACGGCCAGTCGACATCAGGCGTTGCAAATACTTAAAAAAACGCACAGCAGACCCCTTAACCTAAGCTTTTATAAATAGTTTCACAAACCATTTGCTCTCAAATGTCAACTTCCATTGACAAAAATGAAAACAAGTATTAAAGACACAGCCATTATTAACCCATTCTATTGTGCAATCTCCAGGCCAGATTAAAAAATCCCCCAAAAAGCAGAAAGGGCTTTAAAACAAGACATGTTCTCCGCTTCCTTGCTCAAACATTTCGCAGTTGCTCCTTTCGTTCTCCAGATCCAATCCTTTTGGAGCTCAGCAACTCGCTCCAAATCCCGCCCAAAAAAAACCCAACTAGAATTTAAAAAAATCTTATCAATTAGTAACCAACTTGGGTTTTCTCAGTGATGTCATTGTGTGTGTGTTATATAAAATAAATCATCTTATTTGTCCAATGCAAAGTTTTACTTAAAAAAAACACTTGCCAAACTTTTAAGAGAAAGTTTTTTTAAAACTTGCTTTAAAGTGTTGATTTTTTTTGGGTGGGGGGAGGGTTTATAAACAAAGTCTTGCTGGTGGGTGCAGTTACTGTCAGTCAAGGAGTTTTTTTTCAAGAAACCACAAGCTTGGCTGATTTAAATACCAGGGTTCCGCCTACGGGGGGAAGGGAAATTATTTATGGGTGATGTCGGATTGCGAGTTGCTAAAAGTCTGCGGGGCGAGTGGGAGGCTTGCAGCCGAGGGAGAGAGCGAAGGGGAAATAATAGCAGCCGGAGACTTGCTGTAAGTTGGGGGGCTGGTGTGGGGGGGGCGGTGAGTCGATCTGATCCGTTCCCCGGCCGCCGATCTCCCTCTCGCAGCTGCATCGCCCTCCTGTGCTAACCCGGACACATCGCCATGTCTACCAAGTTCGTCTCGTGTTTCTACGATATTGGAGAAGTTTTGTGCAAGGTAAAAGAAAGACCACACTTGCAACTTTTGAGCCGTGTCGAGTGAGTGAGTGAGGGGAATCGGCACGGTTATAACAAACAACACGCTGCAACTTTAAACGCTCCCGGTCTATCAGTCTGAAACTTAAACGCCGACTTGGGTTTTTTTTTTATTCACCCACTTTCTGAGGCAGTGCTCAGTCCCTGTGTACAAAAAAAAACAGCCGCCCGCGTTAATTATATTTGTTTAAAAAACTTGGTGCTTTTCCTCCCGAGTTTTATTTGTTTTTGCCGCAACAGATTTTCTGCGACTTTACTGGTTTTTAGAATGACCTGTTGCTCAGTTTTACTATGGCTGTTTCTCAGTCCTGTTTAGGCGCTTCTGTGGAATTTTTCCTGTTGGATGTGTTTATACTGTAATCCATTATTTAATTTCTCCCAAAACTGGCTTTGCATTAATTTTTCTATATATTTAAAGTGGTGAATGGGAGGGCTCTTGATCCCCGATGGGGAGTGTTGCCTTGATGTTTGGGGGTTCTGATTTGGAACGTTGATCTTCTGATTTGGAACGTGGCGAGGTTCTGAATTGGAATTTCTGTCCGGCTTTTGTGTCTGGGGTTGTCCCGGCTCCCGCGCCTCCTCCCCACTAACCTTGCTGTCCCTCAAACCATTGCCCGACCCACCTCAACGCCAGCATAAGGCGAGGCCACCGGGAGCTGCTTCAAAACTGCAGCCGAGGAGCTGCACCATCGACAGGGCCACATGCAACACCATTTAAAAAGGTAGACCATTCTCCCAAATCACCCCTTGCAGTCTCCAATCGCAGCGCTCTGTCCCAGCTTTGTATCTTTTTCGGTTTTGTTAATGCTTTCTGTCTCCGGATCTTTTCCCTCCCAGGTTTTGCTGGAAATGGCATGATTCAGTCTGGGACAAGGCACGGTTGGGTAGAGGTTTTTGGTTAGGGTTCTGTGGGGTGCCCCGGTGTGATTCGATATGTTAGAGAGAGGAGGGGTAGGTGGGTGGGAGAGACACTGGCTTAGTGACTCCCAGGTGAGAATAGCACCTAGTGGGTGAAATCTCCAGTCTAAAACGGTCTACAAACCACCGGTAGCTTACCTTTCATTGCCGTTGTGTGAGTAACACACTGCACTGGTGCCTACTTCCGCCCAATTAACCGCAGTCCATTTCTTGCCTGGTAAATGTAAACAAGATTTTGTCGTGTTTCTATTCATGACGTCAAATTCATTCCGCCCTCTTGTCCTGTGCTTGTTCCTGACACCCTAAAGTGGTCGCTGCCCTTAGCCTGTAATAACTATCGGCACAGACTGAACAGGCTGGGTCTCGTTTCTTTAGAAAAGAGAAGGCTTAAGGGGTGACCTAACAGAGTTCTTTAAAATTATGAAGTGGCTCGATTGGGGTAGATGTAGAGGGTTTCCGCTTGTGGAAGAGGCCAAAACTAGGGGCCATAAATATAAGATAGTCACTCATAAATTTAAGGCATTCAGGAGAAACTTCCTTCACTCGGATAGTGGTTAGAACGTGGAACTTGATACAACAAGCAGTGGTTGAGGCGAATAGTCTAGATGCATTTTAGAGGAAGCTAAATAAACACATGAGGGAGAAAGGAATAGAAGGATGTGCTGATAGGGTTTGATGAAGTAAGGTGGGAGAAGGCTTGTGGAGCATAAACAATGGCATGGATTGGTTGGGCCGAATGGCCTGTTTCTGTGCTGTACATTCTCTGTTAACTCTAAAGTGATATTTTTTGTTTCCCCCCTCATCCAGAATAAAATGATTAGCTACAACAACATCAATGCAGGTAGCTCTGTGCCCCTGCTGGACAGGAAGGCGGTCGGGACCCCGACACTGATAGACTATCAGAGGCGACATTCAGTGACTCTCGCCAACGCTAACTCCAAGTTCAACCAGAACCAGCTCCTCAACAGCCTCAAGCTGGACCAGACCAGCACCGCTGTGGCCAACAAGGAGAACAAGTTCCGGGACCGCTCCTTCTCCGAGACTGGCCTTCAGAAACCCCAGAGCCAGGTCAACTCCAGCCGCTATAAGACGGAGCTGTGCCGCCCGTTCGAGGAGAACGGGTCGTGTAAGTACGGCGACAAGTGCCAGTTCGCCCACGGCATCCACGAGCTGAGGAGCCTGGCCCGGCACCCCAAGTACAAGACTGAGCTCTGCCGCACCTTCCACACCATCGGATTTTGCCCCTACGGACCCCGCTGCCACTTCATCCACAACGCTGAGGAAAGGCGCATGTCCCCCGGGCATGACCAGCACCACCTCCCGCTCTCCTCTTCCAACAAGATGGACAGGCCTCGCCTGCAACATAGCTACAGCTTCTCTGGCTTCTCCAGTTCCTCCAGCGGGCTGCTGGACAGTCCCACCTCGATAACCCCTCCCCCCATCTTCAGTGCAGAAGACCTGAGCTCCTCCCCCACCCTGCCCGACTGTGCCAGCAACCCCTTCACCTACTCGAGCCAGGAGCTGGCCAGTCTCTTCGCGCCCAGCATGGGGATCCAAGTTCCGATGGCGTCCAACAATGGCGCCCATTCTCCTACTTCATTCCTGCTCCGACCTTTGGCTGAATCTCCCCAGCTCTTTGAGCCTCCCCCCAGCCCTCCAGACTCTATGTCCGATGACTACCTGAGCAGTTCCGGGAGTGTGAGCGGCTCTGAGTCTCCCACCCTTGATCTCAGCAAGCGTCTTCCCATCTTCAGCAGACTGTCCATCTCGGATGACTAACTCGGCCTACCTTCCTTCCCCAACGCTGGAAGAAGCAAATGTAGCCTTAATCTGAGCAAGCATTTAAGATGAACCTTTATTTCTTGGTCCAGTTAACCAGCTTTTGACTTGTGCAAAGGTTAGAATTGACTTGCCAAACCCAAACTTGCCAGCTACATATCGTGTCTTACAACATGTTTATTCTTGAGTTTTCACTGTGATAGCAGGGGTACAGCAATGACTGCACACTCTCTCATTTTTTAATAAGTAATTCAATCTTTGGAAATCAAAATGGCCGTTTTTTTTTTCCCTCCTCTATATCTACTTAATAGCCCAGCAATTTGGGATTTGGTGGGAAGGGTCATCCTGGGATAAACTGTGGTAGGTTTGGACTGTCTGATTGGATTGGCCCAGTTGAGTTGAGGCACTTTGTGACAGGACCTGAAGTGAATTTGATGTCAAACAGCTACCTATCTGCCTGTTCATAAAGTTCTTAAGTGTTGATTAAGAATCTTTGAAGAGAATACTATTTAAAGAGAATTGAATGGTGTAATTACCCATCATTTGCCAAAACAGATCTTTAATGTAGCATAAATTTGCATCTGATATCCCTTTAGCAGTAACGTGCTTTCTCCCTCTTTTCCCCTTTCAGTTGCTGCACCTCTCTGCAATGGCAGCACCAAATGAGTGTCTTTGCACAAGGGAGGGTCAACACAGAGCTGACTAAAATTTTTGCCTGATGCTATTGTTGTCGGTTCTGGAGGCAAAATGGGCTAGGCATCGGGAGACACCCTGTCTCCCTCTGCCCCACCTTCCCCCTGCCTCCTCACCCCGCCCCTCCATCAGAATTCTTTTACGTAGCGACAATTCATCAACCCCAGGGACTGAATTGAACAAGCGTTGTCTTGATTGCTTCCATTAATCGTGAACGGACGCAGATTGTGACAAGATGTGTAGGACAAGGGAGATGTGAATGTTTTTTTTAAATGGGAAGTGGGGGTGGGGATTAGCTGGCCTGGGATGGACAATATCTGGTGACTTTTTATTTACATATGGGGGTGCTGTTGATACGATTCTGGCTGTCTTGTTTTTAAACTGTTCAGCACCTAGTGGACAAAATGACTAATAATTCTCTTTTTAGGGGGAGGGGTAGGCGAGGACAGTGAAAGTTTCTTCAGAAAAAGAATAGCTTTTGATGGTCAGCCTTCCATCTCCAGAGTGGGGGGGAGAGTGAGAGAAATAGTTTAACCAACTAGTCTGCAGCCTTGGACTATGTGCCAAGTTAGTTAATTTTCTTTTTTTTAATTTTTTTAAAAATTCAGCAGAACGTTTAAAAAGGATTTTAAAATATTGCTTGTCACGGCACACCTACACACACATACATACATACATACAAAAAATTGCTTATTTAACTTATCAAAAACATATTTATTGCCAAACATATGCATTTTTGTTTGTATTTATCACAATGACGAACCATAGAAATATATTTTTCTTTTATGTTTAAATTATGATCTTATTAATCTTAAGATTGTGAGGTTTTTTTCCTTTCCTTATTTTCGTTTCCACAGTTTAATATATTATACTACAATGACGAGGGTTTTTGTAACTTTACTCTTCAGTTATTTTATTTAAATAAAAAAAACGTAATTTAAAAACACAAAAACATTTGAATTTATTTATTTTGTAGTTTTTCCCCCCTCCCCCCTTCCTTTTTAAAAATAAATCGATTTTTCTCATGTATTTTTATGGCAGCCATGCGCTCACTGCCTTAAAACTCTTGTTTCCAACACCGGCCTAGTAATTTAGGCTTTTGAGAGTTGGCTTCCATTGTACAAGAAACTGTTGAGAAGGTGCAGGCTCAGTACTGTGACACAAGTGCCTGTCGAACACATTCCAAGCATTGATGTATGCTTTCTGTATAATTAATACTTTTTATTATTGATTGGTCCTGGCCTCTTTCAGAGAGAGACAACCAGGACTAGGCACAATGAGAAGTTGAATGTATTTTTCCTTCGCTGTTCACTACATGGTTTATTTTCTATGTCTGTTTATACAGAATGCTTTTGTAATGACTGGTTCTAATGTAAACCAATAAACCCCCAATGGTTTTTTTTCCAAAGTGTGGTAACTCTGCATTTGTCCCATCTGGAACTGTCATTGCCCAGCACGGTGCTAATTTTTAGACGGGGCGGGGAGGGAGAGCAAGGGTGTGTTGCTGTTGTGACGCTGAGGAATATGTCACTGAAACCTGTGTTAGCCTGTGGATTAAAGCCTCACTCATCAAAATTTAACACAATGGTTACTCAGTATGGCCTGATTTCAACCCTCTGGCCTTGCTAACGTGCCGCAATGCTCTCCCAAGTAGATACTGACTGGATTTTGACATTCAGAGACTCCCATTGTGTGAAGCCCTACAAAAGGAGCTTGGACGATGAAAGGAGTCTGGGGACAGAGGGGCAATTGGTGAATATGTGGCTGGGTTTCGACCCATTCAGGATCCAGCATGATGCAGAAGCTGCTGCTTAGATTTCCGACTGGTTCAAGAGTCAGAACATTGTGCTCTGCCCAGCAGTAGTTGAGGTTCGTGCTGAATTCAGGGTTGGATGGTGTGCTATTATAATTACCAGCAGCTGAGTTTCAGGTCATACTATAGAGTTCAGGTGGTACACTGGATACCTACAGGCTGAGAAGAATCCACCTCACAGTGGCCCACAGCTCTCACTCATTGAATCATAGAAATTTACAGCACAGAATGAATCCATTTCGGTTCACGCCGGCCGACAAAGCTATCCAGCCGAATCACACTTTCCAGCTTATGGTCCGTAGCCTTGTAGGTTACGACACTTCCAAATGCATATCCGAGTACTTTTTTAATGTGGTGAGGGTTTCTGCCTATACCACTCTTTCAGGCAGTGAGTCCAGACCCCCACCACCCTCTGGGTAAAAATATTTCCCCTTAAATCACCTCTAAACCTTCCCCCAATTACTTTAAATCTATGCCCCCTGGTTATTGACCCCTCTGCTAAGGGAAATAGGTCCTTCCTATCTAATCTATCTAGGCCCCTCATTAATTTTATACACCTCAGTTAGGTCTCCCCTCAGCCTCCTGTTCCAAAGAAAACAACTGCAACCTATCCAATCTTCCCTCATTGCTAAAATTCTGCAGTCCAGGCAACATCACTCACTTTGCAACGAGCACCCCCTGCCGGTCCAGCCGATTCCGCTCCCTGTGCTGACAGAGCGCCCGCGGGGTCCTTCAAACATGGGCCTGAACGTGTTCACGCAAACACGTACAACCCCACAGTGCAGCTGGCACAGAAACATGCCAGTGCGGCGGAGAGTCGTGCTTCCAGCAGCATAGGCATGGGTGCCTGTGCCTTCACCTTGGCCAACCTGCTGAGTGCTTTAAAAATAGTCCAGCACTTAGTGGCCATCTGTTGCTGCGGACTGCCCAGAATTGGTGCGAGAAGCAGGCACACCCATCTCACTGATAGCTGTAAGTAAATACCGGTTTGCTTAAAAGCATTATAAAAACACTCTATACATGTAGCACTTTCATGAGTTCATATTATAATTTAGATGGAGGGTCCGTGATTACAAATCGATTTCAAATGGAGTCCTTCGAAGGTCCTTCAACCAAAAACATTTGAGAACCACTGCCCTATGATGGTCAGTGGGTGGGGGTTACTGAAATAGAAAATAGGTGCAGGAGTAGACCATTCGGCCCTTCGAGCCTGCACCACCATTCAATAAGATCATGGCTGATTACTCACCTCCGTACCCCTTTCCTGCTTTCTCTCCATACCTCTTGATCCCTTTATCTGTAAGGGCCATATCTAACTCCCTCTTGAATATATCTAACGAACTGGCATCAACAACTCTTTGCGGTGGAGAATTCCACAGATTAACAACTCTGAGTGAAAAAGTTTCTCCTCATCTCGGTCCTAAATGGCTTACCACTTATCCTTAGACTGTGACCCCTGGTTCTGGACTTCCCCAACATCGGGAACATTCTTCCTGCATCTAACCTGTCCAGTCCCATCAGAATTTTATATGTTTCTATGAGATCCCCTCTAATTCTTCTAAACTCCAGTGAATACAGGCCCAGTCGATCCAGCCTCTCTTCATATGTCAATCCTGCCATCCCGGGAATCAGTCTGGTGAACCTTCGCTGCACTCCCTCAATAGCAAGAACATCCTTCCTCAGATTAGGAGACCAAAACTGAACACAATATTCCAGGTGAGGCCTCACCAAGGCCCAGTACAACTGCAGTAAGACCTCTCTGCTCCTATACTCAAATCCCCTTGCTATGAAGGCCAACATGCCATTTGCCTTCTTCACCGCCTGCTGCACCTGCATGCCAACCTTCAATGACTGATGTACCATGACACCCAGGTCTCGTTGCACCTCCCCTTTTCCTAATCTGCCATTCAGATAATATTCTGCCTTCCATGTTTTTGCCACAAAGTGGATAACCTCACATTTATCCATATTATGCTGCATTTGCCCACTCACCTAATCTGTCCAAGTCACCCTGCAGCCTCTTAGCATCCTCCTCACAGCTCACACCACCACCCAGCTTAGTATCATCTGCAAACTTGGAGATATTACACTCAATTCCTTCATCTAAATCATTGATGTATATTGTAAATAGCTGGGGTCCCAGCACTGAGCCCTGCGGCACCCCACTAGTCACTGCCTGCCATTCTGAAAAGGACCCATTTATTCCTACTCCCTGCTTCCTGTCAGCCAACCAGTTCTCTATCCACGTCAATACATTACCCCCAATACCAAGTGCTTTAATTTTGCATACCAATCTCTTGTGTAAGACCTTGTCAAAAGCCTTTTGAAAGTCCAAATACACCACATCAACTGGTTCTCCCTTGTCCACTCTACTAGTTACATCCTCAAAAAATTCTAGATTTGTCAAGCATGATTTCCCTTTCATAAATCCATGCTGACTTGGACCGATCCTGTCACTGCTTTCCAAATAGACTGCTATTTCATCTTTAATAATTGATTCCAACATTTTCCCCACTACTGATGTCAGGCTAACTAGTCTATAATTCCCCGTTTTCTCTCTCCCTCCTTTCTTAAAAAGTGGTATTACATTAGCTAACCTCCAGTCCATAGGAACTGATCCAGAGTCGATAGACAGTTGGAAAATGATCACCAATGCATCCACTATTTCTAGGGCCACTTCCTTAAGTACTCTGCAATGCAGACGATCAGGCCCTGGGGATTTATCGGCCTTCAATCCCATCAATTTCCTGACTAATAAGGATTTCCTTCAGTTCCTCCTTCTCGCTAGACCCTCGGTCCCCTAGTATTTCCGGAACGTTATTTGTGTCTTCCTTTGTGAAGACGGAACCAAAGTAGTTGTTCAATTGGTTTGCCATTTCGTTGTTCCCCATTATAAATTCACCTGAATCTGACTGCAAGGGACTTACGTTTGCCTTCACTAATCTTTTTCTCTTCACATATCTATAGCAACTTTTGCAGTCAGTTTTTATGTACCCAGCAAGCTTCCTCTCATACTCTATTTTCCACCTCCTAATTAAACCCTTTGTCCTCTTCTGCTGAATTCTCAATTTCTCCCAGTCCTCAGGTTTGCTGCTTTTTCTGGCCAATTTATATGCCTCTTCCTTGGATTTAACACTATCCCTAATTTCCCTTGTTAGCCACGATTGAGCCACCTTCCCCATTTTATTTTTACTCCAGACAGGGATGTACAATTGTTGAAGTTCATCCATGTGGTCAGTGGATGGGGGTTACTGAAATCAATGCCCTATGGCAAAGTGAAACCTCTGCCAATTTTCACCTGATTGCTGACGCCATGTAACTGAGTATTTCATGTGCGCTAAAAATATAATACAATAACCAGGTAAATGCACTCTGTGGCTCTCTAAAACTGAGTGCCTCCTGTGCACTATACAGTACTATACAATAACCAGGTAGGTTGACCCTCTGGTTCTCTTACTGAATCTTTCCTGTACACTATACAACAAATCAGGACTCCTGCTGCCCAGATTCTGTCCAGTGAGCCCTGATGGATAATACGTATGTGTCGATATCGGGTAATGGCAGATTTGTACATGAATGTCATGCCGTTTATCGTTGAGGACTTTGAAAAATGGCCAAATGGGGACAGTACTGGAGGGTCGGGCCTCAGGTGACGCAAAACTTGGAAGTATAGTGAATAGTGAGGAGGATAGTGATAAGACGTAAAGTGGACATAGACAGGCTGGTGGAATGGGCGGACATGTGGCAGATGAAATTTAATGCAGAAAAGTGTGAAGTGATACATTTTGGTAGAAAGAATGAGGAGAGGCAAAATAAACTAAAGGGTACAATCCTAAAGGGGGTGCATCCACTTGCTCTGCAGCCACCTCTTAGAACCCTATGTCCTCTTGAAGTATGGCTTCAGGAGAGCAAGGAAGAAATTTGACCCCCAAAATTGTTTTTTGACCTTTCTCTCCCTATTCCCAACCCCACCCTGCTCAACGAGAGTAAGTGATTCTGAGGAATGCAACCAAGGAACTGTTCAGAGAGAGATAGATACATGTGTGGTATATACAAGGTCATCCAAACTAGCACCCTGACTCCTAGGCACTCTGGCCCACAAAGTCCAGGAAAGTTAATCCTATTTGTGCTGATACTCCTAAATTTGCAGTGTTGTGCACTTTGAACTTTGTGGGGCTGGAGATATGGAAAGGCCTGTTTTTAGCACGGTTGCCTCATTGGTGGCTAAGTGCTAAATCGGAACACCCAAATCAGTTAGCACTTGCAACTTCAGACAGAGAAATGCAAATTAATGGGAACTATCACTTTAAATGTGACCTCGAAACTTCTTGGTTCACACAGTAACAGCTCCCGAAGTGAAGTGGACACATTGGCCTAGAAATTGGGGTGTGCCCAAAACAGGAGGTGCAGGAGGCCAGCGGCGCACGTAACAATGGCCTTTGGGCCACATTATCACCAAAATGGCGAGCTGCGGACATCTTATGCGAGTCACTAGGCAGATTGCCGGAGAGTAGCGCTCAAAGAACGGGCTACTGCGACAGCGTCAGCAACACCCATGTAAATCCTTAAAGGGGATCGATGAAGGTAGGTAGTGGTCGGTGTTGATCACGGGGGGTGGGGGGGGGAACAATGGGTGATCGGGGAGGGGGGGGAACAATGGGTGATCGGGGAGGGGGGGTTACAGTGGGTAATCGGGGAGGGGGGGTTACAGTGGGTGATCGGGGAGTGGGGGTTACAGTGGGTGATCGGGATGGGGGGGTTACAATGGGTGATCAGGGATGGGGGGCAGTGGGTGATTGGGGAGGTAGGTTACAGTGGGAGATCGGGGAGAGGGGGTTACAGTGGGTGATCGGTTGGGGGCGTTACAGTGGGTGATCGGGGGGGTTACAGTGGGTGATCGGGGAGGGGGGGCAGTGGGGTTTACAATGGGTGATCGTGGAGGGGGGTTACATTGGGTGATCGGGGGGGGGGGTGGGTACAGTGGGTGATCGCGGAGGGGGGTTACATTGGGTGATCGGGGGGGTACAGTGGGTAATCGGGAAGGGGGGCAGTGGCTGATCGGGAAGGAGGGTTTACAGTGGGTGATCGGGGAGGGAGGGCAGTGGGTGTCGGGGAGGGGGGTTTACAGTGGGTGATCGGGGAGGGGGGTTACATTGGGTGATCGGGGGGGGTGGGTACAGTGGGTGATCGCGGAGGGGGGTTACATTGGGTGATCGGGGGGGGGTACAGTGGGTGATCGGGGAGGGGGGTTTACAGTGGGTGATCGGGGAGGGGGGTTTATAGTGGGTGATCGGGGAGGGGGGGCAGTGGGTGATCGGGGAGGGGGGTTTACAGTGGGTGATCGGGGAGGGGGGGGCAATGGGTAATCGGGGAGGGGGGGCAGTGGGTGATCGGGGAGGGGGGTTTACAGTGGGTGATCGGGGAGGGGGGGCAGTGGGTGATCGGGGAGGGGGATTTACAGTGGGTGATCGGGGAGGGGGGGCAGTGGGTATCGAGGAGGGGGGGCAGTGGGTGATCGGGGAGGGGGGTTTACAGTGGGTGATCGGGGAGGGGGGTTTACAGTGAGTGATCGGGGGGGGGGCAGTGGGTATCGGGGAGGGGGGGCAGTGGGTGATCGGGGAGGGGGGTTTACAGTGGGTGATCGGGGAGGGGGGTTTACAGTGGGTGATCGGGGAGGGGGGGCAGTGGGTGATCGGGGAGGGGGGTTTACAGTGGGTGATCGAGGAGGGGGGTTTTACAGTGGGTGATCGGGGAGGGGGGGTTACAGTGGGTGATCAGGGAGGGGGGGCAGTGGGTGATCGGGGAGGGGGGTTTACAGTGGGTGATCGGGGAGGGGGGTTTACAGTCGGTGATCGGGGAGGGGGGGTTACAGTGGGTGATCGGGGAGGGGGGTTTACAGTGGGTGATCGGGGAGGGGGGGCAGTGGGTGAGCGGGGAGGGGGGGGTTACAGTGGGTGATCGGGGAGGGGGGTTTACAGTGGGTGATCGGGGAGGGGGGGGTTACAGTGGGTGATCGGGGAGGGGTGGCAATGGGTAATCGGGGAGGGGGGGCAGTGGGTGATCGGGGAGAGGGGTTTACAGTGGGTGATCGGGGAGGGGGGTTTATAGTGGGTGATCGGGGAGGGGGGGCAGTGGGTGATCGGGGAGGGGGGTTTACAGTGGGTGATCGGGGAGGGCGGGCAATGGGTAATCGGGGAGGGGGGGCAGTGGGTGATCGGGGAGGGGGGTTTACAGTGGGTGATCGGGGAGGGGGGGCAGTGGGTGATCGGGGAGGGGGGTTTACAGTGGGTGATCGGAGAGGGGGGTTTACAGTGGGTGATCGGGGAGGGGGGCAGTGGGTATCGGGGAGGGGGGGCAGTGGGTGATCGGGGAGGGGGGTTTACAGTGGGTGATCGGGGAGGGGGGACAGTGGGTTGCGAGGAGGGGGGGCAGTGGGTGATCGGGGAGGGGGGTTTACAGTGGGTGATCGAGGAGGGGGGTTTTACAGTGGGTGATCGGGGGGGGGGGTTTACAGTGGGTGATCGAGGAGGGGGGTTTTACAGTGGGTGATCGGGGAGGGGGGGGTTACAGTGGGTGATCGAGGAGGGGGGTTTTACAGTGGGTGATCGTGGAGGGGGGGGTTACAGTGGGTGATCGGGGAGGGGGTTTACAGTGGGTGATCGGGGAGGGGGGGCAGTGGGTAATCGGGGAGGGGGGTTTACAGTGGGTGATCGGGGAGGGGGTCAGTGGGTGATCAGGGAGGGGGGTTTACAGTTGGTGATCGGGGAGGGGGGGGGTTACAGTGGGTGATCGGGGAGGGGGGGGTTACAGTGGGTGATCGGGGAGGGGGGGCAGTGGGTAATCGGGGAGGGGGGGGCAGTGGGTGATCGGGGAGGGGGGTTTACAGTGGGTGATCGGGGAGGGGGGTTTACAGTGGGAGATCGGGGAGCGGGGCAGTGGGTGATCGGGGAGGGGGGTTTACAGTGGGTGATCGGGGAGGGGGGTTTACAGTGGGTGATCGGGGAGGGGGGTTTACAGTGGGTGATCGGGGAGGGGGGGCTACAGTGGGTGATTGGGGAGGGGGGGCAGTCGGTGATCGGGGAGGGGGGCAGTGGGAGATCGGGGATGGGGGGTTACAGTGTGTGATCAGGGAGGGGTGGTTACAGTGGGTGATCGGGGAGGGGGGCAGTGGGTGATCGGGGAGGGGGGTTTACAGTGGCTGATCGTGGAGGGGGGTTTACAGTGGGTGATCGGGGAGGGGGGCAGTGGGTGATCGGGGAGGGGGGGCAGTGGGTGATCGGGGAGGGGGGGTTACAGTGGGTGATCGGGGAGAGGGGGCAGTGGGTGATCGGGGAGGGGGGTTTACAATGGGTGATCGTGGAGGGGGATTTACAGTGGGTGATCGGGGAGGGGGGCAGTGGGTGATCGGGGAGGGGGTGCAGTGGGTGATCGGGGAGGGGGGTTTACAGTGGGTGATCGGGGAGGAGGTTTACAGTGGGTGATCGGGGAGGGGGGCAGTGGGAGATCGGGGAGGGGGGTTTACAGTGGGTGATCGGGGAGGAGGTTTACAGTGGGTGATCGGGGAGGGGGGCAGTGGGAGATCGGGGAGGGGGGTTTACAGTGGGTGATCGTGGAGGGGGATTTACAGTGGGTGATCGGGGAGGGGGGTTTACAGTGGGTGATCGTGGAGGGGGATTTACAGTGGGTGATCAGGGAGGGGGGCAGTGGGTGATCGGGGAGGGGGTGCAGTGGGTGATCGGGGAGGGGGGTTTACAGTGGGTGATCGGGGAGGAGGTTTACAGTGGGTGATCGGGGAGGGGGGCAGTGGGAGATCGGGGAGGGGGGTTTACAGTGGGTGATCGGGGAGGGGGGGCTACAGTGGGTGATCGGGGAGGGGGGGCTACAGTGGGTGATCGGGGAGGGGGGGCTACAGTGGGTGATCGGGGAGGAGGGCAGTGGTCGGGACAGATCGGGGAGAAAAAAACAATCAGGTAAATTGATTCTCTTTTGAATAGTTCTGTCTCTGCCCTGTTTGAGACTGGGCACAAGCTGCCCGCACGGGTCACAATGCATTTGCCTGTGTGACCCACAAGTAATGAAGAGCATTATTTCCCATTTGGTCCATGGGTTGCTTCATTGTTCTTTATCACACTTGGACTCACACTGCATTCTAAGTATACAATGGGTAAATAACTAAATGTGGTTTATAATGCATATTTAAATAATGAAAACTCACTAAATGATGGCAGACCAGCCTTCCATTGAGCCATGCACCTTTATTTAATTGTAGCAAAGATTCTGTTACTGTAGTGGCAGTAGAGTGCATGCGTCACTTGTGCTGTGAGGAGGAAGATAGGCCTTAAGCCTGGGTCTGGATTTTGAATGCTCCCACTTCTGTGTTTGTTAATGGGAACAGTAGTCTGAAGTATTTGTGGGGGCCGGGGGATGCTTATTGTTGTTTGTAGTGGGTATGAACATAATTGCGAAGATATTTGATTAATTTTTTACTTTAATTTTGCAGAGATGAGCAGGGGTTTCACAATATTTAATTGCACCTTGGCTATTTAGTGTTGCTGGTTTGGCCATTTGCCAAGATTAGAACTGATAATAGTGATATCTGGTTGTCCAGTATACCTCACAATGGTGAAAAAGGCAGCATTATAGTCGGATAATCACAATGAAGCCACACCCATAATGTAAAACAGGCACCGACTCCAACTGACCTACAGTTCCAGAGACAGCAGCAGTAGCCCTCGAGTGCCTCAGATCACAAGATAGTGATGGATGAGGAATAGGGTTGCCAATTCAGTCCAGGATCTCCAGGAATTAAAGACCTTGGGAGGAAAATCATAGAGGCATTAAAAAATAGGTTTGTTTTTTCATCTTCTTTTGATCTACTTTCATTTTTTAATTATAAAAATATTAGAGATTGGAAAAAAAAGGCAGTTGACTGACAGTCTCGAATTATCCAATCAGGTAAGGAAAAGTCTGTCAACCAATTGGTGGGGGAAGGCGGTAAGTCGCGAGAATAGATATTTTAGGCAATCGATGGGGGAAGCGTGGCTGGAGGAGGCTGGTTGGAAGCTGGAGGTCCTGTGATGCAACAAACCGGAATACATCCAACCAGAGTTGGTAACCCTAATGAGGAAGACCATTTGGCTCATCATAATTCAGTTTCGAACATTACGGATCAGCCTCAGGTCTCTCAGCCTCAGCACTGCCTCCAAGCACTTGAATATTTCCCATATCTTAGTGACCAGAACTGGACCAAGTACTCAAGGAATGGTCTGACCAGAAGTGGACCCGGTACTCAAGGAACGGTCTGACTAGAACTGGACCCAGTACTCAAGGAATGGTCTGACCAGAAGTGGACCCGGTACTCAAGGAATGGTCTGACCAGAAGTGGACCCGGTACTCAAGGAACAGTCTGACCAGAAGTGGACCCGGTACTCAAGGAACAGTCTGACCAGAAGTGGACCCGGTACTCAAGGAACGGTCTGACTAGAACTGGACCCAGTACTGGTGTTGTCTGACCAGCGTTCTGTACAGTTTGATCACAACCTCCTCTGACTTGTACTCTACTGTTTTTATGGATGTGAACATTCTATTGGCCTTGCTGATTGTTACTCTTCAGAGGTTGGACATTTGAGCATTGAGTTAACATTCTTAGATCTCTGTCAGCTTCACCCGTAGCTATTTCATCACCATTCAAAGAGTACATATGTCGTTCATTTTTCCTTCCTGAGTGCAATATTTTACATTCATGTATGTTTAAATTTCATCTGCCACTATTTGGCCCACTCATATTTTGTTTAGCTGATTCTGTAATTTCTGAACTCTCTCCTTCGACTCCACTACTCCTCCACATTTGGTATCATCTGCAAGTTTTCCAAGTGACCAATCCTCAACGATGAACTTACACAGAGGGTGTGGCTATGCAGCGCGGAGAGCATCACAGGCCAAGCCCGAGCCTGACTGCCATACATGGAACAGTCTGATTTTCTCCTCTCCAGTTCGAGGGGCACTGAGTCATACCTAGTACAAAGGAAGATGCTTGAAGGTCAATCATCTCAGCCCCAGGACATCGTTGCAGGAATTCCTCAGGGAAATGTCCTCGACCCAACCATCTTCAGCTGCTTCATCAATGACCTTCCCTCCATCATGTCAGAAGTGGGAATTTTCGCTGGTGATTGCAGTTTTCAGTTCCAGTCGCAACTCCTCAGATAATGAAGCAGTCCGTGCCCACATCCAGCAAGACCTGGACAACATTCAGACTTGGGCTGACAAGTGGCAAGTAACATTCACACCACACAGGTGCCAGGCAATGTATATTTCCAACCAGCAAGAGTCTAACCGCTGCCCCTTGACATTCAATGGAATTACCATTGCCGAATCCCCCACCATCAACATCCTGGGGATCACCATTGACCAGAAACTTAACTACTGTAGCTACAAGACCAGGTCAGAGACTGGGTATTCTGGGGCGAGTGTCTCACCTCCTGACTCCCCAAAGCCTTTCCACCATCTACAAGGCACAAGTCAGGAGTGTGATGGAATACTCCCCACTTGCCTGGATGAGTGCAGCTCCAACAATACTCAAAAAGCTCGACACCATCCAGAACAAAGCAGCTCGCTTGATTGGCACCCCATTCACCACCTTAAACATTCACTCCCTCCACCACCAGTGTACTGTGGCTGCAGTGTATACCATCTACAAGATGCACTGCAGCAACTCACCAAGGTTTCTTCGACAGCACCTTCCAAACCCGCGACCTCTACCACCTAGAAGGACAAGGGCAGCAGGTTCCCTTCCTGAATTGGAAACATCGCCATTCCCTTATCATTGCTGGGTCAAAATCCTGGAACTCCCTCCCTAACAGCCTTCACCACACGGACTGCAGCAGTTCAAGAAGGCGACTCATCACCATCTGCTCCAGGACAATTAGGGAATGCAATAAATGTTGGCCTTGCCAATGGCGCCCACATCCCATAAACAAATTTTTTAAAAGGTATAGCATCCCAAATGAGATGAGCACGGACTAAAGTTAGAACCTAGGTGTTGTGTATGGAGAAAGAGTCAGACTGAACACTGTGAGCTCAAAGTAAAGTGTGACCGTAGTCTTTTATTGCAGGTGCCTCTCCAACCTGTGAAGCCTCCTTAAATACCTGTGCTCCCAAGGGATTATGGGATCCCTTGGGACTCCAGGGAATGAGCCCTCTGGTGACTGTACAGAGTAAATACAAGTCCACATATATAACAACATTCCCCCCCAAAGTCAACAGTGTAACTATTTACAATGTGAGTCTATCTGGAGCTCTTCTTGCCCTGGTTGATCGTCTCGGTGTGAAAGCTGGTGTTGAATCATTTGTTGGGCCCTCACGGGGCTGCTATGCAGCTGGCCTTGCTGGGCTGCCTGGTGTGTTGGGTCCTGCAGGGCTGCTATGGATGATGTGTTCTGCTTCGTGGTCAACCGTGGTGTCGGTTGCCACTGGTGTTTGTGTTGGGGGATCAAAAAAGGTAGGGTCCAAGGTGGGTTGCTCAGGGTAATCCATGAATCTGAGTTTGATTTGGTCCAAGTGTTTCCGGTGAATGAGTCCATTTGAAAGTCTGACCCGAAACACCCTGCTCCCCTCTTTGGCCACAACAGTGCCGGGAAGCCACTTGGGACCTTGTTCATAATTTAATACAGAATCATTGACTTCAATCTCACGTAACATATTTGGGCTATCATGGTATGCACTTTGTTGAAACCTGCTCTCTACCTGTTCATGTAGATAAGGGTGAACTAACGAGAGCCTTGTCTTAATGCTCTTCTCATGAGCAGTTCAGCAGGTGGGATCCCAGTAAGTGAGTGTGGTCTCGTGCGGTAGCTAAGCAGAACTCGGGATAGGCGAGTCTGCAGTGAGCCTTCAGTTACTCTCTTCAAGCCTTGCTTGATGGTTTGCACTGCTCTCTCTGCCTGACTATTGGACGCTGGTTTAAACGGGGCAGATGTGACATGTTTGATTCCGTTACGGGTCATGAATTCTTTGAACTCAGCACTGGTAAAGCATGGCCCGTTGTCGCTTACCAGGACATCGGGTAAGCCGTATTTGGCAAACATGGCCCGCAGGCTTTCAGTGGTAGCAGCGGACGTGCTAGCCGGCATTATCTTACATTCAATCCATTTGGAGTATGCGTCTACAACCACAAGGAACATTTTACCCAAGAACGGGCCTGCATAGTCGACGTGTACCCTAGACCACGATTTGGAGGGCCAAGACCATAAACTTAGCGGCGCCTCCCTGGGTACATTGCTTAACTGCGAGCATGTATTACATCTGGGAGCGCAAGACTCTTAAGTCCATATCGATACCAGGCCATCACACATGGGATCTGGCTATCGCTTTCATCATTACGATCCCTGGGTGGGTATGTGGAGGTCATTGATGAAGGTGCCTCTGCCCTTCTTGGGGACCACTACTCGATTGCCCCACAGAAACATAGAAACATAGAAAATAGGTGCAGGAGCATGCCATTCGGCCCTTCGAGCCTGCACTGCCATTCAACAAGATCATGGCTGATCATTCCCTCAGTACCCCTTTCCTGCTTTTTCTCCATACCCCTCGATTCCCTTAGCCGTAAGGGCCATATCTAACTCCCTTTTGAATATATCCAATGAACTGGTATCAACAACTCCCTGTGGCAGGGAATTCCATAGGTTAACAACTCTCTGAGTAAAGAAGTTTCTCCTCATCTCAGTCCTAAATGGCCTACCCCTTATCCTAAGACTATGTCCCCTGGTTCTGGACTTCCCCAACATTGGGAACATTCTTCCCACATCTAACCTGTCCAGTCCCGTCAGAATCTTATACGTTTCTATGAGATCCCCTCTCATCCTTTTAAACTCTAGTGAATAAAGGTCCAGTTGATCCAGTCTCTCCTCATATGACAGTCCAGCCATCCCTGGAATCAGTCTGGTGAACCTTCGCTGCACTCCCTTAATAGCAAGAACGTCCTTCCTCAGATTAGGAAACCGAAACTGACCAAAGGCAGTCTGCCTGTATAGACATTTCTTTGCGCCGCTGGAACAGCTTTATCTCTTCCTGCATTTCCACTGGGATACTGGACCAGCTCCCGTGAAGCACACAGCTTTTGACTAGAGATAATAAGGGGTCCTGGCTTGCCCACGTTTTGATCTGCTGGGCAGTGACGGGTAATTGCTCACTCTCAAAGGCTTCCATAACCATGGATAGATCTGCGGGCTGCGCCATTTCCATCCCTGTGGTGGGCAATGACAGCCGACTGAGAGCATCGGCGCAGTTTTCTGTGCCTGGCCTGTGGCGGATGGCGTAGTTGTATGCGGACAACATGAGCGCTCATCTCTGGATGTGGGCCGATGTGTTGGTATTTATCCCTTTACTCTCAGAAAACAGGGATATAAGTGGCTTATGGTCAGTTTCCAATTCGAATTTTAGCCTAAAGAGGTATTGATGCATTTTTCTTACCTCATAGACACATGCTAACGCTTCTTTTCCAATCATGCTGTAGGATCTTTCGGCCTTAGACAGACTCCTGGATGCATAAGCAACCGGTTGCAGATTCCCGAAATCATTAGCTTGTTGCAATACACACCTGACGTCATATGACGAGGCGTCACATGCTAGTACCAAACGCTTACACGGATCATACAACACAAGAAATTTGTTTCAGCATAACAATTTTCTCACTTTTACAAAGACATTTTCTTGGCTTTTGCCCCAAACCCATTCGCCCCCTTTTCGTAGTAAGACATGTAGTGGTTTTAGCAGGGTGCTGAGAACCGGTAAGAAGTTACCAAAGTAGTTCAAGAGTCCCAGAAACGACCGCAGCGTCATGTTCTGTGGCCTCGGTGCATTCTCGATTACCTCTGTCTTCGCGTTGGTGGGCCTGATGCCGTCCGTCGCAATCCTCCTTCCCAGGAACTCCACTTCAGGTGCCAGGAAAACGCACTTCGAGCGTTTTAACCTGAACGGCACGCGGTTGAGTCAACTAAGAACCTCCTCCAGGTTCTGCAGGTGCTCGACTGTGCTCCGACCTGTGACCAAGATGGCGTCCTGGAAGACCACGGTGTGCGGGACCGACTTCAGTAAACTTTCCATGTTTCTCTGGAATATCGCCGCCGCTGATCAGATTCCAAACGGGCATCTGTTATAAATGAAAAGATCTTTGTGCGTGTTGATGCAGGTGAGGCCCTTTGATGATTCCTCCAGTTCCTGCGTCATGTAGGCTGAAGTCAAATCCAGCTTCGTGAACACCTTTCCTCCTGCCAGCGTTGCAAAGAGGTCATCGGCCTTTGGTAGTGGGTATTGGTCCTGCAGGGAGAAACGATTGATAGTTACTTTGTAATCGCCACAGATTCTGACGGTGCCGTCTCCCTTGAGGACTGGGACAATAGGACTGGCCCACTCGCTGAACTCGATCGGTGAAATGATGCCCTGTCGTTGCAGCCGGTCTAGCTCGATCTCTACCCTTTCTCTCATCATGTACTCTACTGCTTCCGCCTTGTGATGGATGGGTCGCGCCTCCGGAATTAGGTGGATCTGCACTTTTGCTCCTTGGAATTTCCTGATGCCTGGTTCGAACAGCGAAGGAAATTTGTTTAAGACCTGAGCACACGAAGTGTTGCCAGCGGGCGATAGCGTTCGGACGTCGTCCCAGTTCCAGCGTATCTTGCCCAGCCAGCTCCTGCCGAACAGCGCGGGACCATCGCCCGGTACCACCCAGAGTGGTAGCTTGTGCACTGCTCCATCATAGGAGACCTTTACGGTAGCACTGCCGATTACAGGAATTAGTTCTTTAGTGTAAGTTCTTAGTCTCGTGCGAACTGGAGTTAAGACTGGCCTTGAGGCCTTATTGCACCACAACCGTTTGAAAGTCTTTTTGCCCATGATGGACTGGCTCGCGCCCGTGTCCAGCTCCATTGTCACCGGGCGTCCATTTAATTCAACTTTCAGCATTATCGGGGACAATTCATGGTGAATGTATGCACCCATGTAGCTCTGCCTCCTCTATCTGAGGCTCTGGTTCGTAGTAATCCTCCATGGATCTGTCTTCCTCTGCAACGTGGTGGTTTGCAGGTTTAACAGGCTCAGCAGCTCGCCTGCACACTCGTTGGAGGTGTCCCATTGTTCCACAGCCCTTGCAAACGTACCCATTGAATCGGCAAGAATGGAAACGATGATCACACCCACAGCAACAACAAGGTGTTAATGGCTTTGCATTCACCACCCTTGATGGTGGACTCTGAGACATCTGCGGATGTGTAGCTGCAGGTATGTGTGACCTGCCCTGTATGTTACGGTTCGAAAACAACATCACTTTGTTCATAGTACTTGTAGCAGCACTTGTGTGCTGAGAGATTTGTTTAGTATTGTCACTGATGGCAATGAACGCCTGGGCTATTGCTATGACCTTACTCAAGGTTGGGGTCCCTACAATCAAAAGCTTGCGAAGTATGGTTTTGTGGCCAATGCCAAGTACGAAAATGTAGCTCCAAATTCGCAATGTCCTGCAAGGCGTCTCAGCTCGGTGACATAACTCGCCACTTCCTGGCCTTCAGACCTTTTGTAGGTGGAAAACCAGTACCTCGCCATCAGAACGCTTTCCTTCGGGTTCAAATGCTCTTGGACCAGTGTGCACAAATCGTCATATGATTTCTCCATGGGTTTTGCTGGAGTGAGCAGATTCTTCATGAGGCCTTACGGTGGTGCCCCACAGACAGTGAGGAGGATCGCTCTATGTTTAGCAGCGCTCTCTTCCCCATCTAACTCATTGGCCACGAAGTATTGGTTGAGTCGCTCCACAAAAGTTTCCCAATCATCTCCCTCCGAAAATTTCTCCAGGTTGCCCACTGTTGTCTGCATCTTTGGGTTCACTATCTGTATCTCGTCGCCAGTTGTTGTATATGGAGAAAGAGTCAGACTGAACACTGTGAACTCAAAGTAAAGTGTGACCTTAGTCTTTATTGCAGGTCTCCGGAGTGCCTCTTCAACCTGTGAAGCCTTCTTAAATACCTGTGCTCCTAAGGGATTATGGGATCCCTTGGGACTCCGGGGAATGAGCCCTCTGGTGGCTGTACGGAGTAAATACAAGTCCACATATATAACAGTAGGACGTTCTGCTCTGCATGGCTTACCCACCCTGCGCTCCCCTCAACCGATGGGTGCAGTTATTCACTGCTAAGGAGTTCTAATGCATTAGTTAATCTTCCAGCTAATTGAAAGCGTTGCAGTTTAAATCGAAAAGGGACTGCAGTTAGCTCTGACTAGGCATGCGAGGAAGATCAGCAGGCACCAGAGCTGGATCATCTGCACCTACCATTAGAACTCTGTTCTACACGGGTGTCTTCACATTATTAATCTTTCCAAGGACCAATTATGTAGTTATGGTAGATTTTCATTGGTGAAGAACAAAAACAACGGCAAACAACAACTTGCATTTATATAGCGGGAGCACATGGAAACCAAGTGCGGAAGGAGCATACGACAAATCAAGCACCCCACCCACCCATCCATGCAACCATCACCTACCCCACCTCTGACAGAGACTGTAGGTCCTGCATTGGTCTCATCAGTCACCTGAGAACTCATATTAGTGTGGAAGCAAGTCATCCTCGACTCCGTGGGACTGCCTAAGAAGAAGTGAATGTAGTAAAACATCTAAAAACATAGAAACATAGAAAATAGGTGCTGGAGTAGGCCATTTGGCCCTTCGAGCCTGCACCACCATTCAATAAGATCATGGCTGACCATTCACCTCAGTACCCCTTTCCTGCTTTCTCTCCATACCCCTTGATCCCTTTAGCTGTAAGGGCCATATCTAACTCCCTCTTGAATATATCCAATGAACTGGCATCAACAACTCTCTGTGGTAAGGAATTCCACAGGTTAACAACTCTCTGAGTGAAGAGGTTTCTCCTCATCTCAGTCCTAAATGGCTTACCCCTTATCCTTAGACTATGTCTCCTGGTTCTGGACTTCCCCAACATCGGGAACATTCTTCTTGCATCTAACCTGTCCAGTCCCGTCAGAATGTTATATGTTTCTATGAGATCTCCTCTTATCCTTCTAAACTCCAGTGAATACAGGCCCAGTCGATCCAGTCTCTCCTCATATGTCAGTCCTGCCATCCCGGGAATCAGTCTGGTGAACCTTCACTGCACTCCCTCAATAGGAAGAACGTCCTTCCTCAGGTTAGGAAACCAAAACTGAACACAATATTCCAGGTGAGGCCTCACCAAGGCCCTGTACAACTGCAGTAAGACCTCCCTGCTCCTATACTCAAATCTCCTAGCTATGAAGGCCAACATGCCATTTGCCTTCTTCACCGCCTGCTGTACCTGCATGCCAACCTTCAATGACTGATGTACCATGACACCCAAGTCTCGTTGCACCTCCCCTTTTCCTAATCTGCCGCCATTCAGATAATATTCTGCCTTCGTGTTTTTGCCCCCAAAGTGGATAAACTCACATTTATCCACATTATACTGCATCTGCCATGCATTTGCCCACTCACCTAACCTGTCCAAGTCACCCTGCAGCCTCTTAGCGTCTTCCTCACAGCTCACACTGCCGTCCAGCTTAGTGTCATCTGCAAACTTGGAGATATTACACTCAATTCCTTCATCTAAATCATTGATGTATGTTTTAAATAGCTGGGGTCTAGGAATCTATCATCAAACAAAATTTGACACCGAGCCACATAAAGAGATATTAGGACAGATGCCCAAAAGCTTGGTCAAAGAGGCGGGTTTTAAAGAGTTTCTTTAAGGAGGGAAGAGAGGCGGAGAGGCAAAGCGAGGGAATTCTAGAGCTCAGGGCCTCGGCAGTTGAAGGCATGGTCACCAAGTCGGCAAGAGGCCAGAATTGGAGGGGCACAGCGATCTCGGGGGGTTGTAGGGCTGGAGGAGATTACAGAGATAGGGAGGGGCGAGGCACCAGAGAGATTTAAAAACAAGGACTGGAATTTTAAAATCGAGGCGTTGTTGGACCAGGAGCCAATGTAGATCAGTGAGCACAATGGTGATGGGTAAACAGGAGTTGGTGCGAGTTGGGACACGGGCAGCATAGTTTTGGATGAGTTGAGGTTTATGGAGGGTGGAAGATGGGAGACCGGCATCTGTAGCTGCAATATACTGAAGAGGGTTCTTGTTCATTCCACTGGCACATTATGAAGTTAGCTGGACAACTGGGCAAGTGAATGCCCTCTCTCAGGAACATAGGGAGCAAGTGCTCATTTATCAGAGTAGTTCGAAACATGGAAGTCCAAAACAAAAAAAAACTAACAGCAACCATGTAGTCAGCTGGGCAGCAGGTTTCTGCAATGCTCAGCACTACCACAGGCTCCTCCCCCCACCTGTACACTGTGACTCAGCCAGTGCAACCCCTCAAGCTCTGTAACTAATCTCTGGGATGCGAGTAGCTGTGCTGGTGCTTGCGAGAGAGATGTAGGGTGCTGTGAGGTGCTGTCTTGCATTGGGCCAGTGGCGGTGCCAGCACAGGCTGCTCATCCAGGACTATACTGAGCAAGAAAGCAAGAGATGTATAATTCTGTCTCTAAGCGAGCCTGATTACGAGATAGTGTGTGTGATGTTTGTGTGGTTCTGCGTATGTCTGTATGTGAGCGAGTGAGGAAGTGAGTGAGGGAAAGAGTAAGGGACAGAGTGAGTGAGTGAGCGAGTGAGTGAGTGAGTGAAAGAGTGAGCGAGTGAGTGAGTGAGTAAAAAAGTGAGTGAGTGGGTGAATGAGCGAGTGAGTGAATGAGTGAGTGTGTGAAAGAGTAAGGGAAAGTGTGAGTGAAAGAGTGAGCGAGTGAGAGTGAGTGAGTGAATGAGTGAGAGTGTGAATGAAAGAGTAAGCGTGTGAGTGCGTGAGTGAGCAAGTGAATTAGTGAGCAAGTGAGTGAGTGAGTAAATGAAAGAGTGAGTGAGTGAATGAAAGTGCGATGAGTGACTGCAAGAGTGAGTGTTTGAGTGAGTGAGTGAGTGAGTGAGTGAAAGAGTGAGTGTGAATGAAAGTGTGAGTGAGTGAGTGACTGCAAGAGTGAGTGAGTGTGTGAGTGAGCGAGTGAATGGGTGGGTGGGCGAATGAGGTGAGTGAGTGAGGTGAGTGGATGGGTGAGTGTGTATGAGTGAATGAGTGTGTGTGAGCGAATGAGTGAGTGGGTGAGTGAAGTAAAAGAGAAACTAGCAGAGGCCTCAACCATAATTTTCCAGTTCTCTTTGGATTTGGGCATGGTGCCGGAGGACTGGAGGACTGCTAATGTAGTACCCTTGTTTAAGAAGGGAGAAAGGGATAGGCCGAGTAATTACAGGCCTGTCAGCCTAATCTCAGTGGTGGGAAAATTATTGGAAAAAATCCTGAAAGACAGGATAAATCTACATTTAGAAAGGCAAGGATTAATTAGGGACAGTCAGCATGGATTTGTTAAGGGAAGATCGTGTTTAACGAACCTGATTGAATTTTTTGAGGAGATAACCAAGAGGGTCGATGAGGGTAGTGCGTACGATGTAGTGTATATGGACTTTAACAAAGCTTTTGATAAGGTCCCACATGGTAGACTGGTCACGAAGGTTAAAGCCCATGGGATCCAGGGCAGAGTGGCAAGTTGGATCCAAAATTGGCTTAGAGGTAGGAAGCAAAGGGTAATGGTCGACAGATGTTTTTGTGACTTGTAGAGGGGCAAAATTCGTGGGAAACCCCCCCAGTGTTTGGACTCATTGGAAAGAACATTTAATTTGGAACTATCTACCGGAAAGTTTGAAATCCTAAAGTGCACATGGAAGAAACTATGAACTTTAATCGAATTTGGGATTTTACAAAGCAGATTGAACCTGTGTGGGCAGGGCTAAGGAACTATCCCTCAAAGAAGCCAGTTTGATTATTGAAACTGCCTGAGGCATTGAGACTAAAGTAAATTGTCTGGAAAATGGATACTCGAAAACCCTTCTCCATAAGAGACATTAACATTGCAACAATTAACTCAGAGATGGCCAGCCATCAACCTGAACCTGGAAAGCCATTTTCAGCCTATGCATAAAAACAAAAAGCCCACTCCAGCCTGCATGCAAAAACCAAGCACAAAGAACATTGTGATTACCAAGCTAATATTTCCATCAAGAAACAGATTTAGAAGATCAACCCACCCGAGACATATTAACTTTTAACGAACCCGCCAAAATATTACAAAGAAATGTCGAGACTGCCAAAATTAAACAAAGAATTTTGGTCTGATTTGGTGCAAAGATTAGGACAGCTCCTACAGTATAACTGGCCCCTGTTTTAACAAAAGGTGTGCTATACTATGCCTATGCCATCAAGAAGGGAGAGAAACCAACGCGACAGTTGTAAACTAACTTCTCCAGCCTCGACGTCCTGAAATCGAAAAGAATGGAAGAACATCACCATCAACCGACCACAGCCAACGTGGTACCACTAAAAACCACCGCGAGCGACCAACCTTGAAACAAAACTTCACAACGAAGAAACCGAAGAATTGAAAGTTTCCACCCTACAACCTAGGCCTGACTACCAACAGGTGAAAACGTTTCCTAAAAGGACTTTGAAACCTATTTCTAACGAAAGAAAACGGGTACTTACCCCATAAATCCAAAATGCGCCCTACCACATCAGTGGACTCAACCCAACTGAAGACTGCGCAGTAAGAAGTCCTCTCCAATGATCGGGGTATGGCAAGCAGAACCTACAGAATCCAACAAACCCCGAAACTGCGAACTACCGCTAACTGACCAGAAAGGATTGGTAAGCATAGTCCCTGTCTGCCCTGGAGTCTAACCTAGCCAGTATTAGGTATTTGGGAGGTGGGAGGTGTAATTTTCACTGCAACCCCTTTGAATGTGTGATCCACTGTTCTTTATTAGTGTAATTATAAGTGTGACATTGTATTTTCTTATCCTTAATAAAATCAAAGTTCTTTTGCACGAAACCAGTGGTCTTTTGCACTTTATCACATCCCCCAAATAAATCCAGAGTCTAGAACCCAAGGGAGTGGGAGCGATTCGAACCGCTCAAGTAGGTCAGAGGTGAACCCCGGGACCACCCCTTACAGACTGGAAGGATGTTTCCAGTGGGGTGCCGCAGGGCTTAGTACTGGGTCCCTTGCTTTTTGTGGTATACAGCAATGATCTAGATTTGAATATAGGGAGTGTCATGTATGTAACCTTCATGTAACTGTAACCTTCATGTAACAACACTGCATATTGTACACACCTAAGAAATGCACACCTTGCTCTCAGGGGGTGAACTTGTGGGAGACACTCCTCACCTGGTCATCCAGGTATTTAAAGGGAGGTCCCACGCAGGGTCATCACTTCTTGGTCCTGTGAATAAAGGTTAGGGTCACAGAGTGACCTTGTCTGCAGAATGTGCCTTGTGTGAATTCATACTAGCGTGTAAGGACACAACATTTGGCGACGAGAAACGGGAATCAACGACTCACGAGAATGCCCACCAGAAGCACAGAGGAACGGTACTGTGTTGGTGAGGACTGGGACGATTTCGTTGAGAGGCTCCAGCAGAGCTTTGTCACGAAGGACTGGCTGGGAGAGGCAGTGGCTGACAAGCGAAGGGCGCATCTACTGACCAGCTATGGACCTAAGACGTACGTGCTGATGAAAGACATGCTCGCACCCGAGAAGCCAGCGGACAAAACCTTTGAGGAGCTCAACAAACTGATCGGTGAGCACCACAAACTGGCGAGCAGTATATACATGGCCCGACACCGATTCTATACGCACGGTGCAAGGGTCAAGGATGTCTCGGAGCGGGTGCAGGACATTCTGAAATGGGAGGGAGAACAGCCAGTTGTCGTGGTGCACATTGGTACCAACGACATAGGTAAAAAAAGGGATGAGGTCCTACGAAAAGAATTTAAGGAGCTAGGAGCTAAATTAAAAAGTAGGACCTCAAAAGTAGTAATCTCGGGATTGCTACCAGTGCCACGTGCTAGTCAGAGTAGGAATCGCAGGATAGCGCAGATGAATACATGGCTTGAGCAGTGGTGCAGCAGGGAGGGATTCAAATTCTTGGGGCATTGGAACCGGTTCTGGGGGAGGTGGGACCAGTACAAACCGGACGGTCTGCACCTGGGCAGGACCGGAACCAATGTCCTAGGGGGAGTGTTTGCTAGTGCTGTTGGGGAAGAGTTAAACTAATATTGCAGGGGGATGGGAACCTATGCAGGGAGACAGAGGGAGACAAAAATGAGGCAAAAGCAAAAGACAGAAAGGAGATGAGGAAAAGTGGAGGGCAGAGAAACCCAAGGCAAAGAACAAAAAGGGCCACTGTACAGCAAAATTCTAGAAGGACAAAGGGTGTTAAAAAAGCAAGCCTGAAGGCTTTGTGTCTTAATGCAAGGAGTATCCGCAATAAGGTGGATGAATTAACTGTGCAAATAGATGTTAACAAATATGATGTGATTGGGATTACGGAGACGTGGCTCCAGGATGATCAGGGCTGGGAACTCAACATCCAGGGGTATTCAACATTCAGGAAGGATAGAATAAAAGGAAAAGGAGGTGGGGTAGCATTGCTGGTTAAAGAGGAGATTAATGCAATAGTTAGGAAAGACATTAGCTTGGATGATGTGGAATCTATATGGGTAGAGCTGCAGAACACTAAAGGGCAAAAATCGTTAGTGGGAGTTGTGTACAGACCTCCAAACAGTAGTAGTGATGTTGGGGAGGGCATCAAACAGGAAATTAGGAGTGCATGCAATAAAGGTGCAGCAGTTATAATGGGTGACTTTAATATGCACATAGATTGGGCTAGCCAAACTGGAAGCAATACGGTGGAGGAGGATTTCCTGGAGTGCATAAGGGATGGTTTTCTAGACCAATATGTCGAGGAACCAACTCGGGGGGAGGCCATCTTAGACTGGGTGTTGTGTAATGAGAGAGGATTAATTAGCAATCTCATTGTGCGAGGCCCCTTGGGGAAGAGTGACCATAATATGGTGGAATTCTGCATTAGGATGGAGAATGAAACAGTTAATTCAGAGACCATGGTCCAGAACTTAAAGAAGGGTAACTTTGAAGGTATGAGGCATGAATTGGCTAAGATAGATTGGCTAATGATACTTAAGGGGTTGACTGTGGATGGGCAATGGCAGACATTTAGAGACCGCATGGATGAATTACAACAATTGTACATTCATGTCTGGCGTAAAAATAAAAAAGGGAAGGTGGCTCAACCGTGGCTATCAAGGGAAATCAGGGATAGTATTAAAGCCAAGGAAATGGCATGCAAATTGGCCAGAAATAGCAGCGAACCTGGGGACTGGGAGAAATTTAGAACTCAGCAGAGGAGGACAAAGGGTTTGATTAGGGCAGGGAAAATGGAGTACGAGAAGAAGCTTGCAGGGAACATTAAGGCGGATTGCAAAAGTTTCTATAGGTATGTAAAGAGAAAAAGGTTAGTAAAGACAAACGTAGGTCCCCTGCAGTCAGAATCAGGGGAAGTCATAACGGGGAACAAAGAAATGGCAGACCAATTGAACAAGTACTTTGGTTCAGTATTCACTAAGGATAACACAAACAACTTTCTGGATATAAAAGTGGTCAGAGGGTCTAGTAAGGAGGAGGAACTGAGGGAAATCTTTATTAGTCGGGAAATCGTGTTGGGGAAATTGATGGGATTGAAGGCCGATAAATCCCCAGGGCCTGATGGACTGCATCCCAGAGTACTTAAGGAGGTGGCCTTGGAAATAGCGGATGCATTGACAGTCATTTTCCAACATTCCATTGACTCTGGATCAGTTCCTATCGAGTGGAGGGTAGCCAATGTAACCCCACTTTTTAAAAAAGGAGGGAGAGAGAAAGCAGGGAATTATAGACCGGTCAGCCTGACCTCAGTAGTGGGTAAAATGATGGAATAAATTATTAAGGATGTCATAGCAGCGCATTTGGAAAATGGTGACATGATAGGTCCAAGTCAGCATGGATTTGTGAAAGGGTCATGCTTGACAAATCTTCTGGAATTTTTTGAGGATGTTTCCAATAAAGTGGACAAGGGAGTACCAGTTGATGTGGTATATTTGGACTTTCAGAAGGCTTTCGACAAGGTCCCACACAGGAGATTAATGTGCAAAGTTAAAGCACATGGGATTGGGGGTAGTGTGCTGACGTGGATTGAGAACTGGTTGTCAGACAGGAAGCAAAGAGTAGGAGTAAATGGGTACTTTTCGGAATGGCAGGCAGTGACTAGTGGGGTACCGCAGGGTTCTGTGCTGGGGCCCCAGCTGTTTACATTGTACATTAATGATTTAGACGAGGGGATTAAATGTAGTATCTCCAAATTTGCGGATGACACTAAGTTGGGTGGCAGTGTGAGCTGTGAGGAGGATGCTATGAGGCTGCAGAGTGACTTGGATAGGTTAGGTGAGTGGGCAAATGCGTGGCAGATGAAGTATAATGTGGATAAATGTGAGGTTATCCACTTTGGTGGTAAAAACAGAGAGACAGACTATTATCTGAATGGTGACAGATTAGGGAAAGGGAAGGTGCAACGAGACCTGGGTGTCATGGTACATCAGTCATTGAAGGTTGGCATGCAGGTACAGCAGGCGGTTAAGAAAGCAAATGGCATGTTGGCCTTCATAGCGAGGGGATTTGAGTACAGGGGCAGGGAGGTGTTGCTACAGTTGTACAGGGCCTTGGTGAGGCCACACCTGGAGTATTGTGTACAGTTTTGGTCTCCTAACTTGAGGAAGGATATTCTTGCTATTGAGGGAGTGCAGCGAAGATTCACCAGACTGATTCCTGGGATGGTGGGACTGACCTATCAAGAAAGACTGGATCAACTGGGCTTGTATTCACTGGAGTTCAGAAGAGTGAGAGGGGACCTCATAGAAACGTTTAAAATTCTGACGGGTTTGGACAGGTTGGATGCAGGAAGAATGTTCCCAAAGTTGGGGAAGTCCAGAACCAGGGGTCACAGTCTAAGGATAAGGGGTAAGCCATTTAGGACCGAGATAAGGAGAAACTTCTTCACCCAGAGAGCGGTGAACCTGTGGAATTCTCTACCACAGAAAGTAGTTGAGGCCAATTCACTAAATATATTCAAAAGGGAGTTAGATGAAGTCCTTACTACTCGGGGAATCAAGGGGTATGGCATGAAAGCAGGAAGGGGGTACTGAAGTTTCATGTTCAGCCATGAACTCATTGAATGGCGATGCAGGCTAGAAGGGCTGAATGGCCTGCTCCTGCACCTATTTTCTATGTTTCTATGTTTCTATGACGTCGGGAAGGGCAGAGCATACCGGACTTCGTTGTGGACCTTCGGCGCTTGGCCAGCCTCTGTAAGTACACAGACGTCTGCAGGGGGGAGATGTTACGGGATTTCTTCATTGAGGGCATTGGTCATGCCGGAATTTTTAGAAAGCTAATTGAGACCAAGGACTTGACCTTGGAAGCAGCGGATGGCTCAAACCTTCATGGCGGGGGAGGAGGAAACCAAGATCATATACGCGCACAACTCTGCTTTCAACATGGCGATGGATCAGGGAGTTAACATTGTAAACGCGACTCAGAACCCCACAGGGAGGCAAGGGCAATTCGACACCACCCAGGCAGTAACAGACTCTAGAGTGAGTCCTCAACAGAGACAATGGGAGGTTTAATGGACATTTACGCCATCACAAGGGACAATACGTCCCGGGATGGGGCCATTGACACCCACTAACAGAATGCTCAAGAGTAATCAAAGAGACAATTAGAGAGGAATACCTGGTAACAGCTCTTTTGTTCACAACAATCTCAGCTCATGCTGGAGGTGCGGGGGCAGACATGCTGCAAAAACCTGCAGGTTTCAACAATTCATCTGCAGAAATTGTAACTTCAGTGAACATTTAGCCAGAATGTGCAGGAAGCCTGCAGCGAGGCTAATTTACGAGGCAGATGAACCACAAGAGGGGTCTGCAAGGCAGGGTTATGCTTAGGACACAGCAATGGATGCTGAAGTTCAGCGGGTTCAGGTGGCAAACATCCACAGCTCATATACAAAAACGCCACCCATGATGATGAAAGTACTTTTAAACGGCATTCCGGTATGCATGGAGCTGGACACAGGGGCCAGCCAGTCACTTATGAGTGTCCAACAATTCGAGAAACTGTGGCCACTCAGAGCTAGCAGACCCAAACTAGAACGCATTGACACGCAATTACGGACGTACACCAAAGAGATCATCCCAGTACTAGGCAGTGCAATGTTGGTGGTCACACATAATGGATTAGAAAACCAGCTGCCACTCTGGATTGTCCCTAGAAATGGTCCCGCGCTTTTGGGGAAGAGCTGGCTAGCCGAGATAAACTGGAAATGGCGGGATGTGCACACCATTTCATCTGTGGAGCGAAGTTCATGCTCACAGGTCCTACAGAAATTTGAGCCACTATTTCAACCTGGTGTCGAGACTTTCAAAGGTACCTAAGTAGTGATACATATCACCCCGAACGCCAGACCATGCACCACAAAGCCAGAGCTGTACTGTATGTGATGCGGGAGAAAATTAAGAGTGAGTTGGACAGGTTGCTAAGAGAGGGCATAAGAGAAGGCTACTATCAACCGAGTGTCACTACAAGACCAATACCCGCTTCTGAGAGTGGAGGATCTTTTTGCCACGCTGGCAGGCGGCAAGCTGTTCACCAAGTTGGACCTCACTTCAGCCTACATGACCCAGGAACTGGCTGAAGAATCCAAGCTACTGACCACCATCACCACGAACAAGGGGCTGTTTGTCTACAACAGGTGTCCGTTTGGCATTCATTCAGCAGCCGCTATCTTTCAAAGGAACACGGAAAGCCTGCTAAAATCCATCCCCGGAACAATCGTATTTCAGGACGACATCCTTATCACGGGTCGAGACACCGAGGAACACCTCCACAACCTGGAAGAGATGCTACACCGACTGGACCGGGTAGGCCAGCGACTAAAGAAGTCCAAGTGTGTGTATTTGGCCCCAGAGGTCGAGTTTTTGGGCAGGAGGGTCGCCGCTGACGGGATTCAGCCTACCGAATCCAAAACGGAGACAATCCGTCGTGCGCCCAGGCCCGGCAACACATCGGAGTTGCGTTCATTTCTGGGACTCTTGAATTATTTCAGGAACTTTCTGCCGAACTTAAGCACATTGTTGAAGCCACTACACGTGCTCCTGCGTAAGGGTTGCGATTGGTTTTGGGGAGACTGTCAGGAACGGGCTTTCAATCGGGCGCGGAAACTGCTTTGTTCTAATAAGTTGTTGACCCTGTACAACCCCTGTAAGAAATTGGTTCTGACATGTGATGCATCATCCTATGGGGTTGGGTGCGTGTTGCAGCAGAGTAATGATGAGGGCCAACTACAACCTGTGGCTTATGCCTCCAGGTCGCTCTCCCAAGCAGAAAGGGGATATGGGATGGTTGAAAAGGAAGCACTCGCATGTGTCTATGGGGTGAAAAAGATGCACCAGTACCTTTTTGGCAGAAGGTTCAAATTAGAAATGGACCACAAGCCGTTAACAGCCCTGTTGTCAGACAGCAAAGCTGTCAATGCCAATGCGTCAGCTCGCATACAGCGATGGGCTCTCACGCTGGCTGCGTATGACTACACCATACGGCACCGGCCAGGCACTAAAAATTGCGCTGATGCGCTCAGCAGGCTTTCACTGACCACCACTGAGGAGGCAGCGCAGCAAAGCGCTGAGATGGTCATAGCTGTCGATGCTTTTGACAGCGCAGGCTCCCCCATCACAGCCCGCCAGATCAAAATCTGGACCAACAGAGATCCCCTCCTATTCTTGATTAAGAAATATGTCCTGACTGGGGATTGGGTGCCTGCACACGGAGCATGCCCTGAGGAGGTCAGACCATTTCACAGCCGGATGGATGAGCTCTCCATCCAAGCCGACTGCCTACTATGGGGCAGCCGGGTAGTCATGCCCCAGAAGGGAAGGGAAGCATTCATCAGGGAACTCCACAGCGAGCACCCAGGCATTGTGCTAATGAAGGCCATTGCCCGGTCACATGTATGGTGGCCGGGAATTGATTCAACTGGAACACTGTGTTCGCAGGTTCACGACATGTGCCCAGCTGGGCAATGCCCCCAGGGAGGCCCCACTCAGCCCGTGGACCAGGCCCACCAGGCCATGGTCACGTATTCACGTAGACTACGCGGGCCCGTTCATGGGAAAAATGTTCTTCATTGTTGTTGATGCGTACTCGAAATGGATCGAGTGCATCATATTGAATTCGTGCACGACATCCACCACTGTGGAGAGTTTGCATGCGGTCTTTGCGACCCACAGCTTGCCGGACATCCTGGTTAGCGACAATGGCCCGTGCTTCACTAGCTGTGAATTCCGGGAGTTCATGTCGGGTAATGGCATCAAACATGTCAGGACAGCACCGTTCAAGCCGGCTTCCAATGGCCAGGCGGAACATGCTGTCCAAATCATAAAACAAGGCATGCTCCGGATTGAAGGACCCTCCTTTCAATGCCGCCTATCGTGCCTCCTGCTGGCCTATAGGTCCCGACCGCATTCGCTCATGGGAGTCCCGCCCGCGGAACTACTCATGAAACGTACACTTAAAACTCGCCTGTCCCTCATTCATCCAGTCCTGTCAGACATTGTTGAGGGCAAGTGCCAGTCCCAAAATGAGTGTCATGACCGTAACTCAAAGGAGAGATGTATAGAAATCGATGACCCTGTATTTGTTCTTAATCACGCTTTGGGGCCCAAGTGGCTTGAGGGTACTGTAATTGGTAAAGAGGGGAATAGGGTCAGAGTAGTCAGGCTTAACAATGGACAGATATGCCGCAAGCATCTGGACCAAGTAAAAAAAAGGTTCAGCATGGACACTGAGGAACCTGAGGAAGATCATGAGATGCTGCCCACACCACCGCCAGTGAACGAGCAAAAAGAACATTCAGCAGCATGCACAGTTCTTGCGGCCAGCCCGGACAAGCCGGAATCACCACAGGTGACAGAGACGCATGCTAAGGCTCAACAACCAGAGCCCCAACTACGGCGCTCCACGAGAGAGCGTCGACCTCCTGAAAGACTTAATCTTTGACCCCATAAGACTTGGGGGGGCGGGGGGGGGAAGGTGATGTCATGTATGTAACCTTCATGTAACAACATTGCATACTGTACACACCTAAGAAATGCACACCTTGACACCTTGACCACAGGGGGTGAACTTGTGGGAGACACTCCTCACCTGGTCATCCAGGTATATAAAGGGAGGTCCCACGCAGGGTCATCACTTCTTGGTCCTGTGAATAAAGGTTAGGGTCACAGAGTGACCTTGTCTGCAGAATGTGCCTTGTGTGAATTCATAGCAGTGTGTAAGGACACAACAGGGAGTAGGATTAAGAAGTTTGCAGATGACACTAAAATTGTCTTTGTGGTTGATAATGAAGAGGAAAGTCATGGACTGCAGGAGGATATCAATCTACTGGTCAAGTGGGCAGAACAGTGGCAAATGGAATTTAATTCGGAGAAGTGTGAGTTAATGCACTTGGGGAGGGCTAATAAGGAAAGGGTATACACATTAAACGGTAGGCCACTTAAAAATGTAGATGAACAAAGGGGCCTTGGAGTGCTTGTCTACAGATCCCTGAAAGTAGCAGGCCAAGTGGATAAGGTAGTTAAGAAGGCATACGGAATGCTTGCCTTTATTGGCTGAGGCATAGAATACAAGACTAGGGGGTTATGCTTAAATTGTATAATACTCTGGTTAGGCCACAGCTGCAGTTCTGGTCACCATATTATAGGAAGGATGTGATTGCACTAGAGAGGGTGCAGATGAGATTTACTAGGATGCTGCCTGGAATGGAGAATCTTAGTTATGAGGACAGTTTGGAAAGGCTGGGTTTGTTCTCATTGGATCAGAGGGGGCTGAGAAGAGACCTCATTGAGGTGTATAACATTTTGAGGGTCCTGGATATAATGGATAGTAAGGGCCTATTTCTCTTGGTGGAGGGGTCAATTATCAGGGGACATCGTTTTAAGGTGGTTGATGGAAGGTTTAGAGGGGATTTGAGGGGAGGCTTCTTCACACAGCAGATTGTGGGGGTCTGGAACTTATTGCCTGGAAGGGTAGTGGATGCAGAAACCCTCACCACATTTAAGAGGTGCTTCGATGGGCACTTGAAGTGGCATAACCTGCAGGGTTACGGACCAAGGGCTGGTAAGTGGGATTAGACAGGATAACCTCTTGTTGGCTGGCGCAGATATGATGGTAAGTACTGCAGGGAATCGAATAGGGCCAGGGTGATCTCCTGGATCAGTTTCAATCGCCTGGATGGGTTGGAGAGGAATTTTTCCCAGATTTTTTTCCCCAATTGGCCTGGGTTTTTATCTGGTTTTTTGCCTCTCTCAGGAGATCACATGGATTTTTTTGGCCGGCGTGGACACAATGGGCCGAAATAGCCTTCTTCTGCGCTATAGATTTCTATGTTTCTCTGTGAATGAGTGAAAAAGTGAGTGAGTGAAAATGAGTGAGTGAGTGAATGAGTTAAAGAGTGAGTGAGTGAGTAGGTGAGTGAGTGCCTAAGTGAGGTGAGTGAATGAATAAGTGAGTGGATGAGTGAGTGAGTGGGTGAGTGAGTGAGGTGCGTGAGTGAATGAGTGAGTGAATGACTGAGTGAGTGTTTGAGTGAGTGGGTGAGTAAGTGAGAGCAAGTGAGTGAGTGTGAGCGAGTGAGTGCCTGAGTGCATGAGTGAGTGAGTGAGTGTGAGCGAGTGTGTGAGTGAGTGAGTATGTGAGTGAGTGAGTGAGTGCCTGAGTGAGTGCATGAGTGAGGTGAGTGAGCGAGTGAGTATGAGCGAGTGTGTGAGTGAGTGAGTAGGTGAGAAGGAGAAAAGACAAACTAGAGCAGGATGGTAGCAGTCTTGAGTTTGGTATAGGCCTCCAGCTTAGCCTTGTCCTACTCCCTCGATGTTTTTCTAAGGAATGCTTTTCAATGATGGCCTTCTCGAAGGGAGTTGAGGGCTTGTAATTTCTGGCTCCTGCTCCAGTTCTAGTGTAGTGGATGTTATCTTGAGCTACAGGCAGAAAAGTAGCTTTGAGGCAGTGTAAGTTGAAGGAAAACTTACATCAAGAAGGACGTCCAATCTGCACTTAACTGGAAGTGGTTTCATCCCTTTAAACCCTGGCTGCAGCCCTTTAAGAGCTGCTACCACCCAAATGTTCTGTTTCCCCACACAGCTTCCAATGTGAGACCTAATGCCAGCCAGGAGCTTCCCATGCATATGATACGAGATCCAGGGCGGTGCGGGGGGGAGTGACCATAAAATCTATCCCATAGTTTGAGCTATAGATCCTGAGATATCCTACCTTAAAATTGCATTCCCTTGCTGAAATTAAAGGAAGAATCTGCATTTATCGAGCTGCTTTTATAACTTCAAGATGTCCCAAAGAGCTTCACAGTCAAAGAATTACTTTCAAAAGTATAGTCACTGATTTTGCAAGCAAACACAGCAGCCAATTTGCACATAGCAAGCTCCCACAAACAGCAATGAGATAAATGACTAGATAATCTGCTGTTCTTAGCGATATTAGTTGAGGGATAAATTTGGCCAGGACACCTGGGAGAACGCTCTTGCTCTTCAACATAGTGCCATGGGATCTTTTATATCCCCCTGAGAGGGCAGATGGGCCCTCGGTTTAACGTCTCAGCACTGCACTGGAGTGTCAAGTCTCTGGACTAGGACTTGAACCCACAATTTTCTGATTCAGAGGTGACAGAGCTATAACTGAGCCAAGACTGATGCTATAAATTAGTTTTAATGAACACAAAATTGTACTGAGGTTGTGCCCAAATTCCTGATGTTACTCTGCACTAGCACCGTGAGTTGCTGTTCTGTGACATCCCTCCAACACAGCTAGCCAAAAATCTGGCTTTTTCCTCTGTTTTTCTCATTCTCGGTTTACTTGTATGTGCCTTACCCTTTCTCGCTCTGTGCGTGTTCTCTCTTTCTCTCTCCTCTCTCATCTCCTCCCTTGTTTTACTCTTTCTCTCTTGCGTCCATCTCTATAATCACTCCTTTACTCTCTGACCACACTTGGTGGCAATTAAACCCGTGCATGGTGTGTTAATACATGACTGTGCACCTAGCTCGCGACGTGTGGCATCGTGACATCTTAAATCATAGGAACCAAACTGAGGCCTAGCAAGCAGTGTCAAGGCTTGGTGCGGCACTGTGTGTCTGAATGGTTGGCAGGGCAGCGTGCAGACAGGTGAATGAACCTCCTTCCCTTGTGTTCAGATAAGGGTAGGAACAGCATGTGCAGTTCGCACTGTTTACACCATATAAACCCTCCAACCTCAGGCAAGTGCCTCGTCCAAAAAAGGTTTAGTGACACTGAAATGGGGAAATCTTTGTGCGATTCTTGCTAAATCCTATCCCTGCCCTCTCAGGATTCTGGGGGGAAAAAACCTAGAATCATGAGGCTTAGCGCAGCAGCACAGACATTGCAACATGGTGCAGTATGGACACCAAGTCGGGAGACCTCTCTGCTGAACAAATATACTTCCCTCTTAACACGGAGGGTTGTCAGTGTTGTGTATCTGTAAAACATGCACTCCCATGTTCCGCCACCAGGGAGCGCATCCCCTGAAGTCCCAAGGGCACTGTATATAAGCCAGCCCCTAAGGCCTGTTACTCACTCTGGAGTGTCTTAAGAAAGACTGAGGTCACTGTTACTTTAACCTCCCTGTGTGCAGTCTCATCTGTGTTAGGAACACAACAGTCAGCGCGGTACATTGTCTTACAGATCACCTGAGTAGCAGCATTTCTTTTAACTATCGCTGACAGGCAGCGGCATCAAGCCCATCTTCTTTTTTTTTAACAATTTTAACTTAGCGACTTCTGGACTTCACTGGCTTGCTTTGGACAGCGGTCCGTCGATACTCCATGCCGGCCCCATCCTGCTCATGTCAGCTTTATCCTTCCATGGGACCTCTGACCCTGGTGTCCCTACTATTGTATCCCATTAACTACCACATTTAAACAAGCCTCTGTAACCTGAGCTTTTCCCCTGTCCACTCACGTGCACACTTGGGCTCCCGCTCTGGACCCGAGCCATTCAATACTTTTCCACTTCTCCCCCTCTTTCCTTTTCTCTCTATTTCTCCCTGACCGTTCTCCCCTGTCGTCATGCCTCCTTTCATCTCTCCTCTCTTGGACACTCTGCCCTCCCAAATCCTTACCCCAACACTTCATTACTCATCCCTGATTATAATCGCTCAACCATTGGTGGCCGTGTCTTCTGTTACCTGGGCCCCAAGCTCTGGAACTCCCTGCCTAAACCTCCCCGCCTCTCTTTCCTCCTTCAAGAAGCTCCTTAAAACCTACCTCTTTTATTCACCTGTGCTAATTTCGATTTATGTGGCTCGGTGTCAATTTTTTTCAATTTCGTAATACTCCTGTGAAGCGCCTTGGGACGTCTCACTACGTTAAAGGCGCTATATGAATACAAGTTGTTGTTAACTTTTGATCCTGCTGCTGTAACCACGTCAGGTTTGTCCTTGGGAGCTGTGTCGCTGCTCTCTTCTGATAACTCACGGCCGACGACGAGAGTCAACTGAGAGGTGCCTCCTCTTTATCAGCTGCTCCATTTGCAGCCTCTGGCACGATCATGCAAAGCACAACGAGCTTTTGGTCAACGGGACTTTAAACAGTGGAGTAAATTGAGGCATCTCGCTGGTGCTGGGGGCGGCGGATCAAGGTCGCAACCTCTATCTTGTCACAAACTATATCTAGATTTGGTTCTTTGCCTACTCCATTCTTTATCTTGTGCTGTTTGCTGTGCCTCTAAAGTCTGGCGTCGTCATGGTAACATGCGATACTTTGCCCTGTTTATACACAGTGGAGGGCGCAATCACACTACTAGAAAAGATAAATGCAGATGCTGGAGGCCATTCAGCTTATCTAGCTCATCTTTGCATATGGTATCGATAACAACTTGCATTAATGTAACACCTTTAACACAGTAAAATGTCCCAAGGCACAACGGAGGAGCGTAACCAGGCAAATACTGACACCGAGCCAAGGAAGGAGACATTAGGACAGGTAACATTTGCACCACACAAGTGCCAGGCAATGGCCATCTCCAACAAGGAAGAGTCTAACCACCTTCCCTTCACATTCATTAGCATTACGATCACCGAATCCCCCACTATCAACATCCTGGGAGTCACTGTTGGCTAGAAATTTAACTGGACCAGCCATATAAATACTGTGGCAACAAGAGCAGGTCAGAGGCTGGGTATTCCGAGGCGAGTGTCTCACCTCGTGACTCCCCAAAGCCTTTCCACTATCTACAAGGCACAAGTCAGGAGTGTGATGGTATACTCTCCACTTGCCTGGATGAGTGCAGCTCCAACAACACTCAAGAAGCTCGACACCATCCAGGACAAAATAGCCCGCTTGATTGGCATCTCATCCACCACTTTAAACATTCACTCCCTCCATCACCAGTGCATCGTGGCTGCAGTCTGTACCATCAACAAAATGCACTGCATCAACACGCCTAGGCTTCTTCGACAGCACCTCCCAAACCCACGACCTCTACCACCTAGAAGGGCAAGGGCAGCAGGCGCATGGGAAAACCATCCTCTCCAAGTTCCCCTCCAAGTTGCACACCATCCTGGCTTGGAAATATATCGCCGTCCCTTCATCGTCGCTGGGTCAAAATCCTGGAATGCCCGATGTAAACAGCACTGTGGGAGTACCTTCACTACACAGACTGCAGTGGCTCAGGAAGAGGGCTCATCACTACCTTAGAAACGGCAAATATGGATGGGCAATAAATGTTGGCCTTGTCAGCAAGGCCCACATCCTGGGAATAATTAAAACATTTTAAATAACGAAAAGCTTGGTTAAAGAGATAGGTTTTAAGGGGCATTTTACAGGAGGAGAGCGAGGTAGAGAGGTGAAGCAGTTTATCCACAGCACCAATTGAACAACACTTGAATGACTCCAGAGATTTTGCCTCCATTACGTTACTCAGCAGACCGTTCCAGGTATTAATCAGCCTGAGTAAAGAAGTGTTTCCTGACATCAGTCCTGAATTTACCTTTTACCAGTTTTCCCCCCATCCCCTTGTCCTGACAGTTGTACTTTAACTTGAAGTTAACCTTTTCTATTCTACTTAATGTCCAATATATCGCTATAAGGTCTCTTTTTTTTTCCCCATCAGATTTTATGAATCGTTCCCTCAGAAATCCAAGCTTGGGCACTAGAAATCAGCTCTGTGGCTGTCTCTCTGTACCTCAGTGACCTGAATTGGACGCAGTATTCCAAGGTTCGGCCAACCAGAGCCCTGTAGCATGGCTAACAAGGGAAATTAGGGATAGTGTTAAATCCAAGGAAGAGGCATATAAATTGGCCAGAAAAAGCAGCAAACCTGAGGACTGGGAGAAATTTAGAATTCAGCAGAGGAGGACAAAGGGTTTAATTAAGAGGGGTTAAATAGAGTATGAGAGGAAGCTTGCCAGGAACATAAAAACTGACTGCAAAAGCTTCGATAGATATGTGAAGAGAAAAAGATTAGTGAAGACAAACGTAGGTCCCTTGCAGTCGGATTCAAGTGAATTTATAATGGGGAACAAAGAAATGGCAGACCAATTGAACAAATACTTTGGTTCTGTCTTCACGAAGGAAGACACAAATAACTTTCGGATGTACTAGGGGACCGAGGGTCTAGTGAGAAGGAGGAACTGAAGGATATCCTTATTAGGCGTGAAATTGTGTTAGGGAAATTGATGGGATTGAAGGCCGATAAATCCCCGGGGCCTGATAGTCTGCATCCCACAGTACTTAAGGAAGTGGCCATAGAAATAGTGGATGCATTGGTGATCATTTTCCAACAGTATATCGACTCTGGATCAGTTCCTATGGACTGGAGGGTAGCTAATGTAACACCACTTTTTTAAAAAGGAGGGAGAGAAAAAACAAGGAATTATAGACCGGTTAGCCTGACATCAGTAGTGGGGAAAATGTTGGAATCAATCATTAAGGATGAAATAGCAGCGCATTTGGAAAGCAGTGACAGGATCGGTCCAAGTCAGCATGGATTTATGAAAGGGAAATCATGCTTGACGAATCTTCTGGAGTTTTTTGAGGATGTAACTAGCAGAGTGGACAAGGGAGAACCAGTGGATGTGGTTTATTTGGACTTACAAAAGGCTTTTGACAAGGTCCCACACAATAGGTTAGTGTGCAAAATCAAAGCGCATGGTATTGGGGGTAATGTACTGATGTGGATAGAGAACTGGTTGGCAGACAGGAAGCAGTGAGTCGGGATAAACGGGTCCTTTTCAGAATGGCAGGCAGTGACTAGTGGAGTGCCGCAGGCTCAGTGCTGGGACCCCAGCTCTTTATAATATACATCAATGATTTAGATGAAGGAATTGAGTGTAATATCTCCAAGTTTGCAGATGACGCTAAACTGGGTGGCGGTGTGAGCTGTGAAGAGGACGCTAAGAGGCTACAGGGTGACTTGGACAGGTTAAGTGAGTGGGCAAATGCATGGCAGATGCAGTATAATGTGGATAAATGTGAGGTTATCCACTTTGGGGGCAAAAATACGAAGGCAGAAATATTACCTGAATGGTGGCAAATTAGGAAAAGGGGAGGTGCAACGAGATCTGGGTGTCATGGTTCATCAGTCATTGAAAGTTGGCATGCAGGTACAGCAGGAGGTGAAGAAGGCAAATGGTATGTTGGCCTTCATAGCTAGGGGATTTGAGTATAGGAGCAGGGAGGTCTGACTGCAGTTGTACAGGGCCTTGGTGAGACCTCACCTGGAATATTGTGTTCAGTTTTGGTCTCCTAATCTGAGGAAGGACGTTCTTGCTATTGAGGGAGTGCAGCGAAGGTTCACCAGACTGATTCCAGGGATGGCTGGACTGACATATGAGGAGAGACTGGATCAACTGGGCCTGGAGTTTAGAAGGATGAGAGGGGATCTCATAGAAACGTATAAGATTCTGACGGGACTGGACAGGTTAGATGCGGGAAGAATGTTCCCTATGTTGGGGAAGTCCAGAACCAGGGGACATAGTCTTAGGCTAAGAGGTAGGCCATTTAGGACTGAGATGAGGAGAAATTTCTTCACTCAGAGAGTTGTTAACCTGTGGAATTCCATGCCGTAGAGAGTTGTTGATGCCAGTTCATTGGATATATTCAAGAGGGAGTTCGATATGGCCCTTATGGCTAAAGAGATCAAGGGGTATGGAGAGAAAGCAGGAAAGGGGTACTGAGGGAATGATCAGCCATGATCTTATCGAATGGTGGTACAGGCTCGAAGGGCCGAATGGCCTACTCCTGCACCTATTTTCTATGTTTCTATGTATCGCTTCAGTGCCATGACCTCGGGGCTATGCACTCGACTGATATAGCCAAACAGCCGCGATCACCTCAAGTCCCACCGTCAGCGGCCACGGGTCAGAAAATCGGCCCACACCTCGCGATTGTCTGAAGCGAGATTTTGCGGGGATGGGGAGGTGAACTGAATGGGGTCATGCTTCATTTCGGTGGTATATTGAGGCAAAAAGGTGCCACGCTGAATTTCACAACTTCAGCACTCCCTGTGACACATCGTTCATTTAAAATGGGTGCATGACAGGATAAACAGGCCTGGCTAGCTTATTTTTAGTGAGCTTTTCTCTATTTGTGCATTCAAGGTTTTGCAAACTTTTATCCCCTTTATATTCTTGCCCTTCTGTTGAAGCCTTCAGTTTGCTCAGCTGCCCTTCGGAGCCTGGGTATTTCCCACCGGTACAAACTGGGGCTATCAGCATCGGGAGGAGGGGAATCTCTCTGATTGTCCCTGCAGTGCTAGGAGAGCAGGACCAATTTGTAAGGGTAAAAGGTCTTCATGTTCAACAAGATATCACGGAGGTGATAGCCATTTGCTGGCAATACCCATAGACCCGTGTTTACAGGCCATGCCATTCTACAGGTGTCAGCTGTGGCTCAGTGGGTAGTGCCCACCTCTGAGTCAGAAGGTCATTGGTTCAAGCCCTGCTTTGGAGACTTGAGCACATAATCCAGGCTGACGCTCCAGTGCAGTACTGAGGGTGCGCTGCACTGTCGGTGGGACCGTCTTTCGGATGATACGAAAGTATTTAAATTACTGTAAAGTGCTTTGGGATGTCCTGAGATCATGAAAGGTGCTACATAAATGCAAGTTCTTTCTGGTCAGTTCACGGAGATCTGCCCTTGGCATCTCCACTTCACTGCGTGGGCACTGACTGAACTGTGCCACCTGCAGAAGAACATAAGAACATAAGAATTAGGAGCAGGAATAGGCCATTCAACCCCTCGATCCTGCTCCGCCATTCAATAAGATCATGGCTGATCTTCTTGCTCAACTCCACTTTCCTGCACTATCCCCATATTCCTTGTACCCTTATTATCCAAAAATCTATCGATCTCTGTCTTGAATATGCTTAACGACTGAGCATCCACAGCCCTCTGGGCAGACAAGTCCTAAATAACCAACCCCTTATTCTGAGACTGTGACCCCTGGTTCTAGACTCCCCAGCCAGGGGAAACACCCTCCCTGCATCTACTCTGTCAAGCCCTGTAAGAATGTTGTATGTTTCAATCAGATCACCTCTCATTCTTCTAAACTCAAGGGAATAGAGGCCTAGTCTGCTCAATCTCCAGAGTGATTATTTGCACTAGTTTTTTTGAGCGTCCCTCTGCGCCTGCGTGCCCTGGACTCCGCCCCCAATGCCTATGCGCGCGCACCACCAACCCTGTCCTCCCGCGCATGCGCAGACTCCTTGAACCCGACACCAGAAGTTGGGCCTGTATAGTGAGCTGGAGCTGTGCCGCATGTGTCTAGCTTTTGGATTATCTTCAGGACTTTTGCCTAGAATATCGCTGTGATTATCTACACGAACATTCTTGTTGCCTTCTGTGGGAGAGAAAACATTGGAGATGGGAGAGAGACTGGAGAGGGGGAGAAAGACTGGGGAGGGGGAGCGAGAGAGACTGGGGGGGAGAAAAAGACTGGGGGGAGAAAGAGACGGGGGGGAGAAAAAGACTGGGGGGGGGAGAGAGAGACTGGGGGGGGGAGAGACTGGGGGAAAGAGAGAGACTGGGGGGAGAGAGAGAGACTGGGGAGAGAGAGAGACTGGGGGAGAGAGAGAGAGACTGGGGTGAGGGAGAGACTGGGGTGGAGAGAGAGAGAGAGAGAGAGAGACAGGGGGAGAAACTGGGGAGGGGGAGAGAGTGACAGGGAGCGGGTGAGAGAGACGGGGAGGGGGAGAGAGAGAGATGGGGGGAGAGAGAGACTGAGGAGAGAGTGAGAGAGTGAGAGAAAGTGGTGCAGAGAGAGCGAGAGAGACTGGGGGGGAGAAAGAGACGGGGAGGAGAAAGAGACTGTGGGGGAGAGAGAGACTGGGGGGGTGGAGAGATGGAGGCTGGGGGGAGAGATGGAGGCTGGGGGGAGAGATGGAGACTGGGGGGAGAGAGAGAGACTGGGGGGAGAGAGAGAGACTGGGGGAGAGAGATAGAGTGTGTGGGGTGAAAGAGACTGGGGGGTGAGAGAGAGACTGGGAGAGAGAGAGAGACTGGGGGAGCGAGAGAGAGACTGGGGGAGAGAGAGAGACTGGGGGAGTGAGAGAGAGACTGGGGTGAGAGAGAGAGACTGGGGGGGAAAGAGAGACTGGGGGAAGAGAGTGAAAGACTGGGGTGAGAGAGAGACTGGCGGGGTGAGAGAGAGAGACTGGGGGGGTGAGAGAGAGACTGGGGGTGAGAGAGAGACTGGGGGTGAGAGAGAGACTGGGGGTGAGAGACTGGGGGGGTGAGAGAGAGACTGGGGGTGAGAGAGAGACTGGGGAGAGAGAGAGACTGGGGGAGAGAGAGAGAGAGAGAAAGAGAGACGGGGGATAGAAACTGGGGAGGGGAAGAGAGAGACAGTATGTGGGTGAGAGAGACGGGGAGGGGGAGAGAGAGAGACGGGGGAGAGAGAGAGACTGAGGAGAGAATGAGAGAGTGAGCGAAAGTGGGGCAGTGAGAGCGAGAGAGACTGGGGGGGAGAGTAAAAGAGACTGGGGAGAAAGAGGGGTCGCAGGAAAGGGGATCGGAGTGGAGAGAGGGAACTCAGGAAAGATGAATCACGTTCTTCCCACTCCCTTTACACCCACACCCGATTTCTCAGAAAGCTCGGTGTGTGTGCGCGACAAGGGACATCATTGGAGTGGATGAAATGCGGAAGTCATGACACTGACACTATTCACATCATACCCTATAAACCGGTTAACACCTGTTTGGCTGGGATGGGGCAGGAACTTTGGCTGGAGGGTGGGGGCATGAACTTTGGCTGGGGGTGTCAGGTACTTGGGCTGGGGGTGTCAGCTACTTTGGCTGGGACGGGGCAGGAACTTGGGCTATGAGGGGGGAGCTCTATCCTGTCTGGAGTTGGCAGTCAGAATGGCTCGAATTATACTTTGCAAAGTCACTGAGAACTTGGGCTGGGCGGGTGTAATTACACATTCCAGAGAAACAGCTGGGTGTGTCTTATCCTCCAAGGGGACCAATCAGCAATCAGGTCATGTGATAATGGAGAGCCAATCAGAGCATTTTGCTAGTGCAAATAAGCGCGTCCCTCAATCTCTCCTCAGATGACAATCCCCCATCCCATGAATCAGTTTGGTGAACCTTTGTTGCACTCCCTCTATGGCAAGTATATCCTTCCTTAGGTAAGGAGACCAAAACTGTACACAATACTCACCCGGGCCCTATTTAATTGGTTGGAAGTGGCATGAAGTGGAGGTCGGAAACGGCTTGGAGTGGAGGTCAGGACCAATGAAGACTGAAGGTCGGGACCGGCGAGATCTGGAGGTCAGAAGCGGAGAGGAGAGGAGAGGTCAAAGCCCAGAGGTGGAGCACCGTGGACAAGACCAAGGGAAGGCGCAGCACGGGTCAATAGCGAGGCTGTGAGGTCGTGAGGCTCACATTGCGTACAATGAATTCCACGCAGAGAGAGATCCTGTGGGAAGGAGGAAGGAGGACAGTAGGAGTATGTTGGAGTTTGTGTGTATGTATTGGTACATGCAGCGGAGCCTGGTCTACAGTCGTCTTGAATCCCCTTGCCACTGGACCAAGACCTTGCTCCATCAAGCCCGTTTGGTGGCTGGTGTCAATGGCCAGCCCACGTTAAAAGAATTCACGCACAGGCATCTTCCACCATTTAAAATTAGTTCATCAGTCACCTGAGTGCTCATTGTTAGTGTGGAAGCAAGTCATCCTCGATCCCGAGGGACTGCCTGTGATGATGATGATATAATTGCAGTAAGATGTCTTTACTCTTATACACACATCCTCTTGTAATAAAGCCCAACATACCATTTGTTTTCTTAATTGCCTGCTGTACCTGCATGTTAACTTTCAGTGATTCGTGTACAAGGACACCCAGGTCCCTCTGAACACCAACATTTCCCAATCTCTCACCATTCACATTTCTCCACATTATATTTCATTTGCCATGTTCCTGCCTGCTCACTTTGCCTGTCTATATCCCCTTGAAGCCTCTTTGCATCCTCCTCACAACACTCAGTGCCCAGCTGACCAATTTTGCTGACTGAGGCGCAAACTGTTCCCGGATGCAAATTTTACCGCCCCGCCTCCATTACCGCCCCTAAATGCGCAGAACCGAAAATGGAGCCTACCTTTTTAACCCGTCCTAATATCTCCTTATGTGGTCGGTGTCAAATTTTTGTTAGAGCACCATATGAATGCAAGTTGTTGTTGTTGTAGGCCCAGGCCTATGTGAGACTGGATTCACACAGGACCCTTACACCAAGCAGAGGGAAGAGTCTTTCATCCCATCAGCCTGGTCTGGCTCTAAGTCCAAGTGCCAGAAGTGAAAGCACAATGCCTCACCAACTGTGACAGCCAGTCTCCAATTCCAATAGTTTTTAATATAAATGACTTTCTACAAGGAAGAATACATACACATATGTCATGCAATCATTCTACAGTTATCACATGGTACACACAGAAGAATACATTGCCCCATCAGGGCATTACTATGTTTTGTGGGAGTGAGCCTTTGGTTTTGTGCGGGTACAGAGGAGATTTACGAGAATGTTGCCAGGACTGGAGAATTTTAGCTATGAGGAAAGATTGGATAGGCTGGGATTGTTTTCTTTGGAACAGAGGAGACTGAGGGGAGACCTTATTGACGTCGATAAAATGATTTGGGGCCTAGATAGGGTGGATAGGAAGGACCTATTTCCCAAAGCAGAGGGGGCAACAACCAGGGGACATAGACTTAAAATAATTGGTAGGAGGTTTAGAGGGGGTTTGAAGGGAAATATTTTCATCCAGAGGGTGGCGGGGGTCTGGAACTCACTGCCTGAAAGGCAGAAACCCTCACCACATTTAAAAAGTATTTGGATGTGCACTTGAAGTGCCGTAACCTGCAGGGCTACGGACCAAGAGCTGGAAAGTGAGATTAGGCTGAATAGCTCTTTGTCAGCCGGCACGAACACGATAGGCCGAATGGCCTCCTTCCGTGCTGTAAATTTCTATGATTCTATGATTCTAGCAGTAGCATTCCCACCTCTGAGTCAGCAGGTGAAGGGTTCAAGCTCCTCTCCTGACAGCCCCGGTAAATGGAGACGAGAATATGGTCTCTAAATACTATGTTGCCATCCAGTGGGGTGCTCGTGTCCACACTGAGTGAGCACTGGCTCAGTGGTTGTATTCCAGCCTCTGAGGCAGTAGGGTTGGGTTCGGGTCGCACTCCAGACAGGCCCAGTGAGTGCCGGTTCTAAACACTGGGTTGCCATCCATCGGGGGCACTTCTGTCTGATGGGTGTGGGTGCCCTTCACACCCAGCCCCCATCCCACCCCATACTCCAGTGTAAATGGTAGGTGGGCTTGTTTAGTCTTGTTTGTAGCCCAGCTAGGAGAAGATAAAAACCGTGAAACCACCTCAGGAGTGGGAGATTTGAGTTAGGACCCGCCCTGGGGCAGAACACCACGGATACACTACGATTGTGCAAGTTTTGGGAACTATATATTGCTTAGGAATCGGGGCAATTTGATGACAGTCCCTGGAGTTTGGCTCGTTGAGGGATATCAAGGGCTTATTGGGCCATTGGGAGGCCACTCAGTCATGACACGTGGTTCTGACACTCAGTTGTGACACGCAGTCGTGGCACATGGTCAGGACACATGGTCGTGACACGCGGTTGTGACACATGGTCGTGACATGCGGTTGTGACACATAGTCGTGACATGTGGTCGTGATGTGCGGCCATGACGCTCAGTCATGACACGCAGTCGTGACAAGTGGCCGTGACACGTGGCCGTGACACGTGGTCGTGACACGTGGCCGTGACACTCAGTCATGACGTGCGGCCATGACACTCAGTCATGACACATGGTTGTCACACGCGGCCGTGACACGTGGCCGTGACACGTGGCCGTGACACTCAGTCATGACGTGCGGCCATGACACTCAGTCATGACACATGGTTGTCACACGCGGCCGTGACACGTGGCCGTGACACGTGGTCGTGATGTGCGGCCATGACGCTCAGTCGTGACACGCGGCCGTGACACGCGGCCGTGACACGTGGCCGTGACACTCAGTCATGACGTGCGGCCATGACACTCAGTCATGACACATGGTTGTCACACGTGGCCGTGACACGCGGCCGTGACACGTGGCCGTGACACTCAGTCATGACGTGCGGCCATGACACTCAGTCATGACACATGGTTGTCACACGCGGCCGTGACACGTGGTCGTGACATTCAGTCGCCGGGATGCAGCACAGTGCAACATTCAAATGTTCAGAAAGAAATGCAGACTGACCCCTTCTTGCACGTAGATAAGACAAAGTTCAGAGCAAGCTTCAGGGGAGTTTGTCATCATAAAACCACAGCTTGTTTGCTTTAAACATTCCGAGATCTGGGACGGTTCTCTAACAACCTGGCACTAAGAGATTAGAGAAACCAGCCAGTATCAGCTCAGAGGCCTGGGTGTGGAAAATAACTAGGTGCGGACAAACATCCTTCACTGCACGTCGTCTGCTTGACCGAATATGACCAGTGGCAGCAGAGTCATTGCCACTGAACTCCTGCACCCGAGGATATGATTTTAGAACAAAGACAGACATTTATACAGCCCCAATCATGCTTCACAAACATCTCTATGTGTTGATTTCCACACAGACACATTTTTGGGGAATCATGGTCTCGCAGACAGGAGTGGCTGTTTGGTCCCTCCATAACCAAAGAATGCTGCTGCCAATTATCACATGCCAATTGCTACCCTGCTGAGGTCCGCTAACTTGGCAGAGACCGGGAATCAAACAAGCGGCCTTCTTGATCGGTGTGGCTCAACTATCCACTGCTTTAAGCAGTGGAGTCTTTGGGCGAGTCCCTAAACAACAAAAACTTTTATTTATATAGCGCCTTTAACGTAGTAAAATGTCCTAAGGCACTTCACAGCAATGTTATAAGACAAAACAAATAAATTTGGCACCCAGCCACATAAAAAGAAATTATGGCAGGCAAAGAGATAGGTTTTAAGGAGTGTCTTAAAGGAGGAAAGAGAGGCAGAGAGGCGGTGAGGTTTAGGGAGGGAGTTCCAGGCAGCTGAAGGCACGGCCACCAATGGTTGAGCAGGGATGATCAAGAGGGCAGAATTTGAGGGGTGCAGACATCTCGGGGGGGTTGTGAGGCTGAAAGAGATTGCAGAAATAGGGAGGAGCGAGGCGCTGGAGGGATTTGTAAACAAGGATGAGAATTTTGAAATCGAGGTGTTGCTTAGCTGGGAGCCAATGTAGGTCAGCGAGCACAGGGGTGATGGGTGAACGGGAATTGGTGCGAGTTAGGACACGGACAGACGAATTTTGGATGACAGGGCATTTTTAACGGGCAGCAATGAGCCACTGGTCTATATACAGCTTATAGCATGCCGATGCCATAGTGTGGAAACAAGCAGTTGGGCCAAGAGTTACAGGATTGAATGCCCATGTTTCATGGGGAAAACACAGCACGTATTGGGAGAGACATCGTGTGGGGATTTTATACAGCACTGCACACTGATCACGAATGGACAAAGGATCAAGAGGAGGCCATTCAGCCCCTCGGGCCTGCGCCAACATTCTATTGGATCGTCGCTGATCTGCATCTCAACTCCATTGACCCGTCTTTGCTCCATATCCCTTGATGGCGGGCGATACCTAACAAAAATCCATCTATCTCCACCTCCAATCGTCCCCCAGCCACCACTGCCTTTTGGTGGGGAGAGTTCCAGATTTATAAGGTTCTGAGGGAGCTTGACAGGGTAGATGCAGAGAGGATGTTTCCCCTCGTGGAGAAATCTAGAACTAGGGGCCACAGTTTCAGAATAAGGGGTCGCCCATTTAAAACAAGATGAGGAGGAATTTCTTCTCTCAGAGGGTTGTGAATCTTTGGAATTCTCTGCCACAGAGAGCTGTGGAGGCTGGGTCATTGAATATATTTAAGGTGAAGATAGACAGATTTTTGAACGATAAGGAGTCAAGGGTTATGGGGAGCGGGCAGGAAAGTGGAGTTGAGGCCAAGATCAGCTCAGCCATGATCTTATTGAATGGTGGAGCAGGTTTGAGGGGCCAAATAGCCTACTCCTGTTCCTATTTCTTATGTTCTTGTGTTCTTATTTCCACTACACTTTGTGTGAAAAAGTGCTTCCTATTTTCAGTCCTGAACGGCCTGGTTCTAACTTTAAAATCATGCCCCCTTGTTCTAGATTCTCCCACCAGAGGAAATAGTTTCCATGTATCTACCCTATCAACTCCTTTATAGTTTTAAACACCTCAATTAGTTTGGCCCTCAACCTTGTAAACTCAAGGAGATATAAGCCACGTTTATGCAGACTGAGGTCATTCCTTGGCAGGGAGAAAACATCAGGTGCCTTACTGGACATGTCACATCGTCAAGATTTTGGCAACGTGGTTGCGGAGTGGGGGGAAGGGTTGCTTAGATGAGAAGCTTGATGAAGTTAGTGGCAATGTGGAAACAGAGCAAGTTAGCAGAAGTGCTTAAAGAGAAAAACTGCAAATGCTGGAAATCTGAAATGAGAAGAGAAATTGCTGGAAATACAGAGACGGTCCGTCAATGCTTGTAAGGAGAAAGGACAGGTTAATATTTAGGGTATAGATCTGTGCTCAAAACTGGACACTGAACTGGACAAGTGAAAGAAGGGGGAGGAACAGAAAGTCCCTAATGTCAGGGGTCTGAGGTTTGAGGAATGACAACAACAACAATTTGTATTTATATAGCACCTTTAATGTAGTAAAACGTCCTAAGGCACTTAAGGAATGACAGAAGAGAAGGCTGGGAAAGAGGTGACTGAGTGAGTATCTTATAGAAATATATAGGATAGTAAACAGCAGAGGAGAGGTAAATCTGGAATATGAGTGTAAACTGAATTGTGAGTGTTGTGTATGTATAAAATAAGTATCTACCCTGTACACTCAATGTACAGTTACATAAGACCACTGAATGTATCGTCACACTGTATACAATATGCCTGTACCACCAGAGGGTGCAACTGGTGGAGACCTAGGGGTCACCTGTACACTGCAGGTAACCAAGTATAACAGGGAGCCCTCCTTATTGTACCCTTATTCAGGAGCTGCAATAAATGGACTCAGGCCACAACAGTTCAAGTGCAATACTTTACCTCGTGGAGTCATTACTAGAGTGGTTACTGACACAATAGTGAGAGTAGAACAGGATCAAACTGGTGAAAAGTAACTTTCGGACTGATAACAGGAAGCTCCTCACACAGTGAGCATGATCAACAGACTCCCAGATAGAGTAATGGAAGTAAGAACCCAGGAACGAATTCAGAAACAATTGGATGCTAGAATTGGACCTCTCCGAATGGCCTTCCTCATCCGTGCCAATCTTGTGAAAGTCCAATATTAGGACCGTTGACTCCTGTTAAAGAGCGGGGAAGGGGGGGTGTAATGTATGTACCTGTGAGGATGCTCACAGGTTTGTAGAGTGTTGCATTGTGAGTGGCTTAGCCAGTCACGTGACGTCCACAAGACTCAATAAAACCCCAGTCAGTTGGGTCTAGGTCATCCACGATGTGGTATGCAGTTGTGAGCCGAGTGGATGAACTGGTAATGTGTAGTGTGATTGTTAAACCTTTGTTAATTAACCATATTCCTAGAATATTGCGTAGTTTTGGTTTCCATATTTAAGAAAGGATATACTTGCTTTGGAGGCAGTTCAGAGAAGGTTCACTAGGTTGATTCCGGAGATGAGGGGGTTAACTTATGAGGAAAGGTTGAGTAGGTTGGGCCTCTACTCATTAGAGTTCAAAAGAATGAGAGGTGATTTTATCGAAAAGTATAAGATTATGAAGGGGCTTGACAAGGTTGATGCAGAGAGGATGTTTCCACTGATAGGGAGACTAGAATTAGAGGGCATGATCTTAGAATAAGAGGCCGCCCATTCAAAACTGAGATGAGGAGGAATTTCTTCTCTCAGAGGGTTGTAAATCTGTGGAATTCGCTGCCTCAGAGAGCTGTGGAAGTTGGGTCATTGAATAACTTTAAGACAGAGATAGACAGTTTCTTAATCGATAAGGGGATAAGCGGGTATGGGGAGCAGGCAGAGAAGTGGAGCTGAGTCCATGATCGGATCAGTCCATGATCTTATTGAATGGTGGAGCAGGCTCGAGGGGCAGTATGGCCTACTCCTGCTCCTATTTCTTATGTTCTTATGTAACTAGTTCTTAATCGCAATGTGCTGCTCTTAATTATTAAGCGAAGAACCCATGAAGCAGATACATTACAGGGGAGTGGGCTTTCGCACTGTGCTCCCAGCTGTGAGCTCACTTTCCCCACTACGGGCAGCACATAACGGCAGTTCGTGCTGAGTGAGTATGTTACAGAATATGACATTGCGCCCATTTCCCAACCGTTCGATTAAATGGACAGAAAAAGACCCCACAGCACAATACCGGAATTTGTGCTGTATGGGTGAGACTCCCGTTGGCAGCACGACATCGGGAAATGGCCCCCGAAGGGTTAAATGGCTCGCATGAGGATTCCTCAAAGCTGCGATCCCAGACACTAGGCACGTCCATCTCTTCTGCTCCTCCCCCTTCTTTCATTCCTGCAGCCTTATTAAGGGCTTCTTGAAAAGGCAGAAAGCGCTGGATGATATATAAAGGCCATCTTAGTGAGGTAGCGAAACGTCTCCCAGCTGCACCAGGAAGAGAGCCTGGGAAAGGTTCAAGGAGAGAGGGGGCGGGGAAACTGGCTCAAAATGGAGAGCACTGAAGTGAGAGGAGCAACGGGAATGAAAGTCGGGAACTTTATTTTTTTAAATTGCAGCAATTAATAAATAAAGGTGGAAAATTCCAGGAAGAAAAAGTATACCTGCCGGCAGCAGAAAGGTTAAAGGCCAGGTCAAAGTCCCAGCATGCCCCTCCCTTCACAAATCTGTTGTATGAGGGCCCACATCCAAAATGGCGACTGGCTTACCAGACACTGACTGACCCATTGCGCATCGCCAGCACTTTGAGCAGCAGAATCAAAGTCCATTGTTAGTAACCGTCTGCCTTTTGAGCAGACATCAGCTTATTTGCATCCTGACTTCAGCCCCCGGCCTTCTGACTCAGAGGCGGGAGTGCTACCTGCTGAGTCAAGTCAAGAAGAGCGAAGTAAGGATCTGACTCAGACTTAGGGTTGCCAACCCTGGTTGGTCATATTCCTGGAGATTTCATCACATGACTTCCCACCTCCAATCGCCCTGCCCCCGCACTCCCATCATTGATCACCTGACATGTCCATCCATCACGGCACCCTGCCTTCCCACACCCAATTGGAAGCTAAATAGACTTTCCGTTACTCGATTGGATGATTTTTGACTGTCAATCAAACAGCCTTTTTTATCTCAGATATTTTTATTACCTCAAGCGACCTCAAGCACAGCAGCATTGAAGAGCGGTAGGTCCCTATTTGGAATTTAACTGCTGCTCCGCCCAGTTTCTGCCAGTTAGAGGGAGGTAAAATATCCCCTTGTATGTACGTGTGATTATATATGTGTGAGTGGGTATGCGTCATTAATTCTGCGTTCCTCCAATTCTGGCCTCTTGTCCATCTCCCACTTCCTTCACCACACCATTGGCGGCCGTGCCTTAGAATCATAGAATGGATACAGCATGTATGCCTGTCGAGCCCGTGTTGGCTCTCTGCAAGAGCACTTCAGCTAGTCCCACTCTCCTGCCCTTTCCCGGAGCCGTGCAAATTATTTTCTTTCAGGTACTTATACAACTCCCTTTTGAATGCAGTGATTGGGTCTGCTTCCAAGCAGTGCATTCCAGATCCTAACCACTCGCTGTGTAAAAAAGTCTGTTCTTATGTCGCCTTTGGTTCTTTTATCAATCACCTTAAATCTGTGTCCTCTGGTTCTCAACCCTTTTTCCAATGGGAACAGTTTCTCTCTATCTACTCAGTCCAGACCCCTCATGATTTTGAACATCTCCATCAAATCTCCTCTCAATCTTCTCTACTCGAAGGAAAACAATCCAGCCTTCAGCTGCCGAGGCTCTAAGTTCTAGAATTCCCTCCCTAAACCTGTCTCTCCATATCTCTTTCTTCCTTTAAAATGCTCCTTAAAATCTACCTTTTTTACCAAGTGTTTGGCCACCTATCCTGATATCACCTTATATAGCTCGTTGTCAAATTTTGTCTGGGTATTCGCCCCCCCTTCCCATCCCAGCTCCTGTTTCCTAAATAGCTCTGTGCTTTGCACAGCTCCCCATGGTAACATCTTCTGAGCCATGGCCAGCTTTGGCCCGACGGGCTGGTTCCAGTTTACTGCAGTCACTTATAGGAACTGGAGGAGGCCATTCAGCCCCTCGAGCCTCTTCCGTCATTCAATCAGAATGGTTGATCTGTATCTCAACTCCATTAACCTGTCTTTGCTCCATATTGTACTCAAGATTTGATTCAACTGAACAGTTCTCTCCGGTGTCCTGTCCACGATTTATCCCTCAACCAACACCACTAAAAGCTGATTATCTAGTCATTATCTGTTTGTGGGATCTTGCTGTGTACAAACTGTCTGCCATGTTTCCTACATTACAACAGTGGCTACACTTCAAAAGTACTTCACAAATTCCTATAAACCACTGCCAGGTATCCATTATTCTATATAGAAACCATCTGAAGCCCTCGATTAGATTCCAGCTTGTAATCCACTGCTAGGGCTCCATTACTGTACATAATAACCATCTCATCCCTTCATTTGTACCTGTCCTGAGAGATCACTGTGCGCCATACAGAAGAACATTCTATGTCAGAGATTTGGGGGCATAAAGTCCGCATCATTGCACCAATTTATGGTCTTAAAACAGGCACGATGATAACCAATATAGCAGGGCAGAGGTCCACTCCCAATCTGCTGCTGATAAAATGGTAGAGGGGCCTTTTTTTAGGCTGCCCTAGTGGTGGCCTGAAATGAGCACAATCGTCAATTCAATATTGAAATGAGACTGCTGCTCCCATGTTCCACCCGGATTTCTAATCTTGGTCAGGCGATTCCGTGCTTGCACTGCGCAACCTGTGACTAATATATCCGGGTTATGAGCATCCCGAACCGGCCAGCCTGGAAGTGACTGCTGGAGCTTGTAGAAAAAGAAAAAGCCCGAAAACTTTGAGAAACGTTCTGCTTTGTGGACTAAAACAACTGGCCCTCGCTTGCCCTGCCCACTGCCTCCCCGCATTTAACCGTGGGCCTCAGCTCCAGCCAAAATTGGTTTAGGCTTCGACCAGCAAGCTGACCTGTGGGTTCACCAGAATTATGCTGACTCGGGACTCTCTCTTCTGACATGCTGAGCATTTCTCAGCTGTTATTGGACGCAATCGAATTTAGGCCCCTTTGTTTCTCGGAGATATTTGCAGGATTCCAATGGATCTCAACAGGAGACATTGCTCAATTGGAAGCCTGGGAATCTCCACTTCCTTCCAATGTAAAAGCCAGGATCTCACACGTTTCTGTCTCTAGCTCTGTGTGCATTTCACAACTGTCTGCCTTCGAACCGACACTTCAATGGGCTCTCTATGGAAAGAATCAATTAAATGTTTCTAGCAGGGCCTGGAGGCTGACAGCAAATTAAAAGATAATGAATTGTGAAGAGCAGAGGGGCCCAATCAGGAGTTCTTCCACACACCCATCCTCATTATCAGATTGGACAAGGCAAGACGTTGTTTGTCAATATGAATAATGCCTCCGTGTTGGAATCTGATGTTTCGTAGTTTGTTTGATGGGGATGGGGGCAGGGCAGCAAGAAATTGGAACAAAGAGCCCTCACAACATTTAAAACAGGAGAAAATCTGCAGCCGGGAAAAGGCTACACGAAACTCGAGAGAGAGAGAGTGCAATTCTACAATCCTGGCTGCTGCGCTGGTAGAACACGGAACTGAGCTCGGGCCTGCCAAATTAATTTACGGCCTGTGGCTGTAGGTTGTCAGGGAAACAGCCTTTGAGGCCTTCGCTCGCCGTTCAGCCTGACCACCACAGGAGGGCCTTCATTGATGGGGCGGAGGGGAGCCATCCTCCCAGAACAAAGCGGGCAGCATTTCTCCTGCTGCTGCCACAGAGGCCGGGGTTTCAAAGTGGAATGGTGTGCTTCGCGGCGAAACTTCGGCAAAACTCTCCTCCCACCACCATGCTGTTGCGGCGACCACCAAAACACCGCCTTCAGTATCCACATTGTGGGTCACCAATGTGCTACTCCCTGATAAAGTGCGACATCCCCACTGACACCTGGGAGTCCCTGGCCCAAAACCGCCCTAAGTGGAACAAGTGCATCCGGGAGGGCGCTGAGCACCTCGAGTCTCGTCGCTGAGAGCATGTAGAAATCAAGCGCAGGCAGCAGAAAGAGCGTGCAGCAAACCAGTCCCACCCATCCCTTCCCTCAATTACTATCTGCTCCACCTGTGTCAGAGTCTGTGGCTCTCGTCTTGGACTGTTCAGCCACCAAAGAACTCACTTCAGGAGTGGAAGCAAGTCTTCCTCGATTCCGAGGGACTGCCTATGATGATGATGATGATGACTTCTGAGATGTTAACCTGAGACCCCAACTTCCCTCTCAAGTGGACGTAAACGATCCCACGGCACTATTACAAAGAACAGGGGAGTTCTCCCCGGTGTCTGATTGTGGGATATTGAGGTGCACAATTTAAGCTGCCACTTTTCCTGTATTGCAACAGTGACTACACTTCAAAAGTACGTAATTGGCTGCAAAGTGCACCTGAAGTTGTGAAAGGCGCTATAGATATGCAAGCCTTGAATTTTCTTCAACTCTTTTTAATTTGCTTCTACACAGTGACATTTTTGACGTCGAGAAACAAGGATATTTCCATTGGGGATTACACTGGTCTGAAGAGGAGAAATCTCGCGGGGAGGTCAGGCTGATTAGGCACCAAAGGTGGTGTCTGGCTGCCACCTACAGGGACCCATGGCTCTGTGTGTACAGAACAGCCAATGTTAATTATTCCGAGTTCCTATACACGGAATGCTGATCCGTATTCCTGTATACACTGATCTATGTTCATGTATACACTGATCCGTATTCCTGTATACATAAGACTGATCAGTATTCCTGTCTATCTTGATCCGTGTTCCTGTACACACTGATCCGTGTTCCTGTATACCTTGATCCGTATTCCTGTATACACTGATCTATGTTCATGTATACACTGATCCGTATTCCTGTATACATAAGACTGATCCGTATTCCTGTATACCTTGATCCGTGTTCCTGTACACACTGATCCGTGTTCCTGTATACATAAGAACGTAAGAAATAGGAGCAGTTGTAGGCCATACGGCCCCTCGAGCCTGTCCACCATTTAATACGATCATTGCTGATCCGATCATGGACTCAGGACCACTTCCCTGCCCGCTCCCCATAACCCCTTAATCCCTTATCAGTTAAGAAACTGTCTATCTCTGTCTTAAATTTATTAAATGTCCCAGCTTCCACAGCTCTCTGAAGCAGCGAATTCCACAGATTTACAACCCTCTGAGAGAAGAAATTCCTCCTCATCTCAGTTTTAAATGAGCAGCCTCTTATTCTAAGATTATGTCCTCTAGTTCTAGTCTCCCCCATCAGTGGAAACATCCTCTCTGCATCCACCTTGTCAAGCCCCCTCATAACCTTATACGTTTCGATAAGATCACCTCTCATTCTTCTGCATTCTAAGAGTAGAGGCCCAATCTACTCAACCTTTCCTCATAAGTCAACCCACTCATCTCCGGAATCAACCTAGTGAACCTTTTCTGAACTGTCTCCAAAGCAAGTATATCCTTAAATATGGAAACCAAAACTGCACGCAGTATTCCAGCTGTGGCCTCACCAATACCCTGTATAACTGCAGTAAGACTTCCCTGCTTTTATACTCCATCCCCTTTGCAATAAAGGCCAAGATTCCATTGGCCTTCCTGGTCACTTGCTGTACCTGCATACTAACCTTTTGTGTTTCATGCACCACGACACCCAGATCCCACTGTACTGCACCACTTTGAAATTTTTCTCCATTTAAATAATAACGTGCTCTTCGATTTTGTTTCTGCCAAAGTGCATAACCTCACACTTTCCAACATTATACTCCATCTGCCAAATTTTTGCCCACTCACTTAGCCTGTCTATGTCCTTTAGCAGGTTTTTTGTGTCCTCCTCACACATTGCTTTTCCTCCCATCTTTGTATCATCAGCAAACTTGGCTACGTTATACTCAGTCCCTTCATGCAAATCATTAATATAGGTTGTAAATAGTTGGGGACCCCGCATTGATCCCTGCGGCACCCCACTAGTTACTGATTACCAAACCGAGAATTAACCATTTATCCCGATTCTCTGTTTTCTGTTAGTTAGCCAATCCTCTATCCATGCTAATATATTACCCCCAACCCCGTGAACTTTTATCTTGTGCAGTAACCTTTTATGTGGCACCTTGTCAAATGCCTTCTGGAAATCCAAATACACCACATCCACTGGTTCCCCTTTATCCATTCTGTTCGTTACATCCTCAAAGAGTTCCACGTACTAGAAGACTTGAACAGGATTACCTGAACTACAATACCTGAACTAGAATACCTGAACTAGTATAACTGTACTAGAATACCTGAACTAGAATACTGGAACAATAATGCCTGAACTAGAATACCTGAATGATAATACCTGTATGAATGATAATACCTGTACTATTATACCTGTACTAGAATACCTGAACCAAATTACCTGAACTAGAATAGCTGAACTAGAAAACCCGAACCAGAACGCCTGAACCAGAATACCTGTTTTAGAATACCTATATTAGAATACCTGAACCAGAATACCTGAACTAAAATACATGAATTTAATACCTGTAATAGAATCCCTGAACTAGAATAACTGTACTAGAAAACCTGAACCAGAATACCTGAGCTAATATGCCTGTACTGGTGTATCTGAAATGGAATACCTGAGGTCCGAGAGCAGAAGAAGCGGCAGAATATAAAAGGAGCAGCCTACAGCAGCGCGAGTGAGTCCGAGAGCGGGAGAAGCTAGTCCCGAAGGCTGCAGCAGCGCCAACTGACCTGGGAGGATAAGAGGTAGAAAGATTCAAGATGTGACATCACAAGCAAGCAGAGAAGTGATTGATTGGTAAAGGTCACATCATTTTTTCTTTGCTATTCAGATTCGAGGCCAGTGAGTCTGTTGTCTTTTAATCTTTACTTAGGGCAGAGGGGTAAACTAAAAACTTTATTTCATTAATCTAATATCTAGAGACATGGCAGGGCAGAGCAGTGCCATGGAGTGCACATCCTGTGCCATGTGGGAAGTTCTGGACACTTCGCATAGCCTGGACGACCATGTGTGCAGGAGGTGTCGGAGCTTGAGCGGCGGCTGGAGTCACTGCGGTGTATCCGCGAGACTGAGAATTACGTGGATAGCACATTTCTAGAGGTGGTCAACCCACCAACCTGCAGCTTAAGAGTGTGCAGGCGGAGAGGGAATGGTCGACCACCAGACAGAAGAGGAAGACTAGGCAGATGGTGCAGGAGTCCCCTGAGTCCAGCTCGCTCTCCAACCAGTACTTTGTTCTGAGTACTGGTGGGGGCGATGGTGCCTTTGGGGCGTGCAGCCAGAGCCAAGTCCACGACACCACGGGTGGCTCAGCTGCACAGGGGGTGGAGGAAGAGGAATGGAAGAGCAATAGTGGTAGGGGAGTCAATTGTCAGGGGAGCAGACAGGTGTTTCTGCGGCCGCAGACATGACTCCAGGGTGGTATGTTGTCTCCCTGGTGCCAGGGTCAAGGATGTCACCGAGTGGCTGCAAGACATTCTGGGGGGAAAGAGTGAATAGTCAGAGGTCATGGTCCATATCGGTACCAACGACATAGGTAGAAAATGGGATGAGGTCCTGCAGGCAGAATTTAGGGAGCTAGGAGAGCGATTAAAAAGCAGGACCTGAAAGGTAGTAATTTCCGGATTACTGCCGGTGCCACATTCTAGTGAGTACAGAAATAGGAGGATAGAGCAGATGAATGTGTGGCTGTAGAAATGGTGCAGGCGGGAGGGCATTAGATTCCTGAGGCATTGGGACCATTTCCGGGGGAGGTGGGATCTCTACAAGCCAGACGGGTTGCACTTCAACAGAGCCGGGACCAGTATCCTCACGGGAGGGTTTGCAAGTGCTGTTGGGGAAGGTTTAAAGTAGCTTGGCAGGAGGATGGGAACTGGAGAATAGATTCAGTGGGGAGAGAAGCAAAGCTGGAATTGGGCAGCAGAGAAATAGAAAGTGAATTTGGAAGACAGAGGAAACAAGGCTGGAAATTAGACAACAGGGGAGTTTGGCAATACTAAATGGTATATACTTCACTGCAAGGAATATAGGAAGTAAGGCAGATGAACTAAGAGCCTAGATTGACACTTGAGAGTACGATATTATAGCTATTACTGGGGCATGACTGAAAGAAGGGCAGGTGTGACAGTTCAACATTCTTGGTTACAGGGTTTTCAGACGGGATAGAGAGGGGGGTAAAAAAGGAGGTGGGGGGTCGCAGTATTGATTAAAGAAACAATTTCAGCTGTGAGAAGGGTTGATATGTTAGAGGGGTCATCAAACGAGGCTATATGGGTTGAATTAAAGAACAAAAAAGGGGCAATCACACTACTGGAAGTGTACTATAGACCCCTAAGCAGTCAGAGGGAGATCGAAGAACAAATATGTGGGAAAATTGCTGCGAAGTGCAGAAACTACAGAGCTGTAATAGTGGGGGATTTCAACGACCCTAATATTAATTGGGAAAAAAGTAGTGGTAAATGGTACAGAGGGTGCGGAATTCCGAAAATGCATTCAGGAGAACTTCTTTAGCCAGCATGTAACAAGGCCAACAAGGGAGGGGGCGGTTCTGGGCTTGGTTTTGGGGAATGAAGAAGGGCTGGTGGAAGGGGTATCAGTGGGAGAGCATTTTGGTGCCAGTGATCATAATTCAGCAAGGTTTAGGGTAATTATGTAAAAGGACAAAGGTGGACCAGGGATAAATATTCTCAATTGGGGTAAAGCCAATTTTGCTGAGCTGAGATGGGATTTGGCCAAAGTGGACTGGAAAAGGCTACTTGATGATAAATCAGTGTCAGAGCAGGCATTCAAGGAAGAGATCCTGAGGGTACAGACCAAGTATGTTCCCTTAAAAAATAAGGGCTAGACTTTCCCTAAAGCTCCCCACCGCCCGATTGCTGCCCAGAAAGACAGCTAAGATTCTGCAAATATTGCTGGCGAAAGTTTCCATAAAAAAGGTAAAAAATACCGTCCGGCGAGAAAATGTATCTTACACCAAGATTCTTAGCGGTTTCTTGGCGGTTAAAGGCAAGACTAGGTAAAATGGGCGGTTCTTACCGGAATGGGCGGTAAGTACTTAAAATTTAGACCGAGGCTGCAGTTGGGCCTAGGGAGTGGGGAAAACTCAAAAAATATTTTTTTAATTAAATAAAAAATAAAAAGTTAGAAAACATTCTCAAGGCCCTTTTTAACATAATCATCTTTATACAATTTTTAAAATAATTATAAAAAAACCTTACCTTTCTTTGCAGGGTACTCACCTCCGCCCTGTTTCCGGCAGCTTTTCGTGGGCGGTTCCTCGGCGGTGTGTATGGGTCCCCATTGAGGCAAAACTTGGATCGTGGCATTTTTCTCAGCGATCCACAAAGATGCACGTGGGCGGTCTGTGCCCCGGCGGTATTTTCAAACCATCAGCAGAACTCTTTAAAAAACAATGAGGAATCTTTCGCCGGGCGGTTTTTCACTAAAAAAGAGCTGTACCGCCGAGAGAACCACCAAAAATGAAGGGGAAAGTCTAGCCCTAAGGGTGGGACTAACAAATCTAGAGCCCCCTGGATGTCAAGGGACATACAGGGTAACATTAAAAAAAAAGGGAAGCTTACGACAGATACCGAGAAGTCAACACTGCAGAACCTCAGAGGAGCATAAGAAGTGCGGGGATGCAATTAAAAAATATATCAGGAAAGCAAAGAGAGAGCAGGAAAGAATGTTGGCAAGTAAAATTAGGGAAAATCCAAAGATGTTTTGCAAATACATTAAGAGTAAGAGGATAACTAGAGAAAGAGTGGGGCCCATTAGAGACCATGGGCTAGATTTTCCATTATTCTTGTATGCATACCGCCCACTTAACGTCCATTTTAACGCTGAAATATGTAACGCCCATATAATCCCATTTAGCCACAAAATGGAAAGTAACGCTCATTTCTCGGTCACTTATCAGCGAGCGTTACTTTCAGCATGTACGTAACGGCGATAAAAAATAATACCGCTCGCCCACTTTTTTGAGGCGGAAAGATCAGAATGGGTGACACCAACGCCCATAATATCACCCAGCGTTACTTTCAACATGAAATTAACGCCGAGATTTAATAATACCGCCCGGCCACTGTTTTCTGTCGTAAAGATCACATTTGCCGAAACTAACGCCCAGAAAATCGCCCATCCTTACTTTCGGCACCTCGCACACATCTCGCCGACAATATCGCTCGCTGAAAAAAAACGCCGTAAAAAAGTTGAACTGACCGGAACTACTCACGGCGGTATGGACGCCATTTTCTCCGGTTGCATCATTTAAAAGGCTGCTCTGCTTCAACTTCGGGGGAGTTTGGATGTAATCTGAAGGTCTTTTGATGTGATGTGAACATCTGAACAAACATCTTATCTTACTGTAGACGATTGGAATTTACTTTAGGTGTCTTAGTGGGGACATGTATTGTTTGTGAACAATCGGTGGAAAACAGATAGCTATTGGAATGGGGCCTGTCATGTCTCAGCCTCTCTTAATAACCACGCACATGCTGCAGACTCAAGATGGCAGAAGGTACATTCAACAGCATTAGGTGCCCAATATATGACGTGCCAAACTGATGAGGAGGACCCGCACTTACAGGGAGAAGCAATCTTACCTGAACTTGTGTGACACCACCTGCCTTAGGAGACTGCGCTTCCACAAGGAGGTTATCAGTGAGATATGCCAGCTCATCAGGGGAGATCTGCAGCCTGCCAGCACCATCAATACTGCACTGTCCGTCAAGGTCAAGGTCACCGCGGCACTTTCGTTCTACACGTCGGGTTCCTTTCAGGCCTCAGCTGGCAACATTTGCGGTATATCTCAGCATGCCACGCATTGCTGCATTAGACAGGTCACTGAAGCCCTGTACGCACACAGGAGGGACTTTATCAGCTTCTCTATGACCAGGGAGGCTCAGACTGAGAGGGCTTTAGGATTCTACCTAATTGCAAACTTCCGCAAGGTGCAGGGAGCAATAGACTGTACGCACATCACGATGCAGGCACCTTTTCAGGATGCAGAGGTTTTCAGGAACCGCAAGGAATTCCACTCCCTGAATGTGCAACTCGTTGTCGACCACCAGCAAATTATACTGGCAGTGAATGCTCAATTTCGGGCAGCACCCACGATGCTCACATCCTGCGTGAGAGCACTAGGTCAATGCTGGATGCTTGGTGACAAAGGATATGGCCTTGCCACCTGGCTGATGAACCCCTGTGTGACACCCACACCAAAGCCGAGAAGCGATACGAGAGCCACAGATCCACTCGCAATATTGTCGAGAAAACTATTGGAGTGCTGAAGCAGCGCTTCAGATGCCTGGACCATTCAGGAGGCGAGCTTTAATACCACCCTGAGCAGGTAGCTCAATTCGTGGTGGTGTGCTCCATGCTACACAACTTGGCTATCAGGAGGGGACAAGAATTACCAGAGGGGTCTGACGGTCCACCTCAGGAGAGAGAGGGACGAGGAGTGGACACTGACCTTGGGCCAGACAATCAGGCTGACAATGAAACCATGCCCCCGCCCCCCTCTACACCTCAGGAAAGGGCCCGTGGTGGCTATATAGTGCAAGACTCTTATGTCAGCACGCATAAATGAGCGCTTTGCTTGAAAGAACGTTGGTGGTATTTATAAAGCTGCAACACTGCTGGGTGTGCAGGTCATACATCAATGGTGTGCATCATCTTTGTGACAGTTAAAGTTTAAGTTGATTCAAGTTAAGTGTAATTATACCCTTTCGTGTTAAAGAATCACCAGTGTGTAACGGTGCAGCTATCTGAGACAATGCGCAACAAGGTTATGTTAAATAAAAAACATTTAATCTGACCATTTGTCTGAAATCATAAGTATATCTGTAAAAACACCCCACCCGACCCCAGATCACATTTATCACATTTACATCATTACAATGGTCCCCATTTCCCGCAAAGCAGAACACAAATGCAAACCAATAAGGTAGCCCCCTCATCCCTTGCCCCGACACTCCCACCAAAATAGCAGCAACAATCTAAAAATATGCCCCAGACAACACCTGCGGCCATGCACCTAACTTTCCTTTCCCTCCTCCGCTTCTCCTCCCCACCTCTACCCCTTCCCCTTCCCCTCCTGACTCCAAGCCGCCTGGCCGAGGAGCTCCTCAGGCGATGCTTCATTGGGGGGGTGACGGTAGAACGGATATGGGAGAGGACGGTCCCGAGGTGGGAACGTGCTCCGAGCCAGAAGCAAAATCTTCCTCCTGGCTCTCGTGTGGTTGGCAATGGGGGTGCGGCACCTTGGGGTGCAGTGCCGTGCTTCGGGACCACTGGGAGCCCTCTGCCACCACTGTTCCTGGCTACCAGCTCCAGGGCCTTCTCCATCCCTTCCATGTTATATATTATTTGTTGGACAAAAACTAGGTGCCAACTATGTTCTTGGTGCTTAGTCGGCTTTTTGCTGCTGGTGAATCTCCCTCCTGCCTTCCACAACAGCCAAACAAGCACACACCACACACACATATATTTTCAGTCCCTCTCTGCTCCCTCTCTCTCTGTCTCCTCTTCTGCGCATGTAATGATGACCCCGACCTCCTGAATCACGGGAAACGAGCGTTGCCATGCCGTTGCTAAGGACGGCGACACTTTACAGCAGAAGGTCAGAGAGATTTAACGCTAACGCCCATTTCAGATCGCTCGCGGTAACGCCCATTTAAAAAAAATGGAAACTAGGTGGTTTGAAAATGGGCAATAATTCGGCGATCTGAAAACTCATATTTACCTCCCACGCAATCTGTACAAAAGTGGAAAATCTAGCCCCATAAAGGAAATCTGTGTGTAGAGGCAGAAGATGTGGGTATGATTCTTAATGAATACTTTTCATCTGTTTTCACAAAAAACAGGGCGATGCAGAATTTGTAATGAGAGAGGAGGAGTGTGAAATATTAGACGAGATAAATATAGAGAGAGAGGAAGTATTATGGGGCTTAGCAGCTTTGAAAGTAGATAAATCCCTAGGCACAGATTAAAAGAGGAAATAGCAGAGGCTCTGACCATCATTTTCCAATCCTCTCTGGCTTCAGGTGCGGTGCCAGAGGACTGGAGGACTGTTAATGTTGTACCTTTGTTTAAAAAGGAAGAAAGGCATAGACCGAGTAATTACAGGCCAGTCAGCGTAACCTCAGTGGTGGGAAAATTATTGGAAAAAATCCTGAGGGACAGGATAAATCTTCATTTGGAAAGACATGGATTAATCAAGGACAGCCAGCACGGATTTGTTAAGGGAAGGTCGTGTCTGACTAACTTAATTGAATTTTTCGAGGAGGTAACCAGGAGGGCCGATAAGGGCAGTGCATATAATGTAGTGTAGATGGATGTTAGCAAAGCTTTTGACAAGGTCCCACATGACAGACTGGTCACGAAACTAAAAGCCCATGGGCTCCAGGGTAAAGTAGCAAGTTGGATCCAAAATTGACTCAGAATGTAATGGTTGATGGGTGTTTTTGTGACTGGAAGGCTGTATCCAGTGGGGTTCCGCAGGGCTCAGTGCTGGGCCCCTTGCTTTTGTGACTTGGACTTGAATGTTGGGGGTATGATTAAGAAGATTGCGGATGCCATTAAAATAGGCTGTGTGGATTGCAGGATGATATCAATGTACTGTTCAGGTGGGTAGAAGTGTGGCAAATGGAATTCAATCTGGATAAGTGTGAGGTAATGCATTTGGGGAGATCTAACAAGGCAAGGAAATACACTTTAAATGGTACAACACTGAAAAGTATAGAGGAACAAAGGGACCTTGGAGTGCAGGTCCATAGATCCCTGAAGGTAGCAGGCCAGGTAGATAAGGTGGTTAAGAAGGCATATGGAATACTTGCCTTTATTAGTCAAGGCATGGAATACAAGAGCAAGGAAGTTATGCTTGAAATGTATAGTACCGTGTGCAATTCTGGTCACCACATTACAGGAAAGATGTGATTGCACTGGAAAGGGTGCAGAGGAAATTTACAAAAATGTTGCCTGGGCTGGAGAATTGTGGCTATGAGGAAAGATTGGAGATGCTGGGTCTGTTTTCTTTAGAACAGGGGAAGCTAAGGGGAGACTTGATTGAGGTGATTAAAATTATGAGTGGCCTGGATAGAGTGGATAAGAAGGACCTGTTTCCCTTGGCAGAGGGGTCATCAACCAGGGGGCTTAGATTTAAAGTAACTGGGTGGAGGTTTAGGGAAGATATGAGGGGAAATGTCTTCATCCAGAGGGTGGTGGGAGTCTGGAACTCACTGCCTGAAAGGGTGGTAGAAGCAGAAACCCTAACTACATTTGATAAATACTTGGATGTGCACTTAAAGTGCCGTAACCCACAGACCAAGAACTGGAAAGTGGGATTAGGCTGGATAGCTCTTGTTCGGCCGGCACGGACACGATGGGCCGAAATGTTCTCCTTCCGTGCTGTAAATTTCTATGATTCTATGATTCTAAGTAGAACACCTGAAGTAGAATACCTGAACTCGAATTACTGAACCAGAATACCGGAACCAGGACACCTGTACTAGAATAATTGAACCAGAATATCTGACCAGAATACCTGAATATAAGAACATAAGATATAGGAGCAGGACTAGGCAATTGACCCCTCAAGCCAGCTCCGCCATTCAATAAGGTCATACCTGAACTAGAGCACATGTACTAGAATACCTGAACCAGAATACCAGAGCTAACATACCTGTACTAGAATAACTGAACTAGAATACCTGAAGTAGAATACCTGAACTACAATACCTGAACTAGTATAACTTTACTAGAATACCTGAACTAGAATACCTGAACCAGAATACCTGAACTATAATACATGTACTAGAATACCTGAATTAGTATACATGAACAAAATACCTGAACAGATATACCTGAACTAGAATAGCTGTACTAGAATACCTGAAATGGAATACCTGAACCTGAGAACCTGAACTGGTATACCTGAACTAGAAAATCTTGGTAGAATACCTGAGCCAGAATACCTGTACTAGGAGACCTGTACTAGAATAACTGAACTAGAATACTTGAACCAGAATACCCGAACTATAATACTTGTACTAAAATACACGAACCAGAACATCGGAGCTAAAATTTCTATACTAGAATAACCAAACTGGAATCCCTGAACTAGAATACTTGGACAACAAAAACTGGATATTTCAGGTATTCTAGTACAGCTGAACTAGGATACCTAAACTAGAATACTTGGACTAGAATACCTGAACTAGTATAACTTTACTAGAATACCTGAACTTGAATACCTGAACCAGAATACCTGAACTAGAATACCTGTACTAGAAAAACTGAACAAGAACACCTGAACCAGAATACTCGAGCTAATATACCTGTACTGGAATATCTGAAATAGAATACCTGAAGTAGAACACCTGAAGTAGAATATCTGAACTAGAATTACTGAACCAGTATATCTGAACCAGAATACCTGTATTTTAATAACTGAACTAGAATACCTGAACCACAATATCTCAACTAGAATACCGGTACTAGAATACCTGAACCAAAATATCTGTGCTAGTATACCTGTATTAGAACACCTGAACCAGAATACCTTTACTAGTATACCTATACTATAATACATGAACCAAATTCGTGAGCTAAAATACTTGTATTAGAATACCTGTACTAGAATTTCTGAACCAGAATACCCGAATCAGAATACCTGAACAACAAAAATGGAATATTTCAGGTATTCTAGTACAGCTGAACTAGAATACCCGAACTAGAATATTTGTACTAGAATACCTGAACTAGTATAACTTTACTAGAATACCTGAACTAGAATACTTGAACCAGAATACCTCAACTAGAATGCCAGTACTAGAATACCTGAACCAAAATATCTGTGCTAGTATACCTATATTAGAACACCTGAACCAGAATACCTTTACTAGTATACCTGTACTATAATACATGAACCAAATTCGTGAGCTAAAATACCTGTACTAGAATACCTGTACTAGAATTTCTGAACCAGAATACCTGAACTAAAATCCTTGAACTAGAATACCTGGACTAGAATTCTTGAAACAGAATTCCTGAACCAGAATACGTGACTTGGAATAACTGAACCAGCATAACTGAACCAGTATACCTTGAGTAGAATAACTAAACCAGAATACCTGAACTAGAATACCTGTTCTAGAATACCTGAGCTAACTTACCTGTTTTAGAATTCCTTTACTAGAATACCTGAATCCGAATGCCTCAACTAGAATAACTGAACTAGAATTCCTAAACCAGAATACATCAATCACAATACCTGTAATAGAATACCTGAACCAGAATACCTGAAGTAGATTACCTAAACTAGAATACTTGTGCTAGTATTCCTGTTCTTGTATACCTGAACCAGAATACCTCTACTAGCATACCTGTACTAGGATCCCTGAACCAGAATACCTGAACTAGAATACCTGAACTAGTATACCTGAACAAAAATACCTGAGCAGGTATACCTGAATTTGTATACATGAACCAGAATACCTGAGCGAGAACACCTGAATAACTCAACCTGAATTAGTATACATGAGCCAGAATACCTGAGCGAGAACACCTGAATAACTCAACCTGAACACCCGAACTAGAATACCTGTGGTAGAATACCTATTCCAGAATACCTGTACTAAAATACTAGAACAAGCATTACTAAACTTAAATTCCTGTACTAGAATACCAGAACCAGAATGAGAATATCTGAACTAGAATACCTGTGCTAGAATACCTGTACTAGAATATCTCAACATGAACCTGAACTAAAATACCTGTACTAGAATACCTGTACTAGAATACCTCAACATGAATACCTGAACTAAAATACCTGTACTAGAATACCTGTACTAGAATAGCTGGATGAGAATACTTGATCTAGCACACCTCAACCAGAATACCTCAACTAGAATACCTGAACAAGAAAAACTGTACAGGTATACCTGAACCAGAATACCTGAACTAGAATACCTAAACTAAAATTAAGTGAACTAGAATAACTGTACTAAAATACCTCAGCCAGAATACCTGAGCTAATATACCTGTATTGGAATACCTGAACTAGAATTCCTGAAGTAAAAACCTAAACTAGAATACCTGAACTAGAATAACTGATCCAGAATACCTGAACTACAATACCTGAACTAGAATACATGAATTACAACATCTAAACTAGTATAATTGTACCAGAATACACAAACTAGAATACCAGAACAAGTATACCAGTTGAACTAGAATACATGTACTCGAATTTCTGTACTATAATCCCTGAACTAGAATACCTGATGCAGAATACCAGAACCATAATACAGGTACTAGAATACCTGTGCCAGCATAACTAATCCAGAATATCTGCACTAGAATACCTGAACCAGCATAACTGAACCAGAACAGCTGGAATAGAATAACTGAACTAGACTTCCTGAATCAGAATACCTGAACTAGACTTCCTGAATCAGAATACCTGAAACTGAATACCTGTACTAGAATACCTGAACCAGAATAGCAGAACTAGAATACCTGTACCAGAATACCTGAACCAACATACCTGAGCTAAATTATCTATTTTAGAGTTCCTGAACTAGAATACCTGAATCAGCATACCAGAACTAGAATTCCTGAACCAGAATACCTGAACCAGAATAGCTGAACAAAAATATCTGTACTAGTATACCTGTACTATAATACCTTAACTAGAATACCTGACATAAAATACCAGTACTAGAATACCTGCAGTAGAATAATTGAACTAGAATACCTGTACTAGAATACATGAACCAGAATACCTGAACTAGAATACCAGTACTAGAATATCTGAACAACAATACCTGTAATAGAACACCTGAACTAGAATACCTGACCTTATGGGCTACTTTCCCTAAAGCCCTGCAATGCCCGATTGCCTGCTGGGAAGAACCGCTAACACTCGGTGAGTAACGCTGGCGAGAATTTCCATTTTTATTTTAAAAATAATTAAAACTAATCACCCGGCGAGACAATGGGCGTTGTACACTCATTGTCGGCAGTTTACTCGGCGGTGGTTACCGGAATGGACGGTAATTACTAAAACTTAGTCCGAGGCTGCGGTTGGGCCTAGGAAGGGGGGAGAACTTTAAAAAACAATTTTCAATAAAAAAAATAAAAATGTACAATGCATTCCCCAAGTCAGTTTTAAACATAATCGGCCATTTTTAAATTTTACAAAAATAAATAAAGACCCTTTAACTTACCTTTCTTTGCAGGGTACTCACCTACCGCCCTGTTTAAGCGCTTTTACAGGGCGGTTCTCTTGGCGGTCTTGACGTCGGTGGTCGAGGCCAAACTTACGCCCTGGCGGTTGCTCTCGGTGTTGTATGTGGGCGGTTTGGTCTCGGCGGCCGTGTTCAGCTGTGGACGATACCAAGGAAAAAACTCAAGTGGAAGCTTTCGGCTGGTGGAAAAACAGCTGTACCGCCGAGAAAATCACCGACAATTAAGCCGAAAGTCTAGCCCAAAGTTCCTGTACTAGAATACCTGAACCAGAATACCTAAACTATAATACCTGAACTAGAATACCTGAGCCAGAATACCTAAACTATAATACCTGAACTAGAATACCTGAACCAGAATACCTAAACGATAATATCTGGATCAGAATACCTGAACTAGAATACCTGAACTAGAATACCTGGACTAGAATACCTGGACTAGAATACCTGAAACAGAATGCCTGAACCAGAATACGTGAATTGGAATGCCTGAACCCGCATAGCTGAACCAGTATACCTTGAGTAGAGTAACCGTTCTAAAATACCTGAACCAGAATACCTGAACTAGAGAATACCTGTACTAGAATACGTAATGCAGAATACCTGAGCTAAATTACCTGTTTTAAAATTCCTGTACTAGAATACTTGAATCCGAATATCTCAACTAAAATAACTGTTCTAGAATACCTGAACCAGAATTCCTGAAGCAGATTACCTGAACAAGAATACCTATGCTATTATCATCATCATCATAGGCAGTCGCTCGGAATCGAGGAAGACTTGCTTTCACTCTTAATATGAGTCCTCAGGTGGCTGAACAGTCCAATACGAGAACCACAGTTTCTGTCACAGGTGGAACAGATAGTCGTTGAGGGAAAGGGTGGGTGGGACAGGTTTGTCACATGCTCTTTCCGCTGCCTGCGCTTGATTTCTGCATGCTCTTGGCGATGAGGCTCGAGGTGCTCAGCGCCCTCCTGGATGCACTTCCTTTACTTAGGGCGGTCTTTGGCCAGGGACTCCCAGGTGTCAGTGGGGATGTTGCACTTTATCAGGGAGGCTGTCCTTGAGGGTGTCCTTGTATCGTTTCCTCTGCCCACCTTTGACTCGTTTGCCGTGAAGGAGTTCCGCGTAGAGTGCTTGCTTTGGGAGTCTCTTGCCTAGCATGCGGACAGTTGTGTTATTATATCTGTTCTTGTATACCTGAACCAGAATACCTCTACTAGCATATCTGTACTAGAATACCTGTACTAGAACACCTGAACTAGAATACCTGTACTAGAATACCAGAACAAGCATTACTAAACTTAAATTCATGTACTAGAATACCAGAACCAGAATTAGAATACCTGAACGAGAATACCTGTGCTAGAATACCGGTACTAGAATAGCTGAATGAGAATACCTGATCTGGCATACCTGAACCAGAATACCTCTACTCGCATACCTGTACTAAGATACCAGAACCAGAATACCTGAAATGGAATACCCAAACTAGAATTACGTGAACTAGAATAACTGTACTAGAATACGGGAACCAGAATACCTGTATTAGAATACCTGAACTTAATACCTGTAGAAGACAAACTTAATATAAATATCTGAACCTGAATACTCAACTAGAATACCTGAAATGAAATTACTGATCCAGAATACCTGAACTAGAATACCTGAACTAGAATACATGAACTACAATATCTAATCAAATATAATTATATTAGAATACCTGAACTATAATACCTGAACCAGAATACCAGAATCAGAATAGTTGAACTAGTATACATGTACTAGAACAGCTGTACTAGAATCTCTGAACTAGAATACCTAAACCAGAATACCTGAACTATAATACAAGTACTAGAATACCTATGCCAACATAACTGACCCAGAATAGCTGTACTAGAATACCTGAACAAGCATAACTGAACCAGAATACCTGGATTAGAATACCTCTACTAGAATACCCGAACAAGACTTCCTGAACCAGAGTAGCTGAACTAGAATACCTGTGCTAGAATATCTGAACCAGCACACCTGAGCTAAATTGCTTGTTTTAGAATTCCTCTACTAGAATACCTGCACTAGAATTCCTGAACCAGAACACCCAACATAAAATATATGTATTCGAATACCTGTACTAGAATACATGAACCAGAATACCTGATCTAGAATACTTGAAATAGAATACCTGAACTAGAATACCAGAGCTAATTACCCGATCTAAAATTCCTGTACTAGAATACCTGAACTGGAATACCTGAAGTAGAATACCAGATCTAGCATACCTGAACCAGAATATATTTTTAGAAAACCTGAGCTAAAATACTAGTACTAGAATACCTGTACGAGAACACCTGAACCAGAATACCTGAACTAGAATGCCTGTGATAGAATTCCTAAACCAGAATACCTGAGCGAAAATAACTATACCAGAATATCTGTACTAGAATACCTGAACCAGAGTACCTGAACTAACATACCTGAAGTGGAATACCTGAACTAGAATGCCTGAACCAGAATACCTGAACTAGAATACCTGGATTAGAGCACCTGAAACAGAATGCCTGAATACGTGAATTGGAATACCTGAACCAGCATAGCTGAACCAGTATACCTTGAGTAGAATAACGGAACTAGAGTACCTGAACCAGAATACCTGAACTAGAATACCTGTACTAAAATACGTAATGCAGAATACCAGTGCTAAATTACCTGTTTTAGAATGCCTATACTAGAATACCTTAATCAGAATACCTAAACTAAAATATCTGAACTAGAATTCCTGAACCAGATAACCTAAACTAAAATACCTGTGCTAGTATACCTGTTCTTGTATATCTGAACCAGAATACCTCTACTAGCATACCTGTACAAGGATATCTGAACCAGAATACCTGAGCTAAAATACATGTACTACAATACCTGAGCTAGAATACTTGTACTAGAATACCAGAACAGACATTACTAAACTTAAATTCCTGTACTAGAATACCAGAATTAGAATACCTGAACTAGAATACCAGTGCGAGAATACATGTATTAGAATACCTCAACCTGACTACCTGAACTAAAATACCTGTACTAGAATACCTGTATTAGAATAACTGAATGAGAATACCTGATCTGGCATACCTCAACCAGAATACCTGAACAAGAAAAACTGTACAGCTATACCCGAATCAGAATACCTGAAATAGAATACCTGAACTGAAATTACTTGAACTAGAATAACTACTAGAATACGTGAACCAGAATACCTGAGCTAATATACCTGTACTGGAATACCTGAACTAGAACAACTGAACTAGAATACCTGAACAAGAATACACGAACTAGAATACCTGAACTATAGTACCTGTACTAGAATACCTGAAATAGAATACCTGAACTAAAATACCTGGCTAGAATAGCTGAACCAGATTGCCTGAACTAGAATCCCTGAACCAGATTACCTGAGCAAGAATAACTGAACTAGAACAGCTGAACAAGAATACATGAGCTTAAATATCTGAATTAGAAAATCTGAACCAGAACACTTGAACTAGTACACCTGGACTAGAATACCTGACTTGGAGTACCTAAGCTCAAATACACGAACAAGAATACCAATGCTAGAATACCTGTCCTTGAATACCTGAATCAGATTATCTGAATCAGAATAAATGTAGTGGAATACCTGAAACAGAACTCCTGAACTAGAATGCTTGTACTACAATACCTGAATTGGAATACCTGAATTAGAATAACTGAACTAGTAAATCAGAACCAGAAAACCTGAACCAGAACTTCTGAACTAAAACTAGTATATCTGAATTAGAATACCTGAACTAGAATATCTGTACCAGAATACCTGAAACAGGATACCGGAACTAAAATACCTGAACTATAATACCTGTACTAGAATACCTAAATTAGAATATCTGAAGTAGAATACCTGACCAGAATACCTAAACCAGAATACCTGAACTAGAATACTTGAAACAGAATACCTGAACTAAAATAACTGAACTAGAACAGGTGTATGAGAATATCTGAATTATAATACCTGTACTAGAATGCCCAAACTAGAATATATGAAGTAGAATACCTGACTAGAATACCTGAACTAGAATACCAAACCTAGAATACCTGACCTAGAATACCTGACCTAGAATACCTAAGCCTGAATACATGAACCAGAATAGCAGTGCTAGATAGCTGTCCTTGAATACCTGAACCAGAATAACTGTAGTAGCATACAGAACCACGACACCTGAACTGGAATACCTGAACTAGAATAACTGAACTGGAATACCTGAACTAGAATAACTGAACTAGCAAATCAGAACCAGAACACCTGAACTAGAATATTTGAACTAGTATACCTGAACTAGAATTCTTTAGTCAGAATATCTGAACTAGAATACCTGAACTAGAATATTTGAACTAGTATACCTGAACTATAATCCTTTAGTCAGAATATCTGAACTAGAATACCTGAACCAGAATACGTGCACTAGAATATCTGAACTAGTACACTTGTACTATAATACCTGAACTGGATTACCTGAACAATAATACCAACAAGAATACCTGAACCAGAATACTGCAGCTGTAATATCTGTACTACAATACATGAAACAAAATACTTGAACTAGAATACTTGTGCTATAATACCTGTGCTAGAATACAGAGCTAAAATACCTGAACCAGAAAGATGGTACCAGAATACCTGAAATGGAATACCTGTACTAGAATACCAGAACCAGAATACCTGAACTAAAATACCTGAAACAGAATACTTGAACTAGAATACCTAAACTAGAATTCCTGAACTAGAATATCTGATCTAGAAGACTTGAACTAGAATACCTGTACTACAATACCTGAACTGGAATACCTGAACTAAAATAACTGAACTAGCAAATCAGAACCAGAAAACCTGAACCAGAACATCTGAACTAGAATACTTGAACTAATACACCTGAACTAGGATCCCTTAGCCAGAATACCTGAACTAGAACACCTAAACTAGAATATCTGTATCAGAATACCTGAACTAGAATACCTGAACTAGAATAACTGAACTAGAACAGCTGAACGAGAATACCTGAACTAGAATACCGAAACCAGAATACCTGTAATAGAACACTTGAACCTAGAATATCTGAACTAGTACACATGTACTATAATATCTGAACTAGATTGCGGTAATACCAACAATAATACCAACAAGAATACCTGAACCAGAATACCGGAGCTATAATATCTGTACTAGAATACCTGAAACAAAATACCTGAAGTAGAATACCTGTGCTAGAATACAGAGGTAGAATGCCTGAATCAGATAGACTGTACCAGAATACCTGAAATGGAATACCTGTACTGGAATAACTGAACAAGAATAACTAAACTAGAATACCTGAACTAGAATACCTAACTAGAACACCTGTACTAGAATACCTGAACCAGAAGCTCTGAACTATAATACGTGCACTACAATACATAAACTAGAATACCTGAACAAGAGTACCTGACTAGAATACCTGAACTAGAATAACTGAACTAGAATATCTGAACCAAAATACCTGAAACAGAATACCTGAACTAGAATACCTGAACCAGAATATCTGAACTAGAATACCTGACTAAAATACCCGAACTAGAGTACCAGAACTAGAATGCCTGACTAGAATACCTGAACCAGAATACCTGCACTATAATACCTGAACCAGAATACCTGAACCACAATACCTATACTAGAATACCTGTACTAGAAAACCTGAACCAGAATACATGAACTAGAATACCTGAACTGTAATACTCGGACTAGAATACCTGAGCTAAAATACCTGAACTAGAACCAAGTCAGCATGGATTTATGAAAGGGAAATCATGCTTGACCAATCTTCTAGAATTTTTTGAGGATGTAACTAGTAGAGTGGATAAGGGAGAACCAGTGAATGTGGTGTATTTGGACTTTCAAAAGGCTTTTGACAAGGTCCCACACAAGAGATTAGTGTACATAAATTAAGGCATATGGGATTGGGGGTAATGTATTGTCGTGGATAGAGAACTGGTTGGCAGACAGGAAGCAAAGAGTGGGAATAAATGGGTCCTTTTCAGAATGGCAGGCAGTGATTAGTGGGGTACCGCAAGGTTCAGTGCTGGGACCCCAGCTATTTACAATATATATTAATGATTTAGACGAAGGAATTGAATGTATATCTCCAAGTTTTCAGATGACACTAAGCTGGGTGGCAATGTGAGCTATGAGGAGGATGCTAAGAGGCTGCAGGATGACTTGGACAGGTTAGGTGAGTGGGCAAATGCATCGCAGATGCAGTATAATGTGGATAAGTGTGAGGTTATCCACTTTGGTGGCAAAAACAGGAAGGCAGAATATTATCTGAATGGTGACAGATTAGTAAAAGGGGAGATGTAAGGAGGCCTGGGTGTCATGGTACATCAGTCATTGAAAGTAGGCATGCAGATACAGCAGGCAGTAAAGAAAGCAAATGGCATGTTGGCCTTCATGGCGAAAGGATTTGAGTATAGGAGCAGGGAGGTTTTGCTGCAGTTGTACAGGGCCTTGGTGAGACCACACCTTGAGTATTGTGTGCAGTTTTGGTCTCCTAATCTGAGGAAGGACATTCTTGCTATTGAGGGAGTGCAGCAAAGGTTCACCAGACTGATTCCCAAGATGGCAGGACTGACAGAAAGACTGGATCAACTAGGCTTATATTCACTGGAATTTAGAAGAATGAAAGGTGATCTCATAGAAGCATATAAAATTCTGACGGGATTGGACAGGTTAGATGCAGGAAGAATGTTTCCGATGTTGGGGAAGTCCAGAACCAGAGGTCACAGTCTAAGAATAAGGGGTAAGCCATATAGGACCGAGATGAGGAGAAACTTCTTCACCCAGAGAATTGTTAACCTGTGGAATTCGCTACCACAGGAAGTTGTTGAGTCCAGTTCATTGGATATATTCAAAAGGGAGTTAGATGTGGCCCTTACGGCTAAAGGGATCGGGGGTATGGAGAGAAGGCAGGAGTGAGGTACTGAAGTTGCATGATCAGCCATGATCATATTGAATGGTGGTGCAGGCTCGAAGGGTCAAATGGCCTCCTCCTGCACCTATTTTCTATGTTTCTAATCCATGTATTATAATACCTGAACTAGATTACCTGAACAATAATAGCAACATATTGAACCATAATACCTTAACCTGAATACCTGAGCTAGAATACCTGAACTAGAATACGTGTGCAAGAATACATGTACTAGAATACCTGAGCTAGAATACCTGTGCCAGTATACCTGTACTAGAATACCTGAGCTAGAATATCTGATCTAGAATACCTGTATTAGAATAACTGAGCCAGAAAACCTGAACTAGAATACCTGAACCAGAATATCTGAACCAGACTACCTGTACTATACTACCTGAACTAGAATACCTGAACCAGAAAACCTGTACTAGAATACGTTAACCAGAATGCCTTTACTAGATACCTGAACTAGAATACCTGATTAGAAATATTGTAGCTAGAATACCTGAACTAGAATACCTGAGCTATAATTAATGTGCCAATATACCCATCCTAGAATACCTGAACTAGAATACCTGTACTAGAATATAAGAACTAGAGTGCCTGAACAATAATACCTGAATAAGAATACCTGAACTAGAATATGTGTACGAGAATGCCTAATTTGAAATACCGGAGCTAAATTACCTGAACTAAAATTCCGGAACTAGAATAACTGCACTGATATTCTTGAACTAGTATACCTGTATTAGAATATCTGAAGCAGAATACGTGAAGAAGGATACCTGAACTAGAATACCTGAACCAGAATACATGTACTAGAATACCTGTACTAGAATACTTGTATTACAATATTTAAGCACATCGGGACGTTTTACTACGTTAAAGGCGATATGTAAATAAAAGTTGTTATTATTAATACCATTATTAGAATACATGAAACAGAATCTCTGTACTAGAATACCTGAACCAGAATACCTGAACAAGAATACATGTACTACAATACCTATATTAGAATACCTGAACCAGAATACCTAAATTAGAATACAGGTACTAGAATACCTGAACCAGAATACGTGAGTTAGGATACCTGAACTAGAATACCTGTGCTAGAACACCTGTAATAGAAGACCTGAGCTCGAATACCTGTGTTAATATACCTGTAATAGAATACCTGAGCTAGAATACCTGAACTAGAATACCTGAAGCAGAAAACCTGTACTAAAATATCAGAACTATAATACACTTTAATAACTTTACTAGAATAACAGCCAGAATACCTGAACAAGAAAACCTGAACAAGAATATCTGACACAGAATACCAGTACTAGAATATCTGAAGCAGAATACATGAACTAAAATATCTGAACTAGAATACCTGAATCAGAACATATGTACTAGAATAACTGAGCTAGAATACCTGAACTAGAATACTTAATCTAAAATACCTGAAGTAGAAGACCTGTACGAGAATACCTATACTAAAATAACTGAACTAGAATACCTGAACTAGAAAACCAAAAATAAAATACCTGAATTAGCATACCTGAACTAGAGTACCTGAACTAGAATACCTGCACTAGAATACCTGTACTAGAATACCTGAACTTGAATAACTTTTCTAGAATACATGAAGCAGATCAGCCATGGTCTAACTGAATGGCGGAGGGACTGAATGGCCAGCTGCTGTTCCTAATGTTCCTAATCCAGGTTAGAGAGCAGAAGGTGTGAACAGGGCAGATGAGCGCCAGCCTCTGACTGCTGTCCATAAATCACTTTATTTGAGGTTTAATAATGGATTGTGCAAGCCTTACTGTTTTAACTGGAGCCAATCTTGTGTGAAAAATGAAATTCATGCCTTGGCCCACAGCGGAGAATGGAGCGGCATCCAGGAATCTTTGGAAGGGAAGCACATGTTTCCAAGCACATATTAGGCACTTTCAGTCAGAAGGTCTGCTGACTTTTCATCCTGATATAAAAATACATACCAATTCCGAAAGCTAGTAAAAGCTGCTGAACTAAAACAGCTCCCGCAGCCTCCAAAAAAAATCCTGAATATAACCCTATGACATACGGAATAAGACTAAAAGTGCAGCTGGATTGTCGCAACTTAAACTGCTGGTGTACCCAACATCTGATCACTTTGATCACAGGGGAACTACTCAAATGACATAAAGGTGCAGTTCGCAGCAGTGGTGGGTTTAGAACGTACTGAATTAATGAGCTTTATTCTGTAGTCGGGTGTAGGGGCATAAGGTGCTCTCCCTCCTGTAAGCTTTAGATTTTATGCTGCATTTTAAGGTATTTGGGGCCTACTGCAACTCAGTAACCTGTGACTGGTGCAGCTCCCTGGGTTGCCAACTCTGCTTGGATGTATTTCTGGAGATTTCTTCACAGGACTTCCCCATCCAACCACCCCGCCCACTCCATTATTTTTATAACTAATAAACAAAAGTGTTCCAAGAAAAAGAACAAAAACACATTAGACTAGAAATTGAGTGCATCTGTGCCTCCCGTTGGGGAGGAGGCCGCTAACGGGACGCAAATGCCTTTGCAACCGGACGTGACGCTGACATCGAATCCCGCCATATTGGGCGTGGGTTTAGCGGCAGTGCGACAGCGTTGCGCCACGATCTCCTGCACCCAGAGAGAGTGACGTCATCGCCGTGCGCATCGCCCCGGACCCGAAGTTCACTTTCGCCCCCTGCAGCAGCGCCAGGCGAAAACACCGAGAGCTGCAGGAGGTGCGGATTGGGCGGCCGGCCGCTACCGGGGCGGTGATTAAAGGCGAGGTGGCCGAAGTAAGTAAATAAAATGTACCTTTGTTGGTGGCGTTTTCTTCGTGGGTTCCTGCCCGCGATCGTTCAGCCCGGTACTCTGCTTGAGTGCTGGGCTGATGTCACGGGATCACCGCTCCCTTGGTGGTGCAGGTAGGTAGGTCCATTTTAAATTGCAGAGCCTGCAGCGAAGAGGGAGGGAAGGGCCCTTTGTACACGGCAGCGCCACACGGCCCAGTGTGCAGAGTTACTGAGGTTTCCGCCCCGCCCGCATCCTTTAGCGCTCCACTTTCTTCCTGCAGCGCAAAAGCCAACTTTTTGAAAGCGGGGAAACATTAGTGCCAGGTGCTAATTTTCCCGGCTTTCAAAGGTTGCGGCCCCCAAATGGGGGATAATGAATATTTTTATGTTGCCATGTCTTATCTCACCGGTCTGTGTACAGAGTGTGTGCAGAGGTATACAGTGGGTGGAGCTTGTTCAGGTAAGGTAAAGAAAGAAAGAGCTGCATTAAGACAGCACTTTTCCTGACATTAGTAAATGTAAATTAGGTGTAGCTCCTCAGGGTATAAAAGTCAACAGTTTTTCAGAGCACAGGGTGATCTGCACAGAGAGATCATAAACGGAGTGGAGTTAAACAGAGTGGTTTATTCAGGAATTTGGAAAGAGTGGGAATTCGGAGAAGAGGGGAAGAATAATTAAAAAATGACAAATAGGTAAGTGATATTTGACAGAGGCAGAAGTCCTGCGTGGGAGCAGCAGCAGGAGCTGAGGCGGAGGCTTAAAAGGCAAGGGCTCAACAAGCAACATTCGAGAGGGACATCAGAGTTTAAAAGTGACGTGGGCACAAGGGCACTAGCTGATTGGTGAGTGTTTTTATTTCTCTGTTAAGTTAAGACAGCTTAAAGGCGAGGCGGCGGCAAGATACCCCAGGGAGCAGCGCGAGCAGGTTGGTGACTGCGACGAAGTGCAAATGGGCGACTACATTAGACGTCACAGGAAAGCAGGGAAGTGATTGGTTGGTGAGAGCTCTCTCCTTTCTTGCTTTTCTTTCTTAATTATTGAATCAACTGTTTTCTAAATAGCAGTAGTGTGTGTTTTACTAAGGGTTAGAATTCTATGGCATTGGTGGGACTAAAAATAAAACTTAATTAATTCATTAAATACATTAAGATGGCAGTACGGATGATGTGTCAGTGCTGCAACATGTGCGAGCTGGTGGTCACCATTGAGGTCCATCGTGGCCACGTCTGCGGTAAGTGTCTGCAGCTCGACGAACTTCAGCTCCGAGTTGATGAGCTGGAATCCGAGCTGCGGACACTGCGACACATCAGGGAGGGGGAGCGTTACCTGGACACTGTGTTCCAGGGGGTAGTCACACCCCTTAGGTTAACTAACTCAGATTTGGCTAGCGGTCAGGGACAGGAGGGTGTGACTACGAGTGAGGAAGGTATGGGGATCCAGGAGGTAGTGATAGAGGAGCCTCAGCCCTTGCTCTTGTCCAATAGGTTCGAGGCTCTCACTCCCTGTGTGGACGGGAGCAGGGACTACAAGGAGGATGATCAAACTGACCACAGTACTGTGGTACAGGGGGCCATTCAAGCGGAGGAGTAAAAAGAAACATTGTAGTAGTAGGGGACAGTATCATTAGGGCAATAGATATGCTTCCCTGCAGCCGAGAGCGTGAGTCCCGAAGGCTGTGTTGCCTGCCTGGTGCCAGGGTTAAGGACATCTTCTCAGGGCTGGAGAGGAACTTGGAGTGGGAGGGGGTAGATCTAGTTGTTGTGGTCCACGTGGATACCAACGACATAGAGAGGAAAGAAAAGAAGTTTCTGCTAAGGGATTATGAGCAGCTTGGGGCCAAATTAAAAAGCAGAACCACAAAGATAATAATCTCTGGATTACTACCCGAGCCATGAGCAAATTTACATAGGTTAAATAAGATCAGAGAGCTAAACTCGTGGTTCAAAGACTGGTATGGGAGAAATGGGTTTTGGTTCCTGGGACACTGGCACCAGTACTGGGGTAAGAGGAAGTTGTTCCGTCAGGACGGACTCCACTTGAACCATGCTGGGGCTAGGGTCCTGGCGAACCGAATAACCAGGGCTGCAGAGAGAGCTTTAAACTAATTAGTGGGAGGGAGGGTTCAGGTGAGCAGAAACCTAAAGGCTCAAAGAACAAGGTGAAGGCAACAGAGCAGGGTAGCATTGGGGGAAATGAAAACCAGAGTGGGACAGAATCTATAAACATAAGAGTGTATCAGAAACTGGGACCATAGCAGGAGAAAATGGTAAGAAAACATTTAAAAGCTTTTTATCTGAAGGCACGCAGCATTCGTAACAAATTAGATGAGCTGTGGGCACAAATAGTTACAAATGGGTATGATCTGATAGTTATAACAGAAACGTGGTTGCAAGGTGACCAGGACTGGGAATTAAACATTCAGGGGTACTTGACAATTCGGAAGGACAGACAGAAAGGAAAAGGAGGTGGGGTAGCTCTGTTGATAAAGGATGGAATCACTGCAATAGTGAGAAATGATGTTGGCTCAAATGATCAGGATGTTGAAACAGTTTGGGTGGAGATAAGGAATAATAAGGGGAAAAAGTCACTGGTGGGCGTAGTCTATAGGCCCCCTAACAGTAGCAACTCTGTTGGTCGGGGTATGACCCAAGAGATAGTGGGGGCTTGTAAAAAGGGAACAGCAATAATCATGGTGATTTTAACCTCCATATTGATTGGACAAATCAAATTGGTCAGGGTAGCCTTGAGGAGGAGTTCATAGAGTGTGTAAGGGGCGGGTTCCTTGAGCAGTATGTAACGGAACCAACCAGGGTCAGGCTATCTTAGATCTGGTCCTGTGTAAATGAGACAGGATTAATAAACAATCTCCTAGTAAAGGATCCCCTTGGAATGAGTAACCATAGCATGATTGAATTTCAAATTCAGATGGAGGGCGAGAAAGTTGGATCTCAAACCAGCGTACTAAGCTTAAATAAAGGAGACTACAAAGGTATGAGGGCAGAGTTGGCTAAAGTGGACTGGGAAAATAGATTAAAGTGTGGGACGGTTGATGAACAGTGGCAGACATTTAAGGAAATATTTCATAACTCTCAAGAAAAATATATTCCAGTGAGGAGGAAAGGGTGTAAAAGAAAAGATAGCCATCCGTGGCGATCTAAAGAAATAAAGGATGGTATCCAATTAAAAACAAGGCCACACAAAGTGGCCAAAACTACTGGGAGGACAGAAGATTGGGAAGCCTTTAAAAGCCAGCAAAGAATGACTAAAAAAATGATTAACAAAGGGAAGATAGACTATGAAAGTAAACTAGCACGAAATATAAAAACAGATAGCAAGAGGTGTATAAAAAGGAAAAGAGTGGCTAGAGTAAATGTTGGTCCCTTAGGGGATGAGACCAGGGAATTAGTAATGGGGAACATGGAAATGGCAGAAACTCTGAACAAATATTTTGTATCAGTCTTTACGGTAGAGGACACTAAAAAAAGGGGCTATGGGGCGGGGGGGGGCAATGGAACTTAGCACAATCACAATCACTAAGGAGGTGGTACTCAGTAAGATAATGGGACTAACGGCAGATAAATCCCCTCACCCCGATGGCTTGCATCCTAGGGTCTTAAGAGAAGTAGCGGCAGGGATTGTGGATGCATTAATTGTAATTTACCAAAATTCCCTGGATTCTGGGGAGGTCCCAGCAGATTGGGAAACTGAAAATGTAACACCCCTATTTAAAAAAGGAGGCAGACAAAAAGCAGGAAACTGTAGACCAGTTAGCCTAATATTTGTGGTTCGGTAAATGTTGGAGTCCATTATTAAAGAAGCAGTAGCAGGACATTTGGAAAAGCAAAATTCAGTCCGGCAGAGTCAGCATGGATTTATGAAGGGGAAACCATGTTTGACAAATTTGCTGGAATTCTTTGACGATGTAACGAATGGGGTGGATAAAGGGGAACCAGTGGATGTGTTGTATTTGGACTTCCAGAAGGCATTTGACAAGGTGCCACATAAAAGGTTACTGCACAAGATAAAGTCCACGGGGTTGGGGGTAATATATTAGCATGGATAGAGGATTGGCTAACTAACAGAAAACAGAGAATCGGGATAAACGGGTCATTCTCGGGTTGGCAATCAGTAACTAGTGGGGTGCTGCAGGGATCAGTGCTGGGACCCCAACTATTTACAATCTATATTAACGACTTGGAAGAAGGGACTGAGTGTAACGTAACCAAGTTTGCTGATGATACAAAGATGGGAGGAAAAGCAATGTGTGAGGAGGACACAAAAAACCTGCAAAAGGACATAGACAGGCTCAGTAAGTGGGCAAAAATTTGGCAGATGGAGAATAATGTTGGAAAGTGCGAGGTTATGCACTTTGGCAGAAAATAAATCGAAGAGCAAGTGCTGCAAAGTGCAAAGTGACGCAGTACAGCGGGACCTGGGGGCACTGGTGCATGAAACACAAAAGCTTAGTATGCAGGTACAGCAAGTGATCAGGAAGGCCAATGGTATCTTGCCCTTTATTGCAAAGGGGATGGAGTATAAAAGCAGGAAAGTCTTGCTACAGTTATACAGGATATTGGTGAGGCAACACCTGGAATACTGCGTGCAGTTTTGGTCTCCATATTTACGAAAGGATATACTTGCTTTGGAGGCAGTTCAGAGGCGGTTCACTAGGTTGATTCCGGAGATGAGGGGGTTGACTTGTGAGGAAAGGTTGAGTAGGTTGGGCCTCGTTGGAATTCAGAAGAATGAGAGGTGATCTTATCGACGTATAAGATTATGAGAGGGCTTGACAAGGTGGATGCAGAGAGGATGTTTCCACTGATAGGGGAGACTAGAACTAGGGGGCATAATCTTGGAATAAGAGGCCGCCCATTTAAAACTGAGATGAGGAGGAATTTCTTCTTTCAGAGGGTTGTAAATCTGTGGAATTCACTGCCTCAGAGAACTGTGGAAGCTGGGTCATTAAATAAATTTAAGACAGAGATAGACAGTTTCTTCACCGATAAGGGAATAAGGGGTTATGGGGAGTGGGCAGGGAGGTGGACCTGAGTCAATGATTTGGACCAGTCATGATCGTATTAAATGGCGGAGCAGGCTTGAGGGGCCAAATGGGTAGGTCGCAAAAGGGCGACACCCTTCTTAGATGAAGCGAACGAGCCCCTCATTGAGGAGGTGTATGCTACGTGGGGCGAGTTTACCCGGGGTGGCAGTGGGAAGCCTCCACCCCGGGCCTACAGGAAAATATGGGTGGAGATTTCAGACGTCAGATTTCAGGTGTCCCACGAGGCGAGGGGGCCCGACCAATGCCGCAAGCACTGGAACAGCCTGGTTGCATCAGCAAGAGTAAGTCCAGATTTTATGTTGTATTGATGAATATTGTAATTATAATTGTAATTATAATTTTAATATTAAATCTCCTGGATTGAAATATATTTTGTACACAGCGGGACACTTTTGTACATTAGCTCCTGACATTGCAGACCTCAATGGAGATTGTATTAGAGAGAGATATGTTTGTGTCAATCATTAGTTCCTATCCTATATGTGTTATAACAGTGAAAAGTTCTTTCCATGAAAGTACCTATACCATATAGCTTATGCCATGCAGTTTGCTACTTTTACAGAGGAAGATATCGAACAACTGAGCCCAGCAGAGGCACACGGGAGGGGGCCCTGCTGCCTTACAGCCGCTGAGTGACATTGAGGAGCGTGTTGCGGCTCTGGTGGGGAGCCACAGTCGAGCGGCCACCCCCCGTGGTGCTGCCGAGCCCTCTGATGTGTCACATGAGTAATGTGTCCAGCAGTGTTACAGTAATGTAACGTCGTTTCATGACAATATACGAATGTACGCTCCTCTTAATCAATTTCAGACTGATCCTGCCTCCACAACTCTCTGTGTTACTCAATTCCACATAGATGTACCACCATATGCACTAACATATGATGCATTGTTATGTAACGTCTCTTGGTCTCATTTATTGTAGCAGTGATGCTCCTCCTTCGCATTCAAGCGCAGTGCAAGAATGTGTACCCTTCCATTCTAATAAACTCAATAAGCTCAACTGTGTTTTGCAGGTCCCACAACACTATTGTGCAGACCTGAACCTGTTGCAGGTGGTCCTCACCACGGGTGGGGAGGAGGAGGATGATACTACCAAACCTGAGGAGGAGAAGTGGAAACGGAGGAGGATGCCCCTAGCATCTCTCTGCCTCTGCTCAATTCAACTGTGCGACCTGCGGCCATTACGTCGGCATCTTCGACGGAAGAAGCAGCAGGACCAAGCGGCGTGCAGCTGTCGACGCCAAGGCGAGTGTTAGTGCCCTCGCAGACCCTGCGGAGGTTGAGTCAGTGAGTAGAGCACACGCCTACTCTGGTCGATCGCTTGGACAGCTTGGCTCAACTGTGCAAAGAGACCGTCGCAATAAGTCGCGACCATCTCCAGGCGTTTGTGGACTTCATGGAGGCCTTCTCTCACTTGACGGAGACCTTCTCCCGGGTGTCACAACAGACGCTTGAGCAGATGGTTCAGCAGACCATCGCCACCAATACCTTGCGGCATGCATTGTTGGCGGGACACGGCGCTGCACCTGAATGTGACGTGATGCCACAGACCGTAAATGCCAGCACACAAGCGGGTCAGGAGGAAACAACTCCTTCTGACCCGGAAGGCGATCCCCTGCTTCGCCTTCTCCTCTTACACCCCCCAACAGGCAATCGCACCAGCTCCCTCACCACGGCACGAAGTCTTGCCGTTGGAAGTTGCACGCCCGCGACGTCTCGGTGCCATCCGGGCACTAAATTGGGCAGGTGGGGTTAATGTACGGGGTGGCAGAGGATCTGGAGGGAAACGTGGCCCCAGGTGATGATATCGTATGTTAATTGTTATTGATATTGTTAATGTTTATTATTGTTGCCTTTACTGGTTTACTGTTGGGGTGTGGTTTGGGGAGGTTGGGTAGGAGGGTGAGTGGGTGGTTGGGTTGTTGGAGTTGTTGTGGTTGTTAAAATATAAATTTTGTTTTGAGTAATAAATTTTAATTGCATTTTACAATTGTTGTGCATTTTCTTATAATAACGTAATAACATATTAACGTAAACAATGGCCGACCAGACCGAGCAAGGATGTAACGTAACTCAACGCAAACGCAAATATTGTTTTGCAGTAACCGTTACTGTGACTGTCCACAATGTAAGTTCATGCAAAGCGTTCATATATGAGCTGCTGACGCAACAGTTTTGCAGCTACGTGACTCTCACGGGGTTTTTCCAGTCTTGCGGGTGGGCGTGGGGGTCATGGGTTTATCGCCAGGTTGATTGCCCTCCCTGAGGTGCTCATCAGCCTCCTCCTCCTCCTCCTGCTCCTCGTCGTCTACCTCTTCGTCTGATTGTGGCGCTGCGCCCCCTGCTAGTGGGGTGGGCTTGGTTCGCTCACCTTACCAGGACTCAGGGTCTTTGCCATTGCCTAGTGGTGGGCAGAGCCACAGATATGTGTGGCTCCCTGTCCTCCTTTGAGGGCTGCAGAATCTTCTGCCTGCTCTCTAACAGTGTTGGGAACCTGGCTGTTCCAGGTCCCGTTTGGGGAACTTGTTGGTTCTGACCTTTCGCTCCCGGACATGGCCGAGGTAGTGACTGGGTCTGGGGGCTGCGCCGTCTCCACCCGGCTGGTGCGCAATGGCGGGCAACTGCACGTATTGGCGCCGTTTTCGTTTCCAGGTCCGTGGCGAATAGTGCCATCGGGTGCCTGCAGCATGGGATAGACTTGGGGCAGGGTATCAGGATCAGTGCCTTCACCCTCCTTAGGTCGCTGGCCTATAACTCGAGGGGACACCTGGGGCAGGGCATCTTTACCCTCCCAAATTCGCTCGCTTGCTACTTTTGGGGACACTCTATTCCCGACATTGCAACATTTTGTTCTTTACATTCTTAATCGGTTCGTTACATTGATTGTCATGCATACAATGTCTCTTTAAGTTCAGTTGGTTGCAGGTCTCCTTTAAGAGAACCCTGCCACGCCACTCTGCACCTCGCTGCAGGAGGAACGCCATCTTGCCTCTCTCCTTAAGGTCGACTGCCTTGATCCTTCTCTCCTGCGATTCTGCTACAAAAGCTGGAAGAGTGCCTGTGAATTCGATCTTCCTCCCCTGGAGTTCTGCCACTGGAGCCGGGAAGGTACTTTTAGGTCGTTCCGGTCGGATCATTGCCATGCGGTCATGATGGACGCTCTGTGCTTCAGGTGCTGCGCTGGGCTGTTTTCTGGTGCCTGGCCCAAGCGAAGGTGAGGTTTTGCTCTGCCTCTGAGCACGGGGGACATCGATTGCTGGAGTGAAGAGGTCTTCCCATTTCCACTGGATCTTCCCCATCCACCTTCTTCCGAGTAGCGTTGGACCATCACCTGCAACAATCCACAGAGGTAACTTGTGCACCACTCCATTATGGATTACACTTACATCCGCACTACCAAGGACTGGGATCAGCTCCTTGGTGTAGGTGCACAACTTTTCCTGTACTGGAACCAGCTCAGGTCATTTTTCATTCCATAGCCTCTCAAAGGCATCCTGGCTCATCACTGACTGGCTCGCTCCCGTGTCCACTTCCATGAAGACTGGAACGCCGTTTACCTCAACTTCCATCTTCACTGGAGGACAATCGGTGGTGCAGGTATGCACTCCATACACTTCTTCTTGGGGCTGAGCTGCCTCTCTGGCCAAATCATCATACTCCCCGCTGGATTCAAAATCATCTACCGACTCCTCTGTTAGACGGTGAGTTGTATTTCTTTTACATATACGCTGGAGGTGGCCCTTTGTGTTATAGGCTTTGCATACGTACTCAGCAAACCGATACTGGTGAGCCCTATAGTTTCCTCTGCAACGTCAGCATGGTGCTACTCGATTAGCACCCCTCGGCGGACTCAGAGTTCTGGAACCCTGAGGTCTGTGCTCTCTGCCCTGGGCAGAGCCACGTTCTACAGTCTTGCCTGTGAAAGGCACCATTCTGTGTACAGTACTTGCGGGTTTGAGTCCACAGGATGAATAATTTGCTTGGTGCTGTAGGACGAGGTTATGAACGCCTGACTGATGCTGATGGCCTTCTGCAGGTTGACTGTGGTGTCGGCAGATAATAGCTTGTGAAGGAGGCCCTTGTGGCCAATTCCTATAACGAAGATGTCTAGCAATGCTTCGTTGAGGTGCGTGCCAAAATCACATGGTGCCGCAAGTATCCTGAGGTCGGCAGCATATTTTGCAATCTCCTGACCCTCGGGTCTGCGGTGAGTGTAGAATCTGTGCCTGGCCGTGAGGATGCTCTTTTGGTTTTCGTTGGTCACGAATTAGTTCAGTCAGCTCATCGTATGTCTTATCCTTGGCCTTTGTGGGCGCCAGCAAGTGCTTGACGAGGCGATAGACCTCGAGCCCACATCTGGTCAGCAGTATAGCCTTGCGCTTCTCTGCCAATGTGTCCGTCTCCCCTGCCAGGTCGTTTGCCATGAAATATTGCTCGAGCCTTTCCGTGAAAGCATCCCAATCATCACCCTCTGTGAAGTCTTTTTATGTGCCAAAGGTAGCCATAATCGCGTGAAAGTCCGTATTCTAGTCGCCAGTTATTATGTCTGTAATGTACCTATGAATGACTCCACGAGGCAATGTGTTGTACTCAAAATGTAGTGACCTTGGTCCTTTATTCATAACTCCAGAGTGAGGCAGCCACATGGTGGTTCCCCTTTTGTACAACCCCTGTCACCAGGGCAGGAAACACCGGTCTCCACCAGTTGCACCCTCTAGTGGTGCCAGCATGTATATACACAGTGTAAACAAGTCTCCATCTTATGCAACTATACAGTGACTACACAGAGAGTATATCTATAGTCTGATATATAACACTTGACTGTATCTCTACTGATGTTAATCCTGCTCCTGCACACTGTCACTCAGTAACCCCTCCCCCAGCACCCTGTGTTACTATCTCTAATTCAAATGAGCGAGACTTCCCTTTTAAAGGGGTCCGGTGTACAATTCTCTCTTTAAAAGGTTTCAGGATGGCGGGGCCTGTATCTCCTTTATTTTATTTGCCGGGTTGAATGAACCCTTTCCTTCCCAGGCACCCAGTGCCAGCATCAAACACCCAGGTCAGGAGGCCATCTCTCTGAAAGGTTTCCCCCATCTTTATTGGTCCAGGCGGCCTTGAGTTGGTACATACTGTTTATGGTGAATAATGCTCAATAGGGAAGTGTTGCCGCGGAAAGTGCTCCTACCTCCCAGGTATACCGTGCTTGTTGAACTATTGTTGAATATCGCTGCTCCCTGTGGGGCCAGCACTGAGCTCTGAGCTCACATTCGAGCAACAACATGCGCATCTGGGAGTGGGAGACGTGCTGACTCCCAGCTCCCTTCCCAATAGTGAAACCTCCAGAAATTAAAGATTCATCTCCAGGACACTAGAAACATAGAAACATAGAAAATAGGTGCAGGAGTAGGCCATTCGGCCCTTCTAGCCTGCACCGCCATTCAATGAGTTCATGGCTGAACATTCAACTTCAGTACCCCATTCCTGCTATAGAAACATAGAAAATAGGTGCAGGAGTAGGCCATTCGGCCCTGTTGTGAATAAACCTGGGAGAAATATCATTGGGGCATTAAAAGAAAGTGGGCTAGAAATGGCCCTTCGCCCTGATTGGGGCAGTAACGTTCCGGAGCCAGGACTTCCTGCTGTCCCGCCCCCGACGCGGAATTGGGGCGTGCGTACCTCAAAGGACGCGGAACGCTATCTCCGGTGCTCTGCTTCCTGCGTGGGGCACTCCCGAGGCAGCAGCGCGGCGATGAGTCCAGTGATTCGCGGATGCTCCGCCTGGCACCGACGCGCTAAAAAGCCCCTCCCCTTCCATTAAAGGGGAGGGCCGCTGCACACTCCGCAGGCCCTTTGGTGGCTGCCACTGGGCCACGAGGGACGCGATCAACCGGACCAGCGGCCTGGTTCCCAAAACGGTGTGTCGGGCTGCACGATGGCGGCCCGTTCGATGCTAAGGGCCGCCATTGTTGGGTCGACCCGAGAGTCGGCCGACAAATAAAGAAGGCGACCCGGGGCTGCTAAAGGCCTCCCTTTTAAGGGGCGCCCCAGCAGCAGATGTTCGCGGGTTGTGAAGCTGCCGTTGACATCTGCCCATGCCAGCCTTGCGGGTGTTCAAGGGTCGGGGCGGTGCGGTGCACACGCTGATAATGTCATTGCCAGTTGCGTGCTGCCTGGGCGCTAATTGCGGGGTGTGACGCTGTCGGGACAGCGCCCCCCCCAAACCTCCTGGGAATTTCCCGGGAGGCGGTAGCACCCCCTCCCCCAGGCAAAAAACGCCATTGCGCCCCGTTAGCGCCACTCGGAGGTGCTAACATGGCTATAAAAAGGGGCAATTTGGCCCCTATTGTGTTTTTATTTCATTTTCTTTAAACACCTTAGTTATGAAAATATTAGAGATGTGGATGATGAAGCTGTTTGACGGGGCTGGAGACAGGATGTGATTAATCCTCCAGGAATTCGTCCTGCCAGAGTTGGCAACTCTCTACAGTCACCAGATACAACCTACGAGTAAGTTCTCTTCCAGCCATGAGACGGAGAAGCAATGAGGCTGTTTATAGCACAGAACAAAGGAGAAAGATTCCCCTCAGGGAGCAAAAGACTCTAATTATCAAAGCATTTCTCCCTCTCTCCCTTGACCATTTTCCCAGTCTCACTGTGCTGACCTGTGGCATAACTAACCGCAGGGCTCCCTCTGCTGGTCAGCAATGTGACCGACATGCTGGTCGGCACAGGTCTGAAATACTTAAAGCAGCTTTTGAGTGTGGAGTTGAAAGTGCCTTTGATATCAATAGACGCTGCTGTGTGTATCTGTAACTGGGAGCTCTCTGTGTCAGCCATGGCTCAGTGCTGGCATTCTTGCCTCTGTAACAGATCGTTGTGGGAAATTCGACAAAACAAATAGGCTAACCCTTCCTTTACTGTGCAGGTGATGCAAAATTTCAGTAACATACAATTAAATAATAACGCTCAGGAATTCTGGGACTCAGACTAATGTTAGAACATTGACAGACCAGCATTGAATGGAGGGTTTGCGAATGAGCCAGACCAGCTGGCTGAAGGGGTAATGTCTCCAGGTTTCCTTTTGACAACTTGATATCTGTGTTTTTGTCCCATTGAGTGATCTCCATTTAGCTCCTTACCCACTGCCTCTTTAGCGATGAGCTGCTCTGGGAGTGTGCATGCTGGTGTTCCATCTCTCTGGGAGCGACAGGCAGCACTGGGAGTGAGAGTTCTGGGAGTGAGAGCTCTGGGAGTGAGAGCTCTGGGAGTGAGAGCACTGGGAGTGAGAGCTCTGGGAGTGAGATACAACACTGGGAGTGAGAGCACTGGGAGTGAGAGACAACACTGGAGTGAAAGCTCTGGGGGTGAGCGACAACACTGGGAGTGAGAGCACTGGAAGTGAGAGACTACACTGGGAGTGAGCGCTCTGGGAGTGAGAGCTCTGGGAGTGACAGCACTGGGAGTTAGAGCTCTGGGAGTGGGAGCGACAGGCAGCTCTGGGAGTGAGAGCACTGGGAGTGAGAGCACTGGGAGTGAAAGCTCTGGGAGTGAGAGCATTGGGTGCGAGATACAGCACTGGGCGCACCAGGCAGCTCTGGGAGTGAGAGCACTGGGAGTGACAGCATTGGGAGTGAGATATAGCACTGGGAGCGACTGGCAGTTCTGGGAGTGAGAGCACTTGGAGAGCTCTGGGAGTGAGAGCTCTGGGAGTGACAGCACTGGGAGTGACAGGCAGTCCTGGGAGTGACAGGCAGTCCTGGGACTATTAAAAGCTGTTCTGGGTGTGCCAGGCAGATCAGGGTGACTCGCATTGCTGTGGGACCAAGGGCGTTCTTGTACTCGATTACCATCAGTGCCACGTGAGATATGTTCACCTGCAAACCTGAAGCTTGTGACTGCAACACTCCCTCCACAGTCCTAGAATCATAGATTCATAGAATGGTTACAGCACGGAGGAAGTCCGTTCGGCCCATCGAGCCCATCCTCTGACTTTGCTGCCCCCTTCTCTGGACCGGGTGGCTAAAGGTCAGGAGTGTGGGACTGAAGTGCAGACAGAAATTGAAGAGCAGCTCCTTCAAACCTCTGACTGACACTCCGTGTATACACATGATACAGGACTTGCCCAGGCTGCAAAGGTTACAGGCGATCTGGCGGTTTATGAGCCGACTAAAAAATCTATTGGATGGGACTGCTCAGTGCAACACTCCCCACCTCAGATCCCCCATGGCAAAGATAGTCTAAGTGGAAATGTGGAACAAACGGATGGGTCCAACAGGAAGAGCCAATCTCACCAATAATTACACAAGCGTTTTCATGACGGAGTATAAAACATTTCTCCTTACACAACTTGTATTTCTATAGCGCCTTTCACGCAGCGAAACGTCCCAAGGCGCTTCACTGGAATATTATGAGATAAAAATTTGACACTAAGCAGCATAAGCAGAAATTAGCACAGGTGACCAAAAGTTTGGTCAAAGAGGTATGTTTTAAGGAGCGTCTTGAAGGAGGAAAGAGTAGAGACGTGGAGAGATTTAGGCAGGGAGTTCCAGAGCTTGGGGCCGAGACAACAGAAGGCACGGTCGCAAATGGTTGAGTGATTATAATCAGGGATGCTCAAGAGGGCAGAATCAGAGGAGCGCAAACATCTCGGAGGGTTGTAGGGCTGGAGGAGGTTACAGAGATAGGGAGGAGTGAGGCCATGAAGGGATTTGAAAATAAGGATGAAAATTTTGAAATCGAGGCATTGCTTAAGCGGGAGCCAATGTAGGTCAGCGAGCACAGGGGTGAGTGGGACTTGGTGCAAGTTAGGACACGGACAGTCGAGTTTTGGATCACCTCTAGTTTACGTCGGGTGGAATGTGGGAGGCCAATCTCACCAATAATTACACGAGTTTTCATGACTTTGTATAAAACATTTCTTCTTAGACACTACCAAGACATCCACGAAGGCAGAAGACCACACAGGAGCTTTGACATGTATTCTGCTTTCATCTCCTCGCTGTAATCTCTTGCAAACTGGATGTAATTGTCTAAAGGTAACCGCTTTAAAGCACCCTTCCAAGGCCTGGTGAGCACAGGTGGGACTGAGAAAACAGGCCAGGACAATCCCACTTTCCATTGCTGCTCTCTGCTGACTTTGCTCACCTGAGCTGGAGTATTGGAGATTACAAATAGCCTCAATACACCCAGCCTCTGCGGTGGGACTAATTGGTGGGAGCGTATTTATGGCTCGACGTGTAGACAAGAGTGCAATCAAACTCAGATGTGGCGTTCCCCATGGTCGAACAGCCTCGGTCCACCCAGTGTAGAGGCTCACATGTACAGAATTGAAGAGCGGCCCCTTGGGGGCGACCAGTGTCCATGGAACAGTACCCCATCTAGTCTTTGAGGGTGGGGGATTGGTCGAGAGAAAAAAAATAGTAGTTTATCATCATGTTGAATATACAAAGAGGTGTTAGTTCCCCATTAGCCTGTAGGAATCTCAACATGTTGTGGCAGATGAGGCACCTTCTAACACTCATTGAATACTTCGATCCTTAATTCAGAGGGTAGATAACATCATATATGACAACAGAGATAAGGCAGTGCTCTTGCTCTGCAGTCAAACGGTTTGTGGGTTCCAATGCAGGCCGTCAATCCCGGCTGATGCCTCAGTCCAGGGCAGAGGGAGTGCTGCATTGTCGGAGATGCTGTTTATCGCATGATACATGAAGCGGGGGCTCAGAGTGCCTGTTCAGTTGGATATAAAAGATCCCACGGCACCATTCGAAGAAGAGTCTGGCGATCACTCAGTGTCCTGGTCAATATTTATCCCTCAACCATCAACACCAAATACAGATTAACTGTGTTGCAGTCTGAACTCCAGGTCCAGGTGTGACAGACAGTTTGATCTCCAGGTCCAGGTGTGATAGACAGTCTGAACTCCAGCTGAAACAGACACAGTGTGATCATAGGCAGTCCCTCGGAATCGAGGAGGACTTGCTTCCACTCCCAAAGTGAGTTCTTTGATGGCTGAACAGTACGATATGAGAGCCACAGACCCTGTTACAGGTGGGACAGACATTTGTCGGTGGGGCTAGTTTGCCGCGTGCTCCTTCCGCTGCCTGCGCGTGGCCTCTTCACGCTCTTTGCATTGAGACTCGAAGAGCTCAACGCCCTCCCGGATGGACTTTATCCACTTCGGGCAGTCTGCGGCCAGGGTCTCCCAGGTGTCAATGGTGATGTCACACTTTACCAAGGAGGCTTTGAGGGTGTCCTTATAATGTTTCTGCTGTCCTCCTTTGGCTCGTTTACCAAAAGCATTTGCTTAGGGAGTCTCGTATCTGGCATGCGTACTATGTGGCCTGCCCAGCGAAGCTGATCGAGTATGGTCAGTGTTTCAATACTGGGGATGTTAGCCTGGTCGAGGGCACTGATGTTGGTGCGTCTGTCCTCCCAGAGGATTTGCAGGATTTTGTGGAGACATCGTTGGTGATATGTCTCCAGCGACTTGAGGTGCCTTCTATACATGGTCCATGCCTCAGATCCATACAGGAGGGCGGGTATTACTACAGCCCTGTAGACCATGAGCTTAGTGGTAGATTTGAGGGCCTGGTCTTCAAACACTCTTTTCCTCAGACGGCCGAAGGCTGCACTGGCGCACTGGAGGCGATGCTGAATCTCCGCATCAATGTCTGCCTTTGTTGATAAGAGGCTCCCGAGATATGGGAAATGTCCACGTTGTCCAGGGTCGCACCATGGATCTTGATGATTGGAGGGCTGTGCTGTGCGGCGGTGACAGGATGGTGGAGGAACTTTGTCTTATGGATGTTAAGCGTAAGGCCCATGCTTTCTTATGCCTCAGTGAATACATTGACTATATCCTGGAGTTCAGCCTCTGAATGTGCGCAGACGCAGGCATACTGCAGCTCAACGACAGAGGTTGGGGTGATCTCGGACCTGGCCTGGCCCGGCGTAGGTTCCCACTGGTTGTGTAGTTTAGTTCCACTCCAGCGGGGAGCTTGTTGACTGTGAGGTGGAGCATGGCGGCGAGGAAGATTGAGAAGAGGGTTGGAGCAATGACGTAGCCCTGTTTGACCCCGGTCTGGACGTGGATTGGGTCTGTAATGGATCCGTTGGTAAGGATCATGGCCTGCATGTCATCGTGAAGCAGGCGAAGGATGTTGACAAACTTTTGGGGGCATCCGAAACGGAGGAGGACGATCCATCGACCCTCACGGTTGACAGTGTCAAAGGCCTTTGTAAGGTTGAAGAAGGCCATATATAAGGGCTGGCGCTGCTCCCTGCATTTTTCCTGCAGCTGTCGCGCTGCAAAGATCATGTCTGTTGTGCCCCGTAGGGGACGAAATCTGCACTGTGATTCCGGGAGGAGCTCCTCGACCACAGGGAGAAGATGATTGAGGAGGACTCGAGCGACAACTTTCCCAGTAGCTGAAAGCAGGGAGATTCCCCTGTAGTTGCCGCAGTCGGACTTGTCCCTTTTTTAAAAAACGGTCATAATCACTGCAACTCTCAGATCTCCCGGCATACTCTCCTCCCTCCAGATGAGAGAGATGAGGTCATGTATCCGTGCCAACAGCGCCTCTCTGCCATATTTTAGCGCCTCAGCAGGGATTCCATCCGCAACCGTAGCCTTGTTATTCTTAAGCTGTTTTATGGCTTTGCCTCCCTCGTGCAATGTTGGAGTTTCACTGATGTGGTGGCGGGTCGCATGCTGCGGGATGGAGTTGAGAACACTCGAGTCAAAGGCAGAGTCTCGATTGAGGAAATCTTCAAAGTGCTCCTTCCATCGGGCCCTGACAGCCTCGATGTCCTTGATGAGTGTTTCCCCGTTCTTGGCCAGGAGTGGGGTGGGGCCTTGGGAGTTTGGACCGTAGGTAGCCTTGACTGCAGCGAAGAATCCTCGCATATCGTGGCTGTCGGCCAGTTGTTGTATCTCCTGTGCTTTCTCCATCCACCACCTGTTCTTTAGGTCCCGGGTTTTTTGTTGGACCTGAGCCTTGAGCCGTCTGCAATGTTGTTTTGCAGCTCCCGAGTTGGGTTGTTGCTTGAGGCTCAGAAATGCTTTGCGCTTGTGATCTATTAGTTCTTCGATCTCCTGATCATTTTCATCAAACCAGTCCTGGTGTTTTCTGGTTGAGTGACCAAATGTCTCTTCACAGGCACTGGTTATAGAGGCCTGGAGGGCAGACCAAGCGCTGTGGGGATTCAGCATCTCAGGGTCATCAAGGCATGCCAGATTGGCTGTGAGGTGCTGTCTGTATAGGGCTCTCATGGCTGGGTTTCTAAGTGCCCCGGCATTAACTTTTTTGTGGAACTGCTTCTGCTGTCCCCTCTGCTTTGGGGCAATGTTAATGTTGATGATGGATCGGATTAGGTAGTCCGTCCAGCAGTTGTCAGCTCCTGTCATGGCGCGGGTGATGCGCACATCCTTGCGATCCCTGGCTCGGACGATAACATAGTCAAGCAGGTGCCAGTGTTTGGAGCGAAGGTGTTGCCACGATGCCTTGTATTTGTTCCTCTGGCGGAACAGGGTGTTGGTTATGAGGAGTTCATGTTCTGGACATTTTGTCAGGAGGAGTAGGGTACCACTGGAGTTGGCTTTCCCTAACCTCTCTCTGCCAATCTCGCCTCCCCAGAGGGCTGTGTCTTTGACAACCCTGGCATTAAAATCACCCAGGAGGATCAATTTGTCGCCCGTGGGGACGCGAGGCAAGGGTGTCTCGAGGTTGGAATAAAAACCCTCTTTAGCCTCATCCATTGCATCGAGTGTAGGGGCGTACGCACTGATGACTGTGGCACATTGGTTCCGAGATAGGGTGATACAAATAGTCATGAGGCGTTCATTAACCACACATGGGGGAGTCTTTGAGATAGTCAACCAGCTCATTCTTGATGGCAAAGCCGACTCCATGAAGGCGGTGTTCTGCCTCTGGTTTCCCTTTCCAGAAGAAGGTATAACCTCCACCATGTTCCTTCAACTGGCCTTCCCCTGCACGTCTCGCTTAGGGCAGCGATGTCAATGTCAAAACGTCTGAGTTCCCGGGTGACTATGGCGGTGCGGCGTTCCGGCCTGTTGCTGTTGGGATTGTCCATGAGGGTCCTGATGTTCCAGGTCCCGAACTTCATACTGACGAAGTGGAAGATGCCTGAGCGTGAGTTCTTTTAACGTGGGGTGGCCACTGCACACCGGCAACCACACGGGCTTAACTGAGCAAGGTCTTGGTCCAGTGGCAAGGGGGTCCAAGACAACTGCAGACCAGGCACAGCTCTATAAGCCTAATTGCCTACAGTGAAGTGTTGGCCGCAAGCTCGGCACCGAGTAGCGCCATTGGTGATAGATGGCCCGAGGCTTGGTTGGGGACAGGCATTAGGAAGGTGACTTCCAACGTTATTTTAAAAGTTAAAAGTTAATAAAAATTCCCAATTTATTTCAAAAGTTTCTAAGAGGTGTTAAAAAGTCTAAGATTTAAATCAATAATAGGTTATAAAAGTTACCCCAGTTTAAAAAGTTTCTAAAGATTGTTAAATAGTCAAGGATGTAATCAATAATAGATGTTTAAAAGTATTCCGATTAAAAGTCTAAAATGTAAGTTTTAAAAGTTATCCCAACTTGTTTAAAAAGTTTAAAGGTTGATTAAAAGTTTTAAAAAAATTAAAAGTTGGTCAGCAGTTTAAGACGTTGGGTTGAACGCCGCTGTCGCGGTCCCTTCAGCCGGTTCCACATTCCCCCAATTTGTCAGCACAATGAACACCTGGTGTGTGACCACAGGGACAGGCATGTGCAGGTGTGGAGTCCTTTTCGCCGGGATGGCCCGGGACCGATGTGGTGTCCTTTCGGCCAGCGCGGGGTCCCTTCGGCCCGGGACAGAAGCGGCCGGCGCGGGGTCCCTTCGACAACTGCAAGGTAACGTTTATTTGTTGTCCCGCTGGGGCTGCTCAGGGCCCGCTGTGTGCTGGCCTGCTGGGGCTGCTCAGGGCCTGCTGTGTGCTGGCCCGCTGGGGCTGCTCAGAGCCTGCTGTGTGCTGGCCTGCTGGGGCTGCTCAGGGCCTGCTGGGGCTGCTCAGGGCCTGCTGTGTGCTGGCCCGCTGGGGCTGCTCTCAGGGCCCGCTGGGGCTGCTCAGAGCCTGCTGTGTGCTGGCCTGCTGGGGCTGCTCTCAGGGCCCGCTGGGGCTGCTCAGAGCCTGCTGTGTGCTGGCCTGCTGGGGCTGCTCAGGGCCTGCTGTGTGCTGGCCCGCTGGGGCTGCTCAGGGTCCGCTGGGACTGCTCAGGGCCTGCTGGGGCTGCTCAGGGCCTGCTGTGTGCTGGCCCGCTGGGGCTGCTCAGGGTCCGCTGGGGCTGCTCTCAGGGCCCGCTGGGGCTGCTCAGAGCCTGCTGTGTGCTGGCCCGCTGGGGCTGCTCTCAGGGCCCGCTGGGGCTGCTCAGAGCCTGCTGTGTGCTGGCCTGCTGGGGCTGCTCAGGGCCTGCTGTGTGCTGGCCCGCTGGGGCTGCTCAGGGTCCGCTGGGACTGCTCAGGGCCCGCTGGGGCTGCTCAGAGCCTGCTGTGTGCTGGCCTGCTGGGGCTGCTCAGGGCCCGCTGTGTGCTGGCCTGCTGGGGCTGCTCAGGGCCTGCTGTGTGCTGGCCCGCTGGGGCTGCTCAGAGCCTGCTGTGTGCTGGCCTGCTGGGGCTGCTCAGGGCCCGCTGTGTGCTGGCCTGCTGGGGCTGCTCAGGGCCTGCTGTGTGCTGGCCCGCTGGGGCTGCTCAGAGCCTGCTGTGTGCTGGCCTGCTGGGGCTGCTCAGAGCCTGCTGGGGCTGCTCAGGGCCTGCTGTGGCTGCTCAGGGCCTGCTGTGTGCTGGCCCGCTGGGGCTGCTCTCAGGGCCCGCTGGGGCTGCTCAGAGCCTGCTGTGTGCTGGCCTGCTGGGGCTGCTCAGGGCCTGCTGTGTGCTGGCCCGCTGGGGCTGCTCAGGGCCTGCTGTGTGCTGTCCCGCTGGGGCCCGGACCGGTGTGGAGTCCTTTCGGCCTGGGACAGAGGCGGCCGGCACGGGGTCCCTTCGGCCCGGGACAGAAACGGCCGGCGTGTTGTCCGGCTTCCTCACCCCAGTTACACACTGTGAGCTCCAGGTGTGACAGACACAGTGTGAACTCAATGTGTGACAGTGTGAGCTCCAGGTGTGACAGCCCAGGGATATTGACGACAATTGCAGCAACATAACTGCCCCATCAGCGGAGGACCAGCTAACAGTTCAGGGCTTAATCCTGGGATCTAAACCACGTGCAGAGATTGACCCGCGATACGGAGATGGGGGAGGGGGGCAGGGGTTAAAAGGTCAGGGTGCTGCTGAGTGACGCACTGTGCTCTGCGACTCCCCCCGTTAGCTGCTGGTAGCCGTCGAGGAATGTTGTTGAGGATTGAGGGCAGCATGTAGTCCAGGCTCTCTCCTCAGCTGCTGCAATGTAAGATTCACAAACTGCCAGCCACTCGGTTTTCAGCCGTGCTGTTGGCTCAGTGAGCGCGTGGTGATGCCATTCACTGGGGGAATCAGCATTGAGGAGACAGGGAGCCCCCGGAGTGAAGGAGCTGGTTTAACATCAGCAGGGATTAACCGCAGTTATTAACCCGGTGGGGAGTCAGCAGCAGAGCAGTTCGTACTAGGCCCGGACACTGATCCTTCACTTCAGTACCCTGTACACGGACCGTGTGACTGTTGACTCCCAGGTCTATGAGAACACCTGTGGTGCGAATAGTCTGGACACACATGCTGTGAATGAATGATTCAGCACGTTTTCATTAATTTCAATCTTTATTGGCACAAACCTGTCGAACATCAACACCACACTGGCGGGATACCACCGTTCAACGTAGTTAATCGAAGTCCTTTGCCGTGTCCGAGGCACAACAGCTGCCTCTCAGAGACAGACGCGTGAACATTTTCCCAGCAGGAGTGCCAGGAGAGTGATCAGGAACAGGAAACTGGGCTGAATCCTGCCCTTCCCAACACGGGGACCACATGCTGTCCTGGCTCAGGACTGACCTGGAGTCTGAGAGCAACGCAGGAGAAAAAGGTCATAACCCCCCCCGCCGTCCCGTTCCCCCGCCCCCACCCCCTCACCTCCACACCATGAATGTGTTTCTTAGGTAGACAAATATTGGGAAATGGGGGTCAAATGGCTGTTTGACTGGGCAGGGCAGTTGGAGGCAGGAGGTCATGTGATGAAACCTCCAGGAATATGTCCAATCAGAGTTGGCAACCCTACCCTGGCTCGGGGCAGCCATCAAAGCCCAGGCCGGGACCGAAGTCCACACTCGGCACATGGTCACGGTGTCATCGTGGCCCTGCCCATTGACGCTGCCAGTCCAACGAGAGGTTGAATCAACATTACTCAGAACGGACATAATTCCCAACCCTCGGGGCCCGCTGTCGGGACTCACTGGCTCACACTCTGTAACTGGCTGGAGAATCCCTCTGTCCTGTTCTTGTTTGGACCAGAGGCAGTGTTACAGGCGTAAAGTTGACATCTTAAGGGCCCAATGTGGCGGGTCGCGTGTATGCATTCATTCTGTGCTGGATGTGTCCCGCCTGCCATATTGGTCAGGGCTCCTCATCAACCTGGGGACCTAATGCCTGTTTCAGGCCCCCTGTCCAAACTGGACTGCGAATGACCACAGAATGTGTCATGCATGGTGTAGGCAGGCGTTCAACAGCTGAAGCTGCGGTCCTTAAAGGGTTGGCCACCCCCCCGCCCCCGAAAGGTCAGTTAGACGTTATTTTACTCACCTTGTGGTGGAGTCCGGAAGATGAGGAGTGCTCCTCCTGCCTCCACCTTCAAACACCGGGTGCACTGACAACCACCACGTGCTGCTCACCCCCCCCGCATGATTTCATCCCCTCTGACTCTTGGGTGCAGTTCCCCCGCCCCCAATCCTACATTACCCCGTCCATGTGGCCACTATTCATACGCAGTGTAGACAGTGAGTGTCAGCAGGCTATTTCACCGTGAGGGTATCACAGTGTAGCCCGATCCTGGCCTTTCACACTATTTCCAGTGGGGGGGGGGGGGGGGGGGGGTTACTGAACTTTGATCACCCTGGCTGATTAATTTGCCCCCCCTTAGCCGAGTTGCTGTGAGGCCGAGTGTAGCAGCATCAGGCAGGCCGGGAATCGGACCTGGCACTTTCCGAACCTCAGTGCGTGCACTCACAAATCGGGCTTGTAGGCATGCGTCCTTATTGGGGTCGATTTAAGCTGAACGCCTGGCCTCCAAATACTTTGACTCTTGAATAAGGCTCAGCCAAAGGATGTGCCTTATGTTCGGTTTTGGGGAGTCCACGACAGGTCTTTGGTGATGTCCCTGCAATACATTTATTTCACGTCGTATGTCACCGTATACACTGCGCCGTCGACCCATAACTTCCCAAGTGAATACTTCATAGCCTGGGTGTCCCAGTCCATCAGCTCTTCGTTCCAAATGCTTCTCCATTCAGCAGGCAGTCCCAGTCCCAATATTGTCAGGAGAGGATCAATATTCGCTGACCCAGGCAATCAGTACAGCCAGTCCATTCTAAGAGTGTGGGCCAAAGCTTGGTCTGTTTTGGACTGGCGCTCGATGCTGGGCTGGTCAGGGTTTGGCCTGGGTTAGGCCGGGCCGGTCCAGGCCTGAGCAGTAGTCGAACGAGCTCCGCACTCTAATTGGCTGGAGTCCGGGATCTGTGCCCTCGAGTTGGCTGTCTTCACCTGGAGAAGAGAGACAGACGGAAGAGTTAAACAGGCTACTTAATTTCCCAAAGCATTAATTCCCAGGCCATCTCCACTGCTGCCAAGCAGGACTATTTGAAGAGCTGTCTCAATGGCCCTATGTTGCTTTCAGTCATCCAGACCAGGAATCAGCCGGTTTTAACTCTACTGAGTTAGCTGATCTCATATTTGGAGTACTAGGCACAGTTCTACTCTCCATATTCCAAAAAGAACTGGACAAGGTGCAAAAAAGACTTACATGGATGGTATCAGAACTGATAGATTATAACTATCAAGAAAGACTGAACAGGCTGGAACTCTTTGCTCTAGAAAAGAGGAGGCTGAGGGCTGACCTGAGCATAGAATCAGAAGTTTACAGCACGGAAGGAGGCCATTTCGGCCCATCATGTCCGTGCTGGCCAACAAGAGGCTATCCAGCCTAATCCCACTTTCCAGCTCTAGGTCCGTAGCCCTGTAGGTTACGGCACTTCAAGTGCACATCCAAGTACTTTTTAAATGTGGTGAGGGTTTCTGCCTCTACCACCCTTTCAGGCAGTGAGTTCCAGACCCCCAAACCCTCTGGGTGAAGAAACTTCCCCTCAAATCCCCTATATACCTCCCCCAAATTAATTTAAATCTATGCCCCCTGGTTGTTGACCCCTCTGCTAAGGGAAATAGGCCCTTTCTATCCACTATGTCTAGGCCCTCATAATTTCATACACCTCAATGAGGTCTCCCCTCAGCCTCCTCTGTTCCAAGGAAAACAAACCCAGCCTATCCAATTTGCCCTCATAGCTAAGATTCTCCAGACCCTCGTAAATCTCTTCTGTACCCTCTCCAGTGCAATCACATCCTTCTTGTAATGTGGTGACCAGAACTGCGTGCAGTATTTCAGCTTTGGCCTAACCAGTTCAAGCCAGTTTAAACAGTTCAAGCATAACCCCCTGCTCTTTTATTCCCTGCCTCGACTATTAAAGGCAATCATTCCGTATGCCTTCTTAACCACCTTATCTACCTGGTCTACCACCTTCAGGGATCTGTGGACATGCACTCCAAGGTCCCTTTGTTCCTCTACACTTCTCGGTATCCTACCATTTAATGTGTATTCCCTTGCCTTGTTAGCCTTCCCCAAATGCATTACCTCACACTTCTCCGGATTAAATTCCATTTGCCACTATTCTGCCCACCTGACCAGTTGACTGATATCTTCCTGCAGTCCGCAGCTTTTTCTTCCTTATCAACCACACAGCCGACTTTTTTATCATCTGCAAACTTCATAATTTTACCCCCTATATCAAGTCTAGATCATTGATGTATACCACAAAAAGCAATATAGGTCTTTAAAATTATGATAGGATAAACATAGAGAGGATGTTACCATTTGTGGGTGAGTTCAAAACTAGTGGCCACAAATACATTAGCCAGAAAGGAATTCAGGAGAAATTTTTTTACCCAGAGAGTGGTAAGAATGCAGAACTTGCTACCACATGGAGTATTTGGAGTGTTATATATGCAGACTATAGATACACTCACTGTGTAGTCACATTATAGTTGCATAAGATGGAGACTTGTTACCTGATGTACTATCAAAAAGGTTTACACTGTGTATATACTATGCTGGCACCACTAGAGGGTGCAATTGGCGGAGAGCGGGGTTTCCTGCCCCTGTGGCAGAGGCTGTCCACCAGAGGGCACTGCGGTGGGAGACCTGAGGGTCACCTGCATAGGTGTGCAGGGCCCAGTATAAAAGACTGCCCACCATGCTCGTGCCTCACTCTGGAGTTACGAATAAAGGACCAAGGTCACTACAGTTTGAGTATAACACATTGCCTTGTGGTGTCATTCATAACTGCATTACACACATAACATGGAGGATAAATCATTCTCATCCTCCCTGCTCTTATATTCTATGCCTTGGCCAATAAAGGCAAGCATTCCGTATGCTTTCTTAACCACCTTATCCACCTGGCCTGCAACTTTCAGGGATCTGTGGACAAGCACTCCAAGGTCCCTTTGTTCATCTACACTATTAAGTGGCCTACTGCTAATTGTATATACCCTTTCCTTATTAGCCCTCCCAAAGTGCATCACCTCACACTTCTCTGAATTAAATTCCATTTGTCACTGCTCCGCCCACCTGACCAGTAGATTGATATCCTCCTGCAGCCCATGACTTTCCTCTTCATTATTAGTGTCATCTGCAAACTTCTTAATCATACTCCCTATATTCAAATCTACATCATTGATATATACCACAAAAAGCAAGGGACCCAGTACTGAGCCCTGTGGAACCACACTGGAAACATCTTTCCAGTCACAAAAACATCCATCAATCATTACCCTTTGCTTCCTACCTCCAAGCCAATTTTGGATCCAACTTGCCACTTTGCCCTGGATCCCATGGGCTTTAACCTTCATGACCAGTCTACCATGCGGGACCTTATCAAAAGCCTTGCTGAAGTCCATATATACTACATCGTACGCACTACCCTCATCGACCTTCTTGGTTACCTCCTCAAAAAATTCAATCAGGTTAGTCAAACACAATCTTCCCTTAATAAATCCGTGCTGACTGTCCCTAATTAATCCTTGCCTATCCAAATGCAGATTTATCCCGTCTTTCAGGATTTTTTCCAATAATTTTCCCACCACTGAGGTTAGGCTGACAGGCCTGTAATTACTCGGCCTATCCCTTTCTCCCTTCTTAAACAAGGGTACTACATTAGCAGTCCTCCAATCCTCTGGCACCATGCCCAAATCCAAAGAGGACTGGAAAATCAAGGCCTCTGCTATTTCCTCTTTTACTTCGCTCAACAACCTGGGATGCATTTCATCCGGGCCTGGCGACTTAATTACTTTCAAAGCTGTTAAACCCCTTAATACTTCCTCTCTCACTATATTTATTTCATCCAGAATATTACACTGCTCCTCTATAGCAGTATCTGCATTACCTCTTTCCTTTGTGAAAACAGATGCAAAGTATTCGTTAAGAACCCTACCAACATCTTCTGCCTTCACACAAAGATTACCCTCATGATCTCTAATTGGTCCTACACTTTCCTTAGTTACCCTCGTACTCTTAATATATTTATAGAACATCTTAGCATTTTCCTTAATTTTACTGGCCAAGAATTTCTCGTGCTCTCTCTTAGCATTCCTAATATCCTTTTTAATTTTGCCTCTTAACTTTCTATATTCCTCTAAAGATTCTAAAGTATTTAGCTGTTGGTATGTGACATAAGTGTCCCTTTTTTTCTTAATTCTCTCCTGTCAGTCCCAAGACATCCAGGGGGCTCTAGAATTATTTTTCCCAGCCTTTTTCTTTAAGGGCACATGTTTGGCCTGAACCTTTCGGATCTCCTCCTTGAATGCCTCCCACTATTTACCCAGAGAGTGGTGAGAATATGGAACTCGCTGCAACAGGGAGGTTGAAGCGAATAGTTTAGATGTATTTAAGGGGCAGTTGGATACGTCTTCTTCCCGTGACTGAGGAGCTCCTCCCGGAGTCACAGTGCGGATTTCGTCCCCTACGGGGCACAACGGACATGATTTTTGCAGCAATACAGCTACAGGAAAAATGCAAGGAACAGCGCCATCCCTTATACATGGCCTTCTTCGACCTTACAAAGGCCTTTGACACTGCCAACTGCGAGGGTCAATGGAGCGTCCTCCTCCGTTTCGGATGTCCCCAAAAGTTCGTCACCATCCTCTGCCTGCTCCACGACGACATGCAAGCCGTGATCCTGACCAACGGATCCATCACAGACCCAATCCGCATCCGGACTGGGGTCAAACAGGGCTGCGTCATCGCCCCAACCCTCTTCTCAATCTTTCTTGCCACCATGCTCCACCTCACAGTCAACAAGCTCCCCGCTGGAGTGGAACTAAACTACAGAACCAGTGGGAACCTGTTCAACCTGCGCCGTCTCCAGGCCAGGTCAAAGACCACCCCAACCTCTGTCGTCGAGCTATAGTACACGGACGATGCCTGCGTCTGCGCACATACAGAGGCTGAACTCCAGGACATAGTCGGCGTATTTACTGAGGCGTACGAAAGCATGGGCCTTACGCTAAGCATCCGTAAGACAAAGGTCCTCCACCAGCCTGTCCTCACCGCACAGCACTGCCCCCCAGTCATCAAGATCCACGGCGCGGCCCTGGACACCGTGGACTACTTCCCATATCTCGGGAGCCTCCTATCAACAAGAGCAGGCATTGACGACGAGATCCAACACTGCCTCCAGTGTGCCAGTGCAGCCTTCGGCCGCCTGAGGAAAAAAGTGTTTGAAGACCAGGCCCCCAAAACTGCCACCAAGCTCATGGTCTACAGGGTTGCAGTAATACCTGCCTTCCTGTATGGCTCAAAGACATGGACCATGTACAGCAGACACCTCAAGTTGCTGGAGAAATACCACCAACGATGTCTCCGCAAGATCCTCCAAATCCCCTGGGAAGACAGGCGCACCAACATTAGCGTCCTCGTCCAGGCTAACATCCCCAGCATTGAAGCACTGACCACACTCGATCAGTTCCACTGGGCAGGCCACATAGTTTGCATGCCAGACACGAGACTCCAAAAGCAAGCGCTCTACTCGGAGTTCGTTCACGGCAAACGAGCCAAAGGTGGGCAGCGGCAATGCTACAAGGACACCCTCAAAGCCTCCCTGATAAAGTGCGACATCCCCACTGACACCTAGGAGTGCCTGGCCCAAGACCGCCCTAAGTAGAGGAAGTGCATCCGAGAGGGCGCTGAGCACCTCGAGTCTCAATGCCGAGAGCACGTAGAAATCAAGCGCAGGCAGCGGAAAGAGTGTGCAGCAAACCAGTCCCACCCATCCCTTCCCTCAATGACTATCTGTCCCACCTGTGACAGAGTCTATAGCTCTCGTATTGAACTGTTCAGCCACCTAAGAACTCACTTCAGGAGTGGAAGCAAGCCTTCCTCGATTCTGAGGGATTGCCTATGATGATATGGGGATAAGCATATGAGGGAGAAGGGAATAGAGGGTTATGCTGATAGGGTTAGATGAGGAAAGATGGGAGGAGGCTCGAGTGGAGCATAACCGCCGACATGGACTGGTTGGGGCGAATAGTCTGTTTCTGTATATTCTACATTAGCTCAGTGAGGGCGCTCCTAACAGGCTGTGTGGTATTTTTGCCTCATCGTCACTGAGCTGGGATGGAGGAGCTATGGGGCAATGGAGTGGAACAAAATCAGGCAGGGTTTCCACCCCTGATCACAATCCAGTGACCCCGTTTCCTGGACCATGCTGACCTGTGATCTTCGGGCAAAGAAAAGACCACACTCGGGTGCAATGCCTTCCATGGTTAAATTACCCGCTACTCCCCAGCGCACAGTCAGCACCTTTGGGGGAGAAGGGGAAATAAAAAATGACGGAAGAGTGGGCAGGCCCATGTGCCTCCTCTTGCCTGGTCTATTGAAGGGTGACCCTGGGGTACAATTGGGCGCAGGGAGCGGTGCAGACAGTGAGTACAGAGCAGGTAGAAAGTGCCCAGGTGACTGGGGCTGTCAGTGTATGAGCGAAGTACAGTCACAGGGAAAGTCCAGGTACTAGTGTGGTCTCCCAGCGACAGGGAGCTGAACCCCTCCGCTGGTGTTTATCAGGGAGAGCGCGTCTTACCATCAGCAGAGCAAAGTACCTGACAGGGAGGTGATAATGACTGACATCAGCTGTCTGAGGAAGAGGTTCTCAATGAAAGGCCTGTGCCGCTAAGGCTTGGACTTTGATCTCAAATGCGGGCACAGAATCTGTCCTCTCCCCACTTTGCTGCTCCTAGCAGGTTGTGTGGTATTTCCCCACCCTGACAGGTTCGACTGCATAGCCCGCTGGCACCTCCCTCGACTGTATATTCTTCATGCAAGGCTGCACTGAGAATGGCAGCAAGATGTGGGGGTGGGGGTTGTGTGTTGGGTGGGGTGTGTGTGTGTGGTGGTGCTTAGAGTGTGTGTGGGGGTGCATGTGGGAGTGGGGGGGGGTGTGTGTGTGGGGGTGCTTAAGGTGTGTGTGGGGGTGCATGTGGGAGTGCATGTGTTGGGGGGGTGGTGTGAGGGGGTGCATATGGAAGTGGGGGGTGTGTGGGGTATGGGTGTGTGTGTGGGGCTGTGTGTGGGGGGGGTGAGGGGGAGTGTGTGTGGGGGGTGGGGTGTGGGGTGTGGGGGGGGGGTTGGTTTTGGAGTGGGGTGTGTGGGGGGGTGGGAGGTGTGTGGGAGGGTGCATGTGGGAGTCGGGGGTGTGTGTGGGTGTGTGTGTTGGGGTGTGTGTGGGAGTGTGTGGGGTGCGTATGTGGGAGGGCGGATGTGTGAGGGGTGGGTGCGTGTGTGTGGGGGTGGTTGTGGGGGATGTGTGTGGGGGTGGGTGTGGGGGTGTGTGAGGAAGGGGAAATATGTGTATTCTTACTTATAATTTACCCCTCAAATCAATAGGGTTTGCAACATTAAGTGTTACATGTCACAGATTTAATAAGTATTCAATAATTAAACGTTGACTTGACAGCAGTACTTACACAACACCTTCTGAGTTTTAGCCAGAGAATTCAAACGTGTTAACAGTTCAGAGCTCGTTATATAGGCTGATCAAACCTTAATCGAATTCCAAAGTATCTGTTCTAACACCCATTTTTTATACCTTTTTATTACCCCTTTTATATGATAATTTGCGTGTTTGCATAACTACATCAAAAGATGTCTTTGCTTATGTTTCATTCATACATTTCATTTATAAAGAGCAAGAGGATAACTAACGGGCTTAGTATAGACCAAAAAGGTAATATGTGTGTGGAGGTGGAAGACATGGGTATGGTTTTTAATGAATACTTTGTGTCTGTCTTCAAAGGAGAGGCGATGCAGACATTGTCCAGCAACGTAGCCCACCCTTGGTGCGACACTGAAGGTGATGTGCTCTGAGGGTGTCACTGACAGTCTATGTGCAGCATAGTGTTATAGGAGTTCCCAACAATCCAAATGTAGTTCAGACCCAGACCGAGGAGCTAGGTTCCCCAACTTGTAGCAACGGGAATCATAGGTCTGCAATGGAACGTATGGGTAAAAATAAACATGAGAGCGGAGAGCCCCACAGGGGGTGCACGGGGCTCTGGCTGACTGCCCCATGGGGGGGGGGGGGGCACAGGGCTCTGGCTGACTGCCCCACAAGGGGGGGGGGCCCACAGGGCTCTGTCTGACTGCCCCACAAGGGGGGGGGGGCACAGGGCTCTGTCTGGCTGCCCCACAAGGGGGGGGGGCACAGGGCTCTGTCTGACTGCCCCACAAGGGGGGGCACAGGGCTCTGGCTGACTGCCCCACGGGGGGGGGGCACAGGGCTCTGGCTGACTGCCCCACAAGGGGGGGGGGCCCACAGGGCTCTGTCTGACTGCCCCACAAGGGGGGGGGGGGCACAGGGCTCTGTCTGGCTGCCCCACAAGGGGGGGGGGGCACAGGGCTCTGTCTGACTGCCCCACAAGGGGGGGGGGGGCACGGGGCTCTGGCTGACTGCCCCACAAGGGGGGGGGGCCCACAGGGCTCTGTCTGACTGCCCCACAAGGGGGGGGGGCACAGGGCTCTGGCTGACTGCCCCACGGGGGGGGGGGGGGGCACAGGGCTCTGGCTGACTGCCCCACAAGGGGGGGGGGGCCCACAGGGCTCTGTCTGACTGCCCCACAAGGGGGGGGGGGCACAGGGCTCTGTCTGGCTGCCCCACAAGGGGGGGGGGGGCCCACAGGGCTCTGTCTGACTGCCCCACGGGGGGGCCCACAGGGCTCTGTCTGACTGCCCCACAAGGGGGGGGGGGCACAGGGCTCTGTCTGACTGCCCCACAAGGGGGGGGGGCCCACAGGGCTCTGTCTGACTGCCCCACGGGGGGGCACCGGGCTCTGACTAACTGCTGCCGCCCAGATCCCCTCAGCATAATAGAAAATGCTGAGACACTTAGCCTCTTGCCTGCACCCACTTCCTGCTCCCCCAGGTAACCTGGCTGCCTCTATACAAACCACAGTTCAAGTAAAGCAGCTTGAAGGCCGATTAGTAGAACAGTGAAACCACACGCAGAGACTGGTTCACAGTACAAGCATTCGACAGGCTTCCAATTATAAGCAGCCACCACTGGCTCAACCGCACTTTCTTAAGCTTTGCATTTTCGCCTACTCTCTCTCATTTCCCCCTGTTGCCCCTCTCCTGACTCCTTGCTGAGGTTCAGTTTGGCGTGCACAGGCATCTCGGACTGGGTATCTAGCCCAATGGTCTGAGTTTACACAGTGAGTGTCGGCAGGGTACTCGACTGCAGGGTCATCATAATAGAGCCAGATCCTGCAGTGAGCCCACCACACAGCTTCTCTTTGCAAGGTTCGAGGGCAGTGATCAGGAGCAGGAACTGTCTCTGATTCTCCCCACCTCTCCCCAGGACCAACTGGAGCGTACCTAATGAAAGAAAGAATAAGAAATAAAGAACTTGCATTTTAATAACACCTTTCACAATCTCAGGATGTACCAAAGTGCTTTATAACCAATGAAGTGCTTTTGAAGTGTAATCATTTGTGTTATGTATGTAAACATTGTAACTGTGCAAGACTTGCCATTAGAGGGCGCAACTCTTGGAGGCCCAAGAGTCACCTGCACATCTTGTGCAAAGGAGTATAAAAGGTTGTCTGCCATGCTGCTTAGGTCACATCAGTTTTAGCTCACGGTAAGTCTTGTGGAGTTTTTCCATACTTAACAATTGGCGACGAGTAACAGATTACGAACTTTCACGCGGTCATGGCTGCGGTTGGTATTCCAGAGAGATCTGTAGAAGGTGATGATTGGGAAGCCTTCGTTGAGCATCTCGACCAGTACTTCGTGGCCAACGAGCTGGATGGGGACGATAAAGCTATCAAGCACAGGGCGATTCTCCTCACCGTGTGTGGGTCCACAATATACGGCTTCATCAAGAATCGGCTAGCACAGTAGAAAGCAGCGGAGAAGACATATACAGAGTTGTGTACACTGGTTTGGAACCACCTCAAGCCGAAGGAAAGCTTCTTAATGGCCAGGTACCGCTTCTACATGCACCACCGCTCCGAGGGCCAGGATGTGGCGAGTTATGTCGCCAAACTGAGATGCCTCGCGGAAACTTGCGAATTTCCTGGATTTTTGCAGAAAATGCTGCAGGACATTTTTGTGCTTGGCATCGGCCACGAGGTCATTCTTCGCAAGCCGCTGTCCGCCGAATCCCTAGACCTGAGCAAGGCCATCACGATAGCCCAAGCATTCATATCCACGAACGATAATACCAGACAGATATCTTAGAAACATAGAAAATAGGTGCAGCAGTAGGCCATTCGACCCTTCGAGCCTGCACCACCATTCGATAAAATCATGGCTGATCATTCCCTCAGTACCCCTTTCCTGCTTTCTCTCCATACCCCTTGAACCCCTTAGCTGTAAGGGCCATATCTAACTCCCTCTTGAATATATCCAATGAACTGGCATCAACAACTCTCTGCGGCAGGGAATTCCACAGGTTAACAACTCTCTGAGTGAAGAGGTTTCTCCTCATCTCAGTCCTAAATGGCCTACCCTTATCCTAAGACTGTGTCCCCTGGTTCTGGACTTCCCCAACATCGGGAACAATCTACCCGCATCTAACCTGTCCCGTCCCGTCAGAATCTTGTATGTTTCTATGAGATCCCCTCTCATCCTTCTAAACTCCAATGAATAAAGGCCCAGTTGACCCAGTCTCTCCTCATATGTCAGTCCAGCCATCCCGGGAATCAGTCCGGTGAACCTTTGCTGCACTCCCTCAATAGCAAGAACGTCCTTCCTCAGATTAGGAGACTAAAACTGAACACAATATTCCAGGTGAGGCCTCACCAAGGCCCTGTACAACTGCAGTAAGACCTGCCTGCTCGTATACTCAAATCCCCTAGCTATGAAGGCCAACATACCATGTGCCTTCTTTACCGCCTGATGTACCTGTATGCCAACTTTCAATGATTGATGAACCATGACACCCAGACCTCGTTGCACCGCCCCTTTTCCTAATCTGCCACCATTCAGATAATATTCTGTCTTCGCGTTTTTGACCCCAAAGTGGATAATCTCACATTTATCCACATTATACTGCATCTGCCATGCATTTTCTCACTCACCGAACCTGTCTAAGTCACCCTGCAGCCTCTTAGCGTCCCCCTCACAGCTCACACTGCCACCCAGTTTAGTGTCAACTGCAAACTTGGAGATATTACACTCAATTCCTTCATCCAAAACATTGATGTATATTGTAAAAAGCTGGGGTCCCAGCACTGAGCCCTGCGGCACTCCATTAGTCACTGCCTGTCATTCTGAAAAGGACCCGTTTATCCTGACTCTCTGCTTCCTGTCTGCCAACCAGTTCTCTATCCACGTCAGTACATTACCCCCAATACCATGTGCTTTGATTTTGCACACCAATCTCTTGTGTGGGACCTTGTCAAAAGCCTTTTGAAAGTCCAAATACACCACATCCACTGGGTCTCCCTTGTCCACTCTACTGGTTACATCCTCAAAAAATTCCAGAAGATTTGTCAAGCATGATTTCCCCTTCATAACTCCATACTGACTTGGACCAATCCTGTCACTGCTTTCCAAATGCGTTGTTATTTCATTCTTAATAATTGATTCCAACATTTTCCCCACCACTGATGTCAGGCTAACTGGTCTACAATTACCCGCTTTCTCTCTCCCTCCCTTTTTAAAAAGTGGTGTTACATTAGCTACCCTCCAGTCCATAGGAACTGATCCCGAGTCGATAAGACTGTTGGAAAATGATCACCAATGCATCCCCTATTTCTAGGGCCACTTCCTTAAGTACTGTGGGATGCAGACTATCAGGCCCCGGGGATTTATCGGCCTTCAATCCCATCAATTTTCCTAACACAATTTCCCGCCTAATAAGGATATCCTTCGGTTCCTCCTTCTCACTAGACCCTCGGTCCCCTAGTACTTCCTGAAGGTTATTTGTGTCTTCCTTCGTGAAGACAGAACCAAAGTATCTGTTCAATTGGTCTGCCATTTCTTTGTTCCCCATTATAAATTCAACTGAATCCGACTGCAAGGGACCTACGTTTTTCTTCACTAATCTTTTTCTCTTCACATATCTATAGAAGCTTTTGCAGTTAGTTTTTATGTTCCCGGCAAGCTTCTTTTCGTACTCTATTTTCCCCCTCTTAATTAAACCCTTAGTCCTCCTCTGCTGAATTCTAAATTTTTCCCGGTCCTCAGGTTTGCTGCTTTTTCTGGCCAATTTATATGCCTCTTCCTTGGATTTAACACGATCCTTAATTTCCCTTGTTAGCCACAGTTGAGCCACTTTCCCCGTTTTATTTTTACTCCAGACAGGGATGTACAATTGCTGAAGTTCATCCATGTGATCTTTAAATGTTTGCCATTGCCTATCCACCATCAACCCTTTAAGTATCATTTGCCAGTCTATTCTAGCCAATTTCCTTACGTTCAGGACCCTGATTTCTGAATTAATTGTGTCACTCTCCATCCTAATAAAGAATTCTACCATGTTATGGTCACTCTTCGCTAAGGGGTCTTGCACAACAAGATTGCTAATTAGTCCTTTCTCATTACACATCACCCAGTCTAGGATGGCCAGCTCCCTGGTTGGTTCCTCGACATATTGGTATAGAAAACCATCCCTAATACACTCCAGGAAATCCTCCTCCACCACATTGCTACCAGTTTGGTTAGCCCAATCAATATGTGGATTAAAGTCACCCATGATAACTGCTGTACCTTTATTGCATGCATCCCTAATTTCTTGTTTGATGCTGTCCCCAACCTTACTACTACTGTTTGGTGGTCTGTACACAACTCCCACTAGCGTTTTCTGCCCTTTGGTAATCCGTAGCTCTACCCATACCGATTCCACATCATCCAAGCTAATGTCCTTTCTTACTATTGCATTAATTTCCTCTTTAACCAGCAATACCACCCCGCCTCCTTTTCCTTTCTGTCTATCCTTCCTAAATGCTGAATACCCCTGGATGTTGAGTTCCCATACTTGGTCACCCTGGAGCCATGTCTCCGTGATGCCAATTACATCATACCCAGTAACTGCTATCTGCACAGTTAATTCATCCACCTTATTCCGAATACTCTTCGCATTGAGGCACAGAGCCTTCAGGCTTGTCTTCCTAACACACTTTACCCCTTTAGAATGTTGCTGTAATGTGGCTCTTTTTGCTTTTTGCCTTAGGTTTCTCTGCCCTCCACTTTTACTTTTCTTCTTTCTATCTTTTGCTTCTGCCGCCATTCTACTTCCCTCTATCTCCCTGCATAGGTTCCCATCCCCCTGTCATATTAGTTTAACTCCTCCCCAACAGCACGAGCAAACATTCCCCCAGGACATTGGTTCCGGTCCTGTCCAGGTGCAGACCATCTGGTTTGTACTGGTCCCAACTCCCCCAGAACCGGTTCCAATGTCCCAGGAATTTGCATCCCTCCCTGCTGCGCCACTCCTCAAGCCACGTATTCATCTGAGCTATCCCGCAATTCCTACTCTGACTAGCACGTGGCACTGGTAGCAATCCTGAGATTACTACTTTTGAGGTGCTACTTTTTAATTTAGCTCCTAGCTAGCTAAATTTGTCTTGTAGGACCTCATCCCTTCCCAGCATCAAAGCTCACCGGAATGTACTGTGCATAAAATAATGTCGCTAGCAGGCAGAACTGTACATGGCAGGGCCTACATGTCTGCAGCTGCAAGACATATGATGACTCAGAGTCCTCCATCAGGCGTGAATGCAAATCCATTAGCAACATGTTGGCGCTGCGGGGGTAATCATCGAGCCCATCAATGTCGATTCAAGCATTACATGTGCAAAGGCTGCGAAACAATGGGGCACCTCCAGCGAATGTGCAAGAGTGCCACAACTCACCACGTGGCAGAGTCGGCAGAGGATGACCGATCCAGCGCAGATCACGCAGAACAAACAAGAGAGGCAACTCAACCCGAGGAAGAAGTGTATCGAGTACACATCTTCACCACCAAGAGCCCTCCTATCATGCTGAAAGTCAAATTAAAAGGTATTCCGGTATCAATGGAGTTGGACACGGTGGGGCGAGTCAGTCAATTAAGAGCAGAAGGCTTTTGAAAAACTGTGGGGCAACAAGGCACAAAGTCCCAAACTGAGCCCGATTCAGATAAAGCTGCGCACCTACACCAAAGAGCTCATATCAGTCATTGGCAGTGCGGCAGTCAAGTTATCATATGATGGACCTGTGCATGATTTATCACTGTGAATTGTACCAGGCGATGACCCAACGCTATTCAGCAGAAGCTGGCTGGGAAAGATTCGATGGAACCGGGATGGCTTCAAAGCACTATCTTCAGTGAATGATGGCTCGTGTGCTCAAGTGCTGAGCAAGTTTCCGTCGCTATTTGAACCAGGCATTGGCAACTTCACGGGCGCCAAGGTGCAGATCCATCTAGTCCCCGATGCAAGGCCCGTTCATCACAAGGCTCGTGCGGTTTCAGATATGATGAGGGAGAAAGTCAAGATCGAACTGGACAGACTTCAACGAGAGGGAATCATATCGCTAGTCGAGTTCAACGAGTGGGTCAGTCTGATTGTTTCGGTGTTGAAAAGCGATGGCACGGTCAGAATCTGCGGAGACTACAAGATAACGATCAACCGGGTTTCAGTCATGGCAGGAGAGCTCAGACATGTGTTGTGCTCCTCCTGTACTATGTGGCAAGTCAGGGACACTGACGACTACATATGCGGTAAATGTATCCGGCTGCAGCTCCTGACAGACAACATTGCGGCACTGGAGCTGCGGGTGGATTCACTCTGGAGCATCCACGATGCCACGATTCGGTCATCCTCCTACAAAACAGATACACCGCTTTGGGTACTGTTGAGGGGGATAACTCATCAGGGGAGGGCAGCAGCAGCCAAGTCCATGGCACCATGGCTGGCTCTACTGCACAGGAGGGCAGGAAAAAGAGTGGGAGAGCTATAGTGATAGAGGATTCTATTGTAAGGGGAATAGATGGACGTTTCTGCGGCCGCAACCGAAACTCCAGGATGGTATGTTGCCTCCCTGGGGCAAGGGTCAAGGATATCTCGGAGCGGGTGCAGGACATTTTGAAGGGGGAGGGTAAACAGCCAGTTGTCGTGGTGCATCTAGGTACCAACGATATAGGTAAAAAACGGGATGAGGTCCTACAAGACGAATTTAGGGAGCTAGGAGCTAAATTAAAAAGTAGGACCTCAAAAGTAGTAATCTCAGGATTGCTACCAGTGCCACGTGCTAGTCAGAGTAGGAATCGCAGGATAGCTCAGATGAATACGTGGCTTGAGGAGTGGTGCAGAAGAGAGGGATTCAAATTCTTGGGACATTGGAACCGGTTCTGGGGGAGGTGGGACCAGTACAAACCGGACAGGAGCAGAACCAATGTCCTTGGGGTAGTGTTTGCTAGTGCTGTTGGAGAGGAGTTAAACTAATATGGCAGGGGGATGGGAACCTATGCAGGGAGACAGAGGGAAGTAGAATGGGGGCAGAAGCAAAAGATAGAAAGAAGAAAAGTAAAAGTGGAGGGCAGAGAAACCCAAGGCAAAAAGCAAAAAGGGCCACATTACAGCAAAATCCTAAAGGGGCAAAAGGTGTTAAAAAGACAAGCCTGAAGGCCCTATGCCTCAATGCAAGGAGTATTCGGAATAAGGTGGACGAATTAACTACGCAGATAGCAGTTAACGGATATGATGTAATTGGCATCACGGAGACCTGGCTCCAGGGTGACCAAGGCTGGGAACTCAACATCCAGGGGTATTCAACATTTAGGAAGGATAGGCAGAGAGGAAAAGGAGGCGGGGTGGCGTTGCTGGTTAAAGAGGAAATTAATGCAATAGTAAGGAAGGACATTAACTTGGATGATGTGGAATCTGTATGGGTGGAGCTACGGAATACCAAAGGGCAGAAAACGCTAGTGGGAGTTGTGTAGTAATGAGGATGGGGACAGCATCAAACAAGAAATTAGGGATGCGTGCAATAAAGGTACAGCAGTTATCGTGGGTGACTTTAATCTACATATTGACTGGGCTAAGCAAGCTGGTAGCAATGCGGTGGAGGAGGATTTCCTGGAGTGTATTAGGGATGGTTTTCTAGACCAATATGTCGAGGAACCAACTAGAGGGCTGGCCATCCTACACTGGGTGATGTATAATGAGAAAGGACTAATTAACAATCTTGTTGTGCAAGGCCCTTTGGGGAAGTGTGACCATAATATGATAGAATTCTTTAAGATGGAGAGTGACACAGTTAATTCAGAGACTACTGTCCTGAACTTGGGGAAAGGTAACTTCGATGGTATGAGACGTGAATTGGCTAGAATGGACTGGTGGGTGATACTTAAAAGGTTGACGGTGGATAGGCAATGGCAAACATTTAAAGATCACATGGATGAACTTCAGCAATTGTACATCCCTGTCTGGAGTAAAAATAAAACAGGGAAGGTGGCTCATCCGTGGCTAACAAACGAAATTAAGGATAGTGTTAAATCCAAGGAGAGGCTTATAAATTGGCCAGAAAAAGCAGCAAACCTGAGGACTGGGAGAATTTTGTAATACAGCAGAGGAGGACAAAGGGTTTAATTAGGAGGGGAAAATAAAGTATGAGCGGAAGCTTGCTGGGAAAATAAAAACTGACTGCTAAAGTTTCCATAGATATGTGCAGAGAAAAAGATTAGTGAAAACAAACGTAAGTCCCTTGCAGTCAGATTCAGGTGAATTTATAATGGGGAACAAAGAAATGGCGGACCAGTTAAACAAATACTTTGGTTCTGTTTTCACGAAGGAAGACACAAATAACCTTCCGGAAATACTAGGGGACCGAGGGTCCAGTGAGATGGAGGAACTGAGGGATATCCTTATAAAGTGGAAATTGTGTTAGGGAAATTGATGGGATTGAAGGCCGATAAATCCCCGGGGCCTGATAGTCTGCATCCCAGAGTACTTAAGGAAGTGGCCCTAGAAATAGTGAATGCATTGGTGATTATTTTCCAACTCTGGATCAGTTCCTATGGACTGAAGGGTAGCTAATGTAACACCACTGCTTAAATAGGAGGGAGAGAGAAAATGGGTAATTATAGACCGGTTAGCTTGACATTAGTAGTGAGAAAAATGTTGGAATCAATTATAGCAGCGCATTTGGAAAGCAGTAACAGGATTGGTCCAAGTCAGCATGGATTTATGAAAGGGAAATCATGCTTGACAAATCTTCTGGAATTTTTTGAGGATGTAACTAGTAGAGTGGACAAGGGAGAACCAGTGGATGTGGTGTATTTGGACTTTCAAAAGGCTTTTGACCAGGTCCCACACAAGAGATTGGTGTGCAAAATTAAAGCACATGGTATTGGGGGTAATATACTGACATGGATAGAGAACTGGTTGGCGGACAGGAAGCAGAGAGTCGGGATAAACGGGTCCTTTTCAGAATGACAGGCAGTGACTAGTGGAGTACCGCAGGGCTCAGTGCTGGGACCCCAGCTTTTTACAATATACATTAATGATTTAGATGAAGGAATTGAGTGTATTATCTCCAAGTTTGCAGATGACACTAAACTGGGTGGCAGTGTGAGCTGTGAGGAGGACCTTAAAAGTCTGCAGGGTGACTTGGACAGGTTACCAGTGGGCAAATGCATGGCAGATGCAGTATAATGTGGATAAATGTGAGGTAATCCACTTTGGGGACAAAAACACAAATGCAGAATATTATCTGAATGGTGGCAGATTTGGAAAGGGGGAGGTGGTCATGGTTCATCAGTCATTGAAAGTTGGCATACAGGTACAGCAGGCGGTAAAGAAGGCAAATGGTATGTTGGCCTTCATAGCTAGGGGATTTGAGTATAGGAGCAGGGAGGCCTTACTGCAGTTGTACAGGGCCTTGGTGAAGTCTCACCTGGAATATTGTGTTCAGTTTTGGTCTCCTAATCTGAGGAAGGACGTTCTTGCTGTTGAGGGAGTGCAGCGAAGGTTCACCAGACTGATTCCCGGGATGACGGGACTGACATATGAGGAGAGACTGGATCAACTGGGCTTTTATACACTGGAATTTAGAAGAATGAGAGGGGATCTCATAGAAACTTACAAGATTCTGACGGGACTGGACAGGTTAGATGCGGGAAGAATGTTCCCAATGATTTGTAAGTCCAGAATCAGAGGACACAGTCTTAGGATAAGGGTAGGCCATTTAGGACTGAGATGAGGAGAAACTTCTTCACTCAGAGAGTTGTTAACCTGTGGAATTCCCGACCGCAGAGAGTTGTTGATGCCAGTTCATTGGATATATTCAAGAGGGAGTTAGATATGGCCCTTACGGCTAAGGGGATCAAGGGGTATGGAGAGAAAGCAGGAAAGGGGTACTGAGGGAATGATCAGCCATAAGCTTATTGAATGGTGGTGTAGAGTCGAAGGGCCGAATGGCACACTTCTGCACTTATTTTCTATGTTTCTATGTAACCGAGTCGTTACAAGACCAGTCCAGCTACCCAAGGCGGATGATTTGTTCGCAATGTTAGCTGGGGGGAAGTCGTTCACCAAGTTGGACCTAACCTCTACCTACATGACACAGGAGCTGGCTGAATCTTCGAAAAGATTGATGTGCATCAACACGCACAAAGGACTGTTTATATACCACAGGTGCCCTTTTGGGATTCGCTCGGCTGCTGCCATCTTCCAGAGGAACATGGAGAGTCTGCTGAAATTGGTTCCGCGCACTGTTGTGTTTCAAGATGACATCCTGATCACTGGTCGTGACATCACCGAACACCTGCATAACCTGGAAGTGGTTCTAAGTCGACTGGACAGAGTGGGACTCAGGCTGAAACACTCCAAGTGCGTTTTCCTGGCGCCAGAGGTCGAATTTTTTGGGAGAAAGATTGCGGCAGACGTCATCAGACCCACGGACTCAAAGACAGAGGTCATCAAGAATGCACCCAGACCACAGAATGTGACAGAGCTGCGCTCGATCCTGGGACTCCGCAACTATTTTGGTAACTTTCTACCATGGTTAAGCACTTTGCTGGAACCGTTGCATATGTTGCTACGTAAGGGTGACGACTGGGTTTTGAGTAAATCTCAAGAGACAGCCTTTGAGAAGGCCAGAAACCTAATGTTACTTGTACTGTATGACTCGTGTAAACAATTAGGGCTAGCTTGTGATGCATTTTCGTACGGGGTCGGCTGTGTGTTACAGCAAACCAATGTATCGGGCAAACTTTAACCGGTTGCATACGTGTCTAGAAGTCTGTCTAAGGCTGAAAGAGGCTACAGTATGGTCGAGAAAGAGGCGTTAGCATGTGTATATTGGGTTAAGAAAATGCACCAATACCTATTTGGACTTCAGTTTGAGCTTGAAACCGACCACAAACCGCTCATTTCGCTGATTTCAGAAAGCAAAGGTATAAACACCAATGCTTCATCCTGCATCCAAAGATGGGCACTAACATTGTCCGTCTTTGACTATGTTATCCGCCACAGACCAGGCATGGAGAACTGTGCTGATGCCCTCAGGCGGCTACCATTGCCCACTACCGGAGTGGAAATGGCGCAGCCCACAAACTTGCTTCTGGTCATGGATGCTTTTGAGAGCGATAGGTCACCTGTCGCTGCTCACCTGATCAGGACCTGGACCAGCCAGGATCCTGTGCTATCACTTGTAAAAAGTTGCATCCTCAATGGGAGCTGGTCGGTCGTTCCCGGGGAAACGCAAGATGAAATTAAGCCGTTTCACCGATGCAAAGATGAAATGTCCATCGAGTCGGATTGTCTCTTATGGAGTAACCACGTGGTTTTGCCAAAAAAAGGCAGGGAAACGCTTATACGCGACCTACACAATACCCACCCAGGTATAGTCATGATGAAGGCTATAGCCAGGTCGCATGTTTGGTGGCCCGGCATTGACACGGACTTAGAGTCATTGTTCACCAGTGCAACACATGCTCACAATTGAGCAATGCACCAAGGGAGGCTCCATTAACCGTGGTCCAGGATCCATTTCTACATTTTGCTGGCCCCTTTCTTGGAAAGACGTTTTTAATTGTAGTGGCCGCTTACTCTAAATGGATTGAATGTGTAATCATGTCATCCAGCACATCCACTGCCACCATTGAAAGCCTCTGGGCTATGTTCGCCACCCATGGCTTGCCCGACGTCCTTGTCAGTGACAATGGATCGTGTTTCACCAGCTCAGAATTCAACGCGTTTATGACCTGCAATAGCATCAAGCATGTCAGGTCTGCCCCGTTTAAGCCCGCATCCAACAGTCAAGCAGAACGGGCAGTCCAAACTATTACACAGAGTTTGAAACACGTGACGGAAGGCTCCTTGCAGACCCACTTATCTCGGGTTCTGCTCAGCTACCGGACGTGACCCTACTCGCTCACTGGGGCTCCCCCTGCAGAATTGTTAATGAAGAGAGCACTCAAAACCAGGCTCTCCCCAGTCCACCCGGATCTAAATGATCATATGGAAACCCGGCGTCACCGGCAAAACATGTATCACGATCGCGCGGCTGTATCGCATGACATTGATGTTAGCGACCCTGTGTTTGTCATTAATTACGGTCATGGTCCTAAATGGGTCACTGGCACTGTCGTGGCCAAGGAGGGGAATAGAGTGTTTATAGTCAAACTATTGAATGGACAAACGTGCAGAAAGCTTTTGGATCAGACCAAACTGCGGTTCACCGACAACCAGGAACAGCCTGAAGAGGACATCACCATCATCGACCCACCAACACACACCCAACCAGCAATCGAGAGGATGAACCCACCATTCCCAACAGTCCTGTCAGACCAGCCGTGCCGCAGTGCAGCAATGGTCCGACCAACTCACACATGCCAGAGTCTGAACTCATACGATCAACCATGGAGCATAGGGCCCCTGATCGTCTCAACTTGTAAATAATTTGTATCAAAGACTTTGCGGGGGGGGGGGGGGGGGGTGATGTTATGTATGTAAACATTGTAACTGTGTAAGACTTGCACAGAGGGCGCAACTGTTGGAGGCCCAAGGGTCACCTGCACATCTCGTGCAAGGGAGTATAAAAGGTTGTTTGCCATGCTGCTTAGGCACTCTGGGGTTGTATTAAAGAGACTAAGGTCACATTAATTTTAGCTCACAGTACTCAGTCTTGTGGAGTTCTTCCATACTTAACAACTTGTAATGTAGCAATTGCCACAATGTGATAAATGGCCAGATAATCTGTTCTAGTGATGTTGGTTGAGGATCAATATTGGCCGGGACACTGGGAAAGCTCTTTGAAATAAAGAAAAACTTGCATTCATATAGCGCCTTTCATGACCACCAGACTTCTCAAAGCGCTTTACAGCCAATGAAGTACTTTTGGAGTGTAGTCGCTGTTGTAATGTGGGAAACGGGGCAGCCAATTTGCGCACAGCAAACTCCTACAAACAGCAATGTGATAATGACCAGATAATCTGTGTTATGTTATGTTGATTGAGGGATAAATATTGGCCAGGACACCGGGGATAACTCCCCTGATCTTCGAAATAGTGCCATGGGATCTTTTACATCCACCTGAGAGGGCAGGCAAGGCCTCGGTTTAACGTCTCATCCGAAAGACGGCACCTCCGACAGTGCTGCACTCCCTCAGCACTGCACTGGAGTGTCAGCCTGGATTGCGCTCAGGTTTCTGGAGTGAGACTTCAACCCACAACCTGTGATTTAGAGCCGAGAGTGCTACCCACTGAGCCACAGCTAAAACCATGCACCATGCTCCGCTGGGATCAGGTAAGTCAGCACGCACTGGGGTCTTTTTAAAATGAATGTAAAAATATTACCGAAAAATACTCAGATTGAACTCCATGATGGAACCCCATTGAGGTTCGGTGTGTGGGTGATGGAATCTCAGAGGCTTGGTATGTAGTTGTTGGAACCGCATTGAGGTTCGGAGTGTGGGTGATGGAACCCCATTGAGATTTGGTGTGTGGGTGATGGAACCCCATTGAGATTTGGTTTGTGAGTGATGGAGCCCCATTGAGGTTTGGTGTGTGGGTGATGGAACCCTATTGAGATTTGGTTTGTGAGTGATGGAGCCCCATTGAGGTTCGGTGTGTGGGTGATGGAATCCCATTGTGGTTTGGTGTGTGAGTGATGGAGCCCCATTGAGGTTTGGTGTGTGGGTGATGGAACCCCATTGAGGTTCGGTGTGTGGGTGATGGAATCCCATTGAGGTTTGGTGTGTGAGTGATGGAGCCCCATTGTGGTTTGGGGTGTGAGTGAAGGAGCCCCATTGAGGTTTGGTGTGTGGGTGATGGAACCCCATTGAGGTTCGGTGTGTGGGTGATGGAACCCCATTGAGGTTTGGTGTGTGAGTGATGGAGCCCCATTGAGGTTTGGTGTGTGGGTGATGGAACCCCATTGAGGTTCGGTGTGTGGGTGATGGAACCCCATTGAGGTTTGGTGTGTGAGTGATGGAACCCCATTGAGGTTTGGTGTGTGAGTGATGGAGCCCCATTGAGGTTCGGTGTGTGGGTGATGGAATCCCATTGTGGTTTAGTGTGTGGGTGATGAACCCCATTGAGGTTTGGTGTGTGGGTGGTGAGCCCCATTGAGGTTTGGTGTGTGGGTGATGAACCCCATTGAGGTTTGGTGTGTGGGTGGTGAACCCCATTGAGGTTTGGTGTGTGGGTGATGAACCCCATTGAGGTTTGGTGTGTGGGTGGTGAGCCCCATTGAGGTTTGGTGTGTGGGTGATGAACCCCATTGAGGTTTAGTGTGTGGGTGGTGAGCACCATTGAGGTTTGGTGTGTGGGTGGTGAGCCCCATTGAGGTTTGGTGTGTGGGCGGTGAGCCCCATTGAGGTTTGGTGTGTGGGCGGTGAGCCCCATTGAGGTTTGGTGTGTGGGTGGTGAGCCCCATTGAGGTTTGGTGTGTGGGTGGTGAGCACCATTGAGGTTTGGTGTGTGGGCGGTGAGCACCATTGAGGTTTGGTGTGTGGGCGGTGAGCCCCATTGAGGTTTGGTGTGTGGGCGGTGAGCCCCATTGAGGTTTGGTGTGTGGGTGGTGAACCCCATTGAGGTTTGGTGTGTGGGTGGTGAACCCCATTGAGGTTTGGTGTGTGGGCGGTGAGCACCATTGAGGTTTGGTGTGTGAGCGGTGAGCCCCATTGAGGTTTGGTGTGTGGGCGGTGAGCCCCATTGAGGTTTGGTGTGTGGGTGGTGAACCCCATTGAGGTTTGGTGTGTGGGTGGTGAACCCCATTGAGGTTTGGTGTGTGGGTGGTGAACCCCATTAACATTTGGGAATCGATTCCCTTGCCTATTTTATTGATGTGTAACTGAATTGAGGGCCATTTCACACGTAGGCATAGCATTTTGTTTAAATTCCCATGCTGTCCAGGGTCAGGATATGACCATATCACCAGATAAAATGTAAACCAGATTATGTGCTCCAACGAAGGCCTGGAAATTGCCAGATCTCTTGCACATGGTGTCTAACTCATTGTGCAGATGTCGCATAATCATTTAATGACTGGCCTTCAGGAATGTGAAAGTTCAACTTTCAATCAATCCCCTATCTGTGCTCTGAATTAATCAAGTGTTTACTGAGTACTATTCATAGCTTTACAAGTCAATTAACACCAGAGCCTCAAATTGTGTTGCTACCAATGTTATAAGCATGACCTCATATTTGGACATTCTCCCAAACTGTATTTAAGCTTTGTTGGAGAAACAGGAACTCTGTACATTAACAGTGACTAACCCTTGCTCCACTGAAGAAATAGGAACCCTGTATATTTAGGGCAAGTAACTCTTGCCCTGCTGGAGAAACAGGAATTATATACAGTTACAGTAAATAACCCTTACCCTGCTGAATAAACAGGGACTCTGTACAGTTACAGTGAGTAACCCTCACCCTGCTGAATTGACAGGGACTCTGTACAGTTACAGTGAGTAGCGCTTACCCTGCTGAATAAACTGGGACTCTGTACAGTTTAATGTGTAACCCTTACCCTGCTGAACAAACAGGGACTGTACAGTTACACAGTGAGTAACCCTTACAACAACAACTACTTGTATTTATATAGTGCCTTTAACATAGTAAAACATCCCATGGTACTTCACAGGAGCGGTCTCAGACAAAATTTGATACTGAGCCACATATTACGACTGGTGACCAAATGTTTGGTCTTAAAGGAGGAGAGAGAGATAAAGAGGGGAAGAGCTTTAGGCAGAGAATTCCAGAGCTGAGGGCCTGGCAGCTGAAAACACGGCTGCCAACGGTGGAGCAGTTACAATTAGGAATGTTCAAGAGCATGATGCTCAGATCAGCCATAATCTTATTGAATGGCAGAGCAGGTTCGAGGGGCCAAATGGCCTACTCCTGCTCCTATTTCTGATGTTCTTATGTAAGAGGTCAGAATTGGAGGAGTGCAGATATCTCGGTGGGCTGTTGGGCTGGAGGAGGTTAAGGAGATAGAATCATAGAAATTTACAGCACAGAAGGAGGCCATTTCGGCCCATCGTTTCCGTGCTGGCCAACCAAGAGCTGTTCAGTCTAATCCCATTTTCCAGCTCTTGGTCCTTAGCCCTGTGGGTTACGGCAGTTTAAGTGCACATCCAAGTATTTTTAAAATGTGGTGAGGGTTTCTGCCTCTACCACCCTTTCAGGCAGTGAGCTCCAGACCCCGACTATCCTCTGGGTGAAGAAGTTTCCCCTCATCTCCTCTAAACCTCCCCCCAATTACTTTAAATCTATGCCCTCTGGTTGATGACCCCTCTACCAAGGGAAGCAGGTCCTTCCTATCCACTCTATTCAGGCCCCTCATAATTTTATACACCTCAATCAGGTCACCCCTCAGCTTCCTCTGTTCCAAAGAAAACACACCCAGCATCTCCAATCTTTCCTCACAGCCAAAATTCTCCAGCCCAGGCAAAATTCTTGTAAATCTCCTCTGCACCCTTTCTAGTGCAATCACATCTTTCCTGTAATATGGTGACCAGAACTGCACACAGTACTCCAGCTGTGGCCTAACCAGTGTTTTATACAGGTCAAGCACAACCTCCTTGCTCTTGTATTCCATGCCTCAACTAATAAAGGCAAGTATTCCAAATGCCTTCTTAACCACCTTATCTACCTGGCCTGCTACCTTCAGGGATCTGTGGACCTGCACTCCAAGGTCCCTTTGTTCCTCTACACTTTTCAGTGTCGTACCATTTAATGTGTATTCCCTTGCCTTGTTAGCCCTCCCCAAATGCATTACCTCACACTTATCCGGATTGAATTCCATTTGCCACTATTCTGCCCACCTGACCAGTACATTGATATATTCCTGCAGTCTGCAGCTTTCTTCTTCACTGTCAACCACAGAGCATATTTTAGTGTCATCTGCAAACTTCTTAATGATACCCCCAACATTCAAGTCCAAGTCATTGATATATACCACAAAAAGCAAGGGGCCCAGCACTGAGCCCTGCAGAACCCCACTGGATACAGCCTTCCAGTCACAAAAACACCCATCAACCATTACTCTTTGCTTCCTGCCTCTGAGCCAATTTTGGATCCAACTTGTCAGTTTGCCCTGGATCCCATGGGCTTTTACTTTCGTGACCAGTCTGCCATAGGGAGGGGCGATGCCTTGGAGGGATTTGAAAGCAAGCATGAAAATTTTAAAATCAAGGCGCTGCCAAACTGGGGCCCAATGTTCGCGACTGAACATACTGCTGGCTCACAGATGCTGCCTCACCTGCTGAGTATTTCCAGCATTTTCTGTTTTTAGTTCAGATTCCAGCATCCACAATATTTTGCTTTTGTATTGCTGACTCTTGTCGCGCAAAGAATGACCAACTGGGTGAGGCATCACTGGAACAGGACCGTGCCTTCATGAAAGGAGAAAATTGGCAAAGGGCGGGTGGCCAGCAAAATGTTGACTTAGGTCATTTGAAAGCAACAGCAAAGCATTTTTTGGAAATTGTCATAAATTAAACAGGCATATTTTTGGTGATTACTCAACTGAGGTCCTTTAACAGGAGCCCAGATGCATGACTAATGGTGACTTACTCCTGGCTTCCATTCCCCTGTTTCTTGTTTACACCTCTTGAAAAAAACGATCCTATAGCAATTTTTCAAAAGTCACTGAACAACTCAAGCTGTAAATCCTGGAGAGCTTGCATTAATAGTGTGAGCAGCTTAGAGTCTGCTGCCTCTTGTCCCCCTCCCCCAGTTCCTGCACACAAGCCCTTCTTTTTCCGTTTAGCTCTATAAACACACATGTGTTAGCCAGACTTGATTTATCACTCCCTCTCAGAAATTCCAACTGTTTTAACCCTCACTGTTGTCAGCTGGCCCTCACCTGGAGTCTTGAGCCACTGCAGCACTAAACGTTGTGGGGGCTTTAACACAGGCTGCAGGCTATTTTTAGCCATGTTTTCATTCATGGCGCAGGTATTTCGAAAAAAGCTCCTTTTACATCAAACAGAAAGGTTGAATGATGAATCGTTTTTCTCAGCCAGGGAGATCGATCCAATTTTTCTTTAAAGTCAAGCAATCAAAGTGAAGCGCTCCCTGATGGCCGAGCAAGTAAACACATCAAATGGTGCTCCAACTGTTGACTTACTGTGCCAAGGGACAATAAATGACAGCTATGGGTACACCGTGCGAACCATTGGTGCTGAGCCATGTCTTCATCTTCACTGGGTCAAAATCCTGGAACTCCCCAGCTAATCATCATCATCATCATCATAGGCAGTCCCTCGGAATCAAGGATGACTTGCTTCCACTCTAAAAGTGAGTTCTCAGATGGCTGTCCAATGCAGAAATTACAGTCTCTGTCACAGGTGGGGCAGACAATGGTTGGAGGAAGGGATGGGTGGGTGGGGTGTCTGGTTTGCCGCACGCTCCTTCCACTCCCTGCGCTTGATTTCTGCATACTCTCGGCGACGAGACTCGAGGTGCTCAGCGTCCTCCCGAATGCTCTTCCTCCATTTTGGGCAGTCTTGGGCCAGGGACTCCCAGGTGTCAGTGGGGATGTTGCACTTTATCAAGGAGGCTTTGAGAGTACCGTTGAAACGTTTCCTCTGCCCACCTGGGGCTCGCTTGACATGTAGGAGTTCGGAGTAGAGTGCTTGCTTAGCTAACCATCAGGACTGTGATGAAATGCTCACCCACTCGCCTGGATGGGGGCAGCTCCAACAACAGTCAAGAAGCTTAACACCATTCTTGTAGAGCAGCTCTCTTTATTGGTGTCCCTGGACTCAATATCAGCCCCCTCCAGCATGGTGGCTGTAGTACGTACAATATCCAGCATGCACTGCAGCAACTCGACAAGCTTACTTTAACAGCACCTCCCTCCCCTGTGACCTCTACCACCTAGAAGGACAACAGCAACAGAGTCGTGGCAACACCAGCAATTCCATGTTCCCCTCCATGTCACACACCATTCTGACTTGGATATATCTCACCATTCCTTCATCGTCACTGGGTCAAAGTCCTGGAACTCCGTACCTAACAGCAGTGTGGGAGCACCTTCACCACACGGACTGCAGCAGTTCAAAGCGGCTCACCATCACCAACTTCTCAGCAAATAGTTTCTCTATTGATTTCTTTTAACATTTTGAACACCTCGATCAGTTCACCCTTCAATCTTCTATACAAACCCAGTTTACGCAACCTGTCCTCATAATTTGACCCTGGTAGCCCCGCGCCCCTTCCATTCCAGAATTTGTCATTGCTGAGGTGTGGTGTCCAAAGCTGACTGCAGTACTCCAGACAGGGTCTAACCAGACCTCTGTACACCTGAAGTGTAGCCTCCTCATCTGTATTCCAACCCCCTTGAAATAAAGGTCAATATTCCATTTGCTTTCTTGATTGCTTTTGGTACCAGTCTACTGGCTTTTAATGATTTGTGAACTTGGATTCCCAAATCTCTCTGCTCCTCTACAGTTCCTAGTTTCTCACCATTTAGAAAATACTCCCATTTATCTTTCTTGGGTCCAAATGGATACTTGTCCGCACTGAACTCTATTTGCCATAGTTTTTCCTACTCACTTAACCTATCAATGTCCCTTGCAACTTCTTGCTCCACATATGTGCTATTCACTTAAGCAGAAGTAACTGCGTTCTCAATCTGTTTGCTGTAATCGGTGTGAGTGTAAACTGGGGAGGGGAGGTGGGGGGGGGGGGAGCGGGGGGCGTACCTATAACCTATAACTGCAACCTCCCCCGCCCCACTCCGCTTCAAAACCATATCCTAGATTCCAGAAAAAGCTACAGATACACTGTTGTGTGGACCTGTATTGGTGCTAAGGTAGAGATACCAAACCAGTTCGATGCTGGTATAGGGTCCATGACTGTTCAACTATGAGCACAGGATCTTGGGATAGGGTACTGGACATGTACTGGTGTTAGGGCAAGGGCACCAGCCTATACAACAACAACCACAACAACTTTTATTTATATAGCGCCTTTAACATAGTGAAACGTTCCAAGGTGCTTCACAGGAGCATTATGAGACAAAAATTTGACACCCGAGCCACATAAGGAGAAATTAGGCCAGGTGACCAAACATTTGGTCAAAGAGTTAGGTTTTAAGGAGCATCTTGAAGGAGGAAAGAGAGGTAGAGAGGCGGAGAGGTTTAGGGAGGGAGTTCCAGAGCTTGGGGCCGAGGCAACAGAAGGCACAGCCACCGATGTTTGAGTGATTACAATCACGGATGCTCAAGAGAGCAGAATTAGAGGAGCGCAGACATCTCGGGGGGGGGGGGGGGGGGGCGGGGGCGGTTGGTGCTAGAGTAGGGGATTGGTGTTAGATGTTGGTGTAGATTGGCCTATAGTGTTGAGCTGGGAACATAGGTGCTGGATCTGTACTGGTGTTATTCCTCTGGTTTGCATTGTGCTTTCTCAATATTTTCCACATCCTGCATTCCCAAAACCTATCTAAGTAAGTGCTAAGGGCTTTATCTCGTCACTCTGCAATGGTTAATACATTTTCCAATCAGATTCCCAGTGTCTTGTGACCAACATATTTTTTAGATTAGGCCCAAAATGTGCCATCTGGAGAGTACACGCAGGCTGGATTTCAAATGAATTATTTTCCTTTGTGCAAGCATTCTCTGTGACTCACATCCATCCCACCCAGTAAAGGAGAGAGGAGCTTAAATCGACAGCTTTTGGCAGCAGTGCAAGGCTACAGTGGAGCCACAGACACAGGCACAACTTTGTTCACCGTTCTAGTGCGCTGGGATTTGCGAATCTTACCCATGTGTTAAGTGTGCATGGGAGGGTAAAATAACTATCTGAGCCCCCCACCCCCCCACTCAGTGCCCTGGTAAATGCTTCCCTTCCGTTGTGTTAACTGGCCAGGACAAAGTAGGTGTTAGTTTTAATTCTGATACCTGTATGTTTTGTGTGGGCGGTCGAGAGAAAACAGTGATTTTGCATCCACCAGAGGACCATCATTCCAGGAAAGACATTCTCGTGTTAACTCTGTATTTGTCTGAATCTGTCAGGCTGACTCATGGCAACAGCAGATCTCTGAGGCCTCACATCCTACCAGGTGTTGACTCATGCTGGTATAGGGTCCATGACTGTTCAACTATGAGCACAGGATCTTGGGATAGGGTACTGGACATGTACTGGTGTTAGGGCAAGGGCACCAGCCTATACAACAACAACCACAACAACTTGTATTTATATAGCGCCTTTAACATAGTGAAACGTTCCAAGGTGCAACTCTGAGGTTGCTCACTCATTGGTACACTAACTCCAAGGCTTTTTACTCTAGGATAGTTGGTGGGTATGGATCTCTGGGCCTGTTATTCCAGAATTTGCAAAATTCATGATGGTTTGAATTTCTGGGCTTTTGATGCCCAAGTCCCCAGCAAAACCCTTCCTCTCTTGCACCCTGTGATTCCACCTGGTATGGCCCCCATCTTTGCTTCCTCAAGTCTAAGGGGGGCAGATTTGACCGTATCTAATGCACAGCTGGTTTAGCCATCCGTTATCAGATTTGATATAATCACATCATGTGCTATCGGGCCTCACTCTCCTTTGCCAATACCATCTAAAGGTCAAGGATCATCTTGGGGAGCAAAGATAGCCCCCTGGCTTCTTTTCTCAAGTAACAACTGCCTCCTTAAAGCCCTCTCCTCTTCGTGCGAGGATCTATCCTTGGTCCCCTCCAATTTCTCATCTACATGCTACCCCTCGGTTACATCATCTGAAAACACGGAGTCAGTTTCCACATGTACGCTGACGACGCCCAGCTCTATCTCACCACCACTTCTCACTATCCCTCCACTGTACCTAAGTTCACAGACTGCTTGTCCCACATCCAGTACTGCATGAGCAGAAATTTTCTCCAATTAAATACTGGGAAAACCGAAGCCATTGTCTTTGGTCCCTGCCACCAATTCCATCCCTCTCGCTAGCATCTATCTGTGGCTGAACCAGACTGTCCGCAATCTTAGTGTCATACTTGACCATGAAATCAGTTTTCGACCACATATCTGCGCTATAATAGATCGTCTATTTCCACCTCCACCCTTGCCTCAGCTCATCTGCTACTGAAATCCTCATCCATGTCTTTGTTACCTCTAGACTTAACTATTCCAATGCACACCTGGCTGACTTCCTATGTTCTACCCTACGGAAATTTGAGGTAATCTAAAACTCGGCTGCCTGTGTCCTAACTCGCACCAAGTCCCGCTCACCCATCACCCCTGTGCTTGCTGACCTACATTGGCTCCCGGTTAAACAACACCTCAATTTTAAAATTCTCATACTTGCTTTCAAATCCCTCTATGAACTCACCCCTCCCTATCTCTGTAATCTCCTCCATCCCACAACCCCGCCCCCGAGATATCTGCGCTCCTCTAATTCTGCCCTCTTGAGCATCCCTGATTTTAATCGCTCAACCATTGGTGGCCGTGCCTTCTGTTGCCTAGGCCCTAAGCTCTGGAATTCCCTCCCTGAACCTCTCGATCTCTCTTTCCTCCTTCAAGACCCTCCTTAAAATCTACCTCTCTTGGTCACCTGCCCCAATTTCTCCTTATGTGGCTCAGTGTCAATTTTTTTGTTTTATAACACGCCTGTGAAGCACCTTGGGACAATTTACTACGTTAAAGGCGCTATATAAATACAAGTTGCTGTTGCTGTTCCTACACCATTACTTATGGAGTATCCCAAGAATCTATCCTTGGCCCCCTCTTCTTCCTTATCTACATGCTGCCGTTGGCGACATCATAGGCAGACATGGGATGAGCTTCCACACGTACGTTGAGGAAATCCAGCTCTACCTCTCCACTGCCTCTCACACTGAGTGTCCAACACCCAATCTTGGATGAGCTGCAATTTCCTCCAGTTAAATATTGGGAAGACCAAAGTCATTGTCTTTGTCCTCCACCACAAACTCCATTCCCTACCCATCGATTCCACCCCTTCCTCGACCACAGTCTCAGGCTGAACCAGACTGTTCACAGGCTTGGTGTCCTATTTGACTCTGAGCTGTTTCCGTCCCCATATCCTCTCCATCGCAAAGACCGCCTATGTCCACCTCCATTATCTATCTCTACTCCTACCTCATCCAATATGCTGCTGAAATCCTCATCCATGTCTTTGTCACATCCAAACTCTACTATTCCAACGATCTCCTGGTCAGCCTTCCATCTTCCACAAACTTCAGCTCATCCAAAACTCTGTTGCCTGAGCAAAATCCTGCAAATCATTGGCAAGATGGGCGCACCAACATCAGCGTTCTTTCTCAGGCCAACATCCCCAGCATCGAGGCACTGACCACGCTCGACCAGCTCCGATGGACGGGCCACATCGTCCACATGCCCGATGCTAGACTCCCGAAACAAGTGCTCTAGTCCGAGCTTCGTCACGGCAGGCGAGCCCTAGGAGGGCAGAGAAAACGCTTCAAAGCCTCCTTGAAAAAAATGCAACATCCCCACCGACTCTTGGGAATCCCTAGCCCAAGACCGCTCAAAGTGGAGGAGGAGCATCCAAGAAGGCACCGAATACTGTGAGTCTCTTCGTCGGGAGCACGCGGAAGCCAAGTACAAAAAGCGGAAGGAGCGTACGACAAATCAAACACCCCACCCACTCACTCGTCCTTTCAACCACTGAATGCCCCATCTGTGACAGAGACTGTAGATCCCATATTGGTCTCATCAGTCACCTTAGAACTCATTTTAATGTGGAAGCAAATCATCCTCGACTTCGGGGGACAGCCAGAGGAAGATCCCCCTCATCCATCATCACTGTTCTCATTGACCTACATTGGCTCCCGATCTCCTAATGACTCATATTTAAAATGTTCATCTTTGTGCCCCTCCCTATCTCTGCAACCTCCTCCAGCCCTACAACCCCTTCCCGAACTCTCTGCCTCTCTGACTCTGGCCTCTTGTGCATCCCTCACTCCCTTCATCCCATTATTGGCAGTGTGCCTTCAGCCACCTGGGCCCCATGCTCTCGAAATCCCTCCCTAAACCGTCTCTTTCTAGGAACATAGGAACAGGAGTAGGTATTCAGGCCCTCGAGCCTGTTCCGTCATTCAATGAGATCATGGCTGACCTGTATCTTAACTTCCATCCAACTGCCTTGGCTCCATATCCTTTTTACTTTTGTCTAGCAAAAATCTATTGATCTCAGATTTAAAATGAATTGAGCTGGCATGTACTGCTTTTTGTGGAATGCCCTTTGCGGGAACAAATGTTCCATATCATCTCTTCTGAATGGTCTGGCTCAAATTTTAAGGTTATGTCCCCTTGTCGTAGACTCCCCTATCAATGGAAAAAGTTTTTCTCTACCTACCCTATCAATTCCTTTCAAAATCCTACAAACCACAATCACATCATCCCTTAACCTTCTATATTCCAGGAATTCAAGCCTAGTTTATGTAATTTCACCTCATAATCTAACCCTTGGAGCTCTGGTAACATTCAAGTAAATCTACATTGTACTGTTTCCAAGACTAATTTATCCTTTCTAAGGCCCTGTGCCCATAACTGTAAGCAGTACTCGAGATGTGGTCTAACCATGGCTTTGTATATCCGTAGCAAAAAATCTTCCCCTTTTTATTCTAGCCTTCTAGTTATAACGGTGAAAATTGCATTAGCTTTTTTGATTATTTTTTGTACCCACCACATTTTAGTGATCTGTGTTCATTGACCCCTAAGTCTCTTTGGACCTCCACTGTTTCTAGCTTTTCTCCATTTAGATAATACTCTGAACTATTCTTTTTTGTTCCAAAATGGATAACCTCACACTTACCTGCGTTGAAATCTATCTGCCACAGGCTTGGGCCACTCACCACCTTGAAGGAAAGTATATCCTTCTCTAGATAAAGAGACCAAAACTGTGCAAAGTACATATTCATTATCCCTACTCTCTGTCTTCTATTGCCTAACTAGTCTCCTAGCCTAATTTACTTTCAATTCCATGAGCTTTCATTTTAGTTAACAGTCTTTCAAGTGAAACCTTACTAAATACTTATTGGAAGTCCATATAAACTACATCCATAGCCATTCCCCTGTCTACTACTTTAGTTACTTCCTCAAAATATTCAATCAGTTTCGTTGGACATAACCTACCCTTTACAAATCCATGTTGGCTCTTTCTAATCAGCTCAATTTTTTTCTAAGTGCTCAGTCACTCCGTCCTTAATTATAGATTCCAATAGCTTCCCCATAACAGATGTTAGACTAACAGGTCTATAATTTCCTGGTTTCTTTCTCTCACCTTTCTCTACCCTTCTCTCCTCCTTTAGGACACTTCTTTAAATCATTTCGACCAAGGTTTTGGTCGCTCCTCCCAATATCTCCTTTTTCTTGGCATACAATTTTCTCTGATTACACCTTGGCAAAGTGCCTTTTTCTACGTTAAAAGGCACAATGTAATTGTAAGTTGTTGATGGGTTACCAGCTACCGCAGCCATCCAGTACTTCAGCCAAGGGGCCATTCTTCATGCGAGTTGGCAGGATTCAACTGCAAGGAGTCGGATCCTGTCCTCACCCAATGTCCATGTACGCACTTCGTAGCAGAAGTCACTGGACGATGATCGGGAGTGGGAACTCTGCTCCAGGGAGCAAAGGTTAATTATAACACCCACCTTCCAGGACAAATCAGCCCGCTTGATTGGCACCCCATCTACCACCTTAAAGATTAACTCCCTCCATCACTGGCGCACCATGGCTGCAGTGTGTACAATTTACAAGATGCACTGCAGCAACTTGCCAAAGCTTCTTCGGCTGCACTTCCCAAACCCACAACCTCTACCACCTAGAAGGTCAAGGGCAGCAGGCGCATTGGAACACCGCCACCTCCACGTTCCCCTCCAAGTCACACACCATCCTGACTTGGAAATATATCGCTGTTCCTCCATCGTCGTTGGGTCAAAATCCTGGAACTTGCTCCCGAACAGCGCTGTAGGAGTACCTTCACCATACGGTGCGGTTCAAGGCAGCGGCTCACCACCATCTTCTCAAGGGCAATTAGGGATGGGCAATAAATGCTGGCCTTGCCAGCGATGCCCACATCGCATGAACAAATAAAAAAAAACCTTGGGCTAGACTTTCCACTTAGATCGCTATTCCAGCCTTAGCGATGTTTCAGCTTTTAGGATCACTTTCGGCTTTTTATTGGGGGGCGATGTGAAAGGGACCCTAGTGATGCAAAATGGGCCTCAGCGATGTGGAAGGCAAGGCTTCCCTAGCAACGAGTTTCTGCGCATGTGTTTTTTTTGGCAAACAAGTTTTCCCGCGATTCGGGAGGTCAGGGGTCATCCACGCATGCACAGAAGGCAAAGGATGGGGGGAAAAGAGAGAGAGAGAGAAGATAGAGAGGAGAGGAGAGCAGGAGATTCAAAAACAAAGAGAGAGAGAGAGATTAGTATCGCTTAAAATAATAATGTCTGATTCAGAACATAGTCTTCAAGACATGGAGGGGGAAAGAGGAGGGCCAAACCCTTTTCAGATGAGGCAAAAGAGGCCCTAGTCGCGGAAGTGCACTCCCGGTGGGCCCAATTAACCCGGGGTGGACGTGGGAAATCTCCACCCTGGGCCTACCGTAAAATATGGGGTGAGATCGCCGATGTGGTGTCGTCAGTATCCCACGAGGCCAGGGGATCTGACCAGTGCCGGAAGCGCTGGAACAGCCTGGTTGCTTCGGCAAGAGTAAGTATAGATTTTAAATTGTAATGATGCAAATTGTAATTATAAATCTCCAGGATTGAAATTAAGCTTGTTATTCTTGCATATATTCCCTGCTAAGATCTGGACAGGGCTTAGAACCTGAGCCCTTTTTAAGTCAGTCTCTCCGGCTGTTGTCACTTACACAGTGACCCAGCATGGACTGGGGGAGAGCTGCTCTTGCTCACTGTCTATCCTGGAATACTTTGGGACATTAGCTCCTGTCATTGATAAGTTCACCAGCTATCCTGATTCCCACCACTCCCGGGGGCCCTTCAATGGAGATTGTAGTCGAGAGAGATGTTTGTGTCAAGTGTTAGATCCTAAACACGATCTTTATTATAACCATGCATCAATTGTGGATACAAACCCTATTAGTATATAACGTTGGAAACTGTTGTCGCTCCATGATAGTACCTAGTCAATTAGCTTATGCCATGCCCTTGTCACGTTTGCAGAGGAAGTTATCTAAGAATCAGGCTGAGCACAGGCGCTCTGGCGGAAGCCCTGCTCAGCTAATAAAGCTCACCGAGTTGGAGGAACGGGCAGCGGCACTGGTCGGAGGCCACACTTGCTTGGCCACCCGTGTTGAGGCAGAGCCCTCGCTTGCGTCACGTGAGTAATGCAACAAGCAGTGTTAAAGTAATGTAACGTCATTTCATTATAATATACGAATGGTGTCATGTTATGCATGCAGCTATCCCGATTCCCTTGCAGCCTCTGTGCTATTCTCAGGTTGACAACATAAGAGATAAGAGCACCAGCAGGCCATCTGGCCTTCTGTCCCCTTCTCTGTCCGCTCTCCATAAACCTTCACTCCCTCATCATTCTGTCTATCTCCGACTGATCCAGCCTCCACAGCTCTCTGGGTCACTGAATTTCAACTTGGATTTACTACCATGTGATACGTTATTATGCAACGTCTCTTGGTCTCATTTATTGTAGTAGTGATGCTCCTCCTTCTTATGCCAGTGCAGCTCAAGAATGTGTACCCTTCCATTCCAATAAGCTCAATTATATTTTGCAGGTCCAACAACACCCATGTGCAGTGAGGCACGACCGGAACCTCAACCTGCAACTGTGACCCTAGTCATCACCATGGGTGGGGAGGAGGAAGACGATGAGGATAATGAACAGACAACAGAGCAAGAGGAGGAAATCTTTGAAACGGAGGAGGATGTCCCTAGCATCGCTGTGACAGAACTATCACCTGTGGACCTGCGGCCATAACATCGGCTTCAATAGAAGAAGTAGTGAGACCAAGCAGGTTGCAGCCAGCAACGCCAAGGCACATTAGTGCTCACGCCAACCCCACGGAGGTCGAGTCAGCGAGGTCAGCACATGCCTTCTCTGGCCGATCGTATCGAGAGCTTGACCAGACTGCGCATGGAGAGTGTCGCGATAAGTCGCGAGCTCCTCCAGGCGTTTGTGGTATACACGAGGGACATGTCCTGGTGTCTGCTCGTAATTGGGAGGATAGGCAGCAGATGGTCCGGGCGATGCGTGCCCAGACCGCCTCCATCAATACCTTGCAACAGGCGATAGTGGCAGGACACGGCACTGCACTCCAAGGTGTCGTCGTACATACCACCAACACCAGCACACAAGCGAGTCAGGAGGAAGCACTGCCTTCTGACTCGGAAGGCGATTCCGCAGCTGCGTCTTCTCCTCCAACACCCCAAGAGCTGATCGAGCCACTGTCACTCCCTTCCCCCGGGCAGGAAGTCTTGCCGTCGATCCCCAGACTCATCTCAGTACCCGGGGACCAAAACAGGCCGTGGGGGTTAAAACACGGGGGGGGATGAAGGACCTGGAGGGAAACGTGGCCGCAGTTAGGGAGGGGAGTGTTCTATTGTTGTTGTTGTTATTATTGTTATATTGTTCTTATTGTTGTTTTTTAAATTTATTGTTGGTTCACTGTTGGGGTGGGTGGCGTTACAGTTAAATTATTGTTAAATTTTATTGTTAAATCATTAAAAAATTTTATTTCACTTTACAATTGTTGTGCAGTGCCTTCTAATAACGTAAGGTAAGGTAAAACATGAATACAACTGTTGGAAAACATTGGCCAGGCCACACCAGGCAAGGTTGCACCATAATGCAACTGCAACTGTTTTCTTTCCGTAATTATAACTGTGACTGTCCCCAATGTAAGTTCATGCAAAGCGTTCATTTATGAGCCGCTGACGCAACAATTTATCAGCCATGTAACTCCCACAGGGTTTTTCAGTCTTGCGGGGGTGCGTGGGGGCATGGGTTCATCGCCAGGCTGATTGTCCTCCCCGAGGTCGTCACCAGCCTCCTCCTCCTCCTCCACCTCCTCGTCAGCCTCTTCTGCCTCCACTCCATCCTGAGGTGGACCGGCAGCCCCATCTGGCAACTGTTGTCCTCTCCTCATAGCTAGGTTATGCAACACGCAGCACACCACAATAAACTCAGCGACCTGGTCAGGGTGGTATTGTAGGCTGCCTCCAGAGTGGTCCAGGCATCTGACGCAATCCAATTGTCTTTTCAACGATATTGCGTGTAGCTTTCGTTGTAATTGTAAAGTCCTGTCCCCTCAGTACAGATTCACACGAGGCATGTAGTGAAGTCAAGGTCACTCTGGACCTGCATCTTTATTTCACAGCTCTGGAATGCTGCACTTGCCTGAGACCTGTCCTTATATACCTGTCTCTTGCAAGTGCACTCCTGGTGGTAAGGTATGTTGGTGGTTACAGGTCATATCTTATTACAGTCATGTATAGCATGTTAGGATACAGTTATATATAATAATGTAAGATACATGGCATCACCCTCCCCCAAGGTCTTATTGTCTTTTCGGTTCAGTCTCTCAGGTGGTCTACGCTTTCGCGTGGAGCGTCTGAGTTGTGGTTCAGTTGTTTGCCTTGGTGTCTGTTTTTCCTTGGGTGTGGTTGCTGGTATCTCGCCTGGGCTGTCTGTTTCGATTGGTGTGATTGTTGTTGGCTCGCCTGGGCTGTCTGTTGGGATTACCCTTTCCTCAGGTTGTTCCTTCTGTCTGTCCACCAGGTGTGGTGCGAGTTCCACATTGTAGTCTGCCTCTGGTTCCGCAGTATTGTTGGTAAATCTGCTTTTGACTTGGTCTACATGCCTCTGGCAGGTTTTACCATTGTCCATTTGTACTACCAGTAGCCTGTTTCCTTCCTTGCCTGTTACTGTCCCTGCAAGCCATTTGGGACCCCTGCCATAGTTTAGAACAAACACTTTGTCCCCTATCTCATTCCATCTCCCCCTCGAATTTCTGTCATGGTACTCAGTCAGCTTACGGTGCTTTGCCTCAACGATTTCGTGCATGTCTGGGAGGATTAATGAGAGCCTTGTTTTTAAAGTCCTTTTCATCAACAGGGGGGAAACCCAGTCAATGAGTGCGGACGAGATCTGTACGCCAGCAGCAGTCGCAACAGGCAACCCTGCAGTGTGGGACCTTGGATTTTAAGCATGCCTTGTTTAATGATTTGCACTGCTCTCTCCGCCTGGCCGTTGGAGGCCGGCTTGAATGGTGCCGTCTTGATGTGATTTATGCCGTGGTCAATTATAAAGTCTTGGAATTCTGCGCTGATGAAGCACGGACCATTTTCACTGACCAATATGTCAGGGATTCCGTGCGTTGCAAACATGGTTGCGAGGCTCTCCACAGTGGTGGAGGTTGTGCTCGAGTTTAAAGTGGTGCATTCGATCCACTTTGAAAATGCATCTACAACTACGAGGAACATTTTGCCCATGAATGAGCCCGCATAGTCTACGTGCACCCGCGACCACGGTTTGGTAGGCCAGAGCCAGGGGCTCAGGGGAGCCTCCCTGGGGGCATTGCTGAGTTGGGCACAAATGGTGCACCTTCGGACGCAGAGCTCCAAGTCCGCGTCAATACCAGGCCACCAGACGTGGGATCTGGCTTTGGCCTTCATGAGAACGATCCCCGGGTGCTCGCGGTGGAGCTCCCGGACAAATGCCTCTCTGCCTCGCAGAGGCATGACTACTTGGCTGCCCCACATCAGGCAGTCTGCTTGTCGTGATAGCTCATGCATGCGCCTGTGAAAGGGTTTTAATTTCTCGGGGCAGGCATTGCGAGCCTCTGCCCAGTCACCGGTTAGGACACAACTTTTTACTAAGGATAATGTGGGATCACTAGCCGTCCAGGCTCTGATTTGGCGAGCCGTCATGGGCGAACCTGTGGACTCAAAGGCATTGATTGCCATGACTATCTCACAGTCCTGTTCATCAGACCCTTCCGTGGTCACCAGGGCTAGCCTGCTGAGCGCGTCGGCACAGTTGTCTGTGCCTGGTCTGTGCCTTATGGTATAGACGTAGGATGCCAGCTTGAGTGCCCACCGTTGAATTCGCGCCAAGGCGTTGGCGTTTATTGCCTTGCTCTCGGATAGGAGGGATGTGAGGGGCTTGTGGTCGGTTTCTAATGCGAACTTGGCCCCGAAAAGGTATTGGTGCATCTTTTTGACACCGTACACGCACGCGAGCGCCTCCTACTCTACCATTCCGTACCCGCGCTCCGCCCGCAAAAGTGACCTGGAGGCATAAGCTATGGGTTGTAATTTGCCCGCACTATGTTGCAAAACGCACCCGACCCCATACGCTGACGCATCGCATGTGAGAACTAGCTTTTTACCTGGATCAAAGAAAGTCAAAACACTGTTGGAACACAGGTTGCGTTCCTTATTGAAGGCGCGTTCCTGGGCGTCCCCCCAAAACCAATCGTACCCCTTCCTGAGTAGCATGTGGAGAGGCTCCAGCAGCGTGCTTAAGTTCTGCATAAAGTTCCCAAAGTAATTGAGTAGCCTGAGAAAGGCGCGCAGTTCTGAGACATTCCGGGGCCTGGGTGCCAGGCGAATTGCTTCTGTTTTGGACTCTGTTGGGCGGATTCCATCAGCGGCAATCCTTCTGCCCAAAAATTCAACCTCGGGTGCGAGAAACAGGCACTTGGATTTCTTGACTCATAGGCCTACCCGATCCAACCGCTTTCGTACTTCCTCCAAATTACAGAGATGGAGTCGGTGTCCCTGCCCGTGAAAAGTATGTCATCTTGAAATACAACCGTCCCCGGGATGGACTTGAGCAGACTCTCCATGTTGCGCTGGAATATGGCAGCTGCCGACCTGATGCCGAATGGGCATCGATTGTACATGAAAAGGCCTCGATGTGTGTTGATGGTGGTGAGTAGCTTGGATTCCTCGGTCAATTCTTGCGTCATATACGCAGATGTGAGGTCTAATTTTGAGAAAAGTTTACCTCCAGCCAATGTGGCAAATAAGTCCTCCGCTCTGGGCAGTGGGTACTGGTCCTGTAGGGAGACTCTGTTTATGGTAGATTTGTAGTCCTCACAGATTCGTACGGATCCATCAGGCTTCATGACTGGGACGATGGGACTTGCCCAGTCGCTAAATTCCACAGGTGATATAATGCCTTCCCGCAGAAGCAAGTCTAGTTCGTGTTCAATCTTTTCCCTCATCACATAGGATACAGCTCTGGCCTTGTGATGGACCTGTGTGATGTAGATTTTGACTTTGGCCCCTTTGAAAGTGCCCACACCTGGCTGAAAGAGATGTTCAAATCGCTTTATAACTGTTGAGCAGGAGGTCCGTTCCTCTAATGACATGGCATGGACATCATCCCATTTCCAGTTTAGTTTTTCCAGCCAGCTTCTCCCCAGCAGTGCTGCGGGGTCTCCGGGGACAATCCACAGGGGAAGTCAGTTCACTGTCCCTTTGTGTGTGACAGAGAGCATGGCGCTGCCGAGGACTGGTACGATTTCTTTAGTTTGGTGTCGACCCTTGTGAGTTTTGGTCTGTCTCTTTTATGCGGCCACAGTTGTTCAAATTGTTGAACGCCCATGAAAGATTGACTCGCTCCCGTATCCAGCTCCATGTTGACAGATATCCCGTTGAGTAGGACCCTCATCATTATAGGAGGCGTCCTGTTGTAGGAGCAGTGGCCATTGATCGTGTTGACTCGCTGTACATCGGTGTCCCGGGTACTGTCCCCACCATCTTCTGGTCTGCTTTCCGACCCATCCGATTCGTATACCAGCCGAGCTGCCGTTTTTTTTGCACATGCGGGCCAAATGGCCTGTATATTCACAATTTCTGCAAACAGCCTGCTGAAATCGACATCCCCTTGACGAGTGCCCACCCCCACACCTCCAGCACAGACCTGTTCCATTGTTCAAAGTGTTCCCAAAGAATGAGCTGTGTCTGGCTGATCTCTCTTGAGCTTCTCTCAGTTTGTAGTTGATTGCTCGCATTGTGGGTTGATGAGGTGTGAACGGCCGTTCCTGTGGCCCTTAATGGCTTCTGCCTGCTGTCAAGAGCCTGTTCTCCCGGTTTTGTCTGTGTGTGGGGGTAGCAGCTTGTTTAGTGCTGTGAACTTCTTGTTCCGATATTTCGTTAGTTGTCGTACCTGCATTGTAAATCAACCTCGTTTCTTCTTCCCCTACCAAGAATATCTGTGCAACCAGTGCTGCCGCCTCTAAGGTCATGTTCTTGGTTTCTATGAGCTTTCGAAATATGCCTGCGTGGCCTATTCCTTCAATGAAAAAGTCTCTCAGCATTTCTCTCCTCAGTTCATCGGAGAACTCACATAAACTAGCCAACCTCCGAAGTTCCGCCACGAAGTCGGGTATGCTCTGGCCCACACAGCGTCTGTAGTTGTAGAACCTGTGTCTGGCCATGTGTAGACTGCTCGCTGGCTTCAGGTGGTCTCTTACCAGTGTGCTCAATTCTTCAAACGACTTGCTTGCTGGTTTTTCGAGAGCCAACAGATCCTTCATTAAAGCGTATGTTTTCGAGCCACAGCTAGTCAAGAGATGGGCCCTTCTCTTGTCTGCCTTATCATCGCCTAACCAGTCTTTGGTTACAAAGCTTTGCTGGAGCCTTTCTATAAATTCCTCCCAATTGTCTCCCGCATTGTACTTTTCATCTGATCCGTTGTTCGCCATTCTGTGGATTCTGTAATCCCGTAACTCGTCACCACTGTAAAGTCCTGTCCCCTCAGTAGATTCACATGAGGCATGTAGTGAAGTCAAGGTCACTCTGGACCTGCACCTTTATTTCACAGCTCTGGAATGCTGCACCTGCATGAGACCTGTCCTTATATACCTGTCTCTTGCAAGTGCACCCCTGGTGGTAAGGGATGCTGGTGGTTACAGGTCATATCTTATTACAGTCATGTATTGCATGTTAGGATACAGTTATATATAATAATGTAAGATACATGACAGTCATGCTTCTCGGTTTCCGTCAGAGGATTACGCAGGGGGGTCATGAGCCAGCTGGCAAGGCCATATCCTTTATCCCCCAGCATCCAACCATGACATTGTGGCTGCCTGTTAAACAGGTCAGAGACAGCGCTCTCACGCAGGATGAGCGCATTATGGATGCTGCCTGGAAATTTAGCATTAACTGCCGTAATTATTTGGTTGTGGTCGACAATGAGCTGCACATTCAGGGAGTGGAATCCCTTTTGGTTACGAAACACCTCCGCATCCTGTAAAGTTACTTCCAGGGCGATGTGGGTGCAGTCTATTACTCCCGGCACCTTGGGGAAGTTTGCTATTCTCAAGAAACCCAAAGCCCTTCCGGTCTGTGCCTTCCTAGTCATAGGGAAGCTTTTCGAGTCCATCCTGCGAGCGTGAAGGGCTTGAGTCACCTGTCGAATGGAGCAATGTGTTCCATGCTGAGAGATACCACAGATGTCAGCAGCTGAAGCCTGAAAGGAGCCCGATACGTAGAAGGGAAGTGCCGCAGTAACCTATATCTCAACGGGCAGTGCGGTACTGATGGTCTCTCTTAATTAGCTGGCATATCTCAGCAATGACCTCCTTTCGGAAGCGCAGCCTCCTAAGGCACGTGTTATCAGACAAGTTGAGGTACGATTGCTTTTCCTGTAAGTTCGTCGGGTGTACGTTCTCCTCCTCCGCCTCCGCATTAGTCTGCCATCTCTTTGATTGGGCCCTTCACTAAAACCAACTTCAGTCTCCAGCATGTGAGCATTTACAAGTAAAGGTAGAGACGTTACAGACCCCATCACTATCACTATCGCTATAAATGCCCTTTGTACTAAAATAAATATAAATATGTGAGTGGATCAATCAGTAACTAAGGCCCTTAAATAACTCACAAATTATAAACCCCTTCTTTAAGCAGTCTCTCACTTCCTCCGACGTTCAAAATGGCGTCTGTAGTGCCGAGTTCTGTGAGGAGCACCAGGTAAGAGCAGCTTTTCTCCAGCGATGTCCAGTGATCTTCTCGGCGAACGATCAACCCAGCGATGTGTGGGCGATGAGTCAAAAGTTGCGCTGGGCTATGTGTGAGCGATGTGTGGGCGATCACCTCGGCGATGTGACACGAAAGTTGGGCTGGCAATTTTTCAGCGATGCCGGCCCAACTTTCCACTTTTACAGTGAAATGAGCGATAACCTTCCTTTTTGGGCGATAAATGGGCAATGGCCCAGCGATTTAAGTAGAAAGTCCAGCCACTTATCTCCACCCCAGCCATGATCAGCTAACGCAGTACAGACCGAGTAACTAACCAGATACCTTCTTTGCTTGTCTTGCACATCGGCTTTAGCAACTAACCCAGCGGAAGAGCCCTTCAGGTTACATTGTTGGCAGAGAATATTTAGATAATTCAGGCATAATGCTCAGCCTGGCTGCTCTAAACTCCCTGTGCACTGAATATTCTTTCCCACGGTTACAAATTGCTGGAGTGGTTTTAAATTGAATTTACGCGCATGACAGGGATGTGGTGCCAAGTGTCTCCCCTCGGATTCTGCCAAGATGCAAATCAGACAAGGTCAGAAAAGTGGCAGAATGATGGCTGGAATTCTGAAGTTTGATTTGTCGACAATGAAAATTCCTTTAAAACCTTAATTACTGATGTCTCTACATCAGAAGGCACAGCAGTTAATTGAAAACCAGAACAATGGACTTCTTTGTTAGAAATCAGATTCTTATCCAAAGCCCATTTCAGACACTTCCAGGCGCACTGGTCAAAAAGCGGATTATTCAGAGCAGTGACAGATCCGGGGCAATGATAGACATCACAATGTAATTGCCTTCCACTCCAGCAGTTGGCCAAGAGATGTACTGGCTGTTGTCTCTCAAAAGGTTGCCTGCATTTCCCTATTGGTACAGGGCTCAGGAGGCTTGTGGGACAAATATCCCGATCGGTGAGCTTGACAGAACTAGGTCTTGATCCAGTGGCAAGGATTAACCAAGACAACTGGAGACCTCTGCTGCACAGACTTACTGTGCACACATATTGCAATGTGGGCAGGCCCGTGCTGCCTTAGGGCCCTCGCCTCTTCTGGGCCCCAAACTCAAGCCTCTCCCGGGCCCCGATCACGTTGCTCCAGGATCACTCGCCGCTCCTGCGCCCCAACCTCACCGCTCCTGCTGTACTTGCCCACGCTCCAATCACCGACCTGGGCTGGACGACCAGTCCAGTCGCCCTCTTCACTGCCGTCGCCCTCCTGCACCAGCTCGTGCTACTCCCTGGAGTGGTACGCCATCACGCTCGCCGGTCCTTTTAAGGCCCCGACCTGCCGCAGATGTTCCCTCGTATCTTAATGTATCTAAAAGGTGGCCAACAGCAGGGCTTTCTCACGGATTGATCCTTCCAACCGCACAATAGCACTCAACAATGAAGAATTGTTTTCCAACTCCGTGTTCCGGCCAGAGGGAGAGACCATAAACAATGTTTTGAATGTCCTAGTGACAGCAGGTTGTGAATCAAAGCTCTGCCTGGTGACAAGTCTTCCTCTTTGACCTCACGTGTATTCCTGCTCCTTTTCTTGCAATAGGAGTGAAGGGATGGTGTGTATACCTACTGCTTGCAGTACTAAAGCCTGGGGAACATGTGGCGTTCACGTGTCAGGGCTCTTCGAGCGTTGTCATCCATTTTGAAGCAGTTAAGCATCTTTTGCTGCTTTTCTCAGTTGGGAAGTAGAACTACGCACCAGAATACTGTCAAAGCAATACCACGATTCGGATAAAAACTTCATTCAGAGAATAGTCAAAACACTTCTTTCTGCCTCTTTAGCTCGAACAGTATTCAGTATAAGGACCAGAAAGTCTCGTTACTATGAAGAAAATGGGTACTAAAAAAGCCAACATGTCCACTTGGGCAAAACGCCTCTACCCCTAGGCCTCAGGCTGTGAAATCTTTCCCGTCTGAAAGACAGACTCTGGGAAGTGCATAAGTGTAACAAAGAGAGGTAGAGAGGCAGAGAGGTTTAGGGAGGGAAGTTCAGAATTTAGGGCTTTGGCAATTGAAGGGGCAGCCACCAATGGTGGAGCGATTAAAATCAGGCCAGAATTGGAAGAGCGCAGATATCTCGGAGGGTTGTTGGACTGGAGGAGATTACAGAGATAGGGAGGGGTGCGGCCTTTGAATGATTTGAAAACAAGGATGAGAATTTTAAAATCGAGGCGTTGCTTAACCGTGAGCTAATGTAGGATAGCGAGCCTAGGGATGATGGATGAAAGGGACTTGGTGCAGCTTGCAGACGTTTCCCTTCTATTTCAGATTCACAAATCATTGAAAGTAGCAGGTTAATAAGGCCATAAAAATGCAAACAAAGCACTGGGGTTCATTTTTAGAGAATTAGAATTGAAAAGCAGAGAAGTTATGTTAAACTTGTATAGAGCTTAGGTTAGACCACAGTTGGAGTACTGTGAACAGTTCTGGTCTCCATATAATAAAAAGTTATAGAGACACTATAGAAGATGCAGAAAGGATTTACCAGGATGATACCAGAACTGATAGGTTGTAACTAACAGAATAAACTGAAAAGGCTGGGGCTCTTTTCTCTGGAAAAGAGAAGGTTAAGAGGTGACCTTATAGAGATCTTTAAAATTATGAAGGGGTTTGATAGGGTGGACAGAGAGATGTTTCCACTTGTGGCGGAGACCAAAGCTAGGGGTCATAAATACAGTGACTTGGAGTTCAGCCTCTGAATGTGCGTAGACGCAAGCGTCGTCCGCGTGCTGTAGTTTGATGACAGAGGATGGGACGGTCTTGGATCTGGCCTGGAGACGACGAAGGTTGAACAGATTCCCACTGGTTTTATAGTTTAGTCCCACTCCAGCGGAGAGGTGTGGAGTGTGAAGTGGAGCATTGCAGTGAGGAAGATCGAGAAGCCCGATGACGCAGCCCTGCTTGACCCCGGTCCGGACGTTGATTGGGTCTGTGGTGGATCCGTTGGTCAGGATCACGGCTTGCATGTCGTCGTGGAGCAGGTGGAGGATAGCGACAAACTTTTGGGGGCAGCCAAAACGCTCCATAGTCCCTCGCGGTTGACAGTGTCAAAGGTCTTTGTAAGATCAAAGAAGGCCATGTACAAGGGTTGGTGCTATTCCCTGCATTTCTCTCGCAGTTGTCGCGCCGTAAAGATCAGGTCCGTTGTGCCCCGTAGGGGACAGAATCCATACTGTGGCTCTGGGAGGAGCTCCTCGGCCACAGGGAGAAGACGGTTGAGGAGGATTCTAGCGATGACTTTCCCAGTGGCTGATAACAGGGAGATTCCTCTGTAGTTGCCGCAGTCGGACTTGTCCCCTTTTTTAAAGGTGGTCACGATTACTGCATGTCTGAGATCTCGCGGCATGCTCTCCTCCTTCCAGATGAGAGAGATGAGGTCATGCATTCATGCCAATAGCGTCTCTCCGCCATATTTTAGTGCCTCAGTGGGGTTTCCGTCCGCTCCCGATGCCTTGTTGTTCTTGATCTGACGGATGGCCTTTTCTATCTCGGCAGGGCTGGGGTATTGCTGAGGTGGTGGCGGGTAGCATGTTGCATCCCCGCCGGCACCTGGGAGTCACTGGCCCAGGACCGCCCGGGGTGGAGAGGGAGCATCCAGGAGGGCGCTGAGCATCTCGATCTCGTCGCCGAGAGCATGCAGAGACTAGGCGTGGACGGAGGAGGGAGCATGCAACAGACTGGGCTCCCCACCCACCCTTTCCTTCGGCGACTGCCTGTCCCACCTGTGACGGAGGCTGTGGTTCCCGTGTTGGACTGTGCAGCCGCCTGGGGATACACTTTTGGAGTGGAGGCAAGTCTTCCTCGATTTCGAGGGACTGCCTATGATGATAATGATGTTCCCCGCTGTGTGTGCAACCTGGGTGTCATGTTTTCCGACCACATATCCGCTGGGACCGTCTATTTCCACCTCCGTGGCGTCGCCCGTCTCCGACCTTGACTCGGCTTGTCCGCTGCTGAGGCCCTCATCCGTGCTTTTGTTGCCTCTGGACTTGGCTATTCCGGCGCGCTCCTGGCTGGCCTCCCACATTTTACCCTGCGTGGAGTAGGAGTGGTCTGGGGCTCGGCTGCCCATGTCCTGGCTCGTGCCGGGTCCCGTTCGGCCATCGCCCCTGTGCTCGCTCCTGGTTGAGCAACGCCTCGATTTCGGGGTGCTCGTCCTTGTTTGCGGGTCCCTCTGTGGCCTCGCCCCTCCCTGTCTCTGTGGTCTCCTCCAGCCCCACAAGCCCCCCCGGATGTCTGCGCTCCTCTGGTTCCGCCCTTCTCGGCCTCCCTGATTGTAACTGCTCGGCCCTTGGTGGCCGTGCCTTCTGTTGCCTGGCTCCGGGCTCTGGAGCTCTCTGCCTGAACCTCTCCGCCTCTCTACCTCTCTTTCCTCCCATGGGCCGTTCCTTGGAACATGCCTCTTTGCCCAAGCTTTTAGTCACCTGAGCTAATTTCTGCTTCTGCGGCCCTGCACAGCGCCTTGGGACATTTCGGTGCTTTGGAGGCACTATATAAATACACGTTGTTGTTGTGGTGCCAGCAAACACGGTATCCATTTTATGCCGTTCTGCAAGTCTGGCCGTGCCCTCCAGTTCAGGCTGTGCGTCACTTGTCTTCACCTCACACCCCCGCCTCATAATGAGGTGAAGAAATTCACAAACTCTTCCAAGCAAACTAAAGGGGTTAGAAAGTCGTCTTCGCTGATATGGCATCGGCCGCCCGTCACACTCCCCGCCCGATATTCTGTGACGTTGAAGATAATCGTGCATGGCAGGTAGACTTTAGCAACTTCAAAGAACTCTGGAAAGCACCAAAAACTTGTCATAGCGACGGGCAGTAGAAATCAATCAGCAGCTAATCGGTAATTAGTATGATGATCCCTTTAAATAGTGCTGCTGGGCAGGGGGTCCTTCCTGCTGCTGGACACGTCTTCAGCTGACTGCGTTTAAGAGAAGACGTTAGCTGGAGCGTTGAGCTCCTAACTGGCAGCGCTGGTGTCAAATCAGTGCGTCATCGCCACTCTGCATACTTACGGCGGACGCTCCCTGTGCGCACGCTAACACCTGACCCTGATGGCGCAGCACATGTCACGGACGTCATTTTGGAACCTAAATGGCACTAGTAGCCTCGAAACAACGGGCGCTACAGAGCTGCATTTTGCAGCCTCTGTCTCCATTGCAGCTCTGAGCTGTCCAGTAGTGTAGTATTGTGCTGTGTTTCTTTGATATAACTCCAGCACCATGATTCCTCCTGCAATGAGTACCTCATTTCTGCTGGGTTGTCTGACTGTGACCCAATGCGCAGGTCAGGCCTAAAAAGCAGAAAACTTCAGTCCTCAATTCTATGTCTTGTCTTCTTGCTTATGCCTTAATGAGTATATGGCCTCTGGTTTCACTTACGTGACACAAGAAACAGATACAACAACTTGTATTTATATAGCGCCTTTGATGTAGTGGAACGTCTCAATGCGCTTCGCAGGAGTGTTGTGGGACAAAATAAATAAATTTGACGCCGAGCCATATAGGGATAGGCTGGAGCAGGTGACCGGAGGTTTGGTGGGAGGTAGGTTTTGAGGAGTATCTTAAGAAGGAAGGGAGAGCCGGGGAGGTTTGAGGGGAAAGTTCCGGAGTTTGGGGCCTGGGCGGCTGAGGTTAAGCGATTGTGATCGAGGATGCTCAGGACAGCAGGATTGGGGGAGCGCAGAAATCTCGGAGGGGTGGGGGGGTTGTGGGGCTGGGGGAGGGGGTGAGGCCATGGAGGGATTTATAAACGGGGATGAGAATTTTGAAGTCGGGATGTCTCTAGTCCGGGGGCCGGTGGGGGTTGGCGGGCACGGGGGTGGTGGGTGGTCGGGACTTGGTGCGGGTTGGGACACGGGCTGCCGAGTTTTGAATGGCCTCGGGTTTGCGAGGGGTGGGGTGTGGGAGGCCAGCCAGGAGTGGGTTGGGGTGGTTGGTTCTGGAGGTGGCGGGGGCGTGGGTTTCGGCAGCTGGTGGGCTGGGGTGGGGGCAGGGATGGGCGGTGTTGCGGGGGTGGAGGTGGCCAGTTTTGGTTGTGCCACGAATGTGTGGCCAGAAGCTCACTTCAGGGTCAAATGTGATGCCTAGGTTGCGAACAGTCTGGTTTAGCCTCAGATAGATGCTAGGGAGAGGGATGGAGTTAGTGGATAGGGGATGGAGTTAGTGGATAGGGAACGCAGTTTGTGGTGGGGACCAAAGACAACGGCTTCAGTTTTCCCAATATTTAATTGGAGAAAATTTCTGCTCATCCAGTACTGGGTGTCGGACAAGCAGTCTGACAATTTAGAGACCTTGGAGGGGTCGAGAGAAGTGGCGGAGGTAGAACTGGGTGTCATCAGCGTACATGTGGAAACTGATACTGTCTTTTCGGATGATATCGCCAAGGGGCAGCATATAGATGAGAAATAGGAGGGGACCAAGGATAGATACAGGTTTGATCTTGTGCAGAAGAACTGAAAGAGGCCTAGTGACTTGTGCAGTTCAGATTGCTGGTCGAGCATTAGTGCTGGAAGGTTGGATTCTCAATGTGAGGGCCAAGGTAGCTTTCATAGAGAGAAGCCATACATGTCAAAGATCACCTTGGTAGATTTGAGCTTCTTGTGGCTGCAGAAATCACAAGTGACATCGCCAGGTCTAATGGTAGACCCGTCTGTTTTCTTGCCTGACTTTGTGAAGCTGAGCACCATTTTCCCAAGTTAATATTTTTTGTAAAGACCAAGCCCTAGAAATGTAGTCTCCAACATAGCGGGCTGGTAGCGCATGCTCGTTATGAGCCAGAGAGGTGCGACTCCAGCCATATTTGTTAAGACCAGCAAAATCAGAGGCCGTGCCCCATGGCTGAAATAGGCTTTAGTGCCTTTTCAGGCGGAGGAGCGACGAGAGATCGTGGTGCAGGTGCGGCGAATGAAGGTTCGGGGCCCAGAAGAGCCAAGGGCCCAGGGGCAGCACGGGCCAGCCCACACTGTGATATGTGTGCGCACTGAGTCCGTGCAGCAGAGCAGGTCTCCAGTCGTCCTGGTTAATCCTTGCCACTGGATAAAGCCCTAGCTCTGGCAAGCCCATGTGGCTGATGTGCAACGATCACCACATGTTAAAAAACCCATGCACAGGCATCTTCCACCCCCTCAATTGGAAGGGGTGGAAGGACTGGAACATCGGGTCCTTCATTGAAACATCTGTGAACTCTTGTGGAAGCAAGTCATCCTCATTCGAGGGACCGCCTATGATGATAATATGATAGTCACTAATAAATCTAATAAGGAATTCAGGAGAAACATTTTTACCCAGAGAGTGGTCAGAATGTGGAACCTGCTACCAGATGGAGTAGTTTGAGGCGAATAACATAGATGCATTAAGGGGAAGCTAGATAAATACATGAGGGAGAAAGGAAGAGAAGGATGTGTTGATAGGCTGAGATGAAGTAGGGTGGGAAGAGGTTTGTGTGGAGCATAAATACCGGTATAGACCAGTTGGGCCGAACGGGTGGTAATCTGGCAAAGTGGATCGTTATAGAACCCACATGAATATCAGTCCATTCAACTTCCCAAATGTAACTTGCTGTTAGCACCGTACATTCTGCCCAAATCTGCTAAACCAGAGCCAACACAGATGTCAGTGCAGCTCGCATGTTTCTCCCTACCAACAAAGAATATTTCTGGCTTTCAAACCGAAAAATATGTAATTGCAAATATTTAACAAAAATCATAACCAGTATTCACATCCAAAGCAATGACGCTGACTGAGTAATGTGCAACATTTGGAAGTAATCTGTCACGGTGAAATGATGATAAATTCAGTGACATTGTCACAGAGCAATAAACCCTTTCAGCCCTGAACCTCCCCCACCCCCTCTTCTATTGCCCTGTCTGACCCAGACTGCTCCCTCTTCTATTGCCCTGTCTGACCTGGACCACCCCCTCTTCTATTGCCCTGTCTGACCTGGACCATCCCCTCTTCTATTGCCCTGTCCGACCCAGAGCGCTCCCTCTTCTATTGCCTTGACCGACCTGGACCGCTCACTCTTCTATTGCCCTGTCTGACCCGGAGCGCTCCCTCTTCTGTTGCCCTGTCTGACCTGGACCGCTCCATCTTCTATTGCTCTGTTGCACCATAGCCACTCTTTTCCCCACTATATTGTCCCTTCCTGTCTCACCCTGACATTACCAAATCCAGCAGTAATACTATGTATGAGTGTGTGCGTGTGCATGTGTATGTGTGCGTGTGTATGTGTGAGAGACACTGTTCACATCCCACCTGATGTATTCTTTAGCATATGGACAGAAAGGTGAGAAAGGAGCTGTAGCCCCATCAGTACTTGCACTGCCCATCAGATGGTGTAACCTTGTGCATTATCCTAGGTGTTTGCTAGTGCTGTTGGGGAGGAGTTAAACTAATATGGCAGGGGGATGGGAACCAATGCAGGGAGACAGAGGGAAACAAAAAGGAGACAAAAGCAAAAGACAGAAAGGAGATGAGGAAAAGTGGAGGGCAGAGAAACCCAAGGCAAAGAACAAAAAGGGCCACTGTACAGCAAAATTCTAAAAGGACAAAGGGTGTTAAAAAAACAAGCTTGAAGGCTTTGTGTCTTAATGCAAGGAGTATCTGTAATAAGGTGGATGAATTAACTGTGCAAATAGATGTTAACAAATATGATGTGATTGGGATTACAGAGACATGGCTCCAGGATGATCAGGGCTGGGAACTCAACATCCAGAGGTATTCAGTATTCAGGAAGGATAGAATAAAAGGAAAAGGAGGTGGGGTAGCATTGCTGGTTAAGGAGGAGATTAATGCAATAGTTAGGAAGGACATTAGCTTGGATGATGTGGAATGGGTAGAGCTGCAGAACATCAAAGGGCAAAAAATGTGAGTGGGAGTTGTGTACAGACCTCCAAACAGCAGTAGTGATGTTGGGGAGGGCATCAAACAGGAAATTAGGGGTGCATGCAATAAAGGTGCAGCAGTTATAATGGGTGACTTTAATATGCACATAGATTGGGCTAACCAAACTGGAAGCAATACGGTGGAGGAGGATTTCCTGGAGTGCATAAGGGATGGTTTTCTAGACCAATATGTCGAGGAACCAACTAGGGGGGAGACCATCATAGACTGGGTGTTGTGTAATGAGAGAGGATTAATTAGCAATCTCATTGTGCGAGGCCCCTTGGGGAAGAGTGACCATAATATGGTGGAATTCTGCATTAGGATGGAGAATGAAACAGTTAATTCAGAGACCATGGCCCAGAACTTAAAGAAGGGTAACTTTGAAGGTATGAGGCGTGAATTGGCTAGGATAATTTGGCGAATGATATTTAAGGGGTTGACTGGATGGGCAATGGCAGACATTTAGAGACCGCATGGATGAACTACAACAATTGTACATTCCTGTCTGGCGTAAAAATAAAAAAGGGAAGGTGGCTCAACCGTGGCTATCAAGGGAAATCAGGGATAGTATTAAAGCCAAGGAAGTGGCATACAAATTGGCCAGAAATAGCAGCGAACCTGGGGACTGGGAGAAATTTAGAACTCAGCAGAGGAGGACAAAGGGTTTGATTAGGGCAGGGAAAATGGAGTACAAGAAGAAGCTTGCAGGGAACATTAAGACGGATTGCAAAAGTTTGCATAGATATGTAAAGAGAAAAAGGTTAGTAAAGACAAACGCAGAACCCCTGCAGTCAGAATCAGGGGAAGTCATAACGAGGAACAAAGAAATGGCAGACCAATTGAACAAGTACTTTGGTTCAGTATTCACTAAGGAGGACACAAACAACCTTCCGGATATAAAAGGGGTCAGAGGGTCTAGTAAGGAGGAGGAACTGAGGGAAATCCTTATTAGTCGGGAAATTGTGTTGGGGAAATTGATGGGATTGAAGGCCGATAAATCCCCAGGGCCTGATGGACTACATCCCAGAGTACTTAAGGAGGTGGCCTTGGAAATAGCGGATGCATTGACAGTCATTTTCCAACATTCCATTGACTCTGGATCAGTTCCTATCGAGTGGAGGGTAGCCAATGTAACCCCACTTTTTAAAAAAGGAGGGAGAGAGAAAACAGGGAATTATAGACCGGTCAGCCTGACATCGGTAATGGGTAAAATGATGGAATCAATTATTAAGGATGTCATAGCAGTGCATTTGGAAAGAGGTGACATGATAGGTCCAAGTCAGCATGGATTTGTGAAAGGGAAATCATGCTTGACAAATCTTCTGGAATTTTTTGAGGATGTTTCCAGTAGAGTGGACAAGGGAGAACCAGTTGATGTGGTATATTTGGACTTTCAGAAGGCTTTCGACAAGGTCCCACACAAGAGATTAATGTGCAAAGTTAAAGCACATGGGATTGGGGGTAGTGTGCTGACATGGATTGAGAACTGGTTGTCAGACAAGAAGCAAAGAGTAGGAGTAAATGGGGACTTTTCAGAATGGCAGGCAGTGACTAGTGGGGTACCACAAGGTTCTGTGCTGGGGCCCCAGCTGTTTACACTGTACATTAATGATTTAGACGAGGGGATTAAATGTAGTATCTCCAAATTTGCGGATGACACTAAGTTGGGTGGCAGTGTGAGCTGCGAGGAGGATGCTATGAGGCTGCAGAGCGACTTGGATAGGATAGGTGAGTGGGCAAATGCATGGCAGATGAAGTATAATGTGGATAAATGTGAGGTTATCCACTTTGGTGGTAAAAACAGAGAGACAGACTATTATCTGAATGGTGACAGATTAGGAAAAGGGGAGGTGCAACGAGACCTGGTGTCATGGTACATCAGTCATTGAAGGTTGGCATGCAGGTACAGCAGGCGGTTAAGAAAGCAAATGACATGTTGGCCTTCATAGCGAGGGGATTTGAGTACAGGGGCAGGGAGGTGTTGCTACAGTTGTACAGGGCCTTGGTGAGGCCACACCTGGAGTACTGTGTACAGTTTTGGTCTCCTAACCTGAGGAAGGACATTCTTGCTATTGAGGGAGTGCAGCGAAGGTTCACCAGACTGATTCCCGGGATGGCGGGACTGACCTATCAAGAAAGACTGGATCAACTGGGCTTGTATTCACTGGAGTTCAGAAGAATGAGAGGGGACCTCATAGAAATGTTTAAAATTCTGATGGGTTTAGACAGGTTAGATGCAGGAAGAATGTTCCCAATGTTGGGGAAGTCCAGAACCAGGGGACACAGTCTAAGGATAAGGGGTAAGCCATTTAGGACCGAGATGAGGAGAAACTTCTTCACCCAGAGAGTGGTGAACCTGTGAAATTCTCTACCACAGAAAGTTGTTGAGGCCAATTCACTAAATATATTCAAAAAGGAGTTAGATGAAGTCCTTACTACTAGGGGGATCAAGGGGTGTGGCAAGAAATCAGGACTGGGGTACTGAAGTTGCATGTTCAGCCATGAACTCATTGAATGGCGGTGCAGGCTAGAAGGGCCGAATGGCCCACTCCTGCACCTATTGTCTATGTTTCTATGTTTCTATCCTCCAACCACTCGTAATGCTAACTCTGGGGTGGAAAAGGCAAAAAAATAATAATTTAAATGCAAATTAGCCCAGCTCCACCTGAGAACTTGATTAACCACGTGATCCAATGTAATATACTGGCAGTAAGCGGGTGTGCTGACTCCTCACCAGACTCCTATATATTAAAAATAATGGTTTCTCCCCCATCTCTCCTCAAGGTGCCGACTCTTTCTGGGGTAGTCTCTCCGGCTCCAAGATACTTTCTGGAACCTCACACAAGTGCTCATGTTCTTTAAGTGTGAGGCTAGGCAGTGATCATCAGCGGGCTCTTCGACAGTGGGATGTGGGAGGGATGAGAAACCATCCTGATCTCAGGCAACATCCACAAACGTGCACTTTCCAAGCGAGAGTCACTGGGTAAGTCAGGAGAAGAACCTTGGCCATGAGCCAATGATACCAATTGTACACGCCAACTACTAGTCTAGGTGTGATCAGCTAACTCAGCTTGGATACGGGATCAAATCTAGGACCTCGAGTCTTTGCAGTACAGTACTATTGTACCTTTGCACACTAGGCCATCAGTGGTTTGTATTTTTATTTTTATCAACATCATCTATTCGCTATCTCACCTAGTTTCGGGACAAGTCTGTTCTTGGCTCCTTGTTATATTACAAGCTTGCCCACAAAAATTACATCACAAAAGACATGTTAAACATTTGCATATGATTGCTGCAGCTCTCCCCTTGTTTGCTCGGAAAGGGCATAGCTTGCATTCTTTATTGTGCAGTGTGAAAGGTCATTATGATCCTATGTGCTGCACTAAGTGGGCCAGTTCATTAAAGCCGCTCAATGGTCTGTCTGTATCCAATTCAATTAAAACCTTTGGAGGTCTGGAAAGAAAGCAAGTACTGAAGCTGCCGACTTGGACTGTGGTCCATCATTTACGCAGCCGTGCATGTCAATCACTTCCTGTTAGCAACCAATTTCATTTCTTAAAATAATGAGCTGCGATCAGGAATTCTGCTCCCCAAGGTTGCTAAATAATCCCAGATCTGGTGCAGGGTGATTCATTCTTTCTAAACCGCATGCTTTGAAATGGAGGAAACTAGAAGGGACAGACATGCATTTTGGTTTCCTAGTTTTCTTCTCAGTGGGCAGAAAGTGCCTCTGAGTGCCGTCTAGAGTAGAGGTTCCCAAACTTTACTTATTGCGAACCCCCTTCCAGATCTACCAACTAGCCCTACCAGCATACAGGTTTAGTATTTTAACCCCTTTAATGCTCAAGCATAGTATAAAATGTACAACGACTTAAATGTTGAGTCAGAATTTGTTGTCTCACCAGTGCACTGGTACTGGATACAAATTTCATTACTTTGCTTCTCATCACTGATACTTTGTGTGTTCATCTTAACACTACCTGTCTTTAGCCATCTGTTCATTTAATTGTTACGTATAGGCAGTATAGTTATAGTGCTCTCCCACATTCCCCCCTCAGTCCCTCCTTCAGTCCCTCACTCCTCCCTATGTCACTCCCTCACTCACTCCTCCCACACTCCAGCCTCACCCCACCTCACTCCTGAAAATAAACAACTTAGTTCTGAGCTCAGTTAGACTGGACAGTTGCTGGGCAACTGAAACCACGCTGTAGTGTACCAGGGGGTCACAGTCTAAGGATAAGGGGTAGGCCATTTAGGACCGAGATGAGGAGAAACTTCTTCACTCAGAGTGGTTAACCTGTGGAATTCTCTACCGCAGAAAGTTGTTGAGGCCAGTTCGTTGGATATATTCAGAAGGGAGTTAGATATGGCCCTTACGGCCAAAGGGATCAAGGGGTATGGAGGGAAAGCAGGAAAGGGGTACTGAAGTTGAATGATCAGCCATGATCTTATTGAATGGCGGTGCAGGCTCGAAGGACCAAATGGCCTACTCCTGCACCTAATTTCTGTGTTTCTATGATTGGAGGTGAGGACTCTGTACATCATCATCTGTGCATCTGCATTCTCATTGGGACATCTTGAAGCAAATTAACTACTTTATATTACAATTAATAAATTCCACCATTAGACAATTTCTCCAGCGCCCCCCCCAGCCCCCCGCCCCCCCCCCCTCCCCAGAGATGTCTAACCAATTTCTATGTTTCGATGTTTCTATGTTTGGGTACCCTTGGACTCTAGCACAGCCATGGCTATACAGTAGTGATAACGGTGAACTTCAATTACCCAAATTAGACTGGGATAGTAACAGTGTAAAAGGCAAAAAGGGGGAGGAATTTCTGAAATGTGTACAAGAGAACTTTTTGATCAGCCCAACAGGGAAGGAAGAGTGCTGGATCTAGTTCTGGGACACAAAGATTAGTGGGAAAGCGGGTTGTGCAGAGGACTCAGAGGCTGCAAGGAGATTTGGATAGGTTAAGCGAATGGGCTAAGATTTGGCAGATGGAATACAATGTCAGAAAATGTGAGGTCATCCATCTTGGAAAAAAAAACAGTAAAAGGGAATATTATTTGAATGAGGAGAAATTACAACATGCTGCGGTGCAGAGGGACCTGGGGGTCCTTGTACATGAAACTCTTTTGGAGTTTACCTGAAAAAACATAAACATTAAACCGTGCCACCCGCCCTGGATGACACACCAGACATTTACAAGGCCCTTTTTTTCTTTTTTGTGGTTTTTTTTTTGTGTTTTTCTTTTTTTTTGGTTTTATTTTTGGGCATTAAAATCACATTTTTTCCTCCAGTGCCCCCTATAAAAGGGGAGGGGGACACTAAAAGCACCGGAAATTAAAACAAATTAAACTTTAAAACATAAAATCAAATTAAAATTTGGTTGCCGGGCGTGACGATGCACTCCAGTCCCTCCAGTGCCCACCTCTCGCGGAAGGCCGCGAGCGTACCGGTGGACACCGCGTGCTCCATCTCCAAGGACACCCTGGACCGGATGTACGCGCGGAAGAGAGGCAGGCAGTCAGGTTGAACGACCCCCTCGACCGCCCGCTGCCTGGACCGGCTGATGGCACACTTGGCCGTGCCCAGGAGCAGTCCTACGAGGAGGCCCTCGGACCTACCCGCTCCCCTCCGCACAGGGTGCCCAAAGATCAGGAGAGTGGGACTGAAGTGCAGCCAGAATTTCAGGAGCAGCCCCTTTAAATAATAAAACAGGGGCTGCAACCTCGTGCATTGCATAAAAACATGGAACACGGACTCTTCCAGACCGCAGAAATTGCAGGCGGCCTGGGAGTCCGTGAACCGGCTTAAAAATTTGTTGCACGGCACTGCTCCGTGCATCACCCTCCAGGCCAAGTCCCCGATGAATAGTGGGAGGACTCCCGCATAGAGTGCCCTCCATCGGGGACCCCCGCCTCCTCCAGACGGCAAGATGGTACGCCATGGCGTGTCCGGACGGCCGGCGAGGATGGCAGAGTTGAGAGTGTGCAGGAGCAGCCCGTACAGGAAACCCCTCCGCGCGGAACTGAAAGGCACGGAGGGGATTTCCTCGAGGCGGCTCAAGTTGTGAGGCGCCGGCTCCCGAGGGAGGTTCCGGGGTTTGGCGCCGATGAGGAATTCCGTCCGGACGGGGGTCAGTTCGGACGGGATCTCCCCACGTGCTTGAGCCTCCTCGATGCACCTAACAGAGTCAGGGCCCAAAGCTGTTTTTAGCGACTCGATGGCTTCAGCCGCGCGGCAGACGTTGGCTGAATTTAGGCGCCGCGCCAGCGTGTCTGGCGCCATCCAGCCCGCTCCTCCGCCATCGAGCAGGTCCCTGACCCTGGTACCTCACCAGCCACAGCCCTCTCTTCCGACCGCCACATGAAACCTCGGTCGTGGAGGTACGGATTCCCGAGCAGCGGCTCCTGCAGGACAGCCGCCACTCCAGCCGGCGGAGAGCTGCGCTTGGTGGAGACTTTGTTCCAGACCCTGATGAGCTCCTTGTAAAAGACAGGCAGCTCCTGGAGGGCGGTCCTGACACCCCCCAAGTTCACAAACAGGAGCTGCGTGTCGTAATTGAGGTCGCGCTGCTGGCGGAAGAAATACGTCGCCAGAGCACACCACCTAGGAGGGGGCTCGACGTAAAGGTATCTCTGCAGGGTCTGAAGACGGAAAGTCGCGAGCTGGGCGCTGACGCACACCAACGACTGACCGCCTTCCTCAAGCGGGAGACTCAAGACCGCGGCAGAGACCCAGTGCTTCCTGTTGTTCCAGAAGAAGTTCACCAGCTTCTTCTGTATCTTGGCGACAAACGCAGGGGGAGGGGTCAAAGTGACCAGCCGGTACCACAACATTGCGGCCACCAGCTGGTTTATGACTAGCGCTCGACCCCTGTAGGACAGCACTCGGAGCAGTCCTGTCCAGCGCCCTAGGCGAGCGGCGACCTTGGCCTCCAGCTCCTGCCAGTTCGCCGGCCAGGCTTCCTCGTCGGGGCTAAGGTAGACTCCCAGATAGAGGAGATGGGTCGTGCTCCAGGCAAAAGGCCTGAGCTCCTCCGGCAGGGAGTCCACCCGCCACTGACCCACCAGGAGTCCAGAACATTTTTCCCAGTTGATTCTGGCGGAGGATGCGGCCGAGTAAATCTCCTGGCACTCACACATCCTCCGCAGGTCAGCGGGATCCTCTACCGCGAGGAGCACGTCATCGGCGTAAGCCGAGAGGACGACCTCCACGCCCGGCCCTTGCAGAGCCAGTCCCGTCAACCTCGTCCACAGGAGGCGCAGGAAAGGCTCCACGCAGATGGCATATAACTGGCATCCCTGGCGCACCCCTCTCCTAAAGCGAAGGGGCGCCGTCAAGGACCCGTTAACCTTAATCAGACACTCCGCAGCGGCGTACAAAAGTCGGATCCGGGCGACGAAATGCGTTCCGAACCCGAAAGCACACAGAGTTCCGAGCAGATAGTCGTGATCCACCCTGTCGAACGCCTTCTCTTGGTCGAGAGATAGGAAGGCGACCGACAGACCAGCCTCCTGGGAATGATGGATGAGGTCCCGGACCAGATGGATGTTATCGTGGATTGTCCGGCCCGGGACCGCGTAGGACTGGTCGGGGTGGATCATGTGGTCCAGCACGGTGCCAAGGCGAGCAGACATCGCCCTGGCGAAGATTTTGTAGTCCGTGCTGAGGAGGGAGACCGGGCGCCAGTTCTTAAGGAGGCGGAGATCGCCCTTCTTAGGCAGCAGGACGATGACTGCCCTGCGCCAAGAGAGGGGCATCTCCCCGGTCGCCAGACTTTCCCCCAGGACCCGCGCATAGTCGCTCCCCAGGACGTCCCAGAACGCCCTGTGGAACTCCACGGTCAGCCCGTCCAGCCCCGGGGATTTTCCCCTCGAGAGCCGGTCGAGGGCACCGGTCAGCTCCGCCAGGCTTAGCGGAGCTTCCAAATTTTCACCGCCCTCCGGGCTGACTTTCGGCAGGTCCTCCCACAAAATCCTTGTGCATGAATCCCAAAAAGTTAGTTTGCAGGTAATCAGGAAGGCGAATGGAATGTTGGCCTTCGTTGCGAGAGGGATGGAGTACAAAAGCAGGGAGGTCCTGCTGCAACTTTATAGGGTATTGGTGAGGCCGCACCTGGAGTACTGCGTGCAGTTTTGGTCACCTTTCTTAAGGAAGGATATACTAGCTTTGGAGGGGGTACAGAAACGATTCACTAGGCTGATTCCGGAGATGAGGGGGTTACCTTATGATGATAAATTGAGTAGACTGGGTCTTTACTCGTTGGAGTTCAGAAGGATGAGGGGTGATCTTATAGAAACATTTAAAATAATGAAAGGGATGGACAAGATAGAGGCAGAGAGGTTGTTTCCACTGGTCGGCGAGACTAGAACTAGGGGGCACAGCCTCAAAATACGGGGGAGACAATTTAAAACCGAGTTGAGAAAGAATTTCTTCTCCCAGAGGGTTGTGAATCTGTGGAATTCTCTGCCCAAGGAAGCAGTTGAGGCTAGCTCATTGAATGTATTCAAATCACAGATAGATAGATTTTTAACCAATAAGGGAATTAAGGGTTACGGGGAGCGGGCGGGTAAGTGGAGCTGAGTCCACGGCCAGATCAGCCATGATCTTGTTGAATGGCGGAGCAGGCTCGAGGGGCTAGATGGCCTACTCCTGTTCCTAATTCTTATGTTCTTATGGGGCAATGAAGTGGGGCATGTGGAGCATGCTCCTGTGTGGGAACATTTGGGGAACAGCGATCATATCACCACCAGGTTTAGAATAGTTATGGAAAAAGACAAGGAAGAATCAAGCACAAAAATACTTAACTGGAAAAGGGCTAATTTAAATGAGTTGAAAAGAGATCTGGCCCAGGTGGATTGGATTCAAAGATCAGGTGGCAAACCAGTAATTGAACAATGGGAGGCCTTCAAGGAGGAGATGGTTTAGGTTCTGAGTAGACACATTCACATGAGAGGGAAAGAAAGGGCTTCCAAAGCTAGAGATTCCTGGATGACTAAAGATATGTGGGGCGAAATTTGGTAGTGTCCCGTACGGAGTGGTAATTTTTTCCTTTGAGAAAATTTAGCGCCCGGCAAAATGCCTTGGCAAAATGTGTGAAATTGGGTGTTTTCACCCCGGCAGTGAAGGGGCGGTAAATGAGGCGCTAATGTCCTCAGCTGGGCGTGGCAGGGGTGCTATTCACAGCCACTTACCCAATTTCAGCTGAGTTCCAGTCAGCAATCAGCTTTCAATCCTTGACTCCAGCTCCATCTGGCTCTTAAAGAGGAGGTCATTTGAACCTGCTGCTGCTCATTTTCAGCATTTTCAGTCACTCATCCCTCGAGCTGAGGAAGATTGTGAAATGGCTGCTGGAAATCCCCCTTCAAGTGATCGGGTTACAATATTCAACGATGTGGCTCTGGAGGCATTGGTGGGGTCACTGGAGACCAGGAGGGAGTTCCTGTTCCCTGCATCGTGGAGCAGGCCATCTTCGCAGGATTTCCGTGCCTTTTGGCAAGAGGTGGCTCAGGAGGTGTCGGTCAGCACTGTGGTGCAGAGAAGCCTCACTCAGTGCAGGAAAAAAATTCAACGACCTATGTCGGATGGTGAAGGTGAGTACAAGCTTCCACACCTCCTCCATACCAGCCTCTCGACCTCTGTCTGTGCACACTGTGCAAACCACCACTCCCCCACCACTCAACCACCAAGCATCTGCAGCTACTCATACTCACATCCTCATCTCACACCTTGCCTAATTCACAGCTATTCAATCACGGCAGGTATATTTTCCACATACATAGCTGGACTCTTACTCACATGAGTTCCTTTCTTTTGCAGGCCAAGATGGCACATGACAGACGGGGTCAGCAGAGGACTGGAGGAGGGGAACCTGAACTGCGGCCCCTCTCTGACCTCGAGGAGCAAGTGCTGGGGCTCACTGGCTGGCAGGTGGTGGGCACTGTGGCCAGCGGAGACATCGATCCCACTGGGGCCAACAATGGTATTATCCCCTCTCCTTTTCTCATACTGCTTTCCCCCACACCAGAAGGCTTTATCACTTTCCAGCACCTAATACTGTCTGCATTCCTTGCTCTATTCCTGCCCCACTGCCATCACCTTAATGTGAGTCTTGTGCCATTTATGTTTTGAGATAACCAGGCAGAAGCTGTTCATTCTGCACCTGAGCTCTCCCCCCCACCACCCCTAAGACATTCTGGGAGGGGAGGAAGAGTAGGAGGACCCAAGCACTGTGTCATTGCTTCTCTCAGCCACAGGCACCTGCTCAGAGACTGGCACTACGTGTTCCTTAGAGGTTAGGCTAGTAAGGGGGTCTGCACTGGGTGATGCACCTAGTGGGCTGCAGCAAGGCCAAGGGGAAAGGGAACCTTGGGAGCCATCTCCCCGGAGGGCGAGTTCACATGTGAGTTCTGCTCCATAGGACTCAGATGAGGGCCTCGATGGGGAGGTGTTTACACAAAGGGTGATGGCCATGCACTCTGACATCATAGGTGCAATGGCAAGGGTGGCCGAGAGCCTCCCGGCAGTGGTACGGAGCGTGGAGAATTCCGCCTCCAACATTGCACAGAGCTCTGCACACACCATGCAGCCCACCATTGCCAGTTTACAGACGATGGTGGACTCCCAGAAAGACCGTGCGGATCCAGACCTCATGATGCGTGTCTTGGGCGATGTGGCATCTTCTAGTGCGGCACAGGCAGAAGCAACTCAACATCTTAGTGCTGCAATACAGACAATGGTTGGTGGCATCGAAGTTCAAACTGCTCTCATGCAGTCTCAGATTGATGCCACGTAATGTCTTGGTGCTGTCATGCAATCGGTGAGTGCTGGCATTGAGTCTCAGAGTGCTCACACGCAGTCTCAGCTTGATGCCACGCATGGTCTGACTGGTGTCATGCAGTCAATGACTGCCGGCATTGAGTCTCAGACTGCTCTAACGCGTGCTCTGACAGCTGCCATCGCCGTTGGGTCCACCACAGTCCTCCAGGGATCTCACGGTGTCGCAGCAGCCCATCAAACTGTCCTCCAGCAGATTGGTGGGGTTGCTGAGGTGCTGCCCCGGGGGAGGGGCACTGATTAAGTGGAGCAGGAACCTGCTGTCCTCCCTCAGGATGACAGCATTCCTGATCCCACCACTACCACTCCTCCATTGCCCTTGTCGCTGCCTGTCACCCAGCCAGCCCAACCCAGACTGCCACCCAGCCTGAGGTAGTGCAGCCTACAGCCGAGCCTCCCAGGCCCAGAGCTGGTCGAGGGCGTCCTGCAAGGCCATCTGTAGTCTCTGGCCCTGATACACAGCAGTCTTCCACCAGCCGTGCTGCAGCCACAGGGGGCACACTACGGAGCACCAGAGTTAGTTAAAGCAAAGAAGGGATATAAGGAAATGCACAAGGGTGATTAGTAAATACATTATGTAAGCATTTGCTGGTGTCATATAAATTTGGATTGGAATATTTGTTATTTGCTGTTGTCTCTCATTTCAGTTTTGGGGCTTTTAAACGGAAGGGAAAATGGATGTGGTCATGGGGAGGTCCAGAGGAACCGGGAAGTGGGATGGAATTCAGTGGAACCGAACTCTGATGAGACGGTCATGGATCTCCCTTGCAGAATTGCGATGGGCTCGCTGCCTCCTCCATTGCTGCAGTAGAATAGGGACACCCGCTCAGGTGAGTACTGGAGGACTCCTCCCGAGCGGTCAAGGCAGCCGAACCATTGCTTCAGCACTCCGATGGTCTGCTCAGTGATGTTCCTGGTGGTGGCATGGCTGTCATTGTACGAGTGCCGGACAGGAGTGTTGGGGTTGTGGAGGGGAATCATGAGCCAGGCGGAGAGCGGATAGCCCTTGTCTCCGAGCAGCCAGCCGTGAGCTTGTTGTGGGGGCTGGAAGAGAGCTGGAACACCGGTCTGGCGCAGGATGATGCCATCGTGGCTGCTGCCAGAAGGAGGAGGGACTACATCTCCTTCCCCATGACCAGAGAGAAGCAGCACAAGCGTTCATGTGGCTTCGTTAGGATAGCGGGCTTCTCCACGGTGCAGGATGCCATTGACTGCACCTACGTTGCTTTGCGGGCACCGCATCACAATCCTGAGGTCTTTTGCCTGCCCTAAATTATACTGGGGAATAGGTAGCGAGCGTTGACGGTGAGGATTCGTCGTGTGAGGTCGCACACCAGCTGCACATTCAGTGAGTGGAAGCCTTTGTGGTTACGGAATACCTCAGGATTGTGATGCGGTGCCCGCAAAGCGACGTGGGTGCAGGCAATGGCGCCCTGCACCATGGGGATGCCCGCTATCCTGGCAAGGTCACATGTACGCTCCAGCTGCTTCTCTCTGGTCATGAGGAAGATGTAGTCCCTCCTCCTTCTGTACAGAGCATCTGTGACCTCGTGGATGGAGCAATGGACGGCAAACTGGGAGATGTTGGAGCTGTCTCCTGTTGCTCCCTGAAAAGATCCATTGGCGTAAAAATTCAGCATGTTGGTGACCTTGACTGCCACTGAGAGAGCCGTCCTCACCCTAGTCTGAGGCTCGAGGTCAGATTGCAGCAGATGGCAGAGCTCTGTGACCACGTCCTTGCTGAAACACAGCCTTCGAACACACTGTTCCTCAGTGACATTGATGTAGGAGAACTGCTGCCGGAATACCCTGGGAGGGTAAGGTCTCCTGTTGCCAGCCTTGTTGGACCTTCTCCTTCTGGCCACATTTTGCTGCCTTTCTCCCTGTGCCTCTCCCAATCTTGCTCCATGTCCTTCTTCCTCCCTTTTTCTATGCCTTTCTCTCTGCATTTGTCTCCGCCTTTGTCTTCGTATAAGTAGCCTCCAATGGGAACGTTGGAGCAGGAGGTCAAGTGACAACACAGCCCCCATGAAACGAGATCAATGTTGTGATTTGAAATCTGCCCTGAATTATACTGGGGAATAGTTAGGAGGCAGAACAGTCCTTGAAGTCAAAATGACTGCAATCTGTCCACAAGCCACTCTGCCGATGTGTTAGCAAGCTGCAAAGAGTAATGGCCGACAATATTTTTTTCCCAAGATGCTGGCTTAAAATAGCACTCCTCCAGTCGAATCCCAACTCCCAAACTCGACAGCTGAATATGTCGTCGTCACCGCTAGGCGGTAAGTGATGGTACGTGGCCGAATTTCATTTCTGGGGCGGTAACGGGATGCTGCACGCAGCAAGGACGTCATTTTCGGCACGTGCAGCCGAGCGGGGTGCTTCCAGCTGGAGCGGGGCACTACCTCCGCAAAACCCCCGCCCAATTCTGGGGGGGGGGACACTGTTATCACCGGGCTGTTAACAGCAGACGCACAAGAGGCCAATTTCAGCCCCATACAGATTAAAGTGAAACAGAAAAAGGAGGCTTATGACAAATGTAAGGTTGATAAAACAGTCGAGAACCAAGCTGAATATAGGAAGTACAGAGGAGAACTAAAAGTAAGAGGGGAAAAGAGAGGGTACGAGAATAGATTAGAACATAAAAGAGAACCCAAAAGTCTTTCATAAACATAGGAAAAGGGTAGTCAAAGAAAGGGTGTGGCCAATTAGGGATCAAAAGGGAGATATCCTTGAGGGGTCAGAGAGCATGGCTAAGGTGCTAAATAACTACTTGGCACCTGTTTTCACTAGCGAAGAGAATACAGCCAATGTAGCAGTAAAGGAGGAGGTACTGGATAGCGATATTCAATAGGATAAAAGTAAATAAAGAGGAGTTATTTAAAAGGTTGTCAGTCCTCAAAGTAGTAAAGACACCCGGTCCCGATGGGATGCATCCTAGGTTACTGAGGGAAGTAAAGGCTGAGTGACCTACAATTACTCGGTCTATCCCTTTCTCCCTTTTTAAACAATGGTACAATGTTAGCAGTCCTCCAGCACAATATCTGTAGCCAGAGAGAATTGGGAAATTATGGTCAGAGCCTCTGCTATTTTCTCCCTTGCTTCTCTTAATAGCCTGGCATACATATCATTTGAGGCTGGTGATATATCTACTTTCAAAGATACTAAACCTCCAAATATTTCCTCTCGAACTATGTGTATCTCATCGAATATTTCACACTCATCCTCCTTAACTACAATGTCTGCATCGTCCCTCCCTTTTGTGAAGACAGATGCAAAGTAATCATTAAGTGGCCGAAATTGGTCGTCCACGCATTTCTTGGGGGTGTGCCGGTGGTTTGTCGTTTCATACCGCCAGGTACCGCTGGGGCGGAGTGCGCGCGATTTTCATCAGTTTTTTCTTGGCAGTATGCCGAGCGGGGTGCAGCGGGCGGAGCGGAGCACAGCTGACGGTGTGCGAGCGGTGAGTCAGGAATCTTTGGGTCCCGAGTTCTGCGCACAGGCATGCTGCTGCGAAGCTCCGCCCCCCCAAGAGATACGGACCAGAATCGACAGAGACTGCCGGCCTGAGAGCGCTGTGCAGGTACGTGGGGGTGGGGAGGGCTCGCTTCTTGGGGGAGATTGCTTCTTGGGGGGGAGGGACAGATTGCAGTGTTGGGGTGGGGGGGGGGGGGGAAAGACTGGGGGTTGGGAGAGTCTGAGGGGGTGGCAGATTAAAAAATGTTCACAGGTGAAGATGCATACCGCTGACTGAAGATCGACTTAAAACCACCTTTTCTCGGGCAGTCTGCAGGGTCGGCGGTATGTTGGTGGTAAGTCATCAATTTCGCGATTTTGGGCGTTATGTCAGCAGTGTGCATGGGCGGACGGTATGCATACTGCCCGGAGATATGTTGCGAATGAATTTTCCGCTGGGCGGTATGTTGGCATTTTTCGCTGAATTTTGCAATTTTGGGCGGTATACGGTGGTATGTCCACCAATTTCGGGCCCTAAGAATCATACCCACATCTTCTGCCTCCACACAGGTTGCCTTTTTGATATCTAATAGGCCCTATTCTTTCATTAGTTATGTATTTATAAAACATCTTTGGGTTTTCCTTGATTTTACTTGCCAATATTTTTTAAGTGCTCTCTTTGCTTTCCTAATTTCCTTTTTAATTTCACCCCTGCACTTTCTATTCAATTCTAGCCTTTCTGCAATACTTAGCAGTCGGTATCTGACATAAACTTCCCTTTTTTGCCTTATTCTACCCAGCATGCCCCATGACATCCAGGGGGCTCTAGATTTGGGAGTCCCACCCTTTTTCTTTGTGGGAACATATTTGCTCTGAACCTTCACTATCTCCTGCTTGAATGCCTCCCACTGCTCTGACACTGATTTACCTTCAAGTAGCTATTTCCAGCCCACTTTTGCAAAAATTTTCCATTCCTCCAATTGTGAACTTTTACTCCCAGTCTATCTTTGACCCCTTTTCATAATTACGCTGAATCTAACTGAATTATGATCACTAGCACCAGAATGCTCTGCCACTGATACCCCTTCCACCTGCCCAGCTTCATTCCCTAAAACTAAGTCCAGAACCACCCCCTCTCTTGTTGGGTTTGCTACATATTGGCTAAAAGTTGTTGTGATCTGGAATGCACTGCCTGAAAGGGTGGTGGAAGCAGAATCAATAGTAACTTTCAAAAGGGAATTGGATAGATACTTGAAGATAAAAAATGTACAGGGCTATGGGGAAAGAGCAGGGGAGTGGGACTAATTAGATAGCTCTACCAAAGAGCCGGCACAGGAATAATGGGCTGAAAAGCCTCCTTCTGTGCTGTATCATTCTATGATTTTAATGTTGTAGGTTCAAGTCCCACTCCAGAGACTTGAACGCAAAATTTAGGCTGACACACCAGCGAGGGAGTGCTGCACTGTCGGAAGTGCTGTCTTTCAGATGAGACTTTAAATGGTGGCCCCGTCTACCTTTTCAGGCGGATTTAAAAGATCCCATGGCACTAGTTTGAAGAAGAGCAGAGGATTCTCCCCGATTTCCTGGACAATGTTTATCCCTCAACCGACACCTAAAAACAGATTATCTAGTCATTATTACATTGCTGTTTGTGAGAGCTTGCTGTGAGTAAATTGGCTGCCGCGTTTCCTACATTACAACAGTGACTACATTTCAAATTTACGTCATTAGCTGTAAAGCGTTTTGTGATAATGAGATCGTGAAAGGCTCGGTATAAATATATATATTCTTTCCTTCTTTCTTCTCCTCTGCTTGAGGTACTGACCCTTGTTGCGTAATGGTTCTGCAGTGCTCTTCATCATCATCATAGCCAGTCCCTAATCGAGGGACTTGTTTCCACTCTAAAAGTGAGTTCTTGGGTGACTGAACAGTCCAATACGGGAATTAGTCTCTGTCACAGGTGGGACAGTCGTTGAAGGAAAGAGTGGGTGGGACTGGTTTGCCGCATGCTCCTTCTGCTGCCTGCGCTTGCTTTCTGCATGCTCTCAGCGACGAGACTCGAGATGCTCAGCGCCCTCCCGGATGCTCTTCCTCCATGAAGAGCGGTCTTTGGCCAGGGACTCCCTGGTGTCAGTGGGGATGCTGCATTTTATCAAGGAGGCTTTGAGGGTGTGCTTGAAACGTTTCCTCTGCCCTCTTGGGGTTCGCTTGCCGTGTAGGAGTTCCGAGTAGAGCGCTTGCTTTGGGAGTCTTGTGTCGGGCATGCAAACAATGTGACCCGCCCAACAGAGCTGGTCGAGTGTGGTCAGTGCTTCGATGCTGGGGATGTTGGCCTGATTGAGGACACTAACATTGGTGCGTCTGGCTTGCATAGGTGGCCATTATTCATATGTCAGCCTAGCTGCATGAATGTTGTCCAACCACTGAAGCACCCAGCGCTAAGCCTGATCCTGTGCTAACCTGACATCTGCACACACGGGCACTTCCTAAGGCGGGTGATTGGCTGGATGGTGATCAGAGCCGGAACCTGACCTCTTTTGATTACATAGAGCAGGGATGCTGCCAGGAAATTGCCCCCGGTATCGACCCCAGATCCTTCTATCCTGCGTGGCTTCGTGCTTCACAGGGCGATGCCTTCATCTGTCAGGCCACTGATGGAACTGTCCTCAGCATGGCTCCTGCCCCATCCTCTCGAAGTGCAACGGTCTTCCTTCTCTGTGTCACTCCAAAGAATGAGAGCAAAGAAAACTCACCCAACAGAGACAAGTGATTTCGACAAGCATATCAGTGTACAGTATACGATGTCTGTAGGAAGCCAAATGGCCAGGCTGCTCTGAATCCACATGGAGAACATCTTATCCAGCTGAGATAAGCCACTTCAAGAGACAAGACAACACTGAGACTCTTATCATGCGAGCTTCCAGTTAAGATTCAAGGATGTGATGTTAGAAATGAGAGGCCACTCTGTGATTGAAGTATCCTTCCTTACTTATGAAAGAAAAACATCACAAGTCCACTCCCCCAGCTCGCTGTGTTTATGGAGCAGCTCTGATTACGGTACTCACTGCTGTGAGCTGCCCTTTCAATGTCCCTGTGCAACGCACTGTTACAAATATCATTCTGTTACAGCCTAACATCTGCTCTACATTCACAAAATGCCACACACAGGAGAGACATGACTGACTGGCTGTAGTTGCTCCCGACTAAACTCTAAACTGAGATTGATAGATTTGTGTTAGGTAAGGGTATTAACGGTTGCGAAACCAAGGTGGCTAGATGGAGTTAAGATGCAGATGTGAATGCCAGAACAGGCTCAATGGGCTGATTGGCTTACTCCTGTTCCTTTCTAAGCCTGATCCAAGTTCAATTCCCAACCAAACAGCACTGAATGAAGTGGACCGCTTGCACTGTGGAAAACTCATCTCCAATTCAATCCCAATGTATGGAATTGCAATGGAGCCAATCTCAACCCATTCACCCTCATTGTATGAAATTCAGTTGGTCAAATCCCTTCCCGTTCATCACATTCTCCTTTTCCACACACCATCAATGCATAAAATAACCAAAAAACCAAGCCCTTTATCAACCACTTTCATTTTACAGAATTTAAATGGACCAAACCCTTTCCCATTCACTCCCATTTGTAGAATCACAATGTATCCAACTCCTTCTCGTTCACTCCCAATCAATACGCTCCCAGGGAATCAAATCCTATCGGAACAATTACTACTATATAGAATCCCAATAGATAAAACCCTTTCACATTCACTATCATTATATGCACACCAATGTTCTCAGACCAGCACACCAATGTTCTCAGTCATAGAATCAAAGAAAATTACAACACTATGGGCCCAAGTTTCGGGCCGTGCCTAGAACGCCGCAGCCCCGACCTGGACGCCCGTTTTTCGCGCCACAAAGTGCGCCTGAAAAAAACTTCCAGATTCTCCGGCTCCCTGCAGGTCCTCTGGCCCTCGGCGCGGCGCAGCACAAGCTGCAGGGGGGTGGAGCTAGGTCCCTGCGCTGAAAACAGTGCCGGGACCTCTGCACATGCGCGCTACAGTGGGCGCGCAAGTAGAGTAGCTCCAGGCGCCCAAAACTGTGTGGGAGGGGCCCGAAGCACACAGCCGCTAGCCCTGGCCGAATGGCTTCACTGGGGCTGCGTGCATAAGGCTCCTCCCACGGCCAGCTCCTGCTTCCTCCCGACCCGACTCCCGCCCCCCCCCGACCCTACCTCCGCTCCCGACCGATATCCCCCCCCGATCTACCCCCCACCCCCGACACCGACGCCACCTACCTGTCAATCCGGTAAGTCTAAGCTCGAAGTCTTGGGCCCGGCCGGGCCCGGCCCGTTCAGCCTTCCTCTCCTTTCTTTCTCTCTCTCCCTTCTCTCTCCCTCTCTCTCTTCCCTCTCCCTCTCTCTCTTCCCCCCTTCTCTCCCCCCTTCCCCTCCCTCCCTTCTCTTCCCCCTCCCCTCCCTCCCTCCCTCCATCCCTTCTCTCACCCCCTTCCTCCCTCCCTCCCTTCTCTTACCCCCCTCTCCTCCCTCCTTTTTCACCCCCCTCCCCTCCCTGCCTTCTCACCCCCCCTCCCTCCCTTCTCACTCCCCCCTCCCTCCCTCCCTTCTCAACCCCCTCCCCTCACCCCCCCTCCCCTCCCTCACTTGTCACCCCCCTCCCCGCCCACCCCCTCTTCCCCACTCCACCACCTCTCCTCCCCTCCACTCCCCCTCCCCATCCTCCCACTCCCCTCCACCCCTCGCTGTCAGAAACACAGATACTGACAGACAGAGAGTGAGAGGCACACACAGACAGACAGACAGAGAGATAGAGTCACTGACAGAGACACACTGGGCAGGGGGGGGGGGGGGTGAATCCCAGCACACTGTTGGAGGACTCCCGGTGCTGCAGTCGGTAAGTAGAAAATGTTTTATTTATTGATTAAAAAAAAAAATTATTTCTTATTAATTTTTTTTGATTGGTTTATTGGTTGATTTATTGATGTTTTTATCATTTATTATTGATGATGGCTCTTTATTTGTAAAACTGAAGTGTTTAATGTTTGTAAACTTCCCTTTAAACCCCCCTCCCCCCATTCCCTACGCCTGATTTGTAACCTACGCCTGATTTTCTAAAGTGTAGACAAGGTTTTTTCGAGCGTACAAAAATCTTCACTTACTCCATTCTAAGTTAGTTTGGAGTAAGTTTTCACTGCCGAAACTTTGAAAACAGGCGTAAGTGGCCGGACACGCCCCCTTTTGAAAAAAAAATTCTGTTCCAAAGTGAAACTGTTCTAACTGACTAGAACTGGAGCAAACTAAATGCCGAGAATTTGAATTTCTAAGATACTCCGTTCTACACCAGTTGCTCCTAAAAATCAGGAGCAAATCATGTGGAAACTTGGGGCCATCTGGGCCCAAGTTTCGGCCTCAGTTGCTCCTGATTTTTTGGAGCAACTTGTGTAGAACGGAGTATCTTAGAAATTCAAATTCTCGGCATTTAGTTTGCTCCAGTTCTAGTCAGTTAGAACAGTTTCACTTTGGAACAGAATTTTTTTTTCAAAAGGGGGAGTGTCCGGCCACTGACGCCTGATTTGAAAGTTTCCACAGTGAAAACGTACTCCAAACTAACTTAGAATGGAGCAAGTGAAGATTTTTGTAGGCCTGAAAAAACCTTGTCTACACATTAAAAAATCAGGCGCAGGTTACAAATTAGGCGTCCGGAACGAGGTTGGGGGGGGGGGGAGGGGGGGGAAGGGAAGTCATTACATTCTACAATAAATCCTTAGTTATACTTATACAAATATTATACAAATAATTCCAACCTGAATAAAAATTTATAAGCAAAGAAAAGATTAAATAAACCATGTTCCGACCTTTGTGAAAGTGCTTCAGGCAGGGAGAAGGCTGCAGGGGGGGGGGGGGAGGAGGCAGTGAGGGCCCGACCGACGGCAACGGGGGGGAGGCAGGGAGGAGGCAACCGTTCCCGACGACAGGGGGGGGGGGGGGGGGAGAGAGGAGGCAGTGAGAGCCCGACCGAAGGCAGCGGGGGGGAGGCAGTGAGAAGGCTGCGAGAAGGCTGCAGGAAGCCTCAGAAGTTGAGGCAGCCATTCCCGACGGCAGGATGGGGGGAGGCCCCCCTGCCGTCGGTCGGGCCCAACGGGAAACGCTGCCTCAACTTCTGAGGCTTCCTGCAGCCTTCTCACTGCTGCAAGAAGCCTCAGTGCTGATCATTGAAGGGCAATGTGGTTTTATTAAAAAATTTAAAAAATTGAACAGCAACAAAGAACTACAAAAATGGCCAAGTGCCAATGTTTCCTTCACACTGCGCGTGTGCGAACACTCCAACGCGCACGCGCAGGGTTGCCGGCACGAAAAAAACTCATTTAAATGGTACCCGCCCCCTCCTACTTACAAAATCGGCGCGAGTGGTAGGCTCCGCCCCCTGGGCGCCGCGCCAAGCTGACATCGAGCTGCAAAGCGCTTGAGAATAGCGCGTTTTTTTTCAGGCGCGAAAAACGGGCGCCCAGCTCGGAGGAGCGCCTGTTTTGCCGCGTGTGGAAACTTGGGGCCTTTAAGTGCACATCCAAGTACTTTTTAAATGTGATGGGGGTTTCTGCGTCTACCACCCTTTCAGGCAGTGAGTTCCAGACTCCCGCCAACCTCTGGGTGAAAAATATTTTCCTTATCTCCGCTCTAATCCTTCTACCAACTATTTTAAATCTATGCCCCCTGGTTATTGACCCCTCTGATAAGGGAAACAGATCCTTCCTATCCACTCTATCCAGGCCCCTCATAATTTTATACACCTCAATTAAATCTCCCCTCAGCCTCCTGTGTTTCAAAGAAAACAACCCCAGCCTATCCAATCTTCCCTCATAGCTAAAATGTTCCAGTCCTGGCAACATCCTTATAAATCTCCTCTGCATACTTTCTAGTGCAATCACATCTTTCCTGTAATGTGGTGACCAGAACTGTATGCAGTATTCAAGCTGTGGCCTAACTAATGTTGTATACAGTTCTAGCATAACTTCCCTGCTTTTATATTCTATGCCTCGGCTAATAAAGGAAAGCTTTCCGTATGCCTTTTAAACTACTTTACCGACCTGTCCTGCTACTTTAACGATCTGTATACATAAACTCCAATGTCCCTCTGTTCCTGCACACCTCTCAGTAATCTCCCATTTAATGTGTATTCCCTTGCCTTGTTGCACCTCCCCAAATGCATTACCTCACACTTCTCCAGATTGAATTCCATTTTCCACTTTTCTGCCCAACTGACCAGTTCATCGATATCTTCCTGCAGTCTAAAGCTTTCCTCCTCACTGTCAACCACACGGCCAATTTTTGTATCCTCTGCAAATTTCTTTATCGTGCCTCCTACATTTTAAGTCTAAATCATTAAAAAAACTACCAAAAGCAAGGGACCAAGTACTGAGCCCTGTGGAACCCCACTGGAAACAGCCTTCCAGTCGCAAAAACACCCGTCAACCATTACCCTTTGCTTCCTGCCCATTCTCATTCACTATCATTATATGCACACCAATGTTCTCAGTCCAGTACAAAGCAATACTTTCAATCGAGAACACCAGCAATCTCTCAGGTCCGGCACACCAATATTCTAAAGTCGATTATGCCAACATTCAGTGCGAGGAGTAAATTGTTCCCTTTTACCCAGTGTGTACTGGATATGTACAGGAGCTAACACTGAGACACACACACGAGCCGTACAATACAACATGGGAGTACATTGCTCCTATTTACCCTTAGCATGTCTGTAGAAAAGATCAATACAATGGAACTGAATCATCAGCTTTTCCCTCTCCTAGATCTCTCAGTAATTGCACTCCTTTTGCAGTTGAATAATTAAGCCCCCCAGAACAGCTTCTCATCGGGATGCCACCATTTGCCTGTTCAAAACGGATTCTGAAAAGCGTTGTGCTTGTGAAGCGAATCTGCTTGTGAAAGCCGGGCTGCAACTTGGGCCCAACTTGTGCACACAAGTGGTGCTTTTTAAACTGCATATATTCAAAACTGAACGTTTCCAGTCTGGCTTTCAATGAACAAAAATAGGAGACGGACGGCACCGAACTGGACTGTTCGGTCCAGAACTGGCCAGATGATCATTCTAGTCTTTCTGTTGGACTGGGACCAGGTAACAAAATGTACTGTCAACAAGTAAATTACCAATAGTAGTGCTCTTCAGTTAGAGCCTACTGACAGCTACAGAATGGCCTTGAGGATCTGATTAAGTTCCTAATCACGACACACTGATCATTGCCCGAGAACAGCGCAGGCCGCACATTTTACTTGGATGCCAAGAATTGTTTCTTGGTTATTTTGCTGCTTTTCTTCAGAGGAGATGAAGGCCATTCCCTCCCACTAAGAGTACAAAGGGGGAAAGAGCTCCAATGCAGACAGGCAAATTGGGAGACAGCTCTTTCCCACAGGCCCTGTAGGGGAAGCGGTTGTTTTTACAATTGAGAGAGCTTGTTTTCAGGTAAATGAACACAGGACAGCAGTTCTGCAGTGAAGGAGCTGTATCCGTGGCAGCCATTCTGCCCATCGTGATTAATTCCCCACTGAGGGTACGGTAGTGTAGTGATTATGTCACTGGACTAGTGATCCAGAGGCCCGGTGGTGAGTTCACATGAGATCACATCCCACCATGGCAAAATGAGAATCTGAATTCAGCTTTTTAAAAATATTTGTAAATAAAATTAAAAAATGACCATGAAGGTTCGGGATTGTCAGCTGTGGCTCAGTGGGTAGCTCTCTCGCTTCTAAGTCAGAAAGTTGTGGGTTCAAGTCCCACTCCAAGGACTTGAACACCAAACAAATCTAGGCTGACACTCCAGTGCAGTGCTGAGGGAGTGCTGCATTGTTGGAGGTGCCGTCCTTAGGATGAGACATTAAACCGAGGCTCTGTCTGCTCTCTCAAGTGGACGTAAAAGATCCCATGGCACTATTTAGAAGAAGAGCAGGGGAGTTATCCCCGGTGTCCTGGGCCAATATTTATCCCTCAATCAACATAACAAAAACACAGATTATCTTGTCATTAGCACATTGCTGTTTGTGGGAGCTTGCTTGCGTGCAAATTGGCTGCCGCGTTTCCCACATTACAACAGTGACTACACTCCAAAAGTACTTAATTGGTTGTTAAGCGCTTTGAGAAGTCCAGTGGTTGTGAAAGGCGCTATATAAATCCAGGTCTTTCTTTCTTAAAAACCCAACTGGTTCATTAATGTCCTTTAGGGAACGAAACCTGCTATCCTTACCTACTATGACCCTATATGTGACTCTAGTCCCACACCAACTTATAGAATCACAGAATGGTTACAGCACAGGAGTCCATTCGGCCCATCGAGTCCGTGCCGGCTCTCTGCAGGAGCATTTCAGCTAGTCCCACTCCCCCACCCTTTCCCCATAGCCCTGCAAATATTTTTCCTTCAGGTACTTATCTAATTCCCTTTTGAAAGCCACGATTGAATCTGCCTCCACCACCTCTTCATTCCAGATCATAACCACTCGCTGCGTAAAAAAAAGTATTTCCTCATGTCGCCTTTGGTTCTTCTGCCAATCACCTTAAATCTGTGTCCTCTGGTTCTCGACCCTTCTGCCAATGGGAACAGTTTCTCTCTATCTATCTCGACCCCTCATGATTTTGAACACCTCTATCAAATCTCCTCTCAACCTTCTCTGCTCTAAGGAGAACAACCCCAGCTTCTCCAGTCTATCCACATAACTGAAGTTACATCCCTGGAACCATTCTTGTAAATCGTTAGTGCACCGTCTCTAAGGCTTTTTTGAACAAGGGTTCATTTAACATTTGCAATTCTCTAGTCCCCTGGCACCACTCCTGTATTTAAGGAGGTTTGGAAGATTATGGCCAGTACCTCTGCAATTTCCACCCTTACCTCATTCAGCATTCTAGGATTCATCCCATCTGGTCTACTTTAAGTACAATCAGCCTTTCTAGTACCTCCTCTTTATCAATGTTTAACACATCCAGTATCGAAACTACCTCCTCTTTCATTATGACTTTGGCAGCATCTTCTTTGGGGAAGATAGATGCGAAGTATTACATTTTTACCTCAGCCATGCCCTCTGCCTCCATGTGTAGGTCTCCTCTTTGGTCCCAAATCGGCCCCATCCCCCCTCTTACTACCTGTTTATTATTTATATGCCAAAAGAAGACTTTTAGATTCCCTTTTATGTTAGCTGCCAGTCTATTCTCACACTCTGTCTTTACCCCTCTTATTTCCTTTTTCACGTCCCCTCTGAACTTTCTATATTCTGCCTGGTTCTCACTTGTATTCTCAACCTGACCACTGTCATACGCACTCTTTTTCTGCTTCATCTTACTCTCTATTTCTTTCGTCATCCAGGAAGCTCTGACTTTGGTTGTACTACCTTGTCCCCTTGTGGGAATGTACCTCGACTGTACCCGAACCAGCTCCTCTTTAAAGGCAGCCCATTGTTCAATTACAGTTTGGCCTGCCAATCTTTAATTCCAATTTACCCAGGCCAGATCCATTCTCAATTCACTGAAATCGGCCTTCCTCCGATTAAGTATTTTTATTCTAGATTGCACCCCAGATCCAGCAATGCCTCCTTCCTCGTTGGGCCGGAAACGTACTGATCAAGAAAGTTCTCCTGAACAGATTTCAGAAATTTTTCCCTCTCTCTGCCCTTTACATTGATACTATCCCAGTCTATATTTGGATAATTGAAGTCCCCCATTATCACTACTTGGACACCTCTTAACTGTCTTCAATTGTATCGCCACTTCCTCAGGGCAACTAGGGATGTGTAATAAATGCCAGCCTTGCCAGTAATGCCCACATTCCGTGAATGCATTTAAAAAAATTAAGAGGATGAAAAGCATAAACATCAACAAAACAATCCCGTGAACATTTCACAATGGCTCAGTGGGTAAATGGTGTGGTTACAGAATCATACAGATCAAGAAAGTCCCAACCCCCGACCTGGGATCTCAGTTCACACCACAGCTGGGATACTACAATTGGGCGCAGCAGCCCTGGGTTTGCGAAGAGAAAGAGAAACAAAACTCAACCAGGGTCCATCTCCTGACAGCTAACCAATGGCCCCTACAGGAAGGCACATCAGGCAAGGACAGAACTGAGGGCAGATGCAAAGCTTTTTGCAATCAAATAACTGTGACACTTGGGGCCGAAGTTGCCCTCCGTCCCGTTTGAGGCGGATAATTTGAATTAACTGAAGATTTAGCGCCCATACAGACGGGGGGGGGGGGGGGGGAGAATGGAGTATTTGGGTCTTTGTTTTTTGGGAAGCCTCCCGATGCTCTCAGGTGCTGTTGGAGGTGGGAGCGGGCGGAACAGAGCCAGGAGCGGGCCGGAACAGAGCCAGGAGAGGGACTAACAGAGGCAGGAGCGGGCCGGAACAGAGCCAGGAGCGGGCCGGAACAGAGCCAGGAGCGGGCCGGGTCAGAGCCAGGAGCGGGGCGGGTCAGAGCCAGGAGCGGGGAGGGTCAGAACCAGGAGCAGGGTGGGTCAGAGACAGGAGCGGGGAGGGTCAGAGACAGGAGCGAGCCGGAACAGAGCCAGGAGCGGGGTGGGTCAGAACCAGGAGCGGGGTGGGTCGGAGACAGGAGCGGGCCGGAACAGAGCCAGGAGCGGAGCGGAACAGAGCCAGGAGCGGGGAGGGTCAGAGACAGGAGCGAGCCGGAACAGAGCCAGGAGCGGAGCGGAACAGAGCCAGGAGCGGGAGCGTCAGAGACAGGAGCGAGCCGGAACAGAGCCAGGAGCGGAGCGGAACAGAGCCAGGTATGGGCCGGAAGGCTGGCGGTATAATTTAGCGCTGCGCTGAGCACGCTGCTCTGTCTCGTTGCAAAGTCCCTCCCCTTCACTTAAAGGGGAGGCATGCTGCGAGGCCTAGTGAGGGCTCCGTGCCACCAAATGGGCCACCAGGGAGGGGTTTGGCCAGGCCAAGAGAGGCTGCTGGGTTGCTGTTGACGGTGTGGCCGATCAGCGGCCGCCATTGTCAGGCCGACTCAGGAAGCGGCCGACAATTAAAACAAAATGGCGGTCGTGACAGTGCGCCCTTCCCTTTAAGGACGGCCACAGCGCCCAGCCACCAGCAACTTTGCACCCCGCAAAGCTGTCGGGGAAACCAACTGCGCTCCCGCAGGGCAATTCCCCCTGCGGGGTGTAAAAGGGCTCGGCGCGCTGGACGGGGCGGGAAAGACGGGATGCAGAGGAAACCCGTTTCCGCTGCCCCTGACCCGGGGGCTACCGCGGACAGGTTGCGCCCCTCTGACTGCCCTCGGACAGAAAGGCCTTACTGGCCTGTTACTGCCTCTGAAAGGCCATAATGTCTAGGCTCAGACATGACAAATGCCCACATGGCTGAATCTGAACAGCGGCTCAGTAAGAAACTGCGCCTTCAGGAGAGGAGAGACAATTGGAGAATATTGGGGGCAGTTTCAAAAAGAACCCTACTCGGTAGATTGTGTTTGCAGGCTCAGCAGATACTGTGGTAAAGCAGCAGGGTGCAATACCTGGTGGGCGTCAACTTGGCTTGTGAGAGCACTCCTGCCTGAGTCAGAAAGGTGTGGGTTCAAGCCCCACACCAGGACTCGAGAACATAATCTAGGCTGGCATTTCAGATGAGACATTACATCGACACCCCATCTTTCTGTTTAGACGGATCTAAAGAGATCCCAAGGAACAATTCAAAGAGCAGGGGAGCTTTCCTGGTGTCCTGGCCAACATTTATCCTTCAACCACCATCACCAAAATTGATTAACTGGTCACTTATCATTGCTGTTTGGGGGACCTTGCCATGCACAAACTGGCTGCCATAACAACAGTGAGCACAACATTCAAAAGTACTTCCTTGTCTGTGCAGCGCTTTTGGACGCCCTAAGGATGTGATAAGGCGCTATAGCTTTCTTCTATCTGATATACACGGTGACCTCTCACTATGTTTAGAATAACCCTCACAGGTAGAATTTCTGTTTCCCCCAACATGGTGAACACACTCTCGAGAATTCTCGTACAGTCCCATCCCACTTACCTAGAGACCATAGCCAAGGCTGAGAGAAACATCTTCACAGGGTACTGCTAGAGTTTACATAATAAAACCGCACAGCTTATCGGCACAGACCACAGGCGAGCTTCCTCCAGCTGGTCCAGCCAAGACCACCATACCCAGTGGGACATCGACTTACAAGGTTATCTGGAGCCAAGTGGGCAGAATGTCAGTGATAGGTTTAAACCCTCCCACAGTCATTAACAAGTCAGATTGGCTGATCAATCAACAACAGCAACTTGCATTTATATAGCGCCTTTAGCATAGTAAAACATCCCGAAGCATGTCACAGGAGTGATTATTGAACAACATCTGACACTGAGCCACATTAGCACAAGAATCATAGAATGGTTACAGCACAGAAGGAGGTCATTCTGCAAGAGTACTTCAGCTAGTCCCATTCCCCCGCCCTTTCCTTGTGGTGAGTAAAAGCTTGCTCAAAGAGGTAGGTTTTAAAGTGCGTTTTAAAGGAGGAAAGAGAGGTGGAGAGATTTAGGGAGGGAATTCCAGAGTTTGGGGCCTGTGTGTACCTGTAGCAGTGTGAACCTGCCTGCCTCTGCTTCAGATTACTCAGCTTGCCACAGTGGGTCAAATTGGCTCTGAACTTCCATTGTCAGGCGTATCCACCGCAGTAGGATAACTCCTCCTCATCATCATAGGCAGTCCCTCGGAATCGAGGAAGACTTGCTTCCACTCTTAAAATGAGTCCTTAGGTGGCTGAACAGTCCAATACGAGAACCACAGTCCCTGTAACAGGTGGGACAGATAGTCGTTGAGGGAAAGGGTGGGTGGGGCAGATTTGCCGCACGTTCTTTCCGCTGCCTGTGCTTGATTTCTGCACGCTCTCGGGGACAAGACTCGAGGCGCTCAGTGCCCTCCCGGATGCGCTTACTCCACTTCGGGAGGTCTTTGGTCAGGGTGCACTTTATCAGGGAGGCTTTGAGGGTATCTTTGTAACGTTTCTGCTGCCCACCTTTGGCTCGTTTGCCGTGAAGGTGTTCCGTAGAGCGCTTGCTTTGGGAGTCTCGTGTCTGGCATGCAAACTATGTGGCCTGTCCAGAGGAGTTGATCAAGTGCGGTCAGTGTTTCAATGCTGGGGATGTTGGCCTAGTCGAGGATGCTAATGTTGGTGCGTCTGTCCTCCCAGGGGATTTGTAGGATCTTACGGAGACATCGTTGGTGGTATTTCTCCAGCGACTTGCGATGTCCATTGTACACGATTCATGTTTCTGAGCCATACAGGAGGGCAGGTATTATTACAGCCCTGTAGACCATGAGCTTGGTGGCAGTTTTGAGGGCCTGGTCTTCAAACAATCTTTTCCTCAGCCAGTCGAAGGCTGCACTGGCGCACTGGAGGCGGTGTTGGATCTCCTCGTCAATGCCTGTTCTTGTTGATAGGACGCTCCCGAGATATGGGAAGTGGTCCACGTTGTCCAGGGCGCATGACTGGGGGGCAGTGCTGTACGGTAAAGACAGGCTGGTGGAGGACCTTTGTCTTGCTGATGTTTAGTGTAAGGCCCATGCTTTTGTACGCCTCAATAAATACGTCGACTATTTCCTGGAGTTCAGCCTCTGTATTTGCGCAGACGCAGGCGTTGTCCGCGTACTGTAGCTCGATGACAGAGGTTGGGCTGGTCTTGGACCTGGCCTGGAGACGGCGAAGGTTGAACCAGTTCCCACTGGTTCTGTTGTTTAGATCCACTCCAGTGGGGAGCTTGTCGACTGTGGGGTGGAGCATGGCAGCGAGGAAGATTGAGAAGAGGGTTGGGGCGATGATGCAGCCCTGCTTGACTCCGTTCCGGACAAATGTGTCCTTGTAACGTTTCCTCTGCCCACCTTTGGCTCGTTTGCGGTGAAGGAGTTCCGAGTAGAGCGCTTGCTTTGGGAGTCTCGTATGTGGTACGCGGACAATATGGCCTGCCCAGCGGAGCTGATCAAGTGTGGTCAGTGCTTCAATGCTGGGGATGTTGGCCTGGTCGAGGACGCTAACTCCTAGGTGCATGGTGTGCCTGCGATGGCTTCAATACCTTCATTCTCTCATTAAGTGTTGTTCTCAGTGCTGAACAAGGGTACACCGAAACATTAACCTGTCTTTCTCTTTACCGATGCCGACAGACCTCTCGTGTTCCCTTGCGCTGGAGTAAAATACAAATCAGAAGGGAGGATGGGGGCGAGGTAAGGTTGGACGTATTCCAGGAGGTGGTATCATGTGACAGTCTGTCAAACAGCCTTGTCTCACCACCTTCAATAGTTTTAAAACTAATAAATAAAAGTGTTCAAAGAAAATGAAAGAAAGCACAATTTTTCTCCCTAGTTGCAAGCAGTGCTGTCCAGATTAATCTTTCAAACCAGGAGACTCCAGGGAAATCCTGGAGCTTTGGCAACCCTAGGGCGAGGGAGGACACATAACAACAACAACAACAACTTGTATTTATATAGCACCTTTATCGTACTGAAACGTCCCAAGTTCCTTCGCAAGAGTATTATGCGATAAAAATTTGACACTGAGCCGCAAAAGTAGAAATTAGCCCAGGTGACCAAAAGCTAGATCAAAGAGGTAGGTTTTAAGGAGCATCTTGAAGGAGGAAAGCGAGGTAGAGAGGCGGAAAGGTTTAGGGAGGGAGTTCCAGAGCTTAGGGCCGAGGCAACAGAAGGTACGGCCACCAATGGTTGAGTGATTACAATCAGGGAGGAGGGCAGAATTGGAGGAGCGCAGACATCTCGGGCGGTTGTGAGGCTGGAGGAGATTACAGAGATAGGGAGGGGCAAGGCCATGGAGGGATTTGAAAATAAGGATGAGAACCACATAGAAATATGCCTGAGTCACCATGTTCACCAGTCCAGGTGATGTAAGCTCCTGGGGTCGCCAACCATCCATTTTCTGGCTGGACACTCCATTTTACAAGTTGGTTCTCCGGACATTTCCTAAGATTTTAGATGGACACCAAAAGCCTGTGCTCTTTATTTTTCTGATGTTGAAGCATTATTCAAAGCTCAGAACTGGAGTGAAGGTTTCATTATCCCCCCCGCCCCCCCCCCCAATCTTGGCTGGTAAAAAAATGGAAATGCTACATTAACCAAACCTTCACCAAGCCCGGATGTTCTGAGGCTGACTCTGAATTGGAGAGGAATCAGAGTTAATAGATCCCCTTTGCAATTTGGAGTTGAGTTTAATGATTGAAGGGGAGTTGAGCTCTCCGAATGCTCCACAGCCCGCCCTCTCAAACCTTTGGAAAAGAGCCTGTGTCCTTCAGGATTTAGAGTACGGGTAATTCCACCAGCAACTGTGGAGGGGAAAGCAGCTGATAGCAGCCTCACAATGCAATCTTTGTGCTATATTCTGGGAGGGTAAATCAATCCTGCTCAGTGAGAACCAGTAGCACAGCTCCGACTTCAGTCAGCTGCAGATAGAGGCCCCTCAGCACACCACTCTGAGCTGTCCACTCATTAATCAAGTCACACACAAGACCAAATATTTTTAGTACCTACAACAACAACAGCTTGCATTTATACAGCGCCTTGAACGTAGTAAAACATCCAAGATGCTTCACAGGAGCAATATAAAACAAAATTTGACACAAGCCACATAAGGAGATATCAGGGAAGATGACAAGACGTAGGTTTTAAGGAGCATCATAAAGGAGAAAAGAGAGATAGAGAGGCGGAGAGGTTTAGGGACGGAATTCCAGAGCTTGGGGCCTAGGCAGCTGAAGGCACGGCCACCAAAGGTGGAGCAATTAAAGCGGGGATGCTTAAGAGGCCAGAATTAGAGGAATGCAGATAACTTGTAGAGTTGTGGGGCTGGAAGAGATAACATAAATACGAACATCAGAAACAGGAGCAGGAATAGGCCATTTGGCACCTCGCGCCTGCTCCGCCATTTAATAAGATCATGACTGATCTCCTCATGGACTCAACTCCACTTCCCTGCCCACTCTCCACAACCTTATCGCTCAAAAATCTGTCTATCGTCGCCTTAAATATATTCAATGACCCAGCTCTCTGGGGCAGAGAATTCTATAGATTTACAACCCTCTGAGAGAAGAAATTCCTCCTCATCTCAGTTTTAAATGGGCGACCACTTATTCTGGGACTATGTCCCCTAGTTTTAGTTTCCCCTATGAGTGGAAATATCCTCTCTGCATCCACCTTGTCGAGCCCCCTCATTATCTTATATTGTTTTGATAAGATCACCTGTCATTCTTCTGAACTCCAATGTGTATAGGCCCAACTGGCTCAACCTATCTTCATAAGTCAACTCCCTCTTCTCTGTACAGCCTCCGATGCAAGTATATCCTTCCTTAAATACGGAGACCAAAACTGTACGCAGTACTCTAGGTGTGACCTCACCTGTACCCTGTACAGTTGTAGCAGAACTTGTCTGCTTTTATACTCTATCCCCCTTGCAATAAAGGCCAACATTCCATTTGCCTTCCTGATCACTTGCTGTACCTGCATACTAACTTTTTGTGTTTCATGAACAAGGACCCCCAGGTCCCTCTGTACTACAGCACTTTGCAATTTTTCTCCATTTAAATTATAATTTACTTTTCTATTTTTTCTGCCAAAGTGGATAACCTCACATTTTCCACATTATTCTCCATCTGCCAGATATTTGCCCACTCACTTAACCTGTCTATATCCCTTTGCAGATTTTTTGTGTCCTCCTCACAATTTGCTTTCCCACCCAGCTTTGTATCATCAGCAAACTTGGCTACATTACACTCGGTCCCTTCATCCAAGTCATTAATATAGATTGTAAATAGTTGAGGACCCAGCACCGATCCCTGCGGCACCCCACTAGTCACTGTTTGCCAACTGGAAAATGACCCATTTATCTCGACTCTCTGTTTTCTGTTAGTTAGCCAATCCTCTATCTATGCTAATATATTACTCCCAACCTCGTGAGCTTTTATATTGTGCAGTAACCTCTTATGTGGCATCTTATCGAATGCCTTCTGGAAATCCAAATACACCCTATCTACTGGTTCCCCCTTATCCACCCTGCTCGTTACATCCTCAAAGAACTCCAACAAATTGGTCAAATATGATTTCCCTTTCATAAAACCATGCTGACTCTGCTTGATTGAATTATGCTTTTCCAAATGTCCCGCTACTGCTTCCTTAATAATGGACAACAGCATTTTCCCAACGACAGGTGTTAGGCTAACTGGTCTATAGTTTCCTGATTTTTGTCTGCCTCCTTTTTAAATAGGGGTGTTACATTTGCTGTTTTCCAATCACCAGAATCCGAGGAAGTTTGATAGATTACAACCAATGCATCCACTATCTCTGCAGCCACTTCTTTTAAGACCCTAGGATGCAAGCCATCAGGTCCAGGGGACTTGTCCGCCTTTAGTCCCATTATTTTACCGAGTATTACTTCATTAATGATAGTGATTGTATTAAGTTCCTCCCTCCCTATAGCTCCTTGATTATCCACTATTGGGATGTTTTTAGTGTCTTCTACCATGAAGACCGATACAAAATATTTGTTCAACATCTCTGGCATTTCCCTGTTCTCCATTATTAATTCCCCAGTTTCATCCTGTAGGGGACCAACATTTACTTTAGCCACTCTTTTCCTTTTTATGTACTTATAGAAACTCTTACTATCTGTTTTTATATTTTGTGCTAGTTTACTTTCATAATCTATCTTCCCTCTCTTAATCATTTTTTTAGTCGTTCTTTACTGGCTTTTAAAAGTTTCCCAATCCTCTGGCCTCCCACTAGTCTTGTCCACTTTGTATGCCATTGTTTTCAATTTGATACCATCCCTTATTTCCTTAGTTAGCCATGGATGGTTATCCCTTCTCTTACAGTCTTTCCCTCTCGTTGGGATATATTTTTGTTGCGAGTTATGAAATACCTCCTTAAATGTCTGCCACTGCTCATCAACCGTCCCATACTTTAATCTATTTTCCCAGTCCACTTTAGCCAATTCTGCCTTCATACCTTTGTAATCTCCTTTGTTTAAGCTTAGGACTGGTTTGAGATCCAACTTTCTCACCCTCCAACTGAATTTGAAATTCAACCATGTTATGGTCACTCATTCCTAGAGGATCCTTTACTACGAGATCATTTATTAATCCTGTCTCATTACACAGTACCAGATCTAAGATAGCCTGTTCCCTAGTTGGTTCCGCAATATACTGTTCAAGGAAACTATCCCGGATACACTCTGTGAACTCTTCCTCAAGGCTACCCTGGCCAATTTGATTTGTCCAGTCAATATTAAGGTTAAAATCGCCCATGATTATTGCCGTTCCTTTATTACAAGCCGCCATTATTTCTTGATTTATACTCAATCCAACAGTGTAGCTACTGTTAGGGGGCCTATAGACTACGCCCACCAGCGACTTTTTCGCCTTATTATTCCTTATCACCACCCAAACTGATTCAACATCTTGATCCTTTGAGCCAATATCGTTTTTCACGAACACACTGATCTCATGCTACTCCACGTCCTTTTCCTTTCTGTCTGTCCTTCCGATTGTCAAATACCCCTGAATATTTAGTTCCCAGTCCTGGTCAGCTTGCAACCACGCCTCTAATGGCTATCAGATCATACCCATTTGTATCTATTTGTGCCATCAACTCATCTATTTTGTTACGAATGCTAGTGCATTCAGATAAAGAGCTTTTAAATTTGTTTTTTTACCTTTTTTTCTTGGGAGAGGCGAGGCCATGGAGGTGTTTGAAAACGTGGTTGAGAATTGTAAAGTCGAGGCGTTTCTTAACCGGGAGACAATGTCGGTCAGCGAGTAAAGGGATGATGGGTGAGCAGGACTTGGTGTGAGTTAGGACCTGGGCAGCCAAGTTTTGGATGACCTCAAGTTTACGTAGGGTGGGAGACCAGCCAGGATTGCGGTGAAATAGTCAAGTCTAGAGGTAACAAAGGCATGATGAGGGTTGCAGCAGCAGATGAGCTGAGGCAGAGGCGGACACGTGCGATGTTCCGGAGCTGGAAATAGGCAGTCATAGTGATGGCGCGGATATGTAGTCAGAAGCTCAGTTCGGGGTCAAATATGACACCAAGGTTGTGAACAGTCTGGTTCAGCCTCAGACAGATGCTAGGGAGAGGGATGGATTCGGTGGCTAGGAAACGGAGTTTGTAGCAGAGACCAAAGACAATGGCTTCGGTCTTCCCAATATTTAGTTGGAGGAAACTTTTGCTCACCCAGTGCTGGATTTCGCACAAGCAGTCTGACAATTTAGAATGGAGGGGTTGAGAGAAGTGGTGGTGAGGTTGAGCTGGGTGTTGTCCGCGTACCTGTGGAACCTGACGCGTGTTTTCGGATGATGTGTTAACCAAGGAAAAAGTTCATCTGCAATCAAATTTTCAATCCTTAAAACTTGTGATGAAACTGTGACTGTATTAAACTCAGTTGTGGAACTATGACTGAACATTGCACTCAGGGAGAGAGAGACCGACAGACGTGCACATAACAGGCAAATGGTGGGACACTGAATCGTATCTGCATTACAGCCAATCAGACAGAGAGAAGCCTTCTAGTTACCTTATGCTGACATTACATAATGAATGTTGGAGAATAGGACTGCTAGTCGGTCTCCAAATCATTATTTAATAAGCCCCACTATGTTCCGCCAGATAACCTCAGACAACGTTCCACATAAAGGGCTGCTAATTCATTATAAAACTCTGGGAATTGAAGGTAAAACTTAGGAATGGAGACAAAACTGACTGAAGGATCGGAAGCAGTGGGTACTTGTTGGGATGGGGCAGGGAAGGGGTGTTAATGATTGGTCTGGTTCTAGGACCCTGCTATCCTAATTTACATTGAAGACTTGGACTGGATTTTCAGTTGATTATAGCCTCAGTTAACGGCCAGAGGGGACGTCAATGCGACAGTTAGAGTTTAGAGACCAGGAGCTCAGCTTTTAGCACCCCGATAGAAAATTCATTAGCGGCTCACCCGGGGATGCAAACCGCTAGCACCTGGCTGCTTACGATCACTCCGATCATGACGTATTCCTGGTGCAACACGCACACTTGTGCCCCGGTCGCTAAATTCGGTGCGATGCCTCATTGAGCGCCCGCCAATAACAACGTCTGGAACAACATCCACTGCATCCCCAGGAAAAGGACATCCGTCGGTGGAAAGTTGGGCTATTTGCCCAACTTCTGCCCAGCGAATGCCCGTGACATTTTTAGGCCTGGTAATATCAGGTGTAAGACCTGCTTTTTCCAGCGTAAGAGTTTTAAAAAAAACAGAAAAATAACATTTTATCAATAATTTATACATTTAAAAACCGTGAAATAAGGTAAGTTTATTTTTAGCCCCTTTAAAACAGGACCACAAATCTGCGTACCTCCCGGACCACCAGGTACACGGCATTTTATTTGCGGATCGGAGGCATTGCCTCGCAGGAAGCCACCGAACCACAAATTCAGGGCCAATATTTTGAATAAGGTCTGACTAGCATTCTGTAGAATTGCAGTGGGTCATCCTTATTTTTTACATAGGATGTCAGCCTTGACTCAAATTGGTAGCGCTCTCTTGCCTGAGTCAGAAGGTCGTGGGTTCAAACCTTAGTCCAGAGACTTGAGCACATAATCAAGGATGATACTCCAGTGCAGTACTGAGGGAGTTGCTGCACTGCCGGAGGTGCCGTCTTTCAGATGCGATGTTAAAACAAGGCCCCACCTCCCCTCTCAGGTGGGTGTAAAAGCTCCCACAGCACTATTTCGAAGAAGAGCAGGGGAGTTCCCTCTGAAGTCCTGCCCAATATTTCTTCTTCAACAAACATCACAAAAACAGATTATCTGGTCATTATCTCATTGTTGTTTGTGGGAGCTTGCTGTGCGCAAACTGGCTGCCGCGATTCCTATTTTACAACAGTGACTGCACTTCAGAAGTGCTGCTTCTTGGTTGAGAGCTGCTTTTGGATGTCTAACTTCCTCCCTTCCCCTTCAGTCCTTTGCACTATGGTATGGTTCTATAGGCAGTGGCCACCCTCCGCTATCTCATGCAAATGGGCATTCTTCATAAGTGATTGGCAGACTAGTTGACATGGAGGGATCACAGCCAAGCTTGGTCCTGTCCAGGGGTCAAATGGCCAATGATTAGGACTCCAGCCGATCCCCTCGGTCCGTCCAGCTTGGGGGCTCCCGAGGCCCAATTGTAGTGCCCCGACTGCTGTCCTAGCTCCGATCAGCCGAGAGCAGGAATCAAACTTGGGACCTCTTGACCCGTACTGGGAGGTGCCGCAACTGGGTGGCAATCAGTGGAGCCCCAGATTGGCTGCGTTACTCAACCACACGCAGGAGAACATTTTATTTCACCGCTGGCTCACTAATAAGGTGATAGTCAGAGAGGAGAACATGCTGCAATGAAAGGTCTGAATCAGTGAGGCTCTAGGGCCTGGCTTCACTGATCACAGCACTATTATTCAAAGCTGCAGAAGCATGGGGACCTGCTCTGCTTGGCCTGTCGTTTATTTTCTATTGGTACGAGGCCGCTCATGGTTTGAATCGCAACTTAGTATCCCTCTTCCAATGTTTCACTTAAACAGATTATCTGGTCATTGACACATGGCTGTTTGCTGTGCGCAAATTGGCTGCCGCGTTTCTCTACATTACAACAGTGACTACACTTCAGAAGTATTTCATTGTCTGTAAAGTGTTTTGGGACATCCTGAGGTTGTGTAAGGCATGATGGAAGTATAAGTTCTTTCTTTCTTTTTAGACAAGCCTGGAACTGGGTTGCACAGTCACGGCTCAGAGGCACATGGTCTGCCTGACAGATGGAGACACAGTGGTGTACAGTTTCTATTCTAATCCCTTTAATGTATTTGCTTCATGGGTTCTTTGCTTAAGAATTCAAAGCAACACATTGCTATTAAGAACTAGTTGGTTTTTTTTAGCAAAAGGTTTAACAATCACACTACACATTACCAGTTCATCCACCAGGCTCACAACCACCTGCCTCATTGTGGATCCCCTGAACCCAACTGGCTGGGGTTTTATTGAGTCTTGAGAACATCACATGACTGGCTAAGCCACTCCCAACTCAACAGCTCTACAACTATTTTGGTCGAAACTTTCATTCAAGTGCCCCCTTGTTTTTTTGGGGGGCACCAAAAACCACAAATTAACAGGTGAACATAAAAGGGAACCTTTGTCAAATCAAATCAAATTTAAATTTAAATTCTGTTCCCGGTTGAAATGATGCACTTCAGTCTCTCCGGTACCCACCTCTCGCGGAAGGCCGCGAGCGTACCGGTGGACACCGCGTCAACAGCTCTACAAACCTGTGAGCATACTCACAGGTGTAAACATTACACTCCCGAACGGTGGCAGGTTTTGGAAGGGGTCACCTGTTCACTGTGGCATGTGTCGGCTGGCTGCTGATTGGGGGCGCAGTCAGCATGTTGCTGCCTACATGCAGAAGTGTGCAAGGGTGAAGGAAATGAGACATTAGTAACAGATGGAGCTCCTGGCTACAGCTGTTACACATGGACAGAGCGTCTGATTGAATTAGCAACAGGCCTGGGCTTCAGCACACTCCCATCCAACAGTCTTGTGCTGCCAGTGTGGCGCTGGCAGCTGGCACTTTATCAGTAGGATAGAGAGGAACTCCAAAGCTCAGGACCTGGCCTGCCCTGGGCCCCGAGAATGCCACTTGCCAGCAGCATAGAATGCAGGCCTTCCTATTGAGACGGGCAGCACGCCATAGCAAACCCACAGGAATGGGGCTCCTAGGCCTCGGGTCAGCGGAAGAGGAGGAGGCCATTCACCCCCTCGGGCTTGATCCACCAGTCAATTAGATCATGCCTGATCTGTATCTTAACTTCATCTACCCGCCTTGGTTCCGTAACCCTTAATACTCTTGCATAACAAAAATCAATCAATCACAGTTTTAAAATTTTCAATTGACCCCCAATCTCAACAGCTTTTTGGTGGAGAGAATTCCAGATTTTCACTGCCCTTTGTGTGAAGTGCTTCCTGACATCATCCCTGAACAGCCTTGTCATGTATCCTACATGGTTACTGCTTGTACTATTATAAGGTGTGCCACCAGAGGGCACCGCAGTGGGAGACTTGCAGGTTACCTGTACAGGTGTGCCAGGCCTAGTATAAAAGGTAGGCCACCAAGTGTGATCCTCACGCTGGAGTTACATTAAATGGACTAAGGTCACTACAGTTCAAGCACAACACATTGTCCCATGGAGTCATTATTAGAGCATCTGAAGATGTAACAATTGGCGATGAGATTAAGGGCCTTCACACGAAAATGGCTAACCTTGGTACTTTGCAGCAGTTCGCCAATGGTGATGATTGTGAAGCCTTTGTGGAGAGGCTCGACCATTTCTTCACAGCAAACGACCTGGTCGGCAACAATCTGACCACACTGGCTGATAAGCGCAGAGCTATCCTGCTAACCAGTTGTGGGTCCACCGTCTATGGCCTCGTCAGGGACTTGCTGGCACCAGCGAAAACAACGACCAAGACGTACGAGGAGCCTGCAACGCTGATCCAAGAACAACTCAAGCCCAAAGAGAGCATCCTTATAGCCAGACACCGATTTTATACACACCGATGGTCCGAAGGCCAGGAGATCACGAAATATGCTGCAGACCTCAGGAGGCTGGCGGCACCGTGTGATTTCGCCAACCACCTCACCGAAGCACTGCGGGATATCTTTGTCATCGGAATCGGCCATGAGGGCCTTCTTCATAAGCTACTGTCTGCGGATACCACAGTCACACTGCAGAAGGCCATCTCCGTGAGCCAAGCATTCATGACCTCGACCTGCGGCTCTAGGTGGATGACTCATCCTCAGGACTCAAACTCGGCAAGTACTGTGCACAGACTGGCACCTTAAGAGGCTGAACTGTAGAATGTGAATCTTCTCAGGGGAGAGAGAACAGGCCCCCGAGTCCCTTAACTCAGAGTCCACCGAGGGGGGCTAATCGAGTAGCACCATGCTGGCATTGCGGAGGGAATCACAGGGCTCACCAGTGTCGTGTTAAAGAAATATGACTCACTGTGTTGATGAAGATTCTGCAGATGGCCATGAATCCAGTGCGGATTATGAAACGATAGTCAGAGAGGCAGCTCAGCCCCACGATGAGGTATATAGCATGTTTACTTGCACCACCGAATGTTCTCCGTTGAGGATGGAAGTCGAGATGAATGGCGTTCCAGTCTTCATGGAAGTGGACACAGGGCGAGCCAGTCAGTAATGAATCAAGAAGCCTTTGAGAGACTATGGGACAATCAGGCTGAATGATCTAAGTTGGTTCCGGTTCAGGCAAAGCTGCGCACCTACACCAATGAACTTATTCCAGTCATTGGTAGTGCGGGTGTTAAGGTACTCCATGATGGCGCGGTGCACAAGTTACCATTGTGGATTGTTGCAGGTGATGGAGCAACACTACTCGGAAGAAAGTGGATTGAGAAGATCCATTGGAGCTGGGAAGATTTCATCCCTCCAGCGATCGATGTCCCCCACGCTCAGAGGCAAAGCAAGCCCCCACCTCAGGTTAGATCCGGCACCAGAGAGCAGGCCAGCACTGCACCCCAGACCGCTCAGCACGACTGCGTGGAGATGATCCAGCTGAGACGACCCGAACGCACCTTTCAGGTTCCAGTGGCAGGACTCCGGAGCAAGAAAATCGGACCAAGAGGCGACTTCCCAGCTTCGGTGGCGGAACCTGGGGAGAAGAGGATCACAACAGTCGACATCGTGGATGGAACATGGCGCCCAAACCACGAGGTGAGGCGCTGAAGAAAAAGATGGTGGCAGCCGGACCACGAGGTGCAGCGCTGATGGAGCAACACGTGGCACCAAGCGAAGAAGAGGATTGGGGTAAAGATAGCAAGGCTCTCTTAAAGGAGGCCCACAACTCACCATACTTAAAGGGACAGTTCCACACTCTCAATCAAGATATCAGCAACTGTGAGTTAGATGTAAAATGTGTAATTGATGATCAGAGTTGTGTACATGTAATAAGCAAGGAAAAGTCATGCGATTGCAATCGGAGCTACAGGTTATTCACAATAAGTAATGAAACGTTGTGCGATGTAGGATTTCAACTGCATACAGTCAATGCAGCGGGCAAACACCCATCGGGAGCACACAGGTCCAGTGAGCTACCCAACGCTGTAGCCTGCGTCCCTGGGACCAGAGTGATGCACCACGGAGTGTGGCGACCACCTCACCGATCTTCTCCATCCACTTTCTTCCAAGTAGCGTTGGTCCATCACCTGCAACAATCCACAGTGGTTAACCCTTGCCACTGGACCAAGACCTAGCTCTGTCAAACCCGTGTGGTGGCTGGTGTGCAACAGCCACACCACGTTAAAAAAATCCAAGCACAGGCATCTTCCACCCTTCAGGATGCAGTTCAAGACCTAGAATATTAGGTCCTTCATTGAAACACCTGTGAACTCATCCTTTTTTGGCGTGGAAGCAAGTCATCCTCGTTTCGAGGGACTACCTATGATGATGACATTCTGGTGAATCTGCTCTGCACGTCAAGGCCAATACCCTTCCTGAGATGCAGTACCCAGAACTGAATGCAGTACTCCAGGTGCGGTCTAACCAGGGCTCTGTACAGCTGTCACATAACTTCCAACCCTTTGTATTTCACTCTGTGGCTATCCTGGCAGCCTAATACATAATGGATACATAGGATCCACTGGGGAACCTCTGGGAATCACCAGAGGACTCGGGAGCCCTTCTTCCCGGCTGTTCTGAGAAATTAATCTTCTGTTTTTCCGTACAAGTCGGACTGTGTTGCCGTCGGTGCATGGTTTGATGATGCCCAGGCCAATGGGCTTTGTCGGCAGACACTTTGGAATGAAGAGAATGTGAAAGGAGTAAAAGGCTATTCGCTCACCAGCCTTTCCACAATCAGTATCCAATGTAATTTACCAAAAGATCTGCAAGCATCTACTACACCCCTCACTGTACCTTGAGTACATTTTGCAAACACCACATTCCACATCCTGTTTATGGTACCAGCAGCTCAGGTACAATCTCGACACGTGCTCGTTTCTCAACACCCCAAATTGCAGGGCTCAGCTAACTCAGCACAGAATATAAGAATATAAGAAATAGGAGCAAGGGACCCAAGTTTCGGCCTCAGTTGCTCCTGGTTTAGAACGGAGTATCTTAGAAATTCAAATTCTCGGCATTTAGTTTGCTCCAGTTCTAGTCAGTTCGAACAGTTTCACTTTGGAACAGAATTTTCTTTTCAAAAGGGGGCGTGTCCGGCCACTTACGCCTGTTTTCAAAGTTTCGACAGTGAAAACTTACTCCAAACTAACTTAGAATGGAGTAAGTGAAGATTTTTGTACGCTCGAAAAAACCTTGTCTACACTTTAGAAAATCAGGCGTAGGTTACAAATCAGGCGTAGGGAATGGTGGGGGGGGGGTGTTTAAAGGGAAGTTTACAAACATTAAACACTTCAGTTTTACAAATAAAGAGCCATCATCAATAATAAATGATAAAAACATCAATAAATCAACCAATAAATCAATCAAAAAAAATTAATAAGAAATAATTTTTTTTTAAAATCAATAAATAAAACATTTTCTACTTACCGACTGCAGCACCGGGACTCCTCCAACAGCGTGCTGGGATTCCACCCCCCCCACCCCACCCAGTGTTTCTGTCAGTGTTTCGATCTCTCTGTCTGTCTGTCTGTGTGTGTCTCTCACTCTCTGTCTGTCTGTCAGTGTCTGTGTTTCTGACAGCGAGGGGAGGGGGAGGAGGGGGATAGAGGGAGAGAGGGGGGGAAGGGGGAGGGAAGGAAGGGGGAGGGATGGGGGAGAAGGGGGAGGGAAGGGGAGCAGGGGGAGGGGGGAGGAGAAGGGGAAGGGGAGGGGGGGAGGAGAAGGGGGGGAGAGGAGAAGGGGAAAGGGGGGGATAGAGGAGAAGGGGAAAGAGAAGAGGGGAAGGGGAGAAGGGGGAAGGAGAAGGGGGGAAAGGAAAAGGGGGGCAAAGGAGAAGGGGGGAAGGAGAGGGGGGGGAAAAGGAGAAGGCGGGGGGGGGAAAGGAGAAGGGGGGGGAAAGGAGAAGGCGGGGGGGCGAAAGGAGAAGAAGGGGGGGAGGTGGCTGAACGGGCCGGGCCCAAGACTTCGGGCAGGGCCCGTCCCCAGCACCAGATTTACAGGTAGGTGGCGTTGGGTCGGGTCGGGTCCGGGGTCCGGGGTCGGGAGCGCGGGTCGAGTCGGGGGGAGCATGGGTCGGGGTCGGGAGTGCAGGTCGGGTCGGGGGGGCGGAGGGAGGTCGGTTCGGTTCGGGTCGGAGGGAGGGAGGGAGAGGGAGGTCATGTCGGGTGGGTGGGGGAGCGCGGGTCGGGTTGGGTCGGGTCGGAGGGAGGGAGGGAGAGGGAGGTCAGGTCGGGTGGGGGGGAGCGCGGGTCGGGTCCGGTCCGGGTGGGGGGGGCGTCGGGAGCGCGGATCGGGTCGGGGGGGGTGGTGGGAGGGAGGTCGGTTCGGTTCCGGTCGGGGGAGGGGGAGGGAGAGGGAGGTCACGTCGGGTGGGGGGGTGGGGGAAGCGCGGGTCGGTTTCGGTCCGGTCCGGGGTGGGCGGAAGTGGGAGTTGGGTCGGTGTCGGGGTCGGGTCGGGTCCGGGGAGGGGTGGGAGCGGGGAAGCGGGAGTCGAGTCGGGTCGGGAGGAAGCAGGAGCTGGGTGTGGGAGGCAGCCTTATGCACGCAGCCCCAGTGAGGCCATTCGGCCAGGGCTAGGGGCTGCGTGCTTCGGGCCCCTCCCACACAGTTTTGGGCGCCTGGAGCTACTGCACATGCGCGCCCATTGTAGCGCGCATGTGCAGAGGTCCCGGCACTGTTTTCAGCGCAGGGACCTAGCTCCGCCCCCAACTGCTCGTATTGCGCCACGCCTGACTCAAGAGGACCAGCAGGGAGCCGGAGAATCTGTAAGTTTTTTTTAGGCGCACTTTGTGGCGCGAAAAACGGACGTCCAGGTCGGGGCTGCGCCGTTCTAGGCGCGGCCCGAAACTTGGGCCCAAGATTAGGCCGCTGGGTCCTTTGAGCCTGCTCCGCCATTCGATGAGATCATGGCTGATCTTTGACCTCAACTCCACCTTCCCGTCCTACCCCCATATCCCTTGGTAGTCGCATGATACAACGATAATGGAGTTATTGACTAATCACAGCAATTAATTTGTATCAATTAGTCTACAACAGACCCAGACATGAGCAAAGCCCCAGTGGTGGGGAGCTTTGAGAACCATAGGTCCAACGTCATCTTTTTCCTTCCAAGCCTGCTACACTCACCACATGTCAAGTCTCAAATTATTGATATGCTGCATCCCAACGTTTCCCGAGTTTGCAGCTTGGCACCATGGGCTGCTCGGGAGAGAAGGTAACAATGACTGGTGGTGTCTGATGTCAGTTCTGTCTCCCATAGATCCTGCCAGCTGAGGCCTTCTGAAGCCCCATTTATGTAGAGATACAAGTCCCAGTATTTTGACTTGTTCCAACGTTGGCATTGTTACAGTAGTGAGAAGTACCATCAAACCCGAAACATCGGCTGGTTTGCTCATCATTGAAAGCAGTGACTCACTACATGACAAACGCTATTTAGTCGCCGGCTTTATCCGATGGGAATTGAAGGCTATTTTGGGGATTTCTCAATGCTGCAATAATTTTATCAGCAGCTGCAGGCTCGTTGCTCAGTATGCCTTAGTGCTGCACGAAGCCATAGGGGCAGCTCATTTAACCCCTGACGTGAGCTTTCCACATTGGCTATGACAGAGGGGTTCCACACAGTGCTACACCTGGCCAACCTTTATAACTCACTCTATGGGATTATCCCTAGGGACAGGGCTGAGTATGGAACAAGAAAACATAAGAACTTAAGAATAAGGAGCAGGAGCAGGCCATTTGGCCCCTCGAGCCTGCTCCGCCATTCAATGAGATCATCTACCTCAACTCCACTTTCCTGCACCCTTGATTCCCATATCCCTTGATTCTATTAATATCCAAAAGTCCATCCATCTCTGTCTTGAATATATTCAAAGACTGAGCCTCCACAGCCCTCTGAGGTAGAGAATTCAAAAGATTCACCACTCTCTGAATGAAGAAGTTTCTCCTCATCTCAGTCCTAAATGGTCGACCCCTTATTCTGAGACTGTGATCCCTGGTTCTAAACTCCCCAGCAGAGGAAACATTCTCCCTGCATCAACCCTGTCAAGCCCCGTAAGAATATTGTATGTTTCATTGAGATCACCTCTCATTCTTCTAAATCCTAGTCTACTCAATCTCTCCTCATAAGACAATCCCCCCATCCCAGGAATCAGACTGGTGAACCTTCATTACACTCCTTCAATGGCAAGTATATCCCTCCTTGTGTAAGGAGACCAAAACTGTATACAATAATCCAGATGTGGTCTCACCAGAGCCCGATATAATTGCAGTAAGACGTCTTTACTCTTATACTCAAATCCTCTTGTAATAAAGGCCAACATTCCATTTGCTTTTAGAAGCTGATCAAATACTCCAGATGATTCCCGTGTTGCTCTGATAGACGTGGGGAGGGGGAAAAGTTACCTGGAGGTTAGCCGGCCAGGGCTGAAAAGTGACGATGTGAGGATGGATGAATATCCTGAAGAATTTTCCCATTACCTTTCGATTTCAGGGTGTATTTACACACCATGTTCACTCAGGGAATTAGACAGTGGGCTAGATTGTACACAGTCTATGCAGAGGGTCGTTCCCCCAAGTCCACAGTTGGACAGGAGATGGGACAAGTGGCCAGATCGAGGTCTGGCATTTGCTCTACTGCTGATGTTGGTCACGATCACTGAGCTGCAACCACACCCCAACACGAGTTAGGAGATTAAGGGAGAAACTACAACCCAAGAAACATCCTGCTAACCCACATATGAAAACACTCAGGAGACATTTTGGGGCCCTGATTTTACAGTCCCTACAGTACTGGGGGGAGGGAAGGGGAGGGTAAGGGGGGGGAAATGTAGAACAGTCACCGGAGGTGGCTCACAGCGCCAGGCTCGCAAAGAACGGAAATGTATTTTTGTTTCCTTCATTTAAAGGAAGCACGGGAAGCTTTTAAACTGTAAGAGGACGCGTTCCCACAACAGTGACATAGAAACATAGAAACTAGGTGCAGGAGTAGGCCATTCGGCCCTTCGAGCCTGCACCGCCATTCAATTAGTTCATGGTTGAACATGCAACTTCAGTACCCCATTTCTGCCTTCTCGCCATACCCCTTGATCCCCCTAGTAGTAAGGACTACATCTAACTCCTTTTTGAATATATTTAGTGAATTGGCCTCAACAACTTTCTGTGGTAGAGAATTCCACAGGTTCACCACTCTCTGGGTGAAGACGTTTCTCCTCATCTCGGTCCTAAATGGCTTACCCCTTATCCTCAGACTGTGTCCCCTGGTTCTGGACTTCCCCAACATTGTGAACATTCTTCCTGCATCTAACCTGTCTGAACCTATCAGAATTGTAAACGTTTCTATGAGATCCCCTCTCATTCTTCTGAACTCCAGTGAATACAAGCCCAGTTGATCCAGTCTTTCTTGATAGGTCAGTCCCACCATCCCGGGAATCAGTCTGGTGAATCTTCGCTGCACTCCCTCAATAGCAAAAATGTCCTTCCTCAAGTTAGGAGACCAAAACTGTACACAATATCCAGGTGTGGCCTCACCAAGGCCCTGTACAACTGTAGTAACATCTCCCTGCCCCTGTACTCAAATCGCCTCGCTATGAAGGCCACCATGCCATTTGCTTTCTTAGCCGCCTGCTGTACCTGCATGTCAACCTTCAATGACTGATGTACCATGACACCCAGGTCTCGTTGCACCTCCCCTTTTCCTAATCTATCACCATTCAGATAATAGTCTGTCTCTCTGTTTTTACCACCAAAGTGGATAACCTCACATTTATCCACATTATACTTCATCTGCCATGCATTTGCCCACTCACCTAACCTATCCAAGTCACTCTGCAGCCTCATAGCATCCTCCTCGCAGCTCACACTGCCACCCAACTTCGTGTCATCCGCAAATTTGGAGATACTACATTTAATCACCTCGTCTAAATCATTAATGTACAATGTAAACAGCTGGGGCCCCAGCACAGAACCTTGCGGTACCCCACTAGTCACTGCCTGCCATTCTGAAAAGTACCCATTTACTCCTACTCTTTGCTTCCTGTCTGCCAACCAGTTCTCAATCCACGTCAGCACACTACCCCCATCCCATGTGCTTTAACTTTGCACATTAATCTCTTGTATGGGACCTTGTCGAAAGCCTTCTGAAAGTCCAAATACACCACATCAACTGGTTCTCCCTTGTCCACTCTACTGGAAACATCCTCAAAAAATTCCAGAAGATTTGTCAAGCATGATTTCCCTTTCAAAAGTCCATGCTGACTTGGACCTATCATGTCACCTCTTTCCAAATGCGCTGCTATGACATCCTTAATAATTGATTCCATCATTTTACCACTATTGATGTCAGGCTGACCGGTCTATAATTCCCTGTTTTCTCTCTCCCTCCTTTTTTTAAAAGTGGGGTTGCATTGGCTACCCTCCACTCCATAGGAACTGATCCAGAGTCTATGGAATGTTGGAAAATGACTGTCAATGCATCCGCTATTTCCAAGGCCACCTCCTTAAGTACTCTTGGATGCAGTCCATCAGGCCCTGGGGATTTATCGGCCTTCAATCCCATCAATTTCCCCAACACAATTGCCCGACTAATAAGGATTTCCCTCAGTTCCTCCTTCTTACTAGACCCTCTGACCCCTTTTATATCCGGAAGGTTGTTTGTGTCCTCCTTAGTGAATACCGAATCAAAGTACTTGTTCAATTAGTCTGCCATTTCTTTGTTCCCCGTTATGACTTCCCCTGATTCTGACTGCAGGGGACCTACGTTTGTCTTTACTAACCTTTTTCTCTTTACATACCTATAGAAACTTTTGCAGTCCGTCTTAATGTTCCTTGCAAGCTTCCTCTCGTACTAATCAAACCCTTTGTCCTCCTCTGCTGAGTTCTAAATTTCTCCCTGGGAGAATAGCGGGTTCACTGCTATTTCTGGCCAATTTATATGCCACTTCCTTGGCTTTAAAACTATCCCTGATTTCCCTTGATAGCCACGGTTGAGCCACCTTCTCTTTTTATTTTTACGCCAGATAGGGATGTACAATTGTTGTAGTTCATCCATGCTTGTTTCCTGTGCAGTCGATAACCAGTGACCAGATTCCCTTATCAGCAGCTGTCAGGTCAAGGTAAATCACTTGATGGGGTGGCCATCTGGTCATGGGTTAGAGGTAAGAGTGAAACCTCCCAGCTGGTGGGTCCAGGTACTGACCCGCACAGTGTAAGGGTTCCGCGTCCTGCACATGGGTGGTAATCCCACTGCCTACAGCATTTATATAGTGCTCTTCACTTTATGCGAAGCAGTAAGATGAAGGGAGAGAGGTAGCAAGGTGAAGTGATTTTTGGGAAAGTTCCAGGGAATGGTGGCTGAAGGATTGGGCGCTGATGGTCAATCTGGAGCCGGATCTGAGCTGTAACAAAGTGGGGGGATTCTGCCTTGAACCTCCATATGTTTGAGGCTCTCGCGAGCTGTGGCTTTGACCCTACTTAAACATTAAACCACAAAGCTGGGTCCGCCCCATTTCAGCAATGGAAATCTCAAGCCTACTTCTTCCAGTGTGGCTTATACAGGGAGCGGGAAGGTGTAGTTAACATGGAAGTGACGCGCGGGAGGGTAAAAGTTAACTTCGTTAGGGTTACAGAACCGTCAGTAGCTGATTGGATGCCTGTTGTACACCCGAACTAATTTCCCTTTCCGCCACAGATTAATTTTAACCCACCCACCTCCACCCCACCCCTGGGTGTCATCCGTCTCCTGACTGAGCACTGTTGATCTGGGACCCACCCAGCTAACACAAAGGTACCTTCTTTATACAACAGGTACAGGTACAATGGGCTGAATGCCCTCCTACGCTGCATGATTCTATGAACAGGGTCACTGACAAATGAGAACGAAACAGGAATTGGCCAATGGCGAGGAAGGAGTGACCCTTGACCTTTTATTGGGGAAATTGGAACATTCACCAAAATGTCCATTTTTAAACTAATTTGTTAACTCTCGTCAAATCCACACCAATGTTCCCCTTTTAATTAGAGCGGCCGTGTGGCACTATGCAGCTCCCGTGCAGCTGACACACCGGCTTCTAAATAGAAAAAAACGCGCATACGCGGTATTCTTAAAGGGGCCGTGCACCCAAACATTAACTAAAGGGAACATTGGTCTGTACTATTTAAAAAGTTCATGCCCCAGTTTTATAATGTATTGAAAGGCTTTAAGCTAAGAAAGGACTTCACCTCACTGTGGCTCAGTGGGGGAATGCCATTCCTGGTGTTGTATTGAGCCGTATAGACTCGTTAGCAACACAATAGGCTCCCACATGAGAGAGAAAGGATGCTCAGGCGGGTTTCCTGCTCTAGCTTGCTATCCCTGCTGGAAAATTCATGTGCACAAGCCCATCAGGGTCAGGTTGCTGAAGATTGACCAGTTACGTTCGGTTCCGATGGGTAGCTGGTGTCCACCTTCAGGAGAGGGGTGAGAAGAATGGGGTGGAGAACAATTTCACCTTCAAAGGAGACCAGTTGTACAAATGGTTCACAGGTCTGCAGTGTCAGAATGGAGATCACAGGCATCGGCCACTGTTTAAAGGAAATGAATGGGAACGCCATACTGGAATTTATACGTGGATCAGGATTTCTAGTTATTGGGAGAATGGGGAAAGTGACACCAGAAATTTGTACTTTACTGGGGGTCAGATTCAAAAGCTTTTACTTAGTTATCATATTCCAAAACTTCAGAGGATTGTTCGGTGGCAAATGTTAGACCATTGTTCAAAAAGGGAGAGAGATAAAGTGGAGATAAAGAAGGGAGAGAGGGGAGAGAGAATGGAAGACAGAGAGAGATGAGAAAGGAGAGATGAGAGGAAAGATTGAAGAGAGGAGAGAGGGAAGGAAATAACCATTCACCACAACTCCCTGTTTTCTATCCCTTAGCCAATGTTGTATCCATGCCGCTACTGCCCTTTTTATCCCATGGGCTTCAATTTTGGTAACAAGCCCAGTTTGTGGTACTTTATCAAACGCCTTTGGAAAGTCTATATACACAGCACCTACTGCCCTGCCCTCATCCACCCTCTGTGTTACCTCATCAAAAAACTCAATGAAGTTGGTCAAACATGATTTGCCCTCAACCAGTCCGTGGTGGCTCTCCTTAAGTCCATGCTTGTCCAAGTGGCTGTTAATTTTGTCCTGGATTATTGTTTCTAAAAGCTTCCCCACCACTGACGTTAAACTGATTGGCCTGTAGTTGCTGGGTTTATCCTACTTCCTTTTTTGAACAAGGGTGTAACATTTGCAATCCTCCAGTCGTCTGGCACCACCCCTGCGAGAAAGATGCAAGAGGGAGAGGCGAGAAAGTGGAGGGAGGGAGAGGAAGAGGAGGATAAGGTAGAGGAGCGGAGAGCAGGAAAAAGAGGGGGAAGGGAAGTGAGAGAGGGAGCCAGAAGAGGAAAAGGATAAAGGAGGGAAAAAGAGAAGAGAGCAGAGAGATGAATGGAGAAAGAAAAAGACTTGCATTTATATAGCGCTTTTCACGACCACCGGACGTCTCCAAGCACTTTACAGCCAATGAAGTACTTTTGGAGTGTAGTCACTGCTGTAATGTGGGAAACATGGCAGCCGATTTGCACACAGCAAGCTCCCACAAACAGCAATGTGATAATGACCAGATAATCTGCTTTTGTTCTGCTGATTGAGGGATAAATTTTGGCCCAGGACACCCAGGATAACTCCAGAGTGAGAGAAAGTGGCAATGAAGAAGAGGAAAGCATGGAGGAAGGGGAGGGAGAGAAGATGGGAGACAGAAAGGGAGAGCTGGTCACAATTGTCTCCAGAGTGATGTCAAGCACTGGTCATGGGAAAGAACATGAGCTGGCTGTGACAGTTGGACAAGGTGGGTGTGACACAGTAAGAAATGTAACAGTGCAGGGCGATTCCTGCATACTCAGCACTTTGCTGCGTCACTGCGGGGGTGAAGGTGAACGAGAGCAGCAGGGCTGGTGGAGGGTAATCAGCGACTGTGAATCGATGTAGAGGGGTGGGGTGAGGGAAGGGTCTGGAGCCGACTTATGGTAGAAAGGGAAGTGGCACCTTAAGGTGGAAAGTGCCCCTGCTGAAAAGTGCTGGTGTGCTCAAGTCGGGGGAAGACAGGCTAGGGGCTCTGCTGTGAAGTTCCCCCCTGTAATGTAGGCACCTATGAGTATGCTCACAGGTTTGTAGAACTGTTGAATTTCTGCGGTCTGGAAGAGTCCATGTTCCATGTCTATGTTGAATGTGTGAGGTTGCAGCCCCTGTTCCAATATTTGAAAGGGCTGCTCCTCAAATTCTGGTTGCACTTCAGTCCCACGCTCCTGATCTTTGGGTACCCTGTGCGGAGGGGAGCGGGCAGGTCGGAAGGCCTCCTCATAGGACTGCTCCTGGGCCTGGTCAAGGTGGCCATTAACCGGTCCAGGCAGCAGGCGGTCGAGGGGGTCGTTCAGCCCGACTGCGTGCATCTCTTCCGCGGTTACGTTCGAGCCAGGGTGTCCCTGGAGATGGAGCACACGGCGTCCACCGGTACACTCGTGGCCTTCCGTGAGAGGTGGGCACTGGAGTGCATCATCACCTGCAGCAACCAAATTTTAATTTGATTTAAGTTACAGTTAAAGTTTAAATTGTTAATTTGCAGGTTCCAGTGTCCTTGCAAAAAAGGGGGCATTTGATTTTACGTTCTAACAAAATAGTTGTAGAGCTGTTGAGTTGGGAGTAGCTTAGCCAGTCACGTAATGTTCACAAGACTCAATAAAACCGCAGTCAGTTGGGTTCCGGGGATCCACGATGAGGCAGGTGGTTGTGAACCTGGTGGATGAACTGGTAATGTGTACTGTGATTATGAAACCTTTGCTAATACACCAACTAGTTTTTAATGCAATGTGTTGCTATGAATTCTTAAGCAAAAAACCATGAAGCAAATACATTACAGCCACGGTCACCCAGCTGGAGGAAAGATGGCTGCTTCGGAAGGTTAATGGAGGGGGTCATCATCATAGGCAGTCCCTCAGAATCGAGGAAGACTTGCTTCCACTCTTAACATGAGTTCTTAGGTGGCTGTACGGTCCAATACGACTATAGCACTCATAACAACATTCAGTGTCTTGAGCAGATGAAAGGAGAAATTGGAAATGGAAAATGAAATGATCATGCTCAGCTACATTTTGAAATCTGTGATAGCTCTCCCCTACATCCTAGCAGTCACATAGTCCAATCGTTCCCCCTCATAAAGACTTCATGAAATTTCACTGTAATTATGCAGGTGTAAACATAACCGACAATTGTGTCGCTAGTGGTTGCAAAGAAAAAGTTGATACATTCAAATGCAAGAGTGCTTAATTAACATATTCAAATTTATATACACAACAAAAAAATCTACATTTTCACATTCACCCTTTATGCTCGAAAGCCCCAGTAAAGGTCACAGCCGTGGCTCAGTGGGTAGTACTCTCGCTTCTGAGTCACAAGGTTGTGAGTTCAGGTCCCACTCCAGAGACTTGAGGGAGGGGGATGGAGTCGGTGGCTTGGGAACGGAGTTTGTCGCAGGGCCAAAAGCGGGGACAGTGCTTGCGGGTTGCAGGCTGTGGATGCCGATTAGCTCATCCGCCTTTCGACGGCATCTCTCTATGATCTTTCTTCAGGCGTTCATCCTCCCAAAGCCACTGGCCGTCTCTGGAGGTGGCACTTCCGCAGGAGTACAAACTTTTCACGCCCCCACCCAATCAAAACTCTTTTTTGGGGGGTTAGCTGAGTGAACGATACTGGGGGAAACTGATGGCTATCTCTCAGAGCCTCCAGACCAAGCTACTGAAAACTTTCCAAGGGTATTCCAACGCTTTCCTGGCCAGCCTCCCATCTTCCACACGACATAAACTTGAGCTCGTCTAAAACTCTGTCGCTTGTATCCTAACTCGCACCAAGTCCTGTTCACCCATCACCCCTGTGCTTGCTGACCAACATTGGCTCCTGGTCCGACAATGGCTCGATTTCAAAATTCTCATCCGTGTTTTCAAATCCCTCCATGACATTGCCCCTCCCTATCTCTGTAACCTCTTCCAGCCCTACTACCCTCTGCACTTCTCCAATACTTGCCTCGTGCACATCCCCCAGAATTTAATTGTACCACCATTGGTGGCTGTGCATTTAGCTGCTTAGGCCCTGGAATTCCCTCTCTAAACCTCTCCGCCTCGCTACCTCTCTTTCCTCCTTTAAGACACTCCTTAAAACCTACCTCTTTGTCCAAGCTTTTGGTCATCTGCCAAAATATCCCCTTAATTGGCTCTGTGTCAAATTTTGTTCGGTAAGGCTCCTGTGAAGCACCTTGGCATTTTACTATGTGGAAGACGCTATATAAATGTAAGTTGTTGTAGTTGTTGGCAGAGTCTCCATTTGCTCAGAGGGGCGGGGACAAAGCCAGGGCGAGAGGGGGTGGGGGGTCAACGGGTTGGGTCTGCTGCCCAGAAAAAAACCTGTTTGGAAGAAAAGATGAGATACTCCGTATCTGCTAACATACATGGTAGCTGCAGCTAGAGGACAAACAACAGCCGATAGGAGCAGAAGGAGGCCTTTGTGCAGTGTGGAAGTTATGGAAGAGCTCAGTGATTGTTCAAAGGGAGCGGCGTGCCATTTACATAGCACCAGTGAAGGACGGGGCCTCATACCTTCCCATTGCTTCACCTCCTGTATCAGCTGTGGCTCAGTTGTAGCACTCTGAGTCAGCAGGCTGTGGGTTAAAACCCCATACTAGAAACTTGAGCTTAGAAATCATAGTACTGAGGGAATACTGCACAGTGGGAGGTGCCGTCTTTAGGATGAGACGTTAAACCAAGATCGCATCTGCCCTCTCAGGTGGGTGTAAAAGATCTCATGGCACGATTTTGAAGACGAGCAGAGGGTTTAGCCCTGGCCAATATTTATCCTGCAACCAACATCACTGAACCAGATTATCTGGTCATTATCATATTGTGGTTTGTGGGAGCTTGCTTGTGCGCAAATTGGCCACCGCGTTTCCTACATTACAATAGTGACTACACTCCAAAAGTGCTTCATTGGCTGTAAAGCACTTTGGAAAGTTCTGAGGCAAAGAGCACATGAGGTGAGACACCTGCCACACAGCGAGTGGACATGGTGGCCGAACGGACAGCCTGAGTGTGAAACTTAATCCAGCCGACTGCGGTCAATCCCTGGTTGGAGCGGGTAGCCCATCTCAGCAGTTGGCAGAGGGACAATTGGCCTCGGTGCCAGGGAAGGAGTGCTAAGGTTCCTATCCAGTAATCCGTGCTGCAGCACTCAGAGTGAGGGCAACATCAGGCTCAACTTGCCCCCTTGATGGATGAGTGTGTAATGAAGGGGGGTGGTGGGGTAGGGGGCGAGTGGGGAAAGAGGTAAGGAGGGTTGAGGTGGCTCCAAAATGACTCGCCTGGCGATGGAGGTTCAGCTTTTGTTTTTATTCGTTCTTGGGATGTGGCCATCGCTGGCATGGCCAGCATTTATTGCCCATCCCCAATAGCCCTTGAGAAGGTGGCAGTGATCCGCCTTCTTGAATCGCTGCAGTCCCTATGGGGAAGGCATTCCCACAGTGCTGCTAGAGAGGGAGTTCCAGGATTTTGACCAGCGACGATGAAGGAACGGCGATATATTTCCAAGTCAGGATGGTGTGTAACTTGGAGGGGAATGTGCAGGTGATGGTGCTCCCATACGCCTAATGCCCTTGTCCTTCTAAATCCAGTCTATCTTCAGCCTGGTAATCCGACACCTGGCACTGCTGATTGGCCATCCCGCCAGCCTGGTTTACCAATAGCATCCAATGCATCAACCCATCACTCCCACTCAGCTCCAGATAATCCATGTCCCAATGGGTAGAGTGGTCCTAGCTGGGCGGGATTAGCTGCTAATGTGCACTTGGGTGGGGGACTTCTCTAAGCCTTGGCTCAGAAAACCTGCCCCATAGCTATCTGGGCTTGGGTTAGTGGGACGTGTCCGTTTGGAGACTGCTAAACGTGATGGGTTTCTGTGCAAGCCCGACACCCGGCTAAACAAAACAAACAATGTGCTTTCCACAGTCAAACAGCTTGCCGACATTCGCGGAACTAGCAGCAGTAGGCCATATGGTCTCTCGAGCCTGCTCCGTCATTCAATAAGATCATGGCTGATCTTCGACTTCAACTCCACTTTCCCACCTGATCCCCCTACCCCATGATTCCCTTAAGAGTCCAAAAATCAACTGCTTTCAGCCTTGAATATAATGACTGAGAAACCACAGCTTTCTGGGGTAGAGAATTCCAAAGATTCACAACTCTCCGAGTGAAGAAATTTCTCCTCATCTCAGTCCTAAATGGCCAATCCCTTATTCTGAGACATGATCCCTAGTTCTAGGTTTTCCGCTCAGGGGAAACATTCTCTCGGCATCTACCCTGTCAAATCGCCCTCAGAATCTTATATGGTTCAATGAGATCACCTCTCATTCTTCTAAACTCCAGAGAATATAGGCCATTCTACCCAATCTCTCATCCCAGGAGGAAATTAATGCAATAGTAAAGAGGGACATTTGCTTGGATGATGTGGAATCGGTATGGGTGGAGCTGCGGAATACCAAAGGGCAGAAAACACTAGTGGGAGTTGTGTACAGAACACCAAACAGTAGTAGTGAGGTTGGGAACAGCATCAAACAAGAATTAAGGGATGTGTGCAATAAAGATACCATGGGCGACTTTAATCTACATATTGATTGGGCTAACCAAACTGGTAGCAATGCGGTGGAGGAGGATTTCCTGGCCTGTATTAGGGATGGTTTTCTACACCAATATGTCGAGGAACCAACTAGAGAACTGGCCATCCTAGACGAGGTGATGTGTAATGAGAAGGGACTAATTAGCAATCTTGTTGTGCGAGGTCCCTTGGAGAAGAGTGATCATAATATGGTAGAATTCTTTATTAAGATGGAGAGTGACACAGTTAATTCAGAAACGAGGGTCCTGAACTTAAGGAAAGGTAACTTCGACGGTATGAGGCGTGAATTGGCTAGAACAGACTGGCAAATGATACTTAAAGGGTTGGCGGTGGATAGGCAATGGCAAACATTTAAAGATCCAATGGATGAATTCAACAATTGTACATCCCTGTCTGGAGTAAAAATAAAATGGGGAAGGTGGCTCAACCGTGGCTAACAAGGGAAATTAAGGATAGTGTTAAATCCAAGGAAGAGGCATATAAATTGGCCAGAAAAAGCAGCAAACCTGAGGACTGGGAGAAATTTAGAATTCAGCAAAGGAGGATTAAGGGTTTGATTAAGAGGGGGAAAATAGAGTACGAGAGGAAGCTTGCCAGGAACATAAAAACTGACTGCAAAAGCTTCTATAGATATGTGAAGAGAAAAAGATTAGTGAAGACAAACGTAGGTCCCTTGCAGTCAGATTCAGGTGAATTTATAATGGGGAACAAAGAAGTGACCGACCAATTGAACAAATACTTTGGTTGTGTCTTCACGAAGGAAGACACAAATAACCTTCAGGCGGTATTAGGGGACCAAGGGTCTAGTGAGAAGGAGGAACTAAGGATACCCTTATTAAGCGGGAAATTGTGTTCGGGAAATGGATGGGATTGAAGGCTGATAAATCCCCGCGGCATGATACTCTGCATCCCAGAGTACTTAAGGAAGTGGCCCTTGAAATAGTGGATGCATTGGTGATCATTTTCCAACAATCTATCGACTCTGGATCAATTCCTATGGACTGGAGGGTAGCTAATGTAACACCACTTTTTAAAAAAGGAGGGAGAGAGAAAACGGGTAATTATAGACCGGTTAGCCTGACATCAGTAGTGGGGAAAATGTTGGAATCAATCATTAAGGATGAAATAGCGGCGCATTTAGAAAGCAGTGACAGGATCGGTCCAAGTCAGCATGGATTTGTGAAAGGGAAATCATGCTTTGAGGATATAACTAGCAGAGTGGACAAGGGAGAACCAGTGGATGTGGTGTATTTGGACTTTCAAAAGGCTTCTGACAAGGTCCCACACAAGAGATTGGTGTGCAAAATCAAAGCACGTGGTATTAGGGGTAATATACTGACGTGGATAGAGAACTGGTTGGCAGATAGGAGACAGAGAGTCGGGATAAACGGGTCCTTTTCAGAATGGCAGGCAGTGACTAGTGGAGTGCCGCAGGGCTCAGTGCTGGGACCCCAGCTCTTTACAATATACATTAATGATTTGTATGAAGGAATTGAGTGTAGTATCTCCAAGTTTGCAGATGACACTAAACTGGGTGGGGTGTGAGCTGTGGGGAGGATGCTAAGAGGCTGCAGGGTGACTTGGACAGGTTAGGTGAATGGGTAAATACATGGCAGATGCAGTATAATATGGATAAATGTGAGGTTATTCACTTTGGGGGCAAAAACACGAAGGCAGAATATTATCTGAATGGTGGCAGATTAGGAAAAGGGGAGGTGCAACGAGACCTGGGTGTCATGGTTCATCAGTCACTGAAAGTTGGCATTGCAGGTACAGCAGGCGGTGAAGAAGGCTAATGGTATGTTGGATAGCTAGGGGATTTGAGTATAGGAGCAAGGAGGTTTTACTGCAGTTGTACAGGGCCTTGGTGAGGCCTCACCTGGAATAGTTTTGGTCTCCTAATCTGAGGAAGGACGTTCTTGCTATTGAGGGAGTGCAGCGAAGGTTCACCAGACTGATTCCCGGGATGGCTGGACTGACATATGAGGAGAGACTGGATCAACTGGGCCTTTATACACTGGAGTTTAGAAGAATGAGAGGGGATCTCATAGACAACGTACAAGATTCTGACGGGACTGGACAAGTTAGATGCGGGAAGAATGTTCCCGATGTTAGGGAAGTCCAGAACCAGGGGACACAGTCTTAGGATAAGGGGTAGGCCATTTAGGACTGAGATGAGGAGAAACTTCTTCACTCAGAGTTGTTAACCTGTGGAATTCCCTGCCGCAGAGAGTTGTTGATGCCAGTTCACTGGATATATTCAAGAGGGAGTTAGATATGGCCCTTACAGTTAAAGGGATCAAGGGGTATGGAGAGAAAGCGGGAAAGGGGCACTGAGGGAATGATCAGCCATGATCTTATTGAATGGTGGTATAGGCTCGAAGGGCCGAATGGCCGACTCCTGCACCTATTTTCTATGTTTCTATGTTTCTAATCTAGTGAACCTTCGTTGCACTCTATCTATGGCAAGTACAGTATATCCTTCCTTCGGGAGGGAGACCAAAACTTTATAATTGCAGTAAGACTTCCTTACTCTTGTACTCCAACCTCCTTGCAATAAAGACTAGCATATTATTTGCTTGCTGTACCTGCATGTTAACTTTCTATGTCTCCGGTAAAAGGACACCCAAATCCCTCCGAACACCAACATTTAATAGTTTCTCATCATTTAAAAACTATTCTATTTTTCTATTCTTCCTCCCAAAGTGAATAACCTCGCATTAATATGGTTAATATTAGTGTCCGGGCCATTTTGGCTGGGGGCGGGGAGAAGGGTTACTAGCGTCAGTGATACTTCTTGGTGTCTGTCGTAAACTTGCCTTTCACAACCTTGATCAGTGGGAGTGGGAGGGCGTGGACATCATGATGTTTGATCAGTGATCTACCACATGTAGTGAAAAACTTCTATCTGCTGATCTGGTACCTGCTATAATGAAGGCGGAGAATTATCAGCTCAGGCCCTGATCTGATTGTCGGAAATTTTAAAATGCCACTATGGTTTCTGTTGAAATGTCAAATTTCCTGTCCTCGCAGGTTTGTTTCTCCCTGTTCAGGTTGCAATGAACTCTGTGTGCTCCCTCGTATTTGCGTTAAAATGAAACTTAAAAAAAAAACATTTTTAAAAACTTCCTCTTGGCTAAACATCGTCAAAACTGAAGCTAAACCAAACAATCTTATGCCCTGCTCTGTCCTGAGCTCAACTTCATCGCCTCATTTCTGATCTCTCTCCTAAGCCCTTCTCCCTCCACTATATAATACTGCCCCATCCTTGCCCCCACCCCCATCATAGAATGGTACAGTCCTGAAGGAGGCCATTTCGCCATCATGTCTGTGCTGAGATATCCAACTCACCCCATTACCTTCCCTCGTAACCCTGCAAATGAACATCATCATCATCATCATCATAGGCAGTCCCTCGGAATCGAGGAAGACTTGCTTCCACTCCCTAAGTGAGTTCTTTGATGGCAGAACAGTCCAATACGAGAGTCACAGACCTGTTACAGGTGGAACAGACATTCGTCGAGGAAAGGGATTGGTGGGGCTGGTTTGCCGCGCGCTCCTTCCGCTGCCTGCGCTTGGCCTTTTCACTCGAAGAGCTCAACGTCCTCCCGGATGCACTTTCTCCACGTTAGGCGGTCTTCGGCCAGGGTCTCCCAGGTGTCAGTGGTGATGTCGCACTTTACCAGGGAGGATTTGAGGGTGTCCTTATAATGTTTCCGCTGTCCTCCTTTGGCTCGTTTACCATGAAGGAGCTCCGCATAAAGCATTTGCTTATGGAGTATCGTATCTGGCATGTGTACTATGTGGCCTGCCCAGTGAAGCTGATCGAGTGTGGTCAGTGCTTCAATACTGGGGATGTTGGCCTGGTCGAGGACACTGATGTTGGTGCGCCTGTCCTCCCAGGGGATTTGCAGGATCTTGTGGAGACATCGTTGGTGATATATCTCCAGTGACTTGAGGTGCCTTCTATACATCGTCCATGCCTCAGATCCATACAGAAGGGCGGGTATTACTACAGTCCTGTAGACCATGAGCTTGGTGATAGATTTGAGGGCCTGGTCTTCAAACACTCTTTTCCTCAGACAGCCGAAGGCTGCACTGGAGGCGATGTTGAATCTTCGCATCAATGTCTGCCTTTGTTGATAAGAGGCTCCCGAGATATGGGAAATGGTCCACGTTGTCCAGGGCCGCGCCGTGAATCTTGATGATTGGAGGGCAGTGCTATGCGGCGTTGACAGGCTGGTGGAGGACCTTTGTCTTACAGATGTTATGAATAAGGCCCATGTTTTCATATGCCTCAGTGAATAATTGACTATATCCTAGAGTTCAGCCTCTGAATGTGCGCAGACGCAGGTATCATCCGCATACTGCAGCTCAACGGCAGAGGTTGGGGTGATCTTGGACCTGGCCTGGAGGCGGCGTATGTTAAACAGCTTCCCACTGGTTCTGTAGTTTAGTTCCACTCCAGCGGGGAGCTTGTTGATTGTGAGGTGGAGGTGGAGCATGGCGACTGCAAATGAAAGTTAGAATTGAATCTGCTTCCAGCACCCTTTCAGGCATTACATCCAAGTCACAACAACTCACTGTGTAAAATAAATTCTCCTCATCGCATCTCTGGTTGCTTTGATAATTACCGAAAAATGTGTCCTCTGGTTACCGGCCACTGGAAACAGTTTCACCTTATTTACACTATCAAAACCGCTCCTGATTTTGAACACCTCAATCAAATCTCCATTTAACCTTCTCTGCTCTAAGGAGAACAATCCTAGCTTGTTCAGTCTCTCCACATAACTGAAGTCCCCCATCCCTGGTACCATGCCACAAATCTCCATGCACCTTCTCTAAGGCCTTGACATCCTGCCGAAAGTGCCCAGAATGGGACACAATGCTCCAGCTGAGGCCTAACCAGTGATTTATAAAAGTTTGGCATAACTTTCTTGCTTTTATACTCTATGCCTCTGTGCATAGAGCCAAGGATCCCATGTGCTTTTTTTTAACAATCTTCTCAAACAGATAGTAAGAGTTTCTATAGATATATAAAAAGAAAAAAAGTGGCTAAAGTAAATATCGGTTAGACGACGAGACCAGGGAATTAGTAATAGGGAACGTGGAGATGGCAGAAACTCTAAACAAGTATTTTGTATCAGTTTTTATGATAGAGGACAGTAACAATATTCCAACAGTGGATAGTCAAGGGGCTATAGGGGGGGAGGAACTTCACACAATCACAATCACTAAGGAGGCGGTACTCCCCCAGTAAGATAATGGGATTAAAGGCAGATAAATCCCCTGGACCTGATGGCTTGCATCCTAGGGTCTTAAGAGAAGTAGAGGCAGGGATTGTGGCTGCATTGGTTGTAATTTACCAAAATTCCCTGTATTCTGGGGAGGTCCCAGCAGATTGGAAAACTGCAAATGTAACGCCCCTATTTAAAAAAGGAGGCAGACAAAAAGCAGGAAACTATAGATCAGTTCACCTAACATGTGTGGTTGGGAAAATGTTGGCGTCCATTATTAAAGAAGTAGTAGCAGGACATTTGGAAAAGCAAAATTTGGTCAGGCAAAGTCAACATGGATTTATGAAGGGGAAGTCATGTTTGACAAATTTGCTGGAAAACTTTGAGGATGTAACGAACAAGGTGGATGAAGGGGAACCAGTGGATATGGTGTATTTGGACTTCCAGAAGGCATTTGACAAGGTGCCACACAAAAGGTTACTGCACAAGATAAAAGTTCACGGGGTTGGGGGTAATATATTAGCATGGATAGAAGATAGGCTGACACAACAGAAAACAGAGAGTTGGGATAAATGATTCATTCTCTGGTTGGCAATCAGCAGCGAGTGGGGTGCCGCAGGGATCAGTGCTGGGACCCCAACTATTTACAATCTATATTAACGACTTGGAAGCGAGGACTGAGTGTAACCTAGCCAAGTTTGCTGACGATATAAAGATGGGAGGAAGGGCAATGTATGAGGAGGACAGGCTAAGTGAGTGGGCAAGGATTTGGCAGATGGAGTATAATGGAAAGTGTGAGGTCATGCATTTTGGCAGAAAAAATCAAAGCAAGTTATTATTTAAATGGAGAAAGATTGCAAAGTGCTGCAGTACAGCAGGACCTAGAGGTACTTGTGCATGAAACACAAAAGGATAGTATGCAGGTTCAGCAAGTGATCAGGAAGGCCAATGGAATCTTGGCCTTTATTGCAAAGGGGATGGAGTATAAAAGTAGGAAAGTCTTGTTACAGCTGTACAGTGTATTGGTGAGGCCACACTTACGAAAGGATAAACTTGCTACAAAGGCAGTTCAGAGAAGGTTCACTAGGTTGATCCCGGGAATGAGTGGGTTGACTTATGATGAAAGGTTGGGAAGGTTGGGTCTCTACTCATTGGAATACAGAAGAATGAGAGGGGGTTTATAGAAACGTTTTAAGATTATGAGGGGGCTTGACAAGGTGGATGCAGAGAGAATGTTTCCACTGATGGGGGAGATTAGAACAAGGGGAATGATCTTAGAAAAAGGGGCCGCCCATTTGGAACTGAGATGAAGAGAAATTTCTTCTCTCAGAGGGTTGTGAATCTGTGGAATTCTCTGCTTTAGAGAGCTGTGGAAGCTGGGACATTAAATAAATTTAAGACAGAAATAGACAGTTTCTTAAATAAGGGGATAAGGGGTTCTGGGGAGCAGGCGGGGAAGCGGAGCTGTGTCCATGATCAGATCAGCCATGATCTTATTGAATGGCGGAGCAGGCTTGATGGGCCAAATGGCCTACTCCTGCTCCTATTTCTTATGTTCTTATGTAACTTGTCCTGCCAGCTTCAAAGATTTGTGTATGTACACCCAGGTCTCTTAGTTCCTGCCCACTTTAAAATTGTTTATATTGCCTGTCCTCATTCTTCCTACCAAAATGTATCACTTCGCACTTTTCTGCATCTGCCGTGTATTATGTTCCTCAGCCTCTCTGCTGACACAGAAAGAAAAAAAGAAAAAACTTGTCTTTAGAAAGGGTCTATCATGACCTCAGGATGTCACAAAGCACTTTTACAGCTAATGAAGTTCTTTTGAAGTGTATTCACTGTTGTAATATTGGCACCTCTGCAGCCTATTTGCATACAGAAAGGTCTTACAAACAGCAATGAGATAATGATCAGATAAATCTGGTTTTCGGTGTTGGTTGAGAGATAAATATTGGCCAAGACACCAGGGAGAATTCGTGTTGCTCTTCTTTGAACTAGTGCCAGGGGATCTTTTATGTCCACCTGAGAGGGCGAACGGGGCTTCGGCTTAACGTCGTGTCAAAAAGACGGCAGCTCTGACAATGCAGCACTCTCTCAGTACTGCACTGGGAGTGTCAACTTGGATTTTGGTGCTCAAGTCCCGAGAGTGGGACTTGTCCCCACAAACTTCTGATTCAGAGGCAAGAGAGCTACCCACTGAGCCATGATTGACACCACTTGCTGCAGCCCTTATCTGCAGCTTTACTCTCCCCGCAAGGCTGGCTTTCTCCATCGCTGACCTTGCCAGCCCACCTTCCTACACAAAAACAGACCAGTCCAAAACGGCATGGCCTGCATTCTCGCCCACATCCCATTCCTCACCAGGCTCCACGTGAGGCTGTCCGCGTCCTTGCCTCCGAATCGTTCCTTGGTCTCCTCCCGCCCCACCTCCGCGATCTCCGAGAGCCACACCCTCCACTCGATCAGCACTGGCTCTACTGCCACCTCCGCTCCAGCATCAGCCGCAATGCTCTTGCTCACTGGAGCTGTCAGCCCCTCCAGCTCCGCCTTGACACCCCCCACAAGACCCCCCCCCCTCTCTCTCTCAGTATTGTGGCCTCCTCTTAAACATCTCCCTGGACACGGGAATGCCGGCTGGTGGGACGTACAGCTCACAGCGACTTTAAAGGGCTGGAGCAAAGTCAACTCCAGTAGGCCTTCAGCCACCGGAACTAGATTTTAAGGCTACTTTTTTTGGCATTACACCATTGCTGATTTTTTTGGGATTGGCTGATTAACTGTTCCCTTCTGGTTGGTTTAAACTGGCCTGCTGGACCCCAACATTCAGGGCAGTCCAGCTGGTACAGGCTGCCCACACTGCCCCCTGGAACATTGCCAGCCACTTGCCTCACCTCAGCACAACACATTGCAGAACTGTGCCACCAGCTGCTGCTTCAAGATCCTTCTCCATACCTTGTGTGAGGGGCACAAAAACTATGTTTATATGAAGACCATGTCGGAAGAAACAGGAAAGTCAACACACCCCCGCCCCCCAACCAACAACCTGTCCCGGCCACTCAAAATAAACAGGGCAAAATCAGTGTGTGCCAACAGAGTGCCTGCAGCAGAATTTCAATAAATATTGACACACTCCCAGAGAAACCGAGTAAATACTGACACACTCCCGGGGGCTCCCTGTAAATATTGACACACTCCCAGAGAAACCGAGTAAATACTGACACACTCCCGGGGGCTCCCTGTAAATACTGACACACTCCCAGAGAAACCGAGTAAATACTGACACACTTCCAGGGGCTCCCTGTAAATACTGACACTCCCAGAGACACCCTGTAAATACTGATACACTCCCAGAGACCACCTGTAAATACTGACACACTCCCAGAGACCCCCTGTAAATACTGACACACTCCCAGAGACCCCCTGTAAATACTGACACACTCCCAGAGATCCCCTGTAAATACTGATAAACTCCCAGAGACCACCTGTAAATACTGACACACTCCCAGAGACCCCCTGTAAATACTGACACACTCCCAGAGACCCCCTGTAAACACTGACACACTCCCAGAGACCCCCTGTAAATACTGACACACTCCCGATGATCCCCTGTAAATACTGACACACTCCCGGGGGCCCCCTGTAAATACTGGCACTCCCAGAGACCCCTGTAAATACTGACAGACTCCCGGGGACTCCCTGTAAATATTGACACACTCCCGGAGACCCCCTGTAAACACTGACACACGCCCAGAGATCCCCTGTAAATACTGAAACACTCCCAGAGACCCCTGTAAATACTGACAGACTCCCGGGGACTCCCTGTAAATACTGACAGACTCCCGGGGACTCCCTGTAAATATTGACACACTCCCAGAGACCCCCTGTAAACACTGACACACTCCCAGAGATCCCCTGTAAACACTGACACACTCCCAGAGACCCCCTGTAAATACTGGCACACTCCCGGAAACCCTCTGTAAATACTGACACACTCCCGGGGGCCCCCTGTAAATACTGACACACTCCCAGAGATCCCTTGTAAATAATGACACACTCCCAGAGACCCTCTGTAAATAATGACATACTCCCAGAGAAACCCAGTAAATACTGACACACTCCCGGGGGCCGCCTGTAAATACTGACACACTCCCAGAGTTCCCCTGTAAATACTGACACACTCCCGAGGACCCCCTGTAAATACTGACACACTCCAGAGACCCACTGTAAATAATGACATACTCCCAGAGAAACCCAGTAAATACTGACACACACCGGGGGGCCGCCTGTAAATACTGACACACTCCCAGAGATCCCCTGTAAATACTGACACACTCCCGAGGAAACCCTGTAAATACTGACACACTCCTGAGACCCCCTGTAAACACTGACACACTCCCAGAGACACCCTGTAAATACTGACACACTCCCGGGGGCCCCCAGTAAATACTGACACACTCCCAGAGACCCCCTGTAAATACTGGCACACTCCCGGAAACCCCCTGTAAATACTGACACACTCCCGAGGAAACCCTGTAAATACTGACACACTCCCAGAGACCCTCTGGAAATAATGACATACTCCCAGAGAAACCCAATAAATACTGACACACTCCCGGGGGCCGCCTGTAAATACTGACACACTCCCAGAGATCCCCTGTAAATACTGACACACTCCCGAGGACACCCTGTAAATACTGACACACTCCAGAGATCCTCTGTAAATAATGACATACTCCCAGAGAAACTCAGTAAATACTGACACACTCCCGGGGGCCGCCTGTAAATACTGACACACTCCCAGAGATCCCCTGTAAATACTGACACACTCCCGAGGACCCCCTGTAAATAGTGATACACTCCAGAGACCCTCTGTAAACACTGACACACTCCCAGAGACACCCTGTAAATACTGACACACTCCCGGGGGCCCCCAGTAAATATTGACACACTCCCAGAGACCCCTGTAAATGCTGACACACTCCCAGAGACCTCCTGTAAATACTGACACACTCCCAGAGACCCCCTGTAAATACTGACACACTCCCGGGGGCCCCCAGTAAACACTGACACACTCCCAGAGACCCCTGTAAATACTGACAGACTCCCGGGGATTCCCTGTAAATACTGACAGACTCCCACAGACCCTCTGTAAATACTGACACACTCCCAGAGACACCCTGTAAATAGTGACACACTCCAGAGATCCTCTGTAAATAATGACATACTCCCAGAGAAACCCAGAAAATACTGACACACTCCCGGGGGCCGCCTGTAAATACTGACACACTCCCAGAGATCCCCTGTAAATACTGACACACTCCCGAGGACCCCCTGTAAATAGTGACACACTCCAGAGACCCTCTGTAAATAATGACATACTCCCAGAGAAACCCAGTAAATACTGACACACTCCCAGAGATCCCCTGTAAATACTGACACACTCCCGAGGACCCCCTGTAAATACTGACACACTCCAGAGACCCCCTGTAAACACTGACACACTCCCAGAGACACCCTGGAGATACTGACACACTCCCGGGGGCCCCCAGTAAATACTGACACACTCCCACAGACCCCTGTAAATGCTGACACATTCCCAGAGACCTCCTGTAAATACTGACACACTCCCAGAGATCCCCTGTAAATACTGACACACTCCCGGGAGTCCCCAGTAAATACTGACACACTCCCAGAGACCATCTGTAAATACTGGCACACTCCCGGAAACCCCCTGTAAATACTGACACACTCCCGGGGGCCCCCTGTAAATACTGACACACTCCCAGAGATCCCTTGTAAATAATGACACACTCCCAGAGACCCTCTGTAAATAATGACATACTCCCAGAGAAACCCAGTAAATACTGACACACTCCCGGGGACCGCCTGTAAATACTGACACACTCCCAGAGATCCCCTGTAAATACTGACACACTCCCGAGGACCCCCTGTAAATACTGACACACTCCAGAGACCCTCTGTAAATAATGACATACTCCCAGAGAAACCCAGTAAATACTGACACACTCCCGGGGGCCGCCTGTAAATACTGACACACTCCCAGAGATCCCCTGTAAATACTGATACACACCCGAGGACCCCCTGTAAATACTGACACACTCCAGAGACCCCCTGTAAACACTGACACACTCCCACAGACACCCTGTAAATACTGACACACTCCCGAGGACCCCCTGTAAATACTGACACACTCCCAGAGATCCCTTGTAAATAATGACACACTCGCAGAGACCGTCTGTAAATAATGACACACTCCTGGAGACCCCCTGTAAATTCTGACACTCCCAGAGACTCCTGTAAATACGGACACGCTCCCAGAGACCCCCTGTAAGTACTGACACTCCCAGAGACCCCCTGTAAATATGGACACACTCCCAGAGACCCTCTGTAAATAATGACACACTCCCAGAGAAACCCTGTAAATACTGACACTCCCAGAGACCCCCTGAAAATACGGACACACTCCCAGAGACCCTCTGTAAATAATGACACACTCCCAGATAAACCGTGTAAATACTGACACACTCCCAGAGAAACCCAGTAAATACTGACACACTCCCAGAGACCCCCTGCAAATAATGACACACTCCCAGAGACCCTCTGTAAATAATGACATACTCCCAGAGAAACCCTGTAAATACTGACACACTCCCGGGGGCCCCCAGTAAATACTGACACACTCCCAGAGACCCCTGTAAATACTGACAGACTCCCAGAGACTCTCTGTAAATACTGACACACTCCCAGAGACACCCTGTAAATAGTGACACACTCCCAGAGACCCTCTGTAAATACTGACACACTCCGAGAGACGCCCTGTAAATAGTGACACACTCCCAGAAACCCCCTGTAAATACTGAAACACTCCCGGAGACCCCCTGTAAATACTGACACACTCCCAGAGACACACTGTAAATACTGACACACGCCTGGGGATCCTCTGTAAATACTGAAACTCCCAGAGACCCCTGTAAATACAGACACACTCCCAGAGACCCTCTGTAAATACTGACACACTCCCGGGCGCCCCCTGTAAATACTGACACACTCCCAGAGACCCCCTGTAAATACTGACACACTCCCGGAGACCCCCTGTAAATACTGACACACTCCCAGAGAACTCCTGTAAATACCGACAAGCATCCGGGAACCCCCTGTAAATACTAACACACTCCCAGAGACCCTCTGTAAATACGGACACACTCCCAGAGACCCTCTGTAAATAATGACACACTCCCAGAGACCCTCTGTAAATACTGACACACTCCCAGAGACCCCCTGTAAATAGTGACACTCCCAGAGACACCCTGTAAATACGGACACACTCCCAGAGACCCTCTGTAAATAATGACACACTCCCAGAGAAACCCTGTAAATACTGACACACTCCCAGAGAAACCCAGTAAATACTGACACACTCCCAGACACCCTCTGTAAATAATGACACACTCCCAGAAACCCTCTGTAAATAATGACACACTCCCAGAGAAACCCAGCAAATACTGACACACTCCCAGATACCCCCTGTAAATAATGACACACTCCCAGATACCCCCTGTAAATACTGACACACTCCCGGGGGCCCCCTGTAAATACGGACACACTCCCAGAGACCCCCTGTAAATACTGACACACACCCAGAGAACCCCTGTAAATACTGACACACTCCCAGAGACGCCCTGTAAATACTGACACACTCCCAGAGACCCCCTGTAAATACTGGCACACTCCCAGAGATCCCTTGTAAATAATGACACACTCCCAGAGACCCTCTGTAAATAATGACACACTCCCGGAGACCCCCTGTAAATTCTGACACTCCCAGCGACTCCTGTAAATACGGAAACACTCCCAGAGACCCCCTGTAAATACTGACACACTCCCAGTGACCCACTGTAAATACTGACACACTCCCGGGGGCCCCCTGTAAATACTGACACACTCCCAGAGACCCCCTGTAAATACTGACACACTCCCAGAGACCCCCTGTAAATACTGACACACTCCCGGGGACCCCCTGTAAATACTAACACACTCCCAGAGACCCCCTGTAAACACTGACTCACTCCCAGAGAGACCCTGTAAATACTGACACACTCCCAGAGACCCCCAGTAAATACTGACACACTCCCAGAGACCCCCTGTAAATACTGACACACTCCCGGGGACCCCCTATAAATACTGACACACTCCCAGAGATCCCTTGTAAATAATGACACACTCGCAGAGACCGTCTGTAAATAATGACACACTCCTGGAGACCCCCTGTAAATTCTGACACTCCCAGAGACTCCTGTAAATACGGACACGCTCCCAGAGACCCCCTGTAAGTACTGACACTCCAGGAGACCCCCTGTAAATAATGACACACTCCCAGAGAAACCCTGTAAATACTGACACTCCCAGAGACCCCCTGAAAATACGGACACACTCCCAGAGACCCTCTGTAAATAATGACACACTCCCAGATAAACCGTGTAAATACTGACACACTCCCAGAGAAACCCAGTAAATACTGACACACTCCCAGAGACCCCCTGCAAATAATGACACACTCCCAGAGACCCCCTGTAAATACTGACACACTCCCAGTGACCCACTGTAAATACTGACACACTCCCGGGGGCCCCCTGCAAATACTGACTCACTCCCAGAGACCCCTGTAAATACTGACACACTCCCAGAGACCCCTGTAAATACTGACACACTCCCAGAGACCCTCTGTAAATAATGACACACTCCGAGAAAAACCGTGTAAAGACTGACACACTCCCAGAGAAACCCAGTAAATACTGACACACTCCCAGAGACCCTCTGTAAATAATGACACAATCCCAGATAAACCGTGTAAATACTGACACACTCCCAGAGAAACCCAGTAAATACTGACACACCCAGGTACCCCCTGTAAATAATGACACACTCCCAGAGACCCCCTGCAAATACTGACACACTCCCAGAGACCCCTGCAAACAATGACAGACTCCCGGGGACTCCCTGTAAATATTGACACACTCCTGACGACCCCCTGTAAATACTGACACAGTCCCGGGGGCCCCCTGTAAATACTGACACTCCCAGAGACCCCTGTAAATACTGACAGACTCCCGGGGACTCCCTGTAAATACTGACAGACTCCCAGAGATCCCTTGTAAATAATGACACACTCCCAGAGACCCTATGTAAATAATGACACACTCCCAGAGACCCCCTGTAAATACTGACACACTCCCGGGGACCCCCTATAAATACTGACACACTCCCAGAGATCCCTTGTAAATAATGACACATTCGCAGAGACCGTCTGTAGATAATGACACACTCCTGGAGACCCCCTGTAAATTCTGACACTCCCAGAGACTCCTGTAAATACGGACACGCTCCCAGAGACCCCCTGTAAGTACGGACACTCCCAGAGACCCCCTGTAAATACGGACACACTCCCAGAAACCCTCTGAAAATAATGACACACTACCAGAGAAACCCTGTAATTACTGACACTCCCAGAGACCCCCTGAAAATACGGACACACTCCCAGAGACCCTCTGTAAATAATGACACACTCCCAGATAAACCGTGTAAATACTGACACACTCCCAGAGACCCCCAGTAAATACTGACACACTCCCAGAGACCCCCTGTAAATACTGACACACTCCCAGTGACCCACTGTAAATACTGACACACTCCTGGGGGCCCCCTGCAAATACTGACTCACTCCCAGAGACCCCTGTAAATACTGACACACTCCCAGAGACCCCTGTAAATACTGACACACTCCCAGAGACCCTCTGTAAATAATGACACACTCCCAGATAAACCGTGTAAATACTGACACACTCCCAGAGAAACCCAGTAAATACTGACACACTCCCAGAGATCCTCTGTAAATAATGACACACTCCCAGGTAAACCGTGTAAATACTGACAAACTCCCAGAGAAACCCAGTAAATACTGACACACCCAGGCACCCCCTGTAAATACTGACACACTCCCAGAGACCCCCTGTAAATACTGACACACTCCCAGAGACGCCTGTAAACAATGACAGACTCCCGGGGACTCCCTGTAAATATTGACACACTCCTGACGACCCCCTGTAAATACTGACACAGTCCCGGGGGCCCCCTGTAAATACTGACACTACCAGAGACCCCTGTAAATACTGACAGACTCCCGGGGACTCCCTGCAAATACTGACAGACTCCCAGAGATCCCTTGTAAATAATGACACACTCCCAGAGACCCTATGTAAATAATGACACACTCCCGGAGACCCCCTGTAAATTCTGACACTCCCAGAGACTCCTGTAAATACGGACACGCTCCCAGAGACCCCCTGTAAGTACTGACACTCCCAGAGACCCCCTGTAAATACGGACACACTCCCAGAGACCCTCTGTAAATAAAGACACACTCCCGGGGGCCCCTTGTAAATACTGACACACTCCCAGAGACCCCCTGTAAATACTGACACACTCCCAGAGACCCCCTGTAAATACTGACACACTCCCGGGGACCCCCTGTAAATACTGACACACTCCCAGAGACCCCCTGTAAATACTGACACACTCCCGGGGACCCCCTGTAAATACTAACACACTCCCAGAGACTCCCTGTAAACACTGACTCACTCCCAGAGAGACCCTGTAAATACTGACACACTCCCAGAGACCCCCTGTAAATACTGACACACTCCCAGAGACACCCTGTAAATACTGACACACTCCCAGAGACCCTCTGTAAATAATGACACACTCCCAGAGAAACCCTGTAAATACTGACACTCCCAGAGACCCCCTGAAAATACGGACACACTCCCAGAGACCCTCTGTAAATAATGACACACTCCCAGATAAACCCTGTAAACACTGACACTCCCAGAGACCCCCTGAAAATACGGACACACTCCCAGAGACCCTCTGTAAATAATGACACACTCCCAGATAAACCGTGTAAATACTGACACACTCCCAGAGAAACCCAGTAAATAATGACACACTCCCAGACACCCCCTGTAAATAATGACACACTCCCAGAGACCCTCTGTAAATAATGACACACTCCCAGAGAAACCCAGTAAATACTGACACACTCCCAGAGACCCCCTGCAAATAATGACACACTCCCAGAGACCCCCTGTAAATACTGACACACTCCCAGTGACCCACTGTAAATACTGACACACTCCCGGGGGCCCCCTGTAAATACTGACACACTCCCAGAGACCCCCTGTAAATACTGACACACTCCCAGAGACCCCCTGTAAATACTGACACACTCCCGGGGACCCCCTGTAAATACTAACACACTCCCAGAGACCCCCTGTAAACACTGACTCACTCCCAGAGAGACCCTGTAAATACTGATACACTCCCAGAGACCCCCAGTAAATACTGACATACTCCCAGAGACCCCCTGTAAATACTGACACACTCCCGGGGACCCCCTATAAATACTGACACACTCCCAGAGATCCCTTGTAAATAATGACACACTCGCAGAGACCGTCTGCAAATAATGACACACTCCTGGAGACCCCCTGTAAATTCTGACACTCCCAGAGACTCCTGTAAATACGGACACGCTCCCAGAGACCCTCTGTAAATAATGACACACTCCCAGAGAAACCCTGTAAATATTGACACTCCCAGAGACCCCCTGAAAATACGGACACACTCCCAGAGACCCTCTGTAAATAATGACACACTCCCAGATAAACCGTGTAAATACTGACACACTCCCAGAGAAACCCAGTAAATACTGACACACTCCCAGAGACCCCCTGCAAATAATGACACACTCCCAGAGACCCCCTGTAAATACTGACACACTCCCAGTGACCCACTGTAAATACTGACACACTCCCGGGGGCCCCCTGCAAATACTGACTCACTCCCAGAGACCCCTGTAAATACTGACACACTCCCAGAGACCCCTGTAAATACTGACACACTCCCAGAGACCCTCTGTAAACAATGACACACTCCCAGATAAACCGTGTAAATACTGACACACTCCCAGAGAAACCCAGTAAATACTGATACACCCAGGTACCCCCTGTAAATAATGACACACTCCCAGAGACCCCCTGCAAATACTGACACACTCCCAGAGACCCCTGTAAACAATGACAGACTCCCGGGGACTCCCTGTAAATAATGACACACTCCTGACGACCCCCTGTAAATACTGACACAGTTCCGGGGGCCCCCTGTAAATACTGACACTCCCAGAGACCCCTGTAAATAATGACAGACTCCCAGAGATCCCTTGTAAATAATGACACACTCCCAGAGACCCTATGTAAATAATGACACACTCCCAGAGACCCCCTGTAAATACTGACACACTCCCGGGGACCCCCTATAAATACTGACACACTCCCAGAGATCCCTTGTAAATAATGACACATTCGCAGAGACCGTCTGTAGATAATGACACACTCCTGGAGACCCCCTGTAAATTCTGACACTCCCAGAGACTCCTGCAAATACGGACACGCTCCCAGAGACCCCCTGTAAGTACGGACACTCCCAGAGACCCCCTGTAAATACGGACACACTCCCAGAAACCCTCTGAAAATAATGACACACTCTCAGAGACCCCTGTAAAGACGGACACACTCCCAGAGACCCTCTGTAAATACTGACACACTCCCAGAGACCCCCCGTAAATACTGACACTCCCAGAGACCCCCTGAAAATACGGACACACTCCCAGAGACCCTCTGTAAATAATGACACACTCCCAGATAAACCGTGTAAATACTGACACACTCCCAGAGAAACCCAGTAAATACTGACACACTCCCAGAGACCCCCTGCAAATAATGACACACTCCCAGAGACCCCCTGTAAATACTGACACACTCCCAGTGACCCACTGTAAATACTGACACACTCCTGGGGGCCCCCTGCAAATACTGACTCACTCCCAGAGACCCCTGTAAATACTGACACACTCCCAGAGACCCCTGTAAATACTGACACACTCCCAGAGAAACCCAGTAAATACTGACACACTCCCAGAGATCCTCTGTAAATAATGACACACTCCCAGGTAAACCGTGTAAATACTGACAAACTCCCAGAGAAACCCAGTAAATACTGACACACCCAGGCACCCCCTGTAAATACTGACACACTCCCAGAGACCCCCTGTAAATACTGACACACTCCCAGAGACGCCTGTAAACAATGACAGACTCCCGGGGACTCCCTGTAAATACTGACACAGTCCCGGGGGCCCCCTGTAAATACTGACACTCCCAGAGACCCCTGTAAATACTGACAGACTCCCGGGGACCCCCTGTAAATACTAACACACTCCCAGAGACTCCCTGTAAACACTGACTCACTCCCAGAGAGACCCTGTAAATACTGACACACTCCCAGAGACCCCCTGTAAATACTGACACACTCCCAGAGACACCCTGTAAATACTGACACACTCCCAGAGACCCTCTGTAAATACTGACACACTCCCAGAGACCCCCTGTAAATACTGACACACTCCCAGAGACCCCCTGTAAATACTGACACACTCCCAGAGACGCCTGTAAACAATGACAGACTCCCGGGGACTCCCTGTAAATACTGACACAGTCCCGGGGGCCCCCTGTAAATACTGACACTCCCAGAGACCCCTGTAAATACTGACAGACTCCCGGGGACCCCCTGTAAATACTAACACACTCCCAGAGACTCCCTGTAAACACTGACTCACTCCCAGAGAGACCCTGTAAATACTGACACACTCCCAGAGACCCCCTGTAAATACTGACACACTCCCAGAGACACCCTGTAAATACTGACACACTCCCAGAGACCCTCTGTAAATACTGACACACTCCCAGAGACCCCCTGTAAATACTGACACACTCCCAGAGACCCCCTGTGAAAACTGACACACTCCCGGGGACCCCCTGTAAATACTAACACACTCCCAGAGACTCCCTGTAAACACTGACTCACTCCCAGAGAGACCCTGTAAATACTGACACACTCCCAGAGACCCCCTGTAAATACTGACACACTCCCAGAGACACCCTGTAAATACTGACACACTCCCAGAGACCCTCTGTAAATAATGACACACTCCCAGAGAAACCCTGTAAATACTGACACTCCCAGAGACCCCCTGAAAATACGGACACACTCCCAGAGACCCTCTGTAAATAATGACACACTCCCAGATAAACCCTGTAAACACTGACACTCCCAGAGACCCCCTGAAAATACGGACACACTCCCAGAGACCCTCTGTAAATAATGACACACTCCCAGATAAACCGTGTAAATACTGACACACTCCCAGAGAAACCCAGTAAATAATGACACACTCCCAGACACCCCCTGTAAATACTGACACACTCCCAGACACCCCCTGTAAATAATGACACACTCCCAGAGACCCCCTGCAAATAATGACACACTCCCAGAGACCCCCTGTAAATACTGACACACTCCCAGTGACCCACTGTAAATACTGACACACTCCCGGGGGCCCCCTGTAAATACTGACTCACTCCCAGAGACCCCTGTAAATACTGACACACTCCCAGAGACCCCTGTAAATACTGACACACTCCCAGAGACCCTCTGTAAATAATGACACACTCCCAGATAAACCGTGTAAATACTGACACACTCCCAGAGAAACCCAGTAAATACTGACACACTCCCAGAGACCCTCTGTAAATAATGACACACTCCCAGATAAACCGTGTAAATACTGACACACTCCCAGAGAAACCCAGTAAATACTGACACACTCCCAGGCACCCCCTGTAAATAATGACACACTCTCAGAGACCCCCTGTAAATACTGACCCACTCCCAGAGACCCCTGTAAACACTGACAGACTCCCGGGAACTCCCTGTAAATATTGACACACTCCTGAGCAGCCCCTGTAAATACTGACACAGTCCCGGGGGCCCCCTGTAAATACTGACACTCCCAGAGACCCCTATAAATACTGACAGACTCCCGGGGACTCCCTGTAAATAGTGACACACTCCCAGAGACCCCCTGTAAACACTGACACACTCCCAGAGATCCCTTGTAAATACGGACACACTCCCAGAGACCCTCTGTAAATACTGACACACTCCCAGAGACCCCCCGTAAATACTGACACACTCCCAGAGACCCCCCGTAAATACTGACACTCCCAGAGACCCCCTGTAAATACGGACACACTCCCAGAGACCCTCTGTAAATAATGACACACTCACAGAGAAACCCTGTAAATACTGACACTCCCAGAGACCCCCTGTAAATACGGACACACTCCAGAGACCCTCTGTAAATAATGACACACTTCCCAGATAAACCGTGTAAATACTGACACACTCCCAGAGAAACCCAGTAAATACTGACACACTCCCAGACACCCCCTGTAAATAATGACACACTCCCAGAGACCCTCTGTAAATAATGACACACTCCCAGAGAAACCCAGTAAATACTGACACACTCCCAGAGAATCCCTGCAAATAATGACACATTCCCAGAGACCCCCTGTAAATACTGACACACTTCCAGTGACCCACTGTAAATACTGACACACTCCCGGGCGCCCTCTGCAAATACTGACTCACTCCCAGAGACCCCTGTAAATACTGACACACTCCCAGAGACCCCTGTAAATACTGACACACTCCCAGAGACCCTCTGTAAATAATGACACACTCCCAGATAAACCGTGTAAATACTGACACACTCCCAGAGAAACCCAGTAAATACTGACACACTCCCAGAGACCCCCTGTAAATACTGACACACTCCCAGAGACCCCTGTAAATACTGACAGACTCCCAGGGACCCTCTGTAAATATTGACACACTCCTGAGGACCCCCTGTAAATACTGACACAGTCCCGGGGGCCCCCTGTAAATACTGACACTCCCAGAGACCCCTGTAAATACTGACAGACTTCCGGGGACTCCCTGTCAATACTGACAGACTCTCAGAGACCCTCTGTAGATACTGACACACTCACAGAGACACCCTGTAAATAGTGACACACTCCCAGAGACCCTCTGTAAATACTGACACACTCCCATAGACCCCCTGTAAATACTGACACACTCCCAGAGATCCCTTGTAAATAATGACACACTCCCAGAGACCCTCTGTAAATACTGACACACTCCCAGAGACCCCCTGTAAATACTGACACTCCCAGAGACCCCCTGTAAATATTGACACACTCCCAGAGACACTCTGCAAATAATGACACACTCCCAGATAAACCCTGTAAATACTGACACACTCCCAGAGAAACCCAGTAAATACTGACACACTCCCAGACACCCCCTGTAAATAATGACACACTCGCAGAGACCCTCTGTAAATAATGACACACTCCCAGAGAAACCCAGTAAATACTGACACACTCCCAGAGACCCCCTGTAAATAATGACACACTCCCAGAGACCCCCTGTAAATACTGACACACTCCCAGTGACCCACTGTAAATACTGACACACTCCCGGGGGCCCCCTGTAAATACTGACACACTCCCAGAGACCCCTGTAAATACTGACACACTCCCAGAGACCCCTGTAAATACTGACACACTCCCAGAGACCCTCTATAAATAATGACACACTCCCAGATAAACCGTGTAAATACTGACACACTCCCAGAGAAACCCAGTAAATACTGACACACTCCCAGAGATCATCTGTAAATAATGACACACTTCCAGATAAAACGTGTAAATACTGACACACTCCCAGAGAAACCCAGTAAATACTGACACACTCCCAGACACCCCCTGTAAATAATGACACACTCCCAGAGACACCCTGTAAATACTGACACACTCCCGAGGACCCCCTGTAAATACTGACACACTCCCGGGGACCCCCTGTAAATACTGATACACTCCCAGAGATCCCTTGTAAATAATGACACACTCCCAGAGACCCTCTGTAAATAATGACATACTCCCAGAGAAACCCAGTAAATACTGACACACTCCCGGGGGCCGCCTGTAAACACTGACACACTCCCAGAGATCCCCTGTAAATACTGACACACTCCCGAGGACCCCCTGTAAATACTGACACACTCCAGAGACCCTCTGTAAATAATGACATACTCCCAGATAAACCCAGTAAATACTGACACACTCCCGGGGGCCGCCTGTAAATACTGACACACTCCCAGAGATCCCCTGTAAATACTGATACACACCCGAGGACCCCCTGTAAATACTGACACACTCCAGAGAACCCCTGTAAACACTGACACACTCCCAGAGACACCCTGTAAATACTGACACACTCCCGGGGGTCCCCAGTAAATACTGACACACTCCCAGAGACCTCCTGTAAATACTGACACACTCCCAGAGACCCCCTGTAAATACTGACACACTCCCGGGGGCCCCCAGTAAACACTGACACACTCCCAGAGACCCCTGTAAATACTGACAGACTCCCGGGGATTCCCTGTAAATACTGACAGACTCCCAGAGACTCTCTGTAAATACTGACACACTCCCAGAGACACCCTGTAAATAGTGACACACTCCCAGAGACCCTCTTTAAATACTGACACACTCCCAGAAACCCCCTGTAAACACTGGCACACTCCGAGAGACGCCCTGTAAATAGTGACACACTCCCAGAGACCCCCTGTAAATACTGACACACTCCCGGAGACCCCCTGTAAATACTGACACACTCCCAGAGACCCCCTGTAAATATTTACACACTCCCGGAGACCCCCTGTAAATACTGACACACTCCCAGAGAACCCCTGTAAATACTGACAAGCATCCGGGAACCCCCTGTAAATACTAACGCACTCCCAGAAACCCTCTGTAAAGACTGACCCACTCCCAGAGTCCCCCTGTAAATACTGACACACTCCCAGAGACCCTCTGTAAATACTGACACACTCCCGGGGACCTCCTGTAAATATTAACACTCCCGCAGACCCCCTGTAAATATTCACACTCCCAGAGACCCCCTGTAAATATTAACACTCCCAGTGACCCCCTGTAAATTCTGACACTCCAAGAGACTCCTATAAATACGGACACACTCCCAGAGACCCTCTGTAAATAATGACACACTCCCAGAGACCCCTGTAAATACGGACACACTCCCAGAGACCCTCTGTAAATACTGACACACTCCCAGAGACCCCCTGTAAATAGTGACACTCCCAGAGAAACCCTGTAAATACGGACACACTCCCAGAGAAACCCTGTAAATACTGACACACTCCCAGAGAAACCCAGTAAATACTGACACACTCCCAGAGACCCTCTGTAAATACTGACACACTCCCAGAGACCCCCTGTAAATAGTGACACTCCCAGAGAAACCCTGTAAATACGGACACACTTCCAGAGACCCCCTGTAAATACTGACACACTCCAGAGAACCCCTGTAAACACTGACACACTCCCAGAGACACCCTGTAAAAACGACACTCTCCCGGGGGCCCCCAGTAAATACTGACACACTCCCAGAGACCCCTGTAAATGCTGACACACTCCCAGAGACCTCCTGTAAATACTGACACACTCCCAGAGACCCCTGTAAATACTGACACACTTCCGGGGGCCCCCAGTAAATACTGACACACTCCCAGAGACCCCTGTAAATACTGACAGACTCCCGGGGATTCCCTGTAAATACTGACAGACTCCCAGAGACTCTCTGTAAATACTGACACACTCCCAGAGACACCCTGTAAATAGTTACACACTCCCAGAGACCCTCTTTAAAGACTGACACACTCCCAGAAACCCCCTGTAAACACTGGCACACTCCGAGAGTCGCCCTGTAAATAGTGACACACTCCCAGAGACCCCCTGTAAATACTGACACACTCCCGGAGACCCCCTGTAAATACTGACACACTCCCAGAGACACACTGTAAATACTGACACACGCCTGGGGATCCTCTGTAAATACTGAAACTCCCAGAGACCCCTGTAAATACAGACACACTCCCAGAGACCCCTTGTAAATAATGACACACTCCCAGAGACCCTCTGAAAATAATGACACACTCCCAGAGAAACCCAGTAACTACTGACACACTCCCGGGGGCCCACTGTAAATAATGACACACTCCCAGAGACCCTCTGTAAATACTGACACACTCCCGGGGGCCCCCTGTAAATACTGACACACTCCCAGACACCCCCTGTAAATACTGACACACTCCCGGAGACCCCCTGTAAATACTGACACACTCCCAGAGAACCCCTGTAAATACTGACAAGCATCCGGGAACCCCCTGTAAATACTAACACACTCCCAGAGACCCTCTGTAAAGACTGACACACTCCCAGACTCCCCCTGTAAATACTGACACACTCCCAGAGACCCTCTGTAAATACTGACACACTCCCGGGGACCTCCTGTAAATATTAACACTCCCGCAGACCCCCTGTAAATACTACACACTCCCAGAGAAACCCTGTAAATACGGACACACTCCCAGAGACCCTCTGTAAATAATGACACACTCCCAGAGACCCCTGTAAATACGGACACACTCCCAGAGACCCTCTGTAAATACTGACACACTCCCAGAGACCCCCTGTAAATAGTGACACTCCCAGAGAAACCCTGTAAATACGGACACACTCCCAGAGACCCTCTGTAAATAATGACACACTCCCAGAGACCCCTGTAAATACGGACACACTCTCAGAGACCCTCTGTAAATACTGACACACTCCCAGAGACCCCCTGTAAATACTGACAATCCCAGAGACCCCCTGAAAATACGGACACACTCCCAGTGCCCACTGAAAAATACTGACACACTCCCGGGGGCCCCCTGTAAATACTGACACATTCCCAGAGACCCCCTGTAAATACTGACACACTCCCAGAGACCCCCTGTAAATACTGACACACTCCCGGAGACCCCCTGTAAATACTGACACACTCCCAGAGAACCCCTGTAAATACTGACAAGCATCCGGGAACCCCCTGTAAATACTAACACACTCCCAGAAACCCTCTGTAAAGACTGACCCACTCCCAGAGTCCCCCTGTAAATACTGACACACTCCCAGAGACCCTCTGTAAATACTGACACACTCCCGGGGACCTCCTGTAAATATTAACACTCCCGCAGACCCCCTGTAAATATTCACACTCCCAGAGACCCCCTGTAAATATTAACACTCCCAGTGACCCCCTGTAAATTCTGACACTCCAAGAGACTCCTATAAATACGGACACACTCCCAGAGACCCTCTGTAAATAATGACACACTCCCAGAGACCCCTGTAAATACGGACACACTCCCAGAGACCCTCTGTAAATACTGACACACTCCCAGAGACCCCCTGTAAATAGTGACAGTCCCAGAGAAACCCTGTAAATACGGACACACTCCCAGAGACCCTCTGTAAATAATGACACACTCCCAGAGAAACCCTGTAAATACTGACACACTCCCAGAGAAACCCAGTAAATACTGACACACTCCCAGAGACCCTCTGTAAATACTGACACACTCCCAGAGACCCCCTGTAAATAGTGACACTCCCAGAGAAACCCTGTAAATACGGACACACTTCCAGAGACCCCCTGTAAATACTGACACACTCCAGAGAACCCCTGTAAACACTGACACACTCCCAGAGACACCCTGTAAAAACGACACACTCCCGGGGGCCCCCAGTAAATACTGACACACTCCCAGAGACCCCTGTAAATGCTGACACACTCCCAGAGACCTCCTGTAAATACTGACACACTCCCAGAGACCCCTGTAAATACTGACACACTTCCGGGGGCCCCCAGTAAATACTGACACACTCCCAGAGACCCCTGTAAATACTGACAGACTCCCGGGGATTCCCTGTAAATACTGACAGACTCCCAGAGACTCTCTGTAAATACTGACACACTCCCAGAGACACCCTGTAAATAGTTACACACTCCCAGAGACCCTCTTTAAAGACTGACACACTCCCAGAAACCCCCTGTAAACACTGGCACACTCCGAGAGTCGCCCTGTAAATAGTGACACACTCCCAGAGACCCCCTGTAAATACTGACACACTCCCGGAGACCCCCTGTAAATACTGACACACTCCCAGAGACACACTGTAAATACTGACACACGCCTGGGGATCCTCTGTAAATACTGAAACTCCCAGAGACCCCTGTAAATACAGACACACTCCCAGAGACCCCTTGTAAATAATGACACACTCCCAGAGACCCTCTGAAAATAATGGCACACTCCCAGAGAAACCCAGTAACTACTGACACACTCCCGGGGGCCCACTGTAAATAATGACACACTCCCAGAGACCCTCTGTAAATACTGACACACTCCCGGGGGCCCCCTGTAAATACTGACACACTCCCAGACACCCCCTGTAAATACTGACACACTCCCGGAGACCCCCTGTAAATACTGACACACTCCCAGAGAACCCCTGTAAATACTGACAAGCATCCGGGAACCCCCTGTAAATACTAACACACTCCCAGAGACCCTCTGTAAAGACTGACACACTCCCAGACTCCCCCTGTAAATACTGACACACTCCCAGAGACCCTCTGTAAATACTGACACACTCCCGGGGACCTCCTGTAAATATTAACACTCCCGCAGACCCCCTGTAAATACTACACACTCCCAGAGAAACCCTGTAAATACGGACACACTCCCAGAGACCCTCTGTAAATAATGACACACTCCCAGAGACCCCTGTAAATACGGACACACTCCCAGAGACCCTCTGTAAATACTGACACACTCCCAGAGACCCCCTGTAAATAGTGACACTCCCAGAGAAACCCTGTAAATACGGACACACTCCCAGAGACCCTCTGTAAATAATGACACACTCCCTGAGACCCCTGTAAATACGGACACACTCTCAGAGACCCTCTGTAAATACTGACACACTCCCAGAGACCCCCTGTAAATACTGACAATCCCAGAGACCCCCTGAAAATACGGACACACTCCCAGTGCCCACTGAAAAATACTGACACACTCCCGGGGGCCCCCTGTAAATACTGACACATTCCCAGAGACCCCCTGTAAATACTGACACACTCCCTGAGACCCCCTGTAAATACTGACACACTCCCAGGGACCCCTGTAAATACTGACACACTCCCAGAGACCCCCGGTAAATACTGACACACTCCCAGAGACCCCCTGTAAATACTTACACACTCCCGGAGACCCCCTGTAAATACTGACACACTCCCAGAGAACCCCTGTAAATACTGACAAGCATCCGGGAACCCCCTGTAAATACTAACACACTCCCAGAAACCCTCTGTAAAGACTGACCCACTCCCAGAGTCCCCCTGTAAATACTGACACACTCCCAGAGACCCTCTGTAAATACTGACACACTCCCGGGGACCGCCTGTAAATATTAACACTCCCGCAGACCCCCTGTAAATATTCACACTCCCAGAGACCCCCTGTAAATATTAACACTCCCAGTGACCCCCTGTAAATTCTGACACTCCAAGAGACTCCTATAAATACGGACACACTCCCAGAGACCCTCTGTAAATAATGACACACTGCCAGAGACCCCTGTAAATACGGACACACTCCCAGAGACCCTCTGTAAATACTGACACACTCCCAGAGACCCCCTGTAAATAGTGACACTCCCAGAGAAACCCTGTAAATACGGACACACTCCCAGAGACCCTCTGTAAATAATGACACACTCCCAGAGAAACCCTGTAAATACTGACACACTCCCAGAGAAACCCAGTAAATACTGACACACTCCCAGAGACCCCCTGTAAATACTGACACACTCCCAGAGACCCCCTGTAAATAGTGACACTCCCAGAGAAACCCTGTAAATACGGACACACTTCCAGAGACCCCCTGTAAATACTGACACACTCCCAGAGACCCCCTGTAAATACTGACACACTCCCGGGGACCTCCTGTAAATATTAACACTCCCGCAGACCCCCTGTAAATATTCACACTCCCAGAGACCCCCTGTAAATATTAACACTCCCAGTGACCCCCTGTAAATTCTGACACTCCAAGAGACTCCTATAAATACGGACACACTCCCAGAGACCCTCTGTAAATAATGACACACTGCCAGAGACCCCTGTAAATACGGACACACTCCCAGAGACCCTCTGTAAATACTGACACACTCCCAGAGACCCCCTGTAAATAGTGACACTCCCAGAGAAACCCTGTAAATACGGACACACTCCCAGAGACCCTCTGTAAATAATGACACACTCCCAGAGAAACCCTGTAAATACTGACACACTCCCAGAGAAACCCAGTAAATACTGACACACTCCCAGAGACCCTCTGTAAATACTGACACACTCCCAGAGACCCCCTGTAAATAGTGACACTCCCAGAGAAACCCTGTAAATACGGACACACTTCCAGAGACCCCCTGTAAATACTGACACACTCCAGAGAACCCCTGTAAACACTGACACACTCCCAGAGACACCCTGTAAAAACGACACACTCCCGGGGGCCCCCAGTAAATACTGACACACTCCCAGAGACCCCTGTAAATGCTGACACACTCCCAGAGACCTCCTGTAAATACTGACACACTCCCAGAGACCCCTGTAAATACTGACACACTTCCGGGGGCCCCCAGTAAATACTGACACACTCCCAGAGACCCCTGTAAATACTGACAGACTCCCGGGGATTCCCTGTAAATACTGACAGACTCCCAGAGACTCTCTGTAAATACTGACACACTCCCAGAGACACCCTGTAAATAGTTACACACTCCCAGAGACCCTCTTTAAAGACTGACACACTCCCAGAAACCCCCTGTAAACACTGGCACACTCCGAGAGTCGCCCTGTAAATAGTGACACACTCCCAGAGACCCCCTGTAAATACTGACACACTCCCGGAGACCCCCTGTAAATACTGACACACTCCCAGAGACACACTGTAAATACTGACACACGCCTGGGGATCCTCTGTAAATACTGAAACTCCCAGAGACCCCTGTAAATACAGACACACTCCCAGAGAACCCTTGTAAATAATGACACACTCCCAGAGACCCTCTGAAAATAATGACACACTCCCAGAGAAACCCAGTAACTACTGACACACTCCCGGGGGCCCACTGTAAATAATGACACACTCCCAGAGACCCTCTGTAAATACTGACACACTCCCGGGGGCCCCCTGTAAATACTGACACACTCCCAGACACCCCCTGTAAATACTGACACACTCCCAGAGACCCCCTGTAAATACTGACAATCCCAGAGACCCCCTGAAAATACGGACACACTCCCAGTGCCCACTGAAAAATACTGACACACTCCCGGGGGCCCCCTGTAAATACTGACACATTCCCAGAGACCCCCTGTAAATACTGACACACTCCCAGAGACCCTCTGTAAATACTGACACACTCCCGGGGACCTCCTGTAAATATTAACACTCCCGCAGACCCCCTGTAAATACGGACACACTCCCAGAGACCCTCTGTAAATAATGACACACTCCCAGAGACCCCTGTAAATACGGACACACTCCCAGAGACCCTCTGTAAATACTGACACACTCCCAGAGACCCCCTGTAAATAGTGACACTCCCAGAGAAACCCTGTAAATACGGACACACTCCCAGAGACCCTCTGTAAATAATGACACACTCCCAGAGACCCCTGTAAATACGGACACACTCTCAGAGACCCTCTGTAAATACTGACACACTCCCAGAGACCCCCTGTAAATACTGACAATCCCAGAGACCCCCTGAAAATACGGACACACTCCCAGTGCCCACTGAAAAATACTGACACACTCCCGGGGGCCCCCTGTAAATACTGACACATTCCCAGAGACCCCCTGTAAATACTGACACACTCCCTGAGACCCCCTGTAAATACTGACACACTCCCAGGGACCCCTGTAAATACTGACACACTCCCAGAGACCCCCTGTAAATACTGACACACTCCCAGAGACCCCCTGTAAATACTTACACACTCCCGGAGACCCCCTGTAAATACTGACACACTCCCAGAGAACCCCTGTAAATACTGACAAGCATCCGGGAACCCCCTGTAAATACTAACACACTCCCAGAAACCCTCTGTAAAGACTGACCCACTCCCAGAGTCCCCCTGTAAATACTGACACACTCCCAGAGACCCTCTGTAAATACTGACACACTCCCGGGGACCTCCTGTAAATATTAACACTCCCGCAGACCCCCTGTAAATATTCACACTCCCAGAGACCCCCTGTAAATATTAACACTCCCAGTGACCCCCTGTAAATTCTGACACTCCAAGAGACTCCTATAAATACGGACACACTCCCAGAGACCCTCTGTAAATAATGACACACTGCCAGAGACCCCTGTAAATACGGACACACTCCCAGAGACCCTCTGTAAATACTGACACACTCCCAGAGACCCCCTGTAAATAGTGACACTCCCAGAGAAACCCTGTAAATACGGACACACTCCCAGAGACCCTCTGTAAATAATGACACACTCCCAGAGAAACCCTGTAAATACTGACACACTCCCAGAGAAACCCAGTAAATACTGACACACTCCCAGAGACCCTCTGTAAATACTGACACACTCCCAGAGACCCCCTGTAAATAGTGACACTCCCAGAGAAACCCTGTAAATACGGACACACTTCCAGAGACCCCCTGTAAATACTGACACACTCCAGAGAACCCCTGTAAACACTGACACACTCCCAGAGACACCCTGTAAAAACGACACACTCCCGGGGGCCCCCAGTAAATACTGACACACTCCCAGAGACCCCTGTAAATGCTGACACACTCCCAGAGACCTCCTGTAAATACTGACACACTCCCAGAGACCCCTGTAAATACTGACACACTTCCGGGGGCCCCCAGTAAATACTGACACACTCCCAGAGACCCCTGTAAATACTGACAGACTCCCGGGGATTCCCTGTAAATACTGACAGACTCCCAGAGACTCTCTGTAAATACTGACACACTCCCAGAGACACCCTGTAAATAGTTACACACTCCCAGAGACCCTCTTTAAAGACTGACACACTCCCAGAAACCCCCTGTAAACACTGGCACACTCCGAGAGTCGCCCTGTAAATAGTGACACACTCCCAGAGACCCCCTGTAAATACTGACACACTCCCGGAGACCCCCTGTAAATACTGACACACTCCCAGAGACACACTGTAAATACTGACACACGCCTGGGGATCCTCTGTAAATACTGAAACTCCCAGAGACCCCTGTAAATACAGACACACTCCCAGAGACCCCTTGTAAATAATGACACACTCCCAGAGACCCTCTGAAAATAATGACACACTCCCAGAGAAACCCAGTAACTACTGACACACTCCCGGGGGCCCACTGTAAATAATGACACACTCCCAGAGACCCTCTGTAAATACTGACACACTCCCGGGGGCCCCCTGTAAATACTGACACACTCCCAGACACCCCCTGTAAATACTGACACACTCCCGGAGACCCCCTGTAAATACTGACACACTCCCAGAGAACCCCTGTAAATACTGACAAGCATCCGGGAACCCCCTGTAAATACTAACACACTCCCAGAGACCCTCTGTAAAGACTGACACACTCCCAGACTCCCCCTGTAAATACTGACACACTCCCAGAGACCCTCTGTAAATACTGACACACTCCCGGGGACCTCCTGTAAATATTAACACTCCCGCAGACCCCCTGTAAATAGTGACACACTCCCAGAGACCCCCTGTAAATACTGACACACTCCCGGAGACCCCCTGTAAATACTGACACACTCCCAGAGACACACTGTAAATACTGACACACGCCTGGGGATCCTCTGTAAATACTGAAACTCCCAGAGACCCCTGTAAATACAGACACACTCCCAGAGACCCCTTGTAAATACGGACACACTCCCAGAGACCCTCTGTAAATAATGACACACTCCCAGAGACCCCTGTAAATACGGACACACTCTCAGAGACCCTCTGTAAATACTGACACACTCCCAGAGACCCCCTGTCAATACTGACACTCCCAGAGACCTCCTGTAAATACGGACACACTCCCAGAGAAACCCTGTAAATACTGACACTCCCAGAGACCCCCTGTAAATACGGACACACTCCCAGAGACCCTCTGTAAATAATGACACACTCCCAGATAAAACCTGTAAATACTGACACACTCCCAGAGAAACCCAGTAAATACTGACACACTCCCAGACACCCCCTGTAAATAATGACACACTCCCAGAGACCCTCTGTAAATAATGACACACTCCCAGAGAAACCCAGTAAATACTGACACACTCCCAGAGACCCCTGTAAATAATGACACACTCCCAGAGACCCCCTGTAAATACTGACACACTCCCAGAGAGACCCTGTAAATACTGACACACTCGCAGAGACCCCCTGTAAATACTGACACACTCCCAGAGACCCACTGTAAAGACTGACACACACCTGGAGACCCCCTGTAAATACTGACACACTCCCAGAGACCTCCTGTAAATACTGACACACTCCCGGGGACCCCCTGTAAATACTGACACACTCCCAGAGACCCTCTGTAAACACTGACTCACTCCCAGAGAGACCCTGTAAATACTGACACACTCGCAGAGACCCCCTGTAAATACTGACACACTCCGAGAGACCCCCTGTAAATAGTGACACAATCCCAGAGACCCCCTGTAAATACTGATACACTCCCAGGGACCCCCTGTAAATACTAACACACTCCCGGGGACCCCCTGTAAATATTAACACTCCTGGCGACCCCCTGTAAATACTACACACTCCCAGAGACCCACTGTAAATACTGACACACGCCTGGGGACCGTCTGTAAATACTGAAACTCCCAACGACCCCTGTAAATACAGACACACTCCCAGAGACCCCTTGTAAATAATGACACACTCCCAGAGACCCTCTGTAAATAATGACACACTCCCAGAGAAACCCAGTAAATACTGACACACTCCCGGGGGCCCACTGTAAACAATGACACACTCCCAGAGACCCTCTGTAAATACTGATACACTCCCAGGGGCCCCCTGTAAATACTGACACACTCCCAGAGACCCTCTGTAAATACTGACACACTCCTGGAGACCCCCTGTAAATACTGACACACTCCCAGAGACCCCCTGTAAATACGGACACACTCCCAGAGACCCTCTGTAAATACTGACACACTCCCAGAGACCCCCTGTAAATACTGACACACTCCCAGAGACCCTCTGTAAATACTGACACACTCCCGGGGACCTCCTGTAAATATTAACACTCCCGGAGACCCCCTGTAAATACTACACACTCCCAGAGACCCCCTGTAAATATTAACACTCCCGGTGACCCCCTGTAAATTCTGACACTCCCAGAGAATCCTGTAAATACGGAAACACTCCCAGAGACCCTCTGTAAATAATGACACACTCCCAGAGACCCCTGTAAATACGGACACACTCTCAGAGACCCTCTATAAATACTGACACACTCCCGGGGACTCCCTGTAAATACTGACAGACTCCCAGAGACCCTCTGTATATACGGACACACTCACCGAGACACCCTGTAAATAGTGACACACTCCCAGAGATCCTCTGTAAATACTGACACACTCCCAGAGACCCCCTGTAAACACTGACACACTCCGAGAGACCCTCTGTAAATACTGACACAATCCCAGAGACCCCCTGTAAATACTGATACACTCCCAGGGACCCCCTGTAAATACTGACACACTCCCGGAGACCCCCTGTAAATATTAACACTCCCGGAGACCCCCTGTAAATACTACACACTCCCAGAGACCCACTGTAAATACTGACACACGCCTGGGGACCGTCTGTAAATACTGAAACACCCAGAGACCCCTGTAAATAGAGACACACTCCCAGAGACCCCTTGTAAATAATGACACACTCCCAGAGACCCTCTGTAAATACTGACACACTCCCAGAGATCACCTGTAAATACTGACACACTCCCAGAGACCCTCTGTAAATACTGACACACTCCCGGGGACCTCCTGTAAATATTAACACTCCCGGAGACCCCCTGTAAATACTACACACTCCCAGAGACCCCCTGTAAATATTAGCACTCCCGGTGACCCCCTGTAAATTCTGACACTCCCAGAGAATCCTGTAAATACGGAAACACTCCCAGAGACCCTCTGTAAATAATGACACACTCCCAGAGACCCCTGTAAATACGGACACACTCTCAGAGACCCTCTGTAAATACTGACACACTCCCAGAGACCCCCTGTAAATACTGACAATCCCAGAGACCCCCTGAAAATACGGACACACTCCCAGTGCCCACTGAAAAATACTGACACACTCCCGGGGGCCCCCTGTAAATACTGACACATTCCCAGAGACCCCCTGTAAATACTGACACACTCGCTGAGACCCCCTGTAAATACTGACACACTCCCAGGGACCCCTGTAAATACTGACACACTCCCAGAGACCCCCTGTAAATACTGACACACTCCCAGAGACCCCCTGTAAATACTTACACACTCCCGAGGACTCCCTGTAAATACTGACAGACTCCCAGAGACCCTCTGTAGATACGGACACACTCACCGAGACACCCTGTAAATAGTGACACACTCCCAGAGATCCTCTGTAAATACTGACACACTCCCAGAGACCCCCTGTAAACACTGACACACTCCGAGAGACCCTCTGTAAATAGTGACACAATCCCAGAGACCCCCTGTAAATACTAATACACTCCCAGGGACCCCCTGTAAATACTAACACACTCCCGGGGACCCCCTGTAAATATTAACACTCCTGGAGACCCCCTGTAAATACTACACACTCCCAGAGACCCACTGTAAATACTGACACACGCTTGGGGAACGTTTGTAAATACTGAAACTCCCAGAGACCCCTGTAAATACAGACACACTCCCAGAGACCCCTTGTAAATAATGACACACTCCCAGAGACCCTCTGTAAATAATGACACACTCCCAGAGAAACCCAGTAAATACTGACACACTCCCGGGGGCCCCCTGTAAATACTGACACACTCCCGGAGACCCCCTGTAAATACTGACACACTCCCAGAGACCCCCTGTAAATACGGACACACTCCCAGAGACACTCTGTAAATACTGACACACTCCCAGAGACCCACTGTAAATACTGACACACTCCCAGAGACCCTCTGTAAATACTGACACACTCCCGGGGACCTCCTGTAAATATTAACACTCCCGGAGACCCCCTGTAAATACTACACACTCCCAGAGACCCCCTGTAAATATTAACACTCCCGGTGACCCACTGTAAATTCTGACACTCCCAGAGAATCCTGTAAATACGGAAACACTCCCAGCGACCCTCTGTAAATAATGACACACTCCCAGAGACCCCTGTAAATACGGACACACTCTCAGAGACCCTCTGTAAATACTGACACACTCCCAGAGACCCTCTGTAAATACTGACAATCCCAGAGACCCCCTGTAAATACGGACACACACCCAGTGACCCACTGAAAAATACTGACACACTCCCGGGGGCCCCCTGTAAATACTGACACACTCCCAGAGACCCCCTGTAAATACTTACACACTCCCAGAGACCCCCTGTAAATACTGACACACTCCCGGGGACCCCCTGTAAATACTGACACACTCCCAGAGACCCCCTGTAAATACTGACACACTCCCAGAGACCCCCTGTAAATACTGAAATACTCCCGGGGACGCCCTGTAAATACTGACACACTCCCAGAGACCCCCTGTAAATACTGACAGACTCCCAGAGACCCCCTGTAAATACTGACACTCCCAGAGACTCCTGTAAATACGGACACACTCCCAGAGACCCTCTGTAAATAATGACACACTCCCAGAGACCCCTGTAAATACGGACACACTCCCAGAGACCCTCTGTAAATACTGACACACTCCCAGAGACCCTCTGTAAATACTGACACACTCCCGGGGACCTCCTGTAAATATTAACACTCCCGGAGACCCCCTGTAAATATTAACACTCCCGGTGACCCCCTGTAAATCCTGACACTCCCAGAGAATCCTGTAAATACGGAAACACTCCCAGAGACCCTCTGTAAATAATGACACACTCCCAGAGACCCCTGTAAATACGGACACACTCTCAGAGACCCTCTGTAAATACTGACACACTCCCAGAGACCCCCTGTAAATACTGACAATCCCAGAGACCCCCTGTAAATACGGACACACTCCCAGTGACCCACTGAAAAATACTGACACACTCCCGGGGGCCCCCTGTAAATACTGACACACTCCCAGAGACCCCCTGTAAATACTGACACACTCCCAGAGGCCCCCTGTAAATACTGACACACTCCCGGGGACCCCCTGTAAATACTGACACACTCCCAGAGACCCCCTGTAAATACTGACACTCTCCCAGAGACCCCCTGTAAATACTGACACACTCCCGGGGACGCCCTGTAAATACGGACACACTCTCAGAGACCCTCTGTAAATACTGACACTCCCAGAGACCCTCTGTAAATACTGACAATCCCAGAGACCCCCTGTAAATACGGACACACTCCCAGTGACCCACTGAAAAATACTGACACACTCCCGGGGGCCCCCTGTAAATACTGACACACTCCCAGAGACCCCCTGTAAATACTGACACACTCCCAGAGACCCCCTGTAAATACTGACACACTCCCGGGGACCCCCTGTAAATACTGACACACTCCCAGAGACCCCCTGTAAATACTGACACACTCCCAGAGACCCCCTGTAAATACTGACACACTCCCAGAGACCCTCTGTAAATAATGACACACTCCCGGAGACCCCCTGTAAATTCTGACACTCCCAGAGACTCCTGTAAATACGGACACACTCCCAGAGACCCTCTGTAAATAATGACACACTCCCAGAGACCCCTGTAAATACGGACACACTCCCAGAGACCCTCTGTAAATACTGACACACTCCCAGAGACCCCCTGTAAATACTGACACTCCCAGAGACCTCCTGTAAATACGGACACACTCCCAGAGAAACCCTGTAAATACTGACACTCCCAGAGACCCCCTGTAAATACGGACACACTCCCAGAGACCCTCTGTAAATAATGACACACTCCCAGATAAAACCTGTAAATACTGACACACTCCCAGAGAAACCCAGTAAATACTGACACACTCCCAGACACCCCCTGTAAATAATGACACACTCCCAGAGACCCTCTGTAAATAATGACACACTCCCAGAGAAACCCAGTAAATACTGACACACTCCCAGAGACCCCTGTAAATAATGACACACTCCCAGAGACCCCCTGTAAATACTGACACACTCCCAGAGAGACCCTGTAAATACTGACACACTCGCAGAGACCCCCTGTAAATACTGACACACTCCCAGAGACCCACTGTAAAGACTGACACACACCTGGAGACCCCCTGTAAATACTGACACACTCCCAGAGACCTCCTGTAAATACTGACACACTCCCGGGGACCCCCTGTAAATACTGACACACTCCCAGAGACCCTCTGTAAACACTGACTCACTCCCAGAGAGACCCTTTAAATACTGACACACTCGCAGAGACCCCCTGTAAATACTGACACACTCCCAGAGACCCACTGTAAATACTGACACACACCTGGAGACTCCCTGTAAATACTGACACTCCCAGAGACCCCTGTAAATACGGACACACTCCCAGAGACCCCTTGTAAATAATGACACACTCCCAGAGACCCTCTGTAAATAATGACACACTCCCAGAGACCCTCTGTAAATAATGACACACTCCCAGAGACCCTCTGTAAATAATGACACACTCCCAGAGAAACACTGTAAATACTGACACTACCAGAGACCCCTGTAAATACGGACACACTCCCAGAGACCCTCTGTAAATAATGACACACTCCCAGAGACCCTCTGTAAATAATGACACACTCTCAGAGAAACCCTGTAAATACTGACACTCCCAGAGACCCCCTGTAAATACGGACACACTCCCAGAGACCCTCTGTAAATAATGACACACTCCCGGAGACCCCCTGTAAATTCTGACACTCCCAGAGACTCCTGTAAATACGGACACACTCCCAGAGACCCTCTGTAAATAATGACACACTCCCAGAGACCCCTATAAATACGGACACGCTCCCAGAGACCCTCTGTAAATACTGACACACTCCCAGAGACCCCCTGTAAATACTGACACTCCCAGAGACCTCCTGTAAATACGGACACACTCCCAGAGAAACCCTGTAAATACTGACACTCCCAGAGACCCCCTGTAAATACGGACACACTCCCAGAGACCCTCTGTAAATAATGACACACTCCCAGATAAACCCTGTAAATACTGACACACTCCCAGAGAAACCCAGTAAATACTGACACACTCCCAGACACCCCCTGTAAATAATGACACACTCCCAGAGACCCTCTGTAAATAATGACACACTCCCAGAGAAACCCAGTAAATACTGACACACTCCCAGAGACCCCTGTAAATAATGACACACTCCCAGAGACCCCCTGTAAATACTGACACACTCCCAGAGAGACCCTGTAAATACTGACACACTCGCAGAGACCCCCTGTAAATACTGACACACTCCCAGAGACCCACTGTAAATACTGACACAAACCTGGAGACCCCCTGTAAATACTGACACACTCCCAGAGACCTCCTGTAAATACTGACACACTCCCGGGGACCCCCTGTAAATACTGACACACTCCCAGAGACCCTCTGTAAACACTGACTCACTCCCAGAGAGACCCTGTAAATACTGACACACTCGCAGAGACCCCCTGTAAATACTGACACACTCCCAGAGACCCACTGTAAATACTGACACACACCTGGAGACCCCCTGTAAATACTGACACTCCCAGAGACCCCTGTAAATACGGACACACTCCCAGAGACCCCTTGTAAATAATGACACACTCCCAGAGACCCTCTGTAAATAATGACACACTCCCAGAGACCCTCTGTAAATAATGACACACTCCCAGAGACCCTCTGTAAATAATGACACACTCCCAGAGAAACCCTGTAAATACTGACACTACCAGAGACCCCTGTAAATACGGACACACTCCCAGAGACCCTCTGTAAATAATGACACACTCCCAGAGACCCTCTGTAAATAATGACACACTCTCAGAGAAACCCTGTAAATACTGACACTCCCAGAGACCCCCTGTAAATACGGACACACTCCCAGAGACCCTCTGTAAATAATGACACACTTCCAGAGAAACCCTGTAAATACTGACACTCCCAGAGACCCCTGTAAATACGGACACACTCCCAGAGACCCTGTGTAAATAATGACACACTCCCAGAGATCCTCTGTAAATAATGACACACTCCCAGAGACCCCCTGTAAATACTGACACACTCCCAGAGACCCCCTGTAAATACTGACACACTCCCAGTGACCCACTGTAAATACTGACACACTCCCGGGGACCCCCTGTAAATACTGACACACTCCCAGAGATGCCCTGTAAATACTGACACACTCCCAGAGACCACCTATAAATACTGACACACTCCCGGGGACCCCCTGTAAATACTGACACACTCCCAGAGATCTTCTGTAAACACTGACACACTCCCAGAGACCCCCTATAAATATTGACACACTCCCAGAGACCCTCTGTAAATACTGACACACTCCCAGAGACCCCCTGTAAATACTGACACACTCCCAGAGACCCCCTGTAAATACTGACACACTGCCGGAGACCCTCTGTAAATACTGACACACTCCCGGGGACCCCCTGTAAATACTAACACTCCCGGAGACCCCCTGTAAATACCACACTCCCAGAGACCCCCTGTAAATATTAACACTCCCGGTGACCCCCTGTAAATACTGACACTCCCAGAGACTCTTGTAAATACGGACACACTCCCAGAGACCCTCTGTAAATAATGACACAGTCCCAGAGACCCCTGTAAATACGGACACACTCCCAGACACCCTCTGTAAATACTGACACTCCCAGAGACCCCCTGTAAATACGGACACACTCCCAGAGACCCTCTGTAAATAATGACACACTCCCAGATAAACCCTGTAAATACTGACACACTCCCAGAGAAACCCAGTAAATACTGACACACTCCCAGAGACCCCCTGTAAATAATGACACACTCCCAGAGACCCCCTGCAAATACTGACACACTCCCAGTGACCCACTGTAAATACTGACACACTCCCGGGGGCCCCCTGTAAATACTGACACACTCCTAGAGACCCCCTGTAAATACTGACACACTCCCAGAGACCCTCTGTAAATACTGACACAATCCCGGGGACCCCCTGTAAATACTGACACACTCCCAGAGACCCCCTGTAAATACTGACACACTCCCAGAGACCCCCTGTAAATACTGACACACTCCCGGGGACCTGCTGTAAATACTGACACACTCCCAGAGACCCCCTGTAAATACTGACACACTCCCAGAGACCCCCTGTAAATACTGACACACTCCCAGAGACCCCCTGTAAATACTGACACTCTCCCAGTGACCCACTGTAAATACTGACACACTCCCGGGGTCCCTCTCTAAATACTGACACACTCCCAGAGACCCCCTGTAAATACTGACACTCTCCCAGTGACCCACTGTAAATACTGACACACTCCCGGGGTCCCTCTCTAAATACTGACACACTCCCGGAGACCCCCTGTAAATATTAACACTCTCGGTGGCCCCCTGTAAATGTTGACACACTCCCAGAGACCCACTGTAAATACTGACACATGCCTGGGGACCCCCTGTAAATACTGACAGAATTTCTGGTGACCGCTCCTATTATTGACACACAGGTGGGGATTCACTATACAAAGGAAGATCTTAGAGGAGATGGTGCAGGGGTTCATGGAGAATATTTCAGTGAGAGGAGCCACACGGAAGGCGGCCCAGCTGCCAATGTTGGGGTGGGGGGAGCCAGGGAAGCACCGCTGGCTGGAGTCAGAGAATGGGAGAGATTCTGGAGGGGTGGGGGGGGCGTGTAGGGCTGTAGGAGGTTACGGAGATAGGGAGGAGGCGAGACCATGTAGGGATCTGAATACGAGGATGTTAAATTCGAGGCGTTGAGAGGTCAGGAGCCAACGTAGGCCAGCGAGGACATGTGTGATGGTCGAGCAGGGCTTGAATTGGGATGGGATACAGGCAGCAGAGTTCTGGACGAGCTGGACGTTTACAGAGGCAGGAGGATGGGAGAGTGGCCTGGAGTATTTGAGTCTGAAGGCTATGCAATCTTCACAAGAAGCACCTGGCGCTGTGTCCAAGGGATGCTAATGACAAGGCTTGATTGTATGTGCAGCAACGGCTCCTGGACACGTGATGCTAAACTTCGCTCCCTATTGTTGTCAGTATTCTGCCTCTTTCGATTATTGATTGTTTGCTCTCAGAAGTCTCCCATTAATGTGGTGAAATGATGTGACACCAGCCAGTCTAGCGTTATCCTACAAACGGCAACGAGACAATCATGCTCTGGTCACAGGTCAAAGGTGTGAGAGGGAAAGGTCACCGCAAACAATGGCGGAGCATCCAGTTTGTGTGGTCCTGTTGCTGGGAGTGCCTCCGAGCAGCCAACCAGCACAAAAGTGCATGTCAGGACACAACTAATTACTGCCAAGTAACTTTTGTAGAGGAAAAGAAAAATACCAGAAGGATCTCTTGTGAGGCCGTGTTTGGTGCTAAATCTTCTATGCAAATGAGGGGTTCTAATGGAGCGTGCGCTGTGCTTCCATTGTACTGCGTGCATCACGGTCTGGAGTGAACGTGGGAACTCCAGCTCTGTGCAGTCGGCAGAGGGAAGGTAGCACAAGGATTGTCTCCTCAGCGCAGCTTGTGGATCATGGCTGGGTTAAGTCGAGCGTTGACTAACAGGCAGAACCGAAAGCAGCAGCTGCAAACAACAACAACAACTTGTATTTATATGGTGCCTTTAACGTAGTGAAACGTCCCAAGGCACTTCGCAGGAGTGTTAAGCGATAAAAATTTTACACTGAGCCGCATAAGTAGAAATTAGTGCAGGTGACCAAAATAGGTATGTTTTAAGGAGCGTCTTGAAGGAGGAAAGAGAGGTAGAGGTGGAAAGGTTAGGCAGGGAGGTGCAGAGCTATAGGCAGAGCCTAGGCAGCAGAAGGCACGGCCACCAACGGTTGAACGATTATAATCAGGGATCCTCAGGAACGCAGAATTAGAGGAGCGCAGACATCTCAGGGGCGGTGGGGGCGGGGGTGGGGGGTGCAGCGGTTGTGGGACTGGAGGACGTCACAGAGATAGAGAAGGGCAAGGCCATGGAGACATTTCAAAAAAAAGATGAGAATTTGAAATCTCGGCGTTGCTTATCCGGAAGCCAATGTAGGTCAGCGAGCACAGTGGTGATGGGTGAGCGGGACTTGGTGTGAGTTAGGACATGGGCAGCCGAGCTTGGGATCACCTCTAATTTACGTAGGAACAAAAGCAATTAATTTACAAACAATAAACCCAGTCCATTGCTCCTTCTGTTACCTGTGACACTGCATGTTGCCATTACACTTAACCCTGGCTACCTTAGCTGAAGGAGCGCAGGTAGTTATGGTATAATGCAAGCCATCCTACATGGTTCTCCTAATGGACACTTCCCTATTTCTCATTCTGGAATTCACTCTGTGGTGTGGTCTAGATTCCAGGCCTCTGTGGCGTGTAGGATTGCCAACTTGGGTTGGAAGTATTCCTAGTGGTTTCATCACATGACTCCTGCCTCCAGCCGCCCCGCCCAGTCAAACAGCCTTTTATCCCATCTCCAATATTTTCATAACTAATAAAACACAAGTGTCCAAAGAGAATGAAAAAAATCACCCATATATTTTTAATGCCCTGAAGATTTTTCTCTTGGGTTACTCCCAGCGGTGTTCTGAAACTTATCTTTAATTGCTAGAGATTCCAGGGCAGTGCTGGTGGGTTGGTGCGGCCTACCTCCCAGGCTGCTGTGGCTTGGCCTACCTTCGAGGCCCGAGTTCGCTACCACCAATATTGTGCGCTGTTGCCAGTTGTTAAGGAGAGACCGTGAAATGCTACTCCTACAGCCAGCCCCCTGTCGCCAACCCCAATTCCTGTGGCGACTTTTGCCCTGGAACAATGCCACATTCTCAGGGATCAATGTTGAGGTTCCAGACGTAACTCTTGCTTCCTGATTCCAATATGCAGAAATTTTCTTTCTGCATCTGATAGTTTATGGACAGTCCGGGAAGCGTTTCAGTAAATGCTTTTTGACAGGAGGTATCAATATTCATCTCACTCCACCCCTGTCTGGGGGGCTGCCATCTTGTTTCATTTAAAGCATTTTTGGTGATATTTCCCCTTTACAGTGTCAGCTGTGGCTCAGTGGGCAGCACTCTCGCCTCTGAGTCAGATGGTTGTGGATTCTGGCCAATATTTATCCCTCAATCAGCATAACAAAACAACAGATTATCTGGTCATTATCACATTGCTGTTTGTGGGAGCTTGCTGTGCGCAAATTGGCTGCCGCGTTTCCCACATTGCAACACTGACTACACTCCAAAAAATATTTCATCGGCTGTAACGCGCTGAGACGTCTGGTGGTTGTGAAAAGCACTATTTTGCTTTTGTACTATATATATCCAAATCTTTCTTCTTTCTGATGGCTCAACCTGGTAAAGACACTGTGTCAGTAAACCATACAGACAAGGAAGAAGCCAGGTTTGGTGGCCCACCTGTGCTGAATTTGCTGATCTCAGCCTTTGAGATGCTACACTTGGCCTCAGCATCTCTGGGTTAGGGAAAACCATTTCAGCTAAGGGTTGCTGCACTTGCTGCCTATCCAGTGGCCCCTGACAGAAAGTGTGGCCAGGGACAGGCCTTGCTCTCTGGAACTACCTCCCTAAACCCCTCTGCCTCCCTGTTGCACTCCCCACTGTCAAAAGCTCCTTAATACCCATCTTTTCACTCATCTCTCCAGCCATCGGTTTAGCATCTGTTCTTTTTATGCCCCCACACCACCCCACCCGCCTACCCATCCACTCCTCCCGCCCCGTCGTGTTTTGAACAATTTTCCTATGCTAAAGGTGTAATATAAGGACAACTTCTTGTTGTGTACACAGGTCAGGAGGGAATCGGATTCAGCTACAACATCCATTCTTGTTGACCCGAAATAGGTACAGATCAGAGGGCTACCTTAGCTCATCCATCCAGAAGAAAAGGCCTTTGTTTCCCTTGCACAACATCGAACCGTCTCTTGAATGAGCCAGGCAAGCTATTCAATCGCATACGAGTCTTATTGTCAGGGCGCACAGGTGAAGTCCCAGGTTCTGAACTGTTAAGGGGCATCTTGCATTCTAATTGGTTCTTGATGGGGACATGCCAGGAATCAAACTCTAGAAGGAGAAAGAGCAGGGGGAGGAAGAGGAGAAGGAGGATGAAGGAGGAGGAGGAGGAGGAGGAGCAGGAGAATGAGGAGGAGAAGAGGAGTAGGCAGAAGAGGAGCAGGACGAGGAAGAGATGGGGTGAGGAAAAGGAGGAGGAGCAAGAGGAGGACAAACACTAACAGGAGGATGAAGAGGAAGAGGAGCAGGAGTCCTGCCCTTTAGGAGGAAGGGTGAAAATTGAAGTTCAAAAATTTTGCCTGCAAAGGAACCAAGAGTTGACAGCTGTGTTCGTGAAGCATCGAGTTTGCGATTTGCTTAAAAAGCAAAAAAATCAGTTGGATTAAAAATAAGTTGGAAAAGTACTAGGACTATGGCTGGTTTGCAATCTAGGTCAGAGAGTGTCTGTGTGGTTTCTGGGCCTTGTGAATACCATTCTGTGATTCATTCCCACTTTATTTTTGCCCATTAAACGAAGGGATTGTGAACTTTAAAAATGAGTGTAGTGCTTTACAAAGCAAACATCTCACACCCAGTCCTCTACCGCAGCTCAGCTGGTACCTATTAAAAGCCTCAGGCATGGCAAATGTGTTATCGGACTCCGTCAACCTTGCTGAGAGCTCTTCCTCTCTCTGCAGTTCCACAATTTAGCCTTCTCTCTTAAGTCAAGCAAAGCTCCATTAAAGAGGCACTGTGCTGACATTACCATATTTTGAGTAGAATACTATCTATTCTCTCGTGCCCACCTTCCAATTTTTTCCCATCACTGCTGAGGACATAGAAACAGGAGACGGCCATTCAGCCCCTTGAGCCTGTTCCGCCATTCAATTAAATCATGGCTGATCGCAGTCTAAGGGGAAGGAGTAAGCCATTTAGGGCCGAGATGAGGAGAAACTTCTTCACTCAGAGAATTGTGAACCTGTGGAATTCTGTACCCCTTTCCTGCTTTCTCTCCATATCCCTTGATCCCCTTAGCCGCAAGGGCCATATCTAACTGCCTCTTGAATATATCCAATGAACTGGCATCAACAACTCTCTGCGGCAGAAAATTCCACAGGTTAACAACTCTCTGAGTGAAGAAGTTTCTCCTCATCTCAGTCCTAAATGGCCTACCCCTTATCCTAAGACTGTGTCCCCTGGTTCTAAACTTCCCCAACATCGGGAATATTCTACCTGCATTTATTTAACCTGTCCAGTCCCGTCTGAATCTTATATGTTTCTATGAGATCCCTTCTCATCCTTCTAAACTCCAATGTATAAATGCCCAGTCTCCTCTCATATGTCAGTCCTGCCATCCCGGGAATCAGTCTGGTGAACCTTCGCTGCACTCCCTCAATAGCAAGAATGTCCTTCCTCAGATTAGGAGACCAAAACTGAACACAATATTCCAGGTGAGGCCTCACCAAGGCCCTGTACAACTGCAGTAAGACCTCCCTGCTCCTATACTCAAATCCCCTAGCTATGAAGGCCAACATACCATTTGCCTTCTTCACCACCTGCTGTACCTGTATGCCAACTTTCAATGACTGATGAACCATGACACCCAGGTCTCGTTGCACCTCCCCTTTTCCTAATCTGCCGCAATTCAGATAATATTCTGTCTTTGCGTTTTTTCCACCAAAGTGGATAACCTCACATTTATCCACATTATACTGCATCTGCCATGCATTTGCCCACTCATTAACCTGTCCAAGTAACCCCGCAGCCTCCTAGCATCCCCCTCACAGCTCACCGCCACCCAGTTTAGTGTCATCTGCAAACTTGGAGATATTACACTCAATTCCTTCATCAAATCATTTAATGTATATTGTAAATAGCTGGGGGCCCAGCATTGAGCCCTGCGGCACTCCACTAGTCACTGCCTGCCATTCTGAAAAGGACCCGTTTATCCCGACTCTCTGCTTCCTGTCTGCCAACCAGTTCTCTATCCACGGGATCAAGAGGTATGGAGAGAAAGCAGGAATCGGGTACTAAAGTTGCAAAATGATCAGTCATGATCATATTGAATGGTGGTGCAGGCTCGAAGGGCCGAATGGACTACTCCTGCATCTATTTTCTATGTTTCTATGTTAACTCCATTTACCTGTCTTGGTCCCAGAATCCTTAATACCCTTGTCTAACAAAAATCTAACAATCTCAGTTTGAACATTTTCAATTGACCCCCCCAACCTCAACAGCTTTTAGGGGGAAGAGAGTTCTAGATTTCCACCCTTTGAGTGAAGAAGTTCTTCTGGACATCGCCACTGAATGGCCTAGGTTGTGCCCATTGCTCTGGATTCCACCACCAGAGGAAATAGTTCCTCTCTAGCTACCCTATCAAATCCTTTAATCATTCAATGACCTCAATGAGATCACCCCTGACTCTTCTGTAACTTAACTTTATGCCAACCTCTTGCTGGGAAGCAGCTCACCCTCCGATACCTTGCCCAAATGGCCTTTCGTCACGGGTAATGCTGGACAGCAAGTGCTGGCAGGTTGTTCGACTGTGGAAGGAATCACAGCCCAGCCTGGCCCTGTCCTCACTCGACACCCTCCACACACAATGTACTTTCCAGCAGGGGTCTCAGTATTGGGGTGAGAGCAAAGGTTTGATCGCTGCCAGCACCTGTGGTAGTGGAACTCTAGCGAGAATCAACGCCTTTAGGAGGAGGGCAGAAAATTAAAGGGGAAAAAAAATCCCCATCAATGTCATACAAAATTTCACTTGGTCATCTTACTCTGAAGAATCCCTCGCTTCAGAATCTCAGCTGTCTCACCAAATCAACAACAACTTGCATTTATATAGCGCCTTTCGCATAGGAAAAGGTCCCAAGGCACTTCACGTTATCAGACATAATTTGACACCGAGCCACATAAGGAGATATTAGGCCAGGTACTAAAAGCTAGGTCAAAGAGGTGGGTTTTAAGGATCATCTTAAAGGAGGAGAGGTGGAGAGTTTTAGGGAGGGAATTCCAGAGTTTAGGGCCTAGGCATCTAGTTTCAAGGAAGGATTGGGGCTCAGTGGATGAATAGTCCAACTGGAGACAATTATAGGCATTTGAAAGGATGTAAATTGCCTTTCTGGGCCATATTAGACCATTCATTATACTAATTGGGATAATGGGCAATTTCAGTCCATTCTAAGCCTGTGAAGCAGAGGGCCCTGTAATCAGCCATTGAAGTAATGTGCCCCATATGGAAAGTACTTTCACACAGCCCCCTGTTCACATGCACCATGGATGTAGGAGCTCGAGAGCACTTTCTACTCTTTACATCAGATAATGGTACAGGGCATCTTAACGGTATCCACACAACACACAATGACAGCTGACACCACCTGGACTGCAACCCTGCTTTAACCAAACTCCTAAATTGTGATTAACAAGCAATAGTCCGAAGTAGGCCTCTGTTCTCTTTCCCTCTCCTTCATCCCACTCCTGAAAAGCTCTTCAACTATTTTGTTAACCATTTTCAAAGCTGGGAATTGGATAAGTATTTGAAAAGGAATGCATTGCAGGGCTATGGGGAAAGAGCAGGGGAGTGGGGCTAATTGGAGAGATCTTTTGAAGAGCTGGCACAGCACGATGGGGCAAATGGCCTCCTTCTGAGCTGTATAATTCTATGACACATCTTTTGAAACTTTCACTGGTAATTCCTGCATCTTAGACCCGGGAACTGCCTTGCTCCAACAGTAAGTTGTATCAAAGTTCTGTTGTATTTTGTGCTCACAGGAGGCCTTCGGTGCTGTATTACACCGCTAAGATTGTCTGCTTTCACACTGGTCTTGAGTAGCTGGTCGATAAATTTAAATAAAGCCGCTGGATTTTTTGGCAAAGATCACAGCCCAGACCAGGTGTTATTATGTTTAAACTGGTCCTTCTCAACTGCTGTCGATCTTTCTGGAGCCATTCAATGTATGACTCTGGAAGTAGCAATGAATTTCAGTGTTGCTGGGTGTGTGTGTACCGGCTAGAACTGTAATGTATTTGCTTCATGGGTTCTTTGCTTAAGAATTCACAGCAACACATTGCTATGAAGAACTTGTTGGTTTTTTAGCAAAGGTTTAACAATCACACTACACATTACTAGTTCATCCACCAGGCTCACAACCATCTGCCTCATTGTGGATCCCCCGAAGCCAACTGGCTGGGGTTTTATTGAGACTTGTGAACATTACGTGACTGGCTGAGCAACTCACAACTCAACAGCTCCACAACTATTTTAGCTCTACAACTATTTTAGCTGAAACAATAATCAAGTGCCCCCTGATTAAAGGGGGGGGGCACTAAAACCGACAAAATAAACCAATTAAACTTTTGATGGTAAACTTAAATTAAATTAAAATTTGGTTGCGGGGGTGATGATGCACTCCAGTCCCTCCGGCGCCCACCTCTCGCGGAAGGCCGCAAACGTACTGGTGGACACCGCGTGCTCCATCTCCAGGGACACACTGGCTCAGATGTAACTGCGGAAGAGAGGCAGGCAGTCGGGCTGAACGACCCCTCAACTTCCCGCTGCCTGGACTGGTTGATGGCACCCTTGGCCGTGCCCAGGAGCAGTCCTGCGAGGAGACCCTCCGACCTGCCCGCTCCCCTCCACACAGGGTGCCCAAAGATCAGGAGTGTGGGACTGAAGTGAAACCAGAATTTGAGGAGCAGCCCCATCAAATATTGGAAGAGAGGCTGCAACCTCATACAATCAACATAAGCATGCAACACGGACTCCTCTAGACCACAGAAATTGCAGGCGGCCTGGCAGTCCGTGAACCGACTTAAAAACTTATTGCACGGGACTGGTCCATGACCCTCCAGGCCAAGTCCCCAATAGATAAAGGGAGGTCTCCCCCATAGAGAGCACTCCATTGAGGATCCCCGCCTCCTCCGGATGGCAAGATGGTGCGCCATGGCTTATCCGGACGGCAGACGAGGATGGCAACGTGGAGAGTGTGCAAGAGCAGCCCGACAGGAATTCCCCCCGCGCAGAACTGAAAGGCACAGAGGGGATTTCCCGAGGAGGCTCAAGTTGTGAGGTGCCAGCTCCTGAGGAAGGTTTCGGAGCTTGGCGCTGATGAGGAATTCCGTCCGGACGGGGGTCAGTTCAGACGAGATTGCCCCATGTGCTTGAGCATCCTCGACACACCTAACGGAGTCAGGGCCCAGTGCTGTTTTTAGCGACTCGATGGCATTGGCCGCGCGCCGGACGGCGGCTCAGGATAGGCACCGTGCCATCTCCTCTGGTGCCATCCAGCCCATTCCTCCGCCATCGAGCAGGTCCCTGACCCTGGTCACCTTGCCAGCCACAGCCCTCTCGTCCGCCTGCCACCTAAAACTGCGGTCGTGGAGGTACGGATTCCTGAGCAGTGGCTCCCGAAGGACAGCCACCACAACGCACTTGGTGGCGACTCTGTTCCAGACCCTGATGAATTCCTGGTAAAAGACAGGCAGCCCCCGCATGGTGGTCCATACGCCTCTCAGGTTTATAAACAGGAGCTTCATGTCATAATTGAGGCAGTACTGCTGGCGGATGAAATACGTTGCCAGCGCACATCATCTAGGAGGGTGCTCGGCGTACAGGTATCTCTGCAGGGTCTGAAGACGGAAAGTCGCATGCTGGGTGCTCACGCACACCAATGCCTGACCGCCCTCCCTAAGCGGGAGACTCAGTCAACAGCTCCACAAACCTGTGAGCATCCTCCCAGGTGCAAACATTACAAGAACATTATGGGCATCCTGAGCATGCATGAATGCAACAAGCCCCAAGGTTTACAGGAAGACTGTCTGCCCATTGGAAAGGCTAATGCGTATTTAAGGAAGAATATACTGGCATGGAGGCTGTTCAGAGAAGGTTCACTAGGTTGATTTTGGAGATGAGGGGGTTGACTTATGTGAATAGGTTGAGCCTATACACATTGGAATTCAGGTGACCTTATTGAAACTTATAAGATAATGAAGGAACTCGACAAGGTGGATGCAGAGAAGATATTTCCACTCATAGGGGAAGCTAAAACTAGGGGCCATGGTCTTAGAATAAGGAGCCGCCCATTTAAAACTGAGATGAGGAGAAATTTCTTTTCTCTGAGGGTTGTAAATCAATGGAATTCTATGCCCCAGAGAGCTGTGAAGGCTGGGTCATTGAATATATTTAAGGTGGAGATAGACAGATATCTGAGCAATAAGGGAATAAAGGACTATGGGGAGCGGGCACAAAAGTGAAGCTGGATCAGCCATGATCTAATTGAATGGCGGGGCAGGCTCAAGGGGCCAAATGGCCTACTCCTGCTCCTATTTCTTATGTTCTTAATGCGGGAGGGTACGGTAGCTTAGTGGTTATGGTACAGGACTACTAATCCAGAGAGCACGAGGTCAAATCTCACCATAGTGGTTTAAAAATTGAATTCAGATTTAAATAAACAAATCTGGAAATAAAAAGCTGGCATCAGTAAAATTGAGCACGAGAGCAGTCAGTACTTGTTCACGAGGAAAGAAACCTGCCATCCTTACCTGCTCTGGAATACATATGACTCCATTTGACTCTTAACTGTCCTCTGAAGTAGTCAAGCAAGCCAGTGATTCAAGAAGGCGCCTCACCACAACTCAGGACAACTAGGGATGGACAATAAATGCCAGCCTTGCCAACGACACCCACATCCCAGAATGATTACAAAAATATAATGGCAACTCATGTTCTATTCAGTCAATTAAAAATATCAAATTAAAGGACTTAAGCTTTTTATTGCTAGAACAAATTTTTTATCTGAATTCAATTTCTCACACTACCATAGTGGGATTTGAACTGACATTCTCTGGATTACTAGCCGAGTAACATAACCGCAACAAAGCTCTGGGCCTGGGAGGCGGTGCTACCTGCAGTCCTCTCCCGCTGTGCTCTACAGTACAGAACTGTCAACATATGAGGAGATGACCGGTGAAGACAGAGCCTGTGAGCGAGCTTGGGGAGGGGTGGGGGGGCAAACCCGGTTTGGGTGAAGATGGGATACTCCTTTCATTTACAGTGTCATCTGTGGCTCAGTGGATAGCTCTCTTGCCTCTGACTCAGAAGGTTGTGGGTTCAAGTCCCACGCCGGGGATTTGAGCACATAAATCTAGGCTGACGCACCAATGTTGTGCTGAGGAAGTGCTACACTGTTGGAGGTGCCGTTTTTCGGATGTGATGACTGGTCTCTTAGGTGGGCATAAAAGGTCCCATGGCACTATTTCGAAGAAGAGCAGGGGAGTTATCCCCAGTGTCCTGGTCAATATTTATCACTCAGTCAACATAACAAACACTGATTATCTGGTCGTTAACACATTGTTGTTTGTGGGAGCTTGCTGTGCGCAAATTGGCTGCCACGTTCCCCACATTACAACAGTGGCTACATTCCAAAAGTACTTCATTGGCTGTAAAGCGCTTTGAGACATCCGGTGGTCATGAAAGGCGCTATATAAATGTAAGTCTTTCTTTAAGCTGTATTGGGTGATTGGCTCTCGGCGTTACACAGCACTCGGCGAAGGAGCTGGAGTGGAAGTGCCGAAGCTCCTCTCGCTGGGGCACAGGCAGCAGGGAAAGCACCTCCGAGGAAAAGCAGCGATGAGACGCCAGTCAAATCATCATCAGGTGGGAAAGTTGAGGGAGCGGGGGAAAGCTCGGAGAAGAGGCTGGACACTGGAGGGGGCTTCTGTCAACCATTCCTTATCGGGGAGGTTGCGAGGGGGGGGGCCCTCTCAATTCCTTTTGATTTGATCGAATTTTTGTTCTTATTTCTGTGCACAGGAATACAAAGTGACTCCGAGGTTTTCTTCTGATCCCTGTGGCTCTGCTTTTTTTTCCGAACCCATTCTGCTGCTGTGAACCCTTTTGTTCCCGGGAAATCTTTTGGGATACAGCGCGCTGAAAGCTGGCCAGCAATTGCCAGTTTCTTGGATGCAGAGAAGAAATAAAGAAAGGTGCCTCGCGCTCTTGCCCTCCCTCCCCCGTTCTCGATGAGATGGCAAGACCTAGCCAGCGACCATTGGGAGTTGTTCAGTGGCAGCGAGTTGTAAAACAAGGACGCGGAGAGAGTGAAAGAAAGGAGGGCAGATCAAAGGCCAACGACTGTTTTCAGTTTCGAAGTGCTGAGACTTTCCCATAGGCTCTCGACTTCCTGCACCCTGCTGCTTTCCCTTCAGGCAGCCAGCTCCGAGAGGCTAACAGGGAGCTCATTGTTCACTCTGCTCTGGCAGCAGTGCTGGAACCCAGTTCCACTGGTGTCCCGCATTCTTCAACACTACTTTACAATGCAGAAAGCTGCATGTCATTCTTCACTGCTTTGACAGGGCTCAGCCGAGTCACAAGTAAGCCTCCCTTCTCTCTCGCTTTAAATTTCTGTGGGTAGGCCTCTTTTTTCCCTTTCAGTCCGACTTCAAGCGGTCTTACATTGACGGAGTGTCAGCAGATGGCCAGTACTCCCGCGGCCATCAGAGATACACTTTCTCAGGGAACTAGGCTCCGGTCCAAGCTGGACCCTGCCTCAGTCAGCAGTGGGGGAGGGGGGGGAGGGTACATGGATCTCCAGCCTCAGTTATAGATGCGGAGACATCGAGACAAGTGGGCTAATGCAATGTTTAGCCTTAATAACTTGAGGGCTAGAATATAATGGAGAGGTAGTTTTGCTGCAGCTATACAAACTCTGGTTAGATCACATCTGGGGCACTGTGTAGAGTTCGGGGCACTGCGCCTTAGAAAGGTTAGATTGGCCAGGTTCACCAGACTGATACCAAGGCTCCAACGCTTAAATTATTAGGAGAGATTATGTATTCCCTGGAATTGATTAGATTGAGGTTTTTAGGATTTTGAAAGGAATTGATGGGGTAGCTGGAGAGAAAATGGTTCTGGTGGGGGTGTCTAGGATAAGGGGACATAACCTTAAAACCAGAGCCAGCCCATTCAGGAGAGAAGATAGGAAACACTCCTTCACATAAAAGGTGGCAGAATTATAGAACTCTCCCCCACAAAAAGCAGTAGATGTTCGCTCAATTCAGAACTTAAATCTGAGATCGATAGATTTTTGCTAGAAAGGGTATTAAGGAATATGGAGCCCAGGCGGGGGATGAGGATAGAATGTAGTTCAGCCATGATCTCACTGAATGGCGGAATAGATTCAAGGGACTGAATGGCCTCCTTCTGTTCCCATAATGGTGTAAGAGCTGCACCATTCCCACGGGCCCGTTTGGGATAGCTTCGGGAATCAGATCTGACTGTCAGGGGTCCTGGTATTGGACTGGTTAAGGGGTAAAACACCTATGTATAAGTCACTATTCGATTTAACACTTGCTAGTGACTGAAGCTGCCTGTAACGTATCCCCACCTCACCTTAGTCCCCGCTCCTCCTCCTAATTCCAGCTGGTGAAAAACAACAACTTGCATTTATAAAGCGCCTCTAACGTAGTAAAATGTTTCAAATGCGCTTCACAGGAGCGTTATCAAACGAAATTCGACACCGAGCCACGAAGGAGACATTAGGACAAGTGACTAAAAGCATGATCAAAGAGGTAAGTTTTAAGGAGCATCTGAAAGGAGGAGAGGTAGAGCGGAGAGGTTTAGGCAGGGAATTCCAGAGCTTAGGGCCGTGGCAACTGAAGGCACTGCCGCCAATGGTGGAGCAATGAAAATCAGGGACGCACAAGAGGCCAGAATTGGAGGAGTGCAGAGATCTCAGAGGATTGAAGGGCTGGAGGAGGTTACAGAGATTGGAAGAGGTGAGGCCAATTTGAAAACAAGGTCAAGAATGTTTTAATCGAGCCATTGCCTGCCTGGGAGCCAATGTAGGTCAGCGAACACAGGAGTGATGGGTGACAGGACAGGCAGCAGAGTTTTGGATGAGTTCAAGCTTATATAGAGTGGAACTGGGATGCCAGCCAGGAAATCATTGCAATAGTACAGTTTTGAGGTAATAAAGGCATGGATGAGGATTTTAGCCACAGATGAGCAAGTCCCACAGGTGCCAACTGGCCTCCAGAGTCTTGCCCGAGTGGTCATTCTTCACTTGCTAGCCAGGATATTAAGCTATTCCACCATGGAGAATCTCAGCTAATGCTGCAGTTGTCCTCAGCAGCCTGAACAATGAAGCAGAGAGCAAGCAGCTGGTATTCACTATGTAGTAAAGCGTGCTGGGAGCTGTGTGTGTCTGGACAGTAGATGAGGACAGGATTCGGACTTGGCAGTTAGGTCTCCGACAGTTGAATAGCAAAGCGACATTCATTGTCCGGGCTCACACATTAAGAGTGGCTGCTCGGGACAGGTAAGGGAAGGAGGTGGGGTGGGAGGGGGGTGGGGGGGTGAGGGGGACGGAGTTGTGAAACTGTACCCCAATAAGAGTCGGATCCTTCAAGAAAGGGGAGAAAACTCGGGGCGTGTTGGGTGAGTACTAACCATCGGGGCTATGCAGCATTAGTTTATTTGAAGGGAAGCGCCCATGGTTCAAATGAGCTCTTCCCTTTTACGAGTTGAGCAGTCATTAAGCTGCAGTTGGAAAGCTTAAGCTGCGTTCTGGTCTGGATTTTATGATAATTTCCAGGTGATACCGGATACATTCATGACTCATTTGCCAGAAAATATTATTCTTGGCTCGAGGCTCCCGTGTAACTGGAGCTAATAGAAAGGGGACGCTGGAATTTTATACTGGGGATTAAATATGAATTTACTCAGGGTCCGTGAGCTGCCAAGTATTATTCGACTGCTCTACAAAACAGGAAATGATTGCCCAGTTTTATCCTTCAGATACCTGCCAAGTAAATGTTTCACTGAAACCTCCACGGTGCTCTGGGGGGTACAACCCATAATATTGATACTCACCATGACAAGGTGTCAGCCGCAGCTCAGCGAGCACGGGCCAGCCCACACTGCGATATGTGTGCGTACTAGGTCCATGCAGCAGAGCTGGTCTCCAGTCGTCTTGGGTAATCCTTGCCACTGGACCAAGACCTCGCTCTGTCAAGCCCGTGTGGTGGCTGGTGTGCAACGGCCACCACACGGTAAAAAAATCCACACAGGCATCTTCCACCCTTCAACATGTAGTTCGGGTTCTTCATTGAAACACCTGTGAACTCATCCTTTTTTGGCGTGGAAGCAAGTCATCCTCGTTTCGAGGGACTGCTCATGATGAGCGAGTAGCATTCGTGCCTCAATAGGTTGTAGATTCAAGTCCCGCAGCAAAGAATTGAACCCAGAGAATCATAGAATGGTTACAGCACAGAATGTCATTTGGCCCGTCGAGCCCGTGCCGGCTCTCTGCAAGAGGACTTCAGCTAGTCCCACTCCCCCGCCCTGCCCCCGTAATCCAGGCTGACACTTCAGTGCAGTACTTCAAAGTGCTCCATTGCCTGTGAGGCGCTTTCGGGTGTCCTCGGCACTGTTGTAATGTGACCAACATTGCAGCCAATTCACACACTGCAATATTCCACAAACTGCAATGACCAGATAATCTATTTTATGATGTTTGTTGAGTGATAACTATTGGCCCAGAACACCAGGGCAAACTCCCCTACTCTTCTTTGAAATAGTGCCATGGGATCTTTTGCGTCCATCTGAGACGGCAAACGGGGCCTAGTATTAACGTTTCATCCGAAAGACAACATGTTTGACAGTGCAGCACTCCCTCAGCACTTTACTGGAATGTTAGCCTAGATTGTGTGATCAAAACCTGAACCCATGACCTCTGACTCAGAGGTGAGAGTGTTACCCATTGAGTCATGGCTGATACCATATCCTAGCTAGAGCTGGCGCCCTCAGGGTGGAGGAGAATATTGGAAGAAATTTGAGGGTTTTGATAGAATATATAGGGAGAAACTATGGCAGGAGGATTGGTAACCAGAGAACATAGATTTAAGGTAATTGGCAAAAGAACCAGGGGAAGATGAGGAGGCATTTTTTTTACACAGCGAGTTATGATGATCTGGAATGCACTGCCTGCAAGGTGGTCAAAGCAGATTCAATAGTAACTTTCAAAAGAGAATTTGATAAATACTTTAAGAGGAAAAATTCGCAAGGGAGTGGAACTAATTAGATAGCTCTTTCAAATAGCGGGCACAGGCACGATGGGCCGAATGGCATCCTTCTGTGGTGTTTCATTCTAGGAGTCTATGAAACGAAAAGGAAAAGTGGCTTGTTTCAAAGTAATGAGTTAAAGTTCATTACTTTGTGGGGATCATTCATTTCTACAGGCCATTATTGTGCGAGCCTGCATTGGGTTATCACAGGTGACATAGTGAGAGAGGCCGAATTCCTCTCACAGCTCCAGCCCTCGCCTCAGTGACCCTGAAAGAAAGGGTTCGATTTATATAGTGCCTTTCACAACCACCGGACATGTCAATGCGCTTCACAGCCAATGAAGTACTTCTTTTGGCGTGTAGTCACTGTTGTAATGTAGGAAACTCGGCAGCCAATTTGCGCACAGCAAGCTCCCACAAACAACAACGTGATAATGATCAGATAATGGGCCCAAGTTTCCACACGATAAAAAACAGGCGCCCCTCCGAGCTGGGCGCCCGTTTTTCGCGCCACAAAGTGCGCCTAAAAAAAACCTCCGTATTCTCCACCTCCCTGCAGGTCCTCTGGCCCTCGGCGCGGTGCGGCAGGAGCTTTGGGGGCGGAGCTAGGACCCTGCGCCGAAAACAGTGCTGGGAGCTGTGCACATGCGTGCTACAGTGGGCACGCAAGTGCAGTAGCTCCAGGCGCCCGAAACTGTGTGGGAGGGGCCCGAAGCACGCAGCCCCTAGCCCTGGCCCAATGGCCTCACTGGGGCTGCGTGAATAAGGCTCCTCCCACGGCCAGCTCCTGCTTCCTGCCGACTCCCGCTCCTGCTCCCACCCCCTACCCCCGACCGGACCGGACCGGACTCGACCCGCCTGTCGCTGTCGCTGCCGGTCCTGCTTCCTGCCGACTCCCGCTCCTGCTCCACCCCCCCCGACCGGACCCAGCTCGACCCGCCTGTCTCGCTGCCGCTCCTGCTTCCCCGCCGCTCCTGCTTCCGCCCCCCCCCCCCCCCCGACCGACCGGACCGGACTCGACCCGTCTGCGTCTGCCGCTGCCGCTCCCACCCGACTCAACCCGACTCTACTCTCGCCCCCGGACTGGATCCGACCTGACCTCCCCCTCCCCGACCTGACCTCCCCCTCCCCGACCTGACCTCCCCCTCCCCGACCTGACCTCCCTCCCCGACCTGACTTCCCTCCCTCCCTCTCTCTCTCCCTCCCCCTCTCTCCCTCCCTCCCCCTCTCTCCCTCCCTCCCTCTCTCTCCCTCCCTCCCTCCCCCTCCCTCTCTCTCTCTCCCTCCCTCCCCCCCCGACTCGAACCGAACCTCTCTCCCCGACCCGACCGAACGCCACCTACCTCTGGTGCTGGGGACGGGCCCTGCCCGAAATCTCGGGCCCGGCCCGTTCAGCCTTCGGTTCCGACGGCAAACCGCTTTTTAAAGGCCTGCCTGAAGAACTTTCACACAGGTAGGAACATGGTTTATTTAATCTTTTCTTTGTTTATAAATATTTATTCAGGTTGGTTTATTTGTATAATATTTGTATAAGTATAACTAAGGATTTTTTGTAGAATTTAATGACTTCCCTTCCCCCCCGCCGCCCTCCCCCCCTCGTTCCCTACGCCAAATTTGTAACCTGCGCCTGATTTTTTAATGTGTAGAACAGGTTTTTTCAGTTCTACAAAAATCTTCACTTGCTCCATTCTAAGTTAGTTTGGAGTACGTTTTCACTGTGGAAACTTTAAAATCAGGCGTCAGTGGCCGGACACACCCCCTTTTGAAGAAAAAATTCTGTTCCAAAGTAGAACTGTTCTACCTGACTAGAACTGCAGAAAAAAAAATGTGGAGAATTGCGATTTCTAAGATAGTCCGTTCTCCACCAGTTGCTCCTAAAAATCAGGCGCAAATCATGTGGAAACTTGGGCCCAATGTGTTTTTGTTATGTTGATTGAGGGATAAATATTGGCCAGGACACCGGCGATAACTCCCTGCTCTTCTTCGAAATAGTGCCATGGAATCGTTTATGTCCACTTGAGAGAGCGGACGGGACCTCAGCTTAACGTCTCATCCGAAAGACGACACCTCCAACAGTCCAGCGCCCTCTCAGTACAGCACTGGAGTGTCAGCCCAGATTTTCTGACGAAGATGTGAGAGTGCTACCCACTGAGCCACAGCTATCCCTGCAGATAGAGTTCCCCGTCGCCGACAGCCTGGTGTGGATGGCGTATTGCTGGTCTCGTCCCTGTCCATGGGCAGCTGTAATCTATCAATGGAGAACACACACACTATCCTTCGGGCGCTGCACACACAGGCAACCAGCTCAGGATAGTGCTCACATCGAGGAGAGATTAGACACAAAATGGGGCGTTTGTCCATAGTTTCGGAGGAGGGGGAGTGGTGGGGAGAAGATTACAGCATGTGGAGTATTAAAACATTAAAATACCCCCAAAGGCTTGCAAGAGTCGATGAGATTTGCAGGGGAAAGGATGCGTTGCTAAGCGATGCTAATTTAAAGCAGGCCTGTGAAACAGCGAGTGTGTATTTAAGGCGGCCTACCCAAATATTTATGTCATATTGAGAATCGGCATTGTGAATCGCTCCTTCTGTCCTGTACTGTAAGGATATTCGGCTACTGGCAATACAAATTCCGATCATTATAAAACCTTGCTGTGGCCCAGTTGAGCTTTCCAGAGTTCAGCTCAAGTTGACGGTGTCTCGGACTTTGCTTTCCGCTGTCAAGCTGGGCCGTAATCTAGAAACATAGAAATCTACAGTGAAGAAGGAGGCCATTTCGGCCATCCTGCCCAAGCTGGCCGACAAAGAGCCGCACGGCCCTCGGTCAGCAGCCCTGAAGGTTACATGTAAACCAATGAACAATGGCGGAAAGGTAAAGAGTACCCAGTCCGCCCCACACAACTGCGACACCCCTTGCACCGAAACATTCTACACTCCACCCCAACCGGAGTCATGTGATCTCCTGGAAGAGGCAAAAACCAGATAAAAACCCAGGCCAATTGGGGGAGAAATTGTGGCGAGGGTTTCTGAATCCACCACCCTTCCAGGCAATGAGTTCCAGACCCCCACAACCCTCTGCGTGAAGAAGTCTGTCCCCTCAAGTTTTGGTTCTCTCCGATCTCAAGCTCCTAAAGACAATAAACCACAGCTCTATTTTCCGATTTCTCCTCTCATGGCCACGGCTCTTGCTGGAGTACGGCCTCAAAAGTGCTGGCAGCGCCCTATCTGCGACACTGCGAAGGTGCATGGCAGCAGGCTATTCATCTGTGAGTGCCATCACAGCCTTCACTCCAGGCTCATACATGCACAGGTCTGATAGGAGTGATTGGGGAGTGATCACGAGTGCCCCCAACCCCCCACCAACTGCTCACCCCCTGCCCAGTGTAGCGATGCGGAAGACAGTTGAGATCACCTAACTCAACACACAGTTGAAAGCGACAACGTTCTGAACGAGAATGGGCTGGACTTAGCCAGGCAGTCAGCTTCACAAAGTCCGCCGTTACAATTCCCCCAGATAGTTTAATTGACAAAGAGATAGTCACACAGACCATTAGGGGCCTAGATTTGAGGCAGCACGGGCCAGCCCACACTGCGATCTATGGACAGTAGAAGCACTAGGTCCATCCAGCAGAGCTTGGTCTCCAGTTGTCTTGGTTAACCCTTGCCAGTGGATCAGGACCTAGCTCTGTCAAGCCCGTGCGGTGGCTGGTGTGCAACAGCCAACACACGTTAAAAGAATCCACGCACAGGCATCTTCCACCCTTCAGTATGTAGTTCGGGACCTAGAAAGTCAGGTCCCTCACTGAAACACCTGTGAACTCATCCCTTTTTCGTATGGAAGCAAATCATCCTCGATACGAGGAACTGCCTAATACTAACAGATTTAATATCAGGTCAGAGCTGAGTTGGCTGATCGCAGCCAGGGCACCAGGAAAGGTTGGAAAATTGGCCTCAGCAGCTCTATGCTGGGGCGACGGGGGAGTGGGGGGGAATTATCAGCCAAGGATTCCGCTCCTGATCAATGAATGGAAAGTGTGGGCCTCTCAGGTGCACGTTAGCTGCTGTCACTCACGAGCCTCAGCGGCACTTGGTTTACAGTAACTGGGTTAACGCCGCTGTTCTAACAATAGGCTCACACACACGGCCATTCCAGTAAGATACTGTGGACACCAATCGCCCCCCTGGAATCGTACCTCTCTGTCCGAGGCTCAGCTGTGGCTCAGTGGGTAGCACACTCCCTTCTGAGTCAGAAGGTTGTGGGAACTGAGCACATAAATCAGAGCTGACACTCCAGTGCAGTGCTGAGGGAGCGCAACACTGTCGGAGGTGCCGTCTTTCGGATGAGACGTTAAACCGAGGCCCCGTCTGCCCTCTCAGGCAGATGTAAAAGATCCCATGGCACTATTTCGAAGAAGAGCAGGGGAATTATCACCGGTGCCCTGGCCAATATTTATCCCTCAATCAGCATAACAAAAACAGATTATCTGGTCATTATCACATTGCTGTTTGTGGGAGCTTGCTGTGCGCAAATTGGCTGCCGCGTTTCCTACATTACAACAGTGACTACACTCCAAAAGTACATCATTGGCTGTAAAACGCTTTGAGATGTTCGGTGGTTGTGAAAGGCGTTATATAAATGTAAGTATTTTTTTTCCCATCTAATTAGTCGAGGCTCAGTCACTGTCCGCAACACATGTACTGTGCAGGTGGGAGGTAATGCCAAGATCTGCCGGCTCAGCACGGACCAGGAATAGAAATGGATCCCTTCATGGTTACATAAATCAAAGTTGTATTTTTATCCTCTGAGCTACCGAGGGCCAAACACGATTACTGAAAGATTAATCCCATTATGGTAAAGGATGTTTCTTCATTCTACCTTTTTGAAGTCTTAGCCTGTTAGATCTCTTAAGCTTGATTATTATTTACATTTTTCATGCTGTTTGAGATAAGACAATGTTGGTGTGGAAGGATGGAATAAGGATTTTTCCCTTTTGTTAACCCAGTGCCCCATCAAACGCTCCCAGGGCAAGTACAGCACGGGTTAGATACAAAGTAAAGCTCCCTCTACACTGCCCCATCAAACACTCCCAGGTCAGGTACAGCACGGGTTAGATACAGAGTAAAGCTCCCTCTACACTGTCCCATCAAACTCTCCCGGGGCAGGTACAGCACAGGTTAGATACAGAGTAAAACTCCCTCTACACTGTCCCATCAAACGCTCTCAGGGAAGGTACAGCACGGGTTAGATACAGAGTAAAGCTCCCTCTACACTACTCCATCAAATACTCCTGGGGCAGTTACAGCACAGGTTAGATACAGAGTAAAGCCCCCTCTACACTGTGCCATCAAACGCTCCCAGGGCAGTTACAGCATGGGTTAAATACAGAGTAAAGCTCCCGCTACACTGTCCCATCAAACTCTCCCGGGGCAGTTACAATTAATGACCTGTCCCCCGACTCTGAGGTAGGCCAACTGAAATGACTGTTACCATTTCAGTCCCAGCAGCCTCTGTCCCCCGACTTCACCCTGCTGATGTGTTTTGCAAGTCTGTGCGGTTCCAGACTGGACCTTTGGATTAGGCAAGCCAGCATTTGCAAGTTCGCAGTTCGGTCCGCTTCCTGCCAAGTTGGCCGCACCAAGTTGTGCCACAGGGTGCAGCACGGGCGAGATTCTGAGTTAAATCCCAGCCCAATGTGGGAACAGCACCCTCTACTGTAACAGTGTGACATTTCTATTTCTCACTCCAGCTACTCGAACAGGTGGAGTGAGATTGGCGGTTTGCTGACAATTAGTGCTGGATTACGGGAGGTTTATACACAAGGGACCAGGGATGAGAGTGCTCCAAATTAATCTCAAGTCAGACTCTCATAGCAAGCAGAGAAAAATCTTTCAACTCTCAAGGGTTTGAGATCAGGTTCCAGGAGTGAAAAGACTCTGCTCTGACCCACTGACTCTCGAACTGACCAACCCCCTTCACCAATTTAAAATACTCGCATCAACCCAGCTACTCACATCTTTTATTTTTCATTTTCATCAACTGAACTCCGTCTGCCCACCTTCTTGGTTCATTGTTCATCAGTTCATACTGATTTAAAGTATCAGCACTGGCTCAGTGGGTAGCACTTTTGCCTCCACGTCAGAAAGTCATGGGTTCAAGCCCCACTCCAGAGTCTTGAGCTCAAAATGTAGGCTGGCACTACAGTGCAGTACTGAGGGAATGCTGCACTGTCAGAGGTGCTGTCTTTCAGATGAGACGTTAAGCTGAGGCCCCGTCTGCCCCCTCAGGTGGATGCAAAAGGTCCCATGGCACTATTCAAAGATGCACAGGCACGTTCTCCCCGGCTTCCTGATTAATATTTATCCCTCAATCAACATCACTAAAATAGATTATCTGGTCATTATCTCACTGCTGTTTGTGGGAGCTTGCTATGTGCAAATTAGCTGCTGCGTTTCTTACATTGGGGGGAAGGAACTTAACGCAATCACAATCACTAAGGAGCTGGTACTCAGTAAGATAATGGGACTAAAGGCAGCTAAATCCCCTGGACCTGATGGCTTGCATCCTAGGGTCTTAAGAGAAGTAGCAGCAGGGATAGTAGATGCATTGGTTGTAATTTACCAAAATTCCCTGGATTCTGGGGAGGTCCCAGCAGATTGAAAAACTGCAAATGTAACGCCCCTATTTTAAAAAGGAGGCAGACAAAAAGCAGGTAACTATAGACCAGTTAGCCTAACATCTGTGGTTGGGAAAACGTTGGAGTCCGTTATTAAAGAAGCAGTAGCAGGACAGTTGGAAAAGCAAAATTCGGTCAGGCAGAGTCAGTATGGATTTATGAAGGGGAAGTCATGTTTGACAAATTTGCTGGAGTTCTTCGAGGCTGTAAAGAACAGGGTGGATAAAGGGGAACCAGTGGATGTGGTGTATTTGGACTTCCAGAAGGCATTTGACAAGGTGCCACATAAAAGGTTACTGCACAAAATAAAAGTTCATGAGGTTGGGGGTAATATATTAGCATGGATAGAGGATTGGCTAACTAACAGAAAACAGAGAGTCGGGATAAATAGTTCATTCTCTGGTTGACAACCAGTAACTAGTGGGGTGCCGCAGGGATCAGTGCTGGGACCCCAACTATTTACAATCTATATTAACGACTTGGAGGAAGGGACTGAGTGTAATGTAGCCAAGTTTGCTGACGATACAAAAATGGGAGGAAAAGCAATGTGTGAGGAGGATACAAAAAATCTGCAAAAGGACATAGACAGGCTAAGTGAGTGGGCAAAAATTTGGCAGATGGAGTATAATGTTGGAAAGTGTGAGGTCATGCACTTTGGCAGAAAAAAATCAAAGAGCAAGTTATTATTTAAATGGAGAAAGATTACAAAGTGCTGCAGTACAGCGAGACCTGGGGGTACTTGTGTATGAAATGCAAAGGATAGTATGCAGGTACAGCAAGTGATCAGGAAGACCAATGGTATCTTGGCCTTTATTGCAAAGGGAATAGAGTATAAAAGCAGGGAAGTCTTGCTACAGCTACATAAGGTATTGGTGAGGCCAAACCTGGAATACGGCATGAAGTTTTGGTTTCCATATTTATGAAAGGATATATTTGCTTTGGAGGCAGTTCAGAGAAGATTTACTAGGTTGATTCCAGGGATGAGGGGGTTGACTTATGAGGAAAGTTGAGTAGGTTGGGCCTCTACTCATTGGAATGCGAAGAATGAGAGGTGATCTTATTGAAACATATAAGATTATGAGTGGGCTTGACAAGGTGGATGCAGAGAGGATGTTTCCATTGTTGGGGGAGACTAGAACTAGAGGGCACAATCTTAGAATAAGGGGCCGCCCATTTAAAACAGAGATGAGGAGAAATTTCTTCTCTCAGAGGGTTGTAAATCTGTGGAATTCGCTGCCTCAGAGAGCTGTGGAAGCTGGGACATTGAATAAATTTAAGACAGAAATAGACAGTTTCTTAAACGATAAGGGGATAAGGGGTTATAGGGAGCGGGCAGGGAAGTGGAGCTGAGTCCATGATCAGATCAGCCATGATCTTATTGAATGGCAGAGCAGGCTCGAGGGGCCGTATGGCCTACTCCTACTCCTACTCCTATTTCTTCGATTCTTATGTTCTTATTACAAAAGTGACACCAGTGCCTGAGGTTTTGAAACTATGCTATATAAATGCAAGTTCTTGGGGCTCAGTTTTCTCCAGTATTTGCGCCCTTTTTTTCCGGAATAGGCTGCTTTTTCTGGCCTAACTTAAAAATCCCCAGTTTCCTCAATCAACTTGTGCCAGCATAACTCAGTTAGTTACGAATTTTTTAAGTCTGTTTTTTTTTCAGCCAAAGGGGGCGTAACCAACCACCCATGCCACTTCTGGTCATTTAGGGAAGTTTGGCCAGCTGAGAGTTACTCCAGTTCTGATTAGGCCAGTGTTTGTGGTCTGTCCTGAAAAACCTTCCCTGGAGTTAAGGAAATCGGCGCAGCAAATGCCCGGACACACTTAAAGAATTGAAAAACACACAGCAGCAACTTACCTCCAACCTCGCCTGAAGGCTGTCCGGTTCCATTCTCAATCCCCAGTCCGGTCCCATAAGAGAGAGTCAGTCCCTAGTTCACACATACAGGAAGGCTGTCCAGTCAAGTTACACAGAGAGAGAGTGAGAGAGAGAGAGTGCGAGGGAGAGAGTGAGGGAGAGGGAGAAAGAGGGAGAGAGAGAGACCGGCGGCCGAGAATGGGACTGGACCGGACAGCCTTCGAGCGGGGTTGGTGTTATGTGTTTTTCAATTCTTTTAATGTGTTGTGAGGTGGCTGTACATTTCAAGAGACCATGCCCTCAAATCTACCGCCAAGCTCATGGTCTACAGGACTGTAGTAATACCCGCCCTCCTGTATGGATCTGAGGCATGGACGATGTATAGAAGGCACCTCAAGTCGCTAGAGATATATCACCAACGATGTCTCCGCAAGATCCTGCAAATCCCCTGGGAGGACAGGCGCACCAACATCAGTGTCCTTAACCAGGCCAACATCCCCAGTATTGAAGCACTGACCACACTCGATCAGCTTCGCTGGGTAGGCCACATCGTACACATGCCAGATACGAGACTCCCTAAACAAATGCTTTATGCGGAGCTCCATCATGGTAAATGAGCCAAAGGTGGGCAGCGGAAACGTTATAAGGACACCGTCAAAGCCTCCCTGGTAAAGTGCGACATCACCGATGACACCTGGGAGACCCTGGCCGAAGACCGCCCGAGATGGAGAAAGTGCATCCGGGAGAGCGTTGAGCTCTTCGAGTCTCAACGCAAAGAGCATGAAGAGATCAACTGCCAGCAGCGGAAGGAGCACGCGGCAAACCAGCCCCACCCACCCCTTCCCTCGACGAATGTCTGTCCCACCTGTAACAGGGTCTGTGGCTCTCATATCGGACCGTTCCGCCACCAAAAAACTCACTTTGGGAGTGGAAGCAAGTCTTCCTCGATTCCGAGGGACTGCCTATGATGATGTTTCACTTTGCAGCCTCAGCTCACATTGTGTCCCTGGTTACCATGGCAGCCCAATCATTTTGGCGCAGATCAAGACTTCACCCCCACGGGTTAGGCCACGCCAAAATGAAGAGATGCAACGGGGAAACTTACAACACTTTTTTTTGGGTGTACTTGGGGCCCCAAAAAATCAGGCGTAACTCTTCAAGTATGCCCAAAAAATGCTTTGGGGAAAATTGAGCCCTTGCTTTCTGACAATCAAGGCATCCTGGTTGATTATTTCTGTCCCTCCTGAACATTGCAGCCGCAGTGTGATCACCTAACTCAGTGCAGGCCAGCAGCATCGGTCTTGGGACATCCCTGGTTTCTGTACTGCACCCCACGGTGCATTTACCCACTAAATCATTGGACAAGGTCATGGCTTTCAAAGAAGTCTTTTCACTTGACAATGGTATTGCAAATATGTTCATCTGTGAACGACTTTGGTCAGGATATTGTGAGAGGGATCGTCAATGTTGCTCCCAAGTCACGAAACAACGGAGCAAATAAATGGCAAATAACATTCAACATTAAAAATTGTAATGCAATGTAGACTTGTACCTAAAGTAAGAACGAATCTCATTATAAAGAAGGGGAAATCCCTAAATAAAGTGCACAGGAAACATATTTGGATGTGCAAATTAACTAGACATTGAAAGTCTTACCACATTGTGTGGTCGCAAGTGCCAAGGCAAATAATATTCAAAGGCTGTATAAACAGATCCATGAAAGCCCAAGACGGTGACACTGACACTCTATAAATCATTGGTGCGGCCATACACTAACTAGCCTTTATGTGCACTCTTGCTTAGCATAGGTAGAAAGCCTGATACCCTCTGAACCCTAGCAAGCCACTCAGTTGCAGCAAACCGCTACCCAATGGTTCCAGAAGGCAGCTCACCACCACCTTCTCAGGGCAACTAGGATGGGCAATAAATTGCCAGCACCAACCATTTCGGGAAATAAATCACAAAAGGTTAAGAGGAGATACTGGAAAAGATTGAGAGGTTGAACAAGGATGAAACCAGCTCTGAGAGCAAGAAGAAGAAACAGAAAGGCTTGCATTTCTATAGCGCCTTTAACAATCTCAGGATATCCCAAAGCACTTCACAGCCAATGAAGTACTTTTGACTGGGCTCAGCAGTGATGCAGTCCACAGCTGAAGGATGATGAGGTGCTGGGGGGCAACCGGTTGCCATGGAGCCAAAGCCTTCGATAGAAGTGGGGATAAAATGGAAAATTCAGCTAAAGAAAAACATTTTTTGTCAAGAGAATGCAAAGAAAGTATATTGCTGGGCTGGGGGAGGGAGAAGGCGAGGAAGTGCAATATGCTTTGACAATAAGCTGGACACTGAACTCACATTGGAATGTTTTGCACAAAGGTGGGTTTTGCACTGAAAGCCGTGTAAGCAACTGAATTTGTGAAGCAGATCGATGGATCTCCATTTACACAGCAGCTGAGAGAATAAAGCAATCTCTCCCAAACAGTCTCTCCCAAACAGTTCCAGCTGAGTGCAATTACATAAGCTCTCTAGCAGCTATTAAACCTCTCTGATAGCCAGCTCTAAACTCCTTTAATTTCTATTCTGTTTGCACTCACAATAGGGCTGTTTACAGAGACTCACTGGGGGGTCTCCACTTCACCACAAGCTCAACGTAACTGTGCATCAAGCAAATAATGGCAACGGAACATTCTCACCCCAATTAGGGTCCAAAAGAAGGGTTTGGCACCCGCTCCGTCCATTCCGACTCTCACACTGCCCACCCATCCTGACTCTCACTGCCCGCTCCGCCCATCCCGACTCTCACCACCCACCCATCCAGACTCTCATCACTCCGCCCATCCTGACTCTCACTGCCCGCTCTGCCCATCCCGACTCTCACCACCCACCCATCCAGACTCTCATCACTCCGCCCATCCCAACTCTCACCGCCCGCTCCACTCACATCCCGACGCTCACCGCCCACCCATCCCGACTCTCACCGCTCTGCCCATCCCGACTCTCACCGCCCACCCATCCCGACTCTCACCGCTCCGCTCATCCCGACTCTCACCACTCCGCTCATCCCGACTCTCACCGCTCCGCCCATCCCGACTCTCACCGCCCACCCATCCCGACTCTCACCGCTCCGCTCATCCCGACTCTCACCGCCCACCCATCCCGACTCTCACCGCTCCGCTCATCCCGACTCTCACCGCTCCGCCCATCCCGACTCTCACCGCCCACCCATCCCGACTCTCACCGCTCCGCTCATCCCGACTCTCACCGCCCACCCATCCCGACTCTCACCGCCCGCTCCACTCACATCCCGACTCTCACCGCCCACCCATCCCGATTCTCACCGCTCCACCCATCCCGACTCTCACCGCCCACCCATCCCGACTCTCACCGCCCACCCATCCCGACTCTCACCGCTCCGCTCATCCCGACTCTCACCGCTCCGCCAATCCCGACTCTCACCGCCCTGCTCATCCCGACTCTCACTGCCCACCCATCCCGACTCTCACCGCCCACCCATCCCGATTCTCACCGCCCCGCCCATCCTGACTCTCACCACCCATTCATCCCGACTCTCACCGCCCGCTCCACTCACATCCCGACTCTCCCCGCCTGGTTTACTGACATGATTCGGGGAATAGGGGGTTATCGGGGCAGGTCAGAATGAGGTAATTCGAATGGAGATGAGCAGTGGGCCGAAATGTACTGAAAACCAACAAAGATTCTAAAGGGCTGACACCTTTAAAAAAAACACACACCCAAAGATGAATTGTCAAAAAAAAAGAATGGTGTGGCTGTGGTTCAGTGCTGAGCAGGACATATTGCAGCCGTTGTACGGTGCGACAGACTGGGCAGGATTCTGGAGGAGAGCCAGGTACAGTGTCTCAGTCCTGAGCTCTCTCAGCCTGTGTTTGCTTCGCTCTGTCCAGTGATCAGCAGGGTCCCTAACTCCAAAAGCGATTGCTGGCACCTTCTCGCTCCACAATAAACGTCGCCATTGTTTGCCTCGCTCATGCTGTGCTTCCCCTGTGCACCTGCTCCTTGCTGCTGTGGAGAAGAACCGGTGCTCCCTCCCTCGCATGCTTCAGCCGCCAATCCTGCTACATTTTCCCACCCAGCTCTCTGCTCGGGGCGAGCGGGGAGGGAGAGGTCACATGAGGCCACTGCCCTGTCCTCCCTTATTCTCACGGTGCCCCTCGATGGTCTTGCCCCAGGAGGCAGATGCGCTCCGGCATTCCCATGCTTTATTGCCCCCAGCGTCCTGGGATTAGGCCGATCAATACAGGAATCGTGTGAGAGCCAAAGAGGAAACATGGGCCCGCCTTAAAGCGTGAATGCCCACACTCAGTTGTCAGCTCGGCCCCGACAGTAAATAGAAATACCTGCATAATGGTGCAGGGCCCATTCTGAAGAGAAAGAGCAGAGTGAGAGAGAGGGAGAGCACTACAGGAACCTGCAGCATTTGAATCAGGGGCCTCACGTCTACCTGCTTACCCTTAATCTCCTTGAACTATTGTACGTTGGAGGGGCTGAGAATTAGAAGCGCTTAAGGAACAAACAAAAGACTCATTACTTCGACTGCAGTTGAAGGACAATCCTACAAGTGCTGTTGATTAAAAGAGTTTGAGTGCAGGCCTCTGAACGGTCTTTATGGAAATCTAATTGGCAATTAGGTCAGCGAAGACAGGCCGAGGGCGATTTCCCTATGAAAGGGGGTCTCGTCTTACTGCCCTGCGCCACCCCCACCCCCCCCTTGCCTTGACCTTTTGTTCAGGCCTAGGTTTCTGTGATGTATTGTCACGTTCCTTCAGCACAGTGAGGGCAGGGACATAACAAGGGGTGGGGGTGGGGGGCAGTAGCTGCTGTTCCCCGAGCTTCCCATCGCTGACTAATCTCCCTCTTGTCTGGCCTCTCAATGCAGAATGCACTCTGCCCCCTCTGTGGCGTTTACTCTGCAAATCTGTGAGATCCAGGGACTGGGGGGGAGGGGCTTCCAGATATAGAGAGCGGTCACGGCTTTGTGACTGAGCGCCAGACTCTCAGACCTGTTCTACCAACAGGTGCAGCTTGTGGGGGTGGGGCCCTACTCTTCCAGCTGTGGCTACCTTGGCAGCCAGCGACCGATAGCAGGCCCCAGCCTCTGGATGGCCTGCCTTCAATTGAAGCGAGATAAAACAACACAGAAAATAAAATGCGTCTGCAGAGGGGACGGGCATTGACATTTGAGGTGTAGACCCTTGACCGCAACTGACTGAAGTGATACTGGGCTGTTTCTGACCTCCCATATCAGGGGAATTACATAGTTTCAGTTCCCCTCCCCCTACGTTTTAGTAGTGAGAAAAAGAGATAGACCTATTTTAGAAAGGACCACCGGACGTCTCAAAGCGCTTAACAGCCAATGAAGTACTTTTGGAGTGTAGTCACTGTTGTAATGTGGGAAATGGGGCAGCCGATTTGTGCACAGCAAGGTCCCACAAACAGCAATGTGATAATGACCAGATAATCTGTTTTTGTTATGTTGACGGAGGGATAAATATTGGTCAGGACACCGGGGATAACTCCCCTGGTCTTCTTCAAAATAGTGCCAGGGGATCTTTTACGTCCACCTGAGATGAGGCCTCGGTTTAACATCTCATCCAAAAGACGGCACCTCAAACAGTGCAGTGCTCCCTCAGCACTGCACTGGAGTTTCTGCCTAGATTTATGTACTCTCCCGCTCTGAAGGTGTCGACTCCTGCAGTTCCGCTGATGCATTCCAGTAGCAGCCGTTCTTCATGCATCGGACAGTGAGTGATCTAATGCTATTCGACCATAGAGTGCATCAAGCCCAAACTGCATCCTGATTCTCGTGCAATGTCCACACACGCACTTCTCAGAAGCAGGACCCCTGACTAACTTTTCTCCCCAACCCCCGCCAGCATTGAAGCCAATTGCAGCATCTCCAACTGTTGTCCCAGCAGAGATCGGCTCACTCAGCACATGTCAGGGATTGAAACCTGGGACCATCCCAGTCTGTACGGCTCAGTACTACACTAGGTGGTGCCTTAATCCACTGGGGGAGTTCTGAAAGGTTAGCTGGACTCACTCTGCTAACTTGTAGGTCGTGGCTCAGTGGGTGGCAATCTCGCCTCTGAGTCAGGAGGCTGTGAGTTCAAGTCCCACTCCAGAGGCTTGAGCACAAAATCCAGGCTGACACTCCAGGGCAGAACTGAGGAAGTGCTGTGCTGTCGGAGGAGCCGTCTTTCGGATGAGATGTTAACCCTTTCAGATAGACGTGAAAAATACTATGGCACTATTTCGAAAAGCAGGGGAATTCTCCCTGGTGACCTGGCAAATATTTATCCCTCAAACTACAACGTTTATATAGTGCCTTTAACGTAGCATAACGTCCCAAGACGCTTCACAGGAGCATTATCAAATTGGAACGTCTTAAAGGAGGAAAGAGAGGTAGAGAGGCGAAGATGTTGAGGGAGGGAATTCCAGAGTTTAGGTCATCATCAGCTGAAAGTACGACTGCCAATGGTGCAGCGATTAATATTGGGGATGCGCAAGAGGCCAGAATTGCAGACACGCAGATATCTCGGAGAGTTGTAGGACTGGAGGAAGTTGCAGAGATAGGGAGGAGCGAGGTCATGGAGGGATACGAAAACAAGGATGAGAATTTTAAAATTGAGGCTTTGCTCAACCAGGAGCCAATGTAGGTCAGAGAGCCCAGCATTACTAAAACAGATTATCCGGTCATCACCTTGCTGTTTGTCAGATCTTGCTTTGCGCAAATTGGCTGCCGCGTTTCCTACTCTTCAAAAAGTACTTCATCGGCTGAAAAGCGCTTTGGGATGTGTTAAGGTCATGAAAGGCACTATATAAATGCAAGACTTTCTTTTACATCGTCACCTGCTGAGTGCCTCTCAGACACTTGCAGTGACCTGAGCTGGATGGGTCAGATCAGGCCTTCGGATTTTGAGGTGGCTCTCACAACACTGCTGGAGTGGCAATGACAAGATCGGGAACAACATGGACCTTCAATGCAGACCCTGTGCGAGAAGGATGAGATGGTGGACAGTGACACACTGTGTGGGGACGATTTCAGACAGAAATATACAACTGGCGCGACTGACTGCAGTTTCAAAGGGCGGCGTTCTGTCCCTTTAAAAACAACCAGTGCAGTGTTTCCCCTGCCCGCTCCTTTTCCCTGTGAGTGCACTTGGCTGAATGGAGTAAAGGAAAGCCGTGAGCAATGGCTCTGTGACCAAAAGCAAGCTCCTGGCTTCTGCATTCAGTGAAGCGCAAGAAGCAGCAGTCTCTCACGCCCAGGGTTATTCAGTCCCATCTTCTCTCCTGTCACCCCTGCCGGCCAGCTCAATACGCGGCACTGACAGTGGGGTGTTCATCTGTGTCATTAAGCCTGTAAAATGGCTGGTTTGGCCCACAGTGATCAAAAAGGACGTCTGCTACCCGACGAAGCTCGGGAGCACTCCCCACACTTTAAACCCCTCAGGAAGGGCCGCCTCGAATCAGATCTCAGCATTAACAGCAGCCTCTTTTGTTGCTGAACTGCGGCTATATTTTAAACTGACCAGAGCTATTAAACCTCCTGTTTACAAAGACTGACCGTGCCCTAACGTTGGGGTACTGTGAGTGAATTTGGACCGGGGATCACTGAAAGACCACAGCCAACAGCTGCTGCCTTTGTTTGCGAGCCAGAAAACAATAAGAGAGAGAGAGAGAGAGAGAGAGAGAGAGTGAGTGACCTCCATAACCTCTCAAACAACAAGGCTCATAAACCGCAACTACATCTTAACCCTTGCGTACCACATTCCTTTGCCATTGGGACCAATTACTAACAAAAGGCCGAGGTGCATGTCTTAAACTAGGGTATAGCAGTCATAATGGGGTTGTACTAAGTGTAAGGACTGTAGTTAGCATGCAGGACTGTAGCCAAGCTAAAAACTGTTGTTAGAATGGATAAAGAAAGACTTGCATTTATATCGCGCTTTTCATGACCACCGAAAGTTCCAAAGCGCTTTACAGCCAATGAAGTACTTTTTGAAGTGTAGTCACTGATGTAATGTAGGATAACTAACTAATGTGAGCAGTGTAGGTAGTGTGAACGGCTGTACCCAATGGAAAAATTAGCTGATGTGGAGGAGTGCAACTTGTATGAAAACAAGCAAATATGTAAAAGTGCAGTTAGTGTGGATAATTGTTGCAAATGGGAGACTGTAGTTAGTACAGGGTACTGTGATAAATGTAGTTAGTAGAGAGTATTGTAGTAAATGGGAGATTAGTATTGTTTTAAAGTGGTATTGAAGTCAATGGATATAACAATGGGGAGAGATGTAAACCAGCAGCCGATTCGCTCGTACCTGTTTTTCACTATCGCACAAAGTCAAGATCTGTCCCTGTGTGCCGCATCAGTTGAAACCAGCACGTTTTCTCCATTAATCCTGCGCCACTGCCTCAGCAGCAATGTTTCCCAGTGGATTTCTCACTGGATTCTTGCTGGAGTTGAGTTCCACCACCACCAGGGGCCTATCGGTACAGTGCCCAAGTGGCCATTGTTCATATGTGAACATCACCAAGATGTTCGACCATGGAGGTCATCATAGTCGTACTCAAGCCTGTACTCTCCTTAAGTCCATATGCACACCTTCCAGTGGGGGTGACTGGATGGTGATGCGGAGCATGAACAACATATATTTATATAGCATCTTTAACGTAATAAACCATCCCAATGCACTTCATAATAGTGTTATGAAAAAAGAAAAATTGACACCGAGCCATATAAGGAGATGTTAGGGCAGATGATCAAAAGCTTGGTTGAAGAGGTAGATTTTAAGGAACATCTTAAATGAGGAAAGAGCAGTGGAGAGGCAGAGAGATTTAGGGAGGGAAATCCAGAGCTTAAGAGCTAGGCAGCTGACGCCACAACCGCCGATGGTGGAGCATTTAAAATTGGGGATGTTCAAAAGGCCAGAATAGATGGAGCGCATAGACAGAAGGATAGACAGAAAGGAAAAGGAGGTGGGATAGCTCTGTTAATAAAGGATGTGATCAGTGCAGTAGTGAGAAACGATATTGGCACAGAAGATCAAGATGTAGAATCAGTTTGGGTGGTGATAAGGAATAATAAGGGGTAGAAGTCACCGGTGGGAGTGGTCTATAGGTCCCCTAACAGTAGCTACACTGTTGAATGGTATAAATCAAGAAATAATGGAGGCTTGTGAGAAAAGTACGGCGATAATCATGGGCGATTTTAATCTTCATATTGATTGGACAAATCAAATTGGCCAAGGTAGCCTTGAGCAAGAGTTCAGAGTGTATCCAGGATGGTTTCCTTGAACAGTACGTTGCAGAACCAACCAGGGAATAGGCTATTTTAGATCTGATACTGTGTAATGAGGCAGGATTAATAAATTATCTCTTAGTAACGGATCCTCTTGGAATGAGTGACCATTACATGGTTGAACTTCAAATTCAGTTGGAGGTTGAGAAAGTTGGATCTGAAACCAGTGTCCTAAGCTTAAATAAAGGAGACCACAAAGGTATGAAGGCAGAGTTCACTAAAGTGCACTGGGATAATAGATTAAAGTGTGGGACGGTTGATGAGCAGAGGTGGACATTTAAGGAGATATTTCATAACTCTCAACAAACATATATCCCAATGAGAAGGAAAGGCTTTAAGAGAATGGATAACCATCTGTGGCTAACTAAGAAAATAAAGGATGGTATCAAATTAAAAACAAAGGCAGACAAAGTGGCCAAGACTAGTGGGAGGCCAGAGGATTGGGAAACATTTAAAATCTAGCAAAGTACGATTAAAAAAATAATAATAAAGAGAGGGATGATTGATTATGAAAGTAAACTAGCAAGAAATATAAAAACAGATTGTAAGAGCTTCTACAGGTATATAAGGAGGAAAAGAACGGCTAAAGTAAATGTTGGTCCTGTAGAGGAAAAGAACGGCTAAAGTAAATGTTGGTCCTGTAGAGGATGAGACTGGGGAATCAATAATGGAGAACAGAGAAATGGCAGAGACTTTGAACAAATATTTTGTATCTGATTTCAAGGTAGAAGATACTAAAAACATCCCAATAATGGATAGTCAAGAGGCTATTGGGAGGGAGGAATTTAAAACACTCACTGTCACTAAAGAAGAAGTACTCGGTAAAATAATGGGACTAAGGGGTCAAGTTTCGGGCCGCGCCTAGAACGGCGCAGCCCCGACCTGGACATCTGTTTTTCGCGCCTAAAAGTGCGACAGAAAAATACCTCCAGATTCTCCGGCTCCCTGCAGGTCCCTGGGAGCTCGGCGCGGTGCGCACACAGCAGCAGGGGGCGGAGCCACAGAGTCGCGCCGATTCTACAAGTGGTGGGGGGTGGGGCTAATTTAAATGAGACAATGTCGTGCCGGCAACCTTGCGTGTGCGCGTTGAAGCGCGGGTGCAAGCGCAGCAGCCCATAAACATTGGCACTCGGCCATTTTTAAAGGGACTTAAAGAAAAGTGTTCATTTGTCTGTTGAACCCATGGAAAGGCTTGGGATGGAATTTTGGTGATTTTTTGGTGTCTGAAGGAGTGCTTTTAGCAGCACTGTTGAAGAAATCACCTGCTGAAATCAGCGAGTGCTGCTTTTTACTGCTAAGCTTGCAGAACAGGTGCTGCATAGGTGCATGCAAAATAAGGACTGTGTGTTTTGAAAAATCAGAGTGTCAATTCAATACAGCAATGGAACAACATCCACCAAGAGCAAAGAATTTCTTGCGTGAGGAAGTGGAGATATTAGTCAACGTCATTGAGCAGAGATGGCAGGAGCTAGATATCAGCAACAGAGGTCGCATAAAAGTGCCACCTAAAGAAATGAAGAAACGCTGGAACCAAGTTGCAGAAGATTACTGAGCAGTGGTGCATACCAGGAGATCTGGAAGCCAGTGTAAAAAATGGCACGACCTTGGTCAAGTAGTTAGTGTAAGTAATATTTTCCATTTTTAATGTAATCGTAATTGTAACGTAACTATCTGTATGTCCCACATTGCAGAAAGACGCACTCTGTAAAAAGTTATATTTTATTCTTTGCAGAAGAAATTGGCCCACAACAAAAGGGAAGCAACTCGGACAGGAGGAGGCATGCCCACTCTGCATCCACTGACACCCTTGGAACAGAGGGTAGCTGCTATGATGAGTCGCACATGGAGAAAAGCAATCAATACAGCATAAGCTGGGCCCGCACGCGAGAAAGAGGGTAAGTCCTGAAAATGCATCGTGGCCCTTCAAATCAACCTGCTGCCTAACCTGCTATGTGTGAGAGTACTCATGTCACCCATCCGGCCCCCTCCCTTGCTGTTAAACATTTGACTGTTCTGATGTATTTTGCAGAACATGATGATGATGATGCTGCTGCTGCCAACCCTGAGGATCCTGAAGATATAGAACAAGAACCAGTACAACCAGATGTGGACGATCCAGACTGGATGATGGCAGCGATGACTGAAATGTCTGCAGGGGAGAGCTTCCAAATTAATGTTTATGAGCCCCCATTAAGGGGCATCAGAGTTTCAACCCCTAGCATAGGTTCTGGTTCCACCTTCCATGGTTTTGATTCCGACATTGCGGGTCCCAGTGTTGCTGGTGATATCATGGAGCAGTTTACACCCATTCACACACCATCCCAGCCCACGGCTTGCACTCAAATGCTGTCATCTGGAACACTGAGCGCCCCACCTTCCCAGCCCGTGCCTCCCTCGCTAGTACTGCCGTCTGGAACACCGAGCGCCCCACCGTCCCAGCCCGTGCCTCCCTCTCTAGTACTGCCGTCTGGAACACAGAGCGTCCCACCTTCCCAGCCCGCGCCTCCCTGTGTAGTGGTGCCGTTTGGAACACCGAGCGTCCTACCATCCGTGATCTTAGGGTTTTTAAGTGATCTTATAGTGTAAATGCTCTCACATTTTGTAACTTATTTAATTTTGCATCTAAAAAGTGATCTTGAAGTTTAAGTGATCTTAAGAGTGTCAGATTTTTCACATTGAGATTGTTTTGTAACTTTTGTAACTTTACAAGTTTATAAGTGATCTTAAAGTCTTTAAGTGATCTTCAAGAGTCATATTAAAAAGTAAAGTATGCTACAACAAATATTTTATTACAGTGACGTTAACTTTTCAATAAAATATTTTTTCATTAAAACTGATTCATCTTCCATTAACACAACACAACGTAGGAACAACTGCAAAGAATAAACATGTCCATGCGCAACAGTGGTCGCAGAGCCCTCAGGCATCAGTAGTTGAAGCGTTCACGGATGAGCTGCTGGCGCAAGGTTCGAGTAATCGTTAAAGGAGCACGATGGACGGCCCTCCTCCGATCTCGTGCTCCGGCATCAGGCACTTGCAAGCTTTCCTGATCGTCATCATCATCCATATCCTGCTGTTCCGTAATACTATCATCATGCACTGGACCCTTACGTGGGTCTTCTGGTTCCACTACCAGCTCCTGCTGCCTCATGATGGCTAAGATATGGAGCATGCAGCACACAACAGTGAAGTGACCGACAATCTGAGGAGAGTATAGCAACTGTCCTCCGGAATGGTCCAGGCATCGGAATTGCTGTTTCAATATGCCAATGGTCCTCTCAATGATGCTGCGCGTCGCAATGTGCGCCATGTTATATTGACGGTCAGCTTCTGTCCGTGTCATGCGTAGGGGCGTCATGAGCCAGGTGGTCAGGCCGTACCCTTTGTCTCCTAGTGGCCAGCTCTGCCCTTCTGGCTGCTGCTGAAATATGTCAGATATAACGCTGTCGCGTAGGATGAACACATCATGGGTGCTGCCAGAGTATCTCGCATCGACTGACATGATGCACTGCTTGTCGTCACACACGAGCTGCACATTGATGGAGTGGAAACCTTTTCTATTCCTGTACTGCTCGGAATCCTCCACAGGTGCTCGCAAGGCTATGTGTACAATCAAAGCAGCCCTGTACCTTTGGGAAGCCAGCAATCCTGAAGGAGCCCACAACCTTTTCATGGATCGTTTGTGTGGTCATTGGGAAATTGATGAAGTCATTCCTCCGCACATACAGTGCAGCCGTGTCCTGGTAAACGCAGGGATATATTGCACGTTGAGAGATGGTGCAAATCTCTCCAGTTGTAGCCTGAAACGATCCCGAGGCATAGGAAGAAAGTGCAGCTGTTTCCTTCACTTCAACAGACAAGGCAGTTGGCATTCTGCTTCTGGGCCGCAAATCTGCTCTCAGCATATCACAGATCTCAGTGACAACTTCTCTGCGGAAACGCAGCCTTTTGACACAATCAGCCTCGCTCATGTCCAGGTGTGAGCGCCTGGCTCGATACTGTTGACGTGGGTAAGGTTCGCCTGCCCATCAGCTGACGGGCTATGACGTTCCTGGTGCGGTGAGCTCTAATCAATTCTCTCCCATGCAGTGAATTGATGGCGAACCATTGCATAATCCGTGGTGTTGACAATGCAGCTCCCATTCTGCAAATTTAAGTTTCAAACTGGCTATCTGGCTGCCTGTCCCTGTCCCGTGGCCGAATGGCCTCAGCTTCCCTCGCAGCTCGAAGGTTCCTTGCTTTCTGTGTCTTCGGCCGCTGTTGAGCCATTGCCGCCGCCCCTATCCCGTGGCCGAATGGCCTCAGCTTCCCACGCAGCTCGAAGGCTGCTAGCTGTGTCTTCGGCTGTAGTCAAGCCACTGACGCTGCTCCTATCCCGTGGCCAAATGGCCTCAGCTTCCCTCGCAGCTCGAAGGCTGTTTGCTTGCTGTGTCTTCGGCTGCCGTCGAGCCACTGGTGCTGTCGCTGTCTCTTACATGGAAGGAAGGCATGCCTGAAGCACCGCAGCTCGAAAGCTGCTTACTGCCGTTGTTGGACTGCCGTCGAGTCACTGACGCCGCCCCTGTCTCCAACATAGAAGGCCTGCCTGAAGCACCACAGCTTGAAGGCTGCTGCTGCTTCACACAGGTAGGAATATTCAATATTTTGTATTTGCTTTGTTTATAATTTTTTATTCAGGATGGCTCTTTATTTGTATAAGTAAGACTGTTGAATGCTTGTAAAATTTAATTACTTTCCTTTCCCCCCCCTCCCCTCGTTCCCGACGCCTGATTTGTAACCTACGCCTGATTTGTAAAGTGTAGGCAAGGTTTTTCTGAGTGTACAAAAATCTGCACTTACTCCATTCTAAGTTAGTTTGGAGTAAGTTTTTATTGCCTAAACTTTCAAAACAGGCGTAAGTGGCCGGACACGACCCCTTTTGAAAAAAAAAATCTGTTCCAAACTGAAACTGTTCTAACTGACTAGAACTGGAGCAAACTAAATGCCGAGAATTGCAATTTCTAAGATACTCCATTCTAAACCAGTTGCTCCAAAAAAATAGGAGCCAAAACTTGACCCCTAAATGTGGACAAGTCCCCTGGACCAGGATGCATTGGTTATAATCTACCAAAACTCCCTGGATTCTGGGGAAGTCACAGCGGATTGGAAAACCGCAAATATAACACCCCTATTTTAAAAATGAGGCAGACAGAAAGCAGGAAACTATAGACCAGTTCGCCTAACATCTGTTGTCGGGAAAGTGCTGGAATCCATTATTAAGGAAGCAGTAGCAGGGCATTAGTCAAGCAGAGTCAGCATGGTTTTATGAAAGGGAAATCATGTTTGACAAATTTGCTGGAGTTCTTTGAGGATGTAATGAGCAGAGTGGATGAGGGGGAACCAATGAATGTGGTGTATTTAGATTTCCAGAAGGCATTAGATTAGGTGCCACAGAAAGGTTACTGCACAAGATAAAAGTTCAGGGGATTGGGAGTAATATATTAGCATGGATAGAGGATTGGTTAAGTAAGAGAAAACAGAGAGTCGGGATAAATAGGCCATTTTCCGGTTGGCAAACGGTAACTAGTGGGGTGCCACAGGGATCGGTGCTGGGGCCTCAACTATTTACAATCTATGTTAATGATTTGGATGAAGAGACCGAGTGTAATGTAGCCAAGTTTGCTGATGATACAAAGATGGGTGGGAAATCAAGTTGTGAGGTGGACACAAAAATCTGCAAAGGGATATAGACAGGTTAAGTGAGTGGGAAAACATTTGGCAGACGGAGCATAATGTGGGTGTTATGTATGTAAACCTGTAATTACTATGTCTAACCACCACAGGGCTCATCCCCTGGAGTCCCAAGGGATCCCACAATCCCTTGGGAGCACCTGTATATAAGGAGGCCTCAAAGGCTGGAGAGGCACTCTGAGATCTGTAATAAAGGACTACAGTCACACTTACTTTGAGCTTGCAGTATCTAGTCTGACTCCTTATCCAAGGCATAACAGTGAGTAAGTGTGAGGTTATCCACTTTGGCAGAAAAAATAAAAAAGCAAATTATTATTTAAACGGAGAAAAATTACAAATTGCTGCAGTACAGAGGGACCTGGGAGGCCTTGTGCATGAAACACAAAAAGTTAGTATGCAGGTACAGCAAGTAATCAGGAAGGCAAATGGAATGTTGGCCTTTATTGCAAGGTGGATGGAGTATAAAAGCAGAGAAGTCCTGCTACAACTGTACAGGGTATTGGTGAGGCCACACCTGGAGTACTGTGTACAGTTTTGGTCTCCTTATTTAAGCAGGGATATACTTGCATTGGAGGCAGTTCAGAGAAGGTTTACTCAGTTCATTCCTGAGATGAAGGGGTTGACATATGAATAAAGGTTGAGCAGGTTGGGCTTGTACTTGTTGGAGTTCAGGTGATCTTATTGCGACATATAAGATAATGAGGGGGCTCGACAAGGTAGGTGCAGAGAGGGTGTTTCCACTCATGGGGAAATCTAGAACTAGGAGGCATAGTTTTAGAATAGGGGGTCACCCATTTAAAACTGAGATGAGGGTTGTAAATCTGTGGAATTCTCTGCCCCAGAGAGCTGTGGAGGCTGGGTCATTGAATATATTTAAGGCGAAGATAGACAGATTTTTGACCGATAAAGGAGTAATGGGTTATGGGGAGCAATGGGTTATGGGGAGCGGGCAGGGAAGTGGAGCTGAGCCCATGATCAGATCAGCCATGATCTTATTGAATGGTGGAGCAGGCTCGAGGGGCCAAATGGCCTACTCCTGCTCCTATTTATTATGTTCTTATCAGCGTACATGTGAAAACTGACACTGTGCTTTTTGGATGATGTCACTGAGGGGGATTACGTAGATGAGAAATAGGAGGGGGCCAAGGATAGATCTTTGGGGGACACCAGAGGTGATAGTGCAGGATCAGGGACAGCCATTGCAAGTGATTCTATGGTTACGGCTGGAAAGATTGGAATGAAACCAGGCGAATGTAGTCCCAATCCAGCTGGACTACGGTGGAGTGGCGTTGTGGTCACGGTGCAAAAGACTGCAGATAGGTCCAGAATGACGAGAAGGGATAGATTCAGCCAGTCAAAACCTGGCTGATTTCTTCCTCCCCCCACTCTAAGTGATCACTGAAGCCAATTGCAGCCTTCCCTGACTGTAGCATCAGTTAAGATCAGCTAACTTAGCAGAGATTAGGGCCCAGAAATTCGTCTCAGGCAATGGCATAAAACGGGTGGTATCGGTTCGGTTGCCTGTTATAGGCAGCGTCTTATATTTAATTCCACTGACTGTAATAGAGCTGAATATTAAGAGCTGCGTATAACGGGCGGCCGAACTGATACCGCCCATTCTGCACCCCGCCCGAGACAAATTTCTGGGCCTCGGAGTCCAAACCGGGGCCTTCTAGTCTACATGCCTTGGTGCTAGGTGAAATGTCTTTAGCTAGATGGCCATTGGGGGAGCAAGGTCATTAGCACTAAAATAACATCAAGTAGTGAGCTTGTTCGTGACATTTCCCTGAAGCCAGAATCTCCAGGTTTTCCATCAGTGCTCTGGGGCTTTTCACAAACTGCTCCCTCCCAGACGTTCCAGCGGAGACAAGATCATATAATCACAGGGGTCTTAAAAGGTGGAGGTAAAAGATCACACAGCACTACAACAGTAACTTGCATTTATAAAGCACCTTTAATATAGTCGAATGTCCCAAGAGCGTTCTCAAACAGAGTTTAACACCGAGCCACATAGGAGATATTAGGATAGGTGACCAAAACCTTGGTCGAAGAGGTAGATTTTAAGGAGCATCTTAAAGGAGAGAAGAAAGGTAGAGAACAATGTTCCTGTTGAGCTGTTTGGCCACCAACGATCTGCAGCTCTCACGCAGGGCACTCAACGGCAACATAATAGTAAAAACTGCGCATGCACAGTAATTTCAATGGGCTGCGCAGCCCCAAAAGATTAGTGGGAACATTGGTGGAGAGGCAGAGAGGTTTATGGAGGGAATTCCAGAGCTTAGGGCCCAGGCAGCTGAAGGCGCGGCTACCAATGGTGGAGCGATTAAAATCAAGGATGCACATAGGCCGAAACTGGAGGAGCGTAGAGATCTCGGAGGGCTGAAGGAGATAGGGAAGGGAGAGGTAATAGAGGGATATGAAAACAAGGATGAGAATTTTAAAATTGAGGTGTTGTTCAACCGGGAGCTAATGTAGGGCAACGAGCACAGGGGTGATGGGTGAATGGAACTTGGTGTAAGTTAGGACATGTGCAGCAGAGTTTTGGATGTGTTTAACTATATGGAGGGTGGAAGATGGGAGGTCGGCCAGGAGTGCTTTGGAATAGTCAAGTATAGCAGTAACAAAGGCATGGATGAGGGTTTCAGCAGCAGATGAGCTGAGGCAGGGGTGGTGATGGGCGATGTTACGGAGGTGAAACTAGGCGGTCTTGGTGATGGAGCAGATATATGGTCGGGAGCTCTTCTCGGGGTCAAGTACAACACCAAGGTTGCAAACAGTCTAGTTCAGACTCAGACAGTTGCCATGGAGTCGGTGGCTAGGGAACGGAGTTTGTGATGTGGACCGATGACAATGACTTTCCAATATTTAGTTGGAGGAAATTTCTGCTCATTCAGTACTGGATGTCGGACAAGCAATGTGGTGAATTAGAGTCAGTGAAGGTGTCGAGGGGGGTGGTGGTGAGGTAGAGCTGGGTGTCATCGGCGTACATGTGGAACTTGACGTTGTGCTTTCGGATGTTATCACCGAGGGGCAGCATGTAGATGAGAAATAGGATGGGGCCAAGGATAGATCCTTCAGGGAATCCAGAGGAAACGGTGCGGGAGCAGAAGGAGGAGTCATTGCAGGTAATTCTCGGGCTATGATTGGATAGATAAGAATGGAACCAGTTGAGTGCAGTCCCACCCTGCTGGATGTCGGAGGAGAGACATTGGTTGAGGATGGTGTGGTCAACTATGTCAAAGGCTGTCGACACATAGGATGTCATTTGTGACTTTGATAAGGGCCGTTTCAGTACTGTGTCAGGGATGGAAACCTGATTGGAGGGAATCAAACATGGAGTTCCAAGAAAGATGGGCATGGATTTGGGAGGCAACAGGACGTTAAAGAACATTATAGAGGGAAGCGAGGTTGGAGATGGAACGGTAGTTTGCAAGGACAGAGGGGTTTTTTGAAGAAAAGCATCGTAGTTCTCCCTGGTGCCCTGACCAACATCACTAAAACAGATTATCTGGTCACTATCACATTCCTGTTTGTGGGAGCTTGCTGTGCACAAATTAGCTGCTGCATTTCCTACATTATAATAGTAACTACACTTCAAAAGTACATTGTTGGCCGTAAAGTACTTTGGGACGTCCTGAGGTGTTATAAAAATGCAAGTTCGTCCTTTCTTTTTTTACTAAAAAAAACCCCGAGACAGACAACGAGAGCTCTGAACGTCCACAGTGACGAGAGATAAATGGAGCAATGTTGGAATTCTGAAATAAAAACAGAAACCTGCTGCAAATACACAGGTCAGTCAGGTTAATGTTCTGGGTGCAAACCCTTCACAGCTCTAACCAAAAGGTCTCGACTCAGAAGGTTGAAGGTTAACCTGCTGCATCTTTTGAACCCAAAGCACTAAAGCCCTGCAAATGGCGGCTGAATGAAAGGCCGGTCAGCTCCTGTTTCCTCAGAGCATTCATCAAGGTGAGGAACAGAGAGTCGTCATTATCCATTGTTTACCCACATTTCAAATGAAAGGGAAATGCTCCAGTATAAACGGAAAGAGCAATTAGAGAGGGAACTGCATCAAATCGCTCCCGATGGGCTGTTTACAATTTATCTCGACAAAATCTTTTAAAGAAAACAAAATAAAGGCGCTCGTAATCAGAAATGCTGCTCGCTTAACCAGCAATTTGGGCTCCGCACTGACTGGGGTAGACTTGGCTGTATGGTGCTGAGCTGCACACACACAATGTGCTGGAACTAGTGTCCTGGCGAATTGAATAACTCGGGCTGTCGAGAGGGCTTTAAACTAAATAGTGGAAAGGGGAGGGTGGCGGGAGGATTCAGGTGAGTGGAAGTTTTAAAAGTCAAAGAGAAAGGAGAAGGCAATAGAGCAGGGTGGCGGTGGGGGAAATGATAACCAGAGTGTATCAGAAAGTGGGGTCAAAGCAGGGAAAAGACAAAATTAAAAGCTCTTTATCTGAATGCATGCAGCATTCGTAATACAATAGATGAGTTGACGGCACACTAGATTTAAATGGGTATGATCTAATAGCCATTATAGGGATGTGATTGCAAGATGACCAAGGCTGGGAACTGAATACTCAGGGGTATTTGATAATTCGGAAGGATAGACAGAAAGGAAAAGGTGATGGGGTAGCTCTGTTAATAAAGGATGAGATCAGTGCAACAATTATATTAGCTCGGAAGATCAAGATGTAAAATCAGTTTGGGTGGAGATAAATAATAATAAGGGAAGAAGTCACTGGTGGACATAGTCTATAGGCCCCCTAACGATTGCTACACTGTTGGACAGAGTATAAATAAAGAAATAATGAAGGCTTGTGAGAAAGGTACGGCAATAATCATGAATGATTTTAATTTTCATACTGATTGGACAAATCAAATTGGCAAACGTAGCTTTGAGGAAGAGTTCATAGAGTGTATCCGGGATGGTTTCCTTGAACAGTACGTTGCAGAACCAACCAGGAAACAGGCTTAGATCTGGTACAGTGTAATGAGACAGGATTAATAAATGATCTGTGAGTAAAGGATCCTCTAGGAAAGAGTGATCATACCATGGTTGAATTTCAAATTCAGTTGGAGGGTGAGAAAGTTGGGTCTCAAACCAGTGTCCTGATCTTAAATAAGGTGATTACAAAGGTACGAAGGCAGAGTTGACTAAAGTGGACTGGGAAAATAGATTAAAGTGTAAGACGGTTGATGAGCAGTGGCAGACATTTAAGGAGATATCTCATAACTCTCAACAAAAATATATCCCAGTGAGAAGGAAAGATTTTAAGAGAAAGGAGAACCATCTGTGGCTAACTAAGGAAATAAGGGACGGTACCAAATTAAAAACAAGGGCATACACTGTTACCAAGACTAGTGGAAGGCCAGAGGATTGGGAAATGATTAAAAACCAGCAAAGGATGACTAAAAAATTATAAAGAGAAGATAGATTATGAGAGTGAACTAACAAGAAATATAGAAACAGATAGTAAGAGTTTCGACAGGTATATAAAAAGAAAGCGAGTAGCGAAAGTAAACATTGGTCCCTTAGAGGATGAGACTGGGGAATTAATAATGGGGAACAGGGAAATGATAGAGACTTTGAACAAATATTTTGTATCGGTCTGCACGGTAGAAGACACTAAAAACATGCCAATAATAGATTAATAAGGAATTCTAGGGACGGGGGAACTTAAAACAATCACTAAAGAAAATACTCGGTAAAATAAGGGGTGGGAAAGCAAATTGTGAGGACACAAAAAATCTGCAAAGGGATATAGACAGGCTAAGTGAGTGGGCAAAAATTTGGCAGATGGAGTATAATGTGGGAAAATGTGAGGTTATCCACTTTGGCAGAAATAATAGAAAATAAAATTATTATTTAAATGGAGAAAAATTGCAAGTGCTGCAGTACAGGGAAACCTGGGGGTCCTTGTGCATGAAACACAAAAAGTTAGTATGCAGGTACAGCAAGTAATCAGGAAGGCAAACGGAATGTTGGCCTTTATTGCAAGGGGGATAGAGTATAAAAGTAGAGAAGTCCTGCTACAACTGTATTTAAGGAAGGATATACTTGCATTGGAGGCTGTTCAGAGAAGATTCACGCGGTTGATTCCGAGATGAAGGGTTGACTTATGAGGAAAGGTTGAGTAGGTTAGGCCTATATACATTGGAGTTCAGAAGAATGAGGTGATCTTTTTGAAACTTATTAGATAATGAGTGGGCTCGACAAGGTGGATGCAGAGAGCATATTTCCACTCATAGGGGAAACTAAAACTAGGGGACATAGTCTTAGAATAAGGGGCCGCCCATTTAAAACTGAGATGTGGATGAATTTCTTCTCTCAGAAGGTTGTAAATCTATGGAATTATCTGTCCCAGAGAGCTGTGGAGGCTGGGTCATTGAATATATTTAAGGCGGAGATAGACAGATTTTTGAGTGATAAGGTAATAAAAGGGTTATGGGTAGTGGGCAGGGAAGTGGAGCTGAGTCCATGATCAGATCAGCCATGATCTTATTGAAGGCGGAGCAGGCTCGAAGGGCCAAATGGCCTATTCCTGCTCCTATTCTTTATGTTCTTATGTTCTTATGTACTAGTCCCCTGGACCTGATGGCCTGCATCCTAGGGTCTTAAAAGAAATGCCTGCAGAGATATTAAATGCATTGGTTGTAATCTACCAAAATTCCTTGGATTCTGGGGAGGTCCCAGCGGTTTGGAAAACCGCAAAAGTAATGACCCTATTTAAAAAAGTACCGAGACAGAAAGCAGGAAATTATACAGCAGTTAACCCAACATCTGTCGTTGCGAAAATGCTGGAGTCCATTATTAAGGAAGCGGTAGCAGGACATTTGGAAAAGCATAATTCAGCCAAGCAGTCAGCATGGTTTTATGAAAGGGAAATTGTGTTTGATAAATTTGCTGGTGTTCTTTGAGGATGTAACGAGCAGAGTGGATAAGGAGGAACCAGTGGATGTGGTGTATTTTGACTTCCACAAGGCATTCGATAAGGTGCCACATAAAAGGTTACTGCACAAGGTAAGAGCTGACGGGGTTGGGGTACTATATTAGCATGGATAGAGGATTGGCTAACTAACAGAAAACAGAGATAAATGGGTCATTTTCCGGTTGGCACCACGGGTGGCTCAGCTGCACAGGGAGGGAAGAAGAAGAATGGAAGAGCAATAATGGTAGGGGATTCAATAGTTAGGGGAGCAGACAGGCCTTTCTGCAGCCGCAGACGTGACTCCAGGATGGTATGCTGCCTCCCTTGTGCCAGGGTCGAGGATGTCACCGAGCGGCTGCAAGACATTCTGGGGGGAGAGGGTAAAAAGCCAGAAGTCGTGGTCCATATCGGTACCAATGACATAGGTAGAAAGAGGGATGAGGTCTTGCAGGTAGAGTTTAGGGAGCTAGGAGAGTGATTAAAAAGCAGGGGCTCAAAGATAATAATCTCCGGATTACTGCCGGTGCCATGTGCTAGTGAGTACAGAAATAGGAGGATAGAGAAGATGAATATGTGGCTGGAGAGATGGTGCAGGTGGGAAGGCTTTAGGTTCCTGAGGCATTGGGACCATTTCTGGGGGAGGTGGGACCTGCACAAGCCGGACGGGTTGCACCTCAACAGAGCTGGGACCAGTATCCTTGTGGGAGGTTTTGCTAGTACTGTAGGGGAGGGTTAAACTAGCTTGGCAGGGGGAAGGGAACCTGAAAATAGATTCAGTGGGGAGAGAAGCAAAGCTGAAATTGGGCAGCAGAGAAGTAGAAGGAGAAAGTGAATTTGGAAGACAGAGGAAACGAGAGCTGTAAAACACACAACGGGGTAGTTTGGCACCACTAAATGGTATATACTTCAATGCAAGGAGTATAGGGAATAAGGTAGATGAGCTGAGAACACAGATTGACACTTGGGAGTACGATATTATAGCTATTATTGAGACATGGCAGGAAGAAGGGCAGGTGTGGCAGCTCAACATTCCTGGTTATGGGTTTTCAGACGGGATAGAGAGGGGGGTAAAAAAGGAAGGGGGGGTTGTCACAGTATTGATTAAAGAAACAATTACAGCTATGAGAAGGGATGATATGTTAGAGGGGTCATCAAACGAGGCCATATGGGTTGAATTAAAGAACAAAAAAGGGGCGATCACACGACTGGGAGTGTACTATAGACCACCTAACAGTCAGAGGGGCATAGAAGAGTAAATATGTGGGCAAATCGCTGCGAAGTAAAAAAATATACAGCTATAATAGTGGGGAATTTCAGCTACCCTAATATTAACTGGGAAAAAGGTAGTGTGAATGGTACAGAGGGTGCGGAATTCCTAAAATGCATTCAGGAGAACTTCTTTAGCCAGTAAGTAACAAGCCCAACAAGGGAGAGGTCGGTTCTGGGCTTGGTTTTGGGGAATGAAGAGGGGCCGGTGAAAGGGGTATCAGTGGGAGAACATTTTGGTGCCAGTGATCATAATTCAGTAAGATTTAAGGTAATTATGGAAAAGGACAAAGAGGGATCAGGAATAAAAGTTCTCAGTTGGGGTAAATCTAATTTTTTGGGATTTGGCCAAAGTGGACTGGAAACGGCTACTTGATGATAAATCAGTGTCAGAGCAGTGGGAGGCATTCAAGGAGGAGATCCTCGGGGTAAAAAAAAGGGTGGGGCTAACAGATCTAGAGTCCTCTGGATGTCATCAACATACAGGGTAAGATAAAGAGAAAAAGTGAAGCTTATGACAGATACCAAGAGCTCAATACTGCAGAAACTCTAGAGGAGTATATGAATTGCAGGGGTGCAATTAAAAAAGATATCAGGAAAGCAAAGAGAGAGCATGAAAGCATGTTGGCAAGTAAAATCAGGGAAACCCCAAAGATGTTTTATAAATACATTAAGTGCAAGACGATAACTAGAGAAAGAGTGGGGCCTATTAGAGACCATAAAGAAAATCTATCTGGAGGCAGAAAACATGGGTAGGATTCTTAATGAATACTTCGCATCTGTTTTCACAAAAGAGAGGGGCGATGCAGACTTTGCAATAAGGGAGGAGGAGTGTGAAATATTAGATAAGATACACATAGTGAGAGAGGAAGTATTAAGGAGCTTACCAGCTTTGAAAGTGGATAAATCCCCAGGCCTGGATGAAATGTATCCCAGGCTGTTAAGAGAAGCAAAAGAGGAAACAGCAGAGGCTCTGACCATCATTTTCCAATCCTCTCTGGCTACAGGTGTGATGCCAGGGGATTGGAGGACTGCTAATGTTGTACCTTTGTTTAAAAAGTGAGAAAGGGATAGACCGAGTAATTACAGGCCAGTCAGCCTAACCTCAGTGGTGGGAAAAATATTGAAATAAAATCCTGAGGGACAGGATAAATCTTCATTTGGAAAGACATGGATTAATCAAGGGCAGTCAGCATGGAATTGTTAAGGGAAGGTCGTGTCTGACTAACTTGATTGAACTTTTCGAGGAGGTAACCAAGAGGGTCAGTGAGGGCAGTGCGTACGATGTAGTGTATATGGATTTTAGCAAAGCTTTTGATAAGGTCCCACATGGAAGACTGGTCACGAAAGTAAAAGCCCATGGGATCCAGGGCAAAGTGTCAAGTTGAATGCAAAATTGGCTCAGAGGCAGGAAGCAAAGTGTAATGGTTGATGGTGTTTTTGTAACTGGAAATCTGTATCCAGTGGGGTTCTGCAGGGCTCAATGCTGGGTCCCTTGCTTTTTGTGGTATATATCAATGACTTGGACTTTAATGTTGGAGGTATGATTAAGAAGTTTGCAGATGACACTAAAATATGCTGTGTGTTTGATAATGAAGAAGAAAGCTGCGGACTGCAGGAAGTTATCAATGTACTGGTCAGATGTGCAGAACAGTGACAAATGGAATTCAATCCGGATAAGTGTGAGGTAATGCATTTGGGGAGGTCTAACAAGGCAAGGGAATACACATTAAATGGTACGACATTGAAAAGTGTAGAGGAACAAAGTGACCTTGGAGTGCAGGTCCACAGATTCCTGAAGGTAGCAGGCCACGTAGATGAGGTGGTTAAGAAGGCATGTGGAATATTTGCCTTTATTAGTCGAGGCATGGAATACAAGAGCAAGGAGGTTATGCTTGAACTGTATAAAACACTGGTTAAGCTGCAGCTGGAGTACTGTGTGCAGTTTTGGTCACATTACAGGAAAGATGTGATTGCACTGGAAAGGGTGCAGAGGAGATTTACAAGAATGTTGCCTGAACTGGAGAATTTTGGCAATGAGGAAAGATTGGAGATGCTGGGTCTGTTTTCTTTGGAACAGAGGAGGCTGAGGGGAGACCTGATTTAGGTGTATAAAATTATGAGGGGCCTGGATAGAGTGGATAGGAAGGACCTGTTTTCCTTGGCAGAGGGGTCAACAACCAGAGGGCATAGATTTAAAGTGATTGGGAGGAGGTTTGAGGAGATATGAGGGGAAATTTCTTCACGCAGAGGGTGGTGGAGGCAGAAACCCTCACCACATTTAAAAGATACTTAAATGTGCACTTAAAGTGCCATAACCTACAGGACCAGGGACCAAGGACTGGAAAGTGGGATTAGGCTGAATAGCTCTTGGCCGGCCGGCGCGGACACGATGGGCCGAAATGGCCTCCTTCTGTGCTGTAAATTTCTGTGATTCTATAACTAGTGGGGTGCCACAGGGATCGGTGCTGGCGCCTCAACTATTTACAATCTATATTAATGACTTGGCTGAAGTGACCGAGTGTAACATAGTCAAGTTTGCTGATGATACAAAGATGGGTGGGAAAGCAAATTGTGAGAAGGACACAAATAATCCGCAAAGGGATATAGTCAGGCGAGGTGAGTAAGCAAACATTTGGCAGATAATGTGGGAAAGTTTGAGGTTATCCACTTTGGCAGAAAAAATAAAAAACATTATTATTTAAATGGAGGGAGATTACAAAATGCTGTACTACAGAGGGACCTGCATGAAACAAAAAAGTTAGTATGCAGGTACAGTAAGTAATCAGGAAGGCAAATAGAATGCTGGCCTTGATTGCAAGGGGATGGAATATAAAAGCAGGGAAGTCCTGCCACAACTATACAGGGTATTGGTGAGGCCACACCTAGAGTACTGCGTACAGTTTTGTCTCCTTATTTAAGGAGGGATATAGCTGCATTGGAGGCAGTTCAGAGAACATTCACTTGTTTGATTCCTGAGATGAAGGGGTTGACTTATGAAGAAAGGTTCAGCAGGTTGGGCCGATACGCACTGGAGTTTAGAAGAATGAGAGGTGATCTTATTGAAATTTATAAGATACTGAGGGAGCTCGACAAGGTAAATGCAGAGAGGATACTTCCACTCATGGGGGAATCGAGAACTTGGAGGCATAGTGTAAGAATAAGGAGTCGCCAATTTAATTTAAAATTGTCTTGGGAAAGTTTTAAAGATTTTTTAGTTAGGTTTTTTGAAAAATTATTTAAAATTATTTTTGGTGTTAGGTCCAACCCGCAGCCTCGGTGTAAATTTTTATAGATTTTTTAAATTTTTCGCCCATTTTCTTTAGGCACCACCAAATCTAGCCGAAATTGCACTTTTCAGCCCAGATTGGGGGTGCAAGGCCCATATTTTTTACTGGGTGGATTTTTATAAACATTTTCGGGAAGTTTTCACCGGCGATAATCTTTCCAGCCTGAGCTGTTCTTTGGGTGGCAATCGGGCGCAGGCAGGCTGAAAGGAAATTCTAGCCCTGTGTGTTAATTTCATATTTGAAGACTTTTGTTTATTAGTTATAAAAATATCACAGATGCGAAAGAGAGGCTGTTTGACGGGGCGGGAGGTCCTGTGGTGAAACCTCCAGGAATAGGTCCAACCAGAGTTTGCAACACTAGTGCATTGGTTGTAATCGATAAAAATTCCCTAGATTTTGGGGTGATCCTAGCGGATTAGAAAACCGCAAATGTAACGCCCCGATTTAAAAAAGGAGGCAGACAAAAAGCAGGAAACTATAGACCAGGTAGCCAAATATCTGTCGTTGGAAAAATGCTGGAGTCCATTATTAAGGAAGCAGTAGCAGGACATTTGGAAAAGCATGGCAGAGTTAGCATGGTTTTATGAAAGGGAAATCATTTTTGACAAATTTGCTGGAGTTCTTTGAGGATAGAAACATAGAAAATAGGTGCAGGAGTAGGCCAATCGGCCCTTCGAGCCTGCACTGCCATTCAATGAGTTCATGGCTGAACAGGCAACTTCAGTACCCCTTAATCCCCCTAGTAGTAAGGAATACATCTAACTCCTTTTTGAATATATTTAGTGAATTGGCCTCAACAACTTTCTGTGGTAAAGAATTCCACAGGTTCACCACTCTCTTGGTGAAGAAGTTTCTCCTCATCTCGGTCCTAAATGGCTTACCCCTTATCCTTAGACTGTGACCCCTGGTTCTGGACTTCCACAACATTGGAAACATTCTTCCTGCATCTAACCTGTCTAAAGCCGTCAGAATTTTAAACGTTTCTATGAGATCCCCTCTCATTCTTCTGAACTCCAGTGAATACAAGCCCAGTTGATCCAGTCGTTCTTGATATGTCAGTCACGCCATCCCGGGAATCAGTCTGGTGAACCTTCGCTGCACTCCCTCAATAGCAAGAATGTCCTTCCTCAAGTTATGAGACCAAAACTGTACACAATACTCCAGATGTGGCCTCACCAAGGCCCTGTACAACTGTAGCAACACCGCCCTGCCCCTGCACTCAAATCCCCTCGCTATGAAGGCCAACATGTCATTTGCTTTCTTAACCGCCTGCTGTACCTGCATGCCAACCTTCAATGACTGATGTAACATGATACCCAGGTCTCGTTGCACCTCCCCTTTTCCTAATCTGTCACCATTCAGATAATAGTCTGTCTCTCTGTTTTTACCACCAAAGTGGATAACCTCACATTTATCCACATTATACTTCATCTGCCATGCATTTGCCCACTCACCTAACCTATCCAAGTTACTCTGCAGCCTCATAGCATCCTCCTCGCAGTTCACACTGCCACCCAACTTAGTGTTGTCCACAAATTTGGAGATACTACATTTAATCCCCTCGTCTAAATCATTAATGTACAATGTAAACAACTGGGGCCCCAGCACAGAACCTTGCGGTACACCACTAGTCACTGCCTGCCATTCTGAAAAGTAACCATTTACTTCTACTCTTTGCTTCCTGTCTGACAACCAGTTCTCAATCCACATCAGCACACTACCCCCAATCCCATGTGCTTTAACTTTGCACATTAATCTCTTGTGTGGGACCTTGTCGAAAGCCTTCTGAAAGTCCAAATACACCACATCAACTGGTTCTCCCTCGTCTACTCTACTGGAAACATCCTCAAAAAATTCCAGAAGATTTGTCAAGTATGATTTCCCTTTCACAAATCCATGCTGACTTGGACCTATCATGTCACCTCTTCCCAAATGCGCTACTATGACATCCTTAATAATTGATTCCATCATTTTACCCACTACCGATGTCAGGCTGACCGGTCGATAATTCCTTGTTTTCTCTCTCCCTCCTTTTTAAAAAAAGTGGGATTACATTGGCTACCCTCCATTCCATAGGAACTGATCCAGAGTCAATGGAATGTTGGAAAATGACTGTTAATGCATCCGCTATTTCCAAGGCCACCTCCTTAAGTACTCTGGGATGCAGACCATCAGGCCCTGGGGATTTATCGGCCTTCAGTCCCATCAATTTCCCCAACACAATTTCCCGACTAATAAGGATTTCCCTCAGTTCCTCCTTCTTACTTGATCCTCTGACCCCTTTTATATCCGGAAGGTTGTTTGTGTCCTCCTTAGTGAATGCCGAACCAAAGTACTTGTTCAATTGGTCTGCCATTTCTTTGTTCCCAGTTATGACTTCCCCTGATTCTGACTGCAGGGGACCTACGTTTGTCTTTACTAACCTTTTTCTCTTTACATACCTATAGAAGCTTATGCAGTCCATTTTAATGTTCCCTGCAAGCTTCCTCTCGTACTCTATTTTCCCTGCCCTGATCAAACCCTTTGTCCTCCTCTGCTGAGTTCTAAATTTCTCCCAGTCCTCGGGTCCGCTGCTATTTCTGGCCATTTGTATGCCACTTCCTTGGCTTTAATACTATCCCTGATTTCTCTTGATAGCCACGGTTGAGCCACCTTCCCTTTTTTATTTTTACGCCAGACAGGGATGTACAATTGTTGTAGTTCGTCCAAGCGGTCTCTAAATGTCTGCCATTGCCCATCCACTGTCAACCCCTTAAGTATCATTCGCCAATCTATCCTAGCCAATTTATGCCTGATACCTTCGAAGTTACCGTTTTTTAAGTTCTGGACCATGGTCTCTGAATTAACTGTTTCATTCTCCATCCTAATGTAGAATTCCACCATATTTTGGTCATTCTTCCCCAAGGGGCCTCGTACAACGAGATTGCTAATTAATCCTCTCTCATTACACAACACCCAGTCTAAGATGGTCCCAGTTGGTTCCTCGACATATTGGTCTAGAAAACCATCCCTTATGCACTCCAGGAAATCCTCCTCCACCGTATTGTTTCCAGTTTGGTTAGCCCAATCTATATGCATATTAAAGTCACCCATGATAACTGCTGCACCTTTATTGCATGCACCCCTAATTTCCTGTTTGATGCCCTCCCCAACATCACGACTACTGTTTGAAGGTCTGTACACAACTCCCACTAGCATTGTCTGCCCTTTGGTATTCCGTAGCTCTACATCATCCAAGTTAATCTCTTCCCTTACAATTGCATTAATTTCCTCTTTAACCAGCAACGCCACCCCGCCTCCTTTTCCTTTCTGTCTATCCTTCCTAATTTTGAATACCCTTGAATGTTGAGTTCCCAGCCTTGGTCACCCTGGAGCTATGTCTACGTGATGCCAACCACATCGTATCCGTTAACTGCTATCTGCACAGTTAATTCATCCACCTTATTCCGAATACTCCTCGCATTGAGGCACAGAGCCTTCAGGCTTGCCTTTTTAACACACTTTGACGCTTTGGAATTTTGCTGCAAAGTGGCCCTTTTTGTTTTTTGCCTTGGGTTTCTCGGCCCTCCACTTTTTCTCATCTTTCTGTCTTTTGCCTCTATCTCCATTTTATTTCCCTCTGTCTCCCTGCATTGATTCCCATCCCCCTACCATATTAGTTTAATTCCTCCCCAACAGCACGAGCAAACACTCCTCCTAGGACATTGGTTCCAGTCCTGCCTAGGTGCAGACCGTCCGGTTGGTACTGGTCCCACCTCCCCCAGAACCGGTTCCAATGCCCCAGGAATTTGAATCCCTCCCTGCTGCACCACTGCTCAAGCCACGTATTCATCTGAGCTATCCTGCGATTCCTACTCTGACTAGCACGTGGCACTGGTAGAAATCCCGAGATTACTACTTTTGAGGTCCTACTTTTTAATTTAGCTCCTAGCTCCTTAAATTCTTCTCGTAGGGCCTCATCCCATTTTTTACCTGTATCGTTGGTACCAATGTGCACCACGACAACTGGCTGTTCACCCTCCCTTTTCAGAATGTCCTGCACCCGCTCTGAGACATCCTTGACCCTTGCACCAGGGAGGCAACATACCATCCTGGAGTCTCGGTTGCGGCCGCAGAAACGCCTATCTATTCCCCTTACAATCGAATCCCCTATCACTATCGCTCTCCCACTCTTTTTCCTGCCCTCCTGTGCAGCAGAGCCAGCCACGGTGCCATGAACTTGGCTGCTGCTGCTCCCCCCTGATGAGTCATCCACCTCAACAGTACTGTAACGAGCAGGTTGGATAAGGAGGAACCAGTGGATATGGTGTATTTGGATTTCCAGAAGGCATTAGATAAGGTGCCACATAAAAAGTTACTACACAAGATAAAAGTTCACGGGGTTGGCGGGGGGGTGATATATTAGCATGAATAGAGGATTGGTTAACGAACAGAAAACAAAGAATCGGGATAAACAGGTCATTTTCCGGTTGGCAAACAGTAACTAGTGGGGTGCCACAGGGATCGGTGCTGGGGCCTCAACTATTTACAATTTATATTGATGACTTGGAAGAAGGGACCAAGTGTAATGTAGCCAAATTTGCTGATGATACAAAGATGGGTGGGAAAGCAAATTGTGAGGACACAAAAAATCTGCAAAGTGATATAGATAGGCTAAGTGAGTGGGCAAAAATTTGGCAGATGGAGTACAATGTGGGAAAATGTGAGGTTATCCACTTTGGCAGAAAAAATAGAAAAGAAAATTATTATTTCAATGGAGAAAAATTGCAAAGTGCTGCAGTACAGAGGGGCCTGGGGGTCCTTTTGCATGAAACACAAAATGTTCGTATGAAGGTACTGAAAGTAATCAGGAAGGCAAATGAAATGTTGACCTTTATTGCAAGGGGGATAGAGTATAAAAGCAGAGAAGTCTTGCTATAACTGTACATGGTATTGGTGAGGCCACACCTAGAGTACTGTGTAGAATTTTGGTCTCCTTAATTAAAGAATGATATACTTGCGTTGGAGGCTGTTCAGAGAAGGTTCACTTGGTTGATTCCGGAGATGAGCGGGTTGACTTATGAAGATAGTTTGAGTCGGTTGGGCCTATACTCATTGGAGTTCAGAAGAATGAGAGGTGATCTTATTGAAACATATAAGATAATGAGGAGGCTTGACAAGATAGATGCAGAGAGAATATTTCCACTCATGGGGGAACTAAAATTAGGGGGCATAGTCTAAGAATAAGTGGCCGCCTATTTAAAACTGAGATGAGGAGGCATTTCTTCTCTCAGATGGTTGTAAATCTGTGTAATTCTCTGCCCCCGAGAGCAGTGGAGGCGGGGTCATTGAATATATTTAAGTCGGAGATAGACAGATATTTGAGCGATAAGGGAGTAAAGGATTATGGGGAGCGGGCAGGGAAGTGGAGCTGAGCCCATGATCAGATCAGCCATGATCTTATTGAATGGCGGAGTAGGCTCGAGGGGCCGAATGGCCTACTCGTGTTCCTATTTCCTTTATTCTTATGCTCTTAGTGAAAACTGGGCACTTGTGGGGAGGTGTTGGAGGCCTGCTGGAACTGTGCGTCCGAAGAGTTATTGGGCCAGAATTCTCTGTGGCATGGCATCTAACGGCGTCTGCCATTAGCCAGGCTTGCCCTTGCATGTTTAAATTTTTCATTTTGTTTGCATGGCGAGTTGCTGAAAATGTGAGCTGATAATGTTGCAGCGAGGGAAAAGGGTATCTGGGACCTGAGCAAACAGGGCAAGCAACAGGGTATCTCCTTAACCAATCAGATTGAACCTCTGTGAAATTAACAGCGCAAGGACTGAGAAGGAAGTGTAAGGTAAAGTCATTGAATTCACTGTAAAATCAGATACAGAAAGAGAAAGGAGAGGGAAAGAAAGGTTGGATTAAGAGAGAGGAAAAAAAAGACAGAAAGGAAAAGTAATATTTTTTAATTTTCCATTTTTAAAATTTCCAACAATTAATACCTGAAGGAATGAGCCTCCACACTTAGAATAGTTAATTTTCAGTGCCAGAAAAATTGTTTGGCAGTAATTAAACACTTATCACATCATTAAAAGGGAACTCTGACTGGAATGGACAAGACTTCAGTTTCTGTGGCGGGTTTAATTCCTATCAACCACACAAATACAGCAACTTCACTTCATTCAATGTATTTCAATGGCGAGGCAGACAGCGAGATGCCATTTTCGAGAAGCTAATGGCAAGCGACACAACTCGGACTGTAACTTCTGGAGTTCCGCATTTAACCGCACATCTGCCCCTTGCCTGAAGTTGCTGTACCATTTATGCACAAATAACAGCGATCGCCATTATGCGAATTATGGCCCAATGCCTTTAGGAGTCGAGGGAGGGAAAAGAGTTGGTACAATAGAGCATACTGAATGTGGTTAGTGGGTTTGTACTCATTTCAGTGGTTTCACAGGCCGTCCTGGCTGTCACCCACTGTAATCGCCGATACCATCCTTCGCGGGAGAGGCACTGATTGCTGCCAGAATCGCCCCCAGCTGCACAAACTGTGAAACGTCAAAGAGAATAGTGCTGCAAAAATGTCAGGCCCAATGAGTGTTTGTTATTAAAAAGAAAGAGTTTCATTTACATAACGCCTTTCACAGCATTAGGACGTCCCAAAGGACTTTACGGTCAATGAGTCACTTTTCAAGTGTTGTCACTGTTGGATATTAAGGGAATTGTTTGGATATGAAGGGAATCAAGGGATATGGGGTTAGTTGAGGTAGAAGATCAGCCATGATCTCATTGAATGGCGGAGCAGGCTCTAGGGGCCGAATGGCCTATTCCTGCTCCTATTTCTTATGTTATGTTCTTATGAAATGCGTCAGCCAATGTGCGCATGGCAAGCTCCCGCAAACAGCAATATGATAATGACCAGATGTTGTTTTTAATGTGATGTTGGCTGAGGGATAAATATTGTCCAGTGCACTGGAGAGAACTCCCCTGCTCTTCTTCAAAATAAACCTTATGGGCTAGACTTTCTATGAAGTGGCTAAGGCCCCAAAAAATGGGCCATGTTCCAGCGATGTTGGACATCTCGCCCGTGCTGATCGCCGGCACAAGACCCATTTTTTTTTTTTGCGATTTTCCACTCGGCCTTACCCCGGCGATGTCAAATGGGCGATCTGATTTGTCGACGATTTCACGATCGCCCAAAGAAAACAGAAGTCAAACGAAAGTCATAGAGAAAAAAAAGCTTCCCTAGCAACGCTATTGTGTGCATGTGTGGGATTTTTTTTTTTGGGTTGATTTTTTTTGCTGCGTTTGGAGAGTTCATGGGTCATCTCACATGCTCAAAAGCACAGGGAGGGTCAGAGAGAGCGGGAGAGAGAGAAAGAGAGAGGACTTGGTCGTGCTCTGAGAAATATTTGAATAATCTCGTATATTTGACTATTATAGTATATTTGACTGATCTAGTATCTAGTATATAGTATCTAGGATCTATTATCTAGTATCTCGTATCTTAAAGTACATTGAGGCAATGTTGATGCAACTACAAAAAGAAAGGGAGATTGAAAGGAGAAGGGCCAAAGCCTGTAGTGAGGAGGTCAACGAGGCCCTTGTTAATGTAGTCATAATGAGGTGGGAGGACTTGACACGGGGTGGGCATGGGAAACCTCCAACCCGTGCATATCGTAGAATTTGGTTGGAGATTGCCGATGTTGTGACATCGGCATCTAATGAGGTGCGGACTGCTGACCAGTGCCGCAAGAGATGGAACAGCCTGCTGGCAGCTGCCAGACTAAGTTGCATTATATATTCTGTGTTTAAAACATATTTAAAAGTCATATTTAAAATCATACATATGTATTATTTACTTGATGTTTATGAATTGTAATTAGAATCCTCAATGTCATTTATTTATAATATACAATAATTAAATTAAAAAAACATTTATTCTCCTTAACACTAAATTGAATCTTATAGTATTAAAAATTATTCATATGCACTACAATGTTATGTAATAATTGAACATTTAAATCTGTCAGTCTTAAATGTTTATTGTCAAGTCCATTAGCTTATGCTGTGCAATGTTAAATTATCATTTACAGAAGAAGATAACTATCAACCGCGCAGAGGAGCAAAGGAGGCGGCTCCGCAACGGTGCACGTAATTACGCAATAGCGGAGCTTGTGGTGGCCTTGGTGGGGCCTGAAAGCTGTTCGGTCACGTCCCGTGGTGTGGCCGAGCCCACCCTTCAGTCTCGTGAGTAATGGGAACTGTGCAATGTGTGAAACATTACTAAATACATACTAAAAATATCATAGTTACACGTGTAATGTTATGCAATTATAATTCAATAATTTTGATGTTGTCTTGATCTACGAATGAGGCCATGTTAACCTTGGTGAACCCTTGTGCATATGGGGTTTTGAAAAGTATTGCAATGTTTTGGGTTATTGAAATATTGATATATATTGATATGTATTGTTATGAGTTGTTTAGAAATTTCATTCATCTTTCTAAGGTCAAGTGTCCGTTGAGCCAGGTGATTTAGCGGAGACATCCGCAAATACCGACCCCTCCAACAGCTCGCAGGAGGAAGAGACGGAGGAGGAGGACGTTAACACGCAATCCATAAGTCAATTTGAGGCAGAGCAAGAGGAGGAGCAGGAGGAGGAGGAGGATGAGATTGTTTTTGTGTGGGGGGCGGGGGGCGGGGGGGCGCGGGGGAACAACATGGGGCCTTATCAATTGAGATGGAAAAGGCACCGGGACCAAGCGGTGTGCAGGTGGCGGCACCAAGGTGCGTAATTTTGCAAACGCCGACCCCGCGGAGGTTCGGTCAACGGAGTGAGCAATCGCCTACCATGGAGGACCAGATTGGTCCAGGGGTTCGCGGATTCTCTGCCAACTGGAGCCAGTTCTCCACGAACTGGAGGCAGTTTCCAGCAACCTGGAGCGAGTTCTGCACGAACTTCTCCAACTGGTCTTCCGAGCAAGCACGGACTGCAAGGGAGACGTTGGAGGCCATTCGGCAGCAGACAGCCGCAACCAATGCCCTACGGCATGCGTTGCTGGCTGGACATGGCGCTGCACCCCAAGGTGTCGTGTCTGCTCGCAGCGAGACCCCGAGCACGCAAGCGAGTACAGAACACTGTTCCTCCTGACTCGGAAGTGGAGCTTCAGGCTTTCGCTCCGTCACCTCCACCACGGCAGGAAGTCTTGCCGCCCCACTCTGCACGACGTCGTGGCGTCGGTCTGCGTAGACCAAAACGGGCAGGTGGGGTACGAACACGGGGTGGGACTGGACCTGGAGGGAAACGTGGCCGCAGGTAGGGAGGGGGGCGTTTTTTCACAAAGTTTATTTGTTCACTGTTCACTTGTTCGATTGTTCTTGTTTTGTTAGTTGTTATTTGTTAATTGTTAATTGTTAAGATTTTGAGTATTTGAGGGATGGGTGGATTGGTGCGAGGGGCGGGGGGGTTGGAGGGATAGTTTATCACATTTTTTTTTCATATTTGTTAATAAAAAAAAAAATTCTTTAACTCAATAAATTGTGTGTGTCTTCTCTCTTAGTTACATTAGTTATTAACTATACAGTTGTTAATCCATATTTGTTTATTCTTTTAATATACAAGTACTTTAGTAACACTAAACTTTATAAAATAAGCATAAATTCTGATGATAGGCTAGTGCAGGAAGGACAACAAGGACACCCCACACAAGTGAAACTTTTGATTAACCCAAACTGTAAATCAACATCTGAATGTCCACATTTAGCGAATGGAACCCCTTTCTGTTACGAAAGACCTCCGCATTCTTTAAGGGTGCTTTAAGGGTTATGTGCATACAATCTATTGCTCCCTGCATCTTGGAGAAGTCTGCTATTCTCGGGAAACCAAAAGTGCTCTCAGTCTGTGCCTCCCTGGTCATTATGAAGCTAATGAAGTCCCTCCACGAGCGTAAAGAGCTTCAGTCACCTGTTAAATGCAGCAGTGTGTAGCGTGCTGATGTCTAATTTTAATAATCTCTCAACAATATCTAATCATTGTACTCTGCACTCTCTATATTCTCTACGCTGTATACCAGTCAGTTTGATAGGTCCCAACAATATCAGTAAATAACTTCACTATGTAAAAGCTATTTAATAAATTCAATATAGAAAACCTAATAAATTCAATATATAAAACCTATTTACCAAAAATAACGTAGTAATACCTATTGATATTCCCTGTCCCAATATTCTGAGTACAACTAACTCTCTAAATAACTCACAACTAATCCTCCACCCTTCCTCTGAAGTCAAAATGGCATCCGTAGTGCCCATTTTCCTTCTCTTAGGCCCAGAAAAAGCAACTATTCCTCAGCACTCTTTTGGGCCTTACATCGGCCCAGCGAAGTGCATGCGAGGTGCTGAAACTTGGGATGGGCCTTGTGTGGGCTATAATTTCGGCGATCTTCTCGGCGATCAAAGTTGAAACTTAGGCACCTGTTTTTCGGGTAATATTTTGGGCCTAGTTTCCACTTTTTGCTCAAAATGGGCGATAGAGGTCCATTTTGGGCCATATATGGGGCATAAATGGGCGATGTGAAGTGGAATGTCTAGCCCAAAATTTCTTCCAAGCTTCGCGCTCTCAAACTCTATGGAGCTCCATGAATCGTCCCCAGAGTTTGATGTCCGACACCAGGCTGAGCCTGCATTGCGGTCAGGGATCGCGGGAGCGAAGGCAGCTACGGTTGGGGTTCCACAGCATGCTAAGAAGCCCCACCCGTACTTCCTTCCAATCGAAAAGAAAAGCATCTGTGAGAATGTTGTATCCCGTGGAACAAGTCCAGTTCTTTCTTGTCCTACCTCCTTCATCACATCTGATGTGCCGTGCAAACTCCTTCATCTCTTTGCCAAGTCCCATGGCTGTTGCATCTTTCCCACTGACATTGCCAGCTTTTGCCGTCATTCCCTGCAGTGAATCTGGGCACACTGAAGTTAAGACTTGTCATGGCACAGTTCTGTTTACATGGTGTGCATTCCTTCCAACTTTTTCTCTTATTTTTAACATCTTTCGGATGAGGTGTTAATCTGAGGCCCCATCTGGACTCTCAGGTGGACGTAAAAGATCCCAATGGCAATATTTCAAAGAAGGGCAGGGGAGTTCTCCACGGTGTACTGGGCAATGTTTATCCCTCAACCAACATGACTAAAATAGATTATCTGTTCATTATCACATTGCTATCTGCGGGACCTTGTTGTACGCAAATTGGCTGCCACATTTCCGAGATCATCACAGTGACTACACTGCAACGGTTGTGAAAGAAAAAAGAAAGACGCATTTGTAAAGTCCTGACCCTGCAGTACAGACTTACACGAGGCACATGCTGAAGTCAAGGTCACTCAGGACCTGCACCTTTATTTCACAGCTCTGGAATGCCACACTTGCCTGAGACCTGCCTTTATATACCTGTGTGGGACAGGTGTGCAATGTCTCCTGCAAGTGCACCCCTGGTGGTAAGGTATGCTTGTGGTTACAGGTCATATCTAGTTACAGTCATGTATAGCATGGTAAGATACAGTTATGTACAGTAGTGTGAGATACATGACAGCATTCATATAGCACCTTTCACGACCACTGGACGTCTCAAAGTACTTTACAGCCAATGAAGTACTTTTGGAGTGTAGGCACTGTTGTAATGTAGGAAACGCGGCAGCCAATTTGCGCACAGCAAGCTCCCACAAACAGCAATGTGATAATGACCAGATAACGTTTTTTTTTGTTGAGTTGATAATGGGATAAATATTGGCCATGACAGCAGGGATAACTCCCCTGCTCTTCTTCGAAATAGTGCCATGGGATCCTTTACATCCACCTGAGAGGGCTGACGGGGCCTCGGTTTAACGCCTCATCCGAAAGACGGTACCTCCGACAGTGCAGCACTCCCTCAGCACTACACTGGAGTGCCAGCCTAGATTTATTTGCTCAGGTTCCTGGAGTGGGACTTGAACCCACAACCTTCTGACTCTGACACCTCACTTGAGTGTCCATTCACAGCTAAGCCCAATGTTGTCCTCAACTGAAGTTTACATTTACAGATTATCTAGCAGGGATCACTGTCTGGTGATCAGGAGCGGGTTAATTTTTCAGGCTCCTAACCCAGGATTATGGAAGCGGAGACCACCTAGTTCAACCTCTGAGCAATCGAACCTGGGACCTTCCTGGTCAGGTTGGCTCATCCCATCCTGAGCACTGCATTTATCCTCTCAACAATTGTGGATGTGGGGGGTGGGGGGAGGGGGAGGGGTAGGCGACAGCAGCCCTTTCCTTCTAACTTCAATTGAAACCTCAACACTCCATGCTGTTAGAGCCAGATTCTCCCAATAGGTTTCAGGCAAAGCCAGCCCAGTCCAGCTCAACCACATAAGGAGACATGAGGACAGGTAACCAAACGCTTGGTCAAAAAGGAAGTTTTTAAGGAGTGTCTTAAAGGCAGAGAAAGAGGCAGTGAAGTTTAGGGAAGGAATTCCAGAGCTTAGGGCCCAGGCAGCTGAAGATATGGCCACTAATGGTGGAGCAATGGCAATTGGAGATGCTGTCTGCCAACACACTGGCAACTGTTATATAGAAACATAGAAAATAGGTGCAGGGGTAGGCCATTCGGCCCTGCACCACCATTCAATAAGATCATGGCTGATCATCCACCTCAGTACCCCGTTCCTGCTTTCTCTCCATACCCCTTGATCCCTTTAGCCATAAGGACCATATCTAACTCCCTCTTGAATATATCCAATGAACTGGCATCTCTGCGGCAGGGAATTCCACAGGTTACCAACTCTCTGAGTGAAGAAGTTTCTCCTCATCTCAGTCCTAAATGGCTTACCCCTTAACTTTAGACTGTGTCCCCTGGTTCTGGACTTCCCCAACATCGGGAACATGTTGTCTGCCAACACACTGGGAACTGTTATTATATATGACAACTGGTTGTATGTCTACTGTCACCTGCATACAGAGAATATTCCTGAATGTCCTACAAAAGCCATATTGTATCTGTATAGCAGAGTGTCTGAGAAGGACTATCCACACAAAGAAGCAGGGGACAATTCCCTTTGTGTTATTCGTAGAAAAACTGTAAACGTGTTTCTTCCAAATCTCCAGCAGAGGGCTGTAAAAATATCACCACGGTCAGATTCATATTGACGGTCATGCTTGACCAACCTTACCAAATTCTTTGAAGAAGTAACAGGAAGGGTACATATGGGCAACGCAGTAGACGTAATATATTTGGATCTCCAAAAAGTCTTTGATAAGGTACCGCAGAGTTGACTCATGACTAAGGTCAGAACATGTGGAATAGCAGAATAGATAGCAAACTGGCTACAAAAGAGAAAACAGAGAGTAGGGGTTAAAGGTAGTTACTTGGAATGGCAAATGGTGGGAAGTGATGTTCCACAAGGATCGGTGCTGGGACTATTGTTGTTCACCATTTACGTAAATGATTTGGACTCGGGAATTAGAAGTACAATTTCAAAAGTTACAGATGACACTAAATTGGAGGCTGTTGTTAATACAGAGGAGGACTATGACAAAATTCAGGAAGATATTAATAAACGTTCACAATGAGTAATTGGCTAATAAACTTCAATATAGATATGTGCGAGGCAATACATTTTGGTAGGAAGAATAAGGAAGCCACATATTCCTTGGAAAATAAGTGTCTGGATGGGGTAGTGGATCAAAGGGATCTGGGGGGACAGATACACAGATCACTAAAAGTAGCACCACAGGCTAATAAAGCCATAAAAAAGCAAATAAAGCACTAGGGTTCATTTCTAGATGGATAGAATTGAAAAGCAGAGTTATGTTAAACTTGTATAGAACCTTGATTGGACCACACTTGGAGTACAGTTCTAGTCTCCATATTTTAAAAAGGCTATAGAGGCACTGAAGAATGCTCAAAAAAGACTTACGAGAATTATACCAGCACTGAGAGGTTATACCTATCAGGAAACATTGAACAGGCTAGAAAAGGGAAGACTGAGGGGTGACCTGAGATCTTAAGATTATTATAAAAGGGTTTGATAGGGTAGACACAGAGAAAATATTTCCACTTGTGGGCAACACCAGAACTAGGGGCCATAAATATAAGGTAGTCATTAATAAATCCACTAGGGAATTCAGGAGAACATTCTTTACCCAGAGAATGGTTAGAATGTGGAATTCGCTACCACAAGGAGTGGTGGAAGCGAACAGCATAGATGCATTTAAGTCGAAGCTCGATAAACATATGAGAGAGAAAGGAATAGAAGGATGGGGTGAGATGAAGTAGGGTGGGAGGATGCTCCTGTGGAGAATAAACACCGGCATTGTCCTGTCGGGCCGAATGGCCTGTTTCTGTGCTGTAAATACTATGATACTTTGAATTTGGCCGAACAGATTCCACCAACGCCTCCTGCTACAATCTGACTATACCAGATTTTAACAGATCAGGAAAAAGGATATTTGAGCCTTCCATAACAGGCCCAGAACCAGGAGCATTACATGAACACAAGCACACAAGGAGCCTTTTTCTATTCACCCAGACTAATATAATCTAAAAAAATTCTGAAAGGTCCATGGAACACTGACTTGTACTTGCCACAACACACAAACTAGTGTAACTACAATTACAAAAGTCTCTCATCATCTAGTAATTCCGCGGGTAGAACTGCGGTCCATGTACAGTACACTATGAGTATATTACCCCTTTACTGCCGATAACACTATCCCCTGTACAGTACAGGAGTATATTACCCCACTACTGCTGATAACACTATTGCCTGTACAGTACAGAACAAGTATATTACCCCTTTATTGCCGATAACACTAGCCCCTGTACAGTACAAGAGTATATTACCTTTTTACTGCTGATAACATTGTCCCCTGTACAGTACAGAATAGGAGTATATTACCCTTTTAATCTTGATAACATTTTTACAATTAATTATGAAAGTATGGATTTCCATTTCAAATCTCTGAGTTTTAAATTGTCAAAAGGTTCCTACCTTGAAGAACAAGACCTGAATTCTGGATGGTGAAAATAAACACAGCGAACGGAGCGAGTGGAGACTTTGCGATGATCATCTGCAACAAAACAGCGTGGAAGAGGTGCTGAGTTAGGGGTAACAGAGTGAGGAGTCTTCAGCAACATGAATTCGCAGGAAGCATGTTTCCAATGGCCGCCGCTCGCACCACCTCTGCCTGCTTTCAAGCTTTATGGAAAATTACTAATCTGCACTGTTTTGCAGCCCAGAGTAAATACAATATTGTCGACTGTCGTCTATCTGCCGCGGAGAGCGTTGGGAATAACTGTCGAAGCAATCCCTGCGGAATGCTTCAGCGGTTAGAGCCTAGACAGCTGAAAGCATGTCTGCCAATTCACAGGATAGGGGTAGAATGAAGCTCCCTCTACATTGCCCCATTATACACGTCCCAGACCAAGTATGGAAATAGGGCAGTGAGGAAATAAAACTGCCTCTCCGAGGCCAGCTAAAGCCTGGGCTCAGTTCAAAGTAAAGTTCCTGCCACTCTGTGCCATAACCCAACCTCAGAAGAGCATTCTCTATTTCAGAATGTGGCATCTTCACCAAAGGCCTCCCTTCCCATCCTCCAAGAATCCATTCTTGGCCTCTCGTCTTCCTCAACTACATGCTGCCCCTTGACGCATCACCCACCAACGTGGGGTCAACTTCCACAAGAATGCTGACGACACGCAGCTCTATCTCTCGACCCCTTCACTGCCTCTGTGTCATCAGATCTCTGCATTCCTCCGATTCCAGCTTCTTGCATATCGCCGATTTTCATTGCTTCACCACTGGCTGCTGTGTCTTGAGCTGCCTATGTCCTAAGCTCTGGAATTCCCTCCATAAATCTCTCTTCTTCTCTACCGCTCCCTCTTCCTTGAAGATCCTTAAAACCTTGGACCAAGCCTTTGGTCACCTGTCCTAATATTTCCTAAATTACATAAGAACATAAGAATTAGGAACAGGAGTAGGCCATCTAGCCCCTCGAGCCTGCTCCGCCATTCAAAAAGATCATGGCTGATCTGGCCGTGGACTCAGCTCCACTTACCCGCCCGCTCCCCATAACCCTTAATTTCCTTATTGGTTAAAAATCTATCTATCTGTGATTTGAATACATTCAATGAGCTAGCCTTAACTGCTTCCTTGGGCAGGGAATTCCACAGATTCACAATCCTCTGGGAGAAGAAATTCCTTCTCAACTCGGTTTTAAATTGTCTCCCCCGTATTTTGAGGCTGTGCCCCCTAGTTCTAGTCTCCCCGACCAGTGGAAACAACCTCTCTGTCTCTATCTTGTCTATCCCTTTCATTATTTTAAATGTTTCTATAAGATCACCCCTCATCCTTCTGAACTCCAACGAGTAAAGACCCAGTCTACTCAATCGATCATCATGAGATAACCCCCTCATCTCCAGAATCAGCCGAGTGAATCGTCTCTGTACCCCCTCCAAGGCTAGAATATCCTTCCTTAAGGTGACCAAAACTGCACACAGTACTCCAGGTGCGGCCTCACCAATACCCTGTACAGTTGCAGCAGGACCTCCCTGCTTTTGTACTCCATCCCTCTCGCAATGAAGGCCAACATTCCATTCGTCTTCCTGATTACCTGCTGTACCTACTTTTTGGGATTCATGCACAAGGACCCCCAGGTCCCTCTGCACTGCAGCATGTTGTAATTTCTCCCCATTCAAATAATATTCACTTTTACTGGGTTTTTTTCCCCAAGGTGGATGACCTCACATTTTCCGACATTGTATTCCATCTGCCAAACCTTAGCCCATTCGCTTAACCTATCTAAATCTCTTTGCAGCCTCTCTGTGTCCTCTACACAACCCGCTTTCCCATCTACACAACCCGCTTTCCCACAACAGTGACTACACTTCAAAAGTACTTCATTGGCTGTAAAGCACTTTGGGACGTTGTCAGCTTGTGAGAGGCGCTATATAAATGCAAGACATTCTTTTCATTTTAATATCTCCTCCTTTGGCTCGGTGAAGATTTTAGTCTGATTACGCTCCTGTGAAGCGCCTTAGGACATTTTATTACATTAAACGTGCTATATAAATGCAAGTTGTTATTAAGTATGGATAACATTTGATAAAGTGAATCAACTGGATGGTAATAAACAATACTGACCAGCAGAGTTCCAGCTTTGTTTTCTGGTTCATGCTTGTGGCACAAATGTGGGAAAACAGATTTTTACATTTAAAATATAAGATTCAGCATATAAAGGGTTAACTGCTAAGGTTGCAAACAATATTGTTTTCTTAACAGTAAAGCAGCAGCACATAAGTTGATCTAGTGTTCTATTCCATTCACACAATGGGGCTTGAGGGTGTCTTGCCCCCATATCAATGGGCAGACTCCCATCTCAGGGTCGTAACTTTGCTGACAGCTCTTTGGGCCAAGCCCACATCTCCGAGATACCGGGGGTTGGGGACAGTCTCACTCTGAGTCACAGTCTCTGTTAATTTGGCAGAACGCAGGAAAAGACCATCTGTATCTTTAAAGTCAAAGGGTTAGGACAGAGCCCATGTTTAGGGAGATAATAAGTTGCTGTTTTGTCATTAACCAGAGTAGAGCAAAACATATTGTCCTGTGAAAACTGTGTGCTGTTAGTTCATGCATTTTATTTAAATAAACCAGTTATTAGTCTGAAATCTGTTTCTCGTCTCAGTCCAATATTTACTCAGTCCACATTCTGTAAAGAGCGAATTCAGGTGATGACATGTATTATATTTCAGTAGAGGGTGTACAGAGTAAGGATTTTCTGTTACAATCCCTGGGTTATGTTATCTTTCATCTAGGTGATAAAAGTACACTCCAGATTGTAGGGAACACAAGGACCACTTTTGTGAGTAACTGGTGACACCGAACCGAGAATACCTCGTGCAGACCTGAAAATTGTGACAATGCCGCTAACAGATCTCAGCTGCGGTATGAGTTCCACAATTGGCCTCCACATTTCTCGACTAGGAAAATATCTATTTTTTAAAATCAGCCCTGGGCTTCCTCCCCTGATCATTATCCAATGATGTCTATTGGAATGTGTGTATGTGAGAGAACATGCGAGGGAGAGGGAGAACAGGACTGTGCTTGGCTGATACCCTCCATGGTTGACACTCATTATCTAGGCCCACTGGGAAGGGCAGTAGAACTGTAACCCCCGCAAGTCACCACTTGCAGGAGGCAATTAAAAAAAAAAGGAATGATTTTGTGCGCGTCATTTCCTCTTTGATTGAGAGATTACTGGTTTTTAACAAATGGTTTCTCCTCTAACCCATGCCATGTGCTGTGGCTGAGAAGACATATAGGCAAAGATCAGAAGCTGAGCTTGAATATTCTTGATGTGTATGGCTCAGTATTACACCAAGCAGTACAGTTACTCACCAGCTTGTTTATTAAACAATTGGTAAGTATTTTTCCCCCATCCCTCCTGAAAGAACACTCATACATTTCCACGTACACCTGTTTCTCCTCCGCCCGTACATAGGAGCAGGAGTAGGCCATTCAGCCCCTCGAGCCTGCTCCACCATTTAATCAGATCATAGCTGATCTGTACCTCAACCTCACCAGGCGCCTTGTTTCCCTAACTTTTAAAACTCTTGCCTGTCAAAAATCTCTGTTTTGAAATTTTCAATTGATCTCCAGCCTCAACAGCTTTTTTGGGGAGGAGAGTTCCAGATTTCCACGACCCTTTGTGTGAAGAAACGCTTCCTGACATCATCCCTGAACGACTTAGCTCTAATTTTAAGGTTGCGCTCCCTAGTTCTGGACTCCCCCACCAGAGGAAATAGCTTCTCTTTATCTACCCTCTCCTTTAATCATCTCAAATACCTCAATTTGATCACCCCTTAATCTTTTATACTCGAGGATATACTACAAGCCTAGACCTCACCCAAATGGTTGTTGTTCATATGTGAGCCTCACAGGGGAATGAATGTCAGCGGGGTATTTAGAAAGCACCACAAGCAATCACCACCAATAGTGTGGGTTAACAAATTATTAAACCAGGAGTGGGCATCCTAATCCTAATCCTACACTCAATGGCCAGATACACACACCCACAACAGTGATCGAGAGTGAGAGCTTTGACTGATTTTGCCCTCTGTGACACAGGGGTGCTGACAGATCAGAAGCCTTCGGGTAACATACTTCCTTTACCAACTGAGCCACTGTCCGTGGGGGGGGGGGGGGGACACCCACCAAGTTTCTAATATTGGACGGTGATTCCTAATTCTAATCAGACTTTGTTGTTTTGTTCTTTCGCTCTTTCTCTCTCTAAATAATTGGTTGAGTGCTGAGTGCTGCCAGTCTGTCAGTGAGATGCATTTCCAGGCCTTTTATTCTTGTTTGTGGGGAGTGGGGAGAGAACGTCATGGTGACATCCAGTTCCCACATACACAACAGAGGAAGGATTAACTGCTTGACTTGCTGTGCTTAAAATCCACACATCTCTGTAGGTACAAAGCCATTTATACCTTAGATAGTTCAAAAATAAGCCTAAAAAAGTCCGTGTCCTTTGGGGTTTAACAGCTCCCATCGCATTAAAACAGTTAAGTCAGATTGCTGTGTTTCACAAGCCAGAGACGCCTCCTCATTAGTGGGTGAGCACGGCAGATAAGTACTAAACAGTGGAGAGATATCTTGACTCTCACTCTCAGTTCTCTGTTGTTCTGATGAGCTTTTTTATTTTAGCCCACATCCCCTTTCTCTTAAAGGTGTTGGCTCTTGCTGGGTTCCATTCGGCAAAGCTCTCTGACACTCAAAGTGCCAATTCGTCAGGTGTAAGCCTAGACATTGAGTATCGCCCCATTATTCTATTACAGAGGGTGTCAAAGACCTATCCTCAATGGACAAATGTGTGTGTGCATGTGTGTGTGCATATTATACACACTTTCTCTCCAGTACAACACCTCTCTTTGGCAGCACCTCCCAAACCCACGCCATCCAACACCGAGAAGGGCGGCAGGTGCATGGGAACACCACCACCTCCAAGTTCCCCTTCAAGTCACACACTGTCCCCATTATGTCTTGAATAAAGAATCTGACCAGATACTGTAAGCTTAAAGTAATGTGTGACCGTAGTCCTTTATTACAGGTCTCCAGAGTGCCTCTCCAGCCTGTGAGGCCTCCTTATATACAGGTGCTCCCAAGAGATTGTGGGATCCCTTGGGACTCCAGGGGATGAGCCCTCTGGTGGTTAAACAAGATATTTACAGGTTTACATATATAACATTCCTCCCGCAGCCCAACCCCCCACCCCCTCGCCCGCCCACAAAGTCAACAGTGTAACTATTTACAATGTGAGTCGATCTGGGGCCTTCCTTTCCCTGCTTGATCGTCTTGGTGCAAATGCTGGTTTTGGTGAGTCATTTGTTGGGCCCGAGCTGGGCTGCTGCGCAGCTGGCCTTGCAGGTGAGTCCTGCTGGGCTGCTGCAGATGATGGGTTCTGCTTCGTGGTCAACCGCTGGGTCGGTTGCCACTTGTGTGTGTGTTGGGGGGTCGAAAAAGGTAGAGTCTATTGTGGGTTGTTCTGGATAGTCCGTAAATCTGAGTTTGGTTTGGTCCAAGTGTTTTCTGCAGGTGAGTCCATTTGCGAGTTTGACCACAAACACCCTACTCCCCTCTTTGGCCACGACAGTGCCGGGAAGCCACTTGGGATCTTGTCCATAGTTCAACACAAATATAGGATCATTAATCTCGATTTCGCGTGACACATTTGCGCGATCATGTTATGTATTGTGTTGAAGCCGCCTGCTCTCTACCTGTTCGTGTCGATCAAGCTGGACTAATGAGAGCCTTGTCATAAGTGCCCTTTTCATCAGCAGTTCAGTGCGGGGAACTCCAGTGAGCGAGTGGGGTCTTGTGGGGTTACTAAACAGGACTCGGGATAGGAGAGTCTGCAGTGAGCCTTCAGTTATCTTCTTCAAGCTCTGCTTGATTGTTTGCACTGCTCGCTCTGCCTGACCATTGGACGCTGGTTTAAATGGGGCAGATGTGACATGTTTGATCCCATTGCGGGTCATGAACTCCTTGAACTCAGCACTGGTGAAGCACGGCCCGTTGTCACTCACAAGGACATCAGGCAGGCCGTGCGTGGCAAACATGGCCCGCAGGCTTTCAATGGTGGCAGCGGACGTGCTTGCCGACATTATCTGACAATCAATCCATTTGGAGTACACATCTACAACCACAAGGAACATTTTTCCCAAGAATGGGCCTGCATTGTCGACAATCATCTCCCTCCGAAAATTTCTCCAGGATGCCCACGGTTCTCTGCATTATTGTGGTGGGGTTCGGCATCTGTATCTCGTCACCAGTTGTTATGTTTTGAATAAAGAATATGACCAGATACTGTAAGCTTAAAGTAATGTGTGACCATAGTCCTTTATTACAGGTCTCCAGAGTGCCTCTCCAGCCTCCTTATGTACAGGCGCTCCCAAGGGATTGTGGGATCCCTTAAGACTCCAGGGGATGTGCCCTCTGATGGTTAAACAAGGTATTTACAGGTTTACATATATAACAGTCCCGACTTGGACATATACTGTCATTCCTTCATTGTCACTGGGTCAAAATCCTGGAACTCCCTACCTAACAGCACTGTGGGAGTAGCACCTTAGCACACGGACTGCAGTGGTTTACGAAGGTGGCTCACCAACACCTTCTCAAGGGCAACTAAGGATGGGCAATAAATGTCCTTGCCAACGACGCCCATATCATAAGAATGATTTTTTAAAATATAGCAGTCACTATATAGTTACTGGGAGTGGGGTCGCTGGCTGCATTTTTTTCCTCTATAGCCCAAGTTATGGAGGTCACTTGTGGCATCACGAGTACGGCCATCCTTACTAACGTCTGCTAGCTCAGCACAGTCAGGGATCAAACCTGGGACCTTCTGGGTCTGTACGGCTCAGCACTATACTGGATGATGCACTGAACCACTGGGTCATCAGTGGAGCTTCTATACAATACAACTTGAGTTTGCGGTGATGATTTATTCCATCATTAAAGGGTCACATAGAAGAGCCACCAGGGCCAACTCTTCACCCTGGCCATCCTTTACTTAGAACATAAGAACATAAGAAATAGGAACAGGAGTAGGCCATATGGCCCCTTGAGCCTGCTCTGCCATTCAATAAGTTTATGGCTGATCATTGACCTCAACTCCACTTTTCCGCCCGATCTCCATCCCTTGCTTCCTCGAGTCTTCAAAAATCTATCTTCCTCAGCCTTGAATATATTCAGAGACTCAGCATCCAGAGCCGTCTGGGGCAGAAAATTCCAAAGATTCACAACACTCTGAGTGAAGAAATTTCTCCTCATCTCTGTCTTAAATGACCTACCCCTTATCCTGAGACTATACCCCATAGTTCTAGATACTCCAGCCAGTGGAAACAAACTCTCAGCATCTACCCTGTCAATCCCCTTCAGAATCTTGTATGTTTCAATGATATCACCTCTCATTCTTCTAAACTCCAGAGTATAGGCCCATTCTACACAATCTCTCATCATAAGACAGCCCTGTCATCCCAGGATGCAATCTAATGAACCTTCGTTGTACTGCCTCCAAGGCAAGTATATCCTTCCTTAGACAAGGAGACCAAAACTGTGCACAGTACTCCAGGTGTGGTCTCACCAAGGCCCTGTATAATTGTGGCAAGACTCTTATTCTCCAACCCTCTTGCAATAAAGGACAACATGCCATTTGCCTTCCTTATTGTTTGCTGTAACTGCATGCTAGCTTTCTGTGTTTCTTGCACAAGGACACCCAAATCTCTCTGAACAATATTTAAAAGTTTCTCACCATTTAAAAAATATTGTTTTTCTATTTTTCCTACCAAAGTGACTAACCTCACATTTCCCCACATTATACTCCATCTGCCACCTTACTGCCCACTCACTGTCTATCTATATCCCTTTGCAGACTCTTTGTGTTCTCCTTACAGCTTACTGTCCCACCTAGCTTTGTATCGTCAGCAAACTGGGATACATTACACTCAGTCTCTTCATCTAGGTCATTAATATAGATTGTAAATAGCTGAGGCCCCAGCACTGATCCTTATGGCACCCCACCAGTTACAGCCTGCCAACCTGAAAAAGACCTGTTTATCCCCACTCTCCATTTTGTGTCCGTTAACCAATCCTCGATACATGCTCATACATTACCTCCATTATCTTGTGTAATAATCTTTTATGTGGCACCTTATTGAATGCCTTTTTGGAAATCCAAATATACTACATCCAAATATACTGGTTCCCCTTCATCTAACCTGCTAGTTACATCCTCAAAAAACTCTTAATAAATTTGTCAAACACGATTTCCCTTTCATAAAACCATGTTGACTCTGCCTAATCATGTTATGATTTTCTAAGTGCCCCGTTACCACTTCCTTAACAATGGATTCAAGCATTTTCCCGACGACTGATGTCAGACTAATTGGCCTGTAGTTCCCTGCTTTCTCTCTCCCTCCTTTCTTGACGAGCGATGTTATGTTTGCTACTTTCCAATCCAATACTTGTTAGTGATTTGTGTTCATTTTAAGTTAACGACCCCCACCGACAGAAAAACAAAAAAACAAATCAGAAATCTTTTCCTTCTGTACAGCTCAGGATGATCTCTGCTCCAAGGCGGAGTCACCTGAAATTAGTTGGGGTGCTCTCTCTCTCTCTCTCTCTCTCTCTTAGGCAGTCCCTCGGAGTCAAGGATGACTTGCTTCCACACCAAAATGAGTTCTAAGGTAGCTGATGAGACCAATACGGGATCTACAGTCTCTGTCACAGGTGGGGCAGACGGTGGTTTGAGGGGTGGGTGGGTGGCGTGCTTGACTTGTCATAAGCGTCTTCCACTGTTTGTAATTGGCTTCCGCGAGCTCCCGACAAAGAGACTCTAAAATGGTCGGCGGCTTCTCCTCCACTTTGAGCGGTATTGGGCCAGGCATTCCCAAGAGTCGGTGGGTCTATTACATTTTTTCAAGGAGGCTTTGAGGGTTGTCTTTGTAGCGTTTTCTCTGCCCTTGCCTGCCGTGACGGAGCTCGAAGTAGCGTGCTTGTTTCGGGAGTCTGGTATCAGGCATGTGGACATTGTGGCCCGTCCATCGGAGCTGATTGTGCTACAGTTGACCTCAATAGCTCTGGGCTCCTGGGCACTATCCAGTGACTTTGCTGGCAAGTGTGTGGAAGTTGGTCAAGGAAATGGTCGGGCCCAGTTGTGGTCAGCTTTCCACAGTCGGATAGCCTGCTAGCATTCATCGTCAAAGTTGAAGCATAAGGAATGCTCACTCATAGAAACATAGAAAATAGGTGCAGGAGTAGGCCATTCGGCCCTTCTAGCCCGCACTGCCATTCAATGAGTTCAAGGCTGAACATGCAACTTCAGTACCCCATTCCTGTTTTCTCGTCATACCCCTTGATCCCCCTAGTAGTAAGGACTTCATCTAACTCCTTTTTGAATATATTTAGTGAATTGGCCTCAACAACTTTCTGTGGTAGAGAATTCCACAGGTTCACCACTCTCTGGGTGAAGAAGTTTCTCCTCATCTCGGTCCTAAATGGCTTACCCCTTATCCTTAGACTGTGACCCCTGGTTCTGGACTTCCACAACATTGGGAACATTCTTCCTGCATTTAACCTGTCTAAACCCATCAGAATTTTAAACGTTTCTATGAGGTCCCCTCTCATTCTTCTGAACTCCAGTGAATACAAGCCCAGTTGATCCAGTCTTTCTTGATAGGTCAGTCCCGCCATCCCGATAATCAGTCTGGTGAACCTTCGCTGCACTCCCTCAATAGCAAGAATGTCCTTCTTCAGGTTAGGAGGCCAAAACTGTACACAATACTCCAGGTGTGGCCTCACCAAGGCCCTGTACAACTGTAGCAACACCTCCCTGCCCCTGTACTCAAATCGCCTCGCTATGAAGGCCAACATGCCATTTGCTTTCTTAGCCGCCTGCTGTACCTGCATGCCAACCTTCAATGACTGATGTAGCATGACATCCAGGTCTCGTTGCACCTCCCCTTTTCCTAATCTGTCACCATTCAGATAATAGTCTGTCTCTCTGTTTTTACCACCAAAGTGCATAACCTCACATTTATCCACATTATACTTCATCTGCCATGCATTTGCCCATTCACCTAACCTATCCAAGTCACTCTGCAGCCTCATAGCATCCTCCTCACAGCTCACACTGCCACCCAACTTAGTGTCATCCGCAAATTTGGAGATACTACATTTAATCCCCTCGTCTAAATCATTAATGTACAGTGTAAACAGCTGGGGCCCCAGCACAGAACCTTGCGGTACCCCTCTAGTCACTGCCTGCCATTCTGAAAAGTACCCATTTACTCCTACTCTTTGCTTCCAGTCTGACAACCAGTTCTCAATCCATGTCAGCACACTACCCCCAATCCCATGTGCTTTAACTTTGCACATTAATCTCTTGTGTGGGACCTTGTCGAAAGCCTTCTGAAAGTCCAAATATACCACATCAACTGGTTCTCCCTTGTCCACTCTACTGGAAACATCCTCAAAAAATTCCAGAAGATTTGTCAAGCATGATTTTCCTTTCACAAATCCATACTGACTTGGACCTATCATGTCACCTCTTTCCAAATGCGCTGCTATGACATCCTTAATAATTGATTCCATCATTTTACCCACTACTGAGGTCAGGCTGACTGGTCAAAAATTCCCTGTTTTCTCTCTCCCTCCTTTTTTAAACAGTGGGGTTACATTGGTTACCCTCCACTCGATAGGAACTGATCCAGAGTCTATGGAATGTTGGAAAATGACTGTCAATGCATCCGCTATTTCCAAGGCCACCTCCTTAAGTACTCTGGGATGCAGTCCATCAGGCCCTGGGGATTTATCGGCCTTCAATCCCATCAATTTCCCCAACACAATTTCCCGACTAATAAGGATTTCGCATCAGTTCCTCCTCCTTACTAGAACCTCTGACCCCTTTTATATCTGGAAGGTTGTTTGTGTCCTCCTTAGTGAATACCGAACCAAAGTACTTGTTCAATTGGTCTGCCATTTCTTTGTTCCCCGTTATGACTTCCCCTGATTCTGACTGCAGGGGACCTACGTTTGTCTTTACTAACCTTTTTCTCTTTATATATCTATAGAAACTTTTGCAATCCGTCTTAATGCTCCCTGCAAGCTTCTTCTCGTACTCCATTTTCCCTGCCCTAATCAAACCCTTTGTCCTCCTCTGCTGAGTTCTAAATTTCTCCCAGTCCCCGGGTCCGCTGCTATTTCTGGCCAAGTTGTATGCCACTTCCTTGGCTTTAATACTATCCCTGATTTCCCTTGATAGCCACGGTTGAGCCACCTTCCCTTTTTTATTTTTACGCCAGACAGGGATGTACAATTGTTGTAGTTCATCCATGCGGTCTCCAAATGTCTGCCGTTGCCCATCCACAGTCAACCCCTTAAGTATCATTCGCCAATCTATCCTAGCCAATTCACGCCTCATACCTTCAAAGTTACCCTTCTTTAAGTTCTGAACCATGGTCTCTGAATTTACTGTTTCATTCTCCATCCTAATGCAGAATTCCACCATATTATGGTCACTCTTCCCCAAGGGACCTCGCACAACGAAATTGCTAATTAATCCTCTCTCATTACACAACACCCAGTCTATGATGGTCTCCCCCCTAGTTGGTTCCTCGACATATTGGTCTAGAAAACCATCCCTTATGCACTCCAGGAAATCCTCCTCCACCGTCTTGCTTCCAACTTGGTTAGCCCAATCTATGTGCATATTAAAGTCACCCATTATAACTGTTGCACCTTTATTGCATGCACCCCTAATTTCCTGTTTGATGCCCTCCCCAACATCACTACTACTGTTTGGAGGTCTGTACACAACTCCCACTAACGTTTTTTGCCCTTTGGTGTTCTGCAGCTCTACCCATATAGATTCCACATCATCCAAGCTAATGTCCTTCCTAACTGTTGCATTAATCTCCTCCTTAACCCACCTCCTTTTCCTTTTATTCTATCCTTCCTGAATGTTGAATACCCCTGGATGTTGAGTTCCCAGCCCTGATCATCCTGGAGCCACGTCTCTGTAATCCCAATCACATCATATTTGTTCACATCTATTTGCACAGTTAATTCATTCACCTTATTACGGATACTCCTTGCATTAAGACACAAAGCCTTCAGGCTTGTTTATTTAACACCCTTTGTCCTTTTAGAATTTTGCTGTACAGTGGCCCTTTTTGTTCTTTGCCTTGGGTTTCTCTGCCCTCCACTTTTTCTCATCTCCTTTCTGTCTTTTGCTTTTGTCTCCTTTTTGTTTCCCTCTGTCTCCCTGCATTGGTTCCCACCCCCCCTGCCAGATTAGTTTAACTCCTCCCTAACAGCACTAGCAAACACTCCCCCTATGACATTGGTTCCGGTCCTGCCCAGGTGCAGACCGTCCGGTTTGTACTGGTCCCACCTCTCCCAGAACCGGTTCCAATGCCCCAGGAATTTGAATCCCTCCCTGCTGCACCACTGCTCAAGCCACGTATTCATCTGCGCTATCCTGCGATTCCTACTCTGACTAGCACGTGCCAGTGGTAGCAATCCCGAGATTACTACTTTTGACGTCCTACTTTTTAATTTAGCTCCTAGCTCCTTAAATTCGTTTCGTAGGACCTCATCCCTTTTTTTACTTATGTCGTTGGTACCAATGTGCACCACGACAACTGGCTGTTCTCCCTCCCTTTTTAGAATGTCCTGCACCCGCTCCGAGACATCCTTGACCCTTGCACCAGGGAGGCAACATACCATCCTGGAGTCTCGGTTGCGGCCTGTCTATTCCCCTTACAATTGAATCTCCTATCACTATCGCTCTCCCACTCTTTTTCCTGCCCTCCTGTGCAACAGAGCCAGCCACGGTGCCATGAACTTGGCCGCTGCTGCCCTCCCCTGATGAGTCATCCCCCTCAACAGTACTCAAAGCAGTGCATCTGTTTTGCAGGGGGATGACCACAGAGGACCCCTGCACTACCTTCCTTGCACTACTCTTCCTGCTGATCTTCCATTCCCTAGCTGGCTGTGGACCCTTCTCTTGCGGTAAGACCAACTCGCTACACGTGCTACTCACGTCATTCTCAGCATCGTGGATGCTCCAGAGTGAATCCATCCTTAGCTCCAATTCCGCAACGCGGTCCGTCAGGAGCTGGAGGCGGATACACTTCCTGCAGATGTAGTCGTCAGGGACACCGGAAGTGTCCCTGAGTTCCCACATGGTACAGGAGGAGCATATCACGTGACCAAGCTCCCCTGCCATGACTTAACCCTTAGATACACTTAAATTGGCAACAACAATGTTAAAAGTTACTGACTGATATAAAAAAGAAAGAAAAAGAAAAGCTACTCACCAATCACCAGCCAATCACTTACCCCCTTGGCTGTGACGTCATCTTTTTATTTCTTTCTACTTCTTTTTTGCCTTCTCTCCCAGCTGGAGCTGTACAAGCCTCGCCTGTCTCGAGGCTCCCCGGACTGCCCAAATGTTGAGCCTTTATAGGCCGCTGCCTCTTGCCGACTCCCGCCTCTCTCGACGCTCCCCGGACTGCCCGACTGCTGAGCCTTTATAGGCCGCTGCCTCTCGCCGACTCCCGCCTCTCTCGACACTCGATCGATGTTCTGGAGAGGATCCATGTGCTGGAGGTCACATGCCAGTGAGAACATAAGAACATAAGAAATAGGAGCAGGAATAGGCCATACGGCCCCTCAAGCCTGCACCACCATTCAATAAGATCATGGCTGATCTGATCATGGACTCAGCTCCACTTCCGTGCCCGCTCCCTATAACCCCTTATTCCCTTATCATTCAAAAATCTGTCTGTATTTCTGTTTTAAATTTATTCAATGTCCCAGCTTCCACAGATCTCTAAGGCAGAGAATTCCACAGATTTACAACCCTCTGAGAGAAGAAATTTCTCTTCATCTGTTTTAAATGGACAGCCCCTTATTCTAAGATCATGCCCTCTAGTTCTAGTCTCCCCCATCAGTGGAAACATCCTTTCTGCATCCACCTTGTCAAGCCCCTCATAATCTTATACGTTTCAATAAGATCACCTCCCATTCTTCTGAATGCCAATGAGTAGAGGCCCAACCTACTCAACCTTTCCTCATAAATCAACCCCCTCATCCCTGGAATCAACCAAGTGAACCTTCTCTGAACTGCCTCCAAAGCAAGTATATCCTTTTGTAAATATGGAAACCAAAATTGCAGAGTATTCCATGTGTGGCCTCACCAATACCTTATATAGCTGTAGCAAGACTTCCCTGCTTTTATACTCCATCCCCTTTGCAATAAAGGCCAATTCCATTGGTCTTCCTGATCACTTGCTGTACCTGCATACTATCCTTTTGTGTTTCATGCACAAGTACCCCCAGGTCCCGTTGTATGCGGCACTTTGCAATCTTTCTCCATTTAAATAATAACTTGCTCTTTGATTTTTTTCTGCCAAAGTGCATGACCTCACTTTCCAACATTATTTTCCATCTGCCAAATTTTTGCCCACTCACTTAGTCTGTCTACGTCCTTGTGTGTCCTCCTCACACATTGCTTTTCCTCCCATCTTTGTATCGTCAGCAAACTTGGCTATGTTACACTCAGTCCCTTCTTCCAAGTCATTGATATAGATTGTAAATAGTTGGGGTCCCAGCACTGATCCCTGTGGCACCCCACTAGTTACTGGTTGCCAATCAGAGAATGAACCATTTATCCCAACTCTCTGTTTTCTATTAGTTAGCCAATCCTCTATCCATGCTAACCCCCCAACTATTACCCCCAACCCCGTGAACTTTTATCTTGTGCAGTAACCTGTTAGGGCTTTGGTTTGCTGAGTAATATCTGGAGCTGGGTGGGACAAATCCCAGCGTTCAGTGACCCGTCTACCCTGCCAGGCCACAGCTGAGGATTGATTCGGTTTCAGACTTTAGGCATCTCTGCCCTAAATAAATACCAGAAAAGAAACAACTTGCATTGCTATACCACCTTATCACATCCTCAGGATGTCCCAAAGTGCTTTACAACCAATTAAATACTTTTGAAGTGTAGTCACTGTTGTAATGTAATAAACATGGTGGCCAATTTGCGCACAGCAAATTCCCACAAACAGCAATGTGATAATGACCAGGTAATCTGTTTTTCAGTGATGTTGGTTGAGGGATGAATATTGGCCAAGACACCGGGGAAAACTCCCCTGCCCTTCTTTGAATAGTGCCATGGGATTTTTTACGCCCACCTGACAGGGCCTCGGTTTAACGTCTCATTCGAAAGATGTTAAAAGTAACAGAAATAGTTGGAAAGAATGCACAATGTGTAAGCAGAACTGTGACAGAGCAAGTCTGAATTCAGGATGTCAAACGTACTGCAGGGAATGACAACTAATAGGGTAGATGTGGCCTCAAAGGACAGCAAATCAGACAGTGCAGCACTCCCTCAATAATGCACTGAAGTGTCAGTCTGGATTATGTAAAAATTGCCGAATGAAAATAATAGTTTCAAAAAGCCCTTCACTCAGATCATTTTTGCACTGAAATCTATCTCCCAGATAGCAACGTGCGCAGGCATCTGAAAGAATTTGGAAGAACACAGTGTGCAGTTCCTACTAGGGTGTAACTATTAGGGTCAGTGCTTGGTACGAGTGACAAAATCCAGAGCTACATGCACAGGTTCAAGTCTGTTCGGAGATGTTACATAGAAACATAGAAAATAGGTGCAGGAGTAGGCCATTCGGCCATTCTAGCCTGCACCGCCATTCAATGAGTTCATGGCTGAACATGCAACTTCAGTACCCCATTCCTGCTTTCTCGCCATACCCCTTGATTCCCCTAGTAGTAAGGACTTCATCTAACTCCTTTTTGAATATATTTAGTGAATTGGCCTCAACAACTTTCTATGGTAGAGAATTCCACAGGTTCACCACTCTCTGGGTGAAGAAGTTCCTCCTCATCTCGGTCCTCAATGGCTTACCCCTTATCCTTAGACTGTGACCCCTGGTTCTGGACTTCCCCAACATTGGGAACATTCTTCCTGCATCTAACCTGTCTAAACCCATCAGAATTTTAAACGTTTCTATGAGATCCCCTTTCATTCTTCTGAACTCCAGTGAATACAAGCCCAGTTGATCCAGTCTTTCTTGATAGGTCAGTCCCGCCATCCCGGGAATCAGTCTGGTGAACCTTCGCTGCACTCCCTCAATAGCAAGAATGTCCTTCCTCAGGTTAGGAGACCAAAACTGTGCACAATACTGTATGTGGTTGAAGTGAACCAGCCTTGGGACACAGGAATGCTGCACTGAGATGAAGAATGCCTTTATCAGGACTGTCATTTGTGGAATGCTGTAGTGTTATCTGAAGCAACCGGCCAGCAATGCAGCTAGGAAGCTGGGCCAAGGTCCTGTTGGGACTCCTACTGTTTCTAATTTAAAGAATCTCTATAGCGCCTGTCATGACCTCAGGACCTCCCGAAGCACTTTGGGTCCTTTTGAAGTGTAGTCACTGTTGTTAAGTAGGAAATGTGGCTGCAAAGTCCCTCCATGGCCTCGCCCCTCCATATCTCTGTAATCTTCTCCAGCCCCACAACCCCCGCCCCCCAACATATCTGCGCTCCTCTAATTTTGCCCTCCTGAGCATCCCTGATTGTAATCGTTCAATCATCGGTGCCCGTACCTTCTGTTGCCTGGGCCCCAAGCTCTGGAACTCGCTGCCTAAACCTCTCCGCCTCTCTTTCCTCCTTTAAGACGCTCCTTAAAACATACCTCTTTGACCAAGCTTTTGGTCACCTGCGCTAATTTCTACTTATGCGGCTCGGTGTCAAAATTTTACCACTTAATATCCTTGTGAAGCGCCTTGGGACAATAAAGGGGCTATATAAATACAAGTTGTTGTTGTATCAAAGCATTTCCAGCACAGAAACAGGCCATTTGACCCAACTGGTCTATGCCAGTGTTTATGCTCCACACAAGCCTCCTCCCACCTCTCTTCATCAAAGCCCATCAACATATCTTGTTCCTTTCTCCCTCATATGCTCATGTAGTTTCCCCTTAAATGCATTTATGCTATTCGCCTCAACTACTCCTTGTGTAGCGAGTTCCACATTCTCACCACTCTCTGGGTAAAGAAGTTTCTCCTGAATTCCCTGTTGGATTTATTGGTGACTATCTTATACTTATGGCCCCGAGTTCTGGTCTCCCCCGATACATCGTCACTAAGTCTACTCTATCAAACCCTTTCACAATCTTAAAGACCCCGATTAGATCACCCCTTAGTCTTCTCTTTTCTGGAGAAAACAGCAGCAGCCTATTCAATCTTTCCTGATATGTATAACCTCTCAGTTCTGGTATCAGCCGAGTAAATATTTTTTGCATCTTCTGTAGTGCCTCTATATCCTTTTTATAATATGCAGATCAGAACTGTCACAGTACTCCAAATGTGGTCTAACCAAGGTTCTATGTATGTTTTACATAATTTCTCTGCTTTTCAATTTTACCTATTAGTGATTTGGATATCTGTACCCCTGGATCAATTTACTTCTCTATCCCATTTGGATATGTATTTTCCAAGGAGTACGTGGCTTCCTTATTCGTCCAACCATCTCACACTTATCTATAATTGAAGTTAATTCGCCAATTACACGCCTATTAATGGCTTCCTGTATTTTGTTGCAGTCCTGCTCTATATTAACCACACCCCCAATTTGGTGTTGTCCACAAATTTTGAAATTGTACTTCCAATTCCCGTCCAAATCATTAATGTAAATGCTGAACAAGAGTGGTCCCAACACCGATCCTTGAACAACACTGCTTCCTACCTATTACCAGCTTGATATCTATTCTGCTACTTGTCTCCTGGCTCCACATGTTCTGACCTTAGTCATGAGTTTGCTATCCAGGATTTTATCAAAGGTCTTTTGAAAATCCAATAATATTATGTTTACTGCATTATCCTTGTCGAATCTTCTGTCACATAGAAACATAGAAAATAGCTGCAGGAAATAGGTGCAGGAGTAGGCCATTCGGCCCTTCGAGCCTGCACCACCATTCAATAAGATCATGGCTGATCATTCCCTCAGTACCCCTTTCCTGCTTTCTCTCCATACCCCTTGATCCCCTTAGCCGTAAGGGCCACATCTAACTCCCTCTTGAATATATCCTATGAGCTGGCATCAACAACTCTCTGCGGCAGGGAATTCCACAGGTTAACAACTCTCTGAGTGAAGTAGTTTCTCCTCATCACAGTCCTAAATGGCCTACCCCTTATCCTAAGATTGTGTCCCCTGGTTCTGGACTTCCCCAACAACGGGAACATTCTTCCCGCATCTAACTTGTCCAGTCCCGTCAGAATCTTATATGTTTCTATGAGATCCCCTCTCATCCTTCGAAACTCCAGTGTATAAAGGTCCAGTTGATCCAGTCTCTCCTCATATGTCAGTCCAGCCATTCCGGGAATCAGTCTGGTGAACCTTCGCTGCACTCCCTCAATAGCAAGAACGTCCTTCCTCAGATTAGGAGACCAAAACTGAATACAATATTCCAGGTGAGGCCTCACCAAGGCCCTGTACAACTGCAGTAAGGCCTCCCAGTTCCGATACTCAAATCCCCTAGCTATGAAGGCCAACATACCATTTGCCTTCTTTACCGCCTGCTGTACCTTCATGCTAACTTTCAATGACTGATGAACCATGACACCCAGGTCTCGTTGCACCTCCCATTTTCCTAATCTGCCGCGATTCAGATAATATTCTGCCTTCGTGTTTTTGCCCCCAAAGTGGATAACCTCACATTTATCCACATTATACTGCATCTGCCATGCATTTGCTCACTCACCTAACCTGCCCAAGTCACTCTGCAGCCTCTTAGCGTCCTCCTCTCAGCTCACACCGCCACCCAGCTTAGTGTCATCTGCAAACTTGGTGATATTACACTCAATTCCTTCATCTAAATCATTAATGTATATTGTAAAGAGCTGGGGTCCCAGCACTGAGCACTGCAGCACTCCACGAGTCACTGTCTGCCATTCTGAAAAGGACTCGTTTATCCCGACTCTGTTTCCTGCCTGCCAACCAGTTCTGTTAGTAATGCAGAACAGGGAAATGGCAGAGACTTCGAACAAATATTTTATCCACCTTCACAGTAAAAGACATTAACAACATCCCAATGTGGATAATCAAGGGGTTATAGGGAGGGAGGAACTTAAAACAATCACTATCACTAAAGAAGTACTCGGTAAAATAATGGGACTAAAGGTGGACAAGTCCCCTGGACCTGATGGCTTGCATTCTAGGGTCTTAAAAGAAGTGGCTGCAGAGATAGTGGATGCATTGGTTGTAATCGACCAAAATTCTCTGGATTCTGGGGAGATCCGAGCGGATTGGAAAACCGCAAATGTAATGTCCCTATTTAAAAAAAGAAGACAGACAGCAGGAAACTATAAACCAGTTAGCCCAACATCTGTTGTTGGGAAAATGCTGGAGTTCATTATTAAAGAAGCAGTAGCAGGACAATTGGAAAAGCATAATTCAGTCAAGCAGAGTCAGCATGGTTTTATGAAAGGGAAATCATGTTTGACCAATTTGCTGGAGTTCTTTGAGGATGTAACGAACAGGGTGGATAAGGGGGAATCAATGGATGTGGTGTATTTGGATTTCTAGAAGGCATTCGATAAGGTGCCACATAAAAGGTTACTGCACAGGATAAAAGTTCATAGGATTGGGGATACTATATTAGCATGGATAGAGAATTCGCTAAGCAACAGAAAACAAAGAGTCGGGATAAATGGGTAATTTTCCGGTTGGCAAACAGTAACTAGTGGGATGCCACAGGGATCGGTGCTGGGGCCTCAACTATTTACAATCTATATTAATGACTTGGATGAAGGAACTGAGTGTAATGTAGCCAAGTTTGCTGATGGTACAAAGATGGGTGGGAAAGCAAGTTGTGAGAAGGACACAAAAAATCTGCAAAGGGATATGGACAAGCTGAGTGGGCAAAAATTTGGCAGATGGAGTATAATGTGGGAAAGTGTGAGGTTATCCACTTTGAGAGAAAAATTAAAAAGCAAATTATTAGTTAAACGGAGAAAAATTACACAATGCTGCAGTACACAGGGACCTGGGGGTCCTTGTGCATGAAACATCAAAAAGCAATTCGTGAGCAGTAAAGCAGTTCTACAGGTAGCTGAAGGTCGAGGTCCAACAAAAAACCAGCGACCAAAAGAATAGATGGTGGGTGGAGAAAACACAGGCGATCCAGCAGCTGGCCGACAACCACGACGTGCAAGAAAAATATATTCCAGTGAAAAAGAAGGGCGGTAAGAGAAGGGATAACCAGCCGTGGATAACCAAGGAAATAAAAGAGAGTATCAAATTAAAAACCAATGCATATAAGGTGGCCAAGGTTAGTAGGAAACTAGAAAATTGGGAAAATTTTAAACAACAGCAAAGAAAGACTAAGAAAGCAATAAAGAAAGGAAAGATAGATTACGAAGGTAAACTTGCGCAAAACATAAAAACAGATAGTAAAAGTTTTTACCGATATATAAAAAGGAAAAGAGTGACTAAAGTAAATGTTGGTCCCTTAGAAGATGAGAAGGGGGACTTAATAATGGGAAATGTGGAAATGGCTGAGACCTTAAACAATTATTTTGCTTCGGTCTTCACAGTGGAAGACACAAAAACCATGCCAAAAATTGCTGGTCACGGGAATGTGGGAAGGGAGGACCTTGAGACAATCACTATCACTAGGGAGGTAGTACGAGACAGGCTAATGGATCTCAAGGTAGACAAGTCCCCTGGTCCTGATGAAATGCATCCCAGGGTATTGAAAGAGATAGCGGAAGTTATAGCAGATGCATTCGTTATAATCTATCAAAATTCTCTGGACTCTGGGGAGGTGCCAGCGGATTGGAAAGCAGCTAATGTAACGCCTCTGTTTAAAAAAGGTAACTATAGGCCGGTTAGTTTAACATCTGTAGTGGGGAAAATGCTTTAAGCTATCATTAAGGAAGAAATAGCGGGACATCTAGATAGGAATAGTGCAATCAAGCAGACGCAACATGGATTCATGAAGGGGAAATCATGTTTAACTAATTTACTAGAATTCTTTGAGGATATAACGAGCATGGTGGATAGAGGTGTACCGATGGATGTGGTGTATTTGGATTTCCAAAAGGCATTCGATAAGGTGCCGCACAAAAGGTTACTGCAGAAGATAAAGGTACTCGGAGTCAGAGGAAATGTATTAGCATGGATAGAGAATTGGCTGGCTAACAGAAAGCAGAGAGTCGGGATAAATGGATCCTTTTCGGGTTGGGAATTGGTGGTTAGTGGTGTGCCACGGGGATCGGTGCTGGGACCACAACTGTTTACAATATACATAGATGACCTGGAAGAGGGGACAGAGTGTAGTGTAACAAAATTTGCAGATGACACAAAGATTAGTCGGAAAGCAGGTTGTGTAGAGGACACAGAGAGGCTGCAAAGAGATTTAGATAGGTTAAGCGAATGGGCTAAGGTTTGGCAGATGGAATACAATGTCGGAAAATGTGAGGTCATCCACCTTGGAAAAAAAAAACAGTAAAAGTGAATATTATTTGAATGGGGAGAAATTACAACATGCTGCGGTGCAGAGGGACCTGGGGGTCCTTGTGCATGAAACTCTTTTGAGTTAACCTGCAAAACATAAAACATGTATCCGTGCCACCCGACCTGGATGACACACACAAGACATTTACAAGGCCCTTTTTTGTTTTTTTGGGGGTTTTTTGTGTTTTTTTTTTGGGCACTAAAATCAAATTTTTCCTTTTTTCCAGTGCCCCCTATAAAAGGAGAGGGGGACACTAAAAGCACCGGCAATTAAAACAAATTAAACTTTAAAACGTAAAATCAAATTAAAATTTGGTTGCCGGGCGTGATGATGCACTCCAGTCCCTCCGGTGCCCACCTCTCGCGGAAGGCCGCGAGCGTACCAGTGGACACCGCGTGCTCCATCTCCAAGGACACCCTGGACCGGATGTAAGAGCGGAAGAGAGGCAGGCAGTCAGGTTGAACGACCCCCTCGACCGCCCGCTGCCTGGACCGGCTGATGGCACCCTTGGCCGTGCCCAGGAGCAGTCCTACGAGGAGGCCCTCGGACCTACCCGCTCCCCTCCGCACAGGCTGCCCAAAGATCAGGAGAGTGGGACTGAAGTGCAGCCAGAATTTCAGGAGCAGCCCCTTCAAATAATGGAACAGGGGCTGCAACCTTGTGCACTCAATAAAAACATGGAACACGGACTCCTCCAGACCGCAGAAATTGCAGGCGGCCTGGGAGTCCGTGAACCGGCTTAAAAATTTGTTGCACGGCACTGCTCCGTGCACCACCCTCCAGGCCAAGTCCCCGATGAATAGTGGGAGGACCCCTGCGTAGAGTGCCCTCCATCGGGGACCCCCGCCTCCTCCGGACGGCAAGATGGTACGCCATGGCGTGTCCGGACGGCCGGCGAGGATGGCAAAGTTGAGGGTGTGCAGGAGCAGCCCGTACAGGAAACCCCTCCGCGCGGAACTGAAAGGCACGGAGGGGATTTCCCCGAGGCGGCTCAAGTTGTGAGGCGCCGGCCCCCGAGGGAGGTTCCGGGGTTTGGCGCCGATGAGGAATTCCGTCCGGACGGGGGTCAGTTCGGACGGGATCTCCCCACGTGCTTGAGCCTCCTCGATGCACCTAACGGAGTCAGGGCCCAGAGCTGTTTTTAGCGACTCGATGGCATCGGCCGCGTGGCGGACGTTGGCAGAGTTTAGGCGCCGCGCCAGCGTGTCTGGCGCCATCCAGCCCGCTCCTCCGCCATCGAGCAGGTCCCTGACCCTGGTCACCTCACCAGCCACAGCCCTCTCTTCCGACCGCCACATGAAACCTCGGCCGTGGAGGTACGGATTCCCGAGCAGCGGCTCCTGCAGGACGGCCGCCACTCCAGCCGGCGGAGAGCTGCGCTTGGTGGAGACTTTGTTCCAGACCCTGATGAGTTCCCTGTAAAAGACAGGCAGCTCCCGGAGGGCGGTCCTGGCACCCCCCAAGTTCACAAACAGGAGCTGCGTGTCATAATTGAGGTCGAGCTGCTGGCGGAAGAAATACCTCGCCAGAGCGCACCACCTAGGAGGGGGCTCGACGTAAAGGTATCTCTGCAGGGTCTGAAGACGGAAAGTCGCGAGCTGGGCGCTGACGCACACCAACGACTGACCGCCCTCCTCAAGCGGGAGACTCAAGACCGCAGCAGAGACCCAGTGCTTCCTGTTGTTCCAGAAGAAGTCCACCAGCTTCTTCTGTATCTTGGCGACAAACGCAGGGGGAGGGGTCAAAGTGACCAGCCGGTACCACAACATTGCGGCCACCAGCTGGTTTATGACTAGCGCTCGACCCCTTCCTTGTGCATGAATCCCAAAAAGTTAGTTTGCAGGTGCGGCAGGTAATCAGGAAGGCGAATGGAATGTTGGCCTTCATTGCGAGAGGGATGGAGAACAAAAGCAGGGAGGTCCTGCTGCAACTGTACAGGGTATTGGTGAGGCCGCACCTGGAGTACTGCATGCAGTTTTGGTCACCTTACTTAAGGAAGGATACACTGGCTTTGGAGGGGTACAGAGACGATTCACTCGGCTGATTCCGGAGATGAGGGGGTTACCTTATGATGATAGATTGAGTAGACTGGGTCTTTACTAGTTGGAGTTTAGAAGAATGAGGGGTGATCTTATAGAAACATTTAAAATAATGAAAAGGATAGACAAGATAGAGGCAGAGAGGTTGTTTCCACTGGTCGGGAATACTTGAACTGGGGGGAACAGCCTCAAAATATGGGGGAGCCAATTTAAAACCGAGTTGAGAAGGAATTTCTTCTCCCAGAGGGTTGTGAATCTGTGGAATTCTCTGCCCAAGGAAGCAGTTGAGGCTAGCTCATTGAATGTAATCAAATCACAGATAGATAGATTTTTAACCAATAAGGGAATTAAGGGTTATGGGGAGCGGGCGGGTAAGTGGAGCTGAGTCCACGGCCAGATCAGCCATGATCTTGTTGAATGGCGGAGCAGGCTCGAGGGGCTAGGTGGCCTACGCCTGTTCCTAATTCTTATGTTCTTATGTTTAGCGTAGTCAAGATCACCTCTGGCCCAAGCACCTAAGCCCCATCCCACTGCTGGCCAAAAACAGAGAGACACCCATCAAAGACATCGAGGCAGTCAGGACCCACTGGAAGGAGCACTTCGAAGATCTCCTGAACCGAGACTCTGCCTTCAACACGAGTGTGCTCGACTCCATCCCGCAGCATGCTACCCGCCACCATCTCAGCAAAACCCCAGCCCTGCACGCGGTAGAAAAGTCCATCCATCAGTTCAAGAACAAGGCATCAGGAGCAGATGAAATCCACGCTGAGGCATTAAGTATGGCGTAGAAGCAATATTGGCACGAATGCATGACCTCATCTCTCTTATCTGGAAGGAGGAGAGCATACCAGGAGATCTCAGAGATGCCGTAATTGTGACCATCTTCAAAAAAAGGGAACAAGTCCGACTGCGGCAACTACAGAGGAATCCCACTACTGTCGGCCACTGGGAAAGTCATTGCAAAAATCATCCTCAATCGACTTCTCCCTGTAGCTGAAGCGCTCCTCCCAGAGTCACAATGCGGATTCCATTCACTAAGGGGTACAACGGACATGATCTTCACTGCGTGACAACTACAAGAGAAATGCAGGGAACATTTGAACTCACAAAGGCCTTTGACACTGTCAATCATGAGGGACTATGGAGCATCGTCCACCGTTTCGGCTGCCCCCAAAGGTTTGTCACCATCCTGCTCCACGACGACATGCAAGCCATGATCCTGATCAACGGACCCATCACAGACCTAATCCACGTCAGGACCGGGGTTAAGAAAGACTGCATCATCGCACCAACGCTTTTCTCGATCTTCCTCACTGCAATGCTTCACTTCACTCTCAACAAGCTCCCGGCTGGAGTGGAACTAAACTATAGAACCAGTGGGAACCTATTCAACCTTCACCACCTCCAGGCTAAATCTAAGGTCGTCCAATTCTCTGTCATTGAACTACAGTACACGGATGACGCTTGCGTCTGCGCACATTCAGAGGCCGAACTCCAAGCCATCGTCAACACCTTCACCGAGGCGTACGAAAGCATGGGTCTTACACTAAACATCCGTAAGACAAAGGTCCTCCACCAACTTGACCCCGCCACACTGCACTCCCAACCCCACCCCCCCAGGTCATCAAAATCCATGGCGCGGCCTTGGACAACGTGGACCATTTTCCATACCTCAGGAGCCGACGATCAGCAAGGGCAGACATCGATGACGAGGTCCAACACCGCCTCCAGTGTGCCAGCGCAGCCTTCGGTCGCCTGAGGAAGAGAGTGTTTGAAGACCAGGACCTCAAATCTGGCACCAAGCTTATGGTCTACAGGGCAGTAGTGATACCCGCCCTCCTATAAGACTCATAGACGTGGACTATATACAGCTGAAATCTCAAAGCACTGGAGAAGTACCACCAGCACTGCCTCCGCAAGATCCTGCAAATTCACTGGGAGGATAGACGCACCAACGTCAGTGTTCTCGCTCAGGCCAACATCCCAAACATCGAAGCACTGACCACACTCAAGCAGCTCCGTTGGGCGGGCCACATTGTCCGCATGCCTGACATGGGACTCCCTAAGCAAGCGCTCTACTCGGAACTCCTATACGGCAAGCAAGCCCCAGGTGGGCAGAGGAAACGTTTCAAGGACACCCTCAGAGCCTCCTTAATTATGTGCAACCTCCCCACCGGCACCTGGGGATCCCTGGCCCAAGACTGCCCAAAGTGGAGGAAGAGCATCCGTGAGGGCGCTGAACACTTTGAGTCTCGTTGCCGAGAGCATGTAGAAATCAAGCGCTGACAGCGAAAGGAGAGCGCAGCAAACCAGACTCCCCACCCCACCCTTTCCTTCAACCACTGTCAGCCCCACCTGTGAGAGACTGTAATTCCCACATTGGACTGTACAGCCACCTGAGAACTCACCTTTAGAGTGGAAGCAAGTCTTCCTCGATTTCAAGGGACTGCCTATGATGATGATAATGATTTGGATGAAGGGACTGAGTGTAATGTAGCCAAGTTTGCTGATGATACAAAGGTGTGTGGGAAATCAAGTTCTGAGGAGGACACAAAAAGTCTGCAAAGCGATATAGACAGGCTAAGTGAGTGGGCAAAAATTTGGCAGATGGAGTATAATGTGGGAAAGTGTGAGATTATCCACTTTGGTAGAAAAAATAAAAAAGCTAATTATTATTTAAATGGAGAAAAATTACAAAATGCTGCAGCAGTACAGAGGGATCTGGGGGTCCTTGGGCATGAAACACAACAGGTTAGTATGCAGGTACAGCAAGTAATCAGGAAGGCAAATGGAATGTTGGCCTTTATTGCAAGGGGGATAGAGTATAAAAGCAGAGAAGTCCTGCTACAACTGTACAGGGTATTGGTGAGGCCACACCTAGAGTACAGCGTACAGTTTTGGTCTCCTTATTTAAGGAGGGATATACTTGCAATGGAGGCAGTTCAGACAAGGTTCACTAGGTTGATTCCGGAGATGAGGGGGTTGACTTATGAAGAAAGGAGTTTGGAAGAATGAGAGATGATCTTATTGAAACATATAAGATAATGAGGGGGCTCAACAAGGTAGATGCAGAGAGGATGTTTTCACTCATAGGGGAATCTAGAACTAGGGGACATAGTCTCAGAATAAGGGGTCGCCCATTCAAAACTGAGATGAGGAGAAATTTCTTCTCCCAGAGGGTTGTAAATCTGTAGAATTCTCTGCTCCAGAGAGCTGTGGAGGCTGGGTCATTGAATATATTTAAGGCGGAGATAGACAGGTTTTTGAATGATAAGGGATTAAAGGGAAGGGAGTAAAAGGTTATGGGGTGCGGGCAAGGAAGTGGAGCTGAGCCCATGATCAGATCAGCCATCATCATCATCATTGGAATCGAGGAGGACTTGCTTCCACTCCCTAAGTGAGTTCTTTGAAGGCTGAACAGTCCGATACGGGAGCCACAGACCATGTTACAGGTGGGACAGACATTCGTCGGGGGAAGGGATCGGTGGGGCTGGTTTGCCGCGTGCTCCTTCCGCTGCCTGCGCCTGACCTCTTCATGTTCCTTGCGTCGAGACTCAAAGAGCTCAAAGATGGACTTTCTCCACCTCGGGCGGTCTGCGGCCAGGGTCTCCCAGGTGTCAGTGGTGATGTCGCACTTTACCAGGGAGACTTTGAGGGTGTCCTTATAATGTTTCCGCTGTCCTCCTTTGGCTCGTTTACCATGAAGAAGCTCCGCATAAAGCATTTGCGTAGAGAGTCTCGTATCTGGCATGTGTACTATGTGGCCTGCCCAGTGAAGCTGATCGAGTGTGGTCAGTGCTTCAATACTGGGGATGTTAGCCTGGTCGAGGACACTGATGTTGCCTCTGTTAATAAGAGGGTCCCGAGATATGGGAAATGGTCCACGTTGTCCAGGGCCGCACCGTGGATCTTGATGATTGGAGGGCAGTGCTGAGCGGCGGTGACAGGCTGGTGGAGGACCTTTATCTTACGGCTGTTAAGCGTAAGGCCCATGCTTTCATATGCCTCGGTGAATACATTGACTATATCCTGGAGTTCAGCCTCTGAAAGTGCACAGACGCAGGCATTGTCCGCATACTGCAGCTCAATGGCAGAGGTTGGAGTGATCTTGGACCTGGCCTGGAGCCAGCGTAGGTTCCCACTGGTTCTGTAGTTTAATTCCACTCCAGCGGGGAGCTTGTTGACTGTGAGGTGGAGCATGGCGGCGAGAAAGATTGAGAAGAGGGTTGGAGCGATGACGCAGCCCTGTTTGACCCCGGTCCGGACGTGGATTGGGTCTGTAATGGATCCGTTGGTAAGGATCATGGCCTGCATGTCATCGTGAAGCAGGCGAAGGATGTTGACAAACTTCTGGGGGCATCCGAACGGAGGAGGACGCTCCATAGACCCTCACGGTTGACAGTGTCAAAGGCCTTTGTAAGATCGAAAAAAGGCCATGTATAAGGACTGGCACTGCTCCCTGCATTTTTCCTGCAACTGGCGCGCTACAAAGATCATGTCTGTTGTGCCCCGTAGGGGACGAAATCCGCATTGTGATTTTGGGAGGAGCTCCTCGGCCACTGGGAGACGACGATTGAGGAGAACTTGAGTGACAACTTTCCCAGTGGCTGATAGCAGGGAGATTCCCCTGTAGTTGCTGCAGTTGGACTTGTCTCCCTTTTTAAAAATAGTCACGATCACTGCATCTCTGAGATCTCCCGGCATGCTCTCCTCTCTCCAAATGAGAGAGATGAGATCATGTATCCGCGCCAACAGCTCCTCTCCGCCATATTTTAGCGCCTCAGCAGGGATTCCATCCGCACCCGTAGCCTTGTTATTCTTAAGCTGTTTTATGGCTTTGCCAACCTCGTGCAACGTTGGAGTTTCACTGAGTTGGTGGCGGGTGGCATGCTGCAGGATGGAACCGAGTACACTCGAGTCAAAGGCAGAGTCTTGATTGAGGAGATCTTCAAAGTGCTCCTTCCATCGGGCCCTTCATCTAAATCATTGATGTATATTGTAAATAGCTGGGGTCCCAGCACTGAGCCCTGCGGTACCCCACTTGTCACTGCCTGCCACTCTGAAAAGGACCCGTTTATCCCGACTCTCTGCTTCCTGTCTGCCAACCAGTTCTCTATCCACGTCAGTACATTACCCCCAATACCATGTGCTTTAATTTTGCATACCAATCTCTTGTGTGGGACCTCGTCAAAAGCCTTTTGAAAGTCCAAATACACCACATCCACTGGTTCTCCCTGTCCACTCTACTAGTTACATCCTCAAAAAATTCCAGAAGATTTCTCAAGCATGATTTCCCTTTCATAAATCCATGCTGACTTGGACCCATCTGGTCACTGCTTTCCAAATGCGCTGTTATTTCATCTTTAATAATTGATTCCAACATATTCCCCACCACTGATGCCAGGCTAACCGGTCTATAGTTCCCCGTTTTCTCTCTCCCTCCTTTCTTAAAAAGTGGTGTTACATCAGCTACCCTCCAGTCCATAGGAACTGAGCCAGAGTCGATAGACTGTTGGAAAATGATCACCAATGCATTCACTATTTCTAGGGCCACTTCCTTAAGTACTCTGGAATGCAGACTATCAGGCCCCGGGGATTTATCGGCCTTCAATCCCATCAATTTCCCCAACACAATTTCCCGCCTAATAAGGATATCCTTCAGTTCCTCCTTCTCACTGGACCCTCGGTCCCCTAGTACTTCTGGAAGGTTATTTGTGTCTTCCTTCGTGAAGGAGAAAAAAAACACTGAACACAATATAATAAATCAAAATTAAAGTTAACAAATATCTTTGAGAAAAAAAAAATTTCTGAGTTTTTAAAAAGTTTTTTTTAATTATGGTTAAAAATAAATGTAACGTAGTGGGCAGGGTTTTAAAAACAATATGTGTTTTTTAAATTTTATGTAATTATATTTTTCTATGTTTTTAAACTCTTACGCTGTAAAAGTAGGCTATATGCCAGCTTTTATCAGGCGCAAGAGTTTTGAGGACATTTGCTGGGTAAGATATGGGTAAATACCGCAATCTTACCCAAGCAAATGTCCTCGCATCCGATATGCATTGGATCTGTCAAGCTCCAGCTTGACAGATCGGAAAAGCCGGTTTTCAGCGCATGTGCACTGTACGCTGAAAACTGGCTTTTCCGATGTCTTCCTGGGTCCGTACCCACTCCGTACGGACCCGGGGAGGCCTGGATTTCCAGCTCAATGTCACCCAAATCTGGATGGAGAGTAAACCCAGCAAATGCAAATTCGATTGTTCTCTTAGCTGCAGATTAGGTCATCATCACAGATTTCATATGTCGTTACAGACAACTCCGCCAACCACAATCCAGGGATCACAAGGCCTCTTTCTAATAACGCAATCGAGGGGCTCTTGTAGCTGCATTAACCACTTAGTGGGTTAAACCAGAATATACAGAATGCGAGTGAGCCCATAACATCCATAGAACTTTCTTGTATGTCAAGAGGCCTAATAGCAGGGTGGGCCAGAGGCAACTGTACAAAGTAAAAACTAGATCCTTCTGATTGGGTGGCCTTAACTGACCAGATTTATTTTCGTTGAGAGTTGCCTTGGAAGCCTGGCACTACCACAAAATAAACGTGCCTTTACCGAGCCTGTGCTGGGGTGTATGTGTGTGTCAGTAGACAATCCCGACATCTATGGCCCAAAGATCTATGGCTACAGTAATCCCAGTTGATGGCTAGCATTTAAACCTATTCATTCAAAACAAAAACAACTTTCATTTATATAGCACTGTTAACATTGTAAAACGTCCCAAGGTGCTTCACAGAAACGTCAACAAACAAAATTTCACAGCAAGCCACATTAGGCGATATTATTACAGATGACCGAAAGTTTGCTCAAAGAGGTAGGTTTTAAGGAGCGACTTAAAGGAGGAAAGAGAGGTGGAGAGGTTTAGGGTGGGAATTCCAGAGCTTAGAGAGCTGTAGGCCAATGGTGGAGTGAAGGAAGTGAGGGCTGCACAAGAAGTCAGGATTGGAGAAGCGCAGAGATCTCAGTGGATTGTAGGGCTGGTGGAGGTTACGCAGGTAGGGAGGGGCGAGGCCATGGACGGATTTGAACACAAGCATGAGAATTTTAAACAACATTGTTTGAGGGAGAGAGTGCATGGTCATGATCAATATGGGCTTTTTCCAATTACAGAATCCTGAGGTGCATCTGCTCTGTGTTCCCGGCGTGGACATGGAGACCAGACTCGAGCACTCGCTATTTCTGGTACTGCTCTGCCCATCGGTCTCACCCCTATGCAAAGATAACTGAATTGATAATCAGAAGTAAACTTGAAATGTATTTGTATAATGTATATCAGAAACAGAAACAGGTAATGTGGCCCAACTGGTCTATGCTGGTGTTTACACATCTATGCTATTCGTCTCAATTACTCCAGGTAGCAGGTTCCACATTCTAATAACTCTCTGGGTAAAGAAGTTTCTCCTGAATTCTTTATTGGATTTATTGGTGACTACCTTATATTTATGACCCTTTTGGTGCAGACTCAATGGGCCAAATGGCCTCCTTCTGAGCTGTACTATTCCACAGTGTTGGCTCTACATCTTCCTTATCAAAGCTCTTCATAATTTTAAAGACCTCGATTAGGTCACCTCACAGCCTTCGCTTTGAGAGAAAAGTGTGGTACACGGTACTCTTAAGTATAATACACAGCAATGTTCCCTCCTAAGATGCACAGCCGTGCATCAATCGTGAGGTCTGTCCTGCGCAGCCGCTCACCAGCCACTGCCGCTGGAAGGGATATCGCGCATGTGCGGCCTTGCAACAAATTTAAAGGGCCCGCACAAGGAAAAAAATTAGAGGGCATATTAGTACACAGTCCCCTAAGTGTGGTACATAATCCTGGTTGTTTCCTACCCTTCAGCCAAAAACTCAGCGATTCCCAGGGTTTACGTTGAATCCTCACAATTTCAGTTCGACTTCCAGTCTTTGGTCTGAGACTTTTGTCAAATGCCTTTTAGAACTTTAGGAATAGCATGTCATAAGGCAGGGTGGGGGGGGGGATGGGAAGTACTGAGTGGTGTTCCCTTGGGCTCTCTCTCATTTCTATAAATGACCTTGACTCAGAATCTTAATGCAAAGTGATCAAATATACAGCTGGGAGCAGGCAGTGGAGCCATAGGAAATAGTTCTGAAATTACAGAGTGAATTGGACAAAATAATAACATGGGTGCATTCATAACTGATGACACTTCATACAGACAAGTGCAAAGTTCGATGTGTCATACGTACTCCACAAGTGGTGTTGAGGCAGGGACCATTGCATTTTTAAGGGAAGAATGGATAACATTTTGAAGCAGAGAAGGAGAGAGGGCTGTGGAGAGAGAGCCAGGCAGTGGGATTAGTTTTGGGTTGCTCGAGCAAACAGCTGGTACAAGACATGGTGAGCCAAATGAGCTCATTCTGTGCTATAAATCTCGAGGTCTAGAATGCAAGATTAAGAGTTGCTGTTTCTCTGTAGCCAACAATACACAATCACAGGCAAGATTATAGACGTTGCAGTACACTTAAATACTGATGGTGACAAGTACACAAATTGTGGGTTCTTATTGTCCTGCCAGCTGTTCATAAGAACACAAGGAACAGGAGTCGGCCATTCAGCCCCTCAGGCCTGAATCAAATCATGGCTGATCTGTACCTCAACTCCATCTTCCCACTTTTGCTCCATGTCCCTTGATACTCTTTCCTAACAGAAATCTAGTGATCTCAATCAATGTTCTCTGTAATTTTTTTTCCTGTGCGAGGTTCCTTTAAGTGGCTGTGTGGCCCATTCAAATTTTCATGCATGCTCATTTGTTTCCATTTAAAAGCCGGTGAGCAGCCTACCCGGGACCTCCAGACCGCTGTCTTGAAAGCTTTAATTGTCCCACAGCCTTTTGGGGCAGAGCGTGCCAGTCACCTTCACTACTTGTTCACCACATTATCTTTTGGCTCGGAAAATTAATTTTTGTAACTGGAGAGATGGGTGGACAACGTTACAGCCAAGCCTTCTCTCACTACTGACTTCCATCAATGCACTCTATGGGGCCGAAATTCAGCCCCGCCGGAAACCTGGCGCACCTACTGTTTTCAAAAAGTTTTTACTGCCGTTTCAGGGGCCCTCTTTAGCGAAATTCAGCTCTCTGTCGTTTTTTATTAACCGGCCAGTAAGTCGGCCATAATGGGGACGGAAGTACGGCGGTAAGTGCTGGTGAGGGGTGGAAACATAGAAACATAGAAAATAGGTGCAGGAGTAGGCCATTCATCCCTTCTAGCCTGCACCGCCATTCAATGAGTTCATGGCTGAACATGAAACTTCAGTACCCCATTCCTGCTTTCACGCCATACCCCTTGATCCCCGAGTAGTAAGGACTTCATCTAACTCCCTTTTGAATATATTTAGTGAATTGGCCTCAGCTACTTCCTGTGGTAGAGAATTCCACAGGTTCACCACTCTCTGGGTGAAGAAGTTTCTCCTCATCTCGGTCCTAAATGGCTTACCCCTTATCCTCAGACTGTGACCCCTGGTTCTGGGCTTCCCCAACATTGGGGACATTCTTCCTGCATCCAACCTGTCCAAACCCGTCAGAATTTTAAACATTTCTATGAGGTCCCCTTTCACTCTTCTGAACTCCAGTGAATACAAGCCCAGTTGATCCAGTCTTTCTTGATAGGTCAGTCCCACCATCCCGGGAATCAGTCTGGTGAATCTTCGCTGCACTCCCTCAATAGCAAGAAAGTCCTTCCTCAAGTTAGGAGACCAAAACTGTACACAATACTCCAGGTGTGGCCTCACCAAGGCCCTGTACAACTGTAGCAACACCTCCCTGCCCCTGTACTCAAATCGCCTCGCTATGAAGGCCAACATGCCATTTGCTTTCTTAACCGCCTGCTGTACCTGCATGCCAACCTTCAATGACTGATGTACCATGACACCCAGGTCTCGTTGCACCTTCCCTTTTCCTAATCTGTCACCATTCAGATAATAGTCTGTCTCTCTGTTTTTACCACCAAAGTGGATAACCTCACATTTATCCACATTATACTTCATCTGCCACGCATTTGCCCACTCACCTAACCTATCCAAGTCACTCTGCAGCCTCATAGCATCCTCCTCGCAGCTCACACTGCCACCCAACTTAGTGTCATCCGCAAATTTGGAGATACTACATTTAATCCCCTCGTCTAAATCATTAATGTACAATGTAAACAGCTGGGGCCCCAGCACAGAACCCTGCGGTACCCCACTAGTCACTGCCTGCCATTCCTAAAAGTACCCATTTACTCCTACTCTTTGCTTCCAGTTCTCAATCCACGTCAGCACACTACCCCCAATCCCATGTGCTTTAACTTTGCACATTAATCTCCTGTGTGGGACCTTGTCGAAAGCCTTCTGAAAGTCCAAATATACCACATCAACTGGTACTCCTTTGTCCACTTTATTGGAAACATCCTCAAAAAATTCCAGAAGATTTGTCAAGCATGATCTCCCTTTCACAAATCCATGCTGACTTGGACCTATCATGTCACCATTTTCCAAATGCGCTGCTATGACATCCTTAATAATTGATTTCATCATTTTACCCACTACTGAGGTTAGGCTGACCGGTCTATAATTCCCTGTTTTCTCTCTCCCTCCTTTTTTAAAAAGTGGGGTTACATTGGCTACCCTCCACTCCATAGGAACTGATCCAGAGTCAATGGAATGTTGGAAAATGACTGTCAATACATCCGCTATTTCCAAGGCCACCTCCTTAAGTACTCTGGGATGCAGTCCATCAGGCCCTGGGGATTTATCGGCCTTCAATCCCATCAATTTCCCCAACACAATTTCCCGACTAATAAAGATTTCCCTCAGTTCCTCCTCCTTACTAGACCCTCTGACCCCTTTTATATCCGGAAGGTTGTTTGTGTCCTCCTTCGTGAATACTGAACCAAAGTACTTGTTCAATTGGTCTGCCATTTCTTTGTTCCCCGTTATGACTTCCCCTGATTCTGACTGCAGGGGACCTACGTTTATCTTTACTAACCTTTTTCTCTTTACATACCTATAGAAACTTTTGCAATTCGCCTTAATATTCCCTGCAAGCTTCTTCTCGTACTCCATTTTCCCTGCCCTAATCAAACCCTTTGTCCTCCTCTGCTGAGTTCTAAATTTCTCCCAGTTCCCAGGTTCGCTGCTATTTCTGGCCAATTTGTATGCCATTTCCTTGGCTTTAATACTATCCCTGATTTCCCTTGATAGCCACGGTTGAGCCACCTTCCCTTTTTTATTTTTACGCCAGACAGGAATGTACAATTGTTGTAATTCATCCATGCGGTCTCTAAATGTCTGCCATTGCCCATCCACAGTCAACCCCTTAAGTATCATTAGCCAATCTATCTTAGCCAATTCATGCCTCATACCTTCAAAGTTATCCTTCTTTAAGTTCTGGGCCATGGTCTCTGAATTAACTGTTTCATTCTCCATCCTAATGCAGAATTCCACCATATTATGGTCACTCTTCCCCAAGGGGCCTCGCACAATGAGATTGCTAATTAATCCTCTCTCATTACACAACACCCAGTCTAAGATGGCCTCCCCCCTAGTTGGTTCCTCGACATATTGGTCTAGAAAACCATCCCTTATGCACTCCAGGAAATCCTCCTCCACCGTATTGCTTCCAGTTTGGCTAGCCCAATCTATGTGCATATTAAAGTCACCCATTATAACTGCTGCACTTTTATTGCATGCACTCCTAATTTCCTGTTTGATGCCCTCCCCAACATCACTACTACTGTTTGGAGGTCTGTACACAACTCCCACTAACGTTTTTTGCCCTTTAGTGTTCTGCAGCTCTACCCATATAGATTCCACATCATCCAAGCTAATGTCTTTCCTAACTATTGCATTAATCTCCTCTTTAACCAGCAATGCTGCCCCACCTCCTTTTCCTTTTATTCTATCCTTCCTGAATGTTGAATACCCCTGGATGTTGAGTTCCCAGCCCTGATCATCCTGGAGCCACGTCTCCGTAATCCCAATCACATCATATTTGTTAACATCTATTTGCACAGTTAATTCATCCACCTTATTGCGGATACTCCTTGCATTAAGACACAAAGCCTTCAGGCTTGCTTTTTTAACACCCTTTGTCCTTTTAGAATTTTGTTGTACAGTGGCCCTTTTTGTTCTTTGCCTTGGGTTTCTCTGTCCTCCACTTTTCCTCATCTTCTTTCTGTCTTTTGCTTTTGCCTCATTTTTGTCTCCCTCTGTCTCCCTGCATAGGTTCCCATCCCCCTGCAATATTAGTTTAACTCCTCCCCAACAGCACTAACAAACACTCCCCCTAGGACATTGGTTCCGGTCCTGCTCAGGTGCAGACCGTCCGGTTTGTACTGGTCCCACCTCCCCCAGAACCGTTTCCAATGCCCCAAGAATTTGAATCCCTCCCTGCTGCACCACTGCTCAAGCCATGTATTCATCTGCGCTATCCTGCGATTCCTACTCTGACTAGCACGTGGCACTGGTAGCAATCCCGAGATTACTACTTTTGAGGTCCTACTTTTTAAATTTAGCTCCTAGCTCTTTAAATTCTTTTCGTAGGACCTCATCCCTTTTTTTACCTATGTCGTTGGTACCAATGTGCACCACGACAACTGGCTGTTCTCCCTCCCATTTCAGAATGTCCTGCACCCGCTCCGAGACATCCTTGACCCTTGCACCAGGGAGGCAACATACCATCCTGGAGTCTCGGTTGCGTCCGCAGAAACGCCTATCTATTCCCCTCACCATCGAATCCCCTATCACTATCGCGCTCCCAATCTTTTTCCTGCCCTCCTTTGCAGCAGAGCCACCTACGGTGCCATGAACTTGGCTGCTGCTGCCCTCCCCTGATGAGTCATCCTCCCCAACAGTACTCAAAGCAGTGTATCTGTTTTGCAGGGGGATGACCACAGGGGACCCCTGCACTATCTTTCTTGCACTGCTCTTCCTGCTGGTCTTCCATTCCCTATCTGGCTGTGGACCCTTCTCCTGCGGTAAGACCAACTCACTACACGTGATACTCACGTCATTCTCAGCATCGTGGATGCTCCAGAGTGAATCCACCCTCAGCTCCAATTCCGCAACGCGGACCGTCAAGAGCTCGAGGCGGATACACTTCCCACACACGTAGCGCCCAGGGACACCGGAAGTGTCCCCGAGTTCCCACATGGTACAGGAGGAGCATATCACGTGACCGAGCTCTCCTGCCATGTCTTAAGTAGGAGCGGGATGGATTGTCCGCCATTGTCACTCAGCAGTGGAGCAATGGTGATGTCATTGCGCGTCTGCGTCACCACGTATCTCACCTCCGTTAAAGGGGAGAGAATCGGCGATTATTTAGGATCGGCCACCGGGCCATCAGGGAGGCTTTCAGCCGGGCCAGCGGTCTAGCATCCAAGAGGGGGTGCCAGGCTGCCTATTGGCTGCTCAGCCGAACCAGGGGGCACAATAGTCCGGAAAAAATAAAATGGCGGCCACAGCATTGGGCCCTTGCCTTTAATGACTTTTGGAGTGCAGTCACTGTTGTAATGTGGGAAACGCGGCAGTCAATTTGTGCACAGTAAGGTCCCACAAACAACTGTGATAATGACCAGATAATCTGTTTTAATTATGTTGATTCAGGAGCAAATATTGGCCAGGACACCAGGGATAGTTCCCCCACTCTTCTTTGAAATAGTGCCATGAGATCTTTTATATCCATTTGTTTAACGTCTCATCCGAAAGACAGCACCTCTGACAGTGCAGCACTCCCTCAGCACTGCACTGGAGTGTCAGCCTAAATTTATGTGCTCAAATCCCTGGAGTGGGACTTGAACCCACCACCTTCTGACTCAGAGGTGAGTGTGCTACCCACCGGGTTAAGTGCACATGCGCAGAGGGCCACAAAATACCATGGAAATAATCAGAGTTTATTTCCCAAGTTTAAAATGGAGGGCCCGGACCAGTCAATCCACAAGGCTGAGTAGATTCTCGTTCATCGAGGATTAGTGAAGACAAAAGCTTTCTTTGATGGAGCCGGTGTGTTTAAGATGTTAATAGATGTGTTATGTGTTATGACCAGTAACGTGTTTTACAACTGGTCTGACAGCTCAATCTTGCCTTGCTAAACAAAGCCCATTGTTTTATGACTTCCTGCGATTCAAGCAGCCATACATCAACTCTTCAGCTAATTGCCTTGTTGTGAGTGAGTGGACAGTAAGCCAGACAATATTGGTTGTTAAGCAGAATCATCTGAGAAACTGCTTTTTCAAAGGAGTTAAAGGAATAAACCCCAAGTGTCTAGAGGCTCAGCTCCAGTGCCGATATTGTATCAGGTGAAGCGGACTCTGGAAGCAAACTTCCAGGAAACCGTCATTTCAAGAGTTTATAGGAACATAGGAACAGGAGGGAAAGAAAACATAAACATAAGAACATAAGAATTAGGAACAGGAGTAGGCCATCTAGCCCCTCGAGCCTGCTCCGCCATTCAATAAGATCATGGCTGATCTGGCCGTGGACTCAGCTCCACTTACCCGCCCTCTCCCCGTAACCCTTAATTCCCTTATTGGTTAAAAATCTATCTATCTGTGACTTGAAAACATTCAATGAGCTAGCCTCAACTGCTTCCTTGGGCAGAGAATTCCACAGATTCACAACCCTCTGGGAGAAGAAATTCCTTCTCAACTCGGCTTTAAATTGGCTCCCCCGTATTTTGAGGCTGTGCCCCCTAGTTCTAGTCTCCCCGGCCAGTGGAAACAACCTCTCTGCCTCTATCTTGTCTATCCCTTTCATTATTTTAAATGTTTCTATAAGATCACTCCTCATCCTTCTGAACTCCAACGAGTAAAGACCCAGTCTACTCAATCTATCATCATAAGGTAACCCCCTCATCTCCGGAATCAGCCTAGTGAATCGTCTCTGTACCCCCTCCAAAGCCAGTATATCCTTCCTTAAGTAAGATGACCAAAACTGCATGCAGTACTCCAGGTGCGGCCTTACCAATACCCTATACAGTTGCAGCAGGACCTCCCTGCTTTTGTACTCCATCCCTCTCGCAATGAAGGCCAACATTCCATTCGCCTTCCTGATTACCTGCTGCACCTGCAAACTAACTTTTTGGGATTCATGCACAAGGACCCCCAGGTCCCTCTGCACCTCAGCATGTTGTAATTTCTCCCCATTCAAATAATATTCCCTTTTACTGTTTTTTTTCCCAAGGTGGATGACCTCACACTTTCCGACATTGTATTTCATCTGCCAAACCTTAGCCCATTCACTTAACCTATCCAAATCTCTTTGCAGCCTCTTTGTGTCCTCTACACAACCCGCTTTCCCACTAATCTTTGTGTCATCTGCAAATTTTGTTACACTACACTCTGTCCCCTCTTCCAGGTCATCTATGTATATTGTAAACAGTTGTGGTCCCAGCACCGATCCCTGTGGCACACCATTAACCATCGATTTCCAACCCGAAAAGGATCCATTTATCCCGACTCTCTGCTTTCTGTTCGCCAGCCTATTCTCTATCCATGCTAATACATTTCCTCTGACTCCGCGTACCTCTATCTTCTGCAGTAACCTTTTGTGTGGCACCTTATCGAATGCCTTTTGGAAATCTAAATACACCACATCCATCGGTACACCTCTATCCACCATGCTCGTTAGATCCTCAAAGAATTCCAGTAAATTAGTTAAACATGATTTCCCCTTCATGAATCCATGCTGCGTCTGCTTGATTGCACTATTCTTATCTAGATGTCCCACTATTTCTTCTTTAATGATAGTGTCAAGCATTTTCCCCACTACAGATGTTAAAGTAACCGGCCTATAGTTAGCTGCCTTTTGTCTGCCCCCTTTTTTAAACAGAGGCGTTACATTAGCTGCTTTCCAATCCGCTGGTACCTCCCCAGAGTCCAGAGAATTTTGGTAGATTATAACGAATGCATCTGCTATAACTTCTGCCATCTCTTTTAATACCCTGGGATGCATTTCATCAGGACCAGGGGATTTGTCTACCTTGAGTCCCATCAGCCTGTCCAGCACTATCCCCCTAGTGATAGTGATTGTCTCAAGGTTCTCCCTTCCCACATTCCTGTGACCAGCAATTTTTGGCATGGTTTTTGTGTCTTCCACTGTGAAGACCGAAGCAAAATAATTGTTTAAGGTCTCAGCCATTTCCACATTTCCCATTATTAAATCCCCCTTCTCATCTTCTAAGGGACCAACATTTACTTTAGTCACTCTTTTCCGTTTTATATATCTGTAAAAGCTTTTACTATCTGTTTTTATGTTTTGCACAAGTTTACCTTCGTAATCTATCTTTCCTTTCTTCATTGCTTTTTTAGTCTTCCTTTGTTGTTGTTTAAAATTTTCCCAATCCTCTAGTTTCCCACTAACCTTGGCATTGGTCTTTGATTTGATACTCTCCTTTATTTCCTTGGTTATCCACGGCTGGTTATTCCTTCTCTTACCGCCCTTCTTTTTCACTGGAATATATTTTTGTTGCACACTATGAAAGAGCTCCTTAAAAGTCCTCCACTGTTCCTCAATTGTGCCACCGTTTAGTCTGTGTTTCCAGTCTACTTTAGCCAACTCTGCCCTCATCCCACTGTAGTCCCCTTTGTTTAAGCATAGTACGCTCGTTTCTGACACAACTTCCTCACCCTCAATCTGTATTACAAATTCAACCATACTGTGATCACTCATTCCAAGAGGATCTTTTACCAGGAGATTGTTTATTTTTCTTGTCTCATTACACAGGACCAGATCTAAGAAAAAGAAAGCCTTGCATTTTCGTGCCTTTCACGACCGTTGGATGTCTCAAAGCGCTTTACAGCCAATGAAGCACTTTACACTGGTGATAACTCCCCTGTTCTTCTTTGAAATAGTGCCATGGGATCTTTTGCGTCCACATGAGAGGGCAGACGGGGCCTCGGTTTAATGTCTCATCTGAAAGACAGCACCTCTGACAGTGCAGCACTGAGGCCATTCAGCCCCTTGAGCCTGTTCCACCATTCAATTAGAACATGGCTGATCTGTCATCATCATCATCATAGGCAGTCCCTCGGAATCGAGGAAGACTTTCTTCCACTCTTAGCATGAGTTCTTAGGTGGCTGTACAGTCCAATATGAGAGCCACAGACTCTGTCACAGGTGGGACAGACAGTGGTTGAAGGAAAGGGTAAGTGGGGAGTCTGGTTTGCCGCACGCTCCTTCCGCGGCCTGCGCTTGATTTCTGCATGCTCTCGGCGACGAGACTCGAGGAGCTCAGTGCCCTCCCGGATGCACTTCCTCCACTTAGAGCGGTCTTTGGCCAGGGACTCCCAGGTATCAGTGGGGATGTCACACTTTATCAGGGAGGCTTTGAGGGTGTCCTTGTAAAGTTTCCGCTGCCCACCTTTGGCTCGTTTGCCGTGGACGAGTTCCAAGTAGAGCGCTTGCTTTGGGAGTCTCATGTCTGGCATGCGAACTATGTGGCCTACCCAGCGGATTTGATAAAGTGTGGTCAGTACTTCATGCTGGGGATGTTGGTCTGGACGAGGACACTGATGTTGGTGCATCTGTCCTCCCAAGGGATTTGTAGGATCTTGTAGAGACATCGTTGGTGGTATTTCTCCAGCGACTTGAGGTGTCTACTGTACATGGTCCACGTCTCTGAGCCATATAGGAGGGCGGGTATTATTACGGCCCTGTAGACCATGAGCTTTTGAGGGACTGGTCTGTATCTTAACACCAAATACCCGTATAGGTTCCGTAACCCTTAATACCCTTGGGCAACAAAAATCTATCAATCTCAGTTTTGAAATTTTCAACTGACCCCCAGCCTCAGCAGCTTTTTGTGGGAGGAAGTTCCTTTGTGTGAAGAAGTGCTTCCTGACATCACCCCTGAACGGAGGGCCGGAGGACTGAAGGAGGAGGAATAACAAGGGATCCTTTAAGCATTCTAAATGTACGCACTGTGAATCACTACGTGGGTTATACGGCATCTCTCAATATTTTTGCTGCAACAAATCATCTATTTATAAATACGAGCGATCAGTAGTTTTAGTCTGTACGAAATGGGTCTTGAGTTATATATTTTCTGCTTTCCTGATTGACAGAAAATTCAGTTGGAATCCTATGTAAATTCCAGCATTACTTCTACATCATCATCATAGGCAGTCCCTCGAAATCGAGGAGGACTTACTTCCACTCTTAAAATGAGTTCTTAGGTGGCTGAACAGTACAATACGAGAACCACAGTCCCTGTCACAGGTGGGGCAGATAGTCGTTGAGGGAAGGGGTGGGTGGGACTGGGTTTGCTGCATGCTCTTTCCGCTGCCTGCGCTTGATTTCTGCATGCTCTCGGCGACGAGACGTGAGGAGCTCAGCGCCCTCCCGGATGCACTTCCTCCACTTAGGGCGGTCTTTGGCCAGGGACTCCCAGGTGTCAGTGGGGTGTTGCACTTTCTCAGGGAGGCTTTGAGGGTATCCTTGTAATGTTTCCTCTGCCCACCTATGGCTCGTTTGCCGTGAAGGGGTTCCAAGTAGAGTGCTTGCTTTGGGAGTCTTGTGTCAGGCATGCGAGTAATGTGGCCAACCCAGCAGAGCTGATCAAGTGTGGTCAGTGCTTCAACGCTGGGGATGTTGGCCTGGTCGAGGATGCTAATGTTGATGCGTCTGCCCTCCCAGGGGATTTGTAGGATCTTGCGGAGACATTGTTGGTGGTATCTCTCCAGCGACTTGAGGTGTCTGATGTACATGGCGGATATTACTACAGCCATGTAGACTATGAGCTTGGAGGCAGTTTTGAGGGTCTGGTCTTCAAACACTCTTTTCCTCAGGCGGCCAAAGGCTGCACTGGCGCACTGGAGGCGGTGTTGAATTTCGTCGTCAGTGTCTGCTCTTGTTGATAAGGGAATGGGAAATGGTCCACGTTGTCCAGGGCCGCGCTGTGGATCTTGATGACTGGGGGTGGGGGGGCAGGGGGGGAAGTGCTGTGTGGCGAGGACAGGCTGGTGGAGGACCTTTGTCTTACGGATGTTTAGCGTAAGACCCATGCTTTTGTACACCTCAGTAAATACGTCGACTATGTCCTGGAGTTCAGCCTCTGTATGTGCGCAGACACAGTCATCGAGCGCATACTGTAGCTCGACGACAGAGATTGGGGTGGTCTTGGACCTGGCCTGGAGACGGCGCAGGTTGAACAGGTTCCCACTGGTTCGACAGTTCCACTCCAGCGAGGAGCTTGTTGACTGTGAGGTGGAGCACGGCAACGAGGAAGATTGAGAGGAGGGTTGGGGCGATACATAGATGGGGAGTGTCAACGGGCCATTCAACAGTGGGGTCGTTGTTGTTATGATCAATCTTGTCCTCCGCTGACATTCACACGAACCCTGATTTTATGCTCCTTAACTCAGGGGTACGAAGACCTATTGAATCTAGCTCACCACAGACCAGGAATTGAACCTGGGGTCTTTTGATTTCCGTGAGCTTTGATACAATTAGCAGTTCAAATATTAGTCTATAGTTGTCGATGCATCCCTTGACTCCCTTATCAATAGGGATGATGTTTGCTACTTTCCGTTGAATGGGGAATTGATTGACAGGGTCAGTTCAAACAAATCAGCCCAAGAAGCAGCTAGATCTGCAAGAATGGACTAACATCTAGGGTGGTTTAAGAAAGAAGAAAGAAAGATTTCACCTTTCACGATCTCAGGACGTCCCAAAGTGCTTTTGAATAAAGTACCTTTTGAAGTGTAGTTGCTGTTATAATATAGGAGAGGCAGCCAATTTGGCCAGAACACCGGGGATAGCTCACCTTTCACCCCAGCAGCCTCCATGTTCAACGGATCATCCTCCGCCATTTCCGCCACCTCCAACGTGATCCCACCACCAATCACATCTTCTCCTTCCTTCCCCTCTCAGCATTCCGAAGGGACCACTCCCTCCGTGACACCCTGGTCCACTCTGCAATCACCCCCAGCACCCCCTGCCCTTCCCACGGCACCTTCCCGTGCAAGCGCGGGAGATGCAACACATGCCCTTTTAACTCCTCCCTTCCCAGTGTCCAGGGCCCCAAATACTCGTTCCAGATGAAACAGCAATTTACTTGTACTTCTTCCAATTTAGTATATTGTATTATCTGCTCACAATGTGGTTTCCTCTACATTGGGGAGGCCAAACGCAGATTGGGGGACGGCTTTGCGGAGTACCTCCCTTCAGTCCGTAAGTGTGACCCCAAGCTTCCGGTCGCCTGTCGCTTTAATTCCCTGCTCCACTCCCACTGTGACATCTCTGTCCTCGGTCTCCTACACTGATTCAATGAAGCTCAACGTAAGCTCGAGGAACAGCATCTCATCTTTTGTTTAGGCACTTTACAGCCTTCTCGACTCAACATCGAGTTCAATAATTTCAGACCATAACCTCCGCCCATATTATTTTCCCTTTCCTCCCTTTTTTTTAAACAAACCCACCCACCCCTTTTTATTTTTATTTTTTCTCTTTCCCAGGGCAGCTGGTGATGATTCCGCCATTCACACCCCATCCAGACTCATCTTTTGTTTCCTAGCTTGTGCCATTACCATCTCATTTTTGCCCATCATCTCCTTTTGTCTCTTAAATCTCTCCTGCCTTCCACCCTATCACAGACCTTCCCTTTTGTTCTTTCCTCCCCTCCCCCTTTCAGTGACCCTGCACTTCCTGAAGAATCTGTTACATCTCAAACTTTTCCAGTTCTGACAAAGGGTCACAGACCCGAACCGTTAACTCTGTTTCTCTCCACAGATGCTGCCTGACCCGCTGAGATTTCCAGCACTTTCTGGTTTTATTTCAGATTCCAGCATCCACAGTATTTTGCTTTTGTACCGGGGAGAATTCCCCTGCTCTTTCTCCAATAATGCCAAAAGATCATTTACATCCACCTGAGAGGGCAGATGAGGCCTCAGTTTAATGTCTCATCCGAAAGACAGCACTCGTAGTGCAGCACTCCTTCAGTACTGCATTGAAGTGTCAGCCTGGATTATGTTCTCATGTCTCTGGAGTGGGAGTTTATTTATTTTTTATTTACTAGGTACTTACCCATAAGAGGATGTTGCTGCTCCCAGCATCTTCCAACCTTTGCTCTCATTTGTGCCTCATCTGAAATGAGGCCCATGCTGTTATGGAGCACTTTTATGTTGTCACCTTGTTCTGGGCCTGCCTCAGAAGCCTATTCTACCTTGATGGTGAATACTCGGGCAGGGTCAGACCTCGGGCAGGGTCAGACCTCGGGCTGTGCATGAGGTGTCCACACCACAACAACAATTTGCATTTTTACAGCACCTTTAACATAGTAAAACGTCCCAAGACAGAACTGGTAACAATCAATCAACAGGGTAGTGGAGGCAAAAAACCTTGGGAGTCATTTAAAAAAAGTGGATTTTGTGTTGGGTGAACTGAGAGTTTTTTTCTGGATCATATCTAGTTGTGAACATCTTTAAGAACCTGAGCACTTAAGCAACAGTTGCTTTTCCTGGATCAAGATTTAGCTTCCTAGAGTGTGGCTGATTGTTCCTGCATTTTGTGGGAACTTTTGGTAGCTGACCTTGAACTTCTGGTGATTTTTCAGCTCAACAACTTGACCATACCCAGAGGTGAGATACAAGACTGTTATTCGCTTGGAATGGAGGGCGGGGGGGGGGGGGGGGGCGCGGGTCGGGGAGGCAGAGAAGAAAAGGTATTTCAAAGTTTTTCACCTTCTGTTTTTCGTTGGGGAGCTTTTACATTACAGTTTTACTGTGGGCATCAAGTGAGGGTTGGATCGGGGGGAGATATCAGGCACACTGTGGTCGAAGAGCCTGTCAACACTCACTATTTATAAACAATGGCCACTTGGATGATGTTAACAGAAGAACTATACCACGGCAAGAGTCCTTAAACACCTTAAGGAAAAGCGAAGAGAAAGTTAAGAAAAAAAGAAAGAGGTCCATGTGAGTGCATACAGATTCAGGAACATGAGGACGCAGGTTATCTGTGTTACTACAGGTCGAGGCCCATGTGTAAATAAAACTAGTGGATGAATGTGTATGTACAGATGTGCCTATGTGCACAGGTAGATGGCCATACTTGTGTGCATGTGCGCAGACAGACAGCGTCATACTTGTGACCTCTCTTCAGATCTATTTTTAAAAATTCATTCTCGGGATGTGGGCATCACTAGTAAGGCTGGCTCTGAGTAGTTGGTGGTGGGCCGCCTTCTTGAACCACTGGTAGTGGTTCGATACAACTGGGCCAGCTCAGAGGGCAGTTAAGAATCAACCAGGCTGGTGTGCGACTGGAGTCACCTATAGGCCAGACCGGGTAAGGACAGCAGGTTCAGTGAACAAGTTCGTTTTTAATGACAAATCAATAGTTTTACAGTCACTTTTACTGATGCCACCTTTTCAGTTCCAGATTTTTTTTTAACTGAAATGAAATTCTCAAACTTCCATGGGGTGGGATTTGAACTCACGTTCTCCGGATTATTAGTCGAGTAAGACAATTACTACATTAGCACACCCGGTGTCCAAGAACGAAGTGGTTATGTTACAGGACTAGTAACTCAGAGGCCTGATCCACACCAAATGTTCCCTTTCAGAAGCTGAAAAACCTGCTGTTTATTTTCAGCAGGATCTGTTTTTATTTCAGATTTGTGCTTTTTCTTTCCATATACCTCTGCGTTTCTGTGTGAGTTTCTGCTCCCTGGAGTTAAGTGATATCTTGCTCCAACTCAGACTACAGTATGCATTCTTTAACAGATTACAGTGTAATTCGCTCCATGCCTGGGATCTTTCCCCAAGAGCACTGTGGTATAAAATTACATCGATTATAATTCATTTCCAGTGGCATTGCTCACAGACAAAAACCTAAAACAAAACACTTTGCGGTACATTATATTGTCTGCGAATCAGAAAAAGCCCCAAGTATAAAATTACATCTATTAAATGCACTTACCAGCCATGTGTGCTCATTACTAAGCTCTGCTACACAAACACAGAGATCACCACCGGAGACCACTTTCTGTAATTGCAGAAAATCACTAAAGAATACGCCTGAGTCAATTTTTTTTGTGGAAAATTTCCCTCCTGCCCATTCTCTCCATGAACGCTGGCTCTTCGAGTCAGCCATGGCTCAGTGGTATCACTCTCACCGCCGAGTCAGAAGGTGGGTTCAAGTCCCACCCCAGAGACAAGGACATAATCTAGGCTGCCACTCCAGTGCAGTACTGAGGGAGCACTGCACTGTTAGAGGTGCCGTCTTTCGGATGAGACATTAAACGGAGCCCCCCTCTATCCTTTCATGTGGATGCAAAAGATCCCATGGCACTATTTCAAAGAAGAGCAGCGGAGTTCTCCTCAATGTCCTGGCCATTATTTATCCCTCAACCAACATCACTAAAAACAGATTATCTAGTCATTATCTCATTGCTGTTTGTGGGACCTTGCTGTGTGCAAATTGGCTGCCGCATTTCCTACATCTGAACACGGGCTATACTTCAAAAGTATTTCATTGGCTGTAAAGCGTTTGGGAAGTCCTGAGGTTGTGAAAGGCGATATATAAATGCAAGTCTTTCTTTCTTACTGACATATGGTTTCACAGGCATGGGAGTCCTGTGGCACATGATAAATGTTGATCATTCTTCATAAGTGAGCTCAGACGGACTATTCCACAACAAAGGGCGTCACAATGCACGTGCATCTTTCAGCAGTGTACACTGGACAGTGAACAGAGGCAAGACACCTGACTGATTTTTCCCATCACTTTCTCAGTGATGTTGAGGTCAACTGTGGCATCCCCAACTGAGAACAACTAAATAAACACAGACCAGGTATCAATCCTGGGTTTGACCTATTCTACAGTATCTTTGCCTGGTGGCTTGTTCGAACAGCTTGGGCAATTAATGCCATCTCCGCATGTCTGAGAACGCATCCCACTCACATCCAGGATGCATTTGTTTCTGGTGAGTTTTCAACAGGCTATGGAGGGCTTCAGTGAAGGCCAAATGGGTAAATGCACTGCCTATTCCAATATGTTTTTGTGATCAAGAGAAAGAGCAGTGTCTTGCTGAGATGTGCTAAGTTACTGGACTTTCTGGTCTGTATGGCTTCACCCACTGTAAGAGCTGTTAAGCAAAAGTGAAATAACTTCAAAAAATAGAGAGGACAGGGCAAGCGACTGTTGTCACTGGGTCTGTTAGTGCGGGCGTTACATGGGGGCACTGTGCAAAGTGGTTTCAGAACTATTTCGGGGCCTGATAATTCGGCCCCCAAGTGTACAGACATCCTACCATCCACACTCTCTATTGTGTCAGGGTACTTCCTCAGGACATCACTACTAAATAATACAATAACTTTTGTGGAAAGCAACCAGCCAGGGTTAGAGAGTGGAGCCACGAGGATGGACAAATATGCTGCGGTTCTGATTCAACAAGAACAACTTGCATTTAAATAGTGCCTTTAACTGAGTAAAACACCCCAAGGTGCTTCACAGGAGTGTTATCAATCAAAATTTGACACCAAGTCACATATGGAGATATTAGAACAAAAGCAAAATACTGCGGATGCTGGAAATCTGAAATATAAACAGAAAATGCTGGAAATCTCAACAGGTCTAGCAGCATCTGTGGAGAGAGAAACAGGTTTAATGTTTCAGGTCGATGACCCTTCGTCAGAACTGGAAGAAGTTAATTCTGATGAAAGGACATGGACCTGAAACGTTATCTCTGTTTCTCTATCCACAGATGTTGCCTGGCCTGCTGCGTGTTTCCAACATTTACTGTTTTTATTTATGGAGATATTAGGACCCTTGTTTAAAAGCTTGGCCAAAGAGGTGGGTTTAAGGAGCATCTTAAAGGAGGAGAGAGAGGTAGAGAGGCGGAGAAGAATAGGGTGGGAATTACAGAGTTTAGGGCATGGACAGCTGAAGTCACGGCCACCAATGGTGGAGCAAGGTATGCGCAAGAGGCCAGATTTGGAGGAACACAGAGTTGTAGAAAGTTACTGAGATAGGGTCTCTGTGGACCCGGGATGCATTATACAGAAATATCTTTCGTAAGACTAAATAGTTTGGGTAAAAACCAACATAGGATAAGCTGTACTTGTTCTCCAGCTGGAAGAACTACTTCCATTCGGCAACGAACCCTTTTTTTTTTAAATCAGGTTTTCTTTTGTTGTCATAAAAACAGAAAATGCTAGAAATACTCAGCAGGTCAGGAAGCATCTGTGGAGAGAAAAGCAGAGTTAACAGTTCCTGACAAAAGGTCATCGACCTGAAACGTTAACTCTGTTTCTCTCTCCACAGCTGCTTCCTGACCTGTGGAGTATTCGCAGCATTTTCTGTTTGTATTTCAGATTTCAGACATCCGCAGTATTTTGCTCTTATTTCTTTTGTTGTCATTTCTATAGAGAAAAAGTCTAAATTCTTCCCCTGGGGAGAACTGCCCTGGGCTTCTTCGAATAGTGCCATTGGATCTTTTACATCCACCTGAGAGGGCAGACGGCGCTTCCGATAGTGCAGCGCTCCCTCAGTACTGCACTGGAGTGAGAGCCGAGATGATGTGCTCAAATCTCTGGATGGGAGCCCACAATGCAACTTTTTGACTCAGAGGCAAGAGTGCTACTAACTGAGCCGCAGCAGACATATGATGTTTAAGGGTATAAAACACTGGGATAAAAATATTAAAGAATGCAAGGAAAGGGGATAGCACCTCAGCCAAGTCTTCTTAATTCAAAGTCACTTCATTCTAATGGTCTGATGATTCAATTATATTTATTGTACAAACGACTTTGAAATACCAGCAAGTAATTAAGGAGGCAAATGGAATGTTGGCCATCATTGCAAGGGGGATGGAGAATAAAAGTAGGGAAGTCTTGCTACAACTGTATAGGGTGTTGGTGAGACCACACCTGGAGTACTGTGTACAGTTTTGCTCTCCTTATTTAAGGAGGGATATATATGGAGGCAGCTCAGAGAAAATTCATGAGGTTAGTTCCTGAGATGAAGGGGTTGTCTTATGAAGAAAGGTTGAGCAGGTTGGGCCTATACTTATTGGAGTTCAGAAGAGTGAGAGGTGATCTTATTGCAACGTATAAGATTCTGAGGGAGCTTGATAGGGTAGATGCAGAGAGGATGTTTCCCCTCATGCAGGAATCTAGAACTAGGGGCATAGTTTCAGAATAAGGGCCCATTTAAAATGGAACTGAAGAAGAATTTCTTCTCTCAGAGGATCATGAATCTTTGGAATTCTCTGTCCCAGAGAGCAGTGAAGGCTGGGTCATTGAATATATTTAAGGTGGAGATAGACAGATTTTTGAATGATAAGGGAGTCAAGTGTTATGGGGAGCAGGTGGGGAAGTGGAGCTGAGTCCATGATCAGATCAGCCATGATCTTATTGAATGGTGGAGCAGGCTCGAGGGGCCGAATGACCCACTCCTGCTCCTATTTCATATGTTCTTACACCAGGAGCAGACTAAACAAAAATAACGATTTGCATTTAAATAACACCTTTCATGACCTCAGGACGTCCTCTAACAGTACAGCATTGGAGTGTCATAGAATCATAGAATGGTTACAGCACGGTTGGAGGCCATTCGGCCCGTCGAGCTTGTGCCGGCTCTCTGCAAGAGCACTTCAGCAATTCCCACTTCCCCGTCATTTCCCCATAGCCCTGAAAATATTTAACTTTCAGATACTTAACCAACTCCCTTTTGAAAGCAGTGATTGAGTCTGCCACCACTACCCTTCCAGGCAGTGCATTCCAGATCCTAACCACTCGCTGTGTAAACATTTTTTTTCTTATATCGTTTTTGGTTCTTTTGCCAATCACCTTAAATCTGTGGCCTCTGTTTCTCGGCCCTTCTGGCAATGGGAACAGTTTTTCTCTACCTACTCTGTCCAGAATTGGACACAATACTCCAGTTAAGGTCAAACTAGTGTTTTATACACAGTCATCATAAATTCCACACTTTTTTATTCTATACCTCTATTTGAAGCCCAGGATCCCGTAAGCTTTTTTTTAGCCGCTTTCTCAACTTGCCCTGCCACCTTCAATGATCTGTGCACATATAACCCGAGGTCTCATTGTTCATGCACCCCCTTTAGGATTGCACCCATTAGTTTATATTTCCTCTCCTCATTCTTTCTACCTAAATGTGGCACTTTTCTGTGTTAAATTTCATCTCCCACGTGTCCACCCATTCCACCAGTCTGTCTATGTCATCTTGAAATCTAACACTATCCTCCTCACTGTCATCTGCAAATGTTGAAATTGTGGCCTATACACCCACGTCCAAGTCATTAATATAGATAAAGAAATGCAGTGGTCTGAGTACTGGCCCCTGGGGAACACCACTGTATACCTTCCCCCAGTCTGAAAAACAACCATTCATCACTACTCTCTGTTTCCTGTCACTTAGCCACTTTTGTATCCACACTGCCACTGTTCCTTTTAGTCTATGGGTTTCAACTTTGCTGTCAGCCTGGATTATATGCTCAATTCTCTGGGGTAAGACTTGAACCCATGACCCTTGTAACTCAGAGTGCTATCACTGGAGCTAGCACAGGTATGATAGGCCAAGACCCTCCTTCCGCCCTAAAATTTCTACAACTGCAGTTCTGAGATCAAGCATGTACCGTTTGTGTTATTATGGGGTGTAGCGCCTTTAAGAAACGGCAGAGAAATGTTGCTCAGTGGCCCAGAGCACTGACACCTGATTAATGTGGTGTTGTGACTTACAGAAATCAACGGATAAACAGGAACCCAGTCTGACTGAGAAGTAACAAGCACATCCTTACAGCTTATCACAATCTTTCTCCGCTCTGACTCGTGGCAGCTCTCCGTGCTGCGCCCATCTATCTCCCCCTGTGGTTAAGTTCTTGAACCTCGTGTGGCAACCCACAATGATAAGAGGCTTCGCTTCCTCCGCCTCCGCCCCAGCTCTCAGCCCCTGCGAGCCTTACCTGCCTGCTGTGGTAGTCCAGATACTGCACGATGAGCCTGGTGTTGACACTGTGGCTCCACGTGTTCCCCAGGGCTGCTGTCGCGTAGCCCGTCTCCCCATCAGGGCTTACCCCGCAATCTGCAAACAAGGCCAAAGCACAGAAAGCAATTCAACGGGGGCTTAGCGAGCACACACTCTTACTTTTAAAGATTTTTAATTCCAACAATTCTTTTTTCATTTTGTGCCTCGATTTCAAAATTCTCATCCTTGTTTACAAATCCCTCCATGGCCTTGCCCCTCCCTATCTCTGTAATCTCCTCCAGCCCCACAACCCCAGAGATGTCTGCGCTCCTCTAATTCTGCCCTCTTGAGCATCCCTGATTATAATCGCTCCACCATTGGTGGCTGTGCCTTCAGCTGTTTGGGCCCGAAGCTCAGGAACTCCCTCCCTAAACCTCTTCGTCTCTCTACCTCTCTTTCCTCCTTTAAAATGCTTCTTGAAACCTACCTCTTTAACCAAACTTTTGGTCATCTGCCGTAATTTCTTTTTATGTGGCTCAGTGTCAAATTTATTTGTTTTGTCTGAAAACACACTTGGATTGTTTTATTGCATTAAAGGTGCTAAATAAATACAAGTTATTGTTGGTGTTGTTGTTGGCAGATTGAGACATTTTCCATATCAGGTACCCAGTGTCAACATCTAGCACTTCCAAGGTCAGGTGAAGAATAGGTTAGATGCAGAGTAAAGAAAATCTTGCATTTCCATAGCACCTTTCAAAACTGTCATGTATTCAACCAGCATTGTAACCCATGTATAAACTGACCTAAGTTGTACACTGTGAGAACAATGACCACTAGGTGGGAGACACTCCTAACCTGGACCTTCAGGTATAAAAGGGGAAGCTCCATCCACCTTCATCACTTGAGTGCTAAGGAATAAAGGACAGGTCACAGACTGACCTTCTCTCAAGCATGGGCCTCGTGTGCATTTATACTGTGTAGTAAAGACCTATCAAAAAGAACAAAAGCACATAATCCCAAAGCACATTATAGCCAATGAAGAACTTTTGAAGTGCAGTCAGCGTTGTAATGTAGGAAATGTGGCAGCCCATTTGCGCACAGCAAGCTCCCACAAACAGCAATGTGATAATGACCAGCTCATCTGATTTTTTAGGCGTTGATTGGGCGATAAATAGTGACCAGAACTCCCCTGCTCTTCATCAAATAGTGTCATGCATTCTTTTACATTCAACCTGACAGGGCAGACGGGGTCTCAACTTCTCATCTGAAAGACAGCACCACCGACACTGCAGCATTCCCTCAGTACGGCACTGAATTGTCAGTATAGATTATATGTTCAAATCACTGCATTGGGGCTTGAACCTGTAACCACTGACTCAGAGACGAGAATGTTGCCACAGCTACTATAACGCTCCCTACACGCTGCCTCAGTGCAATTCAATAAATCCTCCAGTTGCCCTAGATTCTACTCTTTGTAAACAAGATATACACTGAGGTGCAGCGGGTTACCACACTGCCCTTTCACCTCTGGGACTTGGGATAATGATCCAGTGCCGATGCATTGCATGAATGTCCTCGATGTCAAGGGATTGGAACGGCCCTAATTGGAAACAGGCTCAATCCCATTCCGAGCACATTCAAACCTGCTCTGCGTATGATATAAATTGATAATCTCACTCATTATGTAAAGTCTCAGTTATCTATGCAACATAATGCAGTCCTTCCACCCCCGCCCACCCCACAGGACCTACACTGTGCGCGTTCCCAACACCACCCCTCCCCCCCTCAACTGCACTGACACTGTACCAACCCCCCGTACCCAACGCATGCACCCTCCTCTCCGCCTATACCTAGTCATGTGCCCCCGCTTCTGCCTATATCTAACCTGTGCCCACCTCCACCTGTGCCTACACTGTGCGCTCCTCCCTTGGTCTGGATTCAACCTGTGCCCCCCTGCCTGTACCTAAGCCGTGCGTGACCCCCTCCGCCTGTACCTAACCCGTGCGCCCACCCACTCCTGCCTCTACCTAACCCCTCCTCCTATCTGTATTGACACTGTACACTCTCTCCTTACCTGTACTGACACTGTATACTCCTCTCCTTCTGCCTGTACTTAACCTGTCTACCCCTCCTCCCGCTGGAATGATAGCGTACATGCCTCCTCCAGCCTCTAATGACACCATACACACCCCCTACTGCCTGTACTTACACTGTACATCCTCCCTTCAGCCTGTACTGACATTGAAACCCAACTCCTACCGGTATTTACACCGTACACCCTCTTACTGCCTGTACTTACACTGTATACCCCACCTGCCCGTATTACACTGTATACGATCCTCCTGCCTGTATTTAACCTGTACACCCCTACTCATGTCTAGAACTACACCCAATATTAATTATCCCGTATAGTCACCCTGCCTCTGAATGCACCTTACAATTACCCTGCTGTAATTGTAACCTTACACTCATTCTGCTGCCATCATTATACTGTGCACTGTACACCTTCCTCCTGCCTGCACGTGCACCCCTCACCCTGCCTGTACCTGCACCGTATACTCCTCACCCTGCCTGTACTTACACCCCTCACTCTGCCTGTACTTACACCCCTCACTCTGCCTGTACCGGCACCGTATACTCCTCACCCTGCCTGTACTTACACCCCTCAATCTCTCACTCTGCTTGTACTTAAACCCCTCACCCTGCCTGTACTTATATCCTTCACCCTGCCTGTATCTGCACCGTACAACCCCCCCACCCCCCCGTACGAACACTAACACCATACAACAACAACAACCTGTATTTATATAGCACCTTTAACGTAGTAAAACACTTCACAGGAGTGTTTTAAGACAAAACAAATAAATTTGATACCGAGCCACATAAGGAGAAATTAGGGCAGGTGACCAAAAGCTTGGTCAAAGAGTTAGGTTTTAAGGAGCATCTTAAAGGAGTAAAGAGAAATGGAGAGGCAGAGAGGTTTAGGCAGCGAGTTCCAGAGCTTGGGGCCCAGGCAGCTGAAGGCACGACATGGATGGCTGAGCAGTTATAATCAGGGATGCTCAAGAGGGCAGCATTAGTGTAGCACAAACATCTCGGGGGGTTGTGGGGCTGGAGGAGATTACAGAGATAGGGAGGGGCGAGGCTATGGTTGTAAACAAGGATAAGGATTTTGAAATTGAGGTGTTGCTTAACCAGGAGCCAACGTAGGTCAGCGAGCACAGGGGTGATGGGTGAGCGGGACTTGGTGCAAGTTAGGACACAGGCTGTCGAGTTTTGGATCACCTCAAGTTTACGCCTCGTGCCTGTACTCACAGCGTACACCCCTGCTCCTGCCTGTACACCCCTCCTCCTTCCTGTACTTAACCTGTACACCCCTCCTCCTCTCTGTACTTAACCTGTACACCCCTCCTCCTCCCTGTACTGACGCCATACACCTCTCCTCCTGCCTGTACTCCAACCTCTACTCCAAACGTACACCCCTCCTCCCACCTGTACTTAACCTGTACACCCTTCCTCCTGCCTGTACTGAAACCGTACACCCCTCCTCCTGCCTTTATTTAACCTGTACACCCATCATCCCGTCTGGAAATACAGACAATATTAATTATACGGTATAGTCACCCTGCCTCTAAACGCACCTTACAATCACCCTGCCTGTAATTGTAATCTACACTCATTCTGCAACCACTAATTACACTGTACACTATTGTGCCTGTAACTAAAATGTTCTTGTCCCATCTGTAATTACACTTTGCAGTGCTCCTGTCTATTATTACACCCACAATAAACTCCCTACCTGCAATTACACCAATCCTAACCCCTATTACCTATAACACCCACCCTAACCCCTGCTGCCGATAACACCCACCCTAACACTTCCTGCCTGTAATTACACCCACCCGAACACTTCTTGCCTGTAATTACACCCACCCGAACACTTCTTGCCTGTAATTACACCCACCCGAACACTTCTTGCCTGTAATTACACCCAACCTAACACTTCTTGCCTGTAATTACACCCACCCTAACACTTCCTGCCTGTAATTACACCCACCCTAACCCCTCATGCCTATAAATAACAGGAGAAGGAGGCACCATGAATATCCCCATCCTCAATGATGGCGGAGCCCAGCACATGAGTGCAAAAGACAAGGCTGAAGCATTTGCAGCCATCTTCAGCCAGAAGTGCCGAGTGGATGATCCATATTGGCCTCCTCCTGAGGTACCCACCATCACAGAAGCCAGTCTTCAGCCAATTCGATTCACTCCACATGCTATTAAGAAAAGGCTGAGTGCACTGGATACGGCAATGGCTGTGGGCCCTGACAACATCCCGGCTGTCGTGTTGAAGACTTGTGCTCCACAAAACTAGCCACGCCTCTAGCCAAGCTGTTCCAGTACAGCTACAACACTGGCATCTACCAGACAATGTGGAAAACTGTCCACAAAAAGCAGGACAAATCCAATCCATCCAATTACCACCCCCTCAGTCTACTCTCAGTCATCAGCAAAGTGATGGACAGTGTTGGTGACAGTGCTATCAAGCAGCACTTACTCACCAATAACCTGCTCACCAATGCTCAGTTTGAGTTCTGTCAGGACCACTCAGCTCCAGACCTCATTACAGCCTTGGTCCAAACATAGACAAAAGCTGAATTCCAGAGGTGAGGTGAGAGTGACTGCCCTTGACATCAAAGCAGCATTTGACCGAGTGTGGCATCAAGGAGGCCTAGTAAAATTGAAGTCAATAGGAATCAGGGCGAAAACTCTCCACTGGCTGGAGTCATACCTAGCACAAAGGAAGATGGTTGTGATTGTTGGAGCTCACGCAGCTCAGCCCCAGAACATCGCTGCAGGAGTTCCTCAGAGCAGTGTCCGAGGCTCAACCATCTTCAGCTGCTTCATCAATGACCTTCCCTCCATCATGTCAGAAGTGAGGATGTTCGCTGATGATTGCACAGTGTTCATCAGTTCCATTTGCAACTCCTCAGAAAATGAAGCAGTCCATGCCTGCATGCAGCAAGACCTGGATGACATTCAGGCTTGGGCTGATAAGTGGCAAGTAACATTCGCGCCACACAAGTGCCAGGCAATGACCATCTCCAACAAGCGAGAATCTAACTACCTCCCCATGATATTCAACGGCATTACCATCGCCGAATACTCTACTATCAACATCCTGGGGGTCACCATTGATCAGAAACTTAACTGGACCAGCCCCATAAATACTGTGGCAACAAGAGACTCCCCAAAGCCTTTCCACCATGTACAAGGCACAAGTCAGGAATGTGATGGAATACTCTCCACTTGCCTGGATGAGTGCAGCTCCAACATCACTCAAGAAGCTCGACACCATCCAGGACAAAGCAGCCGCTTGATTGGCAGCACATCCACCACCTTAAACATTCACTCCCTCCACCACCGGCGTACCATGGCTGCAGTGTGTACCATCTACAAGGTGCACTGCAGCAACTCGCCATGGCTTCTTCGGCAGCACCTTCCAAACCCGCAACCTCTACCACCTAGAAGGACAAGGGCAGCAGGCACATTGGTACACTATCGCCTGCAAGTTCCCCTCCAAGTCACACACCATCCTGACATGGAAATATATCGTCGTTCCTTCACCGTCACTGGGTCAAAATCCTGGAACATCCTCCCTAACTGCATTGTAGGAATCACAAAGACTGCAGTGGTTCAAGAAGGCAGCTCACCACCACCTTCTCAAGGGAAGTTAGGGATGGGCAATCAATGCTTCTATGGTATCCGCCTCAACTACTCCATGTGGTAGCAAGTTCCAGTTCACCGAACTTTAATGTTGGAGCAAAACAGTTTCAACAGACATGGATGCTGGAGCACACAGCCTTTCTGCTGCCTTGCCTGACTGATTGACTTCTAGGCTTTGATTTTAACTCCCCTGTCGCGCCCCCACCCCAAATATTCTACATCCCAGTTGCAATCCGCCACTTTCCCGGCCGTTTAAATTTTTACAACAACAAATCAGGCCATCCACGAGGATCCCGCAGAAGGCAGGTGGGGGCCTGGTTAACGGTCACAGGTCGCGGCCTGACGACATCGTCGGTGCCACAACTAGAATGACCCGACTGTTGAGAGGAGTCCCACACTGTTGGCTTCCTGGCAACAGATCCAAGGAGCCGACTGGCCACGGTAAGTATTAAAGACCTGCTCCTTTTAGAACTCATTGCGAACCAAGAGGGGCACGAGAGCTCCCCCCAGATCCCTCACAGAGTCCTTGAGCCTCTCCCAGCCCCCAGCCTTGCCACCCGCATCTCCTGCAGTCCCATGGGACCCCGACTGAGGTCTCTGCTGCTAAATTCCTACCGTCAGCCGCCGCCGAGATGGCGAATCTGGCTGGATGTCGGGCAGGAGTCAGTGAAGATTTATTGTAATGTGGCCCCGCCATTAAGATCAATAGGGGGCCTCCACGCCCCCGAGCTTGCCGGGATTGTCGCCTGCTATTGGGCTTCCCCGCCCTACCATTAATGTGGAGACCCGAGTCTCTATGTTGCTTATTAAAAAGCCTCCCATGAAAGATTGGCAATGTCAAAGGACTCGGTCAACACCAAGGTTCTATATATATATTCAAAACCATGCGGAATCTGGACAGAGTAGATGGAGAGAAACTGTTCCCTGTGGCTGAAGATTCAAGAACCAGCGGACACAGATTGAAGGTGACTGGCAAAAGAACCACAGACGACCTGAGGGAAAACTTTTTTACACAGCGAGTGGTTAGGAACAGGAATGCACTGCCTGAGAGGGTGGTGAAGGCAGATCCAATCGTGGCTTTCAAAAGGGAATTGGATAAGTACCTGAAGAAAAAAGATTTGCAGGATTTCGGGGAAAGGGCGAGGGATTGGGTCTAGCTGAAGCGCTCCTGCAGAGAGCCGGCATGGGCTCGACGGGCCGAATAACCTCCTTCTGTGCTTTAACCATTCTATGATTTCATATGTCTTCTGAATGGCCAGGATCTAAGCAGAAAACTGCCCTTCCCGCAAGTGAATGACCTCTTGCCTACCTGTAGATGGTTATCCCAGCTTGGGGCTGGCTGGGGAAACCCTTTCAATACACACATTCAGGCTGGGTCCTAATCATGAAAAAACTATGGCGTGATCCCAAACGGTGACCAACTCCCACACACGTGCCACTATTCAGCCACTATGTGTGCATCGTGAGAGCTGTGGGAAGTTCCATGACTGCTGCCGATGTGAATCTCTGGCAGGAAGTAACCATCGGGTGTGGATGGCTGCGCTGTGTCAGTGTTTGCGGCTGGCATGACAACCATTGCAACTTTCCATTGCGCGCAGACTGAGCAAACACCCCCACTCTCGGATACATGGTCACCCTACCGGGCCCACTACCTTGTAGCCTGCCCTCAGCCGTCAGTAACCACATCCTTACAACCTCTCACCCTGGTGTTCTCACCGAGTGCTTACACAACCAGCTGTCGAGCTCTGTCAGTTTCCAATAGCTAACCTGACCCTGCTTCTACTATTGACTAATAGAGAGCTATCATTATATTTCCACACAGGCCTATGAAGCGCAGCACTCTCTTTACAATGTGGTCAAACAGCGACAAGCTATTTTCCTTCGGCTGATCTCTGTTGCTTCTCCAGTGCTAGCAGCAATCGCTGCAGAGTACAGTCTTGATGGCTCAGTTGATGAGTGTGCTACTCCGTGCAGAGCTGAGCCATGCAGGCCATTAAGATCCCAGGTTCAATCCCCAGCCTATGCTTCAATCATGGGGTAGTAGGCTAATATTGGCTCAATTCTGGGTTGAGAGTGGTAACAACACCTAGGAAATATCATTCCCGACTGCTGTCATAGAATCATAGAAATTTACAGCATGTAAGGAGACCATTTCAGCCCATTGTGTCCGCATCAGCCAACAAAGAGCTATCCAGCTTAATCCACTTTGCAGCCCTTGGTCCGTAGCCTTGTAGGTTACGGCACTTTAAGTGCACATCCAAGTACTTTCTAAATGTGGTGAGGGTTTCTGCCTTTCCCACCCTTTCAGGCAGTGAGTTCCAGACTCCCACCACCCTCTGGTTGAAGTAATTTCCCCTCAAATCGCCTCCTACCAATTACTTTAATTCTATGCCCCCTGGTTCTTGACCCCTTAGCTAAGAGAAATAGGTCTGTCCTATCCACTCTATCCAGGCCTCCCATAATTTTATACATTTCAATAAGATCTCCCCTCAGCTTCCTCTGTTCCAAAGTAAACAAACCCAGCATCTCCAATCTTTCGTCATAGCTAAAATTCTCCAGTCCAGGCAACATCGTCGTAAATCCCCTCTGTACCCTCTCTAGTGCAATCGCATTTTTCCTGTAATGTGGTGACCAGAACTGCACACAGTACTCAAGCTGTGACCTAACTCGTGTTTTATACAATTCAAGCATAACCTCGCTGTTCTTGTATTCTATGCCTCAGCTAATAAAGGCAAGTATCAACCACCTTATCTACCTGGCCTGCTACCTTCAGGGATCTGTGGACCTGCACTCCAAGGTCCCTTTGTTCCTCTATACCTCTCAGTGGCCTACCATTTAGTGTGGATTCCCTTGCCTTATTAGACCTCCCCAAATGCATTACCTCACACTTCTCTGGATTGAATTCCATTTGCCACTGTTCTGTCCACCTGACCAGTTCATTGATATCTTCCTGCAGTCCGCAGCTTTCTTCTTCATTATCAACCGCACAGCCGATTTTAGTATCATCTGTCCTGCTGGGTCCATGTCAGGTGGCGACATGGCAGTATCAGGCTCAACTGAGAATTCCTCCACACTGAGAAGAACCCGCCAGCACTCACTATTTAGGCTGCAGCCATGATGATGGGCCATCCAAGCACGGCACTGAAGTGCAGATGGTTCCTTTGGAACCAGAGCCCAGCATGAATTTGTGCCTTCAGTGAGGCCAGGGGAAATTACTGGCAGGAACAAAATAGTCAATACAATCTCAGTCCAATAAGTGCAAAGGATTATCAATAAACTGAAGATCCCAGTTTTAATGATATAAAGTTGGAAGGTTCTGCACCTTTCTCAAATCCCACTTTCATTCTATAATCCAAGCTCTGTACCTCTCCCCAATCTCACTTTCCTTCTTTATCATTGCTGAACGGCAGAATATGTTACCTCCAAAATACTTGTCCATAGCAAGTCCTCAAGGGAAGTATCAAATAAAGGGAATGCAGTTACCCAGAGAAAGGGTAGGAAGAGACTTTTAAGTACTTGCAAAAGTTTGCCTACCTCTATTCATATTTTGTACAGATTCTAAGTTGCAGAGATTGGTAATGCAAAATTTCCATATTATATCCTTTTCAGGCTGACATAAAAGCTCCCAGGGCACTGTTTGAAAAAGAGCAGGGGAGTTCTCCTGGTGTCCTGACCAATATTTATCCTTCAACAAACACCTAAAAAGTACGACAATCTGGTCATGTATTTCCATTGTTGCTTGTAGGACCTTGCTGTGCATATATTGGCTGCCCCGTTTCCTACATTATATCAATGACTACACTTCAAAAGTATGTTATTGGTTGTGAAGCGCTTTGGGAGGTCCTGAGATTGTGAAAGGCACTTTCTATTGCAAAAGATGGATGCTTAAATATGGTCCAAAAAGACAGATTCCATCTGTTTCCATCTAAACCACACAAAGGCAAAGCAAAGTGCTCAACATCTCCCTGAATGGACACAGACTGAACCATGACCTGTGTATCTAGGTGTTATACTGAACTGTATCTTGACGTTCAAGAGACCTCGCTGAAAATGAAGACAAGAGATGACATGATCACCAAACTAGCTGGTTCAACCTGGGGAGCCACTGCGCAGACACCAAGAAACTCTGGCATGCTTCACGTTATTCTGACCTACACTGGCTCTTGGTCCATCAATGCTTCCATTTTAAAATTCACATCCTGGTTTTCAAATCCCTCCATGGCCTTGCCCTTCTCTATTTCTGTAATCTCCTCCAGCCCCACAACCCTCCAAGATCTCTGCGCTCCTCCAATTCTGGCCCCCTGCACATTCCCGATTTTCATTACGCCACCATTGGCGGCTGTGCCTTCAGCTGCCTGGGTCGTAAGTTCAGGAATTCCCTCCCTAAACCTCGCCGCTTCTCTCTCTCCCTTTAAGATGCTCCTTAAAACCTACTTCTTGGTCATCTGTCCTAATACCTGCTTATGTGGCTCGGTGGCAAATTCTGTTTGGTATTGCTCCTTTGAAGCGTCTTGGGATGTTTTATTATATTACAAGCACTATATAAATGCAAGTTTCTGTCTTAGCAGTGTATTTCTCTCTGCTGTGGCTCTGCTCTTTTCACGCAGATCGAGTAGACACATGAATTAAACCATGCGTGTAATATCAAGTACAATGGGACCAACCAACCTGGCTTGGCTGACGACCAACATCGCCCTTCCTGACATCAAGCGAAAAGTTGCCTTTAAGGTGCAAGACCTGCCACATCTATCCTTGTTTAAAGATGCATTTCTTCCACCGCCTTAGCTCAAGCCACCCAACTTGGACAAGTCGTCCAAGGAATGTAGACGTCGCCTCCAGATTGCGTACGAAGTGGCAAGAACAAGGTTGAAATGTGCGGGAGGCAAAATTGGAGGAGCGCAGAGATCTCGGAGGGTTGTGGGGCTGGAGGAGATTACAGAGATAGGGAAGGGCAATGTTTAGTGACAGATCCATCAGTTCCGCCCCCTGGCTTTGACCTTCCAAACCATCTGTGGGTGAAGCTCAATATATTCACATGTGGAATGACCTGGTTTCCAATGCACAAAGTCCTTCACTCTGCTATTGAATGGTTCGGGGTTCTGATGGAGCAAACAGGGAGACACCGTTTCCACTGGCAGGAGGGTCGGTAACCAGAATGCACAGATTGAAGATGATTGGCAAAAGAACCAGCAGGGAGATGAAGAGAACTTTCTTCATACAGCAAGTTAGGATCTGGAATGCACTGCCTGAAAGGGTGGTGGAAGCAGATGTAACAGTAACTTTCAAAAAGGAATTGGATAAATACTTGAAGGGGAAAAGTCTTCAGGGCTATGGTTAAAGAATGGGGAGAGTGGGACTAATTGGATAGCTCCTTCAAAGAGCTGGCACAGGCACGGTGGGCAGAATGGGCTCCTGTGCTGTATGATTCTATGACATGCATGTGAGCATGAAGGATTCTATAATTCTAATTTAAAAGAATCAGAAGAGAGCACTAGGATTTGGATATGAGTTTTTTGGAACAGCTTCAAGTATTATAGACATCAAATGTTGTACTGCTAGTGACTTGCTCTTTTAGCTTCTGCGTAAATAAATTCTGCTTGCAAATAAATTTGACTTTGTGCTAGCTCTAACACTCCAGTCCGGAAGTGTGGTGATTTCCACCTATCGGCGTGGACATGGACATGTGGTGGATAACCTGTGCGAACACTGCATTATCATGATAGTTGGAAGTCCTGCAGCTTGTTGTTTTTTTGTTTTTGTTTAATAATCGTTGCTGTGAAGCGCCTTGGGACTTTTTACCATGTTAAAGGCGCTATATAAATTAGGCAAGTTGTTGCTGAAGGTGGGAGAGGGTGAAATCGGTGAGGAAAATAAGGTAAGTTTCAGCCTCGAGTTAAAGAACATAAGAATATAAGAAATAGGAGCAGGAGTAGGCCAATTGGCCCCTCGAGCTTGCTCCGCCATTTAATAAGATCATGGCTGATCTGATCTTGGGCTCAGCTCCACTTCACTGCCAGCTCCCCATAACCCTTCATTCACTTATCATTCAAAAATCTGTCTATCTCCGCCTTAAATATATTCAATGATCCAGCCTCCACAGAGAACTCCACAGAATTTCGAGCCTCTGAGAGAAGAAATTCTTCCTCATCTTCGTTCTAATAGAAACTCTGGATGGAGGAGGGGGGTGTCATATATCCTACATGGCTACTGTTGGTAATATCACAAGGTGTGCCACCAGAGGGCACAGCAGTGGGAGACTCGTAGGTTACCTGTACAGGTGTGCCTGGTCTAGTATAAAAGGCAGGCCACCAGGTGTGATCCTCACTCTGGAGTTAACTAATAAAGGACTACGGTCACTACAGTTCAAGTACAACACACCGTCTCGTGGAGTCATTACTAGAGCATCTAAGGATACTACAGGAGGTATTATTTCCTGCTGCAACCAAGTATGGCTTACTGGAGATTTGGTACAGGGCAGATAATGGAACAATACACATGCAGCAGCAAAGGAAAGTACTGGGGGACAGAAAGTGACACTCTGGTAAAAAAATAGGTGTCCAAGTGTACCAATGGGGAAAACGTCAGCTCACTAAGTGCTGTGCTATTAAAAACAGCATCTGACCAGAATAGTATTTTGGAAATAAAAAAGCTATTTGCAGGACGCTATGTTTGGACATCACTATTAAGTGAATGAGGTCATATGAGCCCCTGTGAGTTCCAATCCTGTGCCTGTTTCCATTGAGATCACCAACCCAAGCAGGAAGTGGTGGGCCTAATTATAGAGAGCAGTTTACTGTTTCAACTCGGGTCTCAGCGAGCAGTACAAACATATTGTCTGAGCCTAGGGGTGTATACATCACGCATCACCTATACCATAGCACCATTTTAAACACGGGAGCTATTTTCTCTCCAGTTTCCTCCCCGCCTCCACAATACCCCATCTCTCATGAAGGTATGATGGGGTATTATTCAATGGGTGGTGGACATTTAGTGTTGGAAAACAACTTGCATTTCTATAGCACCTTTAGTGGAGTAAAACATCTCAGGGTGCTTCACATGAGCATAATCAGACAAAACTCTATACCAAGCCAAAGAAAATGATATTAAAAAGAAATAAAAGTCTTGCATTTACATCATGCCTTTCACAATGCTCAGGACACTCCACAGTGCTTTATAGCCAATGAAGTACTTTTGAAGTGTAGACACTGTTATAATGTAGAATATATTAGGACAGGTGTACAAAAGCTTGGTTAAAGAGGCAGGCTTTAAAGAGCATCTTAAAGGAGAAGAGAGAGGTAGAAAGGCGAAGAAGTTTAGGGAGGGAATTCCAGAGCTTGGGGCCCAGGCAGCTGAAGTCATGGCCGCCAATTGTGGAGCGATGAAAATCAGGGCTGCTCAAGAGGCCAGATTTGGATGAAACGCAGAGATCTGACGACACAGAGGCAGTGAAAGGGTCGAGAGAGATGGCGGAGAGGTGGAGCTGGGTGTCGTCAGCATACATGACCCCACATTGGCAGATCATGTTGTCAAGGGGCAGCATATAATTGAGGACGAGGAGGAGCCACAAATGGATCAAAAGAACATAAAAAATGCAGGAGCAGACCATTCGGCCCCTTGAGCTTACTTCACCATTCAATGAGATCATGGCTGATCTTCTACATCAACTCCACTTTCCTGCACTATCCCCATATCCCCTGATTCCCTTAATATCCAAAAATCTACCAATCTCTGTCATGAATATACTCTACGACTGAGCCTCCTGGGGTAGAGAATTCCAAAGATTCACCACCCTCTGAGTGAAGAAATTTCTCCTCAACTCAATCCTAAATGGCCGACCCCTTATTCTGAGACTGTGACCCCTGGTTCTGGACTCCTCAGCCAGAGGAAACATCCTCCCTGCATCTACCCTGTCAAGCCCTGTAAGAATTTTATATGTTTCAATGAGATCACCTCTCATTATTCTAAACTCTTGAGAATATAGGCCTAGTCTACTCAACCTCTCCTCATAGGACAATCCCCCCATCCCAGGAACCAATCTGGTAATCTTCCTTGGAGGATTTCAACGGTGACGGTGTGTGAATGGGAAGGGAGGCCTTTGGTGAAGATGCTCTGGCTAGACGTGTCTTTAAGGACAAAGCAACGCACAATTTAGTAAATACACTGAGACTGGAAGGATGACTGATGTGAGAAGTGAAAATGTCACATTCTGAAGCAGGGGATGCTCTTCAAAGGTTGGTTTAAAGTGCAGAGTGGTGGGAACTTTACATTGCACCGAGCCCAGGCCTTCGCTGGCCTGGGAGAGGCAGTCTTATTTACAACTGTATAAATGAATTTCATCACTACCCTATTGCCAAACTTTGTTAGCTGTGGCTCAATGGATAGGACTCTCACCTCTAAGTCAGAAGGTTGTGGGTTCAAGTACCACTCCAGGGACATGAGGACAAAAAAATAAAGGTTGACACTCCAGTGCAGTACTGAGGGAGTGCTGCACTGTTGGAGGTGACGTCTTTCGGATGATACGTTAATCCGAGGCCCTGTCTGCTCTCTCAGGTGGACATAAAAGATCCCATGGCACTATTTCGAAGAAGAGTAGGGAATTTATCCATGGTATCCTGGCCAATATTTATCCCTCAATCACCTTCACAAAAACAGATTATCTGGTCATTATCACATTGCTGTTGTGGGAGTTTGCTGTGCGCAATTTGGCTGCCGTGTTTCCGACATTACAACAGTAACTAGACTTCACTGGCTGTAAAATGCTTTGGGATGTCCTGAGATTGTGAAAGGCGCTATAGAAATGCATAATGTATAATGGGGCAATGTTGAGGGAACTTCATTCTACCCGTGCTGTGCATTGGCAGATATGTTTTCAGCCATCTATCAAACCAAATTTGACACCGAGCCACATAAGGAGATATTAGTAGAGGTGACCAAAGGCTTGGTCAAAGATGTAGGTTTTAAGGAGCGTCTTAAAGGAGGAGAGAGAGGTGCAGAGGTTATGGAGGGAATTTCAGATCTTCGAGCCCAGATAGCTGTAGGACACGGCCGCCAATGGTGGACCAATGAAAATCGGGGATGCGCAAGTGGCCAGAATTGGAGAAGCGCAGAGTTCTCGGACTTGTAGGGCTGGAGGAGGTTATAGAGAGAGGGAGGAGCGAGGCCATGGAGGGATTTAAAAATAAGGATATGAATTTTAAAATCGAGGCGTTGACACAGACTGCACCGGGAACTATATGATCAGTAACAAGGCAAATTTTAATGGGGAAAATACTTTGGCACTTGGGAGGAGTCGATGCTTTGATGCCTCTGAAAAGCGTGACCTTTCAGTTAATCAGTCACAATAACAGGGCAGCAGGTAAGAGTTATAAAGAAAGACTGGAGAAACTTGGGATTTTCCAACTGGGAAGGAGGTGTCTCAAAAGTGGTCTAATAAAATTACATAGAATATACAGCACAGAAACAGGTGGTTCGTCCAACCAGTCCATGCCAGTGTTTATGCTCCACTCGAGTCTCCTCCCATTTTCCTCACCAACTCTACCTCTATTCCCTTCTCCCTCATGCGCTTGTCTAGTCTCCCTTTAAAATGCATCGATACTATTCGCTTCAACCACTCCCTGTGGTAGCAAATTCCACATTCTCACCACTCTCTGGGTAAAAAAAGTTTCTTCTGAATTCCACATTGGATTTCTTCGTGACGATCTTATACTGATGGCCTCTAGTTATGCTCTTCCCCACAAGTGGAAACATTCTCTCTGTATCCACTCTATCAAAACCTTTCACAATTTTAAACACCTCGATTAGGTCACCCCTCAGCCTTCTCTTTTCAAGAGAAAAGAGACCCAGCCTGTCCATCCTTTCTTGATAGGTGTGCCCTTGCATTTCTGGTATCATCTTTGTAAAATGCCTCAAAACAGCATTGGATCCTCCTCCTCCCCAGTTAGCAGCACACTCGGTGCTGGAATGCAGCGACTCCACTCTCCAGGCTGAAGCAGGCCCCGACCTCGTCAGGTCCCCAATTTCCAACCACCAGATAGGCTTCAGGCTTCAGGCTTCAGATAAAAAATTTGAAACCAAGCCGCATAAGTGGAAATTAGCACAGATGACCAAAAGCTTTGTCAAAGAGGTAGGTTTTAAGGAGGAAAGAGAGGTAGCGAGGCAGAGAGGTTTAGGCAGTGAGTTCCAGAGCTTGGGGCCTAGGCAACAGAAGGTACGGCCACCAATGGTGGAGTGATTATAATCAGGGACGCTCAAAGGGGAAGAATTAGAGGAGCGCAGACATCTCGGGGGTTGATGGGCTGGAGGAGATTACAGAGATAGGGAGGAGCAAGGCCATGGAGGGATTTGTAAATAAGGATGAGAATTTTGAAATGGAGGCGTTGCTTAACCGGAAGCTAATCGAGCACAGGGGTAATGGGTGAGCGGGATTGGTGCGAGTTAGGACACGAGGGCAGCCGAGCTTGGGATCACCTCTGGTTTACGTAGGGTAGAATGTGGGAGCCCAGTCATTACGAAGCAGAAAGCCTTACAAAACAATTCCAGGTGATAACCTCCATTTCTAACAGAATTCAGCACAGCCAATGATGGAATTTTGTTTAAATTCCCTGTCATCCCCCAAAGAGACTTTCAGTCTCCAAGCAGTTAATAAAGAATCAATCCCGACAGACAGCTCAAAGCATATGGGCAGACTGCCCACAGGCCTCCTAAACCAGTTTGATGTTCAGCCTGTGCTGACGTGTCTGAACACCCATTCTATCCATTCCATTTTAAGTGCAGGCAATGAGCTACACACACACACACACATACACAGAGGACATAGTCGAGGAGGTTATTCAATGCTGTGTGACAAGGTCTGATATACGACAGCACCACCGGACCATTGACAGTCACATTCCACTGAGAGGATAGAGCATGAATTAAGAGCTCATGAGCTTCACCTTCCCCGACACCCTCCTGGGTAAAGGTACCGCCCAGAGTAGTACTGAGTCAAATAGAAGGCTTCAGGTTCCAATTCCTCATCTGGCCTAGTTCGTACATGCCAACCCACTGTGTTTCACCCTCGTGGATGTCTCCCTTAGAAGAGTTTGTTTTTCAGTCCATTATTTGGTGCATTTTCTGGCATTTTAAAGCTCACTGACTGTAATTTTGCAATTTTGCCTTACATCAAAACAGAAAATGCTGGAAATATTCAGCAAGTCAGGCAACATTTGTGAAGAGAGAAATGGAGTTAACATTTCAGGTCGATGACCTTCCATCTGTTTCTCTCTCCACAGATGCTGCCTGACCTGCTGAGTATTTCCAGCATTTTCTGTTTTTATTTCAGATTTCCAGCATCTGCAGTATTTTCCTTTTTGTAATTCTGCTTTTCTAGCCAAAAATCATTTCCCGGGGAAGGCAACAGATAAAGAAAGAACTTGCGTCTCATGACCTCAGGACATCCCAAAGTGCTTTACAGCCAATGAAGTATCTTTGAAGTCTAGTCGCCTCCCTTGCACACTATTCCTTGCTCCGACTGCCGGTCCAGGGGATTGAACACCGTTGGAAACGGGGCAGGAATTCCCGATCTCACAAAAACTTGAGAGTATTCCCATCTGCAGCATCAATCCCCTCGAGCAGACTGAGGTAGGAGCTGGCAGCAGTGCTGTGGGATGAAGCAAGGCACAGTGCTATAGAACCATGGACAGCAGGAGGCCATTCGGCCTCTTGTATCTGTGCCGGTTCATTGCTAGAGGTATCCAAGACAGCAATTAGATAATTGAGCAATTCATCTGTATTAGTGATGTTGATTGAGGGATAAGTTCTGGCCAGGTATCGGGAGAACTCCCCTGCTCTTCTTTGAGTATATTAGCCCCATTACTCCTGATAACACTGCCCCATATACAGGACAGAATAAGGAGCACATTACCACTTTACTGCTGGTAACATTGCCGCTGTACAGTACTGAAGCACATTACCACTTTACTCCGGACAACCCATAGGTTGAAAAGCTGTTTCTTGCTGTGATGTTGGAGATACGAACAATTCAGTGTGGACACCATCCAGAGTGGACAGCGGTGACAGAATGTGCGAGTGCATTTCACAAAAAGAAATCATGCCTAAAGTTGTGATTTACTGAAAACTGAGCTCTCAGTATTAGGGAAGTGTTATTGTTTTGCTTTTCTGGTAGAGGCTTATTGATAAGCGATTCTGTATCAAACATCCTACTGACATCTCTATTCTGTTACAATGTGTTCCTGCGGCCCATTCTCCCCTGTTACTCAGCACTTCATTTCCCTCTCCCACTATCACTCTCTGTATTTGCACTCCGACAATGTCCTAACCCTGCTCGATGCTGAGCTTACGCTCAGTCTCTCTCCCTTTCCCTAGACACTCTGCAACCTTTGGCCTGAGCAGTGACAGCACCAACTTCACATCTCAGCTCAGGATGTCTCCCCCTGTTTCCCTGTCACTCTCTCCCCCCGTCACTCTCTCCCCCCGTCACTCTCTCTCCCCCCGTCACTCTCTCCCCCCCTGTCACTCTCTCCCCCCCTGTCACTCTCTCCCCCCGTCACTCTCTCCCCCCGTCACTTTCCCCCTGTCACTCTCTCCCCCCGTCACTCTCAGCCCCCGTCACTCTCTGCCCCCGTCACTTTCCCCCTGTCACTCTCTCCCCCGTCACTCTCTCCCCCGTCACTCTCTCCCCCCGTCACTCTCTCCCCCCGTCACTCTCTCCCCCCCGTCACTCTCTGCCCCCGTCACTCTCACCCCGTCACTCTCTCCCCCCGTCACTCTCTCCCCCCATCACTCTCTGCACCCGTCACTCTCCATCCCCGTCACTCTCTACCCCCCGTCACTCTCTCCCCCGCTGTCACTGTCTCTCACCATTTCTCTGTCACTGTCTCCCGTTCACATTCCAAATCACTGCTTTCTGTTCTGGGCAGGTTTATTCCCCTTTCCACAGCCTGACTTTGTTTTTCGTTTAACACCTCTCCCGTCCTTCTGGCATTTTTAATTTGCTCTCAGGCTATAAAGCCCATTATCTTCCTCTTTGTGAAGTAATCCAGCAATACCTCGATTTTAAAATTCTCATCCTTGTTTTCAAATCCCTCCATAGCCTCACCCCTCCCTATCTCTGTAATCCCCTCCAGCCCCACAACGCCCCACCAAGATACCTGCACTCCTCCAACTCTGGCCACTTGTCCATCCCCCATTTATTCACCCCACCATTGGTGACCGGGCCATCAGCTGCCTAAGCCTTAAACTCTAGAATTCCTTCCCTAAACCTCTCCGCCTCTCTCTTCTTCTTTAAGACACTCCTTGAAACCTACCTCTTCAAAGCTTTTGGTCACCTGTCCTCATATCTCCTTATATTGTTTGATAACGCTCCTGTGACGCACCTTGGAGCTACGTAAATGCAAGTTGTTGTTGTAGTTGGTTTGTTTGAACTTTTGACCTTGATCTGTTGTCCTCTTTCCCCTCATAGCTTTGGCCAGTTCTGTAAGAGGCTCCGCCAGGCCTACTCTGCCGATTCTAAGAGAATCCCACTGAAGTATTAGCTCTTGTGAAACAGAAAATTCTGGAAATACTCAGCAGGTCAGGCAGCATCTGTGGAGAGAGAAGCAGAGTTAACAGTTCAGGGGGCATTAACTCTGTTTCTCTCTCCTCAGATGCTGCCTGGCCTGCTGAGTAGTTCCAGCATCCATAGTATGTTTCTGTTAGCCCGCGTTTCTAATTCAAAGTACCGATGGACCTGCTGTGTATTTGTAGTTTGTAATCAGCAGTTCATTCTCTCTTGCTGGCTGTACAGTGAACCTGGTGCAGCTGCAGTTCCTCAGCAGCTCAGAGGGGGAGACAGTGACGGAGGCCTCATGACTCTGAAGCAAATCTGAAGCCCAAGGCCAGGCCAGCACTCAACTGCTGTAAACATAATGGTATTTAAACAGCGTCATCACTATTTGTTTTAAACTTACTATGGTTAGTCCTCCTCTAAACTCTCTGTGCTACCTTAGATGTCAGCCGTGGCTCAGTGGGTAGCACTCTTGCCTCTGAATCAGAAGATCGTGGGTTCAGGTCCCACCCCAGCGACTTGATCTCAGCCGACACTCCAGTCCAGTACTGAGGGAGTGGTGCACTGTCTTTTGGATGTGGCATTAAATCGAGGACCCATCTGCTCTCTCAGCTGAATGTAAAAGATGCCATGGGATTATTTTGAGGCGTAGGGGAGATCTCCCTGGTGTCCTGGTCAATATTTATCCCTCAAACACCTATCTGGTCATTTATCTCGCTGCGCACAGCACTGTTGCACAAATAGCAATTTGGCTGCCATGTACAACAGTACAACAGTGACTACACTTCAAAAATTACTGTGAAGAGCTTTGGGACGTTCCGAGGTTGTGAACAACGCTACATAAATGCTGTTTTTTTCTTTCTTTAGATCTAGCTCTATGTCCCAGCGCTTTGAAAGTTTACAGTTTAATTGAGCAATTTAAGCAGCTTGTTACATTTAATAAAACGCTCACCTGCACACAGGAAGCTTTCAAAAATAACCTAGTCCTCCACACTGTGCCTCAAAAAAGACTTTGAAAAACCCGACATGCATGAATCCCCCACCCCCCTTCGCCATACGTCACCGACTGACAGTACACCCTCTGTCTCCTCTCTACCCAAACATGCAAATCCACCGCAGCTTGATTGAATTTGATGTGACCATCACACTCAGCCCACATACTGGAATTACCCCTCCTCATCGCAGAGCTGCACAAATTATCCCACCCAACACAACGTCAAGTATATTCGGACACTACCCACTCGACGATGCGCTGGACTTTTTAGCCATTGCAAACTGAGGGCTGGCCCCGATAGTTCAGCTGTTTAGGCCCTTGAGGGGCAGTCGGGTCTTCAATTTAATGTCTCATCTGAAAGAAGACAACCTCCGACAGTGCAGCACTTACTCAGCACTGCACTGGGAGTGTCAGCCTGGCTCAGGTGCTCTAGTCTGTGGAGTGGGACTTGAGCCCATAACCTTCAGACTCAAGAGGCGCGAGTGCTACCCACTGAGCCACAGCTGACATTTAAATAGTGCGAGGGTGGATGTCCATCACTGCTGAGTTGGATGATCTCAGCCGGTGCACTGGTAGCAGGTGCTACAATTAGCCTCGGCATCAATGTGTCAGCTATGGCACTGAGGGCTGGAAATTAGGTTGATGGTTTTTTGAGGCGTTAATGTCGAGCGGTGGATAAATTTAGCAGTGGCAAATCGTTTGCGTCGGCAGCTAAAAAATTCAGCAGCTGCGCCCTGAGAGTGGAGAGGGGCGCTAAGGGAAGCGTTCCACACTTATCTTAGGGCACTAGGCCGGGTGAGCAACTGAATATCCGTTGTTAAAGAGTTGGCTTCGTAGCCACCTAAGAGAGGCCTCTCTGTAACAAAAAAAATGCAACAAAAAACACAAAAAACATTCCTGCTAAAGTACTCCCCCCGACCCCCCCCCGCCCCCCGCCCCCAAATAAAGGTGAATCGCAAAAATCAAAGAAATATCAATTTCACTTGACTTTTTCAATCATTCCTTCCCTTAGCGCCCTGGGACACGCCAGCTTTCTCTGGCGGTGTCACTACGGTGTGCTATGGATGCCGCTCCAAGCAAATATCGCATCGCTGTCGAAACCGGGGGCATTGCATACCGGGCGGTACTGCTCATCGCCGCCGGTACCAGCACACTGACTGTGCCGAGCGGTGTGAATGCCGCCGATCGCGGCTCCGATCCATTTAGCGCCCCTGTTCTGACCCTTTCCAGGGACACTAACCGACTGAATTTCTAGCCCCGAGTGTTGGCAAGCTATTCCACACCTGAGGCGTAATGTTATCCCTTGCACGTATACTTCTATGTGCAAGGAATAACATACCAAGCAGCTGCACTTTGGGACAAAAGGTCTACACGCGAGAGAGGTGGTGCCTGATGTATTGGCCTCAGCATTCTGTACGGACTTCCTGGCCAGATACAGCATGCTGGAGTGCAGCTGTAGCAACTCTTGTTCTCGGATTAAAAATGGAGAATTGGCTTAAGCACTGACATCTATGTGCTGCTCAAAGAGTGGGGATACTGGGAATGTTCTCTGATTGTGACAAGTGGTGTTCCCCAGGGATCGGGACTGGGGCCTCAGCTTGTCACCATATTATCAATGACTTGGATGAAGGAATAGGCAGCTGTATATTCAAGTTTGCAGGGGACACTAAGTTAGGAGGAACAGTAAGTTGTCTAGATGGGAGCAGGAAGTTACAAAGGGACATTGATAGATTAAATGATTTGGCCAAAGCTGTGGCAAATGGAGCTCAACGTGGGGGAATGCGAGGTTTGGATCAGAGAAAGACAAGTCGGAATGTTTTCCTAATGGTGAGAAACTAGGAATGTGAAGGAGAAAGGGGGATCGGGATCCAGGTACACACATCACTAAAAAACGAGACCCCATGTACTAAAACAAATCAAAAGGGCTAATGGAATGCTGCCTTGATCTCAAGGCATTTGGAGCACAGAAGTGAGGAAGTGATGCTTCAGTTGTACAGAGCCTTAGTCAGACCAATGTTCCTGTGTGTCCGCGCAGCTGCCTGCAGCTCCTGCGCAGGCCACTTGCCAGTTTCTCTATGCGCAGATGTTTGAATGGGCCGCTCACCCAAAATTTAAAAATTACGAAGAACATTGAGTCATACCCTATCTGGAGTATTGCGTTCAGTTCTGGGCACCGAAATTCAGGAAGGATATATTGGCACAAATTGCAGCACAAATTTAACAAAATGATAGCAGCACTTAAATTATGAGGACAGTTTGCATGAACCTGGCTTGGTATTCCCATGAGTTTAGAAAGCTGAGGATTGATCTAATCAAAATCCTTAAAATGCTAAAAGGATTCGATAAGGTAGATAGAGAGAAATTTTTCTCTCTGGTGGAGGAATCCAGAACAAAACAGGATCATCTTAAAATTAGAGCGAGGCCATTTAGACGGTGAGATTTGACTGAAATCGCTAGATTTGTGTTTGGTAAGGATATCAATGCATATGAAGCAAAGGCAGATACATGGAGTTAAAGTACAGATCAGCCATTATGTCATCATCATCATAGGCGGTCCCTCGAACGAGGATGACTTGCTTCCACTAGAGTTCACAGATGTTTCAATGAAGGACCCGATGTTCCAGTCCTGAACTCCAGTTGAGGGGGTGGAAGATGCCTGTGCGTGGATTTTTTTTAATGTGTGGTGACCGTTGCACATCAGCCACCACACGGGCTTGACAGAGCTAGTCCTTTATCCAGTGGCAAAGTTTGAACCAGGACGTGTGGAGACCTGCTCTGCTGCACAGACCCGGTGCGCACACACATTGCAGTGTGGGCTGCCCCTGGGCCCTCAGCTCTTCTGGGCCCCATACCCTCATTCGCCACACCTCCGTCATGATGTTCCAGGGCCCGGCGCTCCAGCTCTATTTATAGCCCCGATCTGCGGTGGTGTTCTCACACAGGTCGGGGTGGACCACACTATGATTATGTAACTAAATGGCGGAATAGGCTCGAGGGGCTGAATGGCCAACTCCTCTGTTCCTGTGTCTCTGCAACGTTGTCGAGGGTGGAATTTGTATACAATACATCATCCTCATCAACTCCAAAGGTCTGGGTGGCTTTGTAATGCAGTCCAGGAACAAGAGATGGGTTTTCTCGGAGCTGTTGAAATTTCTTGCTGAAAAGTACAGCATCAAATCGCAATAAAGAGAAAGGAGAAAAGCAAGTGAAAGGAAAACAGGCCCATTAGCATGCACAAGGGAAAACTCTTCATATTTCTCTTGAGGTAATGTACATTTTAAACAATGTATCTTCAAGGGGCTTTTGATATGCAAAACTTTAAACAAGCCCAATTTCAAAGTGGAGTCTTTGTATTTTATTACTTGTAAATCTCCCGTGGCATTGCTCACCATGAGTTGGAAGATCTCCCTTGGCATTGCTCACCATGAGTTGGAAGATCTCTCTGGCATTGCTCACGGGGAAGTTGGAAGGTTTCCTGTGGCATTGCTCATGGTGAATTGGAAGATCTCCCATGGCAATGCTCATGGTGAGTTGGATAATCTCCCATGGCATTGCTCAAGGTGAGTTGGATAATCTCCCATGGCATTGCTCATGGTGAGTTGGATAATCTCCCATGGCATTGCTCAAGATGAGTTGGATGATCTCCCATGGCATTGCTCACGGTGAGTAGGAAGATCTCCCATGGCATTGCTCACGGTGAGTAGGAAGATCTCCCATGGCATTGCACATGGTGAGTTGGAAGATTTCCCTAAGCCCGCATTAAAAACCAAATCTTTGAACAAGCTTTTCATCACACCTCCTAATAGCTCCTCCTTTGGTCTCGGTGTGCATTTCTGTCGATTACCCCTCTGTGAAGTGCCTTGGACCATTTTTCTACATTAATAACTTGAATTTATATAGCACCTTTAACGTATTACAAACATGCCTGCGCTCCTCCAATTCTGGCCTTTTACGCATCCCCCACTTCTATCGCTCCACCATTGGCAACCAAGCCTTCAGCTCTGGAATTCCCTCCCTACACCTCTCCACCTCTATAACTCTTGTCAGCTGTGGCTCAGCTCAAGCACTCTCGTCTCTGAGTCAGAAGATTATGGGTTCAAGTCCCACTCCAGACTTGAGTGCATAAATTTAGGCTAACACTCCAGTGCGGTGCTGAGGGAGTGCTGCACTGTCGGAGGTGCCATCTTTCAGGTGAGATGTTAAACCGAGGCCCCCTCTGCTCTCTCAGGAGGATGTAAAAGATCCCATGGCACTATTTCAAAGAAGAGCAGGGGAGTTATCTCCGGTGTCCCAGCCAATATTTATCCCTCAATCAACATAACAAAAAACAGATTATCTGGTCATTATCACATTGCTGTTTGTGGGCGCTTGTTGTGCACAAGTGGGCTGCCGCGTTTCTCACTTTACAACAGTGACTACACTTCAAAAGTACTTCATTAGCTGGAAAGCGCTTTGGGATGTCCGGTGGTCGTGAAAGGCGCTATAGAAATGCAAGTCTTCTCTTTTTTTTCTTTCCTTCTTGAAACCTCTTTGACCAAGTACCTATCCTAATGTCTCCTTTTGTGGGTTGATGTCAAAATTCTGCCTGATAATACTCCTGTGAAGCACCTTGGGACATTTTACTGCATTAAAAGCGCCATATAATTGTAAATTATTCAAGTTTGGAGAGAGGTATCTCTTAACTCTCAACCTCAAGGGACACTTGCTAGGTTTAAACATGTCCCCTTTAGTTCAGTGCTCATACTACAAGCTAAACAGAGCAGGGGACAAGTCCCCTAATTCTCTATTCTTAATACATCTTACAATTACCCATTGTGACCTAGGAGCATCTGAACCCACCCTGATCACTGATGGTGGCCTCCTGCCTGCACTCATCCATTGCTCTGTCTGGAGCAGGACTGATAGTTTCAGGAGTCAAGAGCCAGCGTAGGTCATTGGAGATTGCCCGGGAAATGTTAGGAGACTTGGAAAATAGATCCCAACACTCCAGATTCTTTTGCAGAGGAAGGTGTGCTAGAGAGATGGCAAATTCCTCATGGAAACTTCAGAGGTCATTATGTTCCATCTTATTTCAGGGAGAGTTCTACACTACGTAAACTGGAGATGATCCAAAACTCGGCAGCCCAAGTCCCGATCACCCATCACCCCTGTGCTCGCCAACCTACATTGGCTCCTGATTAAGCAATGCCTCGATTTCAATATTCTCATCCTTGTTTACAAATCCCTCCATGGCCTCGCCCCTCCCTATCTCTGTCATCTCTTTCAGCCTCACAACCTCCCCAAGATGTCTGTGCTCCTCAAATTCTGCCATCTTGAGCATTCCTGATTATAACTGCTCAACCATAAGAACATAAGAAATAGGAGCAGGAGTAGGCCATTTGGCCCCTCAAGCCTGCTCTGCCATTCAATAAGATCATGGCTGATCTGATCATGGACTCAGCTTCACTTCCCTGCCCGCTCCTCGTAACTCTTTATTCTCTTATCGCTCAAAAATCTGTCTATCTCTGCCTAAAATATATTCAATGACCCAGCCTCCACAGCTCTGTGAGGCAGACAATTCCATAGACTTACAACCCTCTGAGAGAAGAAATTCCTCCTCATCTCAGTTTTAAATGGGTGGCCCCTTATTCTGAGACTATGTCCCCTAGTTTTAGTTTCCCCTATGAATGGAAATATCCTCTCTGCATCCACCTTATCAAGCCCCCTCATTACCTTATATGCTTCGATAAGATCACCTCTCATTCTTAACGCCAATGAGTATAGGCCCAACCTACTCAACCGATCTTCATAAGTCAACCCCCTCGTCTCCGGAACCTTCTCTGAACAGCCTCCAATATAAGTATATCCTTCTGTAAATACAGAGACCAAATCTGTCGCCATCGGTAGGCATGCCTTCAGTTGCTTGGACCCTAAGCTCTGGAACTCCCTCTCTAAACCTCTCCGCCCATCTACCTCTCTTTCCTCTTTTAAGACGCTCCTTAAAACCAACCTCTTTAAGCAAGCTTTTGGTCATCTGCCGTAATTTCTTCCAATGTGGCTTAGTGTCAAATGTATCTGTTTTGTCTTATAACACTCCTGTGAAGCACCTTGGAGCGTTTCACTACGTTAAATGCGCGATATAAATAAAAGTTGTTGTTGTTTCTTGTCCAAGGGTCACTCTCGACTGACCCGAGTAGAATAAATGGATCTGAATAAAACAAAGCAAACAGACACACACATGCAAATACACAAATGCTAAACAAGCACGAATGCTCTGGCAGGCCCCACAAACAGACGCACATCCGTGAATGCTATTCATTATCATCATCATAGGCAGTCCCTCGGAATCGAGGAAGACTTGCTTCCACTCCTAAAGTGAGTCCTTTGGTGGCTGAACAGTCCAATACGAGAGCCACAGACTCTGTCGCAGGTGGGACAGACATTCGTCGGGGGAAGGGGGAGAGTGGGACTGATTTGCCGCACATTCCTTCCGCTGCCTGCGCCTGACCTCTTCATGCTCGCGACGTTGAGATTCGAAGAGCTAAGCACCCTCTCGGATGCATTTCCTCCACTTAGGACAGTCTTCGGCCAGGAACTTCCAGGTGTCAGTCGTGATGTCGCACTTTACCATGGAGGCTTTGAGGGTATCCTTGTAACGTTTCTGCTGCCCAACTTTGGCTCGTTTGCCGTGAAGGAGCTCCACATATAGCAATTGCTTAGGGAGTCTCGTGTCTGGCATGCGAACTATGTGGCCTGCCCAGCGAAGCTGATCTAGTGTGGTCAGTGCTTCAATGCTGGGGATGTTAGCCTGGGTGAGGACACTGATATTGGTGCGCCTGTCCTCCCAGGGTATTTGCAGGATCTTGCGGAGACATCGTTAGTGATATATCTCCAGCGACTTGAGATGACTTCTGTACATCGTCCATGCCTCAGACCCATACAGGAGGGCGGGTAGACCATGAGCTTGGTGGTAGATTTGAGGGCATGGTCTTCGAACACTCTTTTCCTCAGGTGGCCAAAGGCTGCACTGACGCACTGGAGGCGATGTTGAATCTCCACATCAATGTCTGCCTTTGTTGATAAGAGGCTCCTGAGGTATGGGAAGTGGTCCACATTGTCGAGGGCTGTGCAGTGAATCCTGATGACTGGGGGGACAGGCTGGTGGAGGACCTTTGTCTTACAGATGTTAAGCGTAAGGCCCATGCTTTCATATGCCCGGTGAATACATTGACTATATCCTGGAGTTCAGCCTCAGAATGTGCGCAGACGCAGGTGTCATTCGCCTACTGCAGCTCAATGACAGAGGTTGGGGGTGATCTTGGACCTGGCCTGAAGGTGGCGTAGGTTAAACAGCTTCGCACTGGTTCTGTAGTTTAGTTTTAGTTCTACTCCAGCAGGGAGCTTGTTGAATGTGAGGTGGAGCATGGCAGCGAGGAAGTTTGAAAAGAGGGTTGTAACGATGAAGCAGCCCTGTTTGACCCCGGTCCGGACGTGGATTGGGTCTGTAATGGAACCGCTGGTAGGGATCATGGCCTCTGCATGTCGTCGTGGAGCAGGTGAAGGATGTTGACAAACTTTTGGGGGCATCCGAAACGGAGGAGGGCACTCCATAGATCCTCGCGGTTGACAGTGTCAAAGGCCTTTGTAAGATCGAAAAAGGCCATGTATAAGGGCTGGCACTGCTCCCTGCATTTTTCCTGCAGCTGTCGTGCTGCAAAGATCATGTCCGTTGTGCCCCGTAGGGGACGAAATCCGCACTGTGATTCTGGGAGGAGCTCCTCGGCCACAGGGAGAAGACGGTTGAGGAGAACTTTAGCAACAACCTTCCCAGTAGCTGATAGCAGGGAGATTCCTCTGTAGTTGCCGCAGTCGGACCTGTCCCCCTTTTTAAAGATGGTCACGATCATTGCATCTCTGAGATCTCCCAGCATGCTCTCCTCCCTCCAAATGAGAGATGTGGTCATGTATCCGCGCCAACAGCACCTCTCCGCCATACTTTAGCGCCTCAGCAGGAATTCCATCCGCACCCATAGCCTTGTTGTTCTTGAGCTGTTTTATGGCTTTGCCTACATCGTGCAGCGTTGGGGTTTCACTGAGGTGGTGGCGGGTCACATGCTGCAGGATGGAGTTGAGAACACTCGAGTCAAAGGCAGAGTCTCGATTGAGGAGATTTTCAAAGTGCTCCTTCCAGCGGGCCCTGACTGCCTCGGTGTCCTTGATGAGTGTTTCCCCGTTCTTGGCCAGGAGTGGGGTGGGGCCTTAGGAGTTTGGACCATAGGTGGCCTTGACTGCAATGAAGAATCCTCACATATCGTGGCTGTCGACCAGTTGTTGTATCTCCTGTGCTTTCTCCATCCACCACCCGTTCTTTAGGTCCGAGGTTTTTTGTTGGACCTCAGCCTTGAGCCGTCTGTAACGTTGCTTTGCAGCTCCCGAGTTGGGTTGTTGCTTGAGGCTCAGAAATGCTGTGCGCTTGCGATCTATTAGTTCTTGGATCTCCTGATCATTTTCATCAAACCAGTCCTCGTGTTTTCTGGTTGAGTGACCAAGTGTCTCTTCACAGGCACTAGTTATAGAGGCCTGGAGGGCAGACCAAGCGCTGTGGGCATTCAGCATCTCAGGGTCATCAAAGCACGCCAGATTGGCTGTGAGGCGCTGGCTGTATAGGGCTCTCTTAGCTAGGTCTTTAAGTGCCCCGGCATTAACTTTTTTGCGGCACTGCTTCTGCTGTCCCCTCCACTTTGGGGCAATGTTAATATTGATGATGGATCGGATTAGGCGATGGTCTGTCCAGCAGTTGTCAGATCCTGTCATGACGCGGGTGATGCGCACATCCTTGCGATACCTGGCTCGGATGATGACATAGTCAAGCAGATGCCAGTGTTTGGAGCGAGGGTGTTGCCACGATGCCTTGTATTTGTCCCTCTGGCGGAACAGGGTGTTGGTGATGAGGAGTTCCTGTTGCAGACATTTTGTCAGGAGTAGCGTACCGCTGGAGTTGGCTTTCCTTACCCCTTCTCTGCCAATCACGCCTCCCCAGAGGGCTGAGTCTTTGCCGACCCTGACATTAAAGTCACCTGGGAGGATCAATTTGTCGCCCGTGGGGACGCGGGACAGGGGTGTCTCGAGGTTGGAATAAAAACTCTCTTTAGCCTCATCCGTTGTATCGAGTGTAGGGGCGTTATGCACTGATGACTGTGGCACATTGGTTCCGGGGTAGGGTAAGGCGAAGAGTCATGAGGCATTCATTAACCCCACAGGGAGAGTCTTTGAGGCGGTCGCCCAGTTCATTTTTGACGGTGAAGCCGACTCCATGAAGGCGGCGTTCTTCCTCTGGGTTTCCTTTCCAGAAAAAGGTGTAACCTCCACCGTGTTCCTTGAGCTGGCCTTCACATGCCTGCCGGGTCTCGCTTAGGGCGGCGATGTCAATGTCAAAACGTCTAAGTTCCCGGGCAACTGTGGCGGTGCGGTGTTCCGGCCTGTTGCTGTTGGAATTGTCCATGAGGGTCCTGATGTTCCAGGTCCCGAACTTCATATTAGCGAAGTGGAAGATGCCTGAGCGTGAGTTTTTTTAACGTGGATCGAGCTTAGCTGAGCAAGGTCTTGGTCCAGTGGCAAGGGGGTCCAAGACGACTGGAGACACACACACACACACACACACACACACACACACACAAACATACACAGACACAAATGCTCTCACAGGCCCCACATACAGCCAGGCAAACGTGAATGTTATTATAGACACAGGCTCACACACACACACAACTCAGACATAGAAACACACGTGATGCTCTCACACACACATGCACACGAATACTCTCACAGCCAACGTGCATCCAAACATAGTCTAGAAACAGCTAGCCTGCAACAACAGATGTTATTTCCCTTGCTAAGCTTTCTACTCTCTGGCAGCAACTGCAGGCAGCCAAGGAACAACTTCTGTTCCCAGCAACTCACTGCGGACAGCTAGACTGGAATCTGCCGGAAAAAATAAAGTCTAGAGAAGGGCGGGCAGCCAGCTCTGGAATTCCCTCCCTAAACCTCCCGACCTCTCTCTCCTCCTTTAAGATGCTCCTTAAAATCTATCTCTTTGACCAAGCTTTTGGTCACCTAATATCTCCTTATGTGACTCAGTGTCAAATGTTATTTGATAATGCTCCTGTGAAGAGCCTTGGGACGTTTCACTACGTTAAAGGCGCTATATAACTACAATTAGTTGTTGTTGCAGAAGGAGAAAGGTTGCGTTGTGTTTTTTCTCTTTTCAAGATGACCCACATAGGCCAAGTTCATAAAATCTGCAGTTTTCAGCTGTGTCCTGATAGATTTGAGTACAGTAAACAACAAGCCCACTCCCCCCTCCCTCGCACACATCTTCTGAGGACAGTCTCAATATAAAAATCTCACTCAGTATCTTATGCTCAACCCAGACCATCTGCAAACCATCTAAAGGCTCTTTGATGAGGCCTTTATCTCCCTTTACGAAAAGAGCGGAAATGTTTTGATGCACATGGAAGTCGTAACTTAATTTTCCTTTTGACAGCTAAGTCCTGCAGCGTCAAAATAATTTCCACCTAAATATAAGCCGCACCTATGTGCCCCCCGGTGGCTTAATGGGTACCTGTGGTCCCCAGGTGATACGAAGCCATGCCACCCTGGTTCCATTGCTGAGTGAGTTTATCTCAGGCAGGGCATCGTTTAAGGGCCCTGCACCTACCCTCAGCACTGTGGGTCTGGGAGGGGGAAGAGGAACCAGCGTGGGGGTAAATGGGTGAAAGGCTCCCTGGCACTCACTGTACCCAGCAAGAACCAGCACCTTTGGGAGAGGGACATCATCAAAATAATTTGCACCCAAATATTACCCTCAACTTCCCTATTGTGTGATGGGGAGCTGAGCCACAGACAGCAAGGATCCAACTTCTCCATCCCCAGGTTGTGCTGATTTATCAATGCCAGTCAGTAGAATTGGCATTTGGGCCCTCAGGGCTATAGGCTGGTGTTCCATCAATATCCAGTGATTGCAGCTGGGAAGTGTATGTGAGCTCATGTATAAATGTCAGGTGAAGACGGGATTGGTCTCAGTTACACCTAGAGGAGCGAAGAAAAGAGAAGGAACGATAGATAGACAGACAAACAGACATTTATATAGCTGCTTTTATGACCTCAGGATGACCCAAGGTGCTTTAGAGCCAATGAAGTGTAGTCACTGTTGAAATGTAGGAAACACGGCAGCCAATTTGCGCACAGCAAGGTCCCATAAACAGCAATGCGATAAACGTCCAGATAATCTGTTTTTTGTGATGTTGGTTGAGGGATGAAATATTGGCCAGGAAACTGCTATTCTTCTAAATAGTGCCACGGTTCGAGGACCACTGCTTTGTTTGATATATATATTAATGACTTGGATGTGGGTGTATAGGGCACAATTTCAAAATTTGCAGATGACACAAAACTTGGAAGAATAGTGAACAGTGAGGAGGATAATGATAGACTTTAAGAGGACATAGACAGGCTGGTGGAATGGGCGGGCACTTGGCAGATGAAATTTTACACAGAAAAATGTTAAGTGATACATTTTGGTAGAAAGAATGAGGCGAGGCAATATAAACTAAAGGGTACAATTCTAAAGGGGGTGCATGAAGAGAGAGACCTGGGGATTTATGTTCATAAATCGTTGAAGGTGGCAGGGCAGGTTGAGAAAGCAATTAAAAAAGCTTACGGAATCTTGGAATTCATGAATAGAGGTATAGAATACAACAAGGTGGAAATTATGATGAACCTGTATAAAACATTGGTTCAGCCTCAACTGGAGTAATGTGTCCAATTCTGGGCACCGCACTTTAGGAAGGATGTGAAAGCCTTAGAGAGGATGCAGAAAAGATTTACAGGAATGATTCCAAGGATGAGGGACTTCAGTTATGTGGATAGACTGGAGATGTTGGGGTTGTTTTCCATAGAGCAGAGAAGATTGAGAGGAGATTTGATAGAAGTGTTCAATATCATGAGGGGTCTAGACAGAGTAGACAGAGAGAAACTGTTCCCATTGGCAGAAGAGTCAAGAACCAGAGGACACAGATTTAAGGTGATTGGCAAAAGAACCGAAGGCGACATAAGAAAAAGCATTTTTACACAGCGAGTGGTTAGGATTTGTCTGGAAGGGTGGTGGAGGCAGATTCAATCACTGCTTTCAAAAGGGAGTTGGATAAGTACCTGAAAGAAAAAAATTTGCAGGGCTACGGGGAAATGGGACTAGCTGAGGTGCTCTTGCAGAGAGCCGGCACAAGCTCAACCGGCCGAATGGCCTTCATCCATGCTGTAACCATTTTATGATTCTATGAACGTGGATCGGAAAATCCAGCTCCAAGAATGAAATCTTCACTAGTTTTAGTCTCCAGATGATAGTCTCCCAGCCTACTCTCTCACTGACCCACTCCTATCAGCCACCTCAGTGTCCATCAAGGCCACTGGAACAATGACATGAATAGCCAGGGGATGGATAACAGGAGTTCAAATTCACTCTGTCCTTCAGTGCGTCACCTCCAAGATCCTAAGCCTTGTCTTCGAGTCTCTTCAGGGTCTCAGTTCACTCTACGAGAGGGGTGTCTGTCAGCTGTAGATTTCAGCAACACCCTTTAGTTCGACACTCGAGTTCCGCCTGTTTCTCACTCCCATCAGCAGCCGATGCTTTAGTGATGACACCACTGCTCTTCCTCAGGACCAGTTCACCTTGCTGCCTCTCTGCCTCGCTTCAAGGCCCATCACTCTGATGTTCCCGTGTCCACTAAGCTTTGACCTTTCCTGTCTCTTGCCTGACCTCATTGCAAAGTGAACTGTATGAGGGGATTGTACATAAATCCATGTGGTGGTTCTGGAAGGAGTTCCTGGGAAGAGCCAATTTTAGCTATGAACTAAATCCTGGGGGGCGGCGGGGGGAGCAAAATTAAAACCTACCTTGTGTTTATGAGCAATAAAATCCCGTGCAGAAAGAAAACAAAATTTTTAAATTAGCTTAATAAGTAATTCTAACCCATTAATGGCACGTCCCTGCTTGGCAGATTGTACTTCATACTGAACATGTATTAGTTTGAGCACTCCTGCAATCACATTTTGCATGTTGTTCCCATTATTCAAGGCTAGTGGAAAGCAGACAGCTTTGGCACCAAGTTGCACATTTCCTGAGTGTCCAGAATTAACATAGAGATCAGCGTTGTTTAATTGGCGCCGAACCATAGCTCTTCAATCTACTCAAATAAAGCTTTCAAAAAAAAAACACGGGCCATATTTCTTGAAGTGTTTCCAACGTCTTTTAGCATTAACGGGGACATTAATTCAGGCTGCCTTTTTATTCCCACTGCACCGCCCCCCCAGCCCACGTACATGCCAGTCTTACTAAATCTGCCTCTCAGCCGCGGGGAGCTGGCACCTAGAGTCAGACAAATTTGATGTCCTAAAGACCCATTGCTCCTCGTTCGACAGATGGCGTCAGATTTTGGAAGCAGAAGTTGAGAGTCATGGGATGTTTGGAGGAGGGATGCCAGCAGTCAGATTAACCATCCTGTATTTTTTCAAACTGGGCCAATTTGTAGAAGAATGCCGTATTAAATATCTAAATAAGAAATCTGAGGGCTAACTACATCAACAATAACTTGCTTTTATATAGCACTTTTGATGTAGTAAATTTTTCCAAGGCACTTCACAGAATTGCACATTTTCAGGTTTGAAAGTTACTGAAAATGCCATTTGATCAATGACTTCATAGTATTGCATCCCATCACCGGGAATCCCCGGGACCATTCCGTCCCATAGCCGGGAATCCCCGGGACCATTCCGTCCCATAGCTGGGAATCCCCGGGACCATTCCGTCCCATAGCTGGGAATCCCCGGGACCATTCTGTCCCATAGCCGGGAATCCCCGGGACCATTGTATCCCATAGCCGGGAACCCCCGGGACCACTGCATCCCATAGCCGGGAATCTCCAGGACTATTCCGTCCCATAGCCGGGAATCCCCGGGACCATTCCGTCCCATAGCCGGGAATCTCCAGGACTATTCCATCCCATAGCCGGGAATCCCCGGGACCATTCCGTCCCATAGTCGGGAATCCCCGGGACCATTCCGTCCCATAGTTGGGAATCCCCGGGACCATTCTGTCCCATAGCCGGGAATCCCCGGGACCACTGCATCCCATAGCCGGGAATCCCTGGGACCATTGTATCCCATCGCCGGGATCATTCGTAAAAATCGGATGGCCAGGTGGTGAAGAATAGAGTTTCAGGGGTTGAAATTGCCCCTTTTTGTGCCGCCTGTTAGCGACTCCGGTGGGCGCGAACACTTTTCATCCCATGCAACCGGCGATGATGTCATTGCTGTGCACAATGACCCCTCAGCGCCGTGTGCCGACCGCCTTCTGCCCCGCGGGGGATATTGCACCTTGGCCTGCAAGGCTGATGCAATCAGGTGTCAGCACCAGCTTGGCAGGTCGCGAACTGGGCCGACATCCGCTCGCACAGCAGAACTTAAAAGGGAGGTCGTCAGCGCCCCGCGCCGCCATCTTTGAAGTTTTGCCGACTCTTCGGTCAGCTCTCATACCTGTTTTATTGCGTGGTCCGAGCCACCATCGTGCAGCCCGGCACTACAATTTGGATGCCGGGCTACAGCCCCGGTACCACACTGCCCTGATGGTCCAGTGGAGGCCATTAGAGGCCTTGCAGAGTGCACAGCGGCCCTCCCCTTTAAACAAAGGGATCGCACTATGCTCTATGGGAGTGAGGGATCGCACTGTGCTGTGTTGGGAGAGTGGGATCGCGCTGTGCTCTATGGGAGTGGGGGATCGCACTGTGCTGTGTTGGGAGAGTGTGATCGCGCTGTGCTCTATGGGAGAGTGGGATCGCACTGTGCTGTGTTGGGAGAGTGGGATCGCGCTGTGCTCTATGGGAGAGTGGGATCGCACTGTGCTGTGTTGGGAGAGTGGGATCGCGCTGTGCTCTATGGGAGTGGGGGATCGCACTGTGCTGTGTTGGGAGAGTGGGATCGCACTGTGCTCTATGCAAGAGTGGCATCGCACTGTGCTCTATGGGAGAGTGGGATCACACTGTGCTGTGTTGGGAGAGTGGAATCGCATTGTGCTCTATGGGAGAGTGGGATCTCACTGTGCTGTGTTGGGAGAGTGAGATCGCATTGTGCTCTATGGGAGAGTGGGATCACACTGTGTTGTGTTGGGAGAGTGGGATCACACTGTGCTGTGTTGGGAGAGTGGGATCGCACTGTGCTGTGTTGGGAGAGTGAGATCGCAGTGTGCTCTATGGGAGTTGGGGATCTCATTGTGCTGTGTTGGGAGAGTGGGATCGCACTCTGCTGTGTTGGGAGAGTGGGATCGCACTGTGCTGTGTTGGGAGAGTGGGATCGCACTGTGCTCTATGGGAGAGTGGGATCGCACTATGCTGTGTTGGGAGAGTGGGATCGGTGTCAGCTATAATTACTCACGTGCTCTTCAATTGATGACATAACTGCTAAAGGAAATGTTTCAAAACCGCTGTTAAATGTAGCAGTGAGTGCTTTGGGTTAGTAACGTAAACATGTTTGATGTAAAGCTTGCCCAGGAAACCAGAACAGCTGAATCTGTTGACACTACTGGGTCCGAGAAAGGAGCCAAGGAGGGCAGTCTGCAAACAGCGAGAGCCATTCTGGTGTATGGACACAAGAGGCCACCATGTGGCTAATGACATCGTCACCACAAACTTTACTGGTTGGGTTTGGAGGAGCATCTCACAATAACAATGTGTTTTTATATAGCGCCTTTAACCTAGTGAAACAACCCAAGGCGCTTCACAGGAGTACAGGTATTATGGGACAAAAAAAAATTGACACCGAACCGCATAAGAAGAAATTAGGGCAGGAGACCAAAAGCTTGGTTAAAGAGGTAGGTTTTAAGGAGCGTCTTGAAGGAGGAAAGAGGTAGAGAAGCGAAGAGGTTTAGGCAGGGCCGGGACAACAGAAGGCACCAATGGTTGAGCGATTACATTCAGGAATGCTCAGAAGGGCAGAATTGGAGGAGTGGGGGTTGTGGGGCTGGAGGAGATTACAGAGATAGGGAGGGGCGAGGCCATGGAGGGATTTGAAAACAAGGATGAGAATTTTGAAATCGAGGAGTTGCTTAACAAGGAGCCAATGTAGGTCAGTGAGCACAGGGGTGATGTGTGAAGGGGACTTGGTGAGAGTTAGGACACGGGCAGCTGAGTTTTGGAACATGTCCAGTTTATGTAAGGTAGCCAAGAGTGCATTGGAATAGTCAAGTCTAGAGGCAACAAAGGCAGAGATGAGGGCTTCAGCAGTGACAGGGATGGAGACGGGCGATGTTACGGAGGTGGAAATAGGCGGTTTTAGTTATGCTATGGATATGTGGTCGAAAGCTCATTTCAGGGTCACATATTTTAAAATTTGATCTCTGTATATGCAATAATCAAATCACAGGTCTAAATATATTGCTTAATTCTAACATAATTATGCACACTTCTGATTAAAATTTCTGTTTTACATTGTTTTAAATCAGTCAATTATTCTTCTTACAGAGAGGAAGGTAAAGAAATAGTCATTATATTTCTTATGAACGAAGGTTGCGAACAGTCTGGTTCAACCTCAGACAGAAGTTGGGGAGAGGGATGGAGTCAGTGGCTAGGGAACGGAGTTTCTGGCGGGGACCGAAAACAATGGCTTTGGTCTTCCCAATATTCAATTGGAGAAAATTTCTGCTCATCCAGAACTGGATGTCGGACAAGCAGTCTGACAATTTAGAGACTATGGAGGGGTCGAGAGAAGTGGTAGTGAGGTAGAGTTGGGTGTCATCAGGGTACATGTGGAAACTGATGGCACGTCATAAAAGAAAGAAACTTATATTTCTATAGTGCCTTTCACGACCTCAGGACGTCTCAAAGCGCTTTACTACCAATTAAGTACTTTTTGGAGTGTAGTCACTGTTGTAATGTAGGAAACGCGGCAGCCAATTTGTGCACAGCAAAGTCACACAAACAGCAATGTGATAATGACCAGATAATCTGTTTAGTGATATTGGTTGAGGGATATTTTTTGTTTGTTTGTTTGTTTGATTGTTCTTGTGAAGCACCTTGGGACGTTTTACTATAGGGCTATATAAATGCAAGTTGTTGTTGGATAAATATTGGCCAGGACAACAGGGAAAACTCACACTTCGAAATAGTGTCGTGGGATCTTTTATGTCCACCTGAGAGAGCAGACGGGACCTCGGTTCAACGTCTATTCAGCATCTCTGTCAGTGCAGCACTCCCTCAGTACTGCCCTGAAGTGTCAGCCTAGATTATGTGCTCAAGTTTCTGGAGTGGGACTTGAACTCACAACATGGTGACGCAGAGACAAGAACATAGAAACATAGAAATTTACAGTGCCGAAGGAGGCCATTTTGGCCCATCGTGTCTGTGCTGGCCGACAAAGAGCTGCACGGCCCTCGGTCAGCAGCCCTGAAGGTTACATATAAACCTATAAACAATGAACAATGGCGGAAAGGCAAAGAGCACCCTGCCCAACCAGTCCACCCCACACATCTGCAACACCCCTTATACTGAAACATTCTACACTCCACCCCAACCGGAGCCATGTGAGTGCTGCCAACTGAGCCACAGCTGGCAATGTGCCAGACAACTCATTAAGGTAATGTTCATGTGTGGCGTGGAACTGAACCATACAGATTGCGACTGAGTAATTTAGCTTGTAATGTCAGCAATCCTGGAGGTTTGATTTGATTATCTACAAACTTGACACCGAGCCACATAAAGAGATATTCGGACCAAAAGCTTGGTCAAAGAGGTAGGTTTTAATAGAATCATAGAAAAATTATGACACAGAAGGACACCATTCAGCCCATCATATTCAAGCCGGTCGAAAAAGAGCTACCCAGCCTAATCCCACCTTCCAGCACTAGGTCCGTAGCCCTGTAGGTGACAGCTCTTGAAGTGCACGTCCAAGCACTTTTAAAAAATGTGATGAGGGTTTCTGTCTCTACCATTCTTTTCAGGCAGTGAGTTCCAGACCCCCACCAGGCTCTGGGTGAAGAAATGTTTCCTCATGTCCCCTCTAATCTTTCTACCAACTACTTTAAATCTATGCCCCCTGCTTTTGACCCCTCTGCTGAGGGAAATAGGTCCTTACTATCCATTCTATCTAGGCTCCTCAAAATGTTATACATCGCAATTAAATCTCCCCTCACCCTCCTCTGTTCCAAGGAAAACAACCCCAGCCTATCCAATCTTTCCTGAGAGCTGAAGTTTTCCAGTCCTGGCAACATCCTCATAAATCTCATCTGCCCCTTTCTAGTGCAATCACATCCTTCCTGTAATGTGGTGACCAGAACTGCACGCAGTACTCAAGCTGTGACTGACCTAATGTTGTATACAGTTCTAGCATAACCTCGCTGCCCTTGTATTCTATGCCTCAGCTAATAAAGGAAAGCATTCTGTATGCCTTTTTAACCACCTTATCGACCTGTCCTGCTATCTTTAAGGATCTGTGGACATAGGTCCCTCTGTTTCTCCACACCTCTCGGTGTCCTCCTATTTATTGTGTATTCCCTTGCCTTGTTGCCCCTCCCCAAATGTATTACCTCACTTTTCCGGATTGAATTCCATTTTCCACTTTTCTGCCCAACTGACCAGTTCATCGATATCTTCCTGCAGGTTAAAGCTTTCCTCCTCACTGACAACCACACGGCCAATTTTTGTATCATCTCCAAATTTCTTTATAATGTCCTTTACATTTAAGTCTGAATCATTAATATATACTACATAAAGTAAGGGACCGAGTACTGAGCCCTGTAGAATCCCACTGGAAACAGCCTTCCAGTCGCAAAACATCCGTCAACCATTACCCTTTGTTTCCTACCCCTGAGCCAATTTTGTATCCAATTTACCACTCTCCCTTGGATCCCATGGGCTTTTACATTTTTGATCAGTCTGCCAAAAGCCTCATCAAAAGCCTTGCTAAAATCTATGTAAACTACCTCAAAAGCACTGCCCTCATCGATCCTCCTTGCTACTTCCTCAAAGAAGTCAGTCAGACACGACCTTCCCTTAACAAATTCATGCTGACTGTCCTTGATTAATCCATGTCTTTCTAAATGAAAATTTATATTGTCCCTCAGAATTGATTCCAGTAATTTGTCCACCACCGAGGTTAAACTAACTGACCAATAATTGCTCGGTCTATCCCTTCCTTCCTTTTTAAACAATGGCATAATGTTAACAGTTCTTCAATCCTCTGGCACAACTCCTGTATCCAGGGAGGATTGGAAAATGATAGTTAGAGCCTCCGCAATTTCCTCCCTTACTTCATTTAATAGTCTTGGATATATTTCATCCGGTCCTGGCGATTTATCCACATTCAAGGATGCTAACACTCTTAACCATGTTTATCCCATCCAATATTTCACTACCTTCCTCCCTAAATTCAACATCGGCATTGTTCCCCTCTTTTGCGAAGACAACCGCAAAGTATTCATTAAATACCTTACCCATATCCTCCGCCTTTTGAGGAGCATCCTAAAGCAGGAAAGAAAAGCGGAGAGGTTTGGGGAGGGAATGCCAGAGTTTAGGGATAGTATGACCACCAATGGTGGAGCAATAAATATTGGGGATGCGCTCGGAGGCCAGAATCGGAGGAGTGTAGAGATCTTGAAGGGTTGTAGGTCTGGAAGAGATTCCAGAGATAGGGCACATAGTTCTCTCTTCTGTGATGTTCTCCCTCTGGTTATTCTCCTCCCGCAGGAGATTAATAAATTGGGTGGAGTCTCCGACAGGACAGATTATCAGATTATACCGAATCTCTTGGAAGCAGTGATTGTCATTATCTCATTCTCTTAACAAAGGTGATCATGGGGTGGTGGGGCGGGGGGGGCGGGGAGGAGACAGTGAGTACACGGGGGAGAGTTGATGTTGATTATACTTGGCGCCAATTGATGAAATGTGGGACATTAATTATTACACGTGGGTTTGGCAGTTATTAAGCCTGTCACCCATAATGCAAATGTCAGAATCGAAGCGGTGATCCCTCCCCTTGCGCTGGCCTATTCTACCCGAGGCCCTGTTTTATTGTCGTCTAAAGATCGCAACATTATTGTGGCCTGAAGCACCTTATACAACAATGCATTGCAAGGAGGTTGCGCGATGGTTTGATGAGAGGTGAGCTTGTATCTCTTAAAGCAATGATCCTACATGTTATTTGACAGATGAATAGCTATAGTTGTAGCACTTTCTGTGCACACTATCAATGAGGAGAAGAGAATCCATTGCCTTCTATCCACCTTTACACCTCCTCCCCCAGCCCCCCGCCACCCCCCCACCCAATGTGGTACTCGCAGCAGCAGGTACATCCCCCCACTACTGAATAGTTCCTGGCCCAAAAGCTGTCAGATCCCTTCCCCAGCCTGCTCCTCCATGAGAAACATTCTTCACCTGGGTGAAATTCCATCCATGGGCAGAGGGCTAAGAGGCCAACCATGGGGCATAGAGTTCTCCCTGTGGGAGGCTCTGCTTGGTGAAGTATAATTTGCATTGGTGGAGTGTTTTACAATAGACCCAAATGATAGTTCGTGTCAACTTCACAGGTAGGAGCTCTGATTTCAGCTGGTAAGATATCTACCAGCAACATCAGCCCGCGGTGTAACAGGTGATCTACTGACTCCCAGCTCCCCCGCCCACCCCTACCCTACCCCACCCACATACACCCATCTGGAAACTCAATGCTTTAAGTCATCAAGTTAGCATTGAAAGCACTGCTGCTTTATTAATAACGTTTCAGCTCAGCCTGTTGTAACACATGACACCGACACAAATTGCAACGCCATCGTTATAAACTGTTAAATCAGAATGTTTGGGTTGCACTGGGGATTGGAGGGAGAATGGATGTGTGGCCCATGGTCAGATCGCATATCAGATCAGCCCGCTACAATTCACAAAGGCTCTCCAGTCACATACCTGAGGAATGGACAGGCTCTTTAAACACCTGTTGATAGCGGCAGATGATTGATCTTCTGTCACTCTATTTAAGGCTACTGAGGGAGAGAAGCTGAGTTTCAGGTCTGACAGGATTTGCTGGGTCCATTCCACACGTGTAGAATCAGGGGTAAACAGGTTCCCCGTGAAAGCTCACAGAGTTGGGTTTGTGTGACCTTTCCTTGACTGGGATTTTACCAAGTTGGCAGTATTTTGCTTATGTTTTGGCTCAAATAACCGTTTGGCATACAAACGCACGGTGAAATCACCAGCTGAAATCAGAAATCAGACTTGAGGGGCTAAATGGCCTACTCCTGTTCCTGTGTTGCTGTGAGTTGACACGTCATCGCACCAACCCTCTTCTCGATCTTCTTCGCTGCAATGCTCCACCTCACACTCAACAAGCTCACCGCTGGAGTGGAACTAAACTATAGAACAAGTGGGAACCTGTTCAACCTTCGTCGCCTCCAGGCCAGATCCAAGATCGTCCCATCCTCTGTTGTCGAAAAACAGTACGTGGACGATGCTTGGGTCAGCGCACATTCAGAGGCTGAACTCCAAGTCATCGTCAATATCTTCACCGAAGCGGATGAAAGCATGGGCCTTACACTAAACATCCGTAAGACAAAGGTCCTCCACCAACCTGACCCCACCACACAGCATTGTCCCCCAGTCATCAAGATCCATGGCACGGCCCTGGACAACGTAGACCATTTTCCATACCTTGGGAGCCTATTATCAGCAAGGGCAGACACCGCCTCCAGTGCGCCAGCGCAGCCTTCGGCTGCCTGAGGAAAAGAGTGTTCGAAGATCAGGCCCTCAAATCTGGCACCAAGCTTACTGTCTACAGGGCTGTAGTGATACCCGCCCTCCTGTATGGCTCAGAGACGTGGACCATATACAGTAGACACCTCAAATTGCTGGAGAAAACCACCAACGATGTCTCCGCAAAATCCTGCAAATCCCCTGGGAGGACAGACGCACCAATGTTAGTGTTCTCGATCAGGCCAACATCCCCAGCATCGAATCACTGACCACACTTGACGAGCTCCGTTGGGCGGGCCACATTGTTTGCATGCCCGACACAAGACTCCCAAAGCAAGCAAGCCCCAAGTGGGCAGAGGAAACGTTTCAAGGACACCCTCAAAGCCTCCTTGATAAAATGCAACATCCCCACTGACACCTGGGAGTCCCTGGCCAAATATCGCCCTAAGTGGAGGAAATGCATCCGGGAGGGCGCTGAGCACCTCAAGTCTCGTCGCCGAGAGCATGCAGAAAACAAGCGCAGGCAGCGGAAGGAGCGTGCGGAAAACCAGACTTCCCACCCACCCTTTCCTCCAACGACTGTCTGTCCCACCTGTGACAGAGACTGTAATTTCCGTATTGAGCTGTTCAGTCACCTGAGAACTCACTTTTGGAGTAGAAGCAAGTCTTCCTCGATTTCGAGGGACTGCCTATGATGATGATTGTGACAACTCACCCATTTTACAGTGCCCATGGGTAGGAGGTAAAGGGTCCATACAGTACCAGATGTACACTGTGTACAGGAGCTGAAAGACACACGCATATCGTGGAGTACCAGATGGGAGTGAGCTGATCACTTTGTGTGTACTGTAAATATAAATATATAGAATGTGGGAAGGGAGGACCTTGAGACAATCACTATCACTAGGGGGGTAGTGCTGGACAGGCTAATGGGACTCAAGGTAGACAAGTCCCATGGTCCTGATGAAATGCATCGCAGGATATTAAAAGAGATGGCGGAAGTTATAGCAGATGCATTCGTTATAATCTACCAAAATTCTCTGGACTCTGGGGAGGTACCAGCGGATTGGAAAGCAGCTAATGTAACGCTTCTGTTTAAAAAAGGGGGCAGACAAAAGGCAGATAACTATAGGCTGGTTAGTTTAACATCTGTAGTTGGGAAAATGCTTGAAGCTATCATTAAGGAAGAAATAGCGGGACATCTAGATAGGAATAGTGCAATCAAGCAGACGCAACATGGATTCATGAAGGGGAAATCATGTTTAACTAATTTACTGGAATTCTTTGAGGATATAACGAGCATGGTGGATAGAGGTGTACCGATGGATGTGGTGTATTTAGATTTCCAAAAGGCATTCGATAAGGTGCCACACAAAAGGTTACTGCAGAAGATAAAGGTACTTGGAGTCAGAGGAAATGTATTAGCATGGATAGAGAATTGGCTGGCGAACAGAAAGCAGAGAGTCGGGATAAATGGGTCCTTTTCGGGTTGGAAATCGGTGGTTAATGGTGTGCCACAGGGATCGGTGCTGGGACCACAACTGTTTACAATATACATAGATGACCTGGAAGAGGGGACAGAGTGTAGTGTAACAAAATTTGCAGATGACACCAAGATTAGTGGGAAAGCGGGTTGTGTAGAGGACACAGAGAGGCTGCAAAGAGATTTAGATAGGTTAAGCGAATGGGCTAAGATTTGACAGATGGAATACAATGTCGGAAAGTGTGAGGTCGGCCACCTTGGGAAAAAAAAACAGTAAAGGGGAATATTATTTGGATGGGGAGAAATTACAACATGCTGCGGTGCAGAGGGACCTGGGGGTCCTTGTGCATGAAACTCTTTTTGGATCCTTGTGCATGAATCCCAAAAAGTTAGTTTGCAGGTGCAGCAGGTAATCAGGAAGGCGAATGGAATGTTGGCCTTCATTGCGAGAGGGATGGAGTACAAAAGCAGGGAGGTCCTGCTGCAACTGAATAGGGTATTGGTGAGGCCGCACCTGGAGTACTGCGTGCAGTTTTGGTCACCTTACTTAAGGAAGGATATACTAGCTTTGGAGGGGGTACAAAGACGATTCACTAGGCTGATTCCGGAGATGAGGGGGTTACCTTATGATGATAGATTGAGTAGACTGGGTCTTTACTCGTTGCAGTTCAGAAGGATGAGGGGTGATTTTATAGAAACATTTAAAATAATGAAAGAGATAGACAAGATAGAGGCATAGAGATTGTTTCCACTGGTCGGGGAGACGAGAACTAGGGGGCACAGCCTCAAAATACGGGGGAGCCAATTTAAAACCGAGTTGAGAAGGAATTTCTTCTCCCAGAGGGTTGTGAATCTGTGGAATTCTCTGCCCAAGGAAGCAGTTGAGGCTAGCTCATTGAATGTATTCAAATCACAGATAGATAGATTTTTAACCAATAAGGGAATTAAGGGTTATGGGGAGAGGGCGGGTAAGTGGAGCTGAGTCCATGGCCAGATCAGCCATGATCTTGTTGAATGGCGGAGCAGGCTCGAGGGGCTAGATGGCCTACTCCTGTTCCTAATTCTTATGTTCTTATGTTCTTATAGATATAAAGCAGCTAAAAGATACACGCACTGCACAAAGTACCGGTGAATGATTGAGAAAGGTCCTGACGGGAGGGGACTGCTGGGAGTGAGAGTGCAGCCTCAATCACTGCAGCAGAGCATGTGTGTTTCCCAGCAGGGATCTCAGAGCTTGACATGCAGCTCCTGATTTGAAAAAAGTTGCTGGTTGAAGTTAGGAAACAGACCAGGACTCCTATCCCAGGGCCCTCAATATACTGGAGCACGCAGAAGTGAATCATCTTATTTGGTGTGTATCGTGAATGTACAAGAGCTGATATTAAGTATTATGCTAGCAGGTGGAAATGAATCGTTCCCTTTTACCCAGTGTGTACTGTAAGGACCATCAGCAGGTTGGGGCCTTCAAAGGAGCAGCGTGGAGCCCGACCCGGCATTCGGTGTGGCGGCCCTGACCTGCAAGGATCAACAGCAGGTCGAGGCTGTCAAAGGAGCGGCTTGGAGGTATACCACTTCAAGGTACAGCGCAGGCCGGTTCAGGAGGGCGACGGCTGTGAAGAGGGCGACTGGATTGGATGTCACCAAGGTCCAGGTCGCTGATTGGAGCGTGGGCAGGTACTGCGGGAGCAGCGAGGTCGGGGCGAAGGAGCGGCGAGGTCGGGGCGAAGGAGCGGCGAGATCCGGGCGAAGGAGCGGTGAGAGATTGCAGAGGGACGTGATCGGGGCCCAGGAGAGGCATGAGTCTGGGGCCCAGAAGAGGCGAGGGCCCAGGGGCAGCACGGGCCAGCCCACACTGCAATATGTCTGCGCATTAGGTCCGTGCAGCAGAGCTGGTCTTCAGTCGTCTTGGTTAACCCTTGCTACTGGACCAAGACCTAGCTCTGTCAAGCCCGTGTGGTGGCTGGTGTGCAACGGCCACCACATGTTAAAAAAATCCACGCACAGGCATCTTCCACTCTTCAACATGTAGTTCGGGATCTGGAATATTAGGTCTTTCACTGAAACACCTGTGAACTGATCCCTTTTTGGCGTGGAAGCAAGTCATCCTCGATATGAGGGACCGCCTATGATGATAAAGACTATATGTGTACAGGAACTGACACTGAGACACACACGGGCCGTACAGCAGTGAAATGAAGTGCGTAACTTCTGAAATGAAAGGATAAGGTGCAAGCAGGTGACTCAGCAAAGCTGTTGCCCTGTAAAGCTGTGGGGTTGAATACCTATAAATATCTCCCTGACAGAGCAGTAAGTAAATGGAATGCCTGAGATCCAGCCCGCTAATCTAACCAGCGCAAGGCCTCCAATCACTTGTCTCTTTTTCCAAACAAGCTTCTTATCAGATAATTCATCAACTTTTTAAAGCTGAATGTGCCAGAAAAGAACACAAGCTCATCAAACCCTCTCATGTCCTGCTGTCTTTTGATGAAAGATCAAGCAATAAATAAATAAATTTCATTTCTAAAGCACCTTTCATGACCTCAGGATGTCCCAAAGCGCTTTGCACCAAATGAATGATTTTCTGAAGTGCAGTCCCTGTTGTAATGTAGGAAAAGCGACAACCAATTTGGGTTCAGCAATCTTCGCAATCAGCAATGTGATAATGACCAGAGTTTTAGTGATGTTGGTTGAAGGCTGAACATTAGCCAGGGCACGAACAACAACTTGTATTTATATAGCGACTTTAACGTTGTAAAATGTCCCAAGGCGCTTCACAGGAGGGTTATAAGACATAAATTTGACATCGAGCCATAAAAAGAGAAATTACTGCAGATGACCAAACGCTTGGTCAAAGCGGTAGGTTTTAAGGAGCGTCTTAAAGGAGGAAAGGGAGGTAAAGAGGCTGAGAGATTTAGGGAGGGAATTCCAGAGCTTGGTGCTTAGTCACTGTCATGTATTCAACCAGCATTGTAACCCATGTATAATCTGACCAAAGTTGTACACTGTGAGAACAATGACCACTAGGTGGTGAACTTGTGGGAGACACTCCTAACCTGGACCTTCAGATATAAAAGGGCAAGCTCTTGAGTGCTATGGAATAAAAGACAGGTCACAGACTGACCTTCTCTCAAGCATGAGCCTCGTGTGCATTTATACTATATAGTAAGGACGTATCAATGGCAATGAGAAACTGGGATTTAAACCACGTGAGCATGGCCACGAGCAGAACAGACGAGAGGTACTGTGTTAAGGAATGGTTGGGACAGAGATTCAACATTGTTAAAGCAGCACACAGTTCTCCAGGCAGACAAGGGCAGTCGGGCATGCCCCAACATGTATCAAAGAGTTCGAAAAGTTGTGGGCGTCCAAGGCCAGGAGGCCAAAATTATTGGCAATTGACGCACAGCTACGGACTTACACAAAGGAGATCATTCCGGTGCTAGGCAGCGCCACGGTAGTCGTGACCCACAAAGATTCGGAGAACAGGTTGCCACTCTGGGTTGTCCCAGGGGACGGTCCCGCACAACTGGGGAGGAGTTGGCTTGCTGTCATGAACTGGAAATGGGCCGATGTCAATGCAATTTCCTCTGTGGAGCGAGTATCATGCTCACAGATCCTGGACAAATTTGACTCATTATTTCAACCCGGCATTGGCACTTTCATGGGGGCCAAGGTAGTGATTCACATAAACCCGGACGCCAGACTAGTACACGACAAGGCCAGAGCGGTGCCGTACGTGATGCGGGAAAAGATAGAAGGCGAATTTGGACCGCCTGCTGAGGAAAGGCATCATCTCGCCAGTCGAATTCAGTGACTGGGCGAGCCCGATTGTGCCGGTGCTCAAGGCGGATGGGTCGGTCAGGATATGTGGTGATTACAAGGCCACCATCAATCGGGTGTCACTCCAAGACCAGTACCCGCTACTGAGAGCAGAGGACCTCTTTGCGACGCTATCCGGTGGCAAACTTTTTTCAAAATTGGACCTGACCTCAGCTTACATGACCCAGGAGCTGGCGAGTGACTCGAAGAAGCTGACCACCATCACGACAAACAAGGGGTTGTTTGAGTACAACAGATGTCCGTTCGGGATTCGCTCGGCCGCCGCGATCTACCAATGAAATATGGAAAGACTCCTCAAGTCGATTCCAGGGACGGTGATTTTTCAGGATGACATCCTTATCATGGGTTACGATACTGAAGAACACCTCCACAACCTGGAGGAGGTACTACGCAGACTGGACCGGGTAGGGCTGTGACTGAAAAAGGCAAAGTGCGTCTTCCTAGCTCCTGAGGTAAAATTCCTGGGGATGAGGGTAGCAGCAGACGGGATCAGCCCTACTGCGTCCAAGATGGAAGCGATCCAGAGAGCACCCAGACCCCGTAACACGACGGAGCTGCGTTCATTCCTGGGGCTCCTGAACTATTTTGGTAACTTTCTTCCCAAATTGAGCACACTGCTAGAGCCGCTACACGTGCTCCTACACAAAGATCGGGAATGGGTCTGGGGGGACAGCCAGGAAAGGGCTTTTAATAGAGCACGCAATTTGTTATGTTCCAACAATCTGTTAACGCTATATGACCCATGTAAGAAACTTGTGTTAACATGCGATGCGTCGTCCTATGGTGTCGGGTGTGTGTTGCAGCATGTCAATGCCAAGGGTCAGTTACAGCCGGTAGCTTATGCCTCCAGGAGTCTGTCCCAGGCAGAAAGGGGCTACGGGATGGTAGAAAAGGAGGCGCTCGCATGTATATATGCGGAAAAGAAAATGCACCAGTACCTGTTTGGCAGGAAATTTGAGCTGGAGACAGATCACAAACCCCTAACGTCCCTTTTGGCCGACAACAAGGCCATAAATGCAAACGCATCGGCCCGCATACAGAGGTGGGCACTCACGTTAGCTGCCTATGAGTATACAATTCGGCACAGACCGGGCACCGAAAACTGCGCCGATGCACTCAGCAGGCTCCCACTAGCCACCACTGAGGGGGCTACCGAGCATGCTGCTGAGATGGTCATGGCTGTTGAAGCTTTCGGAAGCGAAGGCTCACCCGTGACAGCCTGTCAGATTAAAGTCTGGACAAATAGAGACCCGCTATTGTCTCTAGTCAAGAAATGTGTCCTGAATGGGGACTGGGCAGCCACGTACAGGGCATACCCTGAGAAATTTAGACCATTTCACACGCGCAGGGATGAACTCTCGATTCAGGCCAATTGCCTACTGTGGGGAAACCGCGTAGTCATGCCCCAGATGGGCAGAGAGGTGTTCATCAGGGAACTCCACAATGAGCACCCGGGCATTGTCACGATGAAGGCAATTGCCAGGTCACACGTTTGGTGGCCAGGGATAGACGCAGATCTGGAACTTTGTGTTCGCAGGTGCAACACGTGTGCCCAGCTGGGTAATGCGCCCAGGGAAGCCCCCCTTAGCCCCTGGCTATGGCCCGCCAAGCCTTGGTCACGCATCCATGTGGACTACGCAGGTTCTTTCACGTGAAATATGTTTTTGGTTGTAATAGACGCCTACTCCAAATGGATCGAGTGTGACATTTTAAATTCCAGCACATCCTCTGCCACGGCAATGTTCGCCGCCCACGGTCTACCGGACATCTTGGTCAGCGACAATGGCCCGTGCTTCACAAGCACTGAATTCCAGGACTTCATGGCAGGCAATGGAATTAACCATGTCAGAACGGCACCGTTCAAGCCGGCCTCATATGGCCAGGCAGAACGAGCAGTGCAGATAATCAAACAGGAGATGCTCAGAATCCAAGGGGGTTCCCGACAATGCCGCTTATCACACCTCCTGCTGGCCTACAGATCCCGACCACACTCGCTCACAGGGGTTCCACCCGCAGAGCTGCTAATGAAAAGGACGCTCAAAACCTGGTTATCCCTTATACACCCCACCATGAAAGAAATTGTCGAGAGCAGGTGCCACTCACAATATGACGACCATGACAAGAATGCGAGGGCGCGATGTATTGATGTAAATTACCCTGTTTTTGTCCACAACTACGCTGCAGGGCCCAAATGGTTCGCAGGCACTGTGGTTGCCAAAGAGGGAAATAGGATTCTGGTAGTTAAACTTACCAATGGATAAATCTGCCGCAAACATGTGGATCAACAAAAAGGAGGTTCAGCAACCCCATAGAAGAAGCAGAGGAAGAACACGACATAGGGTTCACTCCTCCACAGGTGACCGCACACCGGAACCAAAGGGAGGAGAGCCCAGTCACTGCGGGCAGTCCGGACAGGCCTGAGGCACTGCAAACAGCAGACACTCAGGCCAGCGCCCAACAACCAGAGCCCCAACTCAGGCGCTCTACAAGAGAGCGTAAACCACCAGAGAGACTCAACCTGTGATCCCAATAAGACTTTGGGGGGGGAGGTGATGTCATGTATTCAACCAGCATTGTAACCCATGTATAATCTGACCTAAGTTGTACACTGTAAGAACAATGACCACTAGGCGGTGAACTTGTGGGAGACACTCCTAACCTGGACTTTCAGATATAAAAGGGCAAGCTCCACCCAATTCCATCACTTGAGTGCTATGGAATAAAGGACAGGTCACAGACTGACCTTCTCTCAAGCATGGGCCTCGTTTGCATTTATACTGTACTGTAAGGACGTATCAGTCACGGCCACCAATGGTTTAGCGATTATAATCAGGGATGCTCAAGGAGGAATTCCCCTGCTCTTCTGGAAATAGTGCCATTGAATCCTTTACATCCATCCGAGATGAGAAACAAGGCCTCGGTTTAACGTCTCATCCAAAAGATGTCGCCTCCAACAATGCAACACTCCCTTAATACTGCACCGGGAGTGTCAGTCTAGCTTTTGAGTTCAAGTTTCTGGAGTAGGCTTGAACCCACAACCCTCTGACTCAAGAATCGACAGTGCTATCTGGTGAATGGCTGGGACAAGATATAGAAACAGAGAAACATAGAAAATATGTGCAGGAGTAGGCCATTCGGCCCTTCGAGCCTGCAATGAGTTCATGGCTGAACATGCAACTTCAGTACCCCATTCCTGATTTCGCGCCATAGTAGTAAGGACGACATCTAACTCCTTTTTGAATATATTAAGTGAATTGGCCTCAACAACTTTCTGTGGTAGAGAATTCCACAGGTTCACCACTCTCTGGGTGAAGAAGTTTCTCCTCATCTCGGTCCTAAATGGCTTACCCCTTATCCTCAGACTGTGACCCCTGGTTCTGGACTTCCCCAACATTGGGAACATTCTTCCTGCATCTAACCTGTCTAAACCCATCAGAATTTTAAACGTTTCTATGAGATCCCCTCTCATTCTTCTGAACTCCAATACAAGCCCAGTTGATCCAGTCTTTCTTGATATGTCAGTCCCGCCATCCTTGGAATCAGTCTGGTGAACCTTCGCTGCACTCCCTCAATAGCAAGAATGTCCTTCCTCAAGTTAGGAGACCAAAACTGTACACAATACTCCAGGTGTGGCCTCACCAAGGCCCTGTACAACTGTACTCCCTGCCCTATACTCAAATCCCCTCGCTATGAAGGCCAACATGACATTTGCTTTCTTAACCGCCTGCTGTACCTGCATGCCAACCTTCAATGACTGATGTACCATGACACCCAGGTCTCGTTGCACCTCCCCTTTTCCTAATCTGCCACCATTCAAATAATAGTCTGTCTCTCTGTTTTTACCACCAAAGTGGATAATCTCACATTTATCAACATTATACTTCATCTGCCATGCATTTGCCCACTCACCTAACCTATCCAAGTCACTCTGCAGCCTCATAGCATCCTCCTCACAGCTCACACTGCCACCCAACTTCGTGTCATCCACAAATTTGGAGATCCTAATCCCCTCGTCTAAATCATTAATGTACAGTGTAAACAGCTGGGGCCCCAGCACAGAACCTTGCGGTACACCACTAGTCACTGCCTGCCATTCTGAAAAGTCCCCATTTACTCCTACTCTTTGCTTCCTGTCTGACAACCAGTTCTCAATCCACGTCAGCACACTACCCCCAATCCCATGTGCTTTAACTTTGCACATTAATCTCTTGTGTGGGACCTTGTCGAAAACCTTCTGAAAGTCCAAATATACCACATCAACTGGTTCTCCCTTGTCCACTCTACTGGAAACATCCTCAAAAAATTCCAGAAGATTTGTCAAGCATGATTTCCCTTTCACAAATCCATGCTGACTTGGAACTGTCATTTCATCTCTTTCCAAATGCACTGCTATGACATCCTTAATAATTGATTCCATCATTTTACCCACTACCGATGTCAAGCTGACCGGTCTATAATTCCCTGTTTTCTCTCTCCCTCCTTTTTTAAAAAGTGGGGTTACATTGGCTACCCTCCACTCCATAGGAACTGATCCAGAGTCTATGGAATATTGGAAAATGACTGTCAATGCATCCGCTATTTCCAAGGCCACCTCCTTAAGTACTCTGGGATGCAGTCCATCAGGCCCTGGGAATTTATCGGCCTTCAATCCCATCAATTTCCCCAACACAATTGCCCGACTAATAAGGATTTCCCTCAGTTCCTCCTTCTTACTAGACCCTCTGACCCCTTTTATATCCGGAAGGTTGTTTGTGTCCTCCTTAGTGAATACCGAACCAAAGTACTTGTTCAATTGGTCCGCCATTTCTTTGTTCCCATTTCTGACTTCCCCTGATTCTGACTGCAGTGGGCCTACGTTTATCTTTGCTAACCTTTTTCTCTTTACATATCTATAGAAGCTTTTGCAGTCCATTTTAATGTTCCCTCCAAGCTTCCTTTCGTACTCTATTTTCCCTGCCCTAATCAAACCCTTTGTCCTCCTCTGCCGAGTTCTAAATTTCTCCCAGTCCCCGGGTTCGCTGCTATTTCTGGCCAATTTGTATGCCACTTCCTTGGCTTTAATACTATCCCTGATTTCCCTTGATAGCCACGGTTGAGCCACCTTCCCTTTTTTATTTTTACGCCAGACAGGGATGTACAATTGTTGTAGTTCATCAATGCGGTCTCTAAATGTCTGCCATTGCCCATCCACAGTCAACCCCTTAAGTATCATTCGCCAATCTATCCTAGCCAATACATGCCTCATACCTTCAAAGTTACCGTTCTTTAAGTTCTGGACCATGGTCTCTGAATTAACTGTTTCATTCTCCATCCTAATGTAGAATTCCACCATATTATGGTCACTCTTCCCCAAGGGACCTCGCACAACGAGATTGCTAATTAATCCTCTCTCATTACACAACACCCAGTCTAAGATGGCCTCCCCCTAGTTGGTTCCTCGACATATTGATCTAGAAAACCATCCCTTATGCACTCCAGGAAATCCTCCTCCACCGTATTGTTTCCAGTTTGGTTAGCCCAATCTATATGCATATTAAAGTCACCCATGATAACTGCTGCACCTTTATTGCATGCACCCCTAATTTCCTGTTTGATGCCCTCCCCAACATCACTACTACTGTTTGGAGGTCTGTACACAACTCCCACTAGCGTTTTCTGCCCTTTGGTATTCCGTAGCTCCACCCATACCGATTCCACATCATCCAAGCTAATGTCCCTCCTTACAATTGCATTAATTTCCTCGTTAACCAGCAACGCCACCCCGCCTCCTTTTCCTTTCTGTCTATCCTTCCTAAATGTTGAATACCCCTGGATGTTGAGTTCCCAGCCTTGGTCACCCTGGAGCCATGTCTCCGTGATGCCAACCACATTGTACCCGTTAACTGCTATCTGCACAGTTAATTCGTCCACCTTATTCCGAATACTCCTTGCATTGAGGCACAGAGCCTTCAGGCCTGCCTTTTTAACACACTTAGATCCTTTAGAATTTTGCTGCAAAGTGGTCCTTTTTGTTTTTTTGCCTTGGGTTTCTCTGCCCTCCACTTTTATTCATCTCCTTTCTGTCTTTTGCTTCTGTCCCCATTTTGTTTCCCTCTGTCTCCCTGCATTGGTTCCCATCCCCCTGCCATATTAGTTTAACTCCTCCCCAACAGCACGAGCAAACACTCCTCCTAGGACATTGGTTCCGGTCCTGCCTAGGCGCAGACGGTCCGGTTTGTACTGGTCCCACCTCCCCCAGAACCGGTTCCAATGCCCCAGGAATTTGAATCCCTCCCTGCTGCACCACTGCTTAAGCCACATATTCATCTGAGCTATCCTGCGATTCCTACTCTGACTAGCATGTGGCACTGGTTGCAATCAAAGGACACATGATCGTGATCAATGTTCACTCATATTTTTGAGTGTGCGGACCCTTTAAATTTGCTGTGCGGCTGCACGTGCGCGGTATCTTTTCCAGCGGCAGCAGCTAGTGAGCGGCCTGCGCGGGACCTCGCGATTGGTGCATGGTGGCGCACCTTAGGGGAGCACTGCCCGCGATCTGTATCCCGATGCGCAGTTTGCATTTGCAGGAGAGGAAGGGAGTTATGACGGTGCCCAGCTGAGCTATATTGACCGCGATGGCTCAGGCTCGATACCCAGTCTCCGCTGGTTTAGCTGATTGCAGCTGGGGAGGAGGAGGTCGGGATATTACGATCGGCACAGCTTCCCCCAGCATAGAGAGGAGAGTGCAGGCCAGGTTTCGGGCTCCTGATCGCCATCTCGTGACCCTGTGGAAGGTTTGGGGGCAGGGAACGTCGGACGAGGACTGAATCAGGCCCGCCTGTGATGCCGCCTGCAGTTGAACAATGCTGGCACTTGCGGAGTCTGGCGTGCCTGGAGGCATAGCACAGCAAGAGTCAGCACCTTCAGGAGAGAAACATAGAGACAGGAGTAGGTCATTCAGACCCTTGAGTCTTTTCCATCACTCAATTAGATCATGGCTGATTTGTAGCTTAACTCCATTTACCAACCTTCGCTCCTTGATCCTTAATACCCTTGCCTAACAAAAATCTATCAATCTCAGTTTGGAAATTTTCAATTGACTCCCAGCCTCAACAGCTTTTGGGGGAGCGGGCAGGGGAGAAAGTTTCAGATTTCCGTTACCCTTTGTGTGAAGAAGTGCTTCCTGACATCACCCCTGAACGGCCTAGCTCTAATTTAAAGGTTGTGCCCCCTTGTTCTGTACTCCGCGGAGAAATAATTTCTCTATCAAATCCTTTAATCATCACAAACACCTCAATTAGATCACCTCTTAATTATTTATATTCAGGGGAGTACAAGTCTAGTCTATGCAACCCGTCCTCATAATTTAATCCTTTCTGCCTTGGTATCATTCTGCTGAATCTGCACTGCACCCCCTCCAAAGAAAAAGTATCCTCCCTGAGGTGCGGTGTCCAAACCTGAACATGGTGCTCCAGATGGGATCTAACCCGAGCTCTGTACAGTGTAAGATCAGCCATGATCTTATTGAATGGCGCAGCAGGCTCGAGGGGCCAAATGGTCTACTCCTGCTCCCATCTCTTATGTTCTTAACATAATTGTCACCCTTTTGTATTCTAGCCCTCGAGATAAAGGCCAACATTCCATTAAAGAAAGAAAGACTTGGATTTATATAGCGCCTTTCACAACCACTGGACGTCTCAAATGATCTACAGCCAACGAAATACTTTTGGAGTGTCGTCACTGTTATAATGTGGGAAATGCAGCAGCAAATGTGCGCACAGCAAGCTCCCACAAACAGCAATGTGATAATGACCAGATAATCTGTTTTTTTGTTATGTTCATTGAGGAATAAATATTGGCCAGGATACCGGGGATAACTCCCCTGCTCCTCCTCGAAATAGTGCCATGGGATCTTTTACGTCCACTTGAGAGAGCAGATGGGGCCTCAGTTTAACATCTCATCTGAAAGACGGCACCTCCGACAGTGCAGCACTCCCTCAGCACTGCACTGGAGTGTCAGCCTGGAGTGGCACTTGAACCCACAACTTTCAGACTCAGAGGCGAGTGTGCTACCCACTGAGCCACAGCTGACACTGACATTAGCCTTCTGAATTATGTTTTCTACTGTCCGTCAGCATTAAGTGATCTAAAGGGAGAAAATGGGCAGATCAGTAAAAAAGCTGAGTCCCTCTCTTATGCAGCCACTTCCCCAGCAAAGAGTTCATATTGCAGGACCATTAATGAAGCAGAGCTGCCCTGACGATTACTATCACTGCCTGGCAATGTGGAAAAGCCTGAAACGCATTCTGCTGCGTGTGAAACTGTTGTTAAGCTTCTGGCTCTGTCCAGAGAAGGGTATTAAAGGTTCTATGCAAGAGTACGCTGTGCTCAGCCATGGCTCAGTGGTAGCACTCTCGCCTTAGAGTCAGAAGCTCATGGGGTCAAGTCCCACTCATGTCGTGACCACATAATCTAGGCTGATGCTCCTAGTACTGAGTGCTGCACTGTTGGAGGTGCCGTCTTTCAGATGAAATGTTAAACCACGTCTGGCCTCTCAGGTGGACACAAAAGATAGAAACTGGTGTGCTGAAATGTACAATACGAGGATGTCCCTGTCGGTTCAAATGTGGAGTGCTGCAACGAGGCACTATTTCGAAGGCATTATTTCGAAGAGCAGGAGAGTTTCCCCCGGAGTCCTGACCAAGATTCATCCCTTAACCAACATCACTGACACAGATTATCTGGTCATTATCACACTGCTGTTTGTGGGATCTTGCTGTAATCAATTGGCTGCTGCGTTTCCTACACTACAGTAGTGACTGCACTTCAAAAGTACTTCATAGGCGATGAAGCACTTTGCGACATCAAGAAAGGTGCTAAAGAAATGCAAGTTCTTTCTTGCTTGATCTTTAACTCTGCGGTTCAGAGAAGGTTCACGAGGTTGATTCCTGAGATGAAGGGGTTGTCATATGAAGAAAGCTTGAGCAGGTTGGGCCCATACTCATTGGTGTTAAGAAGAATGAGAGGTGATCTTATTGAAACATATAAGATACTGAGTGGGCTCGACAAGGTAGAGGCAGAGAGGATGTTTCCCCTTCTGGGGAAATTTAGAACTAGGGGGCATAGTTTAAGAATAAGGGGTTGCCCATTTAGAACTAAGATGTGGAGGAATTTCTTCTCTCAGAGGATCTTAAATCTGTGGAATTCTCTGCCCCAGACAGCGGTGGAGACTGGGTCATTGAATATATTTAAGGTGGAGATAGACAGATTTTTGAACGATAAGGGAGTGAAAGGTTATGGGGAGCGGGTGGGGATGTGGAGCTGAGTCCAAGATCAGATCAGCCATGATCTTATTGAATGGCGGAGCAGGCTCGAGGGGCCAAATGGCCTACTCCTGCTCCTCGTTCTTACGTTATCAAAAGACAGCACAACACGAGAGGGTTTCAGGAGCTTGCTTGTCTGTTCTTTGCTGTTGCATTTGGCTTTAAAAAGTCGCTGAATTATATTTTCTTTATTTTGACACAAACTTTTTGGGTAGGAATTGAGGCGTGAAGGGACCAACTGAAGATGGCAACACGCTAATGGAAGAGACACATGGAGTGGCCATTACCTTCGGGCAGGAGTGAATCACCCGTCACAGAGCCTGGCACAGAGCTGGCAGCACAACTTTGACCCAGTCTTGTTGTGATCTGGTTCGTCAGAATGACCTGCAAAGAGAGAAAATAGTATAGTTACAGCAGGGTCCATCACTGGGGAACACCACACCTTCCACATCCCTTCCTTTCCTCCTATTAGTCTGCACGCTAATCTCTTTCACACATTGTGACTTCATACAACTCCTCTTTCCCCATGAAATTTGTGCTCATCAAGGTGTTAGTGGAAGGGAACAAAACACTTTCCTCTTTCAGGAACCCAGCGTCAGTATCAAACATTCCCAGGGCAGGTACAGCACGGGTTAGATACAGAATAAAGCTCCCTCTACACTGCCCCATCAAACATTCCCAGGGCAGGTACAGCACGGGTTAGATACAGAGTAAAGCTCCCTCTACACTGCCCCATCAAACACTCCCGGGGCAGGTACAGCACGGGTTAGATACAGAATAAAGCTCCCTCGACACTGCCCCATCAAACACTCCCAGGGCAGGTACAGCATGGGTTAGATACAGAATAAAGCTCCCTCTACACTGCCCCATCAAACATTCCCAGGGCAGGTACAGCACGGGTTAGATACAGAGTAAAATTCCCTCTACACTGTTCCATCAAACTCTCCCAGGTCAGATACAAGTTGGATCAATGTGGAGTAAACTCTCCGACCAAAGTGCATCAACCCCCAAACTCCATTTCCCACAACAAGCATCCCATGGCCCCTATAAGTAAAATTAAAGGTAATTTCATCCTTGTGGACCGACATCCACCTGGGACTGGGCTGAGACTGCCCAATTTCATGTCATACAAACCCATTTCAAATGCATGGACACAACAAAAACATCTTGCATTTATATAATGCCTTTAAAGTAGTAATACATCCCAAAGCACTTCACGAGAGCGATTATCAAACAAAATTTGGGACCAAGCCAGATAAGATGATATTGGGGCTAAAATTCCGGCCTCGCCGATTCCATACGAAATATGTACGGACCCGACGAGGCTTCGCAAAAGCCGATTTTCCGATCTGTCATCGCTGCAGCAAGGACATTTGCGCGGACGAGGTTGGTTTTTTGCCCAACTCTTGCCCAGCGAATATCCTTAAAACTCTTGTGCCCGGTCATCATCATCATCATAGGTAGTCCCTCGAAATTGAGGAGGACTTGCTTCCACTCTAAAAGTGAGTTCTTAGGTGACTGAGCAGTCCAATATGAGAACCACAGTCCCTGTCACAGGTAGGACAGATAGTCGTTGAGGGAAGGGGTGGGTGGGGCTGGTTTGCTGCGCGCTGTTTCGGCTGTCTGCGCTTGATTTCTGCATGCTCTCGGCGATGAGACTCGAGGTGCTCAGCGCCCTCCTGGGTGCACTTCCTCCACTTCGGGCAGTCTTTGGCCAGGGACTCCCAGGTGTCGGTGGGGATGTTGCATTTTATCAAAGAGGCTTTGAGGGTGTCCTTGAAATGTTTCCTCTGCCCGCCTTGGGCTCGCTTGCCGTGTAGGAGTTCCGGGTAAAGCGCTTGCTTTGGGAGTCTTGTGTCAGGCATGCGAACAATGTGGCCCGCCCAACAGAGCTGGTCAAGTGTGGTCAGTGCTTCGATGCTGGGGATGTTGGCCTGATCGAGGACGCTAACGTTGGTGCATCTGTCCTCCCAGGGAATTTGCAGGATCTTGCGGAGACATCGTTTGTGGTATTTCTCCAGCGATTTGAGGTGTCTATGTCCACGTCTCTGAACCATACAGGAGGGCGGATATCACTGCAGCCCTGTAGATCATGAGTTTGGTGGCAAATTTGAGGGCCTGGTCTTCGAACACTCTGTTCTTCAGGCGGCCAAAGGCTGCGCTGGCATAACGGAGGCGGTGTTGAACCTAGATATCGACGTCTGCCCTTGCTGATAATAGGCTCCCCGGGTATGGAAAGTGGTCCACGTTGTTCAGGACCACGCCGTGGATCTTGATGACGGGGGCAGTGCTGTGTGGCGGGTCAGGTTGGTGGAAGACCTTTGTCTTACGGATGTTTAGTGTGAGGCCCATGCTTTCATACGCCTCAGTGAAGATGCTGACTATGACTTGGAGTTCAGTCTGAATATGCGCAGACGCAAGCGTCGTCCGCGTACTGTAGTTTGACGACAGAGGTTGGACGGTCTTGGATCTGGCCTGGAGACGACAAAGGTTGAACAGGTTCCCACTGGTTCTGTAGTTTAGTTCCACTCCAGCAGGGAGCTTGTTGAGTGTGAGGTGGAGCATTGCAGCGAGGAAGATCGAGAAGAGGGTTGGCGCGATGATGCAGCCCTGTTTGACCCTGGTCCGGACGTGGATTGGATCTGTGATGGATCCATTAGTCAGGATCACGGCTTGCATGTCGTCGTGGAGCAGGCGGAGGATGGTGACGAACTTCTGGGGGCAGCCGAAACGGAGAAGGACGCTCCATAGTCCCTCACGGTTGACAGTGTCAAAGGCCTTTGTAAAGTCAAAGAATGCCATGTACAAGGGTTGGTGCTGCCCCCTGTATTTCTCTTGCAGTTGTCGCGCCGTAAAGATCATGTCCGTTGTACTCCATAGTGGACGAAATCCACGCTGTGACTCCGGGAGGAGCTCCTCAGCCACAGGGAGAAGACGGTTGAGGAGGATTCTAGCGACGACTTTCCCAATGGCTGATAACAGGGAGATTCCTCTGTAGTTGCCGCATTCGGGCTTGACCCCTATTTTAAAGATGGTCTCGATTACTGCATCTCTGAGTTCTCCCGGCATGCTCTCCTTCTTTCAGATGAGAGAGCTGAGTTCATGCATTCGTGTCAATAGTGCCTCTCCGCCTTACTTTAGTGCCTCAGCGGGAACTCTATCCACTCCCGTTGCCTTGTTGTTCTTGAGCTACCTCGTGCAGTATTGGGGTTCTGCTGAGATGGTGGCGGGTAGCATGCTGCGAGATAGAGTCGAGGACACTCAAGTCAAAGGTTAAGGAGATCTTCGAAGTGCTCCTTCCAGTGGGTCTTGAATGCCTCGGTGTCCTTGATGAGTGTCTTCCCGTTCCTGGCTGGCAGTGGGGTGGGGCCTTGGGTGCTTGAGCCGTAGGTGGCCTTGACTGCGGTGAAGAATCCTTGCAAATCTTGGCTGTCGGCCAGCTGCTGAATCTCCTGTGCTTTCTCCACCCATCACCTATTCTTTAGGTCGCGGGTTTTTTGTTGGACCTCGGCCTTAAGCTGTCTGTAAAGCTGCTTTGCTGCTCCTGAGTTGGGCTGTTGTTTTAGGTTCAGAAATGCCCTGCGCTTGCGATTTATTAGCTCTTGAATATCCTGGTCATTCTCATCAAACCAGTCCTGGTGCTTCCTGGTTGAGTCTTCGCAGGCACTGGCTATGGTGGCCTGGAGGGCAGACCAAGCACTATGGGCATTCTGCGTCTCAGGGTCATCAAGTGTCACCAGGTTAGCTGTGAGGCGCTGGCTGTATAGGGCTCTCTTAGCTGGGTCTTTGAGTGCCCCGGCATTACTTTTTTGCGGCACTGCTTCTGTTGCCGTCGCCGCTTTGGGGCTATGTTGATGTTGATGATGGAACGGATTAGGCGATGGTCCGTCCAGCAGTCGTCAGCTCCTGTCATGGCGTGGGTGATGTGCACATTCTTGCGATCCTTGCCTCGAACGATGAAATAGTCAGCTGCGCCTGGTAAAAGCAGGTGCATAGCCTACTTTTACAGCGTAAGAGTTTTAAAACACAAAAATAAAATTTAAACACACATTTTGAGAGTGGGGGCCCTGTCCATTAAGGTAAGTTTATTTTGGACCCTATTAAAAGACATAAAAATGAAATCCAAAAAAAATATATTTTTTAATAAAACATTTGATTAACTTTAATTTCAATGGGTTCTGGACTTGAGGGTTTTTTGTTTGAGTGTTTTTTTTTCTCATTGATAGCAATGAGAACTCGGAGTTACAGTGTTTCCATTGCTATCAATGAGAATACTGTACCGTGATTGGTTGTCGAGGCACATGTGACTCCAGCTTCTCCATGCGTACCTGGAAGACGTGGATGCTCTCCGACGCATGGGAAGAGAAGGCCTCTGACCGCAATCTAAGGCGCCTCCGGGACCACCAGGTACATTTGCAAAATTCTCAGGTCGGAAGCGTTCGTCTGAAGGAAGCCTCCAACCAGAATTTCAGGGCCATTGTGACGGGTCAAAGAGATAGGTTTGAAAGGCATCTTAAAGGCGAAGAAAGAGGCGGAGAGATTTTGGGAGGGAATTCCAGAGCTCAAGGCCTAGGCAGCTGGAGGCACGGCCGCCAATGGTGGAGCGATTAAAATCGGGGATGCGCAAGAGGCCAGAATTGGAGGAGCGCAGAGATCTCGGAGGGTTGGAGGGCTGGAGGAGGTTATAGAGATAAGGAGGGGCGAGGCCATGGAGGGAATTGAATACAAATACTCTCAGAGTGCAATGCATCCTCTAATTGGCAATCTGAGGTCGTTAGTGAGATGAAAGCCGTCCTTGGCACGCTGTCCAACAGATGTCATGGGCACATGTTCATCTGAGACACATTGTGCAGCTGAAAGACTCGCTGCTCAAAGCTCGAAAATAGCGATGCCAAAACAAGAGCAGGGGCGGAAGCAGTGCGGCTTTGCAAATAGAGCGCATGTGTGACCACAACACACACAGCCGAGGGAAAGAAACTGAGCCAAAGTGACTCGGCTACTTCCACATCGCCGCTCAATGTGTCTGTCAAAGAACAACAAACAAAACCTATTCACCCAGGGTCTGCTTTCTGGTGAGGGCAGCACTTCTTATTTTTAAAAAGTTGTATTCGTCCTGCAACAACAACCACCTGCATTTATATAGCACCTTTACTGTAGTAAAACTTCCCAAGGCAATTCACAGACGTGGTTATCACACAAAATTTGACACCGAGCCACATAAGGAGCTATCAGGACAGGTGACCAAAGGCTGAACAGCACGACACGAAAGGGTTTCAGGAGTATGTGTGTTCTTTTCTGGCGCATTCAGCTTTAAAAAGTTGATGAATTATCTGACAAGGAGCTTGTTTGGATAAGGGGACATGTGATTGCAGGCCTTGCGCTGGTTAGATTAGATGGGCTGGATCTCAGGCATTCCATTTACTTACTGCTCTGTCAGGGAGAGATTTACAGGTATTCAACCCGACAGCTTTACAGGGCAACAGCTTTGCTGAGTCACCTGCTTGCAACTTATCCTTTCATTTCAGAAGTCACACATTTCACTTCACTGCCGTCCGGTACTTTCCCACATTACTCCACTTCCAAAGTACTTCATTGGCAGTAAAGCCAACGGTGGTCGTGAAAAGTGCTGTATAAATGCAAGTCTTTCTTTCTTACTATACAGTCCATGTGTGTCTCAGTGTTAGCTCCTGTACATGTACAGCACACACTGGGTAGAAGGGAACGATTCACTCCTGTCTGGTACTGTACGGCCCGTGTGTGTCTCAGTGCCCCCTGTACATATACAGTACACAATGGGTTAAAGGGAACGATTCACTCCTGTCTGGTACTGTACGGCCCGTGTGTGTCTCAGTGCCCCCTGTACATATACAGTACACACTGGATTAAAGGGAACGATTCACTCCTGTCTGGTACTGTACGGCCCGTGTGTGTCTCAGTGCCCCCTGTACATATACAGTACACACTGGGTTAAAGGGAACGATTCACTCCTTCCTTTCTCCTTCAGCTGCGACGATGGGAGCAATGTTCCCCGTCTGTTTGTTTTAATGCGCGCTCCCTTTAAATCTCTGTGCGAGCGCAGTATTTACAATGTAAATGCCAGTGGGTGGCCTGCGAGGGACTTTTCCCATTACTGTGTGTTAGAGGGAACATTGGACCAGAGTGATGCAACCAGTAACGCGAGAGATGGACAAATTCGGCTACAATTCCCGCTCTCGATTCGTGCTGGAAATTCCGTATATGGGTGAGGGTTGATTTCGGGCTCCTCCATAATCAGACAGCGTGCCCTCACTCACAGTCCAGACACAGGCGTGAATGAGGATGACTTGGGGATAAGTTCAGGAGAGGGGTGGAATCCATACCTTGAGGGAGGAGCACAGCAGGGGGGGCGGGGGGGTGGGGGGACAATGCGGGAAATGGAAACAGACTACTTAAAAAAAAAACGTGATCATCGTCCCAATTTTAAATTTGGTGTTGGGATGCTGTTGCAGTCCTGGACTCGAAGAAGGGTAGAACACTGGAGGGTTGTTAACTGAAAAGTTAAATAATTCTCCAGACATCTGCAGCAATCGTCACCGATACTTTTTCTGCACTGGGTATCAGAGTTAGAGCCTTTACTCAAAGCAACCACTACAGTTACACCTTTTGGTTAAATGTGTGTTGTGCTCATGAAGTTGAACGAAGCACGAGTGCCATGGAATATTTCAGACACCCTGCGTCACCATGCAACATACGCCAAGTACATGGACAGCATGACACGGGAGTATACAGAGAGGTTAGGACAGAAGTCAAAGAAACAATTAGGAAGGCAAAGAGGAACTATGAAATGAAATTATCAAGGAACATAAAAGAAAACAGTAAAATATTCCACAGGCACATAAATAAAAAAAAGAAAGTCGAATGGGAATAGGGCCACTAAGGGATGGACAGGATAAAATCACAGTCAGCGATAGCGAAATGGCAGAAATATAAAAAAATTACTTTGCTTCAGTATTTACGAGACAGAACAGGTGGACATGACATTGGAAGATGAGATTGGAAACGATACAACCGCATTTAAAATAAAAAGAGGAGAAGTATTAAATAAACTAATCAAACTCAAAGAGGATAAAACCCCTGGTCTGGACGGATTATATGCACGTATTTTAAAATAATCTAGGGAAGAGATAGCAGAGGCACTATCATACATGTTTAATAATTCTTTAGAAAAAGGTGCAGTGCCAGAGGACAGGCAATTAGCTAACCTAATACCTAAATTTAAGAAGGAAAATAGAATATGTCCAGGGAATTATAGATCAGTCAGCTTAACGTGAGTTGTAGGAAAAATAATGGAATCCCTACTAAAGGAGAAAATAGAACATGTAGAAACCAAAAATATAATAATGAATAGTCAGCATGGATTTCAGAAGGGAAAGTCTGGCTTGACTAACCTCATTGAATTCTTTGAAGAGGTAACAAGAGAGAGTAAACAAGCATAACGCAGTCGATGTAATTCATCTAGATTTCCAAAAAGCCTTCAATAAGGTACCACATAATAGACTAATGAATAAGGTCAGAGAATGTGGAGTCAGGGGACACATAGAAAATGGATAGGTAGCTGGTTTCAAGACAGAATGCAGAAAGTAGGCAAATTGTAGCTATTCAAAGTGGAAGATAGTGGAAGGTGAGGTCCCACAAGTATCAGTGCTGGGACCAATGTTGTTCACAATTTATATTAGTGATTTAGAATTTAGAATCAAATACACAATCTCTAAATTTGCAGATAACACCAAATTTGTGGGGGGGCGGGGCAGAGATGGTCAATACTAAGAAGGACTGCAACAAATTACAAGACAAGACATTAATAAACTTGCAAAATGGGCATACAATTGGCAATTAATTTCAATACAAATAATGTGTGGTATTATATTTTCGTAAGAAAAATAAGGCGGTCACGTATTACTTGGAAAATAAGAATGTAAATGGAGTAGAAGCATAAATGGATCTCGGAGTACTAATACACACATCGCTAAAAGTAGCGACAAAGGTTAATAAAGCCATTAAAAAGCAAACTAAACACTAGGGTTTATTTCTAGAGAGATAGAATTGAAAAGCAGAGAAGTTATGCTGATCTTGTATTGAACCTTGATTAGACCACACTTGGAGTACTGTTCTGGTCACTATATTATAAAAAGGATATAGAGGCACTGGAGAGTATGCAAAAAAGATATCAGAAATGCGTGGTTTACACCTATCAGGAAATGATGAACAGGCTGGGTCTCTTTTCTCTTGAAAAGAGTCGGCTGAGAGGTGACCTAATATAGATCTATAAAATTATGAAAGGTTTTGAAAGAGTGAATACAGAGAGAGTTTCCACTTGTGGGGAAGAGCAAAACTAGAGGCCATCAATATGAGATAGTCACCAATAAATCCAATAGGGAATTGAGAAGAAACTTCTTTACTCAGGGAGTGGTGAGAATGTGGAACTCGGGAGTGGTTGAAGCAAATAGTATAGATGTATTTAAGGGGAGGCTAGATAAATATAGGAGGAAGAAGGGAATAGAGGGTTTTGCTGATAGAGTTAGATGAGGAAAGATGGGAGGAGACTCAAGTGGAGCATAAATGCCGGTATGGACTGGTTGGGCCGAATGGCTTGATTCTGTGTTGTACATCCTATGTAAAGCACACCTAGGTCAGGTGCAGCACAGGTCAATAAAAGAAAAATTTCCACCCTCCTTAAACTTGTGCTCATCCAAAACTCTGTATCCTAACTTGCACCAAGAACCATCACCCCTGTACTTGCTGACCTACATTGGCTCCTGGTCCAGCAACGACTCAATTTTAAAATTTACGTCCTAGTTTTCAAATCCCTCCATATCCTCGCATCTCCATTTCTCTGTAACCTCCTCCAGCCCTATAATCTTCCGAGATCTTTTGTTTTCCTCCAATTATGGCCTCACCTGCCTAATTTTCATCACTCCACCATTGCCGGCAGCGTCTTCACCTGCTTAGCCCATCAGCTCTGGAATTCCCTCTGTAAACTTCTCCACCTCTCACTCTTTCAAGTCGCTCCTTAAAACCTACCTCTTTGGCCAACCTTTTGGTCACCTGCCCTAATATCTATTTGTATGTGGCTCGGTATCAAATTGTGTCTGATAAAGTGTCTTGGAACATTTTTACTACATTAAAGGTGTGATATAAATGGAAATGTGAGGGACGCACCTCAAAAATGTTAACTATGTACCAGCAGATCTCCTGTGGTGTTGCTTAGAATTAATCTCCACTAAATGTATTTGGAAAGAGGTTTATAATTGATCTCCCCACAGATGGTGAGTTATTATGCTCTGGAATGCACTGCCTGAAAGGGTGGTGGAAGCAGATGCAATGGTAAATTTCAAAAGTGAATTGGATAAATACTTGAAGGGGAAAAACTTGCAGGGGAATGGGACTAATTGGATAGACCTTTCAAAGAGCCAGCACAGGCACGATGGGCCAAATGGCCTCTTTTAGTGGTGTAAGATCCTATGTAGGGCTAGATTTTCCCCAGCCTAACGCACGTTTTAACATGATTTATTCGTGTTAAAAGTGCTTTTTTGTCCTTAAACGGAATTGCAGAAAATTCCCCAAACCTTCGTTTTCAAAATATCGGCAAAAAGCGGATCGCCCTGGTGCAGTGCGAAAAAAAACCGCACCGCCTAAGTTTGGCCATGCGGCAAACCCGTTTTTAGAAAAAAACGCACAAGAAAAGCAGGCATTGCAGCCTCAGAAACGTCGGTAAGTAGGAAAACCTGCAAAAAAGGTAAGTTAAAGTTTTTATTTGTTAATTCTTTTGCAGCAATTACCTAGTTAAGGGCCTTGTAAATGTCTTACGATTTTTGATTTTTTGGTTTTTGTCTGTATTTTTTGTTTCCTCCCCTCCCAGGGCCTGTATTTTTCACGTTGATAGGCCTCGGGCCAAAGTTGGTGACATCGCGGTTTTTAATGCAAATTGTCGTGGAATGCCGTTTTTTTTTTTAAGAACAGGTATATTTTGTGGCCAAATTTACCCCTTAAATAAATAGCGAAATTTTTATTCTTACTTATTCACTATTTTGTCGCTGGCTGGGGAATTCGTGGCGTTTTTTGAAAAAAATCTTGGAAAATAAACAAATAGCATTTTGCTTGCCAACTGCTGCTAAGGAATCAAATAACTTGACGTGCCGTACAAAAATAAATAAATCTGTGAGCCCAAGAAGAAACAGCAATTCTTTACTGTCCGTATGTTTAGGGTGTAGGCTTTCATACCAAAGGTCAAAAAGCAACAAGCTTAACAATAGGTCAATAGTTTGTATAGTTCCTGCGTTACCATATCTCTGCAACGGACTTAATGTTAACAAAATCCATATTTAAATCTACGTGAACAACACCTCATCGATTAAAAACTTTATAATTTCTGGTCTCAACATTGAGTTCAACAACTTTAGATCATAAACAGGCTTTTTAAAAAGCATCTGAGAGCCTGGGCTTTATAAATAGAGGTATACAGTACAAAAGCAAGAAAGTTATGCTAATCCTTTATAAAACACTGGTTAGGCCGCAGCTGCAGTATTGTGTTCATTCTGGGCACCACACTAAGGACGTCAAGACCTTGGAGAGGGTGCAGAAGGGATTTACTAGAATTGGACCAGGAATGAGGGACTTCAGTTCCGTGAAGAGATTAGAGAAGCTGGGGTTCTTCTTTTTAGAGCAGAGAAGATGATGGGGAGATTTAATAGAGGTGTTCAAATTTGAGAGGTTTTGATAGAGTAAATGAGGAGAAACTGTTGCCACTGGCAGGAGGGTCAGTAACCAGAGGACACAGATTTAAGGTGATTGACAAAAGAACCAGAGGGAAGATGAGGAGAATGTTTTTTATACAGCGAGTTGTTATGATCCGGAATGTACTGCCTGAAAGGGTGGTGGAATCAGATTCAATAGTAACTTTCAAAAAGGAATTGGATAAATACTTGAAAGGGGCAATGGTGGGGGGGGGGGGGAAAGAGAGCAGGGGACTGGGAGTAACTGGATAGCTCTTCCAATGAGGGCACAGGTACGATGGGCCGAATGGCCTCCTTCTGTGCTGTATGATTCTAACAACCACTCCCATTTACTCAGACAGCAGGTGCTGGTAATGGTTCTGTGTCCATTTACGCCTCCTCTGGACACATCTTTTCTTTCTTTACTTATCCCATTATCGCCCCATTTGCCTTGCACCATCATCCCGTTTGTTGTTTAATCATTTCTACCCTCCACCCTATCACAGACCTTCCCCTTTGTTCTTTCCTCTGCCCCTGTTTCCCTGGCTCTCCCTTCCAGTTCTGATGAAAGGTCAGAGACCGCTTATTTTATTTATTCATTTACGGGATGTGGGTGTAGCTGGCAATGCCAGCATTTATTGCCCCTCCCAAATTGCCCTTGAGGTGGTGAGCCGCCTTCTTGAACCGCTGCAGTCCGTGTGGTGAAGGTACTCCCACAGTGCTGTTAGGGAGAGAGTTCCAGGATTCTGACCCTGTGACGTTGAAGGAACGGCGATACATTTCCATGTCAGGATGGTGTGTGACTTGGAGGGGAACTTGGAGATGATGCGCCTGCTCTAGGTGGTAGAGGGCGCAGGTTTGGGAGGTGCTGGCGAAGAATCCTTGGCGGGTTGTTGCAGTGCATCTTGTAGATGGTACACACTACAGACACAGTGCGCCAGTGGTGGAGGGAGTGAATGTTTAATGTGGTGGCAACTTTGGGCCCAAAGTTTCACATGGACTTTTTTTGGTGCAGTTGTCAAGGCTTGTCCGATTTTTTAGTGGCCTGACTGCACCAAAAAACAGTTCCAAATTTTGCCGGCATAACCTTTCATTTTGGAGCGGCGCAGATTGTCCTTAAGCTCTGTGGATGGAGCTTAAGGTCTGCGCCAAAAAACTGAGGTTGCCAGGGTAACGGGGGACACACTGAAGGACTGAGGCACAAATAAAGCATTTCCCTTTTGTAAAATAGATCACTAAGTGAGACTTGGGACAACAGGCTGAAATCTCAATATATGAAACCAGGAGCCTATGAATGATATGTCGAGAAATGTTGCACAACATGCAAGTGTTCACAGGCCAAAAGGTCCCCTCCCCTGCTGGTGCCGCTGCAATCCCGGGCTGAAAGGCCCCGGTGCCATGTCTTCAGCTCCGCTAAAACAATGGCATCTTCTCTGCACCGATTTTCTTAAGTGTAGGTAAGGTTTTCAGAACGGTGCATTGCGCCATTTATGAAAAAATCCGACTTGACCAAACCCGCCAGAAATGGCGCACCCAGCAGGTTCCACCCTCAGTGACGTCAAAAAATCGGGAACTAAAATAATCGGAAGTAATCACTTTCGAATGGCACAGAAACTTTGGCGAAACTTGCAGATTTTAGTCTGCTCTAAAAAGAACAGCATAGGCCAAAAAAACGGTGCAGAATGATGGCGAAAATTCAGCCCTTAGTCCTGGATGGTGTCGAGCTTCTTGCGTGTTGCTGGAGCAGCACTGATCCAGCCAAGTGGAGAGTACGCCATCCTAAAATGTTAACTGTTCCAGTTACTGTCTGACCTGCTGAGTGTTTCCGACCATTTTCTGTTTTCATTTCAGATTTCCAGCACGCACAGTATTTTGCTTGTGTTTCCATTCAGGACCTTTAGTCCCTCTTGCTACTGTTTATACTCAGAACTCACAACAACCAAATATAAATTAAAACATTTGTGTTCTGCTGCGAAGATTAGAATACATTACAAAATGTGAAAATCAGCTCGACATTTTCACAACATACGGACAATGACAGACAGGAAAAGACCCCCTGGTCATCCAGCCTGTCCCACACTATTGTGATAGCTTGTGTATCACAATATATAAACTCTCCACCCCACCAGAAACTCTGTGATCTCCAAGGAGAGGCGAAAAAAAGTTTAAAAACCCAAGCCAGTTTGGAGAGGAAAAATCTGGGAAATTACTCTCTAGACCTCCTAAGGCGATCAAAACTAGTCCAGGAGATTACACATTTCAACTTTCGAATTTACCTCACAGGAGTTCGTGCTTCAACGTGTACTGATGTTTATACAAGAAAGACTAGTTACTCAATGTACTTTCTCTGGGGTTTTGCTTTCTGTAATTTTCCACTGGAGGTGATGGGACGTACAAAGAGCAAGTTCATGCCAATCTCGCCATCAATCATAATAAAACATTCTAGAAATTACTTGAATAGATGCATATAGGGAGCCGAGTCTCTTCAGCCAGCACTACTTCCACTTTGGAAGTTTATCTTCCTGTTTGCTTCATATAAGAACATAAGAAAATAGGAGCAGGAGTAGGCCATTCGGCCCCTCGAGCCTGCTCCGCTCGTGGGGGTCTTTACCTCTTAGTCTTTACCTTAGTTATGAATAGTCACTGATATATGAATATGGAGTTTAGGTGTTCCAGTCTCCATAACATATCCCGGTCCGTGTTTTATTTTACATGTAACATATCCCAGCCCGTGTTTTATCCTGCATATAACTTCTCCCAGCCTGTGTGCCATTCTGTACTTAACAAATCCACTGCTAAAAGAAAATAGAAAGACTTGCATTTATTTAGCGCCTTTCAAGACCACTGGATGTCTCAAAGCGCTTTACAGCCAATGAAGTACTTTTTGGAGTGTAGTCACTGTTGCAATGTAGGAAACGTGGCAGCCAACTTGCGCACAGCAAGCTCCGACACACAGCAATGTGATACTGGTCAGATCATCTGTTCTTTTGTTATGTTGATTGAGGGATAAATATTGGCCAGGACACCGGGGATAACGCCCCTGTGCCTCTTTGAAATAGTGCCATGGGATCTTTTACATCCACCTGAGAGAGCAGACGGGCCTTGGTTTAACGGCTCATCCGACCGTGCAGCACTCCCTCAGCACTGCAATGGAGTGTCAGCTTGGATTTTTTGTACTCGAGTCCCTGGAGTGGGACTTGAACCCACGACCGTCTGACTCAGAGGCGAGTGTGCTACCCACTGAGACTGACCCACAGCTGACACTAAATGCTAGTGAAACATCTGAATGTGCAGGCAGAGCTAGACGCAAGAGGAAGATACCCACTTGCCAAGATTAAACTTTGGATTTTTTTGGCCCTGTGTAAATCCTCTTCTCTTCTTACTTCCTCCCAGTAAAATTCTCCAGTTTCTGCTTGACTGAATTACAACAATCCATAAAAATCCTGCAATACAACACTCCTTGCTTTTTTCAAATAAAAAAATCTTAGGGGTTTGTCACGGAGTAACACGACTCGACAAATGTTTTGAGTGCACTCTGACCAACTTATGGTGCTCAGTAGACGTGAAGAAATGCTCAACACCCACGCAGCGCCTTCCCGTCTGTAACTGGGTGGGGGTTTCACCTCCAGAGCCAGGCTGCAGGAATGCGAACAGTAGTGCCCCGTGTGCAATTGTGGGCACAACCACTATGGGGCCATAAAGATAAGACAGTCACTAATAACATAAGAACTAGGAGCAGGAATAGGCCATTCGGCCCCTCGAGCCTGCTCTGCCATTCAAGGAGATCATGGCTGATCTTCTACCTCAACTCCACTTTTCTGCACTGTCCCCATATCCCTTGATTCCCTTAATATTCAAAAATCTATCGATCTCTGTCTTGAATATACTCAACGATTGAGCATCCACAGCCCTCTTGGGTAGAGAATTCCAAAGATTCACCACCCTCGGAGTGAAGAAGTTTCTCCTCAGCACAACCTTAAATTCTGAGACTGTGACCCTTGTTTCTAGACTCCCCAGCCAGGGGAAACATCCTCCCTGCATCTACCCTGTCAAGCTCTGTAATCATTTTGTATGTTTCAATGAGATCACCCCTCAATCTTCTAAACTCTAGAGGATATAGGTCTAGTCTACTCAATCTCTCCTCATAGGACAAACCTCCCATCCTAGGAATCAGTCTGGTGAACCTTTGTTGGACTCCCTCAATGGCAAGTATATCCTTCCTTAGGTAAGGAGATCAAAACTGTACACAATACTCCAGGTGTGGTCTCACCAGGGTCCGATATAATTGCAGTAAGACTTTTTACTCTTATACTCACTATACTTATACTATAAATCCAAGAAGAAAACTTATTTACCCAGAGCGTGGTTAGAATGTGGAACTCACTACCACATGGAGTAGTTGAGGCGAGTAGCATAGATGTATTTAAGGTGAAGCTAGATAATCACCAGCGAGACAGGTATCCTGGCTGCAATCAATCAATAATGGCGGGCGGCTACAAACCCCACGATCATCTGCACTCTAGAAACCGCTCTATCCATCACGTGGTTTTACCGGCTAGAACGCCTATGCGCCAAGGCCGCATTGCATTCTGGGAGCATTGTGGCCTTGCTTTTGAGTGTTTGGCCAGAATGAAATGGGAGAAGAAAATGAACGTATGATTTTTCTCCGGGGTTGCTCATAGGAATGTACGGGAGATTAAATTCTGGGAAACTCCAGGACAATCCGGGTGTGTTGGCAGGCCTACGCTGGCCACACATATCCTGTGTGTCGGTGGCTGGCGGCACTCATTAACCCAATGTAAAGGCAACTTAAAATTGGGAGACAAAAACCAATAATGCTAGCAACTTCTTTATTTTTTGCATTTCTACAGTGTCTTTCACATCCTCAGGACATCCCAAAGTGCTTCACAGCTGATGAAGCATTTGCAAATGCAGCAGCCAATTTGTGAACAGCAAGATCCCAAAAATAATAATCAGATCAATTGGTTTGAGGGACGTTGGTTAAGAGATGAATCTTGGCCAGACATCAGGAGAACTCCCCTGCTCGTCTTCAAAATAGTGTCATGGTGTAGTCACGGCTATTCTTTAGGTAAATGCGGCAGCCAATTTGTGCATAGCAAGATCCCACAAATAGTAGGGAGGTGAACGACTTGATTATCTGTTTTTGGGGATGCTGCTTGAGGGATGAAAGTTTACCAGGACACTGGGAAGAATGCCCCTGCTCTTCTTTGAAATATTGCCATGGGATCTTTTACATACGCCTGAGAGGGCAGGCGGGGTCTCGGTTTAACGTCTCATCCAAAAGATGGCACTTCCGACAGTGCAGCACTCCCTCAGCACTGCATTGGAGTGTCAGCCTAGATTACGAGAATAATAAGGAAAATGTTACTTCTGACTGGATTTTAAAACAACACTCATAAGTTCCTGCTAGGGTTCAGTAGTTAAAGCCACTACCTACTGAACTGCCAACCCATACCGACCAGAAGGAGTCAAGTTCAGTCTCTGGTCCTGTGCTGAGCTTGCTGGTTTCAACCATGGCAGCTGCTGTGACCATAACTGGCCTCAGGACTGGGGTGGGGGAAATCAGCCAGGCTTCTCATTACCAATATTCAATCACCCCCGTTGGAAATGTACATGTCCAGTGTGCTGGCTTCCACAGTCAAATAGCCAACCAACACTGCATTCTCGTATGAAGAATGCCTGCCGGGGTTGAGGCACTCCAAAGGCTGCCAGCACCACCCAAGGTGTGTAAGGGGTGACATTCCTGGAAGAGATTGAACGGGGGGGGGGGGGAGTTTGCAGGAAAAAAAGAGAGAAATCAGGCTGTTTTCTTTGACCTTTTGACCTCGGAGGAGACTTGACCGAGATAAATAATGCACCTAGTGCCTGCGGCAAAGCCTCTCTGGTCGAGTGAAAATGGGCAACGACAAGCCCAGGCCATCAATACCAATCAGAACACACCCGAGTAATTCGAGTGAAGATACAGACATCGGACCACCCACAGTAGTGGCTTACTTTTCTTGCTCATGGACCCCCATCGGACCCAAAGAGGCAAGACACACAGTTGACCCCAAGGGCTCGGTGCCAGGGCACTCAGCCGCTAACCCATCATGGGTTAAAGGCTTCAGGAACGTTACGTAGTACCGGTGGGCAAAGTTCCAACAGCAGCAGCTTTATCAAAATGTTTACAGAGCTCGAATCTCCTGAGACGCCAGCACATTCTTCCTCCCACTCAGGTTGAAGGACCAGCAGAGTTAGCGCTGTGCTCCAGCAAAGCGAGCTATCAGAATACGATTTTGGCATTTCTCCCAATGCATTAACAGTCAGGTCGCTCTACGTACCTGAAGGAATCCGCCCCCACCCTGCCTCGGTCCACAGCCCGTGCCAAGTTAGCTGACCTCTGATGGGGTGGTCAGACTGGGGGCAGTGTCCTGGGCTCGGGAGGGGCCTCTGCCCAGTACAGGCCAGTGATCTCTGCTGCAAAGTGCCCACGCAGCTGAAGAGCGGTCCTGGCTGTGATGCCCCATGCACTAGAATGGCCTGTTGGCATTTAATGGCCAGGCATACACTCGAAGGCTTGGATGTAAATGGCCTACTCCTGCTCCTATTTCTTATGTTCTGACATTCTTATGATGTACAAGCATACGCCAGCAAGAGTTCGGCAGAGGACGGGGAGGAAGTGAGTGGGCAAAATGGAAACTTATGTCTGTATAGAGCCCCTCCTGTACAGAAGAGTACCGTCAGCACGTTAGAGTCAAGGGATGGCGGTGCTTGCGAGGTTGGTCTCGTGAACATACCTCATATTCCTCAGCCAGGATTCTGCAGCGTCTCTCGGGACCTCACTGGACGCTGCAGTTCTGATCAGGTGACACAGTGCGACCAGTACAAAGGCTGGGTTGTGTCACGGCAGACTCCTTCCCCTCCCTCTCCCCCATAAACAACCAAACGGGCGGACACACGCTGTGGGAGTAGGACTGTAACCTCCTCCATCCCGACAATCCTCCCAGATCTCTGTGTCCACCAATTCTGCCCTCTTGCACATCCTCAATTTTCATCGCTCCACCATTGGCAGCCATGCTTTAAGCTACATAGGCCCCAAGCTCTGGAATTCCATCCCTCAACCTCTCTGTCTCGCTACCACTCTCTCCTCCTTGAAGACACTCCTTAAAATCTCCCTCTCTGTCCCAGTTTTTGTTCAGCAACCCTAATATCTCCTTATGTGGCTCAGTGTCAAATTTTGTTTGATATCATCCCTGTAAGTTTAGTATGTTAAAGGTGCTAAATAAATGCAGGTTGTTGTTGTTGAGAGGCTCAGTGATTTTATTTGCGACCACCATGGTGCACTTATAAGGGGTGTTTTCTTTTCATGAGGTGGTTACCCTAGCAGTATGTCCCAGCACTTAACAAACAGTATCTATTACCGACTGTGTACAAGTTAAGACTCATGTTATGCGAGAGGTGTACACCGTTTATAGGAGCGATACGTTATTTATATGATTGCTGTGTAACTGAGATATCATCCTGAACAGAGCCTGCCCTGTTCTCAAATCACCCTGTGGCATGTGATATCATTGAACAATGACACTGAGACACACACGGGCTGTATAGTACTAGACAGGAGTGAATGGTTCCCTTTATCCAGTGTTTGCTGTACATGTACAGGGGACACTGAGACACACACGGGCTGTACAGTACTAGACAGGAGTGAATGGTTCCCTTTATCCAGTGTTTGCTGTACATGTACAGGGGACACTGAGACACACACGGGCCATAGAGTATCAGACAGGAGTGAATCGTTCCCTTTACCCAGTGTCTGCTGTACATGTACAGGGGACACTGAGACACACACAGGCTGTACAGTACCAGACAGGAGTGAATCGTTTCCTTTACCCAGTGTGTGCTGTACATGTACAGGGGACACTGAGACACACACGGGCTGTACAGTACTAGACAGGAGTGAATGGTTCCCTTTATCCAGTGTTTGCTGTACATGTACAGGGGACACTGAGACACACACGGGCTGTACAGTACTAGACAGGAGTGAATGGTTCCCTTTTATCCCAGTGTGCTGTACATGTACAGGGGACACTGAGACACACACGGGCTGTACAGTACTAGACAGGAGTGAATGGTTCCCTTTATCCAGTGTTTGCTGTACATGTACAGGGGACACTGAGACACACACGGGCCATAGAGTATCAGACAGGAGTGAATCGTTCCCTTTACCCAGTGTCTGCTGTACATGTACAGGGGACACTGAGACACACACAGGCTGTACAGTACCAGACAGGAGTGAATCGTTTCCTTTACCCAGTGTGTGCTGTACATGTACAGGGGACACTGAGACACATACGGGCTGTACAGTACCAGACAGGAGTGAATCGTTCCCTTTACCCAATGTTTGCTGTACATGTACAGGGGACACTGAGACACACACGGGCTGTACAGTACTAGACAGGAGTGAATGGTTCCCTTTTATCCCAGTGTGCTGTACATGTACAGGGGACACTGAGACACACACGGGCTGTACAGTACCAGACAGGAGTGAATCGTTTCCTTTACCCAGTGTTTGCTGTACATGTATAGGAGCTGACACTACCATGGGCATCTTCAGGAAACAGAAGGATTATGGAATCTTAGGATGGTAGTGCACAAAAGGCCATTCAGCCCATTGTGCCTGTGCAGACTCTTTGAAAGAGCAATCCAAGCAGTCCCACTGCCCAGTTCTTTCCCCACAGCCCTGCAAATTTCTCCTTTTCAAGTATTTATCCAAACCCCCTGTGAAAGTTGCTACTGAATCTGCTTCCACCGCCCTTTCAGGCAGTGCATTCAATATCATAACGAACCCTGAAGGCGGTGACTAGGTCTGAGGTACAGGTCCCCGTCTGATGGATCTTGAGGCCGTACTGAAGAGATGTGAGCCACGGCTCTGTGGTGGGCGCTCTCCCCTCTGAGTCAGGGGGGTCATAATTTCAAGTCCTACTCCAGAAACCTTAGCACAAAATCCAGGATGATGCTCCTGTGCAGTACTGAGGGAGTGCTGCACTGTCAAATGAGACGTTAAACCGAGGCCCCGTCTGCCCTCTCAGGTAGACATAAAAGATCCCACGGCACTGTTTCGAAGGAGAACAGGAGCGTTCTCCCCAGTGCCCTGGCCAAATTTATCCTTCAACCAACATCATTAATACAGATGATCTAGTCAGTATCTCATTGCTGTTTCTAGGATTTTGCTGTGTGCAAATTGGCTGCCGTGTTTCCTACATTGCAACAGTGACTGCACTTCAAAAGTACTTCAATGGCTGTAAAGCGCTTTGGGATGCCTTGAAGTGGTGAAAGGCACTGTAGAAATGTAAGTCTTTCTTCACTCCAGCATAAATCAACGACTTGCATTTACACTGTGCCTTTAACATCCTCCACACTGCTCCAAGGTCAACCCTACGCCATTAGTGCATGTATCAATCTCCAGGTGTGCAGAGCATTGGTCAGATACGGTCTGGAGTACTGCGTTGTTCTGGGCACCACGCCCCAGGAACGATATATTGGCCTTGGAGGGAGTGCATTTATACAGTGCTTTTAATATAGTCAAACATTCCAAGGCACTTCACAGGAGCCTTATTATTTATTCATTCAGGATGTGGGCATCGCTAGCAAGGCCGGCATGTATTGCCCATCCCCAATTGCCCTTGGTTTCCATAGTGATTTGGTACAACTGAGTGGCTTGCTGGGCCATTTCAGAGGGCATTTAAGAGTCAACCACATTGCTGTGGGTCTGGAGGCAGATTTCCTCCCACAAAGGGCATTAGTGAACCAGTTGGGCTTTTCCAACAATCCAGTAGTTTCATGGTCACCATTACTGATACATGTACAGCCTACTAGCTTTTTAATTCCAAATTTATTTAATTTAATTAACTGAATTTAAATCCCGCGATGAAAATTGAAGACGTTCAAGAGGCCAGAATTGGAGGAACACCTTCAGGAGAAGATGGCTGAAAATTGGTAGTTTAAAAAAAAAGCTGTGTCTAAATTTGATGCTGTATCTTTAGAAACAGCAGCGCAGTGAGCGACAGACAAAGTGCAGCTGGATCCCACAAGGTCAGTTCAGGGCAGGTGCTAAGCACACAGCCTCAAACAGGAACAGCAATCCCCAGGGGATTCCTCCCATGAACACAGCCACCACCCTGCACAGCTCACAGCTCGATCAAGGACGTGACACGTGAAGCAATCTCTGTCCATCAACAAAACACACCTCTGAGCACATCAGTCCAAGGCATCGGAGTCAACATCAGCCTTTAACAGGGGTCAAATGAATGTGTCTTGCATCAACTCACCTCCAAACTCGGTGCCTCGACCTTTATTTGACCCCCGCAATTATGAGGAATATATTCTGTACTGTAATTAGCTTTGTTTTCAGGGTGTGATATTTCAGCCCCTTGCTGTTTTCTTTCTAAATCACACAAAATTAAACTCCGAATATTTCACTTCTGCATGAACTCAGATTGACTTCACGTGTTATGGGCTGTCAACCCTCAGGATTCTCCTCGAATCGCCAGGATTTGAAGATTAATCTCCAGAACTCTGCTGTCAGCAAACGCGGGAGAAAGAAAGAAAGACTTGGATTTGTATAGCGCCTTTCACGACCATCGGACATCTCAAAGCGCTTTACAGCCAATGAAGTACTTTTGGAGTGTAGTTACTGTTGTAATGTGGGAAATGTAATGTCTGTGAGCTTGTAATGTTTATAGCTCCACACTGTGGATGTGGACGTATTGTGTACTGCAACTACAGAGTTAATAATTAAACAGAAGCATCATCTTCCGGAGACTTCCGAGGGTTGCCTGCCATGTTAGAAGCTGTGTGTGCTTGTGCTCTGTGAATATATCACATTTGGCGATGAGATGGGATTTTTTGGATGATTTAAAGCTGAAATTTTGTTGGTGAAGGATTCAGCCAGCCGACAGAGAGACCTTGGAAGCTTCTGACTTTGGAAAAAGCTACAAAATCCGAGGTAAAATACAGCACACTGTGTGAACAGCTAGAAATTAAAATGGCAGCACCCGCAGGTGTAATGGGACATTTGGGTGAATATAGACACGACCGGCAATATTTTAAAGCGTACGTGGATCGGCTAGAAATGTATTTCACTGCAAATAACATAATCGAAGTTCCAGACAATGCAATCCAGAATCAGGCGATAGTGGAGCGTAAGAGAGCGATTTTCTTATCGGAAGCGGGTCCGGAATTGTTTGAAACTCTGGTAAATCTGCTTGTGCCTGACGAGCCAAAGGACACAACGCTTAAAGAGATTTTAATGAAGCTGGAGCAGCACTATAACCCCAAACAGTTAGAAATTGCTGAAAGCTATCGTTTCGGTATACAAAACCAAAAGACTGATGAGAGAATCAGTGATTACATTGTAGCATTAAAAAAAACTATCTATTCACTGTAATTTCAGAAACTTTCAAAACCGAGCATTGCGGGATCGTTTTGTTTGTGGTGTGAAAAATGATGTGATCAGAAGAAAGTTATTGACGACGGATGACTTGACTTTTGAGTTTGCTTGTCAGACAACGAGGTCGATGGGCATGGCCGATCAATATTCCCGAGAATTTCATAATAATTACAGTCGTCAGTCAACAGAGGTAAATCGCCTGCAGATTCAAAGTAAAAGACGGCGGGGGCCCAAAGTCTCTGGAAATTCTAACAGAGCATCGGAGTCTTGCTATAGGTGCCTGGGACAACACATTGCTCGAGGTTGTCCATATGTGAAGGCAGAGTGTTTCTTCTGCAGAAAGGCTGGGCATCTTGCGAAGGCATGCCGACTGAAGGATAAACCAGCTTTCAAAGCCACGAGTCCAGCGTTCAAAGCTATGAGTAGAAATCCCCAGAGACTACATAGCATGGAAGAACAACAACAGGACGAGGAGATGTTAGAGTTACACGACATCAGGAGCACGAGGTTAACGGACAGCGATTCAGAAAGTATCAAAAATCACATAGATGTTGCGGAATTCAAGATACCAATGGAAATCGACACTGGTGCATCCGTGAGTGTAGTACCGGAGTCGCTGTACCTCGACAAATTGCGTGATTTCCCACTGGAGAAATCTAAGATAGAGCTGCGAGGCTACTCGGGAGAGAAAATTCCTGTGGTAGGTCGTATCACTGTACCGGTGAAATATAAGGATCCATTTCAGAACTTGCCTCTAATAGTAGTGAAAGGAGCCAAGCCTGCCTTACTAGGAAGAAATTGGTTGAAATCACTGAAGCTGGATTGGAGTGAGATTTTCCGTGTGGAAGCGAGATTTGCATCAACGGATGATGTTATCAAGAAGTATCCGAAGGTGTTCTGTGAAACGGGCAATCCGATCCAAGGCTTCAAGGCGAGTGTCAGGATATAGAAGGACGCTAGATCTGTTTACTACAAGCCACGTTCCGTACCATATGCACTCAAGGAGAAAGTTGAGCAAGAACTAAAAAGACTAGGGACTGTGAACATTATTTGAAAGATAGATCGATGTAATTGGGCTACACCTATTATTGTTGTACCTAAGTCCGATGGTAAGTTAAGATTGTGTGGTGATTATAAGGTAACCATAAACCAGGTTCTAGAGGGTAATGTCCCCAATACATCGCCAAATATAGAAGATTTGTTCACAACACTGACAGGTGGTCAGATTTTCACAAAACTTGATCTTACGAATGCCTACTTACAGCTTGAACGAGATGAGGAGTCCAAGTCATGTTTGACTATAAATACTCATCTAGGCCTATATCAATTTAATAGGCTACCATTTGGAGTGTCATCCGCCCCTGCCATATTCCAAGGGGTGATGAACCAGATTTTGCAAGGTATTGAAGGGGTAGTATGTTATTTAGATGACATACTCATTTCAGCACAAAATAGGCAAATTTATAATAACATATTGAGTGAAGTCCTCAAACGGCTAGAGAAGCACAGAGTACGAGTGCTCGTAAGTGTGAGTTATTTCAAAACTCAGTGGAGTACTTAGGGTACAGAGTAGACAAAGATGGTTTACATCCAACCATGGGAAAACTGGATGCAATTAGAAATGCACCCACTCCCAGGAATGTCACTGAACTTCGATCATTTTTGGGTCTTTTGAAATATTATGGGAAGTTCCTACCAAATTTGGCTACAGTATTACATCCATTGAATGAATTATTGAAAAAACAGGTCCATTGGAAGTGGTCAAAAGATTGCGATACAGCATTCAAGGAGTGTAAGAGCAAATTGGTAGAGAGCACCATGTTAGTTCACTATGACATATCTAAGGAGATTATGCTAGCATGTGTTGCCTCTCCGTATGGAGTTGGGGCAGTAATCTCTCATGTATCAAGTAGTGGAGGAGAGACCAATTGCTTTTGCTTCACACACTCTCAGTGCCAGTGTGAGTAATTATGCACAAATTGAAAAGGAAACTTTGGCATTAATTTTTGGGGTCAAGAAGTTTCACAAATACTTGTATGGTCGTAAGTTTACCATCGTTACGGACCATAAGCCCCTAACAGCAATCCTCCATCCAAAGTCCCCAGTTACAACATTAGCTGCAGCCTGAATGCAGAGATGGGCTTTGATTTTGTCAGCATGTACATATGATATTGAATACAGACGATGAGCTGATCACAGTAATGCTGATGCAATGTCTAGATTGCCTTCCCCATCACAAGTTACACCCGATAGGGAAGATGTGTTTTATTTTTCATACATTGATGAATTGCCAGTCACAGCTGAAGAGATTGGTAGAGCAACCAAACGTGACCCAAATGTCAAAGGTGTATGATTATATTGCAAATGGATGGCCAAACCAGGAAACAGACAAAGATATTCATCTATTCTTCATTCGAAGGAATGAATTATCAGTCGATAAAGATTGAATCATGTGGGGTGCAAGAGTGGTTATACCAAATAAATTCAGGTCCAAATTATTAGCAGACCTCCATGACCAGCACCTAGGAATGTGCTTGACCAAGAGTTTTGCACGCAGTTATTTATGGTGGCCAGGTCTTGATAAAGATATAGAGTACATCGTGAGTCAGTGTACGACATGTCAATCGGTAAGCAAGCAACCACCATCAGTACCATTACAGCCATGGAAATGGCATCCCAGGGTGTGGCAAAGTCTACATATTGATTTTGCTGAGTTAGAAGGACAACAATTGTTCATTGTGATTGATAGCCATTCAAAGTGGGTTGAGGTGTTTCCAATGTGGAAAATAACAAGTAAAACACTGGACATTTTGCAAAGATTATTTTCTTCATTTGGCCTCCCAGAAGAAATTGTTTCGGATAATGGACCACAATTTCGTTCAGAAGAATTTGCACAGTTCACGAGCAAAAATGGTGTGAAACAAACCAAGGTTTCACCATATCGCAGAGCGCACTGTACAAATTGTAAAACGTGCCCTCATAAAGCAAATGTTAGATCCAAATCCAAAGAAACGACAGTTGTCATTGGATCACAAATTGGCTAATTTTCTAATTACATATCGTAATACTCCTCATACAACTACTGGTCGAACACCAGCAGAGTTGTTTCTCAAACGACAGCCACGAACCAGATGCTCGTTGTTAAAACCAAATTTGGCACAGTCCGCAGTAGAGACACAATTAAGACAGAAAGAGAATCATGATAGAGGTAGAGTAAAAGAGAGAAGTGTGAAATTAAACCAGAAGGTGAGAGTGAAGAACCATCACCATAAATGGTTAAAGTGGTTACTAGGAAGAGTGGTGAAGATATGTGGTCCTCGCACATATTTGGTCAAGATGTTTGATAATGGACAGGTTAGGTTTGTTCATATTGATCATATTTTACCTACAGACATGGAAGGAGTTGAAGGTGGGAATGATTCAATTATTTCTGACTCATCAGATAGTTTTGATACACCAGTAGCATATCCTACATCTAGTGTACTGGAAAATCCAAGAGAAAATCAGAATGTAAGTCTGAGTCCGAGTCAGGAAAACAATGAGTCTGAAGTTAGAGTGAGTTCAAATGAAAATCAAAGAAATTCCGTGGAGGAAAACATTCCTCAGGATGAGCCTCGAATGAGTTTAAATTCGATACCATGTTTGGAAGGTTTCGTTCGAGAGTGAAGATTTCCTCTTCGAAACAGAAAATAAGTGGTTGTTAAATTTGTAAATATGAAAAAAAAAGTCTATATCCTATGTTATGTATAAACATGCAAGTTATGTATGATGTTGTAATAATAACTTCTTCATTAAGGAGGGAGAAGTGTAATGTCTGTGAGCTTGTAATGTTTGTAGCTCCACACTGTGGATGTGGATGTATTGTGTACTGCAACTACAGAGTTAATAATTAACCAGAAGCAGCATGTTCCGGAGACTTCTGAAGGCTGCCTGCCATGTTAGAAGCTGTGTGTGCTTGTTCTCTGTGAATATATCACAGGAAACGCGGCAGCCAATTTGCGCACAAGCAAGCTCCCATAAACAGCAATGTGATAATGACCAGATAATTTGTTTTTTTGTTATGTTGATTGAGGGATAAATATTGGCCAAGACACCGGGGATAACTCCCCTGCTCTTCTTTGAAATAGTGCCATGGGATCTTTTCCGTCCACTTGAGAGAGCAGACAGGGCCTCGGTTTAATGTCTCATCTGAAAGTATGATAAAGGCTTTAAAAGATAGGTTTTAAAAAAAATGTCTTTGAACACTTTAATATTTTTATAACTAATAAATAAGAGATTGGAAAAAAGGTGGTTTGACTGACAGTCAAAAATCATCAAATTGGGTAAGGAAGAGTCTGTTTGCCTTCCAATTGATGGGAGCAGGGTGTAAACCACGAGGATGGACATTTCAGGCGAGCGATGGCGGAAGTGTAAGGGCTTTCGTGGTGGGAGGTCATGTGATGAAACCTCCAGGAACATGGCCAACCAGAGTTGGCAACCCCAATTACATGGGACTGAATTTTGAGATCAGACCGGTTGGAAAACCTAACAGAGAGAAGGTACTTTTCTTCCAAATTGCAAAGTTTAGAATCAGGACGCTTGGGTGAGGGGGAAATTAGGTCAAACGTTTTCACTGAGGGAGCAAAGCTTATTGGATTATATTGACAGAAATGGCCATTGAAGTAGGTGGTATCAACAAGTCCAAGAGCCATTTAGATGTGTTTCATGGAGGGAATCAGGGAATATGGTGAGAAAGCAGTGAACTGAGGTTGATTTATCAAAAAGGTACAGGCTTTCTGAGTCCAATAAATTTTTCATGCTCTTAACCATGCATTAGATAGTCCACCTCCTCATGCTCCTCCGACCGCCCCCCCCCCCCCCCCCAACACCTCACCCCTTCCCACACACTAGATGAAAGACAAACCACAGAACCACAACCAGGACTCCACCAACAGGTCCTGAATGACAAGCCCCTTTCCATGTTTCAAGCAAATTTCAAATCTCGAGTGTGTGCAGAGTGGCTGCACAAATCCATGTTCCACCATGCCGTACTGAACCCTCTATACATCCATGGAATCATACAGCACAGAAGGAGACCATTCAGCCCAACATGCCTGTGCTGGCTCTTTGAAAGAGCTATCCAGTTAGTCCCACTCTCCTGCACTTTCCCCAGACCCCTGCAACTTGTTTCTCCATCAAGTAATTATCCAATTCCCCATTGAAAGTTATTACTGAATCTGCTTCCACCACAACTTTCAGCCAGTGCATTCCAGATCATAACAACTCGCTGCCTAAAAAAATTTCTTCATCTCCGTTCCAGTTCTTTTGCCAATCACCTTAAAGCTGTGTCCTCTAGTTACTGATGCCTCTTGCTACAGGGACCAGGTTCTCCTTATTTACTCTACTCCTCAACATATTGGCTGCTTTGACCCTCTGTAGAAACTGCCCCCCACCCCCCCCCCCCCACCACCAGCACTGGTGAACAGGGGCACAAAAAGTATTCTCAATCTGCTGCACACTCCAGACATCACAGGTCTGGGTTGACTATGCCAATCTTCCCTAAAGCTGAAGAGCTACACTTGGCCTCACTCTTGTTGGGTTGAAGCGGGGGGGTGGGGGGGGGGAAGGGAAGGGAAACTAGCCAGGATAAAATTGGGTTCAGCTGTCATTCTGTCATTCCCTCCAGAGCTGAATGGCATGTCAACGTTGACGGTCTAGCGTCAAACATAAAGAATGGCGGCTTGGATGAGATGCTGTAGGGTGGCTGATACTGTGCCAAAGTTAAGGAGTCAGCACCTCTAGAAAGGTGTTGAGGAAACATTCCTGTACATGGAGGAGGCAACTGGCATGACAGAGAGGGGAATGCAGTGGGCGTAGTGTGCATGGACTTTAGGGAAGCCTTTGACAAGGTACCGCACAGGAGATTCATAGAGATTAAGTGGTATGGAATGAGGGGGAGGATAGCAAACTAGATTAAAAGTTGGTTCGAGGAGTGCAAACGGAGAGTAGGAGTCAAGGGCAGATTTTCAGAGTGGTTGAAGAGGGTCATGCTGTCCCACAGGCTTCAGTTCTGGGGCCACTTCTGCTCACTGTGTAGATGAATGGTTTGGGTATTGGCCGAGAGGGAGTGGTGCGGAAATTTGCAGATGATACCAAAAATAGGATGTACGGTTAATTCTTTTGAAAACCAAAGGGAGCTGCAAAGGGAGGTTGATAAGATGGTAGAAACGGGCTAAAAAGTGACAAATGCAATTCAATGTTAATAAGTTGTGGTTAAAAAAAAGCAGTAATTATACTAATTATTCCGGAGGGAGGGCATAAGGAGGTAGAAATAGGCTTGGCTCTGTGGAAGAGCAGAGTGATTTGGGGATAGAGGACATTAAAGACAGCCCTCAAGTTGATACGGCAATAAAAAATGCTAATGGAATTCTAGGTTTTATCTCAAGACATATAAGGTCCGAAACTGCCCCCCACTCCCCCACCGAAAACGCAGCGCACTTACTCTGTTTCAGATGTTTTTTTACCAGCGCAATGGCTTCTTGAGTGATATTCCGCTCTTTGACTTTTTTTCCCAGCGGCCCGTAAGTCGGTCATAATGGGGGTGGAAGTGCTCTCACACATTAGAGGGCAAAAGTGGGGGTGGGTGGAATATCCGCCGCAGTCAGTCATCAGCCGGGGTGGGGGGGGCAATTTCGGCCCTTATATGTCTTGAGATAAAACCTAGAATTCCCTTAGCTTTTTATATTGCCGTATTTTAATGTCCTCTATCCCCAAATCCCTCTGCTCTTCCACAGAGCCAAGTCTACTTCTACCTCCTTATGCCCTCCCTCCAAAATAATTAGTATAATTACTTTTTTTTACTTAAAGGGGAGAGCCACTGCGATTCTTTTACTTAGGTCCACTGGGCCACCAGGGAGGGTTTCGGCCGGGCCAACGGCCTGGCACCCTAGAGGGGCGCTGAACTCGGGGGCCTAATTGTCGGGCCAACCTGGCAGTCGGTCGGCAAAAAAAAGATGGTGGCTGAGGCAGTAGGCCCTCCCCTATAATAGGAGCCGCACTGCCATTTTAGAAGCACTGCAAGTACAGTGCGCCGGCAGATAAAGCAGCGAGGGGCACCGAGAGCAAGATTTTCTCAGTGTAATTTCACGTTCAGGGGTGGGGTGGGGGGGGGGACATCGGTGGAGTGTGCTCTGATGACGTACTTGGGACAGATCGGCAGCAGCGGAGCGATAGAGCGGGGAGCGGGTCACTGCCGGGATACCACAGGAGCGCAATTTTCAAAATGACGGCCATTCCACAAAAAATCGGCGGCCATTCCACTCCGCAGCGCGACCGCCGATTTGCGGTGGCAACAGGCCTTAAGGGAAGGGGCAATTTCGGTGCCATAGAGTGTGGGAATGTTAGTTGACTTTGGAAGGCACCACAAAGTGTTGGCTAATCCTATCCTCACTCGAAGTCCACGCACACACACACACACACACACAGAGGCATACACAGGCATTTTTTAACGCTGATTCGGAGACGGGAACGCTGGTTGATTATTTTTTCCCCTAACTGTAACATCACGCAGTCCAAGGCCAGCTAACTGCACACAAACCGGGAATCAAACTTGGGGCCGTCCTGCCTATACGGCTGAGCACCCAATCCCACGTGCATTTACAGAAAAAGCAAACAAATGGCTTGATCGTTGGCCTCACTACGGCACAAACAGAGAACGGTTAACATCGGCAGCTATTAGCAAAGATGAGCAAGCAGAGAGGAGTACGAGGTGTTGGAGGGAGCCAGCATTGTCACTTAACGAGCACCCCAGCAAACAGGAAGTGCGGGCACGGCAAGCTCAATAGGTGAGATCAGCTTTAAACAGACAGCTCCCTTACGGTCTCCACAGGAAGAGCTACACTCTGCTTGCACAGCTCGATACCTGCTATCGCGCTATAGAGCTCGCAACGCTGCCACTTCCTGCTTGGGTCCTGCCTCACAACAACGGTGTGAGGGCCCGCTGCTAAAATAAAACTGAGCGCGGCAATACCGCAACGAACAAGACTAGCATCCCCAACACCGCGATGAGCCGTTTAACGGTGCTGGAGGGCCTGCGCGTGCCAACGCTCTCTCCGCGCTCCACTTAGACCCACACACGGCAAGCGGTCCTTTCGCATGCTGGCATCAGCTCGCTACACAGGGGAACCGTCAACAACAATAACTTGCATTGATATAGCGCCTTTCATATAGTAAACAGTCCCAAGGGGCTTCACTGGAGTATTCTCAAACAAAATTTAACACCAAGCCACATAAGGAGATATTGGAGAAGATGACCAAAAGCTTGGTAAAAGTGGTAGGTTTTAAGGAGCGTCATAAAGGAGAAGAGAGGCAGAGAGGCAGAGAGGCAGAGGGGTTTAGGCAGGGAATTCCAGAGTTTAGAGTGATAAGCAATGCTCCCCCTAATTTTCTTTTGGGTGTGGTGCGGCCCAGTTACAGTTTCACGCAGGCACAAAATTGAACATGGACAAAGCTGGTCCCGGGCTGCGTGACGATGCAGCTTAGCGGGAGCATTGGTGATAAGACAATAGAAACTCCCAGATAGCAGCCACAGAGTTTTTGATGAACTCAAGTTTACGGAGGGTGGAAGTTGGGATGCCGGCCAGGAGAGCATTTGAATAGGCAAGGCCGGAAGTAACCAAGGCATGGATGAGGGTTTCAGCAGATGAGCTGAGGCAGAGGCAGAGACAGGGGATGTTATGCAGGTGAAAACAGACAGTCTTGGTGATGGGGAGGCTATGTGATCGGATGCTCATCTTGGGGTCAAATAGGACGGTGAGGTTGCAAGCAGTCTGGTTCAGCCTCAGAAAGTGGCCAGAGAAAGGGATGGAGACGGTGGCTTGGAGTTTGTGGTGTGGACCGAAGACAATGGCTCTCTCTCTTCACCCCCCACCCCCCCACCCCTCGCAGACTCTCCCTCCCTCCCTCCCATTCCAGACTCTAACTCCCCCCCTGCCCCCCAGTCTCTCTCTTCCGCCCCCCCCACCAGGTTCTCTCCCCACCCCCCCACATCCCAGGCTTTCATTCCCCCCCCACCCCTACAGTCCCCAGTCTCTCTCTCTCTGCCTCCCACGAGTCTTTCTCTCCCCCGCCGACCCCAGCCCAGGCTCTCTCTCTCTCCCTGCCTCCTTCCCACCACAGGCTCTCGCCACCACCGCCCCCAGACGCTTTCTCTCTCTCCGCCCCACCCTCCCCCAAACTCTCTCTCTCTCTCTACCCCCCAGGCTCGCTCTCTCTCTTGCCCCCTTTCCCTCTCGGCCACCCGCTGGGTCGGGGCCATTCTGCGCTCGGGTCGGGGCCGCTCGGGTGGGGGCTCAGCGGGCAACGTGGTCGGAATGATTCAGATTCGGGGCCGCACTTCTGGTTCGGGCGGGAGGCATCGGAGGCAGAGTCGCGACAGACACAAGCGCAGAAGAACAGAAAAAAAACAGTACAAATAGTCAGTCGCTATATTCAATTCCTTTTAAAAGTTACTATTGAATCTGCTTCCACCACACTTTCAGGCAGCACATTCCAGATCATAATAACTCGCTGAGTAAAAAAATTTGCATCGCCCGTCTGGTTCTTTTGCGAATGATCTTAAACCTAGGCCTTGAGCACAAAAATCTAGGCTGACACTCCAGTACAGAGCTGAGGGAGTGCTGCACTGTTGGAGGTGCCGTCTTTCGGATGAGACATTAAACCGCGGCCCTGTCTGCCCTCTCAGGTGGACGTTAAAGATCCCATGGCACTATTTCGAAGTAAAGTAGGGGAGTTATCCCCGGTGTCCTGGCCAATATTTATCCCTCAATCAACAAAACAAAAAAACAGATTATCTGGTCATTATCACATTGCTGTTTGTGGGAGCTTGCTGTGCACAAATTGGCTGCCACGTTTCCCACATTAAAACAGTGACTACACTCCAAAAGTACTTCATTGGCTGTAAAGCGCTTTGAGACGTCCAGTGGTCATGAAAGGCGCTATATAAATGTAAATCTTTCTTATGTCATCTGGTTACCGACTCTCTTGCCAGTGGAAACAGCTTCTCCCTCCCTACCCTGTCATAACGCCTCATGATTTTGAGCACCGCTATTAAATTCCCCTTAACCTTCTCTGTTCGGAGGAGAACAGTCCCAATGTCTCTAATCTTTCCACATAACTGAAGTCCCTCATCCGTGGTACCATTCCGATAAATCTTCTCCGCACCCTCTCCAAGGCCTCGATACCAAACCTTTATTGGTGATGCTTCACATCGAAATAAACTGGCTGTTTATTTCTGAAAGGGTCAAGATTCTGAGTCGTTGCCCAGAAAAACAGCACTTACAAGGCCAGCCCCATAGCAGTACATGAGCAAACAGCTCAGAAACAACACGCCTGCCTGGTACTGGGGGGAGCAGCAGGAACATTTACTCGTTAACTCAACGAATATGTCTCATAAAAAAAAGAGGACTTTTATTAAAAGGTAATCAGCACAATATGTGAATTTAAGCCACAAAGTCGGTAATTAAAAATAAGAATATTACAATGTTAGTTTCCCACACAACCATCTCAAACTAGTTTTGTTTAGTGGGCACTGAGCCGAGTCTCTCTCCCTTACATGAGTCAACGGCAAACTATTTCCAACAAAAAAAGAACAGTATCCAAATCTTTTTTGTTAAGTTCAGTCCACTTAGGGTCTCCTAAAACCACCAATAATTAAAAATAATGTAGCACTTGGCTGGTATCTTGTTTCGCTAGGGTGATCAAATATAAAAGAGTATTCAGAACAATCAAAAACCAAGGCGTGGAAGGTTCTGGAACATTAAGCACCATTATCTTCATAGAGAAATGTAATGCATCCTCCAGTTGCCAAGTGGTGAAAAGCACTGTCCAGTGAGCTGCTGTACAGAGCAGAGCCCCGGGTCCAAACCCTACCTTGTGGCAAGTTAGATGGTCTTAGCTGGATTTGTACAGGGTGCTCACTGTCCTCCCCGCTCTGGATTAATAGTGGAAATATGAGCTAGGGTTCCCACATCCGATCGCCATCTCGTATGGGCAGCGGATGTGACGTCCTCCTTGGGTCAATAGCCGGCCAACACCATTTCGGATCACACTTCAGAAATGGGCAGTTGGGTGAGATGCAGGAGACCAGCACGAGTTCCACATGTTGATTACTTCAATCATTCCACTCTTCTTAAGAGCTCTGTCGTACCTTTCCACAATCAATCAGATCTGTCACTATCTAAAACCCTCAAGCCCTTTGTTGACACTTACTTTCACAGTTTTTTTTCTACAGTATTAATTAGTTTGGAATGAAGTACCTTTTCTGGCAAGATTTTCTCAAATTTATGAGGCGTTTTGATAAAGTAAATAAGGCTAAAATGCTTCCAGTGGCAGGAGGGTCAGTAACCAGAGGACACAGATTTAGGATAATTGGCAAAAAAGCCGGGGGAAGATGGAGAATTTTTTTACGCAGCAAGCTGTTATGATCTGGAATGCACTGCCTGAAAAAGTGGTGGAAGCTGGTTCAACAGTAACTTTCAAAAGGGAATTGGATAAATACTTGAAATGAGTAATTTACAGCTCTATGGGGAAAGAGCAGGGGGAGTGGGACTAATTGGATAGCTCTTTCAAAGAGCCAGGACAGGCCGATGGGCCAAATGGCCTCCTTCTACGCTGGGTGATTCTGAGTCCACTACCTCAGTAAGGGAATAAAATTCACATTCTGCTCGAGGCTGCTGAATTTTGCAATCATGTCCTCAAGTTCTGTGCTTACTGACCAGCTTCAATACTCTGTCTCCCTCCGAGAATGGTCCAAACTGCAGCCCCCAGACTACACACAGCCTGTGAGCTCGAGCTAACCACTTCACAAAACCCGAATCTGCTCCTGAAATAAATTCAAACTGCAATGCAAAATGCCAAGAGTGGATTTGGAACTGATCTGGGGTTGGGGGGTGGGAGGGGATTGCTTTTGTGCGATTTCATCACAAAAAAATAATTTTTGATTTAAGGCTGTTACTTAGCTTGGGGGAGGCAGGGAAAGAGCGCTTTTACATGTACTGTTTAAATTTGATGATGTGTGTAATTACTTATATACAGCCCACTAAGCTCTACGGTATGTAATTAAATGGCCTACGAAGATAGAAAATTGGAGCATTTCTGCTCTATCTTATCTACAACTTGCATTACTCCAAAAGCCTGTCTCCTCTTGGTATTTTCTGCCTACACTCAAACTTTCAATCACTTCCCATCCCCCTCCAAATCCCTCCCATAACTTAAGCTATGATATTGAGCTAAGATTCATGGCGGTGGCATGGGTCTCACGCAGCCTGCTGCAACCCACAAGTAAACTCGTAGGGCAGCACTCGCCCTGGCGTACTCTACAGCAGAGTACTGCTCTCCGGCATGGCTATCCAGTCCACATGTCAGATCCATCGATGTCCAGCTGAATTCTATAATGAGAGATAGCCCTGGTATGCTTTTATTGACACCAACACCTTGGCTGTGGGGTCCTTATAGAGGACCCCACAGTACAACCTGAAGGATCAAACCTTCCTTGCAAACAGTGGACAATCATCAACCGCCTCAGAACTGGTCATGGTAGATGCTGCCACCTTCTCCATGGATGGAAGATTAAAGCATCCCCATCATGCGACTGTGGAGCTCCTAATCAGAACCTGGAGCACATCATTGAGCACTGCCCTCAGAGGAAATTTGCAGGCAGCCTACAAGATATCCACTCTGTTACACTGGAAGCTTTGGCCTGGATATCTGACTTGGATAATGATGTTTGATTTGCTTTGCGACTGCCATACGAAAGAAGAAGTAGTAAATTGGAGATTCATTACAGACGACCTCGGTAAAATCCCAACAAGCTTACTTTTGGGATGCTGCCAGCAGGTGAGACCCATCGTCTACGAAGTTCTCCCTGGCACCACCATTGGTTGCGTACAATATAAACATAGCTCAATGATCCAAATGTTCCACTCGCCATTAACATGTCTGCTGTGCCAGTTTAAAATTTGCTCCACATTGCCTGTTGTCTAGCAATGTAAATTCCATCCAGCAGTATTACTGACTCATTTAAATGCACTCGCCTATATCTGGGTGTGTGCTTCAAGTGTGTGGCAGACATTTTCCGCACCCAGCTGCTGGAATATCACCCAAAACATCAGCCGGTATTCAGCCTTGTCTTTGTTACAACCCGCAATCAACAGTTCTGTATCCAGAGAGTACATAAATCTGGGCTATCCCTAGTTCATAGAATCACACAGCGTAGGAGGCAGCCATTAAATCCAGCATGCCTGTGCCAGCTCTTGGAAAAATCTATCCAATTAGTCACACTCCCCTGATCTTTCCCCACAGTCCAGAAAATGTTTCCTTTTCAAGTATTTATTCAATTCCCTTTTGAAAGTTACTACTGAATCTGCTCCCACCACCTTTTTAGGTCACTGCAGTGAAGCAGGACTCATGATTTGGCACATACATAAAAAGCACCACAAAGAGAATCCTTCTTATTTTTGTTCAAGAAAAACTGGTTCAAAGGAACAGTCAGAATTAAGGAAAGCATTGTTATATTTTTAATCTTCTAATTCATTCTCACTTCTGTATAATCATATTCCTTGATAATTCAAGTCTGTTTTTTAGCCTGAACCACATGGTTTGGCAACATGATGGGCCTGAAATTCCGAAGTCCCGGGTCCATACGAAGTTTCTAGGGACCCGGGAAGGCATCAGAAAAGCCGGTTTTCAGCACACAATGCTCATGCACTGAAAACCGGCTTTTCCGATCTGTCAAGTTTCTGGCTTGACAGATCTCGCGCATATCGGGAGCGAGGACACTTGCAGGGCAAGATTTGCAATATTTACACATATCTTGCCCAGCAAATGTCCTCAAAAATCTTGCACCTGAAAAAGCAGGTGTATAGCCTACTTTTACAGGCGCAAGAGTTTAAAAACATACATAAACATTAAAATTAAATTAAATAAACACATATGAAAACATATTTTATTGTTAAAAACCCTCCCCACTATAGTAAGTTTATTTTAAGACATAAGTAAAAAATACTTATAAAAAAAAAATATTTTCCCGACTTTTTAAAAAGAACTTTAATTTAAATGAATCTTAAATATGTAGTGTATTTTTCATTTTTTATTAGTGTTTTGTGTGTTTGGGGGGTTTCTCATTCATAATAATGGGAACTCCAACTTACTGAATGAGAAAATACTGTACCTTGATTGGCTGCCTAGAGCCATGTGACTCCAGCTCCTGTGCATCTTTTTTAACTTTTTCAGTCGAATGCCCGCAGGAAGAGCTCGACCAGGATTTCTAGGCCTATATTTTTCTAGCAGTTCAAGTAGATCAGGAGCTTTTGGTGGCATCTATATTTCCAATGCTTATCCCAGTGCTATGAGTTCATTGTGACTTGGCATCACAGCTATTTTGTTCATAAAAGTCCAGTTTTGATTCATATGAAGTGCTTTCTCATGGAAGCTTACTTTTGCAGAGTTGTGAATAAAAGTCATGGGAAGTAGCTTGAATTATAAAAGTATTCATATTCTGAAGTACTTTTTATAGTGTAATCACTGTTGTAATGTAGGAAATGCAGCAGCCAATTTGTGAACATAAGAAATAGGAGCAGGAGTAGGCCATACGGCCCTTTGAGTCTGCTCCGCCATTTAATATGATCATGGCTGATCTTCGATCTCACCTCCATTTTCCAGCCCTATCCCCATATCCCTTGATTTCCCATGACTCACGCACAGGCATCTTCCACTCCGTTAACATGAAGTTCATGACCTGGAACGTCAGGACCCTCATGGACAACTCCAACAGCGACAGGCCGGAACGCCGCACCGCCACAGTTGCCCAGGAACTTAGACGCTTTCACATCGACATCGCAGCCCTAAGCGAGACTCGGCGGGCAGGGGAAGGCCAGCTCAAGGAACAAGGTGGAAGTTACACCTTTTTCTGGAAAGGGAAACCAGAGGAAGAACGCCGCCTCCACGGAGTCGGCTTCGCTATCAAAAATGAGCTGGTCGACCGCCTCAAAGACTCCCCCTGCGGGGTTAACGAATGCCTCATGACTCTTCAACTCACCCTATCCCGGAACCAATGCGCCACAGTCATCAGTGAGTACGCCCCAACACTCGATGCAATGGATGAGACCAAAGAAGGTTTTTACTCTAACCTCGAAAAATCCCTGTCCCGTGTCCCCACGGGTGACAAACTGATCCTCCTCGGCGACTTCAACGTCAGGGTCAGCCCTCTGGGGAGGCGTGATTGACAGAGAGGGGGTAGGGAAAGCCAACTCCCTACAAAATGTCTAGAACATGAACTTCTCATCACCAACACCTTGTTCCGCCAGAGGGACAAATATAAGGCATCGTGGCAACACCCTCGCTCCAAATACTGGCAGCTGTTCGACTATGTCATCATCCAAGCCAGGGATCGCAAGTATGTGCGCATCACCCGTGCCTTGACAGGAACTGACGACTGCTGGACAGACCACCATCTAATCCGATCCATCATTGACATCAACATAGCCCCAAAGCGAAGGGGACAGCAGAAACAGTGCTGCAAAAAATTCAATGCCGGGCACTTAAAGACCCAGCTAAGAGAGCCCTATACAGCCAGCGCCTCACAGCTAACCTGGCGTGCCTTGATGACCCCGAGACGCAGAATGCCCACAGCGCTTGGTCTGTCCTCCAGCCCTCCATAACCAGTGCATGTGAAGAGACACTTGGTCACTCGACCAGGAAACACCAGGACTGGTTTGATGAGAATGATCAGGAGATCCAAGAACTAATAGATCGCAAGTGCACAGCATTTCTGAGCCTTAAGCAACAACCCAACTCGGGAGCAGCAAAGCAGCGTTACAGGCGGCTCAAGGCTGAGGTCCAACAAAAAACCCGGACCTAAAGAACAGGTGATGGATGGAGAAAGCACAGGCGATACAACAACTGGCCGACAGCCATGATGTGCGAGGATTCTTCATCGCAGTCACGGTCCAAACTCCCAAGGCCCCACCCCACTGCTGGCCAAGAACGTGGAAACGCTCATCAAGGACACCGAGGCAGTCAGGGCCCGCTGGAAGGAGCACTTCGAAGATCTCCTCAATCGAGACTCTGCCTTTGACTCGAGTGTTCTCGACTCCATCCTGCAGCATGTGACCCACCACCACCTCAGTGAAACCCCGACATTGCACGAGGTAGGAAAAGCCATGAGACAGCTCAAGAACAATAAGGCTATGGGAGCCGATGGAATCCTTGCTGAGGCGCTAAAGTATGGCGGAGAGGCGCTGTTGGCGCGGATACATGACCTCATCTCTCTCATCTGGAGGGAAGAGAGCATGCTGGGAGATCTCAGAGATGCAGTGATCGTGACCATCTTTAAAAAAGGGGACAAGTCCGACTGCGGCAACTACAGAGGAATCTCCCTGTTATCAACCACTGGGAAAGTTGTCGCTAGAGTCCTCCTCAACCGTCTTCTCCCTGTGGCCGAGGAGCTCCTCCCTTAGTCAGTGCGGATTTCGTCCCCTACGGGGCACAACAGACATGATCTTTGCAGCACAACAGCTGCAGGAAAAATTCAGGGAACAGCACCAGCCCTTATACATGGCCTTTTTCGACCTTACAAAGGCATTTGACACTGTCAACCGTGAGGATCTATGGAGCGTCCGCCTCCGTTTCGGATGCCCCCAAAAGTTCGTCAACATCCTCCGCCTGCTCCACGACGACATGCAGGCCGTGATCCTTACCAACCGATCTATTACAGACCCAATCCACGTCCGGACCGGGGTCAAACAGGGCTGCGTCATCGCCCCAACCCTCTTCTCAATCTTCCGAGCTGCCATGCTCCACCTCAGTCAACAAACTCCCCGCTGGAGTGGAACTAAACTACAGAACCAGTGGGAACCTGTTCAACCTTCGCCGCCTCCAGGCCAGGTCCAAGACCACCCCAAACTCTGTTGTCGAACTACAGTACGCGGACGACGCCTGCTTCTGCACATATTCAGAGGCTGAACTCTAGGATATAGTCGTTATATTTACTGAGGTGTACTAAAGCATGGGCCTTACGCTAAACATCCGTAAGACAAAGGTCCTACACCAGCCTGTACTCGCCGCACAGCACTACCCCCCAGTCATCAAGATCCACGGCGCGGCCCTGAACAACGTGGACCATTTCCCATACCTCGGGAGCCTCTTATCAACAAAAGCAGACATTGATGAGGAGATTCAACACCGCCTCCAGTGCGCCAGCGTAGCCTTCGGCCGCCTGAGGAAAAGAGTATTCGAAGACCATGCCCTCGAATCTACCACCAAGCTCATGGTCTACAGGGCTGTAGTAATACCCGCCCTCCTGTATGGCTCACAGGCATAGACCATGTACAATAGACACCTCAAGTTGCTGGAGAAATACCATCAACGATGCCTCCGCAAGATCCTACAAATCCCCTGGGAGGACAGACGCACCAACATTAGCGTCCTCGACTAGGCCAACATCCTCAGCATTGAAGCACTGACCACACGTGATCAGCTCTGCTGGGCAGGCAACATTGTCCGCATGCCAGACACGAGACTCCCAAAGCAAGTGTTCTACTCGGAACTCCTTCATGGCAAACGAGCCAAGGGTGGACAGAGGAAACGTAACAAGGACACCCTCAAAGCCTCACTGATAAAGTGCAACATCCCCACCGACACCTGGGAGTCCCTGGCCAAAGACCGCCCTAAGTGGAGGAAGTGCATCCGGGAGGGCGCTGAGCGCCTCGAGTCTCATCGCCGAGTGCATGCAGAAAACAAGTGCAGGCAGCGGAAGGAACGTGCAGCAAACCTGTCCCACCCACCCTTACCCTCAACGACTGTCTGTCCCACCTGTGGCAGGGAGTGTGGCTCTCGTATTGGACTGTTCAGCCACCTAAGGACTCATTCTAACAGTGGAAGCAAGTCTTCCTCGATTCCAAGGGACTGCCTATGATGATGTGGATTTCTCTCGAGTCCAAAAATCTATCTCAGCTTTGAATACACTCAACGACTCAGCACCCACAGCCCTTTCAGGTAGAGAATTCCAAAGATTCACAACTCTGAGTGAAGAAATTCCTCCTCATCTCAGTCTTAAATGGCAGACGACTTATCCTAAGAGAGACTATGCCCACTAGTTCTAGACTCTCCAGCCAGGTGAAACAACCTCTCAGCATCTACCCTGTCAATCCCCCTCAGAATCTTATATATTTTAATGAGAACTCCTCTCATTCTTCTAAACTCCAGAGAGTATAGGCCCAATCTACTCAATCTCTCCTCATAGGACAACCCTCTCATCCCAGGAATCAATCTAGTGAACCTTTGTTGTACCACCTCTAAGGCATGTATGTCATTTCTCAAAAAGGAGACCAGGTGTGGTCTCACCAAAACCCTATACAATTATAGTAAGCAAGCAAGGTCCCAGAAACAGCAAGGTCCCAGAAACACCAATGTGATAATGACCAGATAATTTATTTTAATGATGCTGGTTGAGAGATAAATATTGGCCAGTAATAACTTGTATAATTATAACTTGTTTCCCTGCAGGTGCATGCCAATACCTGATGGACCTTATTATCAACTGCTTCACAGTGACAGATCCTTCAATAATCATTCCAAAATCTTTTTTCTTGCTAATAGACACCTTTTCACATTATACACAGTTACTGTTTCATCATGCATTATCTTGCATTTATATCCATATTAAAATCCATCTACCATTACTCAGCCCCTCTGCTTAATTCTTCTAAATCCCACAGATTACCCCATGAATCTTCTTTCTGCTCATTAGCCCCACACAGAGTGTTGTGTCATCAGTAAATGTAATAATATATTGTATGCTGCTTGTACCCTGCTCCGCATCATTCTCACAGTGTGTGCAGCAGGGCTCCAGTGCAGATCCCTGTTGACCACCGCTGGTTACTGCAGAACGTTCATCGTTGATCACCATCCTCCGGCAGTTCTCAATCCATTTAGATCATGCAGAATCTATTCTACAGCCTTGATGGTGTCTCATCCAAGCATCACGAGGGGGGGGTCAGGTATAGAAAAGGTCGAATGCGGAAAAAAACCCTCTGTCTCCCATCAAACTGGACCAAAATGCAGGCGCAAGCTTTCATCACTCTATAAAAGTTGGCCTAATGAGTCGCCAATGCACACACACTGGCATTGAACTGTTCAGTGCCCAGATGCATTCAGTTAAACATCACCTATTAGAAAACGTGCAAAACTTGGCAGGCCAACTTCAGCACTTAATACCCAATAAACCACAATATCTGGGCAACATGAGGACAGGAATACTGCGAGATCACCTCCATTTCGCCATGCAATGGAGGACAAGGAAAATTAACAACTGTTCTTTGTCACTCATTTTGGAAGAAACATACTGCACCCTCCCTGCATCCCCTCAGGGGCTGCATGCCGATCAATCAGTAATAGCTTCAATGAAGTGTCAGACTGAAATACTTCAGCGCGCAATGCAATCTTTTATTGAGTGCTAGATCTGGAGTTCTTTTCTTTAATGCCCAACCAGTGCCGGGAATGGAACATTTTCCCATTCCCGGCATACACTGCCAGCAACAAACATTCCCAGATCAGAAACAGTACAGTTAGATATAGAGTTCTCTTCCCCAACAATCTGCTCCAGCCCCAACCTCAGAACAACACCTCTCCCCGAGGCAGCAGTATGAATTTCTTTTCCATTCCCACCACCAGCTATTCTCCAAGTGCAAATTAGAGCCAAAAGAGGGCTTCTTTTGTCACTGTGAGCTCATGCCCCTTGCAGAACTGCTTGAACTCGGTTCACGTACAATCCTTATTGACCATCAGTGAGGAGAGGCTTTCAAATGTCAGCCTGGACTGGATTTGCAGCTTAAACCCTCTACTTCACACCAAGGGGGGGAGGGGGAGAAAGAGAGACAAGAGAGAGAGAGAAGGATAGAAAAAGTGAAAAGAGAGGTAGAGCGAAAGAGAAATGCAAGAGGTGTCGAGGGAGAAAGACAGAGAGAAGATCAAGAGAATAGAAAGATAGAAAAAGTGAGAGAGAGAGAGAAGCAGAGCGAGAGAGGAGAGGAAGAGAGAGGTAGAGGAAAGAAGAGAGGGAGAGAAAGTGTGGAGAGAAAGGGAGAGGTAGAAAGAGAGAGAGAGAAAGAGAGAGAGAGAGAGATTGTTTTGGATTTGATGCCAAATTTAGTGACTGGCCACATTGAGTGTGCCAATGTTGAGCGTCAAGAATCTCCCCTGGAACAGTGTGGAGAGATCTCCCTTTGATGATACATTAGGCCGTATACTGTGAGAAAAGAAACAACCTCACTGATTACAAGAGAGGTCAGGCCTGTTAGTGGGTGCCACATGACATAACTGACAAGTGTTTAGTTTAGTAAAGAGTAAGTGTACGAGGCAAGGAAATACAATCTGTAAACACCAAACACACTGCCTGCTGACCTCCCACTTTAACCCAGTCGGCGTAATTCTGCACCAGAACCAAAAGATGGAAGTAGGCTGCGTTCTTTCAAGTTAAAGTTATGTTGTAGCCGAGGCTGAGACACGGAGCACTGCCTGCAACTAGTAACAAGATGGGCACAGCATTATGCAGTATAGCTCACTGCGTGCCGATGAAGTCGGGTTTTAGGCCGAACCCGCACGGAATCAGGGAATAACGACATGCAACCACGTGCCAAAGCAGCACGGGAACCTGGTAATGGAGGGAACATTGAGAGAGTAATGAAAGGAAAATAATCGCATTTGGTTTTATGGTGTGCAAGTGAAGGCTGGCAATTGTTGGAGTTTTCCCTGGAGTATCCCTTTCATTCCTGCAGTATCCATTTAATCCCCGGAATGCTGCAGCTTGATTAATGTTCCTCAGTTCTGGGCATCTAACTCCACTTCAAAGAGATGTGATCAATCCTGTCGGTGGTACATGAGCCAGAGAGTGTTGAGTCATTTGCCGCTCAAAGAGTTACCCCATTTCTATCTTCTTCCCCCGCTCCTGCTCCACCACCCCTCTCAAAAATGACACTGCTTGCGACAATCGTCCATACACGTGTCCATAGTGACCCCAGATCTCCACACAGATCTCATCAATGGTAGTTTATTGATCAATCAAGAGACATTTCGCCAATGGCTCTTTGGGCAAACTCGGACCTGATACTGAGCCATTCATAGGAGAAGGTTCCAAATCCCATCCACAGATCGTGCCATTGGCTAATCTCAGGTAGGACTGAGGTACGGATACTACGATTGGCTCAGGGTGGGCTGAGGGGGATGGGGCGGGTAAGACCAGCTATTGTTCCGTGTCCTGATCAAAATACAGTGACTCCTGGTAGGATGCGCATGCATGAGGACAGGATACAGCTCTGCATGTGATTCACCCTACAGTCAAATAGCCTGCTGACACTCTGAGCTCACACAGCCATGGGATGAGGTATTGGAGGGCTGCTAGCAAACGTGAAACTGGGTCTCATCAGTCACGTGGGGATCAAATTGGGACAGGAAAGAACTGCAACGTCCCACATGCCGAATTTCCTACCTCGGCTGTGCCGCAGATAGTATTCCCAACAATTGTATCTCTCGCTTCTTATTTGCACCCATCGCTAAGTTGTGATAAAAAGGCCAGACAGCAAAGGGAAAAATAATAACTAAATAACATCAACCAATCGGAGGGAGAGTCAGGCTCGGCTCTTTCTGGCAACCCTTCAGGCAGCTGGTTTGTAAGGGCTGCCATCAGACACTTGGCAGCAAGAGAAGAGAGGTAGAGAGAGAGAGATAGAGAGAGAGAGGTAGAGAGAGAGAGAGAGGTAGAGAGTGAGAGAGGTAGAGAGAGAGAGAGAGGGGGAGAGGGAGAGAGAGGGAGAGAGAGATAGAGTGTAGAGAGACAGAGAGGTGTAGAGAGAAAAAGAGAGGTAGACAAAGAATGTACAGAGAGAGCACTAGAGAGGTAGAGGGAGAAAGACAGAGGGAGAGAGACAGAGGCAGAGAGACAGAGGGAGAAAGAGGCAGAGAGACAGATGTAGAGATGCAGAGGGAGAGAGGCAGAGGGAGACAGACAGAGGTATGGAGACAGAGGTAGAGGGACAAGTAGTGAAAGAGAGAGGGAGACAGATAGTGAAAGAGAAAGGGAGCGATGGGTAAGAGCAGGCAGCAGTGAGGGGGTCAAAGAGAGAGGCAGGTGCATGCAGCAGTGGCTAGTCCACCTCCTCTGTAAGTTAGTATGCCGGGGCACTGAGCTTCTGCACCAACAGCAAACCATCAAATATATGAAAGAGCCCCCCCAAAGCAGTGATACGAGGACAGAGTTGACAGGTCTGATTTTGCTTGGATTTTGGCAATGAGCCAGCAGAGCGATAACCATCTCAATCCAGCGACCTACTGGAGTATTTTTGCTGGCAACAATCCTAATCGGCTGTGAGACCAGAAAACTGCACTATAATGCATAAAACAAGGGTGTGGGGTAAGAACTGGTTTCACCGGATTCTGTTAAAGTGCAACCCAAATACCAAATGCCATTGATTATTAACCTGCTGGTGGCATGCTGGGTCAATATCCCAGTCAGAGGACGTTAATGACTCCATGTGTAAGATAAAAGCATCTTTGTAACCTCTGCGGAGGGAGCGGAGGTCCAGAATGAGCTGGAGGCCAGCAAGTTAATTAATTTCCTTTCTAGCCTCTGACTTTGATCGCGAGAAGAACAATGTTTTCTGCTGTGTGCAGCAGTGCAGAGCTCTAGTCAGGGCATCCCAGTTCATTCACACAGGGAGCCTGCCACAGCGACTGTAATGGCAAGGGTGGAGGGGTGGGGGCGGTGGTTACGGGAAGAGAAACCACCAACGAGTTGCAGTAGAGGCAGAGTGCACTCTGGTGGGCATACCAGGGCTGCGGTGCACTCGAGCTGGCATACAACACAACTTTGTGGGCACAATGGCGCTGAGGTGTCGGCAGCACACGCAAGGTGAAGACAACTCTTTGGGCCAATTGATCTCATCCTCCTAGATCTTGAGAAGCTGTTTCCCCTGGCTGGAGAGTCTAGAACTAGGGGTCATAGTCTCAGGATAAGGAGTCGGCCATTTAGGATTGAGATGAGAACTTTCTTCACTCAGAGAGTTTTGGATCTTTGGAATTCTCTACCCCAGCGGGCTGTGGGTGTTTGGTTGTTGAGTATATTCAAGACAGAGATCGATAGATTCTAGGCACGATGGGAATCAAGGGACATAGGGATAGGGCGAGAAAGTGGAGTTGATGTAGAAGTTCAGCCATGATTTTATTGAATGGCAGAGTAGGCACGAGGAGCCGTATAGCCTACTCCTGCTTCTTATGTTCTTATCCTATGCTGTACCTGACCTAGAAGTGTTTGATGGGACAGGGTAGAGGGAGCTTTACTCTGTATCCAACCCGTGCTGTACCTGCTCTGGGAGTGTTTGATTGGACAGGGTAGAGGGAGATTTACTCTGTGTCTAACCCGTCCTGTATCTGACCTGGAAATGTTTGATGGGAGAGGGACCTGGAAATGTTTGATAGGACAGTGTAGAGGGAGCTTTACTCTGTATTTAACCTGTGCTGTACCTGCCCTGGGAGTGTTTGATGGGACAGTGTAGAGGGAGCTTTACTCTGTATTTAACCTGTGCTGTACCTGCCCTGGGAGTGTTCGATGGGTCTGTATAGAGGGAGCTTTACTCAGTATCTAACCCGTGCTGTACCTGCCCTGGGAGTGTTCGATGGGTCTGTATAGAGGGAGCTTTACTCAGTATCTAACCCGTGCTGTACCTGCCCTGGGAGTGTTTGATGGGATAGTGTAGAGGGAGCTTTACTCTGTATCTAACCCGTGCTGTACCTGCTCTGGGAGTATTTGATGGGACAATGTAGAGGGAGCTTTACTCTGTATCTAAAATGATGAGATTTTCCGTGCAGCCAATTGTACTGTTCTAACTGAGGCCCCAGCTGAGAGTGGCCCATTCAACAGAGCCGGGATCACCCCAGCGATCTTCCTTTCTGTGCGGTTACCTAACTGAACCAGCAGCTGTTGGTTAATTAGGGGTCAAGTCTTTGGAAGTGTGTGCTGTTGGGAGTTCATAACTTCGCATTTAGTTGCCATTACCTCTTCCCGAAGTGCATTCTGGCAAAGAAAACATAACTTCCGCCAGCCCAAACTCTGTGGCTGGGCTGTAAAACTATCCACAGAATTTTGGCTCTTACACAATTTTGTTTCTTTTTCAACTCTCCCCCTCAGACGCGACTGATTTCAGTGAGAGCTTTCAACTGCAAAGGTTTGGTAGCGGACTCCTTTCAGGTGGCAGGGCGGGACAAGATGACTGTACGAATGAGTCAGTGCTGGTCTGCAGCATGAGATGGATGTTCAGGCAGATTGGACCCTCCTTTGTTCAACACTTCACAAAAAGCATTTCAGCGGCTGTAAAGTGCTTTGGGACGTCCCAAGGTCGTGAAAGGCGCTATATAAATGCAAGTACTTTCTTTCCTTCTAAATTCTAACTTCTGAAACACAGCTTCCTGATTTAATGAGGCACTCCGCCAGCCCAAGAGTTAATGAGACTTGCTCTCGACCATTCCAAGATTTAAAGCTGAGTCCAGTTGCCACGATGGGGTTCTTGTACACTCCCAATTTTCATCGCTCCACCATTGGCGGCTGTGCGGCCAGCTGCCTAGGCCCACGCTCTGGAATTCCCTCCTGAAATCTCTCTGCCTGCCTCTCCACCTCGCTCTAATCCTTTAAGATGCTCCTTAAAACCTACCTCTTTCACCAAGCTTTTGGTCACCTGTCCTAATATCTCCTTATGCAGCTCGGTGCAAATTCTGTTTGATAACTCTCCTGTGACGCGACTTGGGACATTTTACTATGTTAAAAGCATTATATACATAGGATATACGACACAGAAACAGATCATTCGGCCCAACCAGTCCATGCCAGTGTTTATGCTCCACTTGAGCCTCCGCATCCGAATCTATCAGCAGAACCCTCTATTCCCTTCTCCCATATATGTTTGTCTAGTCTCCCCTTAAATGCATCCATACTAATCGCTTCAACCACTCCCTGTGGTAGCGAGTTTGGGTAAAGAAGTTTCTTCTCAATTCCCTATTGGATTTCTTGGATGCACGATCTTATGTTGATGGCCTCTTGTCAAAAAGGCTTTTGACAAGGTCCCACACAAGAGATTGGTGTGCAAAATTAAAGCGCATGGTATTGGAGGTAATGTATTGACGTGAATAGAGAACTGCTTGGCAGACGGGATAAACGGGTCCTTTTCAGAATGGCAGGCAGTGACTAGTGGAGTGCCGCAGGGCTCAGTGCTGGGACCCCAGCTCTTTACAATATACATTAATGATTTAGATGAAGGAATTGAGTGTAATATCTCCAAGTTTGCAGATGACACTAAACTGGATGGCGGTGTGAGCTGTGAGGAGGAGGACGCTAAGAGGCTGCAGGGTGACTTGGACAGGTTAGGTGAGTGGGCAAATACATGGCAGATGCAGTATTGGGCCCAAGTTTCCACATGATTTGCGCCTGATTTTTAGGAGCAACTGGTGGAGAACGGACTATCTTAGAAATCGCAATTCTCCACATTTTTTTTTCTGCAGTTCTACTTTGGAACAGAATTTTTTCTTCAAAAGGGGGCGTGTCCGGCCACTGACGCCTGATTTGAAAGTTTCCACAGTGAAAACGTACTCCAAACTAAAGTAGAATGGAGCAAGTGAAGATTTTTGTAGAACTGAAAAAACCTGTTCTACACATTAAAAAAATCAGGTGCAGGTTACAAATTAGGCGTCCAGAACGAGGTGGGGGGGGGTGTTGGGGGGAAGGGAAGTCATTAAATTCTACAATAAATCCTTATTTATACTTATACAAATATTATACAAATAAATCCAACCTGAATAAACATTTATAAGCAAAGAAAAGATTAAATAAACCATCTTCCTACCTGTGTGAAAGTGCTTCAGGCAGGCCTTTCGGGACCGAAGGCTGAATGGGCCGGCCCGAGACTTCAGACAGGGCCCGTCCCCAGCACCAGATTTACAGGTAGGTGGTGTTGGGTTGGGTCGGGTCGGGGGGGCGGGGGGGGGGAAGAGAGAGAGAGGGAGGGAGGGGAAGAGAGAGAGAGAGAGAGGGGGAGGTCAGGTCGGAGAGGTCAGGTCGGATCCAGTCCGTGAGCGGGAGTCGGGTCGGGTCCAGTGGGGGGGGGGGGGGGTCGGGTCGGGTCGGGAGGCGGGAGCGCCGGTCGGGTCGGGTCCAGTCGGGGAGGCGGGAGCGGGAACAGGAGCGCGGGTCGGGTCGGGTCCAGTCGGGGGGGCGGGGAGCGGGAACAGGAGCGCGGGTCGGGTCGGGTCGGGTTGGGTCCAATCGGGGGGGCGGGGAGCGGGAACAGGAGCGCGGGTCGGGTCGGGTCCAGTCGGGGAGGCGGGGAGTGGGAACAGGAGCGCGGGTCGGGTCAGTCGGTGGGGGGGGGGGGGGAGAGCGGGTGTCGGGTCTGGTCCGGAGGCAGGGGGGGGGCGGGAAGAGGGTCTGGTCCGGAGGCCGGGGGGGGGGGGGGGGGGGAGCGGGTGTCGGGTCTGGTCGGGAGGGGGGGAGCAGGAGCTGGCCGTGGGAGGAGCCTTATTCACGCAGCCCCAGTGAGGCCATTCGGCCAGGGCTAGGGGCTGCGTGCTTCGGGCCCCTCCCACACAGTTCGGCGCCTGGAGCTACTGCACTTGCGTGCCCACTGTAGCGCGCGTGTGCAGAGGTCCCGGCACTGTTTTCAGCGCAGGGACCTGGCTCCACCCCCCCACAGCTCGTGCTGGCTGCGCCGAGGGCCAGAGGACCTGCAGGTAGGTGGAGAATACCGAGGATTTTTTTAGGCGCACTTTGTGGCGCGAAAAACGGGTGTCCAGGTCGGGACTGCGCCGTTCTAGGCGCGTGTGGAAACTTGGGCCCATTATGTGGATAAATGTGAGGTTATCCACTTTGGGGGCAAAAACACGAAGGCAGAATATTATCTGAATGGCGGCAGATTAGGAAAAGGGGAGGTGCAACGAGACCTGGGTGTCATGGTACATCAGTCATTGAAAGTTGGCATGCAAGTACAGCAGGCGGTGAAGAAGGCAAATGGTATGTTGGCCTTCATAGCTAGGGGATTTGAGTATAGGAGCAGGGAGGTCTTACTGCAGTTCTACAGGGCCTTGCTGAGGCCCCACCTGGAATATTGTGTTCAGTTTTGGTCTCCTAATCTGAGGAAGGACGGTCTTGCTATTGAGGGAGTGCAGCGAAGATTCACCAGACTGATTCCCGGGATGGCTGGACTGACATATGAGGAGAGATTGGATCAACTGGGCCTTTATACACTGGAGTTTAGAAGGATGAGAGGGGATCTCATAGAAACATACAAAATTCTGACGGGACTGGACAGGTTAGATGCGGGAAGAATGTTCCCGATGTTGGGGAAGTCCCGAACCAGGGGACACAGTCTTAGGATAAGGGGTAGGCCATTGAGGACGGAGATGAGGAGAAACTTCTTCACTCAGAGAGTTGTTAACCTGTGAAATTCTCTACCGCAGAGAGTTGTTGATGCCAGTTCATTGGATATATTCAAGAGGGAGTTAGCTATGGCCCTTACGGCTAAAGGGATCAAGGGGTATGGAGAGAAAGCAGGAAAGGGGTACCGAGGGAATGATCAGCCATGATCTTATTGAAAGGTGGTGTGGGCTGGAAGGGCCGAATGGCTTACTCCTGCACCTATTTTCTATGTTTCTATGTCTCCAGAGTGCCTCTCCAACCTGTGAGGTCTCCTTAAATACCTGTGCTCCCAAGGGATTATGGGATCCCTTGGGACTCCAGGGGATGAGCCCCCTGGTGGCTGTATAGAGTATATACAAATTTACATATAAACAACACCCCCGCTTACCCCCGCTCAAAAGTCAATCGTGTAACTATTTACAATGTGAGTCGATCTGGGGCCCTTCTTGCCCTGGTTGATTGTCTCGGTGTGAAAGCTGGTATTGGTGAATCAATGGTTGGGCCCTCACTGGGCTGCTGTGCAGCTGGCCTTGCTGGGCTGCCTGGTGTGGTGGGTCCTGCTGGGCTACTGTGGATGATGGGTTCTGCTTCGTGGTCAATCGTGGTGTCGGTTCCCACTGGTGTGTACGTTGGGGGGGTCAAAGAAGGTGGGGTCCAAAGTGGGTTGCTCAGGATAGTTCGTGAATCTGAGTTTGATTTGGTCCAAGTGTGGTCCAAGATTGGTGAATGAGTCCATTTGAAAGTTTGACCCGAAACACCCTGCTCCCCTCTTTGGCCACAACAGTGCCGGGAAGCCACTTGGAACCTTGTCCATAATTGAATACAAATACAGGATCATTGACTTCAATCTCGCGTGACACATTTGCGCTATCATGGTATGTACTTTGTTGAAGCCGCCGGCTCTCTACCTGTTCATGTAGATCAGGGTGAACTAACGAGAGCCTTGTCTTAAGTGCCCTTTTCATAAGTCGTTCAGCAGATGGGATCCCAGTAAGCGAGTGGGGTCTCGTGCGGAAGCTAAGCAGGACTCGGGATAGGCTAGTCTGCAGTGAGTCTTCCGTTACCCCCTTCAAGCACTGCTCTCTCTGCCTGACCATTGGATGCTGGTTTAAACGGGGCAGATGTGACATGTTTGATCCCGTTGCAGGTCATGAATTCTTTGAACTCAGCACTGGTAAAACATGGCCCGTTGTCGCTCACCAGAACATCGGGTAAGCCGTGTGTGGCAAACATGGCCCGCAGGCTTTTAGTAGTGGCAGCAGACGTGCTAGCCGACATTATCTCACATTCAATCCACTTGGAGTACGCATCTACAACCACAAGGAACATTTTACCCAAGAACGAGTCTGCATGGTCGACATGTACCCTAGACCACAGTTTGGAGGGCCAAGACCATAAACTTAGCTGCGCCTCCCTGGGTACATTGCTTAACTGCGAGCATGTATTACATCTGTGCACGCAGGACTCTAAGTCCGCATCGATACCGGGCCACCACAAGTGGATCTGGCTATCGCTTTCATCATTACGATGGCTGGGTGGGTGCTGTGGAGGTCACTGATGAAGGTGTCTTTGCCCTTCTTGGGAACCACTACTCGACTGCCCCACAGAAAGCAGTCTGCCTGTATAGACATTTCATCTTTGCGCCACTGGAACGGCTTTATCTCTTCCTGCATTTCCACTGGGACACTGGACCAGCTCCCGGGAAGCACTCAGTTTTTGACTAGGGACAATAAGGGGTCCTGGCTCAGGCAGATTTTGATCTGACGGGCAGTGACGGGTGATTGCTCACTTTCAAATGCTTCCATAACCATGGTTAAATCTGCCATTTCCACCCCCATGGTGGGCAATGGCAGCCTACTGAGAGCATCGGCGCAGTTTTCTGTGCCTGGCCTGTAGCGGATGGCATGGTTGTATGCAGACAACGTGAGTGTCCATCTCTGGATGCGGGCCGATGCATTGGTATTTATCCCTTTACTTTCGGAAAACGGGGATATGAGTGGCTTATGGTCACTTATTCGAATTTTAGCTCAAACAGATATTGATGCATTTTCTTTACCCCATAGACACACACTAACACTTTTTTTTCAATCATGCTGTAGGCTGTCTCAGCCTTAGACAGACTCCTGGATGCATAAGCAACCGGTTGCAGTTTCCCAAAATCATTAGCTTGTTGCAATATATACCCAACGCCATATGACGACGCATAATATGCTAGTACCAAATGCTTACATGGATCATACAACACAAGCAATTTGTTTGAGCATAACAATTTTCTCGCTTTTACAAAGGCATTTTCTTGGCTTTGCCCCATGCCCATTCGTCCCCTTTACGCAGTAAGACATGCAGTGGTTCTAACAGTGTGCTGAGACCCGGTAGGAAGTTACCAAAGTAGTTCAGGAGTCCTAGAAACGACCGCAGCTCCGTCACGTTCTGTGGCCGCGGTGCATTCTCGATTGCCTCCGTCTTCGAATCAGTGGGCCTGATGCCGTCCACCGCGATCGTCCTCCCCAAGAACTCCACCTCAGGCGGCAGAAAAACGCACCGAGCATTTTAACCTGAGCCCCACACGGTTGAGTCGACTAAGAACCTCCTCCAGGTTCTGCAGATGCTCGACTGTGTCCCGGCCTGTGACCAAGATGACGTCCTGGAAGACCACCGTGCGCGGGACCGACTTCAGTAAGCTTTCCATGTTTCTCTGGAATATCGCCGCCGCTGATCGAATTCCAAGCGGGCATGTGTTATAAATGAAGAGACCTTTGTGCGTGTTGATGCAGGTAAGGCCCTTCGATGATTCCTCCAGTTCCTGCGTCATGTAGGCTGAAGTCAAATTCAGCTTCGTGAACATCTTTCCTCCTGCCAGCGTTGCAAAGAGGTCATCAGCCTTTGGTAGTGGGTATTGGTCCTGCAGGGAGAAACGATTGATAGTTACTTTGTAATCGCCACAGATTCTGACAGTGCCGTCTCCCTTGAGGACTGGGATAATAGAACTGGCCCACTCATTGAACTCGATCAGTGAAATGATGCCCTCTCTTTGCAGCCGGTCTAGCTCGATCTCTACCCGTTCTCTCATCATGTACGCTACTGCTCTCGCCTTGTGATGAATGGGTCGCGCCCCCGGAATTAGGTGGCTCTGCACTTTTGCTCCTTGGAATTTCCCAATGCCTGATTCGAACAGTGAAGGAACTTGTTTAAGACCTGGGCACACGAAGTGTCGTCAGCGGGCGATAGCCCTCGGACGTCGTCCCAGTACCAGCGTATCTTTCCCAGCCAGCTCCTGCCGAGCAGCGTGGGACCATCGCCTGGTACCACCCAGAGTGGTAGCTTGTGCACTGCTCCATTCTAGGAGACCTTTACGGTAGCACTGCCGATTACGGGAATCAGTTCTTTTGTGTAAGTTCTTAGTTTTGTGCGAACTGGAGTTAAGACTGGCCTTGAGGCCTTGCTGCACCACAATCTTTCAAAAGTCTTTTTGCCCATGATGGACTGGCTCGCACCCGTGTCCAGCTCCATTGACACCGGGAGTCCATTTAGTTCAACATTCAGCATTATCAGGAGACACTTTGTGGTGAATGTGTGCACCCCATGTACCTCTGCCTCCTCGGTCTGCGGCTCTGGTTCATCGTGATCCTCCGTGGATCTGTTCTCCTCTGCAACAGGGTGGGTTGCAGGATTAATAGGATTTGCAGTTCGCCTGCACATATGTTGGAGGTGTCCCATTGTTCCACAGCCTTTGCAAACGTACCCTTTGAAGCGGCATGAATGGAAACGATGGTCACCTCTGCAGCGCCAACAAGGTGTTAATGGCCTAGCGTTCATCAGCCTTGATGGTGGACTCTCAGACATCTGTGGACGTGCAGCTGCAGGCATGTGTGATCTGCTCTGTACGTTGCGATTCGAAAACAACATCACTTTGTTCACAGTACTTGTAGCAGCACTTGTGTGCTGAGAGATTTGCTTCATATTGTCACTGGTGGCAATGAACGCCTGGGCTAGCGCTATGGCCTTACTCAAGGTTGGGGTCTCTATAGTCAGAAGTTTGCAAAGTATGGTTTTGTGGCCAATGCCAAGTACGAAAAAGTCTCTGAGTATGTGCTCCAAATGTCCTTCAAATTCGCAATGTCCTGCAAGGCATCTTAGCTCGGCGACATAACTCACCACTTCCTGGCCTTCAGACCTTTTGTAGGTGTAGCACCGGTATCTCGCCATCAGAACGCTTTCCTTCGGGTTCAAATGCTCACGGACCAGTGTGCACAAATCGTCTTACGATTTCTCCGTGGGTTTCGCTGGAGTAAGCAGATTTTTCATGAGGCCATACGTTGGTGCCCCACAGAAGGTGAGGAGAATCGCCCTTTGTTTGGCAGCGTTCTCTTCTCCATCCAGCTCGTTGGCTACGAAGTATTGGTCGAGTCGCTCCACAAAGGTTTCCCAATCATCTCCCTCCAAGAATTTCTCCAGGGTGCCCACTTTTCTCTGCATCTTTGGGTTCGTTATCTGTGTCTCGTCGCCAGTTGTTATGTATGGAGAAAGAGACAGACTGAACACTGTGAGCTCAAAGTAAAGTGTGACCGTAGTCTTTTATTGCAGGTCTCCAGAGTGCCTCTCCAACCTGTGAGGCTTCCTTAAATACCTATGCTCCCAAGGGATTATGGGATCTCTTGGGATTCCAGCAGATGAGCCCTCCAGTGGCTGTACAGTGTATATACAAATTTACATATGTAACAATTACATTTTTGGTTTCTCGATGTTCTTCTATTTTCTCCTTCAGTAAGGATTCCATTATTTTTCCTATCACCGATGTTAAGCTGACTGGTCTATAATTCCCTGGATATGTTCTATCCCCCTTCCTAAATTCATGATATAAATGCAAGTTGTTGTTGATATTGCCCAAACTATTCCCTCCCCGCCCCTCTCCTTTTACGTGAATTTTATCCCTTTACTTAAGGTGTTTAACTCTTGCTAAATCAGCCATGTCCACACAGATGCACTTTACAGCAGGTGGGGGTCACCGGAGAGCAATCAGGAACCCGAGCTGATCTTTCCCGCCATAACTCAGGAGACACTGAGCACAAACTGTAGTATCTCAGCGGGGAGTTGACTGACAATCAAATCAAATGGGACATTGACAGATTACGTTGAGTGGGCAAAACTGTGACAAATGGAGCTCAATGTAGGTAAATGTAAGCGAAGAAATAGAGAGAACCTGGGCACTGTGGAGGAGCAGAGAGATTTAGGGGTCCACATACAGGAATTACTAAAAGCTAGCAGACAGGTCCAGAAAAAATTCAAAAGGGCAAATGGAATGTTGGCCTTTCTCTCAAGAGCTGGAATACAAAAGGGATGTACGTTATGTTACAGCTGTGCGGAGCCCTGGTTAGACCCCATCTGGAGCACTGTGTTCAGTTCAGGGCACTGCACCTCAGGGAGGGTATATTGGGCTTGGAGGGGGTGCAAAGCAGGTTCACCAGAGTGATACCCGGGCTAAAAGGGTTAAATTATGAGGGCAGGTTGCATAGACTAGACTTGTATTCCCTGAAATATAAAAGATTAAATGGGTTCGAGATAATGAGATGGTTAAGATGATTAAAGGAGTTGATATGGTAGATAGAGAGAAACTGTTTTCTCTGATGGGGGGAGTCCAGAACAAGGGGGCATGACCTTAAAATTAGTGCGAGGCCATTCAGGGGTGCTGTCAGGAAGAACTTCTTCACACAAAGGGCAGTGGGAATCTGGAACGCTCTCTCCCAAAATGCAGTTGAGGCTGGGTGTTAGCCAAGGGTAATAAAGGTTACGCAACCAAGGCGGGTATAGGAGTTGAGATACAGATCAGTCATGATCTAATTGATGGTGGAAAAGGCTCGAGGGGCTAAATGGCCTACTCCCGTTCCTAACTCTGGTACCTTTTGGCCTATCTCCCTTCACCCTCCCAGGCCACGGGAAATAGTCTGAATTCATCACCATAAATGTATCCAATCACAACCACCACCAGCAGTCACAGGGAACAGCCCTCCACCCACCAGAATTTCACCCTTGCGTCAACCATTAAAACAGCTCTCCAGGCTCAAGCAAAGTTCAGAAGGAAACAATCTATAATTGTATAGCTGGGCGTCTTTCTCAGTTCGGCTGGATATTATATGAAAAATTTACACACTCACATTTATGGTGTATTGAAACTCTCATGATGACACACGATGGTGCATTATATTATCGGGCTAGTTCTCTTCATTACTCATCCAACAACAAACAAACAGGGTTCAATGGGGTAGATGTAGAGTAGACGTTTCCACTTATGGCAGAGTTCAAAACTAGGGGCCATTAATTAAAGACAGTCATTAATAAATCCAATAAGGAATTCAGGAGAACTTTCTTCACCCAAAGAATAATGTGGAACTCGCTACTACATGGAGTGGTTGAGGCGAATGGCATCGATGTATTTAAGGGGAAGCTAGATAAACACATGAGGGAGAAAGGAATCGAAGGATATGCTGATAGGGCTAGATGGAAGTAGGGTGGGAGGAGGCTCGTGTGGAGCATAGACTAGTTGGGCCAAATGCCCTGTTTCTGTGCTATAAATTGTATGCAGGACCCCAAATTAGGCTGATTTACAACATATCTAGTGAGGAGAGAGCACTAATCACTCACCCTCTACCACCTTCCCTAGCCCCACATGTCTCAATTCAATTCCCCTCTTGAGTTTTCCTCATTTTATCCCCACACACAAAGATTATGGGAGTAAATAAGGCGGCTCCCACAGACCTCACACCAGCTCTCCTGGTATCAGCTACCTCACTCCAGTGACCATTCCTCACGCAGCAGTCTGGTCAGCATGTGTCAGCAGGCTATTTCACCCAGACCGACCGACACTGTTCTCAGCCGACGTCCAAACAGTTATTGCTGGATTGGGTATGAGTCAGTATGCCCCTCACTAACCCCAGGTGAATTGCAGCCCTGGCTGGGATCAACTATAGCAGCACAGACTGGGGATCGAACCAGACACCCGACTTCGTCTGGATAGTTCGACAGCTCAATGCCCAACGAGCTGAGCCATTGATGGGAACCAATGTCCGGACTACAAGAAGAACTGTCACTAGGGGTACTTGGAAACATCCTTTCAAACAGCAATCACAATGACAAATTTCAATTGGTATAGAACATTTAACATAGAAAAATGTCCCAAGGAACTGTACAATCACCCCAGCCTTCCTTAGCACATTGGCTGCTGAAATCTTCATCCGTGCCTTTACCTCCAGATTCGACAATTCCAATGCTGTCCCGGCCCATCTTCCACCCTCCATAAAATCAAACTCATCCTAAGCTCTGCTGCCCGTGCCCTAACTCGCACCAAGTCCTGTTCACCCACAACCCTCTTGCTCACTGACCTACAATGGCTTTCGGTCTGGCAACGCCTCAAATTTAAAATTCTCATCAATGTGTTCAAATCCCTCCATGCACTCGCACTTCCCTAGCTCTGCAACCCCCTCCAACCCAACAGCCTTTCGAGATCTCTGCGTTCCTCCAATTCTGGCCTGTTCGCCATCCCCGATTTCCATCGCCCCACCATTGGCGGTCGTGCTTTCAGCTGCCTAGGCCCCAAATTCTCAAATTCCCACCCTAAACCGCTCCGCCTCGCTCTCTCCTTTAAGATGTTCCGTAAAACCTACCTCTTTGACCAAGCTATTAGTCACCTGTCCTAATATCTCTATGCTGCTCGGTGTCAAATTTAGTCTGTTGACGCTCCTGTGCAGTGCCTTAAGATGTTTTACTACATTAAAGGTGCAATATAAATGCAAGTTGATGTTATAGCTCAGCAACAGGTGATGGATTTAACCCATTAGTCAAGTTCCAGTTATGTTTCTTAACAAGGAGGCCCTCAACCATAATGCAGTACACTTCACAGATGTCTAAGGGCGTCACCATTTCCTACCCCGCCAAAACAAAAGCACCTAAACCCCCTTTTCCCCAGGGCTACTCCCTCATGGCTTAGTTGGTAAATGCACTGCCAGTGTGATACTGGGTTGGAGCACTACAAATAGTCTCTGTACTCCCTGTGCCAAGGAGAGTGGGCAAAACAGCCATAGTTCCTGCTCACTATCCAGTAACCACTGTTGGGAGTGTGCAAGGGGACATCAGATGAGGATAGGGTCAGGCTCAGATGTGATGCTCCTGCAGTTGAATATGTTGCCAAACGCACGTAGGCTGACACATGAAGACCGGTGACTTGGAGTGAGATATTGATGAGGCTCAAGGAAATGTATTGCAGTAGTTTCAAGAATGGGTTGATCAAAAATGAAAAAAAAGCCTAAAAGTCTCTTCCCCCAAGCAGAGAGAGTGGATGATGACCTTCCCTGACATCACAATTGGATAAATATTTGGCAGGGGAAGAAGCAGGGGTGTGGAACTAATTAGAGAACTCTTTGAAAGAGCGGGCACTGGCATGATAGGCCGACTGACCTCCTCTTGTGTTGTAAGATTCTGTGATTCTATAATCTGTTTTTAGTGGTACATTGGTTGAAGGATAAATATAGGTCAGGACTCTCCTGCTCTTCAAATTGCGCCATGGGATCTGTTATGCCCACATAAGAGGGCAGATGGGACCACGGATTGGCGTCCCATCTGAGAGGCGGCACTTCTAACGGTGCAGGGCTCCTTCAGTACTGCACTGAAATGTCAGCCTGGATTGGAAGTCTCTGGAGTGGGCCTCAAACCAACGACCTTCTGACTCCGAGTGCTGCCACGGCTGACATCGGTGAAGCAGAAAACTTCCTGTGAGTTGGTATACCGACAATCTCGCTGTGGATTGGCAGCACGGGGGTTCGTTCTCAGGACAATAATTGCAATGTCAGTTCTGGTTTCGGTGGTAGGGGTGGGTGGGGGCATGTGACAATTGGTGCTCAGGTGCTTGGGGGGGGGGTGGGGGGTTGGTGGGGGGGTGGCATGTGACAATTGGAGCTCAGGTGCTTGGGGGGGTGGTGGTGGGTGGGGCGATTGGGGGGGTGGGGGTGATGGGGGGGGGTTGGTGTGAGGGGGGGGTGGGTTGGTGTGAGGGGGGTGGTGGTGGGGGGGTAGTTGGGGGGGTGGGTGGGGGGGGGTTGGTGTGAGGGGGGGTTGGTGTGAGGGGGGGTTGGTGTGAGGGGGGGGTGGTGGTGGGGGGGTAGTTGGGGGGTGGGTCTGATGGGGGGGTTGGTGGTGGGGGGGGTTGGTGTGAGGGGGGGTGGTGGTGGGGGGGTAGTTGGGGGGGTGGGGGTGATGGGGGGGTTGGTGTGAGGGGGGGTGGTGGTGGGGGGGGGTAGTTGGGGGGGTGGGGGTGACTTGTGGGGGGGGGGGCGGCATGTGACAATTGGTGCTCAGGCACTTGGGCAGGGGGGTGAGAGAGTTGTCCTGGACTGCTGTCCTTCATCTGTTGCACTGGAGAGGGTACAGAGGAGATGTTGTCAGGAGTGGAGAATCTAAGCCATGGGGACAGATTGGATAGGCTGGGTTTGTTTTCATTGGAACAGAGGAGGCTGAGCGGAGACCTCATTGAGGTGTAGAAAATTATGAGGGACCTAGATATAGTGGATAGAAAGGGTCTATTTCCCTTAGCAGAGGGGATCAACAACCAGGGGACATAAATATAAAGTAATTGGAAGAAGGTTTAGAGGGGATTTGAGTGGAAATTTCTTCACGCAGAGGGTTGTGGGGGGTCTGGATCTCACTGCCTGAAAGGGTGGTAGAGGCAGAAATCCTCACCACATTTAAAAAGTACTTGGATGTGCACCTGAAGTGCCGTAACCTACAGGACTATGGACCTAGAGCTGGAAAGTGGGATTAGGCTGGATAGCCTCTTGTTGGCCGGCACAGACACGATGGGCCGAAATGGCCTCTTGCCGTGCTGTAAACATCTATGATTCTATGATCATGTAGGAAGCTTCCTGTACACTCACCACAAAAGGCTAGACCACTTCACCTCAGCTTTGAAGTCAATTTGTAGCCAATCACCGAGCATGCTCTCCTGTTTACATCATTAGGCGCAGCTAACACTGAACCACCATGTCTGTCCATCTGACGCACACTATTGCTCTTTTCATTTGCAGCCCTTGTGACTGTTAAGAGTTGCCAACTTTGGTTGGACGTATTCCTGGAGGTTTTATCACATGACCTCCTTGCGTCCAACTGCCCCGCCCCCACACTGCCGCCATTGATCACCCGACACCAGCATGCTCACCTTCCCACACTAACTGGAAAGTAAACAGGTAATCAAGATTACCTGATGCGATGATGCTGGACTGACAGCCCTACAGCCTTTGTATCCCATCTCCAATTTTTATAACTAACAAATGAAAGCGTTCAAAGAAAATGTAAAACATCACATACAACTTGTTTTAATGCCCCTATGATTTTTCTCCTGTGTTGCATGCAGCAGTTTCCTGGAGATTAATCTTTAATTCTTGGTGAATCCTGGAGGATTGGCAGCCCGAATGACTGTACGTTACCATCCCTCCAGGGACCTGCAGCTGGGAAACGAGGTCTGTAAATTCCGCACCCACCCTCATGGTTTGCATCTTTCTACCACAACAACAAATCTTTCAAATCTGGGCAGCAAAATAGTTTCACGTTGGAAAAGCTTGCATTTCGATGTATTCTAAGATGAGGGATTCTTGGAGTTGGAGAAGCCACACGTCCTTCTTCTTCTGCTTAGGCAGTTCCTTTGTCAACATCAGCTACTCCGTACCATGGCCCACTTCACAGCAAAGCTTCATCTGCTTTGCTGCAGCAGCTGTTTGTAGAATCATTGAATCTGCTTCCACCGGCCTTTCAGGCACTGCATTCCAGATCATAACTCGCTGCGTAAAAATAATGTCTCATCTCACCTCTGGTTCTTCTGCCAATTACCTTAAATCCGTGTCCTCTGGTTACCAACTTTCCTGTCAATGTAAGCAGTTTCTCCCTGTTTACTCTATCAAAACCGTTCATTATTTTGAGAAAATCTGGTCAGAAAAGGTATGTCATTCCAAACCATTTATAAAAAATGACTGGGATATACGTGTCAAGAAAGGGATTGTGAGTTTGAGAGATAAGAACAGATCTGCTTGATTGTAGAAATATAGTACAGAGCTCTTGAGAAGGGGGAATGATTGAGGTAATCAACATGTGGAACTTGTGCTGGTCTCCTGCACCTCACCCAACTGCCCAATCCTGAAGTGTGATCCTAGATGTTGTTGGCAGGCGATTGACCTCTGGAGGGCATCACATCTGGTGCTCCCCGTACACCTGAAGATGATTCCTCCTTTTTAAGTATATATCCAATTCGCTTTTGAAAGTTTTAGGCTGTGCATTCCAGATCATAACAACTCGCTGCGTAAAAAGAATTCCCACTTGCCCCCCCACCCCCTCCTTTTTTTGGACAATTATCTTAGATCAATAATCTCTGGTTACCGACCAGCATGCCACTGTAAATACCTCGATTAAAACTCCCTTTAACTTTCTCTGTTCTAAGGAGATCAATCTGAGCTTCTCCAGTTTCTCTACATTACTGAATTGGGCTTCAATTTTAAAATTCTTATTTTCATGTTCAAATCCCTCCATGTAACCACCTCCTGCTCTAGAATCCTCTGAGAACTCTGCATTTCTTCAATTCTGGGTTCTTGTGCATCCTCCCCTTCCTTCGCGCCCAGCCCTGCCCACAGCTGCCTAGGCCCAAGTTCTGGAATCCCCTCATTAAACCTCTCCGCCTCTCTCTCGTCCTTTAAAATGCTGCTTAAAACCTACCTCTATATAACTACAAGTTGGTGCTGTTGCCATGGGGCTTTGCTGACTCGGAACTGGGTTAAGACCATCCCAAACTAATTTCTCCCATGACCCTGACAGCTCGCAGAGAGAGGAGACTTTCATCACATCTGCCTAGGCTGGACTGAAACCCAGATTGGACGAGCTGTATTTAACCCACTTCACCACCATAGATTTAAAGGGATATGCCTCGAGTGTCACCTTCCATATTCCAACCTAAAGAAAGAAAGACTTGCATTTATATGGCACCTTTCACGACCACCAGACATCTCAAAGTGCTTTACAGCCAATGAAGTACTTTTGGAGTGTAGTCACTGTTGTAATTTGGGAAACAGGGTAGCCAATTTGCACACAGCAAGCTCCCACAAACAGCAATGTGATAATGACCAGGTAATCTTTTTTTATCTCTATGTTGATTGAGGGATAAATAATGGCCAAGACACCAGGGATAACTCCCCTGCTCTTCTTCAAAATAGTTCCATGGGATCTTTTATGTCCACGAGAGGGCAGACAGGGCCTCGATTTAACGTCTCATTCGAAAGACTGCACCTCCGTCAGCGCAGCACTCCCACAGCACTACACTGGAGTGTCAGCCTAGATTTATGTGCTCAAGTCCCAGGAGTTGAACACATAACTCAACTCAGACTTGAACCCACAACCTTCTGACTCAGGGGCGAGTGTGCTATCCACTGAGCTATCCACTGAACCTACATATCAGAAACTATGAATAACCAGGCCCAACTTCCTTAGACTTAGGGAGGCCACGTTGCGTCACAGATTGGTGGTGTGTATGTTTGCAGCCTTGATCCCACAGGGATTAATGGGAGATGGGAAGATTGAGTCCCTTAGACGGGTACGGAAACACACCCTTTCACAAATGTAACTGTCATGGATCCAGAAGCAGGATCAAAAGGATATAGAAGCACTGGAGAAGGTGCAAAAAAGATTTACAAGGATGATACCAGAACTGAGAGGTTTATAACTATCAGGAAAGACTGAAAGGCTGGGGTTCTTTTCTCTCGGAAATAGGCTATGGATTATCTAATAGAGATCTTTAAAATGATGAAGGAGTTTGATGGGTGAAGTAAAAGAAAGATTTGCATTTATATAGCGCCTTTCATGGCCACTGGACATCTCAAAGCGCTTTAGAGCCAATTAAGTACTTTTGAAGTGTAGTCACTGCTGTAATGTGGGAAATGCAGCAGCCAAAGTAGAAAAGATGTTTCCACTTGTGGGGGACTCCAAAACTAAGGGCCATAAATATAAGACAGTCACGGATATATCGAATAAGGAATTCAGGAGAAACTATCTAGAGTGGTTAGAATGTGGAACTCGCTACCACACAGAGTAGTTGAGGTGAACAGCAGGATACAGTTAAGGGGAAGCTGGATAAGTAGATGAAGGAGAAAGAAATAGAAGGACATATTGATGGGGTCTGATGAAGTAAGGTGGGAGAAGGCTTGGGTGGAGTATAAACACCAGCATAGACTAGTTGGGCCGAATGGCCTGTTTCTGCTGTACACTCTATGCAAGATTGCCTGTCCACTTCCTTGGCCACTGGCAGTGTGCAATGAGACTAGGGGAAATAAAAGGGAGTCATGTAGTCACAAAGCTTCCCCTAGCTGTGAATAAATGCAACAAACTAAATTCAAAAGAAGTACATCTCCACACATCTCTCAATACTCCTGGAGATACAACTTTGAAAAGCACTGTGTAGAACAAATTAGATCGCACTGGCTGAATAAGCACCATAGGAACCGGAGTAGGCCGTTCAGGATCTCGAGCCTGTTCCGTCATTCAATTATAACATGGCTGATCTGTATCTCAACTCCATCTACCCTCAATACCCTTGCCTAGCCTAACAAAAATCGATCGATCTCCGTTTTGAAATTTTCAACTGACCCCCAGATTCAACAGCTTATTGGCGAGGGGAATAGGTGGGGGTGGAGAGAGAAGAGATTCGGATTTCCACTATCTTTGTTCTGGATTCTCCAACCAGTGTAATAGTTTTTCTCTGTCTACCCGATCAATTCTTTTAATCATCTTAAACACCCCTTAATCTTCTATGCTTGTACTGGCAGAAACTCATGGCTTCAACCTGTAGGGTGTCGCACGTATGGCTCTGAGTTTACCTGCTTCCTGTCAATCAGGACACTCGCGGCCAACTCTGATCGGTGCTGCCTGTCTCGAGGTAACTGGGGCACCGGCGAGGTGGATTCAATAACATCGCTGTGATAAACAAAGGGCCTTTAATGAGAATAAGCCCACTGGGCTCATTTCAGCTATGAGCGCGAATTCCGATTTAGAGACCTCTGCAGCTAGCCCAATAGCCCGAAGGATAATACCATGGTCCAAAGTGACAGTGAACGGTAACAATCCTGAAGGTCCCTGATTCTTGGTCCGTGGTGGGTTGGCCACAAAGATGATAGGTGTGCTACTAACTGACTTCACCTTCGGTGTTCTAGGGAGGGAGGAAAATGAAAAACAACCAGGGTTCACGCTTCTGATCGCTAATGGCTGCTGCAAACAAGCATGGCTAGACGTCTGGTGAGCTCAGGATCAGACTCAGCTGTCATGGCCTCTGTGGTCAAATTGGACACGAGCGCTCCTCGTCCAGGCTCAGTAATGAAGAATGGCGGCTTGAGGGAGACGGGTGGGGGAGGGGGCGGTTGATGGGTCCCATGGGATCATATCTCAGCAAGGAGTCAGTGACAAGGAGGAGGAAAGAAGAAAACAGTGTTCAGGAACAACAACCCTTCTTGGATTCAATCCCCTTCCTCAATCCCCCGCCATACATACATGCCAGGATCTGGTTACCCTCTGTTAAATCTTCCCTTGAGAAACACAACTCAAGGCTGACAGGTGCCAGAACACAGAAAGGCTGTAGTGAAGGCAAAAAGCTCCAGTGAGGGCTAACTGATGCTGTGTAATTAATCCGCGGCAGTTGGACCTGAGCAGTGCCGCTTTCCATGACGTCAGCATGCCTCTGCCTGGAATGCTTGTCGGAGCACTTTGCGATCGGCTGCCGTCTAACTCCAGCATCACAGCTCCAGCACCCTGCACCTGGAAACCAGCTGAGCAGAGTTTAAAAATGAAACGCGAGCCAAAGAAAAGACATGACCTTCAGTGCGATTCAGCAACGATTTCTCGCAATTAACAAGAGTCTGAAGCCTTCAAAGAAAAGGGCCAGTGCAGCTTGGTTTAAACATCTGCCCCGCACCCCCCCAAACTATACAGGCACTGCCGAAATGACGAGAAACATCAGAAGCTGACTAAGTAACTGCATTGGTTATGGTAGACACAGGCACCATTCGGAAAGTGTCTCACTCTCATTGCCTTCAGTCCAGACGGATTCCTCGCTGGTTTCGTCCTGACAACCCCAAGTACTACAATCGCAGCGCGCTGCAAGCAAGAGGGGGGAGGGGGTGTGAGATGAGCCAAATGCCAACCGGGCAGAAAGCAAACGGAACGGGGCGGGTCGGGTCACCAACCTGTTGTAGAACCCGGATTCCAACGTTCCAGCATTGGCCGGTAGTCTCCAGGACACTACTGCGAGAAACCCCTGGATAATAACCAGAGGATAAAAGAAGATTGATTTTTGTAAAAAATATTCTTTGAACACTTTTGTTTATTAGTTTTAAAAATATTGCAGATGGTGGGGAGGCGGGTTAAAAAGGCGGTTTGACTGCACGGGATAGTTGGATGAGGGAGGTCATGAAGAAACCTTCAGAAATATGTCCAACTTGGAGGGGGTGGGGGGGGGAACAGGTTGGTTGGCAACATCTTAAAGAAAGACTTGCATTTATATAGTACCTTTCACGACCACCAGACGTCTCAAAGCGGTTTACAGCCAATGAAGTACTTTTTGGAGTGTAGTCACTGTTGTAATGCAGGAAATGCGGCAGCCAATTTAGAACACAGCAAAACCCTACAAACATCAATGTGATAATGAACAGATAATCTGTTTTCATTATGTTGATTGCGGGATAAATATTGGCCAAGACACCGGGGATAAGTCCCCTGCTCTTCTTCGAAATAGTGCCACGGGATCTGTTACGCCTCGAGAGAGAGAGAGAGCAGACAGGGCCTCGGTTTAACGTCTCATCCGAAAGGCAGCACCTCTGACAGTGCAGCACTCCATCAGCACTGCACTGGAGTGTCAGCCTGGATTTATGTGCTCAAGTCCCTGGAGTGGGACCTGAACCCACAACGTTCTGACTCAGAGCCCAATTTCCCTCCGGATTTTTGACGTGAAGGCTGTGAAAGACGGTGTCCGTGCTGGGACGTAATTCCCCGCGCACAAGGGTAACATTTAGTGCTGTTTCCAGCATGGCTGCTCGGTCAGGTTTGGGCCCATGCACAAAAAATGCTCAGCACCCCTCTCCCAAGCCTACCCGGCTCGACTGCAGATTGAAACCGTATCGAGCAAAACATGGTAAAAAAATAAGAGCCAAATAAGTCAAGTGGCTCAATCTACTTGCTCCTCGTTATAAGGCAGAGAAGTTGAAAAATTAATGATGATGTAGACCAAAGGCATGGTCAAAGAGAGGCTTATTTGGAAGCTTTGGCTCAGTTGTTTGCGCTCTAGATTTGGGAGTCAGAAGGTCGTGGATTCAAGTCCCACTCCAAAAACTGGAGCTCAAACCTATTCTGACCCTCCAGTGCAGTACTGAGGGTGTGCTGCACTGCCGAAGGTGCCGGCTTTCGGATGAGACGTTAAACTGTGGCCCCCTTTGGACGTAAAAGATCTCATGGCAGTACTTTGAAGAGCAGGGGTCTTCTTCCCGTTGTCCTGGCCCATATATATCCCTTAGTCAACACCACGAAAATAGATTATCTGAGCATTATCATATTGCTTTCTTTGTGGGATCTTGCTATGTGAAAAATGCCTGCCACGTTTTTTGCTTTGCAACAGTGACTAAACTTCAAAAAAGTACTTCATGGGCTGTAAAGCACCTTAGGATGTTCTGAAGTCGCGAAAGGTGCTATAGAAATGCAAGGTTTTTGACTTCCTTTCTTTGGTTTGAAGATGGGAAGGGAAGGACATTGCCACGGGAAATGCCTTCGAGAGAGAATTCTGGGGGCGTGGGTGAGCGGTGACTAAAGCAACAGCCTTCAATGGCGAGGGGGGGGGGGGGGGAGTGAGGGTAACAATTGACGCCATTGATGGTGCATCTCGGAACATGCAGCTATAGCAGATTGCTTTGGGCAGTCCGACTGGGAACCGAGAGCAAGGGTCTAGGGGGACAAGGACTGACGGGGGGGGCGGGAAAGGCTCCAGAGCGCTGCTCAATAGACTCAGTTACAGTTGCTGCGGGTCTCTGCTGGAAGGCTGCCTATTTAATCGTGGGCAGCGATCGTGCCAGCTGAGAAAGGTTTCCATCCTGTAACGCCTTGGCTGCCCTCTTCCCCCTCCCCATATTCCTCGAGTCTCCGCAGACAGTAACGAGGATCTATTTTGGCCCAATTAAGAACGATTTGTGCTGTCGTTATATAAGCAGAGCCCGCTTGTTGAAACTCTTGGAATTGAGATTAATTAACAGCATGAAAGCAGCAGCAGAGCAGCCTGGTCCCTGCAGGAACCAATCCCTGCACGGCCCAGCTGAACAAATACAGGACGATTAGACAGACCCCCAAGTGGCAGCTAAACAACTTGCTTGGAGTCAAAGAATGTTCGTTTCTTGTCCCAGTGGAAAAGTTAATTGCTGGCCTGGAGAGAGCCAAGCATAATGATTTCCTTATATAAACACGAGGCCCGCTATCGGCAGCCAACACAAAGAAACACAGATGACTACCCTGACAAACACTATATTGCGATGGCCTTTCTCTTCCTTAGCAAAATATTTTGTTTGTCGATAGCGAGGACAGGCTAACTGGGAAGCCAAGCACACTGGCTGCCCTTGCTCTCCTCCGCTAACATTTCCCGTAGAAAAGGGACGGGGAAAGTTATGTAACGAAGCCCCCCGGGATGATGAGGGAGGAAGAAAAAAAAAAGTTAAATATTTGACCGAGCACGATTTACGAGTAACGGGGGAAAAAAAATCAAAAATAAACATTTTATTCCCCAAAAAGCATGAGGCAGAGCCTGCTACACTCATCAAACGCCAGTGGAAACAGTCTCATGTAAGTCGAGGCCAATTTTGAGCCCACGTTTCTTTCAATAAATATTTTGATTTCATTAGTCGAGCTGTTGGCAAAGTATCTGAACCACAATTATTTCAGAGTTTGGTTAGAGTGCACCAACACATCTTATTCACAGTAACACAATCCCTCGTTATAAGCTCAGTCTCCATAGTGTTGTGAAGCCTATTATTTACGATGGGCTCAGAGCACTGGTTAACCCTTTGGGTACCGATATGTTCACTTTCTGTTTGTCTCCTCTCCTGCAGAGGTTGGTTCCGTGAGCAACCAGTGGCCTCCAAATACCTTCACCAAGTTACTGCTCTTCATGGGTGAAGCAGCTCATATTTATCTAGCATTATCCTTGGTGTCCTGGTCAATATTTATCCCTCATCAAAAACAGATTGTCTGGTCATTATCACATTGCTGTTTGTGGGAATTTGCTGTGCGCAAATTGGCTGCCGCTTTCCCACATTGCAACAGTGACTACACTCCAAAATACTTCATTGGCTGTAAAGCGCTTTGAGGCAGCCGGTGGTTGTGAAAGGCGCTATATAAATGCAAGTCTTTCTTTCTTTAACAAAGTTAAATGGAGAGATGGGAGAAACTGGGATTGTTCTCCTCAGAGCAGAGACGGTTATGGAGAAATTTAATAGAGGTGTTCAAAATTATGAAGGTTTTTGATAGAGTAAATAAGGAGAAACTGTTTCAAGTCGTAGGAGGGTCGGTTACCAGAAGAGACAGATTTAAGATAACTGGCAAAAGGCTCAGTGGCGCGATGAGGTGAAATTCTTTTACTCAGCGAGTTATGATCTGGAATGCACTGCCTGAAGGGCTGGTGGAAGCAGATTCAATAGCAACTTTCAGAAGGGAATTGGAGAAATAATTGAAGGGGATAAATTGCAGGACTATGGGGAAAGAGCAGGGGAGTGGGACTAATTTGGAGAGCTCTTTCAAAGAGCTGGCACAGGCAGGATGGGTTAAATGGTCTTCTTTTGTGGTGTAGGATTCTATGATTCCAAGTGCTTCACAGAGGCATAAGAAAAAAAAATAGGTGGCATCCCCAAAGGAAATATTTGGGGTGAGGTCAGAGATGGGTTTTAAGTAGGGTCTTGGAGGTATTCAGGCGGAGGTGGTTTAGGGAGAGTGTAGGAAATGGAATGGGGTGGGATTACATAAGCGGCAGGGATCAGAGGAAGGGAGAATTCAGGGGAGGGGTTGACTTGCAGCACTGGAGATTACAGAGAAAGGGACAGATCAAGTCACAGAAGGACTTAAACACAAGGTTGGGAATTTTTAATTTGACACAAAGTCCAGAAATGGTCGTTTCTGATACTAGTGAATGAATGCTCAACATCTTCCTCGGTCCGTTATCAAATGAATTAACGGCTTCAATAAAACATGTGCAAATGTTAAGCATCTTTCCAATAATATTTCCAACTGTTATTTCTCTGCTTAAGTATGTGCAGGCTATTCGATCACTGAGGGCATCACAGTCTAGTTTCCATACAGTGGAACTTATTAGAGAGCCATCAGGAGTGGCAAGTATGGTTGGTTTTCTCCGTATCCAGCCAAGGGGCACCGAGGTCGATTGTGGCACTCTACTGCTACTATTCTGGCTGAGATCGGCTTGGCATGTTGGAGCAAATTCCCCTCAGAGCCGATGGTGAATGCAGACAGAATGTAATAAAGGTATCACTTCTTGATTGATTCAGTATAGAGTGGAGAACAATGGTCTCCCCTCTCTAATGGCCAGAACACTACTTCAATCGGAAACATGATAGTAGGACAAGAAAGTACAGGTTCTGACCAGTGAAGAGCAAATTTAGCATGTTAGGAAGTTGTTCTTCACACAAAGAGTGATCAATACATGGAATGGACTTCAGGGTAGCATGGTGCAGGTAAAACCCTGGAATCATTTCAGAAAATGGATGATATAACTCTGTGTTGGGGGGGTGACTAAGTTCTTTCAAATGGATAAGCTGAGTTGGGTCAATTGACATCTCTCGTCTGTACCGATCTTGTGAACTGCTGGTTAGATCTCCTGATCAAATGTTCATTGTTTGGATATTTTTGCGGAATGGCTTCTTTTATAGAGGGTTTTCTCCATTAAATCCCTTATACTTCCTTAGCCATATAAAGAGACAGAATGATTTCAAGTTGGCGACAAGGATGACTTTCTCCTGGATTCTAAGGACACATCTTGAATCTGATAGCCGAATGCGGTGCGGTTTCCTGTATTGGACTCAGCATTATTGACTAATGACAAAATAAAACTGAGTATTCCTTCCAGCTTGCTGATGTGGAGGGTGGGAACATAGTGCGTGATCCACGGCTTACTAAGGTTCAACAGAAATTGGATATGTCCAAGAGACATTGGATCTCTGCAATGGCTCACTACCAACCAAGGTTTATTGAATACAGACCATGCTTTACTGACATGCAAGAAGACTGGATATAATCCACCGCTTGCTAATGTCCATTAGAGATTGGATTTGGTCCATGGTTTACTAATGTTTAATACAGACTGTATAGAATCCATGTCTTCCTGCATTCCAGTGGAGACTGAAGAACTGCTCTGCATTGGAAATTGCTTAATTTCAGCGGTGATGTCTCAGGATAATGGAAATCTGGAACTCTCTCCCAAAAAGCTGTTGAGGCTGAGAGTCAATTGAAAATTTCAAGTGAAACTGATAGATTTTTGGTAGGCAAGGGAACCTAGGCGATTGAGTTCGTTTACAGATCAGACAGGATTTTACTGAATGGCGGAACGGGCTCGAGGGGCTGAATGGCCTACTCCTGTTCCTATGTTACTACCCATTAAATTGCATACGATGATTCGGAATATAGGGAGATGTAGCCCCAAACAGGAGATAAAAGGAGCCCGAAAACAGCGTGAAACCTGCAGCCCAGCGGGAGATAAAAGGAGCTAGGCCCAACCAGCACCAACTGTCCTCGGAGGATCAGAACTAAAAAGAATCCAAGTGTGACATCACAGGAAAGCAGGGAAGTGATTGGTTGGTCAGTTATTCTCTCTTTTCTTGGCCATTGGTTTTAATTAAAAGCTGGGATTAAAACCAAACATTCAAAACTTAATTAATTAAATACATTAGAGATGGCACGATGTGTTACTGCTGCTGCATGTGGGAGCTGGTGGACACCATGGAGGTCCACAGCGACCACATCTGCAGTAAGTGTCTGCAGCTCAAGGAACTTCAGCTCAGTGTTGATGAACTGGAGTCCAAGCTTCAAACACTGTGACACATCAGGGAAGGATAAGAGTTACCTGGAAGCTGTGTTCCTGGAGGCAGTCACACGCCTTAGGTTAAATAATTCAAATTTGATCTGTGGTTGGGGACAGGAGGGTGTGACTACGAGTGAGGGAGATATGGAGACCCAGGAGGTAGTGATGGAGGAGCCTCAGCCCTTGCAATTGTCTAACAGGTACGAGGTTCTTATTCCCTGTGTGAACGAGAGCAGAGACTGCAGGGAGGATGAGCAAACTGACCACAGCACCGTGGTACAGAGGGCCATTCAAGTGGGGGGAGTAAAAAGAAACGTTGTAGTGGTAGGGGACAGTATCATTAGAGGGATAGATACTGTTCTCTGCAGCCAAGAGCGAGAGTCCCGAAGGCTGTGTTGCCAGGGTTAAGGAAAACTCCTCTGGGCTGGAGAGGAACTTGGAGTGGCAGGGGGAAAATCCAGTTGTCATGGTCCACGTAGGTACCAATGACATAGGTGGGACAAAGAAAGAGTTTCTACTGAGGGAGTAGGAACAGCTTGGGACAAAATTAAAAAGCAGAACCACAAAGGTAATAATCTCTGGATTACTACCTGAGCCATGAGCAAATTGCCATAAGGTAAATAAGATCAGAGAGATAAACGCATAGCTCGAAGACTGGTGTGGGAGAAATGGGTTTCAATTCCTGGCACATTGGCACCAGTACTGGGGTAAGAGGGAGCTGTTCTGTTGGGATGGGCTTCACTTGAACTGGAACTAGTGTCCTGGCGAATCGAATAACTAGGGTTGTAGAGAAGGCTTTAAACTAAATAGTAGGGGGGAGGGTTCAAGTGAGCGGAAATTTAAAAAGTCAAGGAGAAAGGAGGAGACGATAAAGCAGGATAGCAGTGCGGGAAATGATAACCAGAGTGCGACATGAAGGGACAGAATGTATAAAAATAAGAGTGTATCAGAAAGTGGGGTCAAAGCAGGAAAAAAATGGTAACAAAATAAAATTAAAAGCTCTTTATCTGAATGCACGCAGCATTCGTAACAAGATAGATGAGTTGACGGCACAACTAGAAATAAATGGGTATGAACTGATAGCCATTACAGAGATGTGGTTACACATGGTGACCAAGGCTGGGAACTGAATATTCAGGGGTATTTGACAATTTGGAAGGATAGACAGAAAGGAAAAGGAGGTGGGGTAGCTCTGTTAATAAAGGATGGGATCAGTGCAATAGTGAGAAATGATATTGGCTCAGAAGATCAAGATGTAGAATTAGTTTGGGTGGAGATAAGAAATAATAAGGAGAAGAAGTCACTGGTGGGCATAATCTATAGGCCCACTAACAGTAGCTACACTGTTGGACAGAGTATAAATCAAGAAATAATAGAGGCTTGTAAGAAACGTACAGCAATAATCATGGGCGATTTTAATCTTCACATTGATTGGACAAATCAAATTGGCCAAGATAGCCTTGAGGAAGGGTTCATAGTGTATCCGAGATGGTTTCCTTGAACAGTACGTTGTGGAACCAATGCTATCTTAGATCTGGTACTGTGTAATGAGATAGCAAAGGATGACTAAAAAAATAATATAAAAACAGATAGAAAGAGCTTCTACAGGTATATAAAAAGGAAGAGGGTAGCTAAAGTAAATGTTGGTCCCTTAGAGAGTGAGACTGGGGAATTAATAATGAGGAACAGGGAAATGGCAGAGACTTTGAACAAATATTTTGTATCAGTCTTCATGGTAGAAGACACTAAAACATCCCTATAATAGATAATCAAAGGGCTCTAGGGCGGGGAGGAACTTGAAACAATCACTATCACTAAAGAAAATGTACTCAGTAAAATAATAGAACTAAAGATGAAAAAGTCCCCTGGTCCTGATGGCCTGCATCCTAGGATTTTAATAGAAGTGGCTGCAGAGATAATTAATTCGTTGGTTGTAATCTACCAAAATTCCCTGGAGTCTGGAGAGGTCCCAGTGGATTGGAAAACTGCAAATGTAACGCCCCTATTTAAAAAAGGAGACAGAAAGCAGGAAACTATAGACCAGTTAGCTTAACATCTGTCATTGGGAAAATGCTAGAGTCAATTATTAAGGAAGCAGTAGCAGGACATTTGGAAAATCATAATGCAGTCAAGCAGAGTTAGCATGGTTTTATGAAAGGGAAATCATGTTTGACAAATTTGCTGGAGTTCTTTGAGGATGTATCAAGCAGGGTGGATAAGGGGGAACCAGTGGATGTGGTGTATTTGGATTTCCAGAAGGCATTCGATAAGGTGCCACATAGAAGGTTACTGCACAAGATAAGAGCTCACGGGGTTGGGGGTAATATATTAGCATGGATAGTGGATTGACTAACTAACAGAAAACAGAGAGTCGGGATAAATGGGTCATTTTCCAGTTGACAAACGGTAACTAGTGGGGTGCCACAGGGATCGGTGCTCAACTATTTACAATCTATATTAATGACTTGGATGGAGGGACCGAGTGTAATGTAGCCAAGTTTGCTGATGATACAAAGATGGGTGGGAAAGCAAGTTATGAGGAGGACACAAAGAATCTGCAAAGGGATATAGACAGGCTAAGTGAGTGGGCAAACATTTGGCAGATGGAGTGCAATGTGGGAAAGTGTGAGATTATCCACTTTGGGAGGAAAAATATAAAAGCAAATTATTATTTAAATGGAGAGAGATTACAAAATGCTGCAGTACAGAGGGACCTAGGGGTCCTTGTGCATGAAACACAATAAGTTAATATACAGGTACAGAAATTAATTAGAAAGGCAAATGGAATGTTAGCCTTTATTGAAAGGGGGATGGAGTATAAAAGCAGGGAAGTCCTGCTACAACTGTACAGGGTATTGGTGAGGCCACACCGAGAGTACTGTGCACAGTTTTGGTCTCCATATTTAAGGAAGGATATACTTGCATTAGAGGCTGTTCAGAGAAGGTTCACTGGGTTGATTCCTGAGATGAAGGGGTTGACTTATGAATAAAGGTTGAGCAGGTTGTGCCTATACTCATTGGAAGAATGAGAGGTGATCATATTGAAACATATAAGATACTGAGGGGACTCGTCAAGGTAGATGCAGAGAGGATGTTTCCCCTTGTGGAAGATTCTAGAACTAGGCGACAAAGTTTAAGAATAAGGGGTCGCCCATTTAGAACTGAGATGAGGAGGAATTTCTTCTCTCGGAGGGTTGTAAATCTGTGGAATTCTCTGGCCCAGAGAGCTGTGGAGGCTGGGTCATTGAATAGTCTTTTGAGCGCTAAGGGTGTAAAGGGTTTTGGGGAGCAGGCAGGGAAGTGGAGCTGAACCCAACATCAGATCAGCCATGATCTTATTAAATGGCGGAGCAAGCTCGTGGCCAAAAGGCCTACTCCTGCTCCTATTTCTTATATTCTTATCCCTTACTTTCCCACAGCCAGTACACCGAGGAAGTGTCAAATTGTGGCATCACGAGTCTGTACTAAACCAAAGAAACCTACAATGTCATATTCTTCAGGTCATGCAAGAGGCTTGTACTGTCCAGTCCCCACAAAAGTGAAATAAGCTCCACAAGCTCCTCAGATCCCTCAGTGAGTAAAGGCATGTGCTGTACGGTACTGAGGCACATACAGATCTGGAAGGTCTTGTGTTTCATTCCTTGTATTGGACTGTTCAGCCACCAGAGAACTCATCTCAGGAGTGGAAGCAAGTCTTCCTCGAACCTGAGGGACTGCCTATGATGATGATGATGATGATGATGATGTGTGGTGTTAGCACATCTCTTTCAGAGTTGCTTAGAATGCTACAGTTAGCCTGAGCATCAGACCGGGGACCAGGAATAAGAAATCAGTCAGAGTTAGTCATTTTGTATTATTGTGTGACATTTTAAAATAGACTTTAATAACGATATTGACTCTTTCAATATATAATTAATGCACTGGTATTAGTTTATCAGCGGTGATGGGCAATGAGAATAGTTTAGGAGATGCGATGAATACTGGAAATTGTTTAAAGATGGGATGCATGGTCGGAATAGTTTCGCGATGGGCATTGTTCCCTCTAATATTTTTGGATGGGCGGCCTCTTTAACAGATTGCACGCCGCATTCAAATTTACGCACATGCACGGTCTATCCATTTAAAAGCCGGTGAGCCGGCCTGCACAGGACCTCCAGTCCGCCGCATGGCTTAACAGGAAAATTGGTGATGAGTACTGGGAATAGTTTTGTGCTGTGATGGGTACTGGGAATAGTTTAGAGGACCTTGTTCTTGATTCCCCCACCAGAGGAAATAGTTTCTCTATATCTACCCATCAAATCCCTTTAACATTTTAAACACCTCAATCAGATCACGCTTTAATCTTCTATCCTTAGGGGAATACAGGCCAAGTTTATGAAACCTGTCCTCATAACTAAACCCTCTGAGCCATCAGTCTGGTGAATCTGTGCTGCACCCCATATCCAAGGCCAATATAACCTTCCTGAGGTGCAGTGCCCAGAACTGAACACAGTATTCTTGTGATAAAGGACGGCACTCCATTAGCACTTTTGATTACTTTTGTACCTGTCTACTAGCTTTTAATGATTTGATCTATCAACTGGGATTGGGAATAATTTAGAGTTGGGATGAGTACTGGGAATAGTTGAGTTAGCACATTCTCCACTCATCTTCCTTTTCAGAATGGCAGGCAGTGACTAGCGGGGTGCCGCAGGGCTCAGTGCTGGGACCCTAGCTCTTTACAATATACATTAATTATTTGGATGAAGGAATTGAGTGCAATATCTCCAAGTTTGCAGATGACACTAAACTGGGTGGTGGTGTGAGATGTGAGGGGGACACTAGGAGGCTGCAGGGGGACTTGGACAGGTTAGGTGAGTGGGCAAATGCATGGCAGATGCAGTATAATGTGGATAAATGTGAGGTTATCCACTTCGGGGGCAAAAACACGAAGACAGAATATTATCTGAATGGTGACAGATTAGGAAAAGGGGAGGTGCGACGAGACCTGGGTGTCATGGTTCATCAGTCATTGAAGGTTGGCATGCAGGTACAGCAAGCGGTGAAGAAGGCAAATGGCATGTTGGCCTTCATAGCTAGGGGATTTGAATATAGGAGCAGGGAGGTCTTACTGCAGTTGTACAGGGCCTTGGTGAGGCCTCATCTAGAATATTGTGTTCAGTTTTGGTCTCCTAATCTGAGGAAGGACGTTCTTGCTATTGAGGGAGTGCAGCGAAGGTTCACCAGACTGATTCCCGGGATGGCAGGACTGACATATGAGGAGGGACTGGATCAACTGGGCCTTTATACATTGGAGTTTAGAAGGATGAGAGGGGATCTCATAGAAACATACAAAATTCTGACGGGACGGTGCAGGTTAGGTGTGGGTAGAATGTTCCCGATGTTGGGGAAGTTCAGAACCAGGGGACACAGTCTTAGGATAAGGGGTAGGTCATTTAGGACTGAGATGAGGAGAAACTTCTTCACTCAGAGAGTTGTTAACCTGTGGAATTTCCTGCCGCAGAGAGTTGTTGATGCCAGTTCATTGGATATATTCAAGAGGGAGTTAGATATGGTCTTTACAGCTAAGAGGATCAAGGGGTATGGAGAGAAAGCAGGAAAGGGATACTGAGGGAATGATCAGCCATGATCTTATTGAATGGTGGCGCAGGCTCGAAGGGCCAAATGGCCTACTCCTGCACCTATTTTCTATGTTTCTATGAAGCAATGGGAATGTTGTCAGTCGCCAGTTTATTCACCTATTTCAGTCTCAACCTACACAATAACTTACACATTGAACTCCCTCAGTGAGTGAGGAATCACGGAGCCTGCATTTATTTTGCTTTAAGGGACAGCAGCTTCCATGTACCAGGGTACAACTGTTTAATCCAACAGGAAACACTTGGGGAAATCAGGCCTTTCCAGATAATACAAGAGGGAAGGCCACGATGTTCAGCACGAAGCAAGAGGAAAACGAAAGGAAGGTAGGGTCCAAAGACAACAGGAAGTGTCCAAGGATAACAGGAAGTGCTGACAATGGCAGCCACCAGCTAACAACAACTCTGGGAAAAAAGGAGTTTTGAGAGATGGGAACTCTTATCATGGAATAAATGACTGGTGTTGATGTGATCAATGATTTCACTGATTAATAAACACTTTCACAACTCTTAACGAGAAAGTATGGGCCTGTGTGGCTGTTTCCTGCAGCAGATTTGGCATAGGCAGTCGTTTCCAGAAACTCAGCAGCAGACAGCCCAGCAGTGCAGCAAGTTGATGCATCAAAGCACATAGCAGAGGAAGAACCCAGTAAGGGTCTGCAGACTTGGTCCTGACCCACTGACGGCGAGGTATCCTCAACCCAAAGTAGAAAGAGAGGAAAGGATGAAAGAATGTGCATTTAAAATATCTGTTACAGCCAATGAAGTACTTTTGAAGTGTAGTCACTGTTGTAATGTTGGAATTGAGGCAGTCAATTTGCGCACAGCAAGCTCCCACAAACAGCAAAGTGATAATAACCAGATCATCTGTTGGTCGAGGGATGAATGTTGGCCAGGTCACTGGGAGAACTCCCCTCAGCACTGCTTAGATTATGTGCACAAACGTCTGTCAAAAAAACAACAACCCCCACGTTGTCCATCCCCTCCCCTTCCCGAGTTGTTCCTTGTAGACATTTACACCACAGAGGAAGCCATTCGGCTCATCATGGCTGTACTGGGTTTGCGTTAGAGCAATCAAAACTAATCTCACTGTCTCACGCTCTCCTTACAACCCTGCATCACTCTCTGCTTCAAATATATAACCGTTTAAAATATGCAATGGTATATACCTCAACCATTCCATATTACAACAACCCCATCTTTAAAGGAGTTTTTGTTAACCTCCGTCCTCACTTTATTTAAACTGATGACCCATGTCATTGACAGCCCAACCAGAAAAAAGTCATTCCCTCTTCATATCAAAATCCTTCATAATTAAAATAAAACCTCTTCAAATTATCTTAACTTTCTCTGTTCCAGTGGAACTAGTCCCAGTATCTCAAGTCTTCTTGTGACTATAGTTTTCCATCCTTGGTATCATCCTGATGAATCTACCTTTGTTGTTCCCTGTGGCTTTAAGTATTTTGTGGCCTAATCATTGTCTTGTGCAAATCTATTACCTGAACCGGTCTGGGACTATTATCCTAGCAGAAAGGATATAGGGCGGTCACAAGGACTTTAAACTTGTAAATGTGGGCGGGAAGGGCTCAGGTGGAAATTGCAGTGCAAATACTAGTTCAAAAACAAACGCAAGGGAAGAGAGTAGAGTAACAGTCAGAAATTGTGCTTTAGCACTACATGTAAAGGGAAAACTAAATGATATAAAGTGATTAAACCAGGAGGGAGAAATAAGAAACAAGTGAGTAAAACATTAGGGCCGAAGGACAGACTGGGATGTGTGGCCCGATAAGCATTCTTTATACAAACGCACAGAGTATAAGGAATAAATTGAATGAATTGCAGGCACAAATTCACATTGGAGGGTATGACATGGCAGCCATTACTGAGACATGGCTGCAAGATGGTAGGATTGGGAACTAAATATACCCGGTTATAAGGTCTACAGGAAGGATGGGGAAACATAGAAACATAGAAACATAGAAAATAGGTGCAGGAGCAGGCCATTCAGCCCTTCTAGCCTGCACCGCCATTCAATGAGTTCATGGCTGAACATGAAACTTCAGTACCCGCTTCCTGCTTTCTCGCCATAACCCTTGATCCCCCGAGTAGTAAGGACTTCATCTAACTCCCTTTTGAATATATTTAGTGAATTGGCCTCAACTACTTTCTGTGGTAGAGAATTCCACAGGTTCACCACTCTCTGGGTGAAGAAGTTTCTCCTCATCTCGGTCCTAAATGGCTTACCCCTTATCCTCAGACTGTGACCCCTGGTTCTGGACTTCCCCAACATTGGGAACATTCTTCCTGCATCTAACCTGTCTAAACCCGTCAGAATTTTAAACGTTTCCATGAGGTCCCCTATAGAAACTGGCAGTGGGGGAGGAGCAGCCTAGTGATTAAGGATGAAATAACTTCAATGATAAGAGAGGATATAACAAGAGGTACTGTATATCCATTGTGGCTGCCAAAACACAAGAAAAACGGTAGGTGTGACCCATTTCCAGCGGGGGTGAATGTGGGCCCCAGAGACTGTACACAGTAAACTTGCCAAATCTGTTAATGGCTGAAATGGCAGGAGATCAGTGGGAGATGTTTAAAAAAGAATTCAAGGTGATACAGAACCAGTTTATGCCCATGAGGGGCAAGAGCTCTACTTGCCAAAAAAAACAGCCATGGACGACTAAAGAGGTGAGGGACAGCATAAAACAAAAAGAGAAGGCATAGTAAAATGCACAGATCCCAGCCAATGGGAAAGATACAAAGAACAGCAAAGTGTCACCAAACAGATTGTAAGAGCTACCAAAAGGGAGTATGAAAAGAAACTTGCAAGGGATATCCAAATCAACACAAAGGGATAGAACTTCACCTCCGCCGGAAACAGGTCGCACCTACCGTTTTCCCCGTGTTTTCACCGCCGCGGTGGCCTCTTGCGTGAAATTCAGCTCTTTGTCTTTTTTTTCGAGCAGAGTGGAAGTCAGTCATAATGGGGCCGGAAGTGGGACGGAGAGCAGATCATCGGTCACAAGGAAGTAGGGGTGGGCGGATTGTCCGCCGCTGTCAGTCATCACACTGGTGCGTCACCATGTCTCTCCCCTTTACTTAAAGTGGAGAGCCACTGCGAGCCCTGCGATTATTTTCCACTGGGCCACCAGGGAGGGTTGTGCCAGGCTGCCTGTTGGCGGCCCGGCTGAACCGCGGTCTTAATTGTCGGGCTGACCTGGCAGTCAGCCGAAAAAAATAAGATGGCGGCCGCGGCAGTGCACCTTCCCCTTTAATGTCGGCCGCACCGCCATTTTGCACACACTGCAAACACAGTGCACCGACAGAATAAACTGTCAGGGGCACCGCGCGGCAGTGGCAAGATTTTTTATGTGAATTTTGCTTGTGACACAGGAGATCAGCGGTGATGTACTTAGGAGGGTTTAGCAGCAGTGAGGCGAAAGTGGGGACCACCAGAAAAACCATCGATGAGAATTTCATGAGCGGCGGCCAGTCGACCAAAAATCGCTTTCCGGCGGTAACAGGCCTTATTGAGAGGCTGAATTTCGGCCCCAAATAATATTAGGGAATAAAGGGTAGTTAGCAGCAATGTTGGCCCCTTAAAAACTGAAAGCGGTGATATTGTCAATGCTAACAAGGAAATGATGGACATGTTAAATAATTACTTTGCGTCAGCATTTACAGTAAAAGAAGAGGATAGCATGCTGGAAATCCCAAGGAATATTGAAACAGGGACAGGGACGCAAAAAGTTGATGTAAGTAAAATAACTAATGAAGAAAATAATGGCACTAAAGTGTGATAAATCCCCAGGACCAGATGATTTCCATCCCAGGGTTTTGAAGGAAGTAGGTGAGCCAACATTGCAGATGCCCCAAATATAATCTTCCAAAGTTCTCTTGATTCAGGTACAATTCATTTAGTTTGGAAAACTGCGCATGTCACTCTGCTATTTAAGAATGACGAGAGAGGGAAACCAAGGAATTATAGACCAGTTAGCCCAATATCTGTTGTCGGGAAATTGCTAGAATCTATAATTAAGGATAGGGTGACTCAACATCTTGAAAATTTTCAGTTGATCAGAGAGCCAGCATGAATTTGTGAAAGGTAGGTCACGCCTGACAAATCTGATTAATTTTTTGAGGAGGTGACTAAAGTAGTGGACAGGGGAATGTTTATGGATGTTATTTATCAAATGCCTTCTGGAAGTTCAGATAAAGTTATAAGATACGGAATTGAGGGCAAATTATTGACCTGGTTAGGAAATTGACTGAGCGACAGGAGACAGGCAGTAGGGATAATGGGCAGGTACTCTAATTGGCAGGATGTGACTAGTGGTGTCCCACAGGGATCTGTGTCGAGACTTCAACTATTCACCGTATTTATTAACGACTTAGATGATGGCACAGAATGTCACATATCCAAATTTACCAAAGACAGAAAGATAGGTGGCATTATAGGCAGTATAGATAAAGTATAAAATTATAAAGGGATATCGATAGATTAAGTGAATGGGCAAAACTGTGGCAAATGGATTTTAATGGAGGCAAATGTGAGGTCATCCACTTTGGACCTAAAAAAGCATAGAACAGGGTACTTTTTAAATGGTGAATGGCTAAAAACAGTGGAGGTCCAAAGAGACTTGATGATCCAGGTACATAAATCATTAAATGTCATGAAGAGATACAGAAAATAATCAAAAAAGCTAATGGAATACTGGTCTTTATATCTAGAGAAGTAGAATACAGGGGGGTAGAATTTATGCTGCAGCTATACAAAGCCCTGGTTAGACCATACCTGGAGTGCTGTGAACAGTTCTGGGTACCACACCTTAGGAAGGATATATTGGCCTTGGAGGGAGTGCAGTGTAGGTTTACCAGAATGATACCCGGACCTCAAGGGTTAAGTTACGAGGAGAGATTACACAAATTAGGGTTGTATTCCCTCAAATTTAGACGGTTAAGGGGTGATCTGATCAAAATTTTCAAGATATTAAGGGAAACAGATCAAGTGGATAGAAATTATTTCTACTGGTTGGGGATTCTAGGACTAGGGGACATAGTCTAAATTAGAGCCAGACCTTTCAGAAGTGAAATTAGGAAACTCCTTCTACACACAAAGGGCGGTAGAAGTTTGGAACCCTCCTCCGCAAACGGCAATTGAGGCTAGATTAATTGTTAATTTTAAATCGGAAATTGATAAATTGATAGCTTTTTATTATCCAAAGGTATTAAGGGATATAGGCCAAATGCGGGTATATGGAGTTAGGTCGTATCTCAGCCATGATCTCATTGAATGGTGGAGCAGGCTTGAGGGGCTCAATGGCCTACTCCTGTTCCTATGCCCCATTTATTAAATCCACAATGCTGTTGAACTTATAATGGTTTTATCTCCCAGCACTTGCACTTTTCAGGCAATTACGTATTTGTCCCTCGAGATCTCTGTTCGCCTATTCCTTTCACCATCTTTTATTTCAGCGTATGCTCCTATTGGTTGTTTTTCCATGATAGGAACGTAGGAACAGGAGTTGACCATTCAGCCCCTCGCGCCTGATTCGCCATTCAATGAGATAATGGCTATTCTGTATCTTAACCTCTATCCAACTGCTTTGGCTCCATATCCTTTTATACCCTGGTCGAGCAAAAATCCATCGATCACAGATTTAAAATTATTAATGGAGCTAGCACCTACTGCTTCTTGTGAGGGAGATTTCCAACCTTCTGCCACCCTTTGTGTGAATATACTGACAGTAAAAGTGGGCCCAGCACAGCCCCCTTCCCCTACCTCCCCGGTTACACCACTTCCAACCCTTCTCCAATCACGCCTCCTATGGGAGATGTGGACAGTGACCCGAAATTGACCCAGAATAAACTTAAACCGACCAACTGAACAATGTGTGGTAAGATTTTTAGAACCTTGTATTTGTCCCTTGAGGTCTCTGTTCACCTACTCTTTCACCATCTTTCATTTCAGTGTATGCTCCCATTGGTTGTTTTTCCATGACAGGAACATAGGAACAGGAGTTGGCCATGACACCAACAAGATGTCATGGTGACCAGGTGTGTGGCCTGGCCAGTGCATTGCACAGTTTCCTGGTGGAGATTCTGGAGTGCGTCAGCCAGCCTGTGAGAACACGGCCTGTCTCACATCTTGCACAGCTGAGAAGGGTCAGAAACAATCCGAGCCCGCTGTTTCTTGTCCACCGGCCAATGTAGTGTCCATCTAGCACATTGCCTTTTATACCATAGCCGTTTAATATTTGTTACAAACCTTCTGCAAAACATAGAGTTGCCATGGGGCAACTTTAATTCCTGGAGACTCCAGGGAAACCCCTGGAAGGAATTAAAGACTAACCTCCAGCACACTGCTGTGAGCAAACCAGAAAGAAATTATAGGGGGCATTAAAAAAAGTGTTCCGAACACTTTGTTCATTAGTTATAAAAATATTGGAGATTGGAGAAAAAGGGTGTTTGACTGACAGTGAAGAATCATCCAATCCAATCGCGAAGAGTCTATTCGCTGTCCAATCAGCGAGCAAGGGCGGAGGGCTGCAAGAGTGGACTTGTCGGGCGAGTAATGGCGTGAGCGTTGGGGTGGGGGTCGCTGGTCATATGATGAAACCTCCAGGAATATGTCCAACCAGAGTTGGCAACCCTAGCAAGATATCATATCAAATGCCTTCTGAAATCGCACATCCATTACATCCACTGCACTCTCACTATCAGTCACTTCTTCCAAAAATTCTATTAAACACCAGCCAAGCCTTGTCTTTAACAAAATTATCCTATACATTTCTAAATGCTCACTCATCTGATCTCGAGAGCTGACCCCTCACACTGGGGAACAGCCTCATTGCTCTCCTCTGTATCTCCTCTTGGGCCTGGATGACCAACCAGATGTCATGGTGACCAGAGCAACTTCGTGTGTGGCCTGGCCAGTGCATTGCACAGTTTCCTGGTGGAGATTCTGGAGTGCGTCAGCCAGCCAGTGAGGACACGGCCTGTCTCACATCTTGCACAGCTGAGAAGGGTCAGAAACAATTAACTTACCAACTTGGTTTGGTAAAAAAACACACAGCATTGTCGGCATCAAAAACAGCTGCCAACTTCTCAACTTTCTGTCACAAGACTTCAAAGACCAAAATCCCAGTTTCCAAACACACATAAGGGATGATATTAACTGGCCTGCTGGTAGCCAGGCAGGCAGTTAAAATTGATCCGGTGACTTAACCATCTGGTACGTGCCATCTTTAATCTAAATCTGCTCTTCTGAGCAGGCAGCAAAGGCACCCGCCTGAGGTCGCCGGGGTCCTTCTTTAAATAGGCAGATCAGAGTTAGGTGATATCATTGGGCCCGGACCCCAATTTTAACTCTAGCCTGAGCGGGTGAAGACAGCGGAAAGAGGATGCGGGACCAGAAGAGGCCATTTAACGTAATTTTTAAAAAACTTTTCTCGTGGGCCCCCTATGACCCAGACTCCCCCTCTTCCCTCTCGCGAGGCTCTCCCGAAACCCGCTCATCGAGACTTAGCCTCCTGCCAGCCAATGGCCTCCTGCCACCTAAATTTCCAGTCCCGCCCACCTGCCGCTTTATCCCCCGTTTCGAGCAAGCAGCTGACCACGCCATGTAGCTGAGGCCTAGGTATTAAAATCACTCGGTCCTCACGGACAGCTCTTTCAAAGAGCCAGCACAGACAGAATGGGCCGAATGGCTTCCTTCTGTGCTGTATGATCCTAATCATTACCTTCTATATATTTCTAAAAAAAATATATATCATCTGATGTATCTTTGAGCACATTAATAAGAGGACTCGGTCTCAGAGGTGCAATTTTTTGATTCATTGACCCAGTATGACACATTCCCAGGACTGGTAGAGCAGTTAGATGCCGGTTAAAGATGTTCTGTCCAAAACTCAGCACCCCCTTCTGGTGTGGCATTTCCCCATTTAGCACCGTTTGTATCTCTGGAGCCAGACCAACCATTGCACGTCAAGTCACTCCCAATACAGGGAGGTTTTGCACTGTGTGCTCATGGTGACCATGAACTAAGCTCATAAACATTTCTGTTGGAGCTTTACAGCCAATAGAGAGGCCTGGCCAATATCTGGTCATTATCTCATTGCTGTTTGTGGAAGATTGCTGTGCGCAGATTGACTGCCGCGTTTCCTACATTACGACAGTGACTACACATCAAAAGTACTTCAGTAGCTGTAAAGCGCTTTGGGACGTCCTGAGGTCATGAAAGGCGCTGTATAAATACAAGTTCTTTCTTTCTTTTCTTTGACTTCCATCTACTACCCCTGAGCTGGATTCCAGTCCTGGTTCCAGAGATGAACCAGCTGCCTACACAGTCTCCCAGGGTTACAACAGGATTGGTGTTTTTCTTTTTAAGTTAACGCTTTAATTGATATATAGCATTTGGAGGATATAAATCCTGTGATGCAATTCATTGAACTTTATTGCAGTGATTGTGGATTGGGGTGAACAGGGGAGGGGAGGAATCACTAAAGCTGGCGTTCTGCGGGAATCTTTTCCGTATCTTTTCCTTCATTACACTTCAAAAATACCTCATTTGGGTATAAAGCTCTTTGTGACGTTCTGAGTTTGTGAAAGGCGATATATAAATGGAAATGGAAATGAAAGAAAAATACTGCAGATGCTGGAAATCTTCCAACAAAAAGGGAAAATGCTGGAAAACTCAGCAGGTCAGGCTGAATCTGCGAAGGGAGAAAAGATTATGTCAATTTTCAGGTATAACTATTCGCCAGAACCCACATTCTGATCAAGGGTCACAGACCTGAAACGTTAACCTAACCTTCTTCCTTTCTCCACAGATGCTGCCTGACTTGCTCAGTGTTTTCTGGCATCAGACGCTAGTACAGGGGCTAGACACACATTTTCTGGGGAACCCGGATAGCTGGGCTGTGGCAATCCATCACTGGGTGGATACAGGCTTTGTGAATCACCCCGTCTCACCCTTAAAGGTTTGACAAGTAATTTTTTTTTTAAACAAAGCTAGCGTGCGTGTGTGATTGGAAAACAAAACGAAAGACTTGTATTTATACCGCGCATTTCGCAATCTCAGGACGTCCCAAAGCGCTTTACAGCCAATCAAGCACTTTGGAAATGTAGTCCCTGTTCTAATGTAGGAAACGTGGCAGCCAATTTGTGCACAGCAAGGTCCCACAAATAGCAAATCAGATAATGAACAGGTAATCTGTTTTAGTGATGTTGGTTCAAGGATAAATATTGGTCAGGGCAGAAAGAACTGGGGAGAACTCCCCTGCTCTTCAACGTAGTGCCATGGGATCTTTTACACCCACCCGAGGGGGCAAACGGGGCCTCGGTTTAACGTCTCATCCGAAAGAGTTGCTGCACTCTCAGATAGTGCAGCAACTCCCTCAGTACTGCAATGGGAGAGCTTAGATTGTGTGCTCAAGTCTCTGGAGTGGGACACAGCAGTACATTCCTTTTGAAAATGTTTCAATTCTGCACTGCAGTCGTTGCAGGTGGCAGCTCAGCTCGAATAAAAACCACAAAAGTGCAAGAAAGATACCTGTCACACCAAACAATTCTTATTCCTGCCACCCTGACTCCCAATACGTTAATCAACACCAAACACAACATTCCTGCTTCTCACTCAGCTTATCAGAATGGCGTGACTAAATCTGTTAAAGCTTTGCAAGGGAACATCACATGCTTTTAAATAGATAACAGACAAGCATTTTAAAGTAATTTAAGGTCGGTCTCCAGGTTCATTCCTTGCCCGTTGATATGACTGACAGCTGCTGCAGGGGAGACAATAAAGGATTTTCTTCTGTGCAAGTCAGTGTCAGGTTACCACTAATATGGTTATCCTCAGCCGAGAGAGCAAGCGAGCAAGAGAACAAAAAATGCTGACAGCAAGAAAGCAAAGACACGGGTTAAACATCTTATTTGTGCTTCACGGTCATCAGGGAGTGCACACTCACCCCCGTCCCCCCTTCCCCCACAAGCTCCCCAAGGAAGTACCATTAGGAATGTAGCTATATACCTGGGAGCGGAAAGCAGCATTGCTGCAGTGCAAGGTCAGGATAAATTCCACACAGAGATAGAGCGATAACGACGGAGATGGAGACAGATAGACAGAGACAGATATAGAAAGAGGGAGAGATGAAGACAGAGAAGTACAAACACAGATAGAGAAAAGATAGGCAGAGAAATGAGAGACAAACAGATACGAGGGATACATCAAGAGAAAAAGAATGTGAAAAAAGAGAAAGTTAGAGAGAAACAGGAGAAAGAAAAAGAACAAGAACCCATGCAAGTACTGAAATTGGCCTCAGCCTCCTGATTTAGGGAGAGGAGAAATGGGCCAGGGTTCCTGCACTTGATTGCTAACCCACGGCCTTGCTGGTTATTGGGCCATTGGGTGATTGGGTGAGGACATGGTCAATGAATTCTGGCCCCACCAGCACCCAAAGGGTATCAATCAGTAAGTGAATACTGACTTCGCCAACACCTAAAGGATGTCATCAAAAGAGAAGACTGTGGGAGGGGAAAGAAGACTGCAGGAGGGAGGGAGAGAAGAGAAGACTGAGGGAGGGAGGGAAGAGGAAACTGAGGGAGGGAAGGAAGTGGAACGCCACGGTTTTGAGGGACTAGGAAACAAGTTGCTAATGATCTGCTATATCTATGCTCAAGAGGACACAGCAAGCTAAGTTTACAAAGTAGAATTCCGAAAAAGTGTAAGCAACAGAAAATATCTCTGCTCAGGTCACTTAGCTGTAACTGTGCAAACTGGTGATTAGACTATTACTCATTTATACAGAGGTTCCACATCTGGAATACATAGAGATTAAGTACATTTCCATGATGTAAATCGCAAGGTTTAAAAAAAAAAGATCCCAGCTGCAGCTTTGGCCAATTGTCTGCTCCATACAACTTTTGACAGATACGTTCTAATTGCACACAAATGACCCTGAAGTATGTTATTCAGTCTGTTGGAGACAGCTAAAGTAAATAACCAGCTTAAAATAGAAACTACTTTTGGCTCTTCAGCTCTGCAATGGTTCAGCTCAAGAATAAGCTCAGATTGCATCCGATGATTTTGCTTTGATACAACCTTGAGCGGAGTCAGCGGGATTTAAGCCGCAGTATTGTTTCCATTCATCTCCATGGCTGGACAGTACCTTCACTTCAAAGTGGTGTCGGGAATGGCTCTTTAAAACTTGACCATGTTTCAAATCTGCACCTGCCTTCCTGTTTCTCACTTTTTTTCCTCTCGTCTTTCAAATAAGATGTTAAACCGAGGCCCTGTCTGCTCTCTTAGGTGGATGTAAAAGATCCCATGGCACTATTTCGAAGAAGAGCAGGGGAGTTATCCCCGGTGTCCTGGCCAATATTTATCCCTCAATCAACATTTAAAAAATCGGATTATCTGGTCATTATCACATTGCTGTTTGTGGGTGCTTGCTGTGCGCAAATTGGCTGCCACGTTTCCCACATTACAACAGTGACTACACTCCAAAAGTACTCCATTGGCTGTAATGCACTTTGAGATGTCCGGTGGTCGTGAAAAGGGCAATATCAATGTAAGTCTTTCTTTTCCTGTAGCATCAGACTTTTCTGCCACACTTTATTGAAGAGCCCAAAATGAAACAGGAGCAAATTAGAACTGAAGGGGTCGGGGAATGCCGAAGCAAAAGTGAGGAACAGAGCGAGAAGAGAACCAAGGTCTTTGTAAAACAACTAATCCTGAATGACCAGCCAAGAAAACCGGCCTGGACAGGTGGCAAGCCAATCTGGTCACTCAAAATATTTCTGGAAAGAATTTTCATGTGCCCTTTTGTCCTCTTGAGGCTGAAATGAGGCAATAACAATAAAAAATTCTAAATTTACATATTTCACAATAACATGATTAAATTTAGCTATAAAAGTTGTCTTGTGTGTCCTTGATACCTTCTTTTTTATTTTTGCTTCAAGGCCTCAGCCTCCCATAGGAACAGTAGGCCATTCAGCCCCTCAATCCTACTCCAGCATTCAATTGGATCATGGCTGATCTGTATCTCAACTCCCATCTATCCGCCTTTGCTCCATATCCCTTGATGCAAATCCCCTGGGAGGACAGACGCACCAACGTCAGTATTCTCAATCAGGCCAACATCCCCAGCATCGAAGCACTGACCACACTCGACCAGCTCTGCTGGGTGGGCCACATTATCCGCATGCCCGACATGATATTCCCAAAGCAAGCGCTCTACTCGGAACTGCTACACGGCAAGTGAGCCCCAGGTGGGTAGAGGAAACGTTTCAAGGTCACCCTCAAAGCCTCCTTGATAAAGTGCAACATCCCCACCAGCACCTGGGAATCCCTGGCCCAAGACCGCCCAAAGTGGAGGAAGAACATCTGGGAGGGCGCAGAGCACCTCGAGTCTCGTCGCCAAGAGCATGCAGAAAGCAAGCGCAGATAGCGAAAGGAATGTGCGGCAAACCAGACTCCCCACCTACCCTTTCCTTCAACGACTGTCTGTCCCACCTGTGACAGAGACTGTAATTCCCATATTGGACTGCACAGTCACCTGAGAACTCACTTTTAGAGTGGAAGCAAGTCTTCCTCGATTTCAAGGGACTGCCTACGATGATAATGCCCAATCCCAACAAAAATCAATCCATCTCAGACTGGAAAGCTCCAATTGACCCCCAGCATCCACAGCCTTTTGGGGGGAAAAGAATTCCAGATTTCCACTACCCTTTGTGTGGAAAAAGTGCTTCCTGATTTCCTTCCTAATTTTAAGATTGTGCACCCTTGTTCTGGATTGTCCCACCAGAACAAGGGTCTCCGTATCTACCCTATCGAATCCCTTACTCAAGACCTCGATCAGATCATCCCTCAGTCTCAGGGGGATGCCTGCACTTGGATTTGTTTTTGCCCACATTCATGACCTTGTCAGCTAAAGGCGGATCCCACAGTGAGCTGTGCAGTTTACACCATTTCCAAAGGTGCCTCAGCAGCATATGATCTTGGGGGGAAAAAAAGTTTCTTTTCAGGTTTTAAGTTCTGTTACTTTTTTAAATTTTTGATGGGAAAAAGCCCGGGGGTGGATTTTAACCTACCCAGCAAGAACGTCATGGAGGAGGCCTTTAAAATGGAGCATTCAGCTTCATACACCGTTCCCACTCGCCACCATAAGAGCATAAGAAATAGGAGCAGGAGTCGGCCATTTGGCCCCTCGAGCCTGCTCCACCATTCAATAAGATCATGGCTGATCTGATCGTGGCCTCAACTCCACTTCCCTGCTCGTTCCCCATATCCCTTGACTCCCTTATCGTTCAAAAATCTGTCTTTCTCCACCTTAAATATATTCAATGCTCCAGCCTCAATAGCTCTCTCGGGTAGAGAATTCCAAGGATTCATGACCCTCTGAGAGAAGAAATTCCTCATTTTCATTTTAAATGGGCGACCCCTTATTCTGAAACTATGCCCCCTAGTTCTAGATTCGCCCATGAGAGGAAACATCCTCTCTGCATCTACCCTGTCAAGTCCCCTCACAATTTTATACATTTCAATAAGATCACGTCTCATTCTTCTAAACTCCAACGAGTATAGGCTCAACCTGCTCAATCTTTGTTCATAAGACAACCCCCTCATCTCAGGAATCAACCTCGTGAACCTTCTCTGAACAGCCTCCAATGCAAATATATCGCTCCTTAAATAAGGAGACCAAAGCTGTACGCAGTACTCCAGTTGTAGCAAGACTTCCCTACTTTTCTTGCAATAAAGGCCAACATTCCATTTGCCTTCCTAATTACTTGCTGTAGCTGCATGCTAACTTTTTGTGTTTCATGTGCAAGGACTCCCAGATCCCTCTGTGCCGCAGCATTTTGTAGTCTCTCTCCATTTAACTAATAATTTGCTTTTTTATTCTTCCTACCAAAGTGGATAACCTTACCTTTTCCCACATTACTGAAGTTTCGCAATACCTAATTGTTACGTCCTGAAGTGCACTGGTCCAGAATTTGCTGGAGCAAGACAAACTCCTTCGACTTTTTCCTGCATCTTTCTGTTCAAAAACATTTTGCCCTGCAACTTGCTGGAAGTGCAAACTGTTAACTGGCAACAGGCCACCTGGGACCTTGGTGAACGACAGGACCAACCGTGATTTAAGGATTGAGAAAGAAACAGGAATTCCGGAGAAGGAAATAGGGTGAATTAGAGTCAAATCAGGTAGAGAGAAATCTGAGAGGGAAAGAAAGGTTGGATTAAGAGAGAAGAAAAAAAAGAGCAAAAATAAGAAAAAAATTGAAGTATTTAAAATTTAAAAAATTTAAATTTCTAAGCAGAATTTGCTACACACAGGAATGAGACTCAATAGTTTAAATGGTTTGCTTTCTGAGTCAGAAAGTTTTTTGGCATTGTATTAATAATTGCTACATTATTAAAAGTGTACTTATGCTGTTAGGTATCAGCTCTAACTTTCTACAGTGAGCTTACTGTGCAACTCCAGCAAGTTCTTAAAACTCACGGGGAGGTTGAGGGTGAGATGCCGTTTTTGCAAGACTAACGGCAGAGCAGCACAAATCGTCCAGCAGCTGTGGAGAATTGCAATTCACAGCATATCACTTCCTCACCACAAGTTGCTGGACAATTTACATATTAATAACGGCAAGTGCCATTAAACTTGCCGATATTTTGGCAGCGGTTTCTGGGCCATTGTCTTCACACTCATTCTAAAACCGTGGGTGTTATTTTGGACAATGGGCCTTGGCCAGGCCACAAGTTCCAAGTCGCCCAATAACAAATTCTACTGCGCTGACTATCCCCTTCCAGCATGCTCAGCTGGCTGATTTGGGTGCTCACCAAGCCAAGAGATGTAATTAAGAACATAAGAAATAGGAACAGGAGTAGGCCATACAGCCCCTCGAGTCTGCTCCTCCATTCAATAAGATCATGGCTGATCTGATCATGGACTCAGCTCCACTTCCCTGCCCGCTTCCATAAATCCTTAACGATTAAGAAACTGTCTATTTCTATCTTAAATTTATTCAATGTCCCAGCTCTCTGAGGCAGCGAATTCCACAGATTCACAAACCTCTGAGAGAAGAAATTTTTAAATGGGCGGCCCCTTATTCTAAGATCGTGCCCTCTAGTTCGAGTCTCACCTATCAGTGGAAACATCCTCTCTGCATCCACCCTGTCAAGCCCCCTCATAAGCTTATACGTCTCGATAAGATCACCCCTCATTCTTCTGAATTTCAATGAGTAGAGGCCCAACCTACTTAACCTTTCCTCATAAGTCAACCCCCTCATCTCCGGAATCAACCATGTGAACCTTCTCTGAACTGCCTCCAAAGCAAATATATCCTTTCGTAAATATGGAAACCAAAACTGCACGCTGTATTCCAGGTGCGGCCTCACCAATACCTTATATAGCTTTAGTAAGACTTCCCTGCTTTTATACTCCAACCCCTTTGCAATAAAGGCCAAGATACCATTAGCCTTCCTGATCACTTGCTGTACCTGCATACTATCCTTTTGTGTTTCATGCACAAGTACCCCTAGGTCCCTCTGTACTGTGACACTTTGCAATCTTTCTCCATTTAAATAATAACTTGCTCCTTGATTTTTTTTCTGTCTAAGTGCATGGCCTCACATTTTCTAACATTATACTCCATCTGCCAAATTTTTGCCCACTCACTTAGCCTGTCTATGTCCTTTTGCAGATTTTTTGTGTCCTCCTCATTGCTTTTCCTCCCATCTTTGTATCGTCAGCAAACTTGGCTACATTACACTCAGTCCCTTCTTCCAAGTCATTAATATAGATTGTAAATACTTGGGGTCCCGGCACTGATCCCTGCGGCACCCCACTGGTTACTGGTTACCAACCAGAGAATTAACCATTTATCCTGACTCTCTGTTCGTTAGCCAATCCTCTATCCATGCTAATATATTACCCCCAATCCCGTGAACTTTTATCTTGTGCAGTAACCTTTTATGTGTCACCTTGTCAAATGCCTTCTGGAAGTCCAAATACAACACATCCACTGGTTCCCCTTTATCCACCCTGTTTGTTACATCCTCAAAGAACTCCAGCAAATTTGTCAAACATGACTTCCCCTTCATAAATCCATATTGACTCTGCCTGACCGTATTTTGCTTTTCCAAATGTCCTGCTACTGCTTCTTTAATAGTGGACTCCCAACATTTTCCCAATTGCTGGCAAATTAAATGTTATCCACCCATTGGTTGCACAGTCGCAGGGTAAAATTGCCTCCATAATGCCCAACCAAGCAATTTAATCCCAAACTCAGAAAAGCACTCACAACTGCCCCGAACTAGCTTTTCTCACTGCCTGCTGCTCTCAAGTAACTATTCTCACTTCCCAATTTGCGTGACCTCTCTAAATGACATGCCCAGTGTTACATCTTGAATAAGTCAGACTAGATACTGCAAGCTCAAAGTAAGGTGTGACCGTAGTCCTTTATTACAGATCTTAGAATGCCTCTCCAGCCTGTGAGGCCTCCTTATATACAGGTGCTCCCAAGGGATTGTGGGACCCCTTGGGACTCCAGGGGATGAGCCCTCTGGTGGTTAGATATGGTATTTACAGGCTTACATACGTAACACCCAGTACTGGTGAACTACAGCCAGTATTGTGCTGTGGGCATGAACTGGAGATCGCTTACTCAGTGAAGAGAAGATACTCTCCATCCAGTCATACCTGTTGTCTTGTTCCTCAGGCAAACATACTGACCCACATCGTCATTAGGCAGGTCTGTGCAAACTTGTATCCTGAAGGACATGTATAATGTTTTAACCAATTGTAATTTATGCACCTATGAGCATGCTCACAGGTTTGTGGAACTGTTGCAATGTGAATAGATTAGTCAGTCACGTGATGTTCACAAGAGTCAATAAAACCCAAGTCAGTTGGGTCTAGATCATCCACAATGAGGTATGCAGTTGTGAGCCTTGTAGATGAATTGGTAACGTGTAGAGCGATTATTAAACCTTTGTTAATAAACCAACTAATTCTTAATAGCAATGTGTTGCTATGAATTCTTGAAGCAAATACATTACACCAATGTTCCCATAGAATTGCATATATCTATTTGAAGTTATTAACACTTCAGATTTTGGTGTTCTGATTTAGGATTTGCCCCATAATGAGACAAAAACTCTAAAAGCAGGCTTTCCCAAACTTTCATGTGTATAATATTTAATTAGGGCAAATGAGAAAATAAAATATGAGCAAATAGTTGCTTGGGCTTCGAGGGCTGAATTTCCAGGGCTTGGGACCCACTTATTGCCCTTAAGGATCCTCACTGAAATGTAATGCTCAGCAGGGTAAGGGTCACTCACTGTAACTGTACAGAGTCCCTGTTTATTCAGCAGGGTAAGGGCTACTCACTAACTGTACAGAGTCCCTGTTTATTCAGCAGGGTAAGGGTTACTCACTGTGTCACTGTACAGAGTTCCTGTTTACTCAGTAGGGTAAGGGTTACTCACTGTCACTGTACAGAGTCCCTGTTTATTCAGCAGGGTAAGGCTTATTCACTGTGTCACTGTATAGAGTTCCTGTTTATTCAGCAGGGTAAGGATTATTCACTGTGTGTAACTGTACAGAGTCCCTGTTTATTCAGCAGGGTAAGGGTTTCAAGAAGCCAGGCAGGACATATTTGTGAGGGGAATGTTGGCAGCTCTTTCCCTTCCCCCAACAACAGAAGCCAGTGTTCAGTGAATCAGAGCAGCCTTGTGTCTCTGCACAGTTTGCTGGGATTCTGTGGGTATGCAGGATGTCTTTGTATGGATGCAAAACTGCCCAAAAAGAAAAGGCATTTGCCAATATCCTCAGGAAAGAAGCAACCAGAGCGTAATATAAAATGTGCACCTGCCACCTCTCAGCACACCACTGCTTCTTCAATAACTTGCATTCAAGCACAAGTGACTGGAGTTTTGGAATGAATCCAATGTCCCTGGGTTTTCCTGTGGGAAATGGGTAGGGACATCTTGCTGGCAGTAAACAGAGGCATTTGCTGCAAACTATGTCACTGCTCACGGTAAGCTGCTTCTACAATTTTTATTGTATGAACTGCTAACTAGGAGAAAGCTGTAAGTGCTGGAGGACGGAGCAGTACAGGCAATCAGCATCAAGCACTCAAGTTCTCTCTATACTGTGCTATCTGGCGTTCCCAGATTAAGTGCAATACGGGCTAAATAACAGAATTACATAGAATTTACAGCAAAGAAACAGGCCATTCAGCCCAACAGGTCTATGCCAGTGTTCATGCTCCGCATGAGCCTTCTCCCATCCTATTTCATCTAACCCAATCAGCATATCTTTCTATTCCATTCTCCCCCTTGTACTTTATCTGGCTTCCCCTTAAATGCATCTGTTATTCAGCTTAGCAAGTTCCACATTCTCACCACTCTCGGAGTTAAGAAGTTTCTCCTGAATTGCTTATTGGGTTTAATAGTGACTATCTTATATTTATGACCACCAGTTTTGGACTGCCCTACAAGTGGAAACATCTTCCCTACGTCTACCCTATCAAACCCTTCATAATTTTAAAGATCTCTATCAGGTCACCACTCGGCCTTCACTTTGAGAGAAAAGAGCTCCAGCCTGTTCAGTCTTTCCTTATAGTTATAACCTCTCAGTTCTGGTATCATCCTTGTAAATCTTTGTTGCACCTTCTCCAGTGCTTTTATATCCAGAGTAATTCTCCCATCAAACACTCCCAGCGCATGTACAGCAAGGGTTAGATCAGTGGCAAGCAAAATACGGCCCCGCCATTGGATTTAATCCAGCACGCCAAGGCCTGGCTTCGAGGCCGAACGTTGGCCCATCCCACGTAACACCAGGAGGGGGCCATTGTCGCGAGGCAGCAGGGCAGTCAAAACTACAAACAGAGGCGAGCAAATTGAATCTGCTGCTTGCTGCCTCAATATGTCGTTAAGACACTCGAAACCTCGGTTTCTGCTCCGTCACTGCAACGTGAAAGGTGAGTAACTCATAGTTTGTGGGTTCAGTTTCCATAAATCTCTGCAAACTTTCTAGATAATTGCATGATAACATAAATACTTTAAATATATAAAGTAACACCATTGGCAGCATGACTCAGAGTTGGCACAATCGAATCGATTGGAAGATTGTTTACTTCAAACTTAAAAAAAAAAATTGCAGCGAGTTTTTAGCCTCAACTCGTCTCTGAAGGAACTTTAGCGACTAATTCACGCTTTCATTCCTGGGAGTTATAAAATGCTACTTTTGTTTACTGATGCAATTGGGTGAAAGGTGTTGTCTGAATTCTGCGAGGGTACCGCCAGCCTCCCGGCGTAACTCTGGCACAGATCCAGTTACATCGGGTCCCTGCCGTTTCTGGGAGCTTCCTCATTAAAGAGCGGGTGAGTTTCGAGCCCAGTGGTGGGAAAAATACGGCCCACGAGCCATATCCGGCCCAGCAGTTCATTCGATCTGGCTTGCTGGACAGGAGAGAAATAGAACCTGAGCCGGAGCTCGAACCTGAGCCGGAGCTCGAGCTGCACATTAGTCTGAGTTGAGTCGTGGCTGCTCATCTCGATAACTCTTTTACTGAAGAAAGAGACCGGCGTGCATCTTTCCTCTCCCGGTACTCAGCGTACGACGGCAGAGGAGTTCTCATCACCGTCTTAGACACGGGAGTGGATCCTGGACATAAGGACTTCAGGTAATGGCAGCCGATTGTAGTTCAGGCCTTGTGAAGCCTCGGGCTCCCATGCTCAGCACACTAAAAAGAGAACACCTCTCGTGTCGGAGGCCTCACAGACTCGAGCCACGACTTTCAGTACAACATGTAACAATCGATCGATCAATCATTTAATTCATTTAGTAACAGCCGATGTTACTATTTTACACTACATTTTGTGTATTTAAGATAATATCCGTCTACTGTCAGAATTTATGTTTATAACTTATTGGGAGGGTAGAAGTATGAGTGATGATAAGACTATGAGTTGGCCTTCTTCAATACTTACAAGTCCCCCGAGACTTCGCTTTTCTTTAGTCTATGGATGCAGCCAGGATCAGAAGAATTAGAATTACAACTGCTGCTAAAACTTTGGGTGCGTTTACACAAGTTGAGCGTCCGTGTGAAGCAGTTTTAGCTGTGCACCAACGCTGAACATGTTTTGAATCCATGCTTTTAAAACCAGAACTTGGCCTCTGAAACAAAGAGTGTCCCTCCTCCAGGGAGTCTCACTCCGCTTTACTCTGGCGCCAATTTGGGCTCCAATTCTGGGTGCATTTATACATTGATGCTACACTTGTACAGTAAAGGGTGCGACTGCACTCACCTGGTTCCATTGTTGTCTATCTAATCGTAAACAGAGAATCACCTACAACAGCTTCTCTTCCCACTCCCACATCGTTATCTCTGGTGTCCCCCAAGGATCTATCCTTGGCCCCCTCCTATTTCTCATCTACATGTTGCCTCTTAGCAACATCCTCCGAAAACACAGCGTCAGTTTTCACATGTACACGGACGACACCCAGTTCTACCTCAATACCACTTCTCTCGACCCCTTCACGGTCTCAAAATTGTCAGACTGCTTGTCTGACAACCAGTTCTGGATGAGCAGAAATTTTCTCCAACTGAATATTGGAAAGACCGAAGCCATTGTTTTCGGTCCCCGCCACAAACCGTTCCCTTGCTACTGACTCTATCCCTCTCCCCAACTTCTGTCTGGGGCTAAACCACACTGTTTCACAACCTTGGTGTCATATTTGAACCTGAAATGAGCTTTCGACCACATACCCAAAGCATAACTAAGACCGCCTATTTCCACCTCCGTAACATCGCCAGTCTCCACCCTTGCCTCAGCTCACCCGCTGCTGAAACCCTCATCCATGCCTTTGTTACCTCTAGACTTGACTATTCCAACACATTCCTGGTTGGCCTCCCATATTCTACCCTACGTAAACTAGAGGCGATCCAAAACTCGGCTACCCGTGTCCTAACTCGCACCAAGTCCCGCTCAGCCATCACCCCTGTGCTCACTGACCGACATTGCCTTCCAGTTAAGCAACACCATGATTTCAAAATTCTTATCCTTGATTTCAAAATTCTTATCCTTATTTTCAAATCCCTCCATGGCCTCGCCCCTCCCTATCTCTGTAATCTCCTCTAGCCCCACAACCCTCCGAGATGTCTGTGCTCCTCTAATTCTGCCCTCTTGAGCATCCCTGATTATAATCACTCCACTCAAGCTCTGGAACTCCCTGCCTAAACCTCTTCGCCTCTCTTTGCTCCTTCAAGACGCTCCTTCAAACATACCTATTTGATCAAGCTTTTGGTCACCTGTACTAATTTCTAATTATGCAGCTCGGTGACAAATTTTTTATCTCATAATACTTCTGTGACGCACCTTGGGACATTTCATTATGTTAAAGGATCTATATAAATACAAGCTGTTGTTGTTGTAAATTCACTCGTACACCAGGTGACTTACGATGGTCAAATGATATTAGCGGCAGATTCATTGATTGCTTTCCATATTTTCCTCCCATTCCATGGGCTCAATTTTTCCCAGTGATTTGCGCCGTTTTTTTGGCACAGGCCACTTTTTTTGGCCTAAGTTAAAAAATACAAGTTTTCCCAATCAATTTGCACCAACTCAGTTAGTTACCATTTTTTTAGGTTAGGTTTTTTTTCAGTGAAAGTACCCTGCCATCTGGGCCAATTCTGGCAAGTGTGGCAAGTTTGGCCAGCTCAGAGCTACTCCAGTTCTTGTTAGGCCAGCATATATGGCCTCTGTAGAAAAATCTTCTGGTGAGTTAAGGAAATCAGCACAGCAGATGCCCGGGCAACAGAAGCAGGAGAGGTAAGAGAGAGTGGGAGAGAGGGTGGGAAGCATTTTGGGTATAGTTAGGTGCGGTGACCGGGAAGGAGGAGGCCATTCGGCCTAGGATAGGTGTGGGGATTGGGAGACTATGCAGCCCAGGGTAGGTGCGGGGACAGGCATTGGGAGGCCATTCGGCCTGGGATAGGTGCGGGGACCGGGAGACTATGCAGCCTAGGGTAGATGCAGGGACCGGGAGATGGCCATTCGGCCTGGGATAGGTGCGGGGATCAAGAGCAGACCATTCGGCCTAGGGCCTGGGATAGGTGCAGGGATCGGGAGGAGGCCATTCAGCCTAGGGTAGGTGCGGGGGCCGGCATCGAGAGGCCATTCGGCCTGGGATAGGTGCGGTGACCGGGAAGGAGGAGGCCATTCAGCCTGGGACAGGAGCGGGGATCAGGACCGGCATCGGGGGGTGGGTGGGGGAAACGTTTAAAGAAGGTAAGTTGCTGTAATGTGCTTGTGCTTGGTAAGTTGCTGCAATGTTTAATGTGCTTGTGCAGGTTGCTGTGAGCTGGCTGTATGTTTCACTTTGCAGCCTGAGCCCGCATTGTGTCCCTGATTACTGTGGCAATTTGATTTTTTTGGAGCAGATCAAGGCTCCACCCCCAAAACTAAACGATAGGCTCGGCCGCGCCAAAATGAAGAAATCAAATGGGGAAACTTGGAAGATTTTTTTTTTGCCGCACTTGGGCCCCCAAAAAACGGGCGTAACTCTTCAAGTAATTGAGCCCCATGTCTTGTCCCAATACCTACTTGTGCTGAGATTGTTCAATCAGTGCAAACAGAAGTTGAAAACAAGATTGCAGAAAAGAATCCAGTTTTAGTTTGACTCAACTCATAATTATCCTAACAAGGAGGGGCATGTTAATCCCACTCCTTATGGCTGTCCCTGTAGGGCAGAAGCTATTAGAACCTGTAGACTGAGATGCCTACACCTACTCGTGGGAGTCCCCGCAGGGCAGAGTAGGCTCATTATTGACTGGTAGAGGAGTCTGCACCTATTTCTAACTGTCGCTGCAGGGGGTGGGGGGAGGCGAGGGGGAGCCATTAGAACCTGCAGACCGAGAAGCACCTACTTGTGAAAGTCCACAAAGGGTAGGGAGCCAGGACCGCAGATCGGCCTGGAAGCCATGCATCTCTGAGAGGCAGTCTCTGCTGACACTTAAGTTATTATAAGGAAATGTGTGCAATTTATCAATGTGTCCTACCTGATTGATTACCATTCAGTAACCCAAAATTACACCCGACCATTAGAGCATCCTGAAGTGAAAGATCAGCACAAAATGAAAAGGGATAAACACTGGCCATTTATACAGATCATTAATTTAAAGAAAGAAAGACTCCCATTTACACAGCGTCTTTCATGACCTTGGGTCGTCCTAAGGCACTTCAAAGCCAAAGAGGTACTTTAGAAGTGTAGTCGCTATTGCACAGTTTAGTCTTAGCTGTGGCTCAGTGGGCAGCAATCTCGCCTGAGTCAGAGGTCGTAGGTTCAAGCCCCACTCGAGAAACTCAAAGCGGACATTCCAGTGCAGTACTGAGGGAGTGCTGCACTGTCGGATGTGCCATCTTTCAGATGAGATATTAAACCGTCTGCCCTCTCAAGTGGACGTAAAATATCCCATTGCACTATTTCGAAGAAGAGATTTTGTGTGTTTTTTAAAAATAACTGTGCAGCTCAAAATTTCCGCACTGACCCAGTCACATCCGCACGGACTTGGGGTGGGGGCAGAAATCATTCCAAGTTTGAAGTGTTCAATTCCCATAGGTTGCACTGCCTAACTGAGGCTCAGGCTTCTTGTGTTACTGGACCGTGTGGCCTTGCACCCATTAAGGTTAGGGGGTCCCTGGGATGCTCAACATACGGTTGACATTTGCAGTGTGAGAATAACTGGTTTCAGTTTTTAATTTTTTTAAATTACAATTTTCCCCCTCCCCCCACAGGAACAGGAGGAGGCCATTAAGCCCCATTAACCTGTTTTGCCATTCATTCAGATCATGGCTGATCTGTATCTTAACTCCATCTACCATTCTTCACCAGTGAACCCAGGCAGAGACTGTCAACAGGCTGTTTTAAGATGGGTGGCATCACAATTAATCTTGCCTTTAGCCAGAAAACCCACCAATACACAATCTCCCTCTCTTTCACACAGATATACACACCACACACACAGGTTGCTGGACAACAAATCAAGAGCAGGAATCCAAGCTCATTTTCTTGATTTTTTTAAAATCACCTTAGCCCAGGGGCTCTGAGACCAATTAACCCAGCACAGAACAGGGATCAAACCGGGAAACATCTGGTGTGTATGGCTCAGTGCTGCTCTACGTGGGGTCTTTAGCCATTGGACCACCAGGGGAACGGAGAGGCTCCTCTCTGACCTTGCACAACGACATTATTGGTAATAAAGTGGGCAGTCTTTAAAGGACGGAGAAAGAGATCAGATTCTGATTTTAAACTTTGCAGCAAACTTTTTTAAAAACTTGGAATAGCAAGAAAATGACCAGCAAGCTCAGCAAAATACTCCTGGACCATTTCCCTTGAGTGCAGGCAAAGCCTAACCTTCCCTTAACCATTTGTCTTTCGGGTCAGACGTTAAACCGAGACCCCGCCTGCCCTCTCAGGTGTACGTAAAAGAAATTCCATGGCACTATTTCAAAGAAGAGCAGGTCTTGGCCAATATTTATCCCTCAATCAACATCACAAAAAACAGATTGTCTGGTCATTACCACATTGCTGTTTGTGGGAGCTTGCTGTGCACAAACTGGCTGACCCGTTTCGCACATTACAACAGTGACTAAACTCCAAAAGTACTTCATTGGCTGGAGAGCGCTTTGAGACGTCCGGTGGTCTTGAAAGGGGCTATATAAATGCAAGTCTTTCTTTCTTTCCAGCCTCTTCTCAGGTAACAGTCACTGGATTTTGAAATGAACCATTATACGCCCATTCCTTCAAGGTGATTCAGAGAGGTTCAGAAATGCAAGTTTTTCTGTTGAACACTTTGCAATGTCCTCCAACATAGGCCTTGGCCCTTCATTGTATTGCCTCAGCTTACACAGACACAGTCCACTGTCCGATGAGGCAGTACATCTACGCCACTGCGTAGGAACTCTGGCTCATAACAACAACTTGTATTTATATAGCGCCTTTAACGTAGTGAAACGTCCCAAAGCACTCCACAGGAGTAGTATGTGCTAAACATTTTACACCAAGCCGCATAAGTAGAAATTAGCGCAGCTTGGTCAAAGAGATATGTTTTAAGGAGCATCTTGAAGGAGGAATGAGAGGTAGAGAAGTGGAGAGGTTTAGGCAGGGAGTTCCAGAGCTTGGGGCCCAGGCAACAGAAGGCACGGCCACCAATGGTTGAGCGATTACAATCAGGGATGCTCAGGAGGGCAGACATCTCGGGGAGGGTGGGGGGGGGGATATGGGGCTGGAGGGGATTAGAGATAGGGAGGTACAAGGCCATAAAGGGATTTGAAAATAAGGACAAGAAGCAAATTGTTGATTGCTACCGGTGGCATGTTCAGGTGGGTACTTGTCCTCGGTCATACTTTCCTCACTCCTACCTCAGTTCAATTTTTAGTCTCGATGCTCTCAGATCAAAAACCTACATACATAGTCCAATTCAGATTTCTACCTAACATATCACAGCACGCATCTACTCACTTTAAAGCAACAAGAAAATCCTCTAGGGAAATGGTAAGCAGTCATGGACGCCATCTGTGCAATGCTTCCAAAAGTCAAACATCACATAGAATCAGCTGTGGCTCAGTGGGTAGCACACTCGCCTCTGAGTCTGAAGGTTGTGGGTTCAAGTCCCACTCCAGGAACTTGAGTACATAAATCTGGGCTGACACTCCAGTGTAGTGCTGAGGGAGTGCTGCACTGTTGGAGGTGCTATCTTTCGGATGAGATGTTAAACCGAGGCCCTGTCTGCCCTCTCAGGTGGATGTAAAAGATCCCATGGCATTATTTCGAAGAAGAGCAGGGGAATTATCCCTGGTGTCATGGCCAATATTTATCCCTCAATCAACATAACAAAAGCAGATTATCTGGTCATTATCACATTACTGTTTGTGGGAGCTAGCTGTGTGCAAATTGGCTGCCATGTTTCCCACATTACAACAGTGACTACACTCCAAAAGTACTTTATTGGCTGTAAAGCGCTTTGAGACATCCGGTGGTTGTGAAAGGCGCTATATAAATCCAAGTCTTTCTTTTTACACATAGAAACAGGTCGATTGATCCAATTGGTCTGTGCTGGTGCTGATGCTGCACACAAGATATCTCCCATCCTTCTATTTCCTTCTCCCTCATATGCTTATCTAGCTTCCTCTTAAATGCATCTAGGCTATCCGCCTCAACTACTCCCTGTGGTAGCGAGTTCCACATTCTCCCCACTCTCTGGATAAAGAAATTTCTCCTGATTCCCAATTGGATTTAATGAACATTGAGAACGTAAAAACTTAATGTACATTCCCAGAAAACTGCCGTATTGCAAAACACTGCAAAGGTTAAAAAGGAAGACATGCACATCTCGGGTTTCTTCTTCTGTGCTGCAATTTGTATCATTTCTACGATTCTCTTCACCTCAAAGACAAACCGAGATAGATAGAGAGCTGTCTGTCCCAACTGGGCACTGTCCAACTCAGTCCCACAAATGGACATGGCAAAGAAAAAGGAAGGATTATGCAGAAACCTCTCAAAAGGCTTCATGTACAATGAATGACTTTGAAACCCAGTGACAGTCACGTAAGACAAGGGGAGGAGAGCAGACGGACTCCCTTCATTGAAAGCTAGCTGTGCCAGGAACAATCTGTGAAAGCACTGGGCATGCCCAACAAACCCTAGCATCCACCAAACTCTGCCGCAACAACGGACAGAGGCTCCTTTCTTCACCTCTTCCTCTTTATCACTGAGGCTCAAGACAGAGGGAATCATTCTCTGTAAAGCTATCAGCAGCTATGCCTGGAAAGCAGAACGACACTCCATTTAAGGTGGCCGCACGCACTCTTTCACCCGGGCTTTGCAAAAACTTCAAACACCATCAAGACTGAGTGGGACATGATAACAGCAAGTTATACCTGCTCCAATCACAAAAAAAATGCTTGATTACACTCAACACGCAATTTGGATTTCATCAGGAAGAAAATACAGAATTATACCGCAAAGGAGGAGGACATTTGGCCCATTGGGCCTGTGCTATCCAATTAGAACCACTCTCCTGCTCTTTCCCCATAGTCCTGAAAAAGTTTTCCTTTTCAAGTATATATCAAATTCTCTTTTGAAAGTTATTATTGAATGCATTCCCAATCGGCGTAAAGCGCTTTGAGACATCCCGTGGCGCTGTATAAAGGCAATGTCTTTCTTTCTTTTATAACTTGCCAATCACCTTAAATCTGTGTCCTCGTGTTACCGAACCTCCTGCCAGTAAAAACAGTTTCTCCCTATTCACTATCAAAACCGCTCATGATTTTGAATACTTCTATTAAATCGCCCCTTAATCTTCTCTGGTCTCTCCACAGAACTGAAGTTCCTAATCCCTGGTACCATTCTAATAAACATCCTCTTCACCCTCTCCAAGGCCTAGAAATCTTTCCTAAAGTGTGGTGCACAGAAATTGGCACCATACTCCAGCTGGGGCCCAAACAGTATTTACAAAGGTTTAGCATAACTTCCATAATATCAAAGAAGGCTGGCAGCCAACAAAGGTAAATAGCAAAAACTTTCATCAGCACACAGGGCTTGGACTTCCATGGGAGTTGTCTGGAGTGCCTGCCGTCAGCTTGCCGAAGGTCCGCAGTGACCATTGAGGAATACTGTTACCGGGGTAACGGCGGATGATTGAGAGAATCCCTGTGGAAATTCAACCCCACAAACATGGGGCTCAATTTTCCCCAATGCCGTTTTTTGGCATATTGCCAGAGTTACGCCCGTTTTTCTTGGCCCCGACTACTCAAAAAAAAGTAGTACGTTTCCCTGCTCTATTTTTTGAAATTGGCGCCACGCAGCCTGTCCTGTAGCCTCGGAGGGTGGAGCCTAATATCTGCGCCGAAAAAATGCTGTCACCCCTTCTGCGCAAGCGCGAGAAAAAATGGACGTTTTTGACGTGATTCCTATGGGCGCACATGCCCAATACAGCTCCCGGTCTGCATTCGGCCATTTTTAAACAGCCAGTTGTGTGTGAGAACTTTAATTCTCAGTGGAAAAATTGGGGCTGCAATACAAGATGCAACGCGGCGCAAGGTCCAAGAATTTCTTACAGGATGAAGTGGAGGCACAGTTACTGTGATTGAGATCAGATGGCAGGAGCTGGACATCAGCAGAGGTCACATAAAAGTTCCACCCAAAGAAAGGAAGAAACCCTCAGGTCTGGAGACCAGTGCAAAAAGAAGTGGCAGGACTTTGGTCAAGTAGTTAGTGTAAGTAATATTTTCATTTATTCAATGGAATTGCAATTGTAAATGTGACCAGCTGTATATGTCCCACCCAACATAAAGACACTCTCTCTAAAAAGTTATATTTTCATCTTTATAGAGGAAATTGGCACACAAACGAGAAAGAACTCAAAACAGGAGGTGGCCCGGCAAATGTGCAGCCACTGACACCCTTGGAAAAGAGGATCGCTGCTTTGATGGGTCCTGCCTGGAGAAAAGCAACCACCACTGCACAAGCTGGGCCCACACTCGAGGGAGAGAGAAGTCCTGCAAATTCCGCAGTCTGGCTTTGCTAAATGTTAGTACTGCGCAGGCTCGTCATGCTTCGGTTCATGGGGATGTATCCGTCAGCTACGCTTCAGGTGATGCAATGTGCTATCATTCATCGTGGTCCTTCAAATCAGCCTGCTGCCTGTTGAGCTTACTCAACTGCCACTCCCACTCCAATCCCCAGACCAGCCTCTGAAGAGGCCCAAGCTTTTATTAGCTTCTCAACCCTGGAGTATAAACTGCAGTGTATCCTCAGAAGTGGCTCAGGCATCAACACTATACTGGGGCGATGTAGGCTTGGTGGAAGTAACGCTTGGGTATCAGACTTCACCCTGTACTCCAAGCCATCCAAATCATAAAACTCCAGTGTGACGGAAAATTATGCAGGAGGCTGGGGGTATTTTGTGGACTCAGATATTGAGACCCCCCTCTTTAACCAGGACCCAGATATTGAGAGCTCCTCTTTTGCACTGGAGTTCTGAGCATCAAATTGAGGGAGTCTCTGGGTTTTGAACAAAGCAATTCTGTCGAAGAACTCATTTTCTCGAATATTTGCTCAGAGGGCACAGTTCCAGAATAAGGGGTCGCCCATTTAAGACGGAGATGAGGAGGAATTTCTTCTCTCAGAGGGTCGTGAATCTTTGGAATTTTCTACCCCAGAGAGCTGTGGAAGCTGAGTCATTGAATATATTCAAAGCTGAGACAAACAGGTTCTTGAACCATAGGGGAGTCAAGGGTTAGGGGAACAGGCAGGAAAGAGGAGTTGAGGCCAAGATCCGACCAGCCATGAGCTTATTGAATTGCAGAGCAGGCTCAAGGGGCCATATGGCTGACTCCTGCTCCTATTTCTTATGTTCTTATCTTTAACCAGGAATCAGATATTGAGACATCCTCTTTAACAAAACCCAGATATTGTGCACTGCCACAGGCTAATTTTCAGTTTTGTGGAGTCAGTGGTTTCACATCTCTGAACAGACATACTCTGGTATTTAACATGCTGCAATGTGAATCACTCATAGTCTGAGGCAAAAAGGATACTGTCACAAGCTCAGACAAACCCTACCAACAAGCAGTTGAAAAGTCCAACAGTACATTTTTAGCACACAGCGAATGCAAATATTTGAGAAAGTGAGCTCTTCCACAGAATCGCTTTGTTCAAAACCCAGAGACTCCCTCAATTTGATGCTCAGAACTTCAAGCAAAAGAAGCATTTACAGTGTTGAAATTCTGAGTATATGTAAATTGAAAAGGGCATGTTGTTAGATCATGACCCGTGAAGAATGTGAAGACGAGGTCACAGTTCCTCTAATGGTCTTATTTTCATGTGAAACAGCCGCTGGAAATGCAAATGCTGGACCCAACTGTGTAGAGAAGCTGTTATTCACAGGTTGTTTTGAAGGCTTTGGCAACTGAAATGAATTCAAGTTCAGATTGTTTGGTCACTGCCAGTTATAAGCGATGCTCCCCCCAAGCAGTAAATGTAGTCACTTATGTTGAACAGAATTCCATCTGGAATGAACAAAATTGACGCAGACTTGATTGACCATTGCTTGAAGGGTTCAAATAACAGGAGATGCAAGTTAAAAATGAGAAGGTTAAGAATAAGAAGGAAATCAGCTGGAACGTCTTTATCCAAGGTAGTAAAGCTGTGCAAGTTAACAAGGACAGCCATTGATGCAAACAGGTTCAATGGGTTCAAGAGATAATTAGATGATATTAGATGTGCCAAGTGTAGCGTGCTCGGGAGGGACAGCTAACTTTGGACCCATGGTACCCAAAGCTCTCCACCACTAGGGTTTTCCTCACCTCATGCCTGGGTCTGTTGCAGACTAATTGATAAGAGATTGATTGCTATGATTGGTCAACAACTCCATTATCGTTGTATCATGCGACTACCGGGATGGTAGAGGACGGACTAGATGGATCTTGCCGTTTTTTCGTCCAACAGTTACTATGTCTGCTGGATATAAGAAAATTAAGGGAAAGGAAGGTTGATCTACGTAATGGTGTTTCCCTGTTGGTAATAATCCTGATATTCTTTCTTACTCCTTAACTGATACCCTCCCCTCAACATCTTTTCAGTGCTTGTATCCATGTGCTATACACTTCCTTGACTGAGAGGCTGTTGCCCTGCTTCCCGGGCTCCGGTGGGGAAATGCCTGATGGTCACCCAGATGCTAGGCACTGTGAACCTGCCTGAGAACTCCCTCAATGGAGTCACTGCTTTTAAACAGTGATGGAAGATTACATCTGCTCACCAGAACCAATCACTCCAACTTTAACCTGAGAAATAAATGCTAGAATTGAATCCAGTGCAGCTGGGGCAAGGCCAAGAGAATTATATAGAATCTACAGCAGTGACACGGGGTCATTTGGCACAACTAGTCGGTGCCGATGTTTTTACTCCACATGGGTCCCCTCCCACTAGAATTATCACTTCCCACCCTGCCTCCATATCCCTCTATTCCCTTCTCCATCATGTATGCATCAAGCCTCTCCTAAATGCATCAATGCGATCTGCTTCAACCACTCCAAGTCCTACATTCTCACCATTCCCTAAGAAATTTCTCCTAAATTCTTTACTTGAGGTGTTAATGGATATCTTTATGTCCCCTTGTTCTGGACTCACCCATAAGTAGAAACAGGAGGTGGACAGTGGGCCAAGCATGAGCATCAACACATATTTCTCTCCACCCAAGAAATGGTAACTTTTACTCTGAAATGTGAATATAAAGTTTAGCTTGTGTGTTACATAAGAAATAGGAGCAGGAGAAGGCCATTGGCCCCACAGCCTGCTCTGCCATCCCTGCCCACTCCCCATAACCCTTTATTCCCTTATCGCTCAAAAATCTGTCTATCTCCGCCTTAAATATATTCAATGACCCGCCTCCACTGCTCTCTGGGGCAGAGAATTCCACAGATTTACGACCCTCTGAGAAAAGAAATTCCTCCTCATCTCAGTTCTAAATGGGCAACCACTTATTCTTAAACTATGCCCCCTAGTTCTGGATTCCCCCACGAGTGGAAACACCCTCTCTGCATCTACCTTGTCGAGCCCCCTCAGTATTTTATATGTTTCAATAAGACAACCTCTCATTCTTCTAAATTCCAATGAGTATAGGCCCAAACTGCTCAACCTTTCTTCATAAGTCAACAGTTTCATCTGGTACGATGGTACGTTGGCCTAAGGATGTCCCCTTCCACCCTCAGCCCATCAACAGCATTGCTTCTCCAAGATCAAAGGAAGACCATGGGCCAGATATTGGTGGCCTTACCGCCCACTGCCACCGTCGACATCCGCCGAGTAAAGTTTTGCTTCCGGTTGCCTCTCTCTCCCAGTTTCCACGTGGGCTGGAGCGGGCGGGAGGGGAGTACCGCCGGGAATCGCCCGCTGACGTCCTCTGGTGGCCAAGTAGCGTAAGTGGTCTCCCACCCGCTGAGATGCCAGACTGGCGTGGGCAGGAGTCTGCGCCAGCAGGGGGAACCGCTGCGTGGAGGCAAGTCTAACCCCGATGGTAGGTGTGAAGAACGGGAAAAAAAGATTAGTGAACATATTTAAAATGTTATTTTCACAGCGACTTACCTGGATGGGAATCCCCTGAAGGTGTTCCATTGTTTTTTTTTTTGGTAATGTTTTTTATTTTCAGCTCTTCCACCCTCCCTGGGCCCGACTCCATCCTCGGTGGCACTTGGGCAGCAAGAGCATTTGCCGCCGAGATTGAGACCTCTCGCCTGCTGCTGCCCAGATTGACAGCGTAAGCCGTTATTTTGCCACCGGTCGGTACCGCCACCTCTTTTAGAGGAATCTGCCTGTCAAAGTACCGCCCGGTCTGTCGGAGGTACTTTGGGTGGCACTTGGGCGGACCTTGGCCTTCATCAATTTCAGGCCCCAAGAATTCAGATCACTATTGTATTCGATGCATTAGTCAACCCAAGTCCAGATTGCCCCATCGCCTATTGGATAAACTGTTCTCCCAATCCCCCTCAGTGAATATCATGTCTGCAATGCAGTAGAAAGGTTTAGCTATTATTGGAGAAGAATGAAGCCCACCATATGAAGGGCGAAGAGAATATAAGATGAGTTAAATCAGGAACTAGTGACTAAGTGCTGCCAAGCTTGGGTTTTTGCAGGTTTTCTTGAGCATCCCTGATTATAATCGCTCAACCATCGGTGGCCATGCCTGCAGCTGCCTGGGCCCCAAGCTCTGGAACTCCCTCTCTAAACCTTGCCACTTCCCTACCTCTCTTTCCTCCTTAAAGATGCTCCTTAAAACCTACATATTTAACCAAGCTTTTGGTCATCTGCTGTAATTTCTTCTTATGTGGCTTGGTGTCACATTTATTTGTTTTGTCTTATAACCCTCCTGTGAAGCGCCCTGGGACGTTTTACTACGTTAAAGGCGCTATATAAATAAAAGTTGCTATTGTTGTTAATTATAGATTGTACAAGGAAGGGAAGACTGAGGAGGTCCAAAGTTTTGAGGTCCTGAGAGAGAATGAGTTAAGAGTAGGAAATAGTGCGATGAGTCTTGATTTCAACATAATGAGGGTATATGAAAAAAGAAGTGTGTAGCGTTTGAAAATTGGGTTCAGCAAGAGAGAAAGATTTAGTGAAGTACTGACCATGATCATAAGATAGAGAGAAACAAGAAAAGTAGCAACAGAAAGAGAGAAAGAGAGAAAGAGGGAGAAAGAGGGAGGGAGAGAGAGAGAGAGAGAGAGAGAGAGAGAGTTAACAAGCATGTTCTTGTATTCCTATCCAGGATGTTAGATGGGTGCTAGAAGACCATGGTATGGGAAAGAGACTTAAGTTTTGGATGGACTTGGAAGTTAGAAGTTGCAGGGGAGGCAGGGGAGGAGAGGGAGAAAGAGAGAGAAAGAGAAAGAGAGGGAAAAGAGAAAGAGGGAGAGAAAGCGGGAGAGAGAGAGAGAAAGAGGGGGAGAGAGAGAGAGAAAGAGGGGGAGAGAGAGAGACGGGGAAGAGAGAGGGGGGAAGAGAGAGGGGGGAAGAGAGAGAGAGAGAGAGAGGGGAGAGAGCAAAAGAGAGGAGGAGAGAGGGGGGAGAGAAAGAGGAAGAAAGAGGGGGGAGAGAGAGAGGGGGGGGGAGAGCGAGGGAGCAAGAGACAGAGGGGAGAGAGAGAGCGAGAGAGAGAGAGGGGAGGGGAGAGAGAGAGAGAGAGAGAGAGAGAGAAAGGAGGAGAGAGAGAGAGAGAGAGAGATGGGGTGGGAGAGAGAAATCTCGAGGTGAAGCTTGGTACTGCAACAGACTGCAATGAAAGTGATAAAGAACGTCAGAAGATAGTGGTCTGGAGCAATGAGGATCAGTTGAATTGCTTCTTGCAGTTTTCAATAGAAACTAGCAAACTGCTTTAGGTGCACTTAACAAGGATTGGAAATAGTTGAGATTCCCTGACCTAGTTCTAGTTAGTAACAAAAGTCAGAAGATTGTATTAAACTTATCTACCAGCACTGTAAGAGTTAAGTGAAGGTACAAAGCAAGGGAGGGCACACTTTCAGAAACAACAATTAGTCTGTCTGCCTCTGTCGCATTAGTACCAGTCCTCACTAAAGTCTTTCCTGGCTCCAGCTTTTTAAAGCCAGTCACAATGATGTATCGTAAAGGCACAGCCCCCAGCATTCATCTCTATTCTAATCTAAATAATAACCCATTATCAGGCCTCTGCACACCTTCAACTATTTACACAAGTCAAAAGGTCTGCTTCTGGGGATTTGTGGAGCTTCTCAGCTGAGGGTGGGACTACACAACGAACAGTGATCCATCCTGCCGACCCTGGCAATTAGTAGGGGCTCTCCCATGGCATTAGTCAGCTTCTACACATGCTTGCCGTTCAATGGGCTGCGAAACGAACAACAGGGATTAAATGCAACCCATCCCAATCTGATAGCACTGAGATAATTGAGTCCCAAGTCCCTGTTAAAAAGCCAATCATGAAATCAACTATCCTTCCAGCAGAGTCAGCAAGATTGCAAGAACCACCAATTTAACACAACAGAATCATACCTAGGACAACAACAACTTGCACCTTTAATTGAGTAAAATGTCCCAAGGTGCTTCACGGGAGCGTTATCAAACATAATCTGATACCAAGCCACATAGAGATATTAGGACAGGTAACCAACAGCTTGCTCAGAGGAAGTTTTTAATGAGCGACTTAAAATGAAGAGGGAGAAGCAAGGGGTGTAGGGAAGGAATTTCAGAGCTTTAGGTCAATGGTAGAGGGATGGAAATCGAGGATGGCAAGAGTCCAGAATTGGAGGACCACAGAGATCTTGGAGGGTTGTAGGGCTGGAGGAGGTTACAGAGATAGTGGGGGGTAAGGACATGGAGGGATTGAATTTTTTTTTAAAATCGAGCCATTGTCAGATCGAGAGCCAATGTAGGTCACCGAGCACAGGGATGATGGGTGAACGGGATTTGATGCGAGTTAGGATACGGGCGGGCATCAGAGTTTTGGAAGAACTCAAGTTTACAGAGGGTGCAAGGTGGGAGGCCGGCCAGGTGAATATTGGAGTAGTCAAGTCTGGAGGTATCAATTGACATGGTAGAGGGTATAAGCAGCAGATGGGCGGAGGTAGAGGCAGAGATGGGCAAGGCTACGGAGTTAGAAGTAGCTGGTCTTGGTGATCAACCCTCTGGAGATTCACTCAAACAGGCTATCGAAACCAATGCACCAGACAGTAACATAGCAGTACACACAACTACCACTGTCGATCCTTGGTTCCAGGATCCTCTGCTCAGTAAAGTGCATTCACCACCATAGCGTTCTATATACACTATACATCATAAATGTAATGTGGGACCCAAACAACATTACAAAAGAAAAACAATCAATCCCACTTCTCCTTTTACAAAATACTGCGGACACTGGAAATCTAAAATAAAAACAGAAAATGCTGGAAACACTCAGCAGGTCAGGCAGCATTTGTGGAGCGAACAACAGAGTTAATGTTTCAGGTCGATGACCTTGGATCAGAACTCTTTATTGAATCAAAAAATGATGCGATTCTCCGTTAAATATTGTCAACTGCAACAATGCACTGGTTAGCAATCCCCTTGCAAGCCTGGAAAATTGTAGAAGTTATGCTTAATGCTCGCATCTCATGCAGGAACGACTTGGATTTATATAGCGCCTTTCACAACCACCGGATATCTCAAAATGCTTTGCAGTCAATGAAGTACTTTTGGAGAGTAGTCACTGTTGAAATGTAGGATATGGGCAGCCAATTTGCACACAGCAAGCTTCCACAAACAGCAATGTGATAATGACCAGATAATCTATTTTTGTTATGTTGATTGAGGGGTAAATATTGGCCAGGACACTGGGGATAACTCCCCTGCTCTTCTTCAAAATAGTGCCATGGGATCTTTTACGTCCACATGAAATGGTAGGCACTTCCGACAGTGCAGCACTCCCTCAGCACTGCACTGGTGTGTCAGCCTAGATTTTTATGCTCAATTCCCTGGAGTGGGACTTGAACCCACAACCTTCTGACTCAGAGTGTGCTACCCACTGAGCCACAGTGGACACATTGAGATCGCAGCTTTGCACAGAACTGAATTTCTTGCATGTAGCATAAACATCAAAATAAACTTCCAGAACTCGCAAGACCTGCAAGTAAATCGCCCGTATTGGCAACACTCCAACTGAGCCCATGTTTACTGCGATGGGCAGCCGGCCATTAGTAAAAGGCCCCTAACTCAAAGTGTGAAGTTATTCCTTATGCTAAGTTTAGTTTGTGGTTGCCTCAGTTTATAACCAGTTTTTCTACCCTTATTAGGCACTCCCATCTTTCAGCACACCCTTACTTTTTATTTCTTTCAATACATATCACAAATCTTTTTTTTGAGAATGGATATAGCTTCCCTTATTCCTTAAGGGTTGAGATCACACCTGGACATCGTCCTCCTATTTGTAGGAATGTCAGTAACAATCGGGATTTCTATTTTATTTAGAAGTCCCATCATTTGACTTTGTAACTGCTGCCATCTACTGTGGCAATTCTTTGCCAACCTCTTACATAAAGCACCTTTCCTTGTTTCGTATATAATGATCTATTGTAATATTTAGTATCAAAACGTATTACATTATGCCGATACTCAACTCCATTAATCATTCTTCTGCCCAGTTACTAAGGCTCTGCCGATCTCACTGACTTTCGGACTCGCATCTTCATCTCACACTGCTCATTTGCAAACTCAGTCATTCTACTTTTAATACCTTCATCCTGATCCATGGCCCAGACTAAGTAGACACACCAGCATAGTACTGTGCTGCACTGTCAGAAGTGCTGCCCTTCAGACAAAGTCTTAAACTGGGACCCTGTCTGATGGCCCAGGTAAATGTTCGCATGGCATTATTGAAAGTAGAGTAGGGAGTTCTCAAGTGTCCTGACCAACTTTCCTCCTTCAACCACCACAATTAGTCATCATCATCATCATAGGCTGACCACAGTTAGAGCTCCTTTGATCATTCTCCACACTGTGAAGCGCCTTGGGCCGTTTCACTACGTTAAAGGTGCTATATAAATACAAGCTGTTGTTGTTGTACAGGCAGTGCAACGAAGGTTCACTAGATTGATCCCTGGGATGAGAGCGTTTCCTTACAAGAGGTTGACTAGATTGGGCCTATATTGTCTAGAGTTTAGAAGAATGAGAGGTGATCTCATTGAAACTGAGGGGGATTGACAGGGTAGATGCTGAGAGGTTGTTTCCCCTGGCTGGAGTGTCTAGAACTGGGGTCACAGTCTCAGGATAAGGGGTCGGCCATTTAAGACTGAGATGAGGAGGAATTTCTTCACTCAGAGGGTTGTGAATCTTTGGAATTCTCTACCCCAAAGGGCTGTGGGTGCTGAGTCGTTGTGTATATCCAAGACATAGATTTTTGGACTTTAGAGGAATCAAGGGATTATGGGAATCGGGCAGGAAAGTGGAGCTGAGGTTGAAGATCAGCCATAATCTTATTGAGTGGCAGAGTAGGCTCGAAGGGCTGTATGACCTACTCCTGCTATTTTTTATGTTCTTATATACTAACTGACTACAATTTTTTTTTAAACAGTCATAACATTTTTTTATTAGGATTCTACTGTGTGCAAACTGCACTTCAAATGCAATTTATCGTCGTGAACTGCTTTTGAGATTTGAGAGATAATGTTTTATAAACTCCAATTAAAGTAACATGCTCAGACCACTTATGGGAGTGACTAACATCACTAAACTCAAAAAGGGATCCAAGGCAACGTCACAGTCACGTATTGCAAAGTTCCACCATTCTCATAGGAACAGGAGGAGGCCCATTCAGACCTTCAAGCCTGCTCCCTCATTCAATTAGATCAGGGCTGATTTGTATCTCAACTCCATTTACCTTCTGTAGCTCCATATCCTCGATAGTCTTACCCAACATAAATCTATCGATCTCAGTCTTGAAAGCTCCAAATGTCCTCCAGCATCCGCAACTATTGGGGGGGCGGGGAGCGGAGAATTCCAGATTTCTACTACTGTATTATTCTCCTTCCACTATCTCTCATTCTTGTTTAATATCAGTTCTGAATCTTTTTATGAGCTTGAACCTGTGTCCCCTTGTCCTACTATCACAGTTTATTTGGCTTGTAATCCTTAGTTTACTTTTGTACAAACTCTCTTTCTCTACCCCACGCCCGCCCCCAGCTTAAAATATGTTAACCGTATGCAAAATTACATTTATCTTTATATTCTGCTGCTACTTGTTTAAATTATGACTTTACCCCTGAATGGCAAAAACTTTGGCCAATTATCTTTTGAGTTGAAATTATATTAAGCTTTGCATTTAATGAACGGGATAACAATTTTGATAAAATAGTAAATGCAGGAGTTTTGCAAGAGCAATCTAAATAATGATAAAAATAGCGCTCAAGGAATTTCAACCCGAGTTTTTTTTAAGTAATTAAAGTATCCACTTTTCCTTTTTATAAAGTGAAGGAAGTGAGAGAAGGGAGCTACCAGCAGAACCTAGGTCTGGAACAGCATCTAAAGCTGGAGTGAGGTGTGGTGCTGAGTCAGGGGTAGTGGAAAAACTGGAACTAAGAGTGGGAGAACTTCTGAAAAGAAATCAAAACATTGTTAAATTGTTTGTTGTTTACATTTAACACTTTTGTGTGAGCAACACCAATGGAGATTAACTAATATTATAGCAAATTTGTTAATAGTAAGATGAACAGAAATTAAAAATCTTCCGCTTCCAGCCCATTTTAGTGTAGAAGTAGATAACGTTACCTTCTGGAGAAGGAGCAAGCACAAATAAAAGGCAGTAAAGAAAATAAAGACTTGCATTTCTATAGTGCCTTTCCTAACTTTGGGATGTCCCAACACACTTTACAGCCAATTATGTACTTTTGAAGTGCAGTCACTGTTGTGATGTAGGAGGAGCGGTGAGAGATTGTGCGGAGGTGCGGCGAATGTTTGTGGCGGAGGAGCGACGGGAGATCATGGCAGAGGTGCGGCAAATGGGGGTTCGGGGCCCAGAAGAGCCCAGGGCCCAGGGACAGCACAGGCCAGCCCACACTGCGATATGTGTGCGCACTGGGTCCGTGCAGCAGAGCAGGTCTCCAGTCATCCTGGTTAACCCTTGCCACTGGATAAAGGCCGAGCTCTGTTAAGCCCGTATGATGGCTGATGTGCAACGGTCACATGTTAAAAAAATCCACGCACAGGCATCTTCCACCCTTGGAGTTCAAGACTGGAATATCGGATCCTTCACTGAAACATCTGCGAACTCATCCCTTTTGGTGTGGAAGCAAGTCATCCTCATTCAAGGGACCGCCTATGATGATGATATGATGATCCAGTTTAGTTTGTATCCTTTCAATACCATTTAATGACTTTTTGGTCTGCACAAATTGGCTGCCACATTTCCCCACACTGGAACAGTGACTACACTTCAAAAGTACTTTGTTGTTTGTGCAGAACTTTGGGACGTCCTGAGTCCTGAAAGGTGCTGTATAAATACAAGTTCCTTCTTCCTTTCTTACGTGCCTCTGTGATGGCACCTCTCAGTCTCCTCCTTTTAAGGCCGAATAGTCCAAGTTTCCCCAGTCTTCCCTCAGAAACTCTGCTCTCTGACACCAGAGATGAGTTTTGTGGCTCTTCTCCGCACCACCTCTGGGGTTTGCAAGTCTCCTTTGCATCTCAGTGCGCCACATCCTCTAATTTCAGTCCTGCATTCACTCCATTACCTCCTCCTTTTGAAAGACCTTCCCCATCCCATTTGTAAATTTGCCTAATTAAAATGAATTTCCCCTCATAATCACCCTTGCTTTCCACAATGCTTATTTCATTTGTTAAAATAATTTGACACTGATTTCCCCCTCTTGCCCTGTTAAGTCAATGAACAATTCTCATCGTTTTTTATTTACTGACATCACATATTCTCCCTGAACCAACTCAGTCTCCTACCATCCCAGCCTTGAACTTTCAGGCTCTCTGCGCCTGCCAAGTGGTAAAACAGCATAGTGTTGTCAGCTCTATTTCTCCCACACACAGCTGTGCACGGACCATGAAATTATCGTTCTGTGTTCAAAACAAAACTATTCAAACGAGATAAAAGGTAACCCGAGCTCAATCTGCTTTAAGCTTTGTGAGTCATTCCCAAGATTCTTTGAAACGTGAGTTCTACTTCTGATGGACCAAATGGTGGTGCAGTGCTCCAAGGTTCACTCTCCAAGGGTGCACCAGGACACTTTTGTACTTCGGTACGCTCCCAGTTCAGATTTTGTAGGAACGGCCTGTGTGTGGCGCCCTTCCATGTTAGCACACTAAATTCAAGCCAGACTCCCATGTGGCCCGGCTCCTGAATTGAAGCCCACTAATTCAGCACGGGCATGAAAGGTGCCCTTTTGATCAATGCACAGATGTATGTGTTTGTCTAATGTATTAATGGTGTGTGTGTGTGTGTGGCGAATGTTTTGGTGTGACAGGTGTGTGTGTGTGTGTATGGTGAATGTATTGGTGTGACAGGTGTGTGTGTATGGTGAATGTATTAATGGTGTGTGTGTGTGTGTGTGTGTGTGTGTGTGTGTGTGTGTGGGGCCAATGTATTGGTGTGACAGGTGTGTGTGTGTGTGTATGTGTGTGTGTGGCTAATGTATTGGTGTGACAGGTGTGTGTGTGTGTGTGTGTGTGTGGGGCCAATGTATTGGTGTGACAGGTGTGTGTGTGTGTGTGTGTGTGTGTGTGTGTGGCCAATATATTGGTGTGACAGGTGTGTGTGTGTGTGTGGCCAATGTATTGGTGTGACAGGTGTGTGTGTATGTGTGTATGAGTGTGTGGCCAATGTATTGGTGTGACAGGTGTGTGTGTGTGTGTGTGTGGCCAATATATTGGTGTGACAGGTGTGTGTGTGTGTGTGTGTGTGTATGAGTGTGTGGCCAATGTATTGGTGTGACAGGTGTGTGTGTGTGTGTGTGTGTATGAGTGTGTGGCCAATGTATTGTTGTGACAGGTGTGTGTGTGTGTGTGTGTGTGTATATGAGTGTGTGGCCAATGTATTGGTGTGACAGGTGTGTGTGTGTATGGTGAATGTATTGATGGTGTGACAGATGTGCGTATGTGTAATTGTCTAATGTACTGATGGTGCGACAGGTGTAAGTGTGCGCGTGCGCATGTGCATGGTCAATGTATTGTAGGTGTGAGCATATATCCAATGTATTAATGGTGAGATGCTGCAGGGATTCCACCTGGAGATAACTCAGTGCTTTTATTGGGATTTCCATCCAGCGACGGAAACAGTAGCACATCAAGAGACACGGTTAAAGTCCCTGCTGCCACGGGAGAGTGAGGAATAGTTATGTGAACCTTTTATTAGTGGCCCTGACTGTGGGAGCTGCACGTCGGGAATCGACCAATCTGCTACAGTGTAATGTCTGGTCTGAGGAACTACGAATATGAAGAAAGGCTTGAAAAGTTGGGTTCTTTTTCATTCGAACAACACATATTACGGGCAATATGATAGAAGTGTTTAAAAGTACAAGAGCTCAGGACAGGGCAGATGTCGGCAGACGGTTTGCAGTCGTTGAAGGGTCTGGTATGAGGGACCAGAGACACAAGATTCAATGTAAGAGAGTTAGAACAGAGGGCAGGAGAAACCTCTTCACACACAGAGTTGCGAGGCCATGGAGTTCACTTCCAAGGTGAAGGGGTGAGGCAGAAACAAGGTCAACATTGAAGATTAGATTGGATAGGTGGGTAAAGAAAATGGGATTGAAGGGATACGAGAACAGGATAAGTAAATGTGACTAGAACTATTTGCAGATGTGGAGAGTAAACACCGATACAGCCGAATGGCCTGTTTCCTTGTTCTACCTTCGATGTATTTTTACGCATCAATATAGCTTGTGCTGACCAGTACTTAATCCCTCACCCAACACCCAAAACAGATTATCGAGTCATTCATTTCTTTGCTGCATGTGGGATCTTACGTTGCACAAATTGGCTGCCACATTTACTACATTACAACAACTGAGGTCGTGAAAAGCGCTATATAAATGCAAGTTCTGCTTTCTATTAGATTGTTGCCTGGTGATCAGTGATCAGTAATCAGTTATAATCCCACGGGCATGAGCCAGCCCCCAGTATCCATAGTTACATGAGACAAGACACTGGAGGGGAACATCACAGCAAGTCCCAATTCTGCCCTTGTCCAAAGCCTCACTTGCAAGCTCCTTCCAACACGAGTCACTAGATGGTGATCAGGACCAGGAATCCTGGAGGATACTATTCCCCCTCTCCCTAACACAGGAGTGCTGGCTCAAACTGCCAGTTGTTCTCAAGCAGGTCAATGCAGCATAGATTAGATGGAACTTTGGACCGCCCTGGTCGATATAGTTCATTACTACACCAATCTATCAGCTAAAACATCAAACAAGAGCATCCTCATTTTTAAAAAGGAACATGTGCTTCACGAGGGGAGAACAATGCAGAAAGTTTCGTTTTAGGTTAATGAGAGAACGAGTTACAGGTCAGCACCATACTAGCAGCAAAGGTAGATGCTAGGGGAAGGGTGGGGAATTACAGCACGGAAACAGGCCATTCGGCCCAACTGGTCTATGCCAGTGTTTATGCTCCACACAAACTTCCTCCCATCTCATCCTATCAACATATCCTTCTCTTCCTTTCTCCCTCATGTATTTACCGAGCTTCCCTTTAAAAGCATCTATGCTATTTGCCGCAACTATTCCTTGTGATGGCGAGTTCCACATTCTCGCCCCTCTCTGGGTACAGAAGTTCCTCCTGAATTCCCCATTGAATTTATTAGTGTCCATCTTATATTTATGGCCCCTAGTTTCGCTCTCCCTCACAAGTTGAAACATCTTCTCTACAGAGAACAGATGAAAGACAAGTTTACATTTCAAAAGATACACAATTATCGCAAACCTGCAAGTAAGTTTCAAAGCTGACATAAGTCGGAGGCGTTGACAGGATTTATTTCGGGGGAGGGGAAGCTGCGAAATTCATAGCAATGTGAGATGACAGGCAGTGTTTCAAGGCTGGGCTGATGAAACACTGAGGATTGGCCTCTTTGCAGTATTCAGGTGAGTGTTGTCAGGTTTGTATTAATCTCACACAACAACCATTAGAGCTAATGAGTGATCCAGGGATTCACTCACTTTCTACCTATGACCCCCACCACCCCCACCCCATTTCTTCTTGGTATTATGTGTCAGCTATGGCTCAGTGGGTAGTACCCTTGCCTCTGAGTCAGAAGGTTGTGCATTCAAGTTCTACTCCACGGACTGGAGCACATAAATCTAGGCTGACACTCCAGTGCAGTGGGAGTGCTGCATTGTCGAAGGCGCCGTCTTTCGATGAGACGTTAAACCGAGGCCCCATCTGCTGTCTCAGGTGGAAGTAAAAGATCCCATGACTCTATTTTGAAGAAGAGCAGGGGAGTTATCCCCAGTGTCCTGGCCATTATTTATCTCTCAATTAACATTACAAAAAAAAACAGATTATCTGGTATTATCACATTGTTGTTTGTGGGAGTTTGCTGTGCGCAAATTGGTTGCCGCATTTCCCACATTACAACAGTGACTACACTCCAAAAGTACTTCATTGGCTGTAACGCACGTCTGGTGATCGTGAAAGGCGCTAAATAAATGCAAGTCTTTCTTTCTGAGTTGGGTCAATCCAGACGATAGATTTAGTTGGCAAACAGTGTCGGCAACTCAAATTCTCAGCTGCACCTTTTCACAGCGACACTTTCTGTTGAACACACATCCTGATTCTAGGTTGGACTGCTCCTTGGGAACACGACTGCCCCAGGTGAATGGAGCTCGACCTGCAGTCCCGTTTCCCCCATCCCCAGCCAAAGGAACATGAGGGCAGCGAGGGGGCAACCACTCATGTTAAGGATCTTCCCCATCTGTTGATGTACGATTGAAGACGAGGGAAAATCCTGAAGTGTCATTTCACACTGCGTCAAACCAAGTCATCTGCAGCCAGAAGCAGACTGAAGGTGTCAGCCGTGGCTCAGTGGGTAGTACTCTCGCGCCTGAGTCAGAAGGCCCAGACACTTGGGCACACAATCTAGACTGACACACCAGTGCAGTACTGAGGGAGTGCTGCACTGTCGGAGGTGCCGTCTTTTGGATGTGACGTTAAACCAACAACAACTTGTATTTATATAGCGCTTTTAACGTAGTGACACGTTCTAAAGCGCTTCACAGGAGTATTATGAGACAAAAAATGTGACACTGAGCCACATAAGGAGAAATTAGGGCAGGTGACCGAAAACTTGGTCAAAGAGGTAGGTTTTAAGGAGCATATTGAAGGAGAAAAGAGAGGCAGAGACCCGAGAGGTTTAGGGAGGTAGTTCCAGAGCTTGGGGCCGAGGCAACAACCAATGGTTGAGCGATTATAATCAGGGATGCTCATGAAGGCAGAAAGGTCTAGATACTTGGGCACACAAGCTAGGCTGACACTCCTGTGCAGTACTGAGGGGGCTGTTGGAGGGGCCGTCTTTTGGATGTGACATTGAACCAACAACAACAACTTGTATTTATATAGCACCTTTAACATAGTGAAACGTCCCAAGGCGCTTCACAGGAGTGTTACAAGACAGAAATTTGACACCGAGCCACACAAAGATAAATTAGGGCAGATGACCAAACGCTTGGTCAAAGAGGTAAGTCTTAAGGAGCATCTTAAAGGAGGAGCGAGAAGTAGAGAGGCGGAGAGGTTTAGGGGGGGAATTACAGAGCTTAGGGAATAGACAACTGAAGATATGGCCACCAATGGTTGAGAAATTATAATCAAGGATGCTCAAGAGGGCAGATTTAGAGGAGCGCAGATATTTAGGGGAGTTGTGATGCTGAAGGAGATTACAGAGATAAGGAGGTGAGGCTATGGCGGGATTTGCAAACAAGGGTAAGAATTTTAACATCGAGGTGTTGCTTAACTGGGAGCCAATGTAGGTCAGCGAGCACAAGATTGATGGGTGAACGGGACTTGGTGCGATTTAGGACACAGGCAGCTGAGTTTTGGATGACCTCTAGTTTACGTAGGGTAGAATGTGGGAAGCCAGCCAGGGGTGCATTGGAATAGTCAAGTCTAGAGGTACAAAGGTATCAATGAGAGCTTCAGTAGTAGAAGAGCTAAAACAGGGGCGGAAACAGGCGATGGTACAGATGTGGAAATAGGCGGTCTTAGTTACGAAAAGAAAAAATAAAGACTTGGATTTACATAGTGCCTTTCATGACCACTGGACGTCTCAAAGCACTTTACAGTCAATGAAGTACTTTTGGAGTGTAGCCACTGTTGTAATGTAGGATATGTGGTTGAAAGCTCATTTCAGGGTCAAATATGACACTAGGATTTGAACTGTGTGGTTTAGCCTCAGACAGATGCAAGGGAAAGGGATGGAGTCAGTGGCCAGGGAATGGAGTTCGTGGCGGGGTCCAAAAGCAATATTTAATTGGAGAAAATTTCTGCTTTTCCAATACTGGACGTCGGACAAGCAATCTGACAATTTAGAGATCGTAGAAAGGTCGAGAACAGTGGTGGTGAAGTAGAGCCTCCGTCTGCACTCTCAGGAGGACGTAAAAGATCCCATGGCACTATTTAAAAAAAATATGTTCTCCCCAGTGTCCTGGCTAATATTTATCCCTCAACCAACATCACTAAAAACAGATTAACTGGTCAGGTATCTCATTTTTGTTCGTGGGAGCTTGCTGTGCTGTATTTCCGACAGTACAGCAGTGACTGCACTTCAAAAGAACTCCACTGGTTATAAAGCACTTTGGGTCATGAAAGGCATGATATAAATGCACAACTTTAAAAAAATACAGTTTTAGATTCTCGGCAGAGATGCTGATCATAAAGTACAACTGACAGGAAGTTCCTGTCCCTCTAAAACATCCTCCCCCAGTCTCCATGACAACCGTATCCATATGTGGCAATCATGACGAGACAGGCTTTCAGCACTAGATACATTTATTTTCTTGAACAAAACCACACAAAGGAAAAGTGCACCAGGGAAATCGAATAAAACAATGTACTGATGTCATTAAAGGAATGAAGACCTTTCCAGGGTGCAGCATTACAAGAATCAAGGTGCTCATCCCCTGTCTTTGAGGTTCAAATCAACAATGGCAATTCCTTCAGTCAGTGCATTGTATGTGGGCACCTCCGTGTGGGAATAACTAACGGAAATGGGGAAGGAAAAATGTAAAACACTCTCACTATAATAACCACACGCTGACACAACTTTTCTGTCATGGCTCGCTAAAAGACAGTCATTTCTGGCATTGCTACAGGTCTGAAGGTATTGGGCCGCGATTCACCAATAAATTGCCCAATAAACCATCTATCTAAAATTGCCAAAGGGCCACAATAGTACACTTCATGGAGAACAGCTGCCAGTTTGATTGTCTGCACATCTCTCCATCCACTGCAATCCAGCAGCTAAGTGGGCAGCTACCCAGACCGGAATGTAAAAGATGCAATTTTGAAGCTACACACTTGCAGCATTGGCTCATAACTCGCGAGGAAACTCTGCAGGTCTGCTCTGCAGTGCGTCGGGCTTCTTTCAATTTGCAAAACCTGGGTGAGACGCTGCAGAAAACTATCAAGGCAGTGAGAGAGAAGGCAAGCATATTAGAGCCATGAAAAATGTGCAATCTTAGATTCACTGGGGTGGTACTCAGGGTGAAACATGGGGGCGGGGGGGGGGTAGATTCCTAAAATTATCGGAGCATTCAGAGGGCAAACAGGGAAAGATTGTTATTTGAATTGGCAATAAATGGCATAAATGTGGGATTAGTCTAAGAGGCAAAAAGAGGTGAAATTAGAAGGAATTTTCACACACAAGGTTATTGTATGTGGAATGTATTACAAGTGACTGTTGAAACTGTGTCAATTACAGCATTTCAGAGGGAATTAGATAAGGACTTCAAGAGAAACAATATTGAAAAGTTCAAGGAAAGCGCAGAAAAAGATTAGAGTGAGATCTCCAAGTCAGAAACCTTCACGTTCATGAATAGTGTCCTTCTATTACAGTGTCTATGATTCTGGGATACAATAAATCAAGAAGCATTAAGTAGCGAAGCTAATTAGATTTCATCCAAATATCACCAGTTGAGAGCTTTCTTTAAGGGGATGGAGGTGTGGTGGGGAAAAGAGGCCAAAACTAGGGGCCATAAGTATAAGGAGGTTACCAATAAATACAATACAGAGCTCAGGAGAAATTTCTTTACCCAGAGTGGTAAAAATGTGGAATTTGCCACAAGGAGTAGTTGGATTTTTTTACCGTGTGGTGGCCGTTGCATACCAGCCACCATACGGGCTTGACAGAGCTGTCTTGGTCCAGTGGCAAGGATTACCCAAGACGACTGGAGACCAGCTCTGCTGCACGGGCCTAGTGAGCATACATATCGCTGTGTGGGCTGGCCGTGCTGCCCCTGGGCCCTCGTATCTTCTGGCCCCGAACTCACGCCTCTCCTGGGCCCCGATCACAGCCTTGGAGCACAGCAAGTACGCAAGGTACGAGACAGTCAGTTACACAATGTCAGATACGATCTGGTCATTAATGACTGCAAACCATCAGTTGCATCACACTTGCTCAACTGCGCTCAGTGCAAAATGGTTAATGTAAAAAAAAACTTTCAGAACACAACATAAATATGGACACCCATGTAGCAAGACCCTTCCTTTGGCCCATCTCTCATCCTCTGTAATATCTCCTCCTTTGGCTTAACAGCCATTTTGTTTGGATTATGTCTGTGTGAAGCACCTTGGGATGTTTCTGTACATTAAAGGCATAGAATGCAGACTGCTGATGCAGTTGCTAGCAGGCAAATTTAAACCTGGATTCGGGATTGTAAAAATGGCTGGCAACCACTTAACTTTGTTGCCATGTTTTGTGATATGGTCAGAAAAGATGAACTGAACTACTGCCATTCACCTTGTGAAAGGTAAACATGCAAACATAACTAGTCAGTGCTGATTGTTTAGTACCACCGCTCACATTCCAGTCACTGTAATCTGAAAGAAATTAATTGAATGCCGCCCTTCCAGATCTTACCACATGATAAGGTGTTATAGAACACAAATTATCTATTACTGCTATCAGTTAGTGGAATTTTTCAATAGTCAGTGCAATGAACCAGTCAGTGCCATTGTCTGTTTGTAATCACTAGTCAGTCGGTACTGACAATAGGTCAGTGATCAGAACAACACTTGCATTTATACAGCGCCTTTAATGTAGTAAAATGTCCCAAGGTGCTTCACAGGAGCGTTTACAAACCTTTACACTAAGCTACATAAGGAAATATTAGGACAGAGGACCAAAAACTTGGTCAAAGAGGTAGGTTTTAAGGAGCGTCTTAAAGGAGAGAGAAGTAGAAAGCGGAGTGGTTTAGGGCAGGAATACCAGAGGTTAAGGCATCGGCAGCTGAAGGCAAGGCCCCCAATGGTGGTGCGATTAAAATCGGGAATGCGCAAGAGGCCAGAATAGAGTGCGGTGATTTCGGAGGGTTGTGGGGCTGGAAGAAGTTACAAAAATGGGGAGGGACAAGGCCATGGAAGTATTTGAAATGAAGGATGAGAATTTTAAAATTGAGGTGCTGCCGGACTGGGAACCAATATAGGTCAGCGAGCACAGGGGTGAAGGGCTTGGTGTGAGTTAGGATACAGGCAGCAGAGTTTTGGATGAGCTGAAGTTTACGGAGGATGGACGATGGGATGCCAGCCAGGAAAGTGTTGGAATAGTCATGTCTAGAGGTATCAAAGGCATGGACGAGGGTTTCAGTAGCAGATGCGCTGAGGCAGGGGCAGATGTGTGATCGGAAGCTCAACTTGAGGTTAAATACGACACCAAGGTTGCAAATGGATAGTTGCCAGGGAGAAGCATGGAGATATGGCTGGGGAACGGAGTTTGCAGCGGGGACTGAAGAAAACGCCTTTGGTCTTACCAATATTTAGTTGAAGGAAAATTCTGACAATCAGTCAGAGTGATCACTAGTCAGTGAAACCAGTCAGGGTGCAATCAACCAGATGGTACAATTACCAGTCCATGCAATTGACGTTTGTGAGATTGGTGAGCATGATCGGTCAGCTCCACATAATCAGTATAATCACCAGTTCATTGGGTAGCACGTTAGGTGTGATCATTTTCTCTCCTTGTATAGTCCTGAGACGTAGCGTACATGTCACTCCACTCATTCTCAGATCAGCTCTCTACCTCTGAAAACAACGTTCAACAGCAAAAGCACTCCGTTCAGACGATGGGTCATCAACCTGAAATGTTAACTCTGCTTCTCTCCACAGATGCTGCTCGACCTGCTGAATATTTCCAGCATTTTCTGTTTTTATTTCAACAACAACTTTCATTTATGTAGCGCCTACATTATAACAGTGCCTACACATCAAAAAATACTTCATTGGCTGTAAAGCACATTGGGACGTCCTGAGGTTGTGAAAGGCGCTATATAAATGCAAGTCTTTCTTTTTTCTTTAAACAGAGTAAAACATGCCAAGGTGCTTCAGATGAGTGTTTAGACAAAAAATTGCCATAAGCTGATATTAGGTCAGATGAGCAAAAGTTTGGTTAAAGAGGTAAGTTTTAGGGAGAGAGAGCTAGAGAGGAAGATAGATGTAAAGAGGGAATTCCCGAACATAGGGCATAGGCAGCTGAAGCCATGGCCGCCAATGGTGGAGGGAAGGGATTGGGGATTGCACAAGAGGCCAGAATTGGAAGAAACATGGTTCAAACATGGAGTTGGTAGAAAGACGGGCGATTAGAAGGGAGAAGCCATGGTGAGATTTGATGATAAGGGTCGCATCGCCACCATGGCAGTTTGGGCGGGGCAGATGCTGGAAGGTATCGTCAGGAAAGGAGGCTTCAGCAAGGAACGAGATGTCATCACTCACGAACCAAGTTATCATCAAGGCCACGATGTTGATGCAATCATCCACACATAGCAAAAGCCTTGTTCGCAAGTCAATGGATAGTCTGGTGATTGTTGGTAATATACATACATACAGAAATACATATATTTAAAAATTTACCAATGCCCAAAAATGTACAAGTAATTAGATCATTTTTCCAAGTGATTTTGTCAACACTCCATGTTGGGTAGCACTCTCGCCTTAAGTCAGAAGGTTGTGGGTTCAAGTCCCACTCCAGGACTGGAGCACAAAAATCTAGGCTGACACTCCAGTGCAATACTGAGGGAGCGCCGCACTGTCAGAGGTGCCGTCTTTCCGATGAAACGTTAAACCGAGGCCCCATTTGCTCTCTCAAGTGGACGTAAAAGATCCCATGGCACTATTTCTAAGAAGAGCAGGGGAGTTATCCTCAGTGTCCTGGCCAATATTTATCCCTCAATCGACATAACAAAAACACAGATTATCTGGTGATTATTACATTGCTGTTTGTGGGAGCTCACTTGCACACAAATTGGCTGCCACGTTTCCTATATTACAACAGTGACTACACTCCAAAAGTACTTGATTGGTTGTATAGCACTTTGAAATGTCCAGTGGTTGTGAAAGGCGCTATATAAATGCAAATGTGTCTTTTTCTTCAGTTAGCCATCAACAATTTGAAACCAGTCTGATCCTCAGTTGTCTCTGGCAGTGTTTCCAGAACAACGTCTGTTCACAAGGGTGTAAATCAATCTGCGTCGATCATGGGCCCTCCAGCAGTACTTCAATATTAAACAGAAGGATGTCTGGGGATTAAATGTTGAAGACCCTCGCTGTGAGATTCAGCACTTATCCTTCCACATTGGTTCTCTCACAACAGGCCAATCAGAAGAACGCGACATAATAGCTCTGGCACCAGACAAAGTCAACGAGTAAACCAGCCACTGGCTCTACTTAAACCTTGCTTCAGCTGCCCAGAGGGCTAAGTTGGGAAAGGCAATGTGGTAACTCAATCTCACAGACCAGAAGGGCTCGGGTTCAACTGTTCGGTTGTGCTTAGTTGACTAACCTCAGCTGGAGAGACAGTAAAGGAACTACAATGAGCCGCAGCACCCCTCGGTTTGGGGGAGATGCAAGGAATTGGTCAGATTTCAGTTGAGGACAGGATCAGGCACAGCTACAAAGCTCTCCACAGTCGAATAGACAATAGGCTCACACGCATGACAAATGGTCCTTTAGGTTCCTTCAGGAGTGGAAGGGAGAGAAATAAAACAACTCCAGAGAGTTACAGTGGCGGGGTGGGCAGGAGCTTTTCCCATTGGAGATAGTTAGCAGTGTGAGAAAGTAAACAAGCCCCACTCCATTTAACTACACACTCTCCCAGATGTAGTTTCCACCAGTTGGTTCTGAATTTCAAATACATGCATTGCCGAGTTGTAGACTCCCTACAAGTACAGATTGGGCATTGGCTGTAGAAAGAGTGGGCTTGATGGGCCATTTCTTGTTCCAAGGGAACATTAAGAACACAAGAGCAAACACACCTCTTCCACAGACAATCTGCACTTTCCCAAATAACAGCGGTCGAAAATTACTTTGGGACATCCTGAGAACGTGAAAGATGCTATAAAAATCCAAGCTCTCTTTTTCAAACGTTAGTGTGGGAAATAGAAAAATACCAGAACGGGTAGGGGGCCTTCTTCTGAGGCACATTATTGGTTGGGAGCTTTACTCTGTATCTAACCTGTGCTGTACGTGCCCTGGGAGTGTTTGATGGGACAGTGTAGAGGGAGCTTTACTCTGTATCTAACCCGTACTGTATCTGTTCTGGGAGTGTTTGATGGGACAGTATAGAGGGAGCTTTACTCTGTATCTAACCCGTGCTGTACCTGCACTGGGAGTGTTTGATGGAACAGTTTAGAGGGAGCTTTACTCTGTATCTAACCCATGCTGTACCTGCACTGGGAGTGTTTGATGGAACAGTGTAGAGGGAGCTTTACTCTGTATCTAACCTGTGCTGTACGTGCCCTGGGAATGTTTGATGGGACAGTATAGAGGGAGCTTTACTCTGTATCTAACCCATGCTGTACCTGCCCTGGGAGTGTTTGATGGGACAGTGTAGAGGGAGCTTTACTCTGTATCTAACCCGTGCTGTACCTGCCCTGGGAGTGTTTGTTGGGACAGTATAGAGGGAGCTTTACTCTGTATCTAACCCGTGCTGTATCTGTTCTGGGAATGTTTGATGGGACAGTGTAGAGGGTGCTTTACTCTGTATCTAACCTGTGCTGTACCTGCCCTGGGAATGTTTGATCAGGCAGCACTGAGGAAGCTTTACTCTGTACCTGACCAGTACTGTTTTTGAGCTGGCAGTGGAGACTCTGAGGAGACATGTGCTTCAATCCCCAGCACTGATATCTCTGACAATAATTCAACATCAATAAATATATTTTAAAAGAAGTCAACTGACAACACATCTTTTGATGGAAAAAGGTCATACAAGAAACAGGAGCTTGGATTGCGAGAGTATACTAATGACTTCAAGTAAATGATAAAGCAGAAAGTTTAACCTGCTTTTTAACGTTCATTTACTGTTGTCTCACACCTCGCTGAGAACACATTGAATCTGGTTATCTCTAATTTGCCGGGCAGATCCAGGCTGTCTCTCTCCATCAGTCTCCATCTCTTGGTTAGATGGAGTCATCTTAGGCAGTCCCTTGGAATCGAGGAAGACTTGCTTCCACTCCTAAAATGAGTCCTTATGTGGCTGAACAGTCCAATACAAGAGTCACAATCCCTGTCACAGGTAGGACAGACAGTCGTTGAGGGTAAGGGAGGGTGGGACAGGTTTGCCGCACACTCTTTCCGCTGCCTGCGTTTCATTTCTGCATGCTCTCGGAAATAAGACTCGAGGTGCTCAGCGCCCTCCCGGATGCACTTCCTCCACTTAGGGCGGTCTTTGGCCAGGGACTGCCAGGTGTCAGTGGGGATGTTGCACTTTATCAGGGAGGCTTTGAGGGCGTTCTTGTAACGTTTCCCCTGTCCAGCTTTGCCTTGTTTGCCATGAAGGAGTTCCGAGTACAGCACTTGCTTTGGGAGTCTCGTGTCTGGCATGTGGACAATGTGGCCTGCCCAGCGGAGCTGATCAAGTGTGGTCAGTGCTTCAATGCTGGGGATGTTGGCCTGGACAAGGATACTAGTGTTGGTGCATCTGTCCTCCCAGGGGATTTGTAGGATCTGGTGAAGGCATGGTTGGTTGTATTTCTCCAGCTACTTGAGGTGTCTACTGTACATGGTCCATGTCTTTGAGCCATACAGGAGGGCGGGTATTACTACAGCCCTGTAGACAATGAGCTTGGTGGTAGATTTGAGGGCTTGGTCTTCGAACACTCTTTTCCTCAGACAGCTGAAGGCTGCGCTGGCGCACTGGAGGTGGTATTGAATCTCCTCCTCAATGTCTGCTTTTGTTGATAAAAGGCTCCCGAGGTATGGGAAATGGTCCAAGTTGTCCAGGGCCGCGCCGTGAATCTTGATGACTGGGGGGCAGTGCTGTGCGGTGAGGACAGGCTAGTGGAGGACCTTTGTCTTATCGAGGTTTAGCGTAAGGCCCATGCTTTCGTACGCCTCAGTAAATACGTCGACTATGTCCTGGAGTTCAGCCTCTGAATGTGCGCAGATTCAGGAGTCGTCCGCGTATTGTAGTTCGACGACAGAGGTTGGTTGGTGTGGTCTTGGACCTGGCCTGGAGATGGCGAAGGTTGAACAGCTTCCCACTGGTTCTGTAGTTTAGTTCCACTCCAGTGGGGAGCTTGTTGACTGTGAGGTGGGGCATGGCAGCGAAGAAGATTGAGAAGAGGGTTGGGGCGAAGACACAGCCCTGTTTGACCCTCCGGATGTGGATTGGGTCTGTAATAGACCCATTGGGAAGGATCACGGCCTGCATGTCGTCGTGGAGCAGGCGGAGGATGTTGACGAACGTTTGGGGGCACCCGAAACGGAGGAGGACGCTCCATAGACCCTCACGGTTGACAGTGTCAAAGGCCTTTGTAAGGTCGCAAAAGGCCATGTATAAGGGCTGGTGCTGTTCCCTGCATTTTTCCTGCAGCTGTCGCGCTGCAAAGATCATGTCCATTGTGCCCCGTAGGGGACAAAATCCACACTGTGATTCCGGGTGGAGCTCCTCGGCCACAGGGAGAAGACGGTTGAGGAGGACTCTAGCGACAACTTTCCCAGTGGCTGTTAGATGGAGTGGAAAATAGGCCACTACTTTTCTGACGCCCTGCCCTGTCCAGTGTCCCCCCCTCTACCCCAAGCCCTCCCAAAAAATCTAGTACAATTGCAAGTATCTCACTTTGGTGTTTCAAGTACTCCCACACTCTCACAAACCAGTATGAATAGTGAGATACTGTCAGTAATGCAACAATCATGAAGTTTGCACCATGTGGAATATAGTCTGGATACTGGGAAGAACTCCCCTTGCTCCTCTTCGAAATAGTGCAGTGGGGTCGATTATATCCAGCCGAGAGGGCAGATGGGTTTAACATCTCATCTGAAAGACGGCACCTGACAGTCCAGCACTCCCTCAGCACTACAAATGCAAGCGCTCTACTCGGAACTCCTTCACGGCAAACGAGCCAAAGGTGGGCAGAGGAAACGTTACAAGGACACCCTCAAAGCCTTCCTGATAAAGTGCAACATTCCCACTAACACCTGGGAGACCCTGGCCAAAGACCGCCCTACGTGGAAGAAGTGCAACCGGGAGGGCGCTGAGCACCTCGAGTCTCGTCACCGAGAGCGTGCAGAAATCAAGCATAGGCAGCAGAAAGAGCGTGCAGCAAACCAGTCCCACCCACCCTTTGCCTCAATGACTATCTGTCCCACCTGTGACAGGGACTGTGGTTTTCGTATTGGACTATTCAGCCACCTAAGAATTCATGTTAACAGTGGAAGCAAGTCTTCCTCGATTCCGAGGGACTGCCTATGATGATATGATGATGACTGGAGTGTCAGTCTGGATTATGTGCTGAAGTGTCTGGAGTGAGGACTTGAACCCATGACCTTCTGACTCACAGGTGAGAGGCTACAAACTGAGCCGCAGCTGACACCAAAGGACAGCACAAAAGCGGGAGAGCAATTCTGCCTGGTTCCCAAGACCAGGGTGAAGTTGAAACATGCCACTCGGTGATGCCCTTTTCTGCCCCTCCAAAACAACAATTCTATTTTCCCACCAAAATAATCAGCATGTAACATGCCAGATGCACAAGCACAATGACCCTCTCTGCCGCTCAGTTACCAAGATGTGGGCAATACCTGACTGCCCCCTTACCCACCTGCGTCCCCTTTAGCAAAACTGGCGATAAATCTATTCAGCCAGGCTGGTCCATGGCAACAGTAGTTATTGGCCACCCGGTCAGCCAATCCGATTAAGCAAATATTACTTAGCCTCTGTGTAAAGGAAAGATTAAACACGCACACGTCCCAAAGTGCTTCACAGCCAATGATGTACTTTTGAAGTGTAGTCACTGTTGTAATGTAAGAAACACGGCAGCCAAATTGCACACAGCAAGCTCCCATAAACAGCAATGTGATAATGGCCAGATAATCTGGGTTTTTCTTTTAGGATAAATGTTGGCCAGAATACCAGGAGAACTCACTTGCTCTTATTCAAATAGTGCCACAGGATCTCTTACACCCACCTCAGAGGGCAGACAGGGCCCCAGTTTAACATCTCATCCAAAAGACAGTGACGGTCTCACTCCAACAGTGCAGCGCTCCCTCAGCACTGCACTGGAGTGTCAACCTAGATTTTTTTGTACTCCAGTCCCTGGAGTGGGACTTGAACCCACAACATTGACTCAGAGCAGAAAGTGCTACCCACCAAGCCACGGCTGACACAAAGAGAAGCTAAGCTGGGGAAGCGGTAGGGGCTTTCCAAGTAGCTTTGGGAGAGAGGAAGGAAAATCCAAGTTCCCAGTAAAGCTTGCGTGTAAAGCCTTGCCAGAAGTGGACTCAGGCTCTCACCAGTGGTTTATAAACAGGACCAGCAATCTCCTGTCTCTCGCTCCCTCCCGCTCACCCAGTGCAGCAATGTGAGCCTTGGCCAGGTGGATCAGGCAACCGAGCCAGTGGAAATCTGCCCCCTGCTGGAGCTGCAAGGAGGCGCACTGGTACCCCCACTTCCCACCACCAGATCAATCTCTCCCATCCAAGAGGAAATCTAGTACCAGTGTCATCCGCGTACTCTCACTCTGCCCTCTCAGCTTCTGATTGTAGCAGGAAAGTGCATTTAACCCAATATTTGTCCATTGTACTCAACAACAACTTGCATTTAGATAGCACCTTTACCAGAGTAAAACATCCCAAGGCGATTCACAGGTGCGGAATCAGACAAAAATTAACATCGAACCACATAAGGAGCTATTGGTACAGGTGACCAAAGGCTTGGTCAAAGAGGTATGTTTTAAGCAATATCTTAAAAGAGGAGAAAGCGGTAGAGAGGTTCAGTGAGGACATTCAGAATTTAGAAGAGGCCAGAATTGGAGGAATGCAGAGATCGCAGAGAGTTGTAGGGCCGGAGGAAGTTTACAAGATAGTGAGGGGCGAGGCCATGGAGGGATTTGAGCATGAGGATGAGACTTTTATATCTAGAATTTTTTGAGGATGTAACTAGTAGAGCGGACAAGGGAGAACCAGCGGATGTGGTGTATTTAGACTTTCAAAAGGCTTTTGACAAGGTCCCACACAAGAGATTAGTGTGCAAAATTAAAGCACATGATATTGGGGGTAATGTATTGATGTGGATAGAGAACTGGTTGGCAGACAGGAAGCAACGAGTAGGAATAAACGGGTCCTTTTCAGAGTGACAGACAGTGACTACTGGGACCCCAGCTATTTACAATATACATTAATGATTTGGATGAAGGAATTGAATGTAATATCTCCAAGTTTGCAGATGACACTAAGCTGGGTGGCAGTGTGAGCTGTGAGGAGGATGCTAAGAGGCTGCAGGATGACTAAGACAGGTTAGGTGAGTGGGCAAATGCATGGCAGATGAAGTATAATGTGGATAAATGTGAGAATATCCACTTTGGTGGCTAAAACAAGAAGGCAGAATATTATCTGAATGGTGACAAATTAGGAAAAGGGGAGGTGCAATGAGACCTGGGTGTCATAGTACATCAGTCATTGAAAGTTGGCATGCAGGTACAGCAGGTGGTGAAGAAGGCAAATGGCATGTTGGCCTTCATAGCAAGAGGATTTGAGTATAGGAGCAGGGAGGTCCTACTGCAGTTGTACAGGGCCTTGGTGAGGTCACACCTTGAATATTATGTGCACTTTTGGTCTCCTAATCTGAGGAAGAACATTCTTGCTATTGAGGGAGTGCAGCGAAGGTTCACCAGACTGATTCCTGGGATGGCAGGACTTACATATGAAGAAAGACTGGATCGACTAGGCTTATATTCACTGGAATTTAGAAGAATGAGAGGGGATCTCATAGAAACATATAAAATTCTGACGGGATTGGACAGGTTAGATGCAGGAAGAATGTTCCCGATGTTGGGGAAGTCCAGAACCAGGGGTCACAGTCTAAGGATAAGGGGCATGCCATTTAGGACCGAGATGAGGAGAAACTTCTTCACTCAGAGAATTGTGAACCCTGTGGAATGCTCTACCACAGAAAGTTGTTGAGGCCAGTTCGTTAGATATATTCAAAAGGGAGTTAGATGTGGCCCTCACGACTAAAAGGATCAAAGGGTATGGAGAGAAAGCAGGAATGGGGTACTGAAGTTGCATGATCAGCCATGATCATATTGAATAGTGGTGCAGGCTAGAAGGGCCGAAAGGCCTACTCCTGCCTCTATTTTCTATGTTTCTATATTTCTATGAAGCGTTACTGGACCGGGAGCCAATGTAGGTCAGTGTGCACAGAGGTGAACAGGACTTGGTGTGAGTTAGGATACAGTTTTGAATGAGTTCAGGTTTATGAAGGATGGGAGGCCAGCCAGGAGAGCATTGGAAAGGCATGTATGAGGGTTTCAGCAGCTCCAACAAACTGAGACTAATGAGCTCCAAATTAGCTCCAACAGCCCCAGGCCTGTAACTGGGCAGCATGCACAGGGGTGTCAATTTGGACCCATTCCAGCTCTTTCCAAGCACGCAGACTGCCTCTACCCAACCCCCGACTGCTAATTCAGTAGGATTTTAAGAGGTCCCAGGATGGCTGCGTTTCTAAAGGTGGCAATAATATAAGTTGCACCGCCCCAGAAGGTGACAGAAGCGATCTGCAGTCTACACTGAACTGACTACTCTAAGGACGCTACAATTAGCCTCAGTGCCCCTGGACTAGGGAATCAGCCAGATTCTCGCTCCTGATCGCTCGAGCACGTTTGAAGATGTTAAGCACCAAATAATATCCTTGCCCTCATCCATAAACTTGCACAGACCTTTGTTAGACCACATGGAGTACTATGCACAGTTCAGATCTCCATATTACAAAAAGGATATAGAGGCACTAAAGAAACAAAAAAGATTTAATAGGACGATAACAGAATTGAGAGATTATAATCATCAGGAAAACTGAACAGGCTGGGGTTCTTTTCTCTAGAAAAGAGAAGATTGAGGGAGTGACCTGATCAAGGTATTTAAAATTATTAATGGATTCGATAGGGTAGACTTGGAGAAGATATTTCCACTTGTGGGGGAGTCCACACTAGAGGTCATAAATATAAGATAGTCACTAATAAATCCAATAAGGAGATCTGTACCCAGAGAGTGGTGAGAATGTGCAATGCGCTGCCACATGGAGCAGTTGAGGAAAATAGCAATAGATGCATTTACGTAAGAACATAAGCAATAGGAGCAGGAGTAGGTCATTTGGCCCCTCGAGCCTGCTCCGCCATTCAATAAGATCATGGCTGATCTGATCTCGGCCTCAACTCCACTTCCCTGCCCGCTCCCCATAACCCTTTACTCCCTTATCGTTCAAAAACCTGTCTATCTCCACCTTAAATATATTCAATGACCCAGCCTCCACAGCTCTCTGGGGCAGAGGATTCCACAGATTTGCAACCCTCTGAGAGAAGAAATTCCACCTCATTTCCATTTTAAATGGGTGACCCTTTATTCTGAAACTATGCCCCCTAGTTCTAGATTCCCCCTAGTTCTAGATTCCCCCACGAGGGAAAACATCCTCTCTGCATCTACCCTATCACGCCCCCTCAGAATTTTATACATTTCAATAAGATCACCTCTAATTCTTCTAAATTCCAATGAGTATAGGCTCAATCTGCTCAACTTTTCTTCATGTCAACCCCAACATCTCAGGAATCAACCTTGTGAACCTTCTCTGAACTGTCTCCAATGCAAGTAACTCTCTCCTTAAATAAGGAGACCAAAACTGTATGCAGTACTCCTGTGGTCTCACCAACGCCAGGACTTCTCTGCTTTTATACTCCATCCCCCTTGCAGTAAAGGCCAACATTCCTTGCTGTACCTGCATACTAACTTTTTGTATTTCATGTACAAGGGCCCCCAGATCCCTCTGAACCTCAGCATTTTGTAATCTCTCCCCATTTAAATAATAATCTGCTTTTTTATCTTTCCTACCAAAGTGGATAACCTCACATTTTCCCACATTATACTCCCTCTACCAATTTTTTGCCCACTCATTTAGCCTATCTATATTTCAGATTGTTTGCATCCTCCACGCAATTTGCTTTCCCACCTATCTTTGTATCATCATATAGGTCCTTTCATCCAAGTCATTAATAGATTGTAAATAGTTGAGGCCCCAGCACTGATCCCTGTGGCACCGCACTAGTTACAGTTTGCCAACCTGAAAATGACCCATTTATCCTAACTCTTAAGGGGGAGTTAGAAAATTACAAGAGGGAGAAAGGAATAGAAGGATATGTTGATAGGATGAGATGAAGTAGGGCGGGAGAAGGCTTGTGTGGAGCATAAACCCATTGGGCCGAATGACCTGTTTGTGTGCTGTAAATTCAACATAATTCTATTAAACTTTGTACATCCCCTAGTCTTTACAACCACCAGCATCTACCCTTGACAGCTGCCCCTCTCTGCTTCACTAATGGTGGCAGAACCTTCAGCCATCTCCACCCTACTCGCTGGAACTCCGTCCCTAAACTCTTCTGCCTCTCTGATCTCTCCCGCTGCCGACTCATGACCCATTCCTTCAACCAAGCTTTCAATCACCGCCCCAAATTGACCCCAGAAAGAGTCAGTTCTTTTAGGAGAAAAGGGGAGAAAGCAAGTGGCCCAAAGAAACAGCAGCACTGTCTGAATGTAATTTTCACACACCGCTCCAATTAATGTATAGCCTACACCGCCATCAGACTGTAAATCAATATTGGACTATTGCTCCCAAATGAAATATCAACAGCAGCCGATGTTTAAGTATTTCCAAAGCTGTCTAGGTTGTTTCCTGTACTTGGCCTTTGGCAAAGATACGTAAGGAGCGACAGGCGCAACATTTATAAAAAAAACAATCCATAGACCGGGTATTGTATTCGCGGATTATTACTGAGCTCAGCTCTGGGTTGGTTTTACTCGAGATGTAACACGCCACATCGCTGGCCAGAGACATAACCAGGCTCGTGCTCATATCCTGAGACGACTGAAACATATAAAATAATATATGATTCTAAGGGGGCTTGACAGGGTAGATGCTGAAAGGGTGTTTCCCCTTGCAGGGGAATCTAGAACTAGGGGGCATAGTTTCAGAATAAGGGGTTGCCCATTTAAAACTGAGATGAGGAGGAATTTCTTCTCTCAGTGGGTTGTAAATCTGTGGAATTCTCTGCCCCAGAGAGCTGTGGAGGCTGGGTCATTGAATATATTCAAGGCGGAGATATGGATTTTTGAGCGATAAGGGAGTGAAGGGTTATGGGGAGCGGGCGGGGAAGTGGAGCTGAGTCCATGATCAAATCAGCCATGATCTTATTAAATGGCGGAGCAGGCTCGAGGGGCCAGGTGGCCTACTAATGCTCCTATTTCTTATGTCCTTATAAGAGGGCAGGCGGAGTCTCGATTTAATGTTTTATCCGAAAGACAGCACCTCCAACAGTGCAGAATCCTCTCAGTACTGCACTGGAGTGTCAGCCAAGATTTTGTGCTCAAGTCTCTGGAGTGTGTCATTCATATTATCTTACTTTGTAAATTATCACATCTCTGGAGCACTGTAATGGTACAATCCCACATCAGCACAAGAGATGGACCTGTTGGAACTGGGAATCAACCCTGTGCAACAACTCTGTGCCATTTGAAGCAGCCCTCATTATCCCCCTTTTAAAAAATCTATTTAAAAATCAAACAATTCAAAGCATGTCAAGGGCAGCAGCATAATGGCAGTCCAACACCTCTGTAAACTCGCACACACATACACAGCCAGAGCACGGACCCACAGTATCCTGGAATATGCTTCCACCGCGGATCAAGCTACCCCCACTACTCCTTTGCAACATTTCTAATGGACTGGGTGCACTGCTGGGGTCACACTGGGTACCACCGCGAAAATAGCCGCTATTAGGTCGCGTAAAAGATCTCACAGTACTATTTTGAAGAAGAGCAGGGGAGTTCTCCCCAGTGTCCTGGACAATATTTATCCCTCAACCAACATCACTAAAACAGAATATCTGGACATTATCACAGTGCTGTTCATGGATTTTACTGTGCGTTTCCCACATCATCATCATCATAGGCAGACCCTCGGAATCAAGGAAGACTTGCTTCCACTCTTAAAATGAGTTCTTAGGTGGTTGAACAGTCCAATACGAGAACCACAGTCCCTGTCACAGGTGGGACAAATAGTCGTTGAGGGAAAGGGTGAGGTGGGACTGGTTTGCCGCACACTCTTTTTGCTGCCTGCACTTGAGTTCTGCATGTTCTCGGCGATGAGACTCGAGGTGTTCAGCGCTCTCTCGGATGCACTTCCTCCACATTTTCTTGGCCAGGGACTCCCAGGTGTCAGTGGGGATGCTGCACTTTATCAGGAAGGCTTTGAGGGTGTCCTTGTAACATTTCCTCTGCCCACCTTTGGCTCGTTTGCTGTGAAGGAGATCCGAGTAGAGTCTTGCTTTGGGAGTCTTGTGTCTGGCATGCGAACTATGTGGCTTGCCCAGCAGAGCTGATCGAGTGTGGTCAGTGCTTCGATACTGGGGATGTTGGCCTGGTCGAGGACGCTGATGTTGGTGCGTCTGTCCTCCCAGGGAATTTGTAGGATCTTGCGGAGACATCGTTGGTGGTATTTCTCCTGCGACTTGAAGTGTCTACTGTACATGGTCCATGTCTCTGGGCCATACAGGAGGGCTGGCATTACTACAGCCCTGTAGACCATGAGCTTGGTAGCAGTTTTGAGGGCCTGGTCTTCAAACACTCTTTTCCTCGGGCGGCCAAAGGCTGCACTGGCGCACTGGAGGCGGTGTTAAATCTCGTCGTCAATGTCTGCTCTTGTTGATAAGAGGCTCCCGAGGTATAGGAAATGGTCCACGTTGTCCAGGGCCGCGCCATGGATCTTGATGACTGGGGGGTAGTGCTGTGTGGCGAGGTCAGGCTGATGGAGAACCTTTGTCTTACGGATGTTTGCAACATTACAACAGCGATTACACTTCAAAAGGACTTCATTGGCTGTAAAGCGCTTTGGGACGTCCTGAGGTCATGAAAGGCGCAATAGAAATGCAAGTTTTTCTTCGTTCTTTACGAAGATGAGCTTCACAGGGTCTGAAAGTGAATTCTCAATCAGTTTGTTGCTATTACCAATTTACGCGAGTGCATATTGCGGAGTTTGATCTAAGTGGGTGTGGGTGCGACTGGATGTGTCACACTCACTGGATCTCGCCTGACACAATGGGAAAACCAGGTATATAGGCACCAAAATAATTTGCCTTGGACATGTAAAAAAAAACAGAACACACTTCAAAAGGAAATGAAGACATCACTCTAACCTGTGAAGGTTATTCCACTTTAACTTCCAAAATTACAACTTCTGTTCTTCTGCCTCATAGCCCAGGGAGCATAAACAGCGAATGTTAGCTCTGCATCTGGGGAGAATTTAATCAGTGTAATTATAGATACAGCCTCAAGATAATCTCACCACAAGGTCTCAATCATGGAACCAAGCCAAGCAGGTAGAGAAAATTCATTTGCTTATATTTTTGACAGTTAGCACATCGGCTAAGTTTGTGTCCTGTTTCTTTAAAGACGGGTGTAGGAGCAAATCCCGAGCAAATCTCTTCCTGTTCTGGGCGTGGCCCCTTCCAGAGGTTTGCAGTGATTCCCATGAGGTAAAGCGGTCACCCAGGAGAATTTCCAACAGTCGCTGCGACAGCAAGATTCCAACCGCGGCCTTCACAGGGTTCCAAAGCGCATTCCTTTCAGTGGGCTTATGTGAGTGGAGATTAGCGAGGGCTCCGGACCAAAGGGGTCACTCAAACGTCAAGGCAGAACATAGCCGGGGCGGGAAGATTGCGTGGAGAATACTGTAGAGTAGGAATTGTAGAGTAGCAGAGCATCACCTCGGGAGCAGTGCGGAGATTAACGTGGAGTATGGGCGTGGGTTAGTGGAGAGCTACTCATCAAGTAGGTCCAGACAGCAGAAAAGTTACACAGAATTACGTAGAATGTACAGCCCAGAAACAGGTCATTCTACCCAACTGGTCTATGTCAGCGTTTACACGGGCCTCCTCCCACCTTACTTCATTTAACCTGAACGAGGAGCATTTCCGGCTATCAACATAGATGGATTCCTTTGTCTCCATGTTGCATGCAAAATCATAAAATTCCAATTTCACCGCTGTTCTCGACAAAAACTCATTTTCAAGCCAGCTTTTGTAAGCCAACCAGCTCATGGCTTCTGTTGTTCGAGAGCAGCACATGTTTGACAGAGAAGGACAATCTCCTCCACCTAAATCTGTCTGTGGATTCTGACTTCATTAACAACAGCCTTCCACCAACATCAATAGAAAATAAATCAATCCGTCTAGGCTGATGACCAGAAATACTCCTCACCATCCACATGAACATCTTAGCTAACAGCCTCTTGAGGTCTCACTGTTGTTTAAAAGAAATATGTGGAAATAAAGATCCATGGCTGAACTATGTCTCTTTGGGTCACTCTTTAGCAATTCAAACCATCAAATCCTATCCCAGCATTGACCATTGGCATTAATATCAAAAAAGTAAGGAAAGACAGACTTGCATTTATATAGCGCCTTTCACAACCACCAGAAGTCTCAAAGCGCTTTACAGCCAATGAAATACTTTTGGAGTGTAGTCACTGTTGTAATGTAGGAAACGAGGCCACCAACTTGAACACAGCAACTCCCATAAACAGCAATGTGATAATGACCAGATAATCTGTTTTTGTTATGTTGATTGAGGGATAAATATTGGCCAGGACCCCTGCTCTTCTTCAAAAAAGTACCATGGCATCTTTTACGTCCACCTGAGAGGGCAGACGAGACCTCAGTTTAACGTCGCATCCAAAAGACAGCACCTCCGCCTCAGTACTGCAGGAGTGTCAGCCTAGATTTATGTGCTCAAGTTCCTGGAGTGAGACTTGAACCCACAACCTTCTGACTCAGAGGCGAGTGTGCTACCTACTGAGGCACAGCTGACATCAAGCCAAATAATTCTGCACCTCTTTACTGGTTAACCCCTTGTAAGCTGAAGCTAAACTTCTGAGCAATTTTATAACAAATGAAAACAAAACCCCTTACATGCCATGCGAATAAAAGTGCCAAAGTAGTAGAGAGGAAATCAGAACAGCCACTTTCACACAGTTCAGAACAGCCTTTTCTCGTGCTGCAGAGATGGAGAGGATTGGAGAGAAATCTAGAAAATGACCTGGAGGAACAGTGGAAAGAAAGAGTCAATTTAAAAAATATATATGTAAATAATAAACTGGAACACCTCTCAAAAGAATGTCTTTGTGAAAATGAAACCATTCTCAAGGCCTGGGCAGCAATCACTCTTGCAGGTCCAATCTTTGAGTAAATCATTCACTGCCAAGTCTGAACAAGTGCTCGACACACACAAAAACAAATAATAACTAGACAGATTGATGGAGTGCAGGTTTGTGAATAGGGAGGCTTTCACCTGAGTGCTGAAAATTACTGACACCATCAAAGCCTCATGGAAAATGAACCGAGACTCAAACATACCCCATAAAGGCAGTGCTGAGGGACCGGGCGAGGCCTGGCCATGACCTCCATTCAAGGACACTTCATTAACAAGCAAAGGCCCTACAGGCTTCAGAAACTGTAGCCACCGAGAGAGGTCAGCCCTCATTAACCCTTACTGTCGATTGTTTACTGCAAATGCCGCGATTGGAGAGGTTGTAGTACAATGGCTTTATTGATGCTGCTGACGCTTGGTCTGGCCCCCACCCCCGTACTCAGCAACTCCACTGATGGCCAGGGGTGCTTGGCCATTTCAGCATCTCGGACATACAGTGGTAACGTTCGTGGGACCTTGCCGACGTGTGCTGGCTCAGCCCAGCATTTCTGCAACCGAGCAAGTGTCAGCCTTTGGAAAAAAAGTGGACCCACTGGCATTTAATTGACATCACTAGACATGCTTTGGAGTCGTCGTGCTAATTCATAAACACATCCTTCCATTGCTAAGTACTTTACGTCACAACTGCTGCTTATCCTGAATGCGCACAAGTACTTTAGGACCAGATTCCCCCCAAATTTTCAATGGAGTTTTACGTGTGCCCTCTCTTCATGGCTCAGTGAGTAAATGCACTGGTACTGAACCAACCAAGAAAGGTCCTAGGTCTGGTTCCTGGTCTATACTCTCACCCAAACAGTGACCCTCAGTATACCCGCAGTTAGGGGCAGGAGGGTGAAGCTAGCCAGCGTTCCCACTCAGAACGGGTTTATGGATGAGCTACAACAAAGGCCCCCACGGTCAAACAGTCCAGTGACTTTGAATGACCACCTGGGTGAGAGGTTGTCCTGATCTTCGAACACTCTCTTCCTGAAGCGACCGAAGGCTGCGCTGGTGCACTGGAGACGGTGTTGAACCTCGCCGTCGATGTCTGCCCTTGCTGATAATAGGCTCCCGAGGTATGGAAAGTGGTCCACATTGTCCAAGGCCGCGCCGTGGATCTTGATGACTGGGGGGCAGTGTTGTGTGACGGGGTCAGGTTGGTGGAGGACCTTTGACTTACGGATGTTTCGTGTAAGGCCCATGCTTTCATACGCCTCGGTGAAGATGTTGACAATGGCTTGGAGTTCAGCCTCTGAATGTGCGCAGACGCATTCATCGTCCACGTACTGTTTTTCGACGACAGAGGATGGGACGGTCTTGGATCTAGCCTGGAGGCGAAGGTTGAACAGGTTCCCACTGGTTCTATAGTTTAGTTCCACTCTAGCGGGGAACTTGTTGAGCGCGAGTGGAACATTGCAGCGAGGAAGATCGAGAAGAGGGTTGGTTCGATGACGCAGCCCCCTGCTTGCACAAGACTTCCAAAGCAAGCGCTCCACTCTGAACTCCTGCACGGCAAGCGAGCCCCAGGTGCGCAGAGGAAACGATTCAAGGACACACTCAAAGCCTCCTTGATAAAGTGCAACATCCCCACCGACACCTGGGAGTCCCTGGCCAAAGACCACCCTAAGTGGAGGAAGATCATCCAGGAGAGCGCTGAGCACCTCGAGTCTCGTCGCCGAGAGCATGCAGAAAACAAATGCAGGCAGCGGAAGGAACATGCGGCAAACCAGACTCCCCACTCACCCTTTCCTCCAACGACTGTCTGTCCCACCTGTGACAGAGACTGCAATTCCCATATTGGACTGTTCAGTCACCTGAGAACTCACTTTTAGAGGGGAAGCAAGTCTTCCTCGATTTCGAGGGACTGCCTATGGTGATGAAGAGGTTGTCCAGCACCCGTGGAACTGTCCCTGCAAAGGTCTTCAGGAGCTATTGCGTTTTCAGGAGAGACTCCCAGTCTGTCCAGTCAGCAGATCTCAGTCTGGCAAGAATTGTGGTACCACAACTGGGCCCAGCGCCCTGGGCGAGAGAAGCTCCGACTCATACGTGTTATCCAGGGACACCTGGAGTGTGTAGATGTTGGGTGTGATTAGGATCCCCTCCACCAAACAGCCAGCAGACACTCAGTCTAAGCTGAGCATTCACGGTCTTCCAGCACCAACAGAGCATTGCAAGAAAACATTGGTGAAGAGAAAAATACTCGGCTTGGAAAGATCATTTACAGGCACAAATCACGTGTGCAGTAGACTACGGGACTATCCCAGCACATCGCCTATAAACAGACACGCTTTCACATTGTGGATTTTAGAATTTCCGTTGAATTGTTGAATGACCCAGTGTAAAGCCAGCATCTGTCCATAACCCCAATACACAGTCAGTCCTTCATTGATATGTGCTCAGGATCGCTAGATGCTGCTGTACAATCAAAGCAATGTTGTTTGGAATGGTGAGGCACAAATGAAACATTCACCAAATACCCTGTGGCTCAATCAAGCGGGTGGAGCAATAGGTTAGATACCTCACCCCTGGGACCTGGCTTCAGATCGAGTCACGGGGGAGAAAGGCAGCAGGTCTAGGAAGGAGCTTATGCAACTGTCCCAAAAGAGCACTCGCCCCAATACCCGTGGTTTTCAGAAAGAAAGACTTGCATTTTTGTAGCGCCTGTCACAGCCTCAGGATGTCCCAAAGCACTTTACACCCAATGTAGTACTTTTGAAGTGTAGTCAGTGTTGTAATGTGATTCCCGTGTGGTAAAGCTGTCACTCAGCGGCAGCCAATTTACGCACAGCAAGGAGCCACAGACAGCAATGTGATAATGACCAGATAATCTGATTTTTCTTTTGCGTTGGTTGAGGGATAAACATTGGAGAACTTTCTTGCTCTTCTTCAAAATAACTTCATGCAATCATTTACATCCACCGAAGAGGGCAAATGGGGCCTCCGTGTAATGTTTCATCCCAAAAATGGCACCTCCGACTGTGTAGCGCCCTCTCAGTACTGAACTGGAGTTTCAGCCAAGATTTTGTGCTGAAGTCTCTGGAGTGGAACTTGATCCCATGACTTTGTGTCTCAGAGGCGAGTGAGCTACATCTGATGCTGTGACCCAGCACACATCAACATATTGGCATGTTGGCAAGAATGGGTTGAGAGTAGCATGATGCTTGAGATGATTGCTCCGTCCTTGCAGCGATAATGTTTGTAACTACAGATTAATTTGTTCCCATCCTTACCACACCATTTCCCATCCTCCTCACTAAAGATGCTGAAGGGGTTCAATTCCACGAGTGCTCGCTGCCCTCTAATATCCTACCCAGGAGGCCCTTCTTTAGATGTGAGGTTAGAACATAACATAAGAACATAAGAAATAGGAGCATGAGTCGGCCATTTGGCCCCTCGAGCCTGCTTCACCATTCAATAAGTTCATGGCTGATCTGATCTTGGCCTCAACTCCACTTCCCTGCCCGTTCCCCATAACCCTTGACTCCCTTATCATTCAAAAATCTGTCCAACACCACCTTAAATATATTCAATGACCCAGCCTCCACAGCTCTCTGGGGCAGAGAATTCCACAGATTCACAATCCTCTGAGGGAAGAAATTCCTCATCTCCATTTTAAATGGGCGACCCCTTATTCTGAAACTATGCCCCCTAGTTCTAGATTCCACCATGAGGGGAAATATCCTCTCTGCATCTACCCTGTCGAGCCCCCTCAGAATCTTATACATTTCAATAAGATCACCTCTCATTCTTCTAAACTCCAATGAATATAGGCCCAACCTGCTCAACCTTTCTTCATTAGACAACACCTTTATCTCAGGAATCAACCACGTGAACCTTCTCTGAATGGCCTCCAACGCAAGTATATCCCTCCTTAAATAAGGAGACCAAAACTGTACACAGTACTCCAGGTGTGGTCTCATCAATGCCCTGTACAGTTGTAGCAGGACTTCCCTACTTTTATACTCCATTCCCCTTGCAATAAAGGACAACATTCCATTTGCCTTTCTAATTACTTGCTGTACCTGAAGGTGGCTAGGGCATTACAGCTGAGCCCAATAGGGTTGCTAACCCCCCTGAATTGCCCTGGAGCCTCCAGAAATGAAAGATTAATCTCCTGCTGCGAGCGAACCAGTGGGGAAAATCACTGAGACTTTAAAGAACAATAGCGTGTTTCATTCATTTTATTTGAACACTTTTATTTATTAGTTATAAAAATATTGTAGCAGACTGGTAACAAAGAGCCTGTTCCCTTTTCGATTGTTGTGGGAAGGCGAGGAGCTGCGAGGACGGACGTGTTGGGTGGTCAATGGTGGGAGAGTGGGGGCGGAGCGGTTGTGGGGTCATGTGATGAAACCTCTCGAGCCTTCCTCATCCTCACCCGCCATCAGCACTGGATCTGGACCAGGGGTGGGAACCATGGCTGTCTTGTCCTCTCACTAACTGAGGTGGCTGAGGGCAATTATAGTATCCTAAATAACGGGAAGCACTGACCAACCATCAAACCTCGGACGCTCTACTGTAGATGACATAGCCCATATCCGGACTCGCACCAAGTTCCGTTCATCCATCACCGTGCTCGCCAACCTACATTGGCTCCCGGTTCAACAATGCCTCAGATTTAAAATTCTCCACCCTGGTGTTCAAATCAATCCGTGGTCAGGCATTCAACAACAACAACTTGTATTTATATAGCGCCTTTAACGTAGGGAAACGTCCCAAGGTGCTTCACAGGAGTATTATGCGATAAAAATTTGACACCCAGCCACATAAGTAGAAATGAGTAAAGGGGATCAAAAGCTTTGGCAAAGAAGTAGGTTAAAGGAACATCTTAAAGGAGCGAGGTAGAGGGGCAGAGAGATTTAGGCAGGGAGTTCCAGAGCTTGGGGCCCAGGCAACAGAAGGTACAACCACCAATGGTTGAGTGATTATAATCAGGGATGCTCAGGAGGGCAGAATTTGAGGAGCGCAGACATCTCGGGGAAAGCGGGGGGGGGGGGCTGAAGGAGATTACAAAGATCGGGAGGGGCGAGGCCATGGAGGGATCTGAAAATAAGGATGAGAATTTTGAAATCAATTGAAAATGCGTGCAGAAATATGATCAAAATATAAGAAATTCAGGATTTAACACACAAATGTCAGAACACAAATAAAAGCAGCAAATGTTAGACATACACAGCAGCCAGCTAGCATCTGTGCAGAGTGAAGATCGGTCAACATTTTGGTTACTGACACATTACTGAAGATGGGTCCCACTTGAAACATAATCCTTCTTGTTTAACCTACTGCATATTTCTGGTGTTTCAGCACTTCGAACACTTTGGATGCTCTAGTTTGATCTGCAGTATCATCACTGCATTTGTAGGTAACATCCCCCATCCACTCCACTTCCTGTTTACTAAAGAGCTCTCTATTTTTTTTTAAAACACTAACATTATAACTCGCCAATTAAAAATCAACAAACAAACGGGATAGAAATGTATTTTCATTTGCACGATATGAAGCTTTGCCATCATGTCCTTCGTGTTCGAGGGTTACCATCTGTGTTGGAATCTCTCACTTCCCTTCAATTCAAGTGGTTAAATGTCACATCCCTGATTTTCATCACTTCACCATTAGCGGCAGTGCCTTCAACTCCGGAATTCCTTCCCTAAACCTCTCCATCTTGCTCTCCTGCTTAAAGACGCCCCGTAAAACCAAGCTCTTCAACCTCGCATTTGGTCACCGATCCTATTGTCTCCTTTTGTGGCTCGGTGACAAATCTTTGATAATGTCCCTGTGAAACACTTTCAGACATTTTACTACGTTAAAGATGCTGCTGTATGAGGAACTTTCTGTATGGTCAAAGGTATGCTGAATCCCCATTTATCTCTGTATTTACAGGGGGCCATCGGGTGTGTGTCAGTATTAACAGGGGGTCTCCAGGAGTGTGTCAGTAATAACAGGGGGTCCCCTGGAGTGTGTCAGTATTAACAGGGGGTCCCCGGGAGTGTGTCAGTAATAACAGGGGGTCCCCAGGAGTGTGTCAGTATTAACAGGGGGTCCCCGGGAGTGTGTCATTACTTACAGGGGGTCGCTGGGAGTGTGTCAGTATTTTCAGGGGGTCTCTGGGAGTGTGTCATTATTTACAGGGGGTCTCTGGGAGTGTGTCAGTATTACAGGGGGTCTCTGGGAGTGTGTCAGTATTTACAGGGGTCTCTGGGAGTGTGTCATTATTTACAGGGGGTCTCTGGGAGTGTGCCAGTGTTTACAGGGGGTCTCTGGGAGTGTGCCAATATTTACAGGGGGACCCGGGAGTGTATCTGTATTTACAGGGGGTCTCTAGGAGTGTGTCAGTATTTACAGTGGGCCCCGGGGAGTGTGTCAGTATTTACAGAGGGTATCTGGGAGTGTCAGTATTTACAGGGGGGTGGATAGAGAGCCCGACATACCAGGCCCCGGGGTGAGCTGGGACTGACCAGGTCCCGGGGTGAGCTTGGACAGACCAGGCCCCGGGGTGAGTCAGACAGACCAGGCCCCGGGGTGAGTCAGACAGACCAGGCCCCGGGGTGAGCCCGACAGACCAGGCCCCGGGGTGAGCCCGACAGACGAGGCCCCGGGGTGAGCCCGACAGACCAGGCCCCGGGGTGAGCTTGGACAGACCAGGCCCCGGGGTGAGCTTGGACAGACCAGGCCCCGGGATGAGCCCGACAGACCAGGTCCCGGGGTACACACAGACTACCAGGCCCCGGGGTGAGCTTAACATGGAAACATAGAAAATAGGTGCAGGAGTAGGCCATTCAGCCCTTCGAGCCTGCACCACCATTCGATAAGATCATGGCTGATCATTCCCTCAGTACCCCTTTACTGCTTTCTCTCCATACCCCTTGATCCCTTTAGCCGTAAGGGCCATATCTAACTCCCTCTTGAATATATCCAATGAACTGGCATCAGCAGCTCCCTGCGGCAAGGAATTCCACAGGTTAACAACTCTCTGAGTGAAGAAGTTTCTCCTCATCTCAGTCCTAAATGGCCTACCCCTTATCTTTAAACTATGTCCCCTGGTTCTGGACTTCCCCAACATCGGGAACAATCTACCCGCATCTAACCTGTTCCGTCCCGTCAGAATTTTATATGTTTCTATGCGATCCCCTCTCATCCTTCTAAACTCCAGTGTATAAAGGCCCAGTTGATCCAGTCTCTCCTCATATGTCAGTCCGGCCATCCCGGGAATCAGTCTGGTGAACCTTCGCTGCATTCCCTCAATAGCAAGAACGTCCTTCCTCAGATTAGGAGATCAAAACTGAACACAATATTCCAGGTGAGGCCTCACCAAGGCCCTGTACAACTGCAGTAAGACCTCCCTGCTCCTATACTCAAAATCCCCCAGCTATGAAGGCCAACATACCATTTGCCTTCTTCACCTGTATGACAACTTTCAATGACTGATGAACCATGACCCCAGGTCTTGTTGCACCACCCCTTTTCCTAATCTGCCACCATTCAGATAATAGTCTGTCTTCGCGTTTTTGCCCCCAAAGTGGATAACTTCACATTTATCCACATTATACTGCATCTGCCATGCATTTTCCCACTCACCTAATCTGTCCAAGTCACCCTGCAGCCTCTTAGCGTCCTCCTCACAGCTCGCAACGCCACCCAGTTTAGACTAATCTGCAAACTTGGAGATATTACACTCAATTCCTTCATCCAAATCATTGAGCTTGGACAGACCAGGCCCCAGAGTGAGTCAGACAGACCAGGCCCCGGGGTGAGCTGGGACAGACCAGGCCCCGGGGTTAGCTCGGACAGACCAGGCCCCGGGGTGAGCTGGGACAGACCAGGCCCCGGGGTTAGCTCGGACAGACCAGGCCTCGGGATGAGCTTGGATAGACTAGGCCCCGGGGTGAGCTTGGACAGATTAGGCCCCGGGGTGAGCTTGGACAGACCAGGCCCCAGGGTGAACCCGTCAGACCAGGCCCCGGGGTGAGCCCAACAGACCAGGCCCCGGGGTGAGCCCGACAGACCAGGCCCCGGGGTGAGCTCGGACAGACCAGGCCCCGGGGTGAGCTTGGATAGACGAGTCCCAGGGTTAAGCTTGGACAGACCAGGCCCCGGGGTGAGCCCGACAGACCAGGCCCCGGGGTGAGCTTGGACAGACCAGGCCCCAGGGTGAGCTTGGACAGACCAGGCCCCGGGGTGAGCTTGCACAGACCAGGCCCCGGGGTGAGCTTGGACAGACCAGGCCCCGGGGTGAGTCAGACAGACCAGACCCTGGGGTGAGCTTGGACAGACCAGGCCCCGGGGTGAGCTTGGACAGACCAGGCCCCGGGGTGAGCTTGGACAGACCAGGCCCCAGGGTGAGGTGGGACAGACCAGGCCCCGGGGTGAGCTTGGACAGACCAGGCCCCGGGGTGAGCTTGGACAGACCAGGCCCCGGGGTGAGTCAGACAGACCAGGCCCCAGGGTGAGTCAGACAGACCAGGCCCCAGGGTTAGCTCGGACAGACCAGGCCCCAGGGTGAGTCAGACAGACCAGGCCCCAGGGTGAACTGGGACAGACCAGGCCCCGGGGTGAACTGGGACAGACCAGGCCCCGGGGTGAGCTTGGACAGACCAGGCCCCGGGGTGAGCTTGGACAGACCAGGCCCCAGGGTGAGTTTGGAAAGACCAATCCCCGGGGTGAGCTTGGACAGACCAGGCCCCGGGGTGAGTCAAACAGACCAGGCCCCAGGGTTAGCTCGGACAGACCAGGCCCCGGGGTGAGTCAGACAGACCAGGCCCCAGGGTGAGCTTGGAAAGACCAGACCCCAGGGTGAGCTTGGACAGACCAGGCCCCGGGGTGAGCTTGGACAGACCAGGCCCCAGGGTGAGCTTGGAAAGACCAGGCCCCGGGGTGTGTCAGACAGACCAGGCCCCAGGGTGAGGTGGGACAGACCAGGCCCCGGGGTGAGCTTGGACAGACCAGGCCCCGGGGTGAGTCAAACAGACCAGGCCCCAGGGTTAGCTCGGACAGACCAGGCCCCGGGGTGAGTCAGACAGACCAGGCCCCAGGGTGAACTGGGACAGACTAGGCTCCGGGGTGAACTGGGACTGACCAGGCCCCGGGGTGAACTGGGACTGACCAGGCCCCGGGGTGAGTCAGACAGACCAGGTCCCAGGGTGAGCTGGGACAGACCAAGCCCCGGGATGAGCTTGGACAGACCAGACCCCGGGGTGAGCTTGGACAGGCCAGGCCCCGGGGTGAGCTTGGACAGGCCAGGCCCCGGGGTGAGCTTGGACAGGCCAGGCCCCGGGGTGAGCTTGGACAGGCCAGGCCCCGGGGTGAGTCAGACAGACCAGGCCACAGGGTGAGCAGCCAAATGTGGACAAAGCAACCCTGTGACTTGACGAGCCGAGCACGGCCTGACCAGGCCCGCAAGGTGACAGACACCCTTGTGCCGGCAGATCATTCTGCCAGCTGCCTGTCCAACAGAGGAGATTTGCTTGGACTCGCGGCTTCTCCCATGCAACATTTGCTCTGACGGAATGACACTTTCTCCAGTCATCAATGGGTTAAAAAGTGTCAAGCACGCCCCACCCCCCGCCCCCAGCAATTCTGTTTCTGATTCATTGCTCACAGCACATCCTAACATTTTCAATGTATACACAATCCCTGCAGAAAAAACAGTTTGCTGCATTGTAGTCTCACGGCATCTCGTCACAAGAAGCTGTCCAGGGAAGCGAGCTCACAATCAGCCACACAGAGGCTCTCCTCACATGTCCTAACCGATTTCTCAGAAGGGTAGGAACCTCCTACTTTTCAGCTGATACAAAATGAGACTTTCTACTGTGCTTCCCCGAGGTTGCGTGACTCAGTTTGTAACACTCTCACCTCTGGCTCAGAAAGTTGTGGGTTCAAGCCTCACTGGAGACTTGAGCACATAATAAAAGGAAAAGACTTGCATTTATATAGCGCCGTTCACGACCACCGTACATCTCAAAGTGCTTTACGTTTGGAGTGAAGTCACTGTTGTAATGTGGGAAGCGCGGCAGCCAATTTGCGCACAGCAAGCTCCCACAAACAGCAATGTGATAAATGACCAGATAATCTGTTTTAGTGATGTTGATTGAGGGATAAATATTGGCCAGGACACCAGGGATAACTCCCCTGCTCTTCTTCGAAATAGTGCCATGGGATTTTTAAGTCCACCTGAGAGAGCAGCTCACCTCCAACAGTGCAGCACTCCCTCAGCACTGCACTGATGTGTCAACCTAGATTTATATAATCTATTCTGACACCCCAATGCAGTACCGAGGGAGTGCTGCACTGTTGGAGGTGGTGTCTTTCGGATGAGGCATGAAACCGAGGCAGTGTGTACCTGCCAGGTGGCATTCAATGGGACTACTGGAGAAGAAGAGGGGATTTCACCCAGTGTCCTGGCCAACATTGTTCCCTAATCCAAAACCAGATTAACTGATCATCCATTTGCTGTCTCTGGGACCTTGCTGCTCACAAATGTGTTGCCTGGTTTGCGTACAAAACAAGTGACAACACTTCAAAAGTACTCCATTGGCTGTGAAGCTCTCTGGGACTGCTGCGGGCACCGACTTGTACAATACCTCGTCAAAGTGGTCACTTCTCAACACAAAATACCTTTCATTTATATAGCACCTTTCACGGCATCAGGATGTCCCAAAGCACTTTACAGATAATTAAATACTTTATTGAATGTGTCCTCACTGTTGTAAAGTAGGAAACACAGTAGCCAATGAGTGCACCGCAAGGTCCCACAAACATTAATGTGATAATTACCAGAAAATCTATTTGCTATATTGGGTTAGGGATAAATATTGGCCAGGACACCAGGGAAAACTCACCTGCTCGTCTTCAAAATAGTGCCATGGGATCTTTTATGTCCACCTGAGAGCAGACAGGGCCTCGGTTTAACCTCGCATCCGGAAGACGGCACCTCCGACAGTGTAGCACTCCCTCGGTACTGCACTGGAGTGTCATCCTGGATTATCTGCTCAAATCTCTGGAGTGCAACTTGAACCCACGACCTTCTGACTCGGGAGAGAGAGTGTTACCAACCGAGCCAGAAACGGTCAACCAGGGATCACCGTGCAGTGGCTGACTGTGGCCCTCCTTTGTCCAGGATTTCTGAGGTGAGTTATGAAAGCCTTCACTGCTCTCCCTGCTCACCTCACACCTGCAAGGCTCAGAGATAAGCTGGAAGTCAGAATAAAACCAGAAGTGTGTGTACCCAAACATTAAGCTGCTTTACTTAATTCCCACACCTCGATGGGCTGGCTGTGCATTTCTAGCACTCGGTCTGTTTGACTGGTGTCTTTGGTGGTGGGGGGGAGGGGGGGAGGGAAAATCGCTTATAAAAAAAACAGACTCCTTCAAAAGACAGAGCACAGCAGTGCGCAGAATGTCGTTCAGCTCAAATAGGCAGACTGAATGAGACAAATTCATTGAGAGAAACAATATCGGCAGCGACATACATAAAAATAAACGGAATCCATCGGCACAGTCAAAGGTGACAGAACGCACAGGAACTGTGAATGACTCTAATCAGCAAATCTAAATAGGTTCCCTTTACAACCCCCAACACACCCACCATCCTATCTCCAGCTCCAAAGAAGCAGGGCACTCAAAAGTCAGCCAGAACTCCCGATTGACCGGGTGTGACCTGGGCGCACTCAGCTTCCCTCTGATCTGCGCCAGCCAGCCAAGCTTCTCTCCTCCCCCCCCCCGCCTTGCCCCCGCCAATGGATGCAGCCACACCTTCCAGCTCCGCAAGATCAGCCCATCAAACAGTGCACGGGCATGTTTGTGAAGAGGGCGTGCTGATAGTCAGCAGCCGTTACATTAAGTAGACATTTGTTGAAACACAAAGGAACTCCTCTCGCTGAACATGTTCAAAGACAGAATAATCTGTCTTTCCAGCAGGTTTTGAATTACATACAACAATCCATCTATCGTTAACCCACTCACACCTGCCGATTTCCCACTTTCCAGCCAGATATCCCAACATTTCAAAGACTTCATTTGAATCCCCCTCCAAAAAAGCCCTGAAGGTGCTAACTTTTAGGCTACATTCATACTGCACAAGACCGGTAACAGCACTGGAAGGCTTCTGGAGGAGGTCTCACACAGCCAGGTGCAACTCGCAAGCAAGCATACGGCGATTCGATAAGGTTGGCACCAAGAGGTATCGGCAATAGCACGTGTCTGAGTGCAATATAAAAGGAGCTTCTCACTGGGGTACAGTTACAAGTCACCATTAGCACAGGGCAAGAGGTTAAAAAAAATCACCATGGCTCCTACTCCTGATCACCATCCAGTGATTCCAGACAGAAAGGACCTATGGGAATGAAAGTCCTGGTGAGAACAGGGTCAGCTTCAGCTGCACTTCCATACGCAGCTGAATAACTTGCCGATGCTCACGGTTTGGGCTCAAGCCTCACACATGAACAATCGGCACTTGAGGGGAGGTATCATAAGAAATAGAAGCAGGAGTAGGCCACACGGCCCCTCAAGCCTGCTCCGCCAGACAATTAAATCATGGTTGAACTTCTATGTCAACTCCACTTTACCACCCGATTCCCATACCCCTGGATTCCCTTAGCGCCCCAAATTCTAGCGATCTCGGTCTTGACTGAGCACCCACAGTCTTCTGGGGTAGAGAAGTCCAAAGAATCACCACCCTCTGAATGAAGAACTTTCTACTAATCTCAGTCCTAAATAGATGACGCCTTATCCTGAGACTATGACCCCTATTTCTAGACTCCCCAGCCAGGGGAAACAGCCTCTCAGTTCTGCGTGCCCCAAAGACTGGATCGACTAGGCTTATATTCACTGGAATTTAGAAAAATGAGAGGAGATCTCATAGAAACATATAAAATTCTGACGGGATTGGACAGGTTAGATGCAGAAAGAATGTTCCCGATGTTGGGGAAGTCCAGAATCAGGGGTCACAGTCTAAGGATAAGCCATTTAGGACCGAGACGAGGAAAAACCTCTTCACTCAGAGAATTGTGAACCTGTGGAATTCTCTACCACAGGATGTTGTTGAGGCCAGTTCATTAGATATATTCAAAAGGGAGTTAGATGTGGCCCTTACGACTAAAAGGATCAAAGGGTATGGAGAGAAAGCAGGAATGGGGTACTGAAGTTGCATGATCATATTGAATGGTGGTGCAGGCTCGAAGGGCCGAATGGCCAACTCCTGCACCTACTTTCTATGTTTCTATGTTTCTAACCTTGGAAACAGAACCTCTCCTTTGAAATGGTGGCGCTCTCCTATAGCCCATCTCCATCAGTAACTAAATGGGCAGTTTTCAAACCCAAATTGACCTTGACGTTTGAATCTACAGACTCACACAGGATGTTGCGCAATAAAGAAATAAAGAGTGCAATTGACCTAGAACAATGACACCTCCGCTCCAAATACTAACTCCAAACAAACAAAATTTATTCTGAATATCACCACAGAATGCGGATTCAAAACAACAGCAACACTTGGTGCTTTGCTAAGCTGAGACCTTAACTTCAAAGCTATTGATAGATATGGCAATAACGTTGTGCATTGGACAAGGAGCTGCAACTTTATATTACCACAATGAAGTCATTGAACAAACACAGCTGCCGACATCTATTCAAGACCATCAGCATTTCAAACCCACTTATCTCAATTCACTCAGAAACCCAAGCAGAGCCGGACATCTGTCGGCCATTTTAATTGCTGTAGAAAGTTTGACAGCCTGCATTTTACTTCAGTTATATTAGACTTTAAAAAAATGTACACAACTATAACAGAATACGGTGTCAATATTTTTTCACATATCTCACTACAAAGTGCAATGTAAATCTGGAACTCTCTCTTACATAAAAGCTGTTGAAGCTGGGGATCAATTGAAAATTTCAAAAGTGAGAATGATAGATTTTTGTTAGGCAAGGATATTAAGGGTTACTGAACCAAGGTGGGCAGATGGAGTTAAAATTAAGATACAGATCAGCCATCATCCAATTCAATGGCGGAACAGGCTCGAGGGGCTGAATGGTCAACTCCTGTTCCTATGTTCTTGATTGGGGAATTGCCCACAGCATGGATACTGAATTAGTTCGACTGCGGTATCTACTTACCAGAAATGTCACGAATCCAAGTATTTAACCTGACTGCGTAGAATTCTGTGACCGTTGTATAAGGTCAAACACAATACGGCCACAAGGTAAGTGTATGTGATCGCAAAGTAATGTGGAAGCTGACAAGATCTATGGGTCTGATAAGGCCCCTTTGTAATTATATAGAATTTATAGCACAGAAACAGGCCATTCGGCCCAAGTGGTCTATGCTGACATTTAGATTCCACATTTTAAGCGCATTCATTCAAAAAACTGATAAGTCTCATTTTTGAAGTTCAAATTTTACAAGTTTATGGGATATCACCACAGAAGTCAGGAGGCCCTCTCAATAGAACAAAACAGATACACTGCAAAACAGATACACTGCTTTGAGTACTGTTGAGGGGGATGACTCATCAGGGGAGGGCAGCAGCAGCCAAGTTCATGGCACCGTGGCTGGCTCTGTTGCACAGGAGGGCAGGAAAAAGAGTGGGAGAGCGATAGTGATAGGGGATTCAATTGTGAGGGGAATAGATAGGCGTTTCTGCGGCCGCAACCGAGACTCCAGGATGATATGTTGCCTCCCTGGTGCAAGGGTCAAGGATGTCTCGGAGCGGGTGCAGGACAGTCTAAAAAGGGAGGGAGAACAGCCAGTTGTCGTGGTGCACATTGGTACCAACGACATAGGTAAAAAAAAGGGATGAGGTCCTACAAAACTAATTTAAGGAGCTAGGAGCTAAATTAAAAAGTATGACCTCAAAAGTAGTCATCTCGGGATTGCTACCAGTGCCACGTGATAGTCAGAGTAGGAATCGCAGGATAGCGCAGATGAATACGTGGCTTGAGCAGTGGTGCAGCAGGGAGGGATTCAAATTCCTGGGGCATTGGAACCGGTTCTGGGGGAGGTGGGACCAGTACAAACCAGACGGTCTGCACCTGGGCAGGACCGGAACCAATGTCCTAGGGGGAGTGTTTGTTAGTGCTGTTGGGGAGGAGTTAAACTAATATGGCAGGGGGATGGGAACCAATGCAGAGAGACAGAGGGAAACAAAAAGGAGACAAAAGAAAAGGACAGAAAGGAGATGAGGAAAAGTGGAGGGCAGAGAAACCCAAGGCAAAGAACAAAAAGGGCCACTGTACAGCAAAATTCTAAAAGGACCAAGGGTGTTAAAAAAACAAGCCTGAAGGCTTTGTGTCTTAATGCAAGGAGTATCCGTAATAAGGTGGATGAATTAACTGTGCAAATAGATGTTAACAAATATGATGTGATTGGGATTACAGAGACGTGGCTCCAGGATGATCAGGGCTGGGAACTCAACATCCAGGGGTATTCAACATTCAGGAAGGATAAAACAAAAGGAAAAGGAGGTGGGGTAGCATTGCTGGTTAAAGAGGAGATTAATGCAATAGTTAGGAAGGACATTAGCTTGGATGATGTGGAATCTATATGGGTAGAGCTGCAGAACACCAAAGGGCAAAAAACGTTAGTGGGAGTTGTGTACAGACCTCCAAACAGTAGTAGTGATGTTGGGGAGGGCATCAAACAGGAAATTAGGGGTGCATGCAATAAAGGTGCAGCAGTTATAATGGGTGACTTTAATATGCACATAGATTGGGCTAACCAAACTGGAAGCAATACGGTGGAGGAGGATTTCCTGGAGTGCATAAGGGATGGTTTTCTAGACCAATATGTCGAGGAACCAACTAGGGGGGAGGCTATCTTAGACTGGGTGTTGTGTAATGAGAGAGGATTAATTAGCAATCTCGTTGTGCGAGGCCCCTTGGGGAAGAGTGGCCATAATATGGTGGAATTCTGCATTAGGATGGAGAATGAAACAGTTAATTCAGAGACCATAGTCCAGAACTTAAAGAAGGGTAACTTTGAAGGTATGAGGCGTGAATTGGCTCGGACAGATTGGCGAATGATACTAAAGGGGTTGACTGTGGATGGGCAATGGCAGACATTTAGAGACCGCATGGATGAACTACAACAATTGTACATTCCTGTCTGGCGTAAAAATAAAAAAGGGAAGGTGGCTCAACCGTGGCTATCAAGGGAAATCAGGGATAGTATTAAAGCCAAGGAAGTGGCATACAAATTGGCCAGAAATAGCAGCGAACCCGGGGACTAGGAGAAATTTAGAACTCAGCAGAGGAGGACAAAGGGTTTGATTAGGGCAGGGAAAATGGAGTACGAGAAGAAGCTTGCAGGGAATATTAAGGCGAATTGCAAAAGTTTCTATAGGTATGTAAAGAGAAAAAGGTTAGTAAAGACAAACGTAGGTCCCCTGCAGTCAGAATCAGGGGAAGTCATAACGGGGAACAAAGAAATGGCAGACCAATTGAACAAGTACTTTGGTTCGGTATTCACTAAGGAGGACACAAACAACCTTACGGATATAAAAGGGGTCAGAGGGTCTAGTAAGGAGGAGGAACTGAGGGAAATCCTTATTAGTCGGGAAATTGTGTTGGGGAAATTGATGGGGTTGAAGTCCAATAAATCCCCAGGACCTGATGGACTGCATCCCAGAGTACTTAAGGAGGTGGCCTTGGAAATAGCGGATGCACTGACAGTCATTTTCCAACATTCCATTGACTCTGGATCAGTTCCTATCGAGTGGAGTGTAGCCAATGTAACCCCACTTTTAAAAAAGGAGGGAGAGAGAAAACAGGGAATTATAGACCGGTCAGCCTGACCTCAGTAGAGGGTAAAATGATGGAATCAATTATTAAGGATGTCATAGCAGCGCATTTGGAAAGAGGTGACATGATAGGTCCAAGTCAGCATGGATTTGTGAAAGGGAAATCACGCTTGACAAATCTTCTGGAATTTTTTGAGGATGTTTCCAGTAAAGTGGACAAGGGAGAACCAGTTGATGTGGTATATTTGGACTTTCAGAAGGCTTTCGACAAGGTCCCACACAAGAGATTAATGTGCAAAGTTAAAGCACATGGGATTGGGGGTAGTGTGCTGACATGGATTGAGAACTGGTTGTCAGACAGGAAGCAAAGAGTAGGAGTAAATGGGTACTTTTCAGAATGGCAGGCAGTGACTAGTGGGGTACCGCAAGGTTCTGTGCTGGGGCCCCAGCTGTTTACACTGTACATTAATGATTTAAACGAGGGGATTAAATGTAGTATCTCCAAATTTGTGGATGACACTAAGTTGGGTGGCAGTGTGAGCTGCGAGGAGGATGCTATGAGGCTGCAGAGTGACTTAGATAGGTTAGGTGAGTGGGCAAATGCATGGCAGATGAAGTATAATGTGGATAAATGTGAGGTTATCCACTTTGGTGGTAAAAACAGAGAGACAGACTATTATCTGAATGGTGACAGATTAGGAAAAGGGGAGGTGCAACGAGACCTGGGTGTCATGGTACATCAGTCATTGAAGGTTGGCATGCAGGTACAGCAGGCGGGTAAAAAAGCAAATGGCATGTTGGCCTTCATCGCGAGGGGATTTGAGTACAGGGGCAGGGAGGTGTTGCTACAGTTGTACAGGGCCTTGGTGAGGCCACACCTGGAGTATTGTGTATAGTTTTGGTCTCCTAACTTGAGGAAGGACATTCTTGCTATTGAGGGAGTGCAGCGAAGGTTCACCAGACTGATTCCCGGGATGGCGGGACTGACATATCAAGTGGGCTTGTATTCACTGGAGTTCAGAAGAATGAGAGGGGACCTCATAGAAACGTTTAAAATTCTGATGGGTTCAGACAGGTTAGATGCAGGTAGAATGTTCCCAATGTTGGGGAAGCCCAGAACCAGGGGTCACAGTCTAAGGATAAGGGGTAAGCCATTTAGGACCGAGATGAGGAGAAACTTCTTCACCCAGAGAGTGGTGAACCTGTGGAATTCTCTACCACAGAAAGTTGTTGAGGCCAATTCACTAAATATATTCAAAAAGGAGTTAGATGAAGTCCTTACTACTAGGGGGATCAAGGGGTATGTCGAGAAAGCAGGAATGGGGTACTGAAGTTGCATGTTCAGCCATGAACTCATTGACTGGCGGTGCAGGCTAGAAGGGCCGAATGGCCTACTCCTGCACCTATTTTCTATGTTTCTATGTTTCTAACAGTCCCGAGACTTGATATTCATCAAACTGCAGAGTACTGTAAAAACTCCCTCAGGATGAGGAGAAAATTTTTTTTAAACGCAACAAGTTATGATCGGGAAGGTTGGTGGAAGCAGATTCAATAGTAACTTTCAAAAAGAGAACTGGATAAATACTTGCAAGATTTGCAGAGCTATGGGGCCTTTCAAAGAGCCAGCATGGGCACGATGGGCCGAATGACTTCCTTCTGTGCTGTATGATTCTATTCTATGACTCCTATGCTACAACAGTGACTACACTTCATTGGTTGTAACGCGCTTATAGAAATGCCAGTCTTTCTTCCTTTTCCTGGTTCAGATGCAAACTGCGCTTCTTCCATTTGAGTAGCCCTGGTGTGTGGTTTTGAGATATTAAAGAAATGGACAACTATGGATATCAGTTCTTTTGAAACTTATCACCATTCTCCGGCGCACCACCCCTCCCCCTTCCCCTGAAGGTGTTAATGCTTGCCAGAGGTTATGGCTCCACCTGACCTAATACCAGAAATTGAATAGTGCCCTATTCGACCGAGGATGACATCACAGCTAAGCTAATCCTGTCTCGCACACAAGTGCACTCAGGTGTGACTAGACAGAGTGGAACCTCGGGCTGCTTTTCTCCTCCTCCACCCAGAGGTCCTGAGGCTAATGGTGGGGCTCACGGTCACCACCCCACCCTGCCCCCTCTGGCTGAGGTCAGACAGTTCAACCGATGATCCGCATGCCTCAGAATCCTGGGAAACAAAGAGCTGAAAACACTAAGGAGATCTTAGGTGGGGTGGTGAGAGTGGAATAAAATATCAACACTTGTGCTGTTCTTTGTAACATAAAGCAAACATGCCAAGCAAGTGATAGACCACAGGGGAGGGCTGGCACCGCCGGTGGAAAATGTGATCTGTGCCAGCAGAAAGCAGACTCGTACTTCAAAGTCCTTCGTAGAGGCATAACTCACACAGCACGATGGGCTGCGATCAGTGCCAAGGGTGGCAGGCTTCCCGCTCACTCACCACCACAAATCTCTCAGTAAAAAGAACGAACTTGCATTTATAGAGTGCCTTTCATGACCTCAGGACGGCCCAAAACACTTTACAGCCAACGAAGCATTTTCTTGAGCTGTTGTCACTGGAAACGCGGAAGCCAATTTTGCACATCGCAAGATCCCACAACAGCAATGAGATGTTCAGTGCCGCACTCGAGTGTCAACCTAGGTTATGTGCTCAAGTCTCTGGAGTGGAAATTGAACACATGGCGTTCTGACTTAGAGGCGAGTGCACTACCCATTGAACCACGGCTGACACCTCCAGCTTATCCCAAACCAGAGCTTTAACTGGCTGAAAGCTCCACTGGATAGTCTCTCAGCTTTCCCCATCAACCCCACCCCCCACCGCCCACCAGTCACTAAATACTCCGTCCGATGTGTTCCTGTGGTTCATTTGGCTCGGCTCATTGGTTGCACGCTTGTTCGGAAACAGAAGGTCTTGCGCATGTAACGTGGCGCAGCACGACAGTACAATCTTCGTGGTCTTGTTTGCTTATTCAGATGAACCGTCCCGTTTTAACTGCCCCTTACCACCACCCCCCCGCAGCCACCCACCCCCCCTCCCTCCCAGCTCAATTTCCACCTGGCGGGTGGAGTTAAAATTGCCCTCTCCATGTCTGACAACTTATCGGCCAGTTAGTTGAGGTACTGATTGGTCCCCAGCCTTCAGGGGAGAAGAGGAGGCAAAGCAATTAAACAGTGCTATCTGCAGCCATCCCACAGCCACTTGTTTCAACCCAAGCAGACAACAGCAATGGCAGCAAGTCACCACACCACTCTGTCCGGTTGAAAATAGTGGGATTTACTTAAAGGGATAAAAATTATTTACACAGAACATGTTGGGGGGGGGGGGGGGACGACATCGATCATCTAATGATAATAATTAACTTCCCACAGCACCTTCCCGTACAAGCGCAGGAGATGCAACACCTGCCCTTTTACCTCCTCCCTTCCCACTATCCAGGGCCCCAAATACTCCTTCCAGGTGAAACAATGATTTACTTGTACTTCTTGCAATTTAGTATACTGTATTTGCTGCTCATGATGTGATCTCCTCTACATTGGGGAGACCAAACGCAGATTGGGTGACCGCTTTGCAGAACACCTCCATTCAGTCCGTAAGCGTGACCCTGATCTTCCGGTCGCCTGTCACTTTAATTCCCCGCTCCACTCCCACATCTCCGTCCTTGGCCTCCTACACTGTTCCAATGAAACTCAACGCAAGCTCGAGGAACAGTACCTCACCTTTTGTTTAGACACATTATAGGCCTTCTGGACATTGAGTCAACAATTTCAGACTATAACCTCCGCCCATATTTGGCTCCCTTTCCTCCTTTTAACCACACCCCCGCTCCCCCCACCCCGATCTTATGTAATTTTTTTCTCTCTGTTTCCCATGGCAGCTGCCCATTATTCCGCCATTCCCACCCTATCTCAACTAATGTTTTTCTAACTCCTGACATTACCATCTCAAGTCGACCCATCATCCCTTTTGTCTCTCTAATCTCTCCTGCCTTCCACCCTGTCACAGACCTTCCCTTTTGTTCTATCCTCCCCTCCCCCTTTCAGTGCTCCTTAAGAACCCATTCATTTCGAATATTCCCCAGTTAACTCTGTTTCTCTCCACAGATGCTGCCTGACCCGCTGAGATTTCCAGCATTTTCTGTTTTTATTTCAGATTCCAGCATCCGCAGTATTTTGCTTTTATAATAGTTAACTTAATATGTTGGAGTTCCAATGCAACAGTGTTTACATAGACGCTTGGACTGACGCAAAACATCCAATAAGCTTGCACCTCGGCCCACATTATTGACCGAGCAATGCCTGCAATCTTTCCGAGGCCTGTTTCTGGACAGTCTAACTGTTTCGAGGTCCAAATGGACAGTTCACGAGTCTATCCACAAACCCAGAAGAAAGCAAGAGATGACAATACAATAGTGATTAGAGTAAGGCAGAGAGAACTTCAGTCATTCACAGAATCCCTTCCCCATCTATCTGTTCTCCCACCACATATTCAATTAGAAACATTCATCACACACTGTTCTTTTACGTCTGGTTTCTGAGTTCCAATCCAGCTGAGAATAATGAGATGAAAGTTTCCCATCTATCCGACCTGGGCACTCAAATGCTAGTAACTGGAGTAAAAGGTGTGTAAGTGTGTCCTTCTCCAGGAATAAGTGCTCGCGAGCATTATTCGAGGCCTTTTGTCTCTTAGCAAAAGGACCTAGAATGCATCGATTTGGTTCTTAAAATGGCTGCTAGTAATGCAGACGACTCTCCTTCCGATTCTCCCTTACTGCAAGTGCTGTCTATAGTGGATTTAGTTTGAGTAAAGAACAAACAGCTAATCTCTGGTACCTCAGGCAGAAGCTGTGAGGAACAAATAGCTAAAGATGGGGCTCACCAGCCTCAAAGATCAGTGCCTGAGAGCGGAACGTGGAGATTGCATAAGATAATTAATAGGACAGAGATGGAAAACTTGTGTGTGCATCAGGGCAACAGGACAAGAGGGCACAGGGTCAGGGGTATGAAGGGCAAGTATCGAACCATGTCATCAAGTATCAGCAACTGGAATGAGTTACCAGGAACAATAGTATAAGGGCACTGGATTAATTGAAGTTAGATACCATAATGGGAAGGTAGTAGGGTAGGTGTGTTGGGAGGATGGGATCCAGTGGTTGGTGATTCTTTTCGCATTGCTGAGGGTTGCACCTCATTCGTTCCTTCCTGATCAGCTCCCGCCTCATTTGCCCTGATTGGATCTCCTTCCCATCCTGACCCGGGAAGCAGCTGGATCAGCTCCCTCCAGCCCCCACTCACACTTGTTCTGAAAATGTCTACGAGGAGAGGCTGGGATTGACTCTTGGTGGAGGACGATGGATAAACCAAGCAATCACAGGCATATCAGCCTAATGTCAGTGGTGGGGAAACATAGAGACATTAATCCGGGACAAAATTAATTGGCACTTGGAAAAGTATGGGCGAATAAATGAAAGTCAGCATGGATTTGTTAAAGGCAAATTATGTTTTACTAGCTTGAACGAGTTCTTTGATGAAGTAAAAAGACTTGGATTTATATAGCGCCTTTCACGACCACCAGACGTCTTAAAGTGCTTTACAGCCAATAAAGTACTTTTGGAGTGCAGTCACTGTTGTAATGGAGTAACAGAGAGGGTTGATGAGGGTAGGCGTTTGATAAAGTACCACATAATAGACTTGTTAGCAAAACTGAAGCCCATGGGATTCCCCATTATCATAGGCAGTCCTCGGAATTGAGGAAGACTTGCTTCCACTCTAAAAATGAGTCCTTAGGTGGCTGAACAGTCCAATACGAGAACCACAATCCCTGTCACAGTGGGTGGGATTGTGAGTGGGATTGGTTTACTACACTGCTCTTTCCGCTACCTGCGCTTGATTTCTGCATGCTCTCGGCGACGAGACTAAAGGGATTAATGGGATAGAAACATAGAAAATAGGTGCAGGAGTAGGCCATTCGGCCCTTCGAGCCTGCACCAGCATTCAATAAGATAATGGCTGATCATTCACCTCAGAACCCCTTTCCTGCTTTCTCGCCATACCTCTTGATCCCTTTAGCCGTAAGGGCCATATCTAACTCCCTCTTGAATATATCCAATGAACTGGCATCAACAACTCTCTGTGGGAGGGAATTCCACAGGTTAACAACTCTCTGAGTGAAAAAGTTTCTCCTCATCTCAGTCCTAAATGGCTTACTCCTTATCCTTAGACTTTATCCCCTGGTTCTGGACTTCCCCAACATCGGGAATATTCTTCCTGCATCTAACCTGTCCAGTCCCGTCAGAATTTTATATGTTTCTATGAGATCCCCTCTCATCATTCTAAACTCCAGTGAATACAGGCCCAGTCGATCCAGTCTCTCCTCATATGTCAGTCCTGCCATCCCGGGAATCAGTCTGGTGAACCTTCGCTGCACTTCCTCCATAGCAAAAATGTCCTTCCTCAGATTAGGAGACTAAAATTGAATACAATATTCCAGGTGAGGCCGCACCAAGGCCCTGTACAACTGCAGTAAGACCTCCCTGCTCCTATTCTCAAATCCCCTAGCTATGAAGGCCAACATACCATTTGCTTTCTTCACCACCTGCTGTACCTGTATGCCAACTTTCAATGACTGATGTACCATGACATCCAGGTCTCGTTGCACCCCACCTTTTCCACATCTGCCGCCATTCAGATAATATTCTGCCTTTGTGTTATTGCCACCAAAGTGGATAACCTCACATTTATCCACATTATACTGCATCTTCCATGCATTTTCCCACTCGCCTAACCTGTCCAAGTCACCCTGCAGCCTCTTAGCGTCCTCCTCACAGCTCATACTGCCACCCAGCTTAGTGTCATCTGCAAACTTGGAGGTGTTACTCTCAATTCCTTCATCTAAATCATCAATCTACATTGTAAATAGCTGGGGTCCCAGTACTGAGCCCTGCGGCCTGCCATTCTGAAAAGGACCTGTTTGTCCAGGCACTCTGCTTCCTGTCTGCCAACCAGTTCTCTATCCACGTCAGTACATTACCCACAACGCCATGTGCTTTAATTTTGCACATCAATCTCTTGTGTGGGACCTTGTCAAAAGCCTTTTGGAAATCCAAATACACCACTTCCACTAGTTCTCCCTTGTCCACTCGACCAGTTACATCCTCATAAAATTCAAGAAGATTTGTCAAGCTTGATTTCACTTTCATAAATCCATGCTGACCTGGACCGATCCTGTCACTGCTTTCCAAATGCGCTGCTATTTCATCTTTAACAACTGATTCCAACATTATCCCCACTACTGATGTCAGGCTAACCAGTCGATAATTACCCGTTTTCTCTCTCCCTCCTTTTTAAAAAAATGGTGTTACATTAGCTACCCTCCAGTTCATAGGAACTGATCCAGAGTCGATAGACTGTTGGAAAATGATCACCAATGCATCCACTATTTCTAGGGCCACTTCCTTAAGTACTCTGGGATGCAGACTATCAGGCCCCGGGGATTTATCGGCCTTCAATCCCATCAATTTCCCCAACACAATTTCCCGACTAATAAGGATTTCCTTCAGTTCCTCCTTCTCACTAGGTACCCCAGTATTTCCTTCGTGAAGACAGAACCAAAGTATTTGTTCAACTGGTCTGCCATTTCTTTGTTCCCCATCATAAATTCACCTGAATCTGACTGCAAGGGACCTACATTTGTCTTCACTAATCTTTTTCTCTTCACATATCTATAGAAGCTTTTGCAGTCAGTTTTTATATTCACGGCAAGCTTCCTCTCATACTCTATTTTCCTCTTCCTTATTAAACCCTTTGACCTCCTTTGCTGAATTCTAAATTTCTCCCAGTCCTCAGGTTTGTTGCTTTTTCTGGCCAATTTATATGCCTCTTCCTTGGTTTTAACACTATCCTTAATTTCCCTTGTTAACCACTTTCCCCGTTTTATTTTTACTCCAGACAGGGATGTACAATTGTTGAAGTTCATCCATGTGATCTTTAAATGCTTGCCATTGCCTATCCACCGTCAACCCTTCAAGTATCATTTGTCAGTCTATTCTAGCCAATTCACGTCTCATACCATCGAAGTTACGTTTCCTTAAGTTAAAGCCCCTAGTCTCTGAATTAACTGTGTCACTCTCCATCTTAATAAAAGAATTCTACCATATTATGGTCGCTCTTCCCCAAGGGGTTTCGCACAATAAGATTGCTAATTAGTCCTTTCTTGTTACACATCACCCAGTCTAGGATGGCCAGCCCTCTAGTTGGTTCCTCGACATATTAGTCTAGAAAACCATCCCCAATACATTCCAGGAAATCCTCCTCCACCGTATTGCTACCAGTTTGGTTAGCCCAATCTATATGTAGATTAAAGTCGCCCATGATAACTGCTGTACCTTTATTGCACGTTTCCCTAATTTCTTGTTTGATGCTGTCCCCAACCTCATTGCTACTGTTTGGTGGTCTGTGCACAACTCCCACTACCGTTTTCTGCCCTTTGGTATTCCGCAGCTCCACCCATACAGATTCCACATCATCCAAGCTAATGTCCTTCCTTACTATTGTGTTAATTTCCTCTTTAACCAGCAACGCTACTCCACCTCCTTTTCCTTTCTGTCTATCCTTCCTGAATGTTGAATACCCCTGGATATTGTGTTCCCAGCCTTGGTCACCCTGGACCCATGTCTTCGTGATGCCAATTGTATCATTTTCATTAATTGCTGTCTGTGCAGTTAATTCGTCCACCTTATTACGAATACCCCTCGCATTGAGGCACAGAGCCTTCAGGCTTGTCTTTTTAACACCTTTTGTCCCTTTAGAATTTTGGCGTAATGTGGCCCTTTTTGATTTTTGCCTTGGGTTTCTCTGCCCTCCACTTTTACTTTTCTTCTTTCTATCTTTTGCTTCTGCCCCCATTCCCTCTGTCTCCCTGCATAGATTCCCATCCCCCTGCCATATTAGTTTAATCCCTTCCCAACAGCACTAGCAAACACTCCCCCAGGACATTGGTTCCAGTCCTGCCCAGGTGTAGACCGTCCAGTTTGTACTGGTCCCACCTCCCCCAGAACCAGTTCCAATGTCCCAGGAATTTGAATCCCTCCCTTCTGCACCACTCCTCAAGCCACGTATTCATCTGAGTTATCCTGCAATTCCTACTCTGACTAGCACGTGGCACTGGTAGCAATCCTGAGATTACTAACTTTGAAGTCCTACTTTTTAATTTAACTCCTAGCTCCCTAAATTCAGCTTGTAGGACCTCATCCCATTTTTTTACCTATATCGTTGGTACCTAAATGCACCACAACAACTGGCTGTTCACTCTCCCCTTCCAAAATGTCCTGCAACCGCTCCGAGACATCCTTGACCCTTGCACCAGGGAAGCAACATACCATCCTGGAGTCTCGATTTCGGCTGCAGAAATGGCTATCTATTCCCCTTACAATAGAATCCCATATCATTATACCTCTCCCATTCTTTTCCCTGTCCTCCTGTGCAGCAGAGCCATCCATGGTGCCATGGACCTGGCTGCTGCTGCCCTCCCCTGATGAGTCATTCCTCCCAGAAGTACCCAAAATGATGTATCTAGTTTGGAGGGGGATGACCACAGGGGACCTCTGCACTACCTTCCTTCCACTGCTCTGCCTGTTGGTGACTCATCCCCTATCTGTCTGTGTAATCTTTACCTGCAGTATGACCAACTCACTAAACGTGCTATTCATGGCATCCTCAGCATCGCGGATGCTCCAGAGTGAATCCACCCGCAGCTCCAGTGCCGCAATGCGGTCTGTCAGGAGCTGCAGCAGGATACACTTCCCGCACATGTAGTTGCCAGGGATACTGGAAGCGTCCCTGAGTTCCCACATAGCACAGGAGGAGCATGACATGTGTCCGAGCTCTCCTGCCATGACTTAACCCCTAGATTAACTTAATTTGGCAACAACAATGATAAATGTTACCTACTGATAAAGGAAAAGAAAAAGAAAAACGACTCACCAATCACCAGCCAATCACTTACCCCCTTGGTTGTGATGTCACCTTTCGATTTGTTTCTACTTCTTTGTTTACCTTCTGCCTCTCCTCCTCGACGAGCCTTTTATAGGCCTCCGACACCCCGGACTCCCGCTGCTCAAACTCCCGCCTCCTCCTCGACGAGCCTTTTATAGGCCTCCGACTCCCCGGACTCCTGCTGCTCGAACTCCGGCCTCCTCCTCGACGAGCCTTTTATAGGCCTCCGACACCCCGGACTCCCGCTGCTCAGATTAAAGGGGCAGTGGCGGCATTGATATGAAATTAGTTAAGGGACAGAAAGCAGAGAGTAGTGGAGAGAGTAGTTATTGTTTTTCAGATTGGAGTGAATTATGCAGTGGTGCCCCCCAGGGGTCGGTATTAGGGCCACTGCTCTTTTTAATATATATCAGTGACCTGGACTTGGGTATACAGGGCATAATTTCAACGTTTTGGTAGGAAGAACAAGGAGAGGCAATATAAAGTAAATGGTACAATTTTAAAGATGGTGCAGGAACAGAGAGACCTGGGGGTGTAAGTACACAGGTCTTTGAAGGTGGCAGGGCAAGTTCATAGGGTTGTTTGAAAAAGCATACGGGATCCTTGGCCTTACAAATAGAGGCTTAAAGTACAAAAGCAAAGAACCTTTATAACTCAGGCCGCAGCTGGAATATTGTATTTAATCCTGGGCACCACACTTTAGGAAGGATGTCAAGTCCTTGGAGAGGGTGCAGAGGAGATTTACTAGAATGGTACCAGAGATGCAGGACTCCAGTTATGTTGAGAGACTAGATGAGCTGGGATCGTTCTCCTCAGAGCAGAGTTTCAATAGAGTAAATAAGGAGAAACTGTTTCAAGTGGCGGGGGGGGGGGGGGGGGTAACTAGAGGACACAGATTTAAGTTCATTGGCAAACAAACCAGAGGGGGTGGTGTGATGAGGGGAAACAGATTACATAAGTTATGATGATCTGGAAAGCACTGCCTGAAAGGGCGGTGGAAGCAGATTCAATAAGAACTTTCAAAAGGGAATTGGATAAATACTTGAAAAGGAAAAACTTGTACAGAGATGGGTAAAGAGCAGAGGAGTGGGTCTAATTGGATAGCTATCTTCTGTGTTGTATCATGCTAGGTGTCATCACATGACCTCCTGCCTCCACCCGCTCCGCCCCCACAATCCGGCCATTGATCATCCCATCCTCGCCACGCCCTGCCTCCCCATTGCCATTTGGAAAGTGAATAGACTCTTCTTTACTCGACTGGATGATTCTTGACAGTCAGTCAAACAGCTTTCTTTCCCTCATCTTCTATTTTTATAACTCAAACAAAAGCGTTCAAAGAAAATTTTTGTAAAAGTTCTTTTCTTAATGCCGCTATGATTTTTCTCTTCAGTTGCTCACAGCAGTGTCCTGGAGATTAGCTTTTAATTCCTGGAGGGCCCCAGGGCAAATCTTTTGACAACTCTAAGCCCCACTCAAGCCTTGGCAATCTGGTCCTCAAAACCCAGGCAACTCAAACCTCTTTGCTGTCCCATTATTAGCTGTTTGGAGGTTTGGAAAGGGCAGGGCACGGTTACCTGATTGGAGGATAAATCAGAGCGGCAGCAAGAACAATGAGGCATCTTTGAGTATTCCCTTTATAGAAGATTAAAGGATAACGAATTGAGGTGTTTACTGTTATTAAAGGATTTGATAGGGTAGATTGCTATTTCCTCTGGTGGGGAAAGTCCAGAACAAGGGGGCAATACCTTTAAATTAGAACGTATGTCAGGAAGCACTTCTTCACACAAATAGTAGTGTAAATCTGCGACTCTCTCCCCAAAACGCTGTTGAGGCTGGGGGTCAACTGAAAATTTCAAAACTGAGATTGATAGAATTTTGTTAGGCAAGGGATATTAGGGGTTACGGAACCAAGGCGGGTAGATGGAGTTAAGATATAGATGATCTAATTGGATGGCAGAACAAACTCAAGGGACTGAATGGCCAATTCCTCTTCTTCTGTTGCAAAGAATAGTTCGCATCAGCAACTTCAGAACTAGGCAGATAAATGGATATGTGGGCCCTGAGCCAGCGAGGTACATACCAGTGACTACCATAGACTAGACAGCCCCTGGGTCTACACCTTGGTGACGAACACATGAAGTCCAACAGTGAATGAAGGCAGCAGCACTGACTGGCATCACACTGATGCATAGAAGCAAACTCCAGATATGAAACTAATACAAACCTTTCAACTTGCAACCGAGCAACCAAGGAAAATATTTGCATATGTGGAGAGCACCAAGTGGATGGGTGAAAATAACAAGTCAGATTTGCATTAAATAAAGAACTGCTGCTAACTGAACATTCAAATATTTTAATTTCAAGCCACGGTGTTGAGTTAGCAGCTCTGAACTCTGGTCTGTACTGATTCTCAGCCTGAGCACCTAGGCACAGAATGGCAACAACCGAGGTTTAAGGATCCCCAGGGGTCCGTAGAGTTTAACTGGTTAAACAACAACAACCTACATTTATACAAGTGTCTTTAACATAGTAAACCATCCCAAGGTGCTTCACAGGAGCGATTATCAAACAAAATTTGACACCGAGTCATATAAGACATTAGGACAGGTGAACAAAAGCTTGGTCCAAGAGGTAGGTTTTAAGAAGCGTCTTAAAGGAGAGAGAGGTGGAGTGGTTTAGGGAGGGAAATCCAAAGCTTAGGGCCGAGGTGCAGCGATGGCAATCGGGGATGCGCATGAGGCCAGAATTGGAGGAATGCAGACTTCTTGGAAGATTGTAAAGGTTGGACGAGGTTACCGAGAAAGGGAGGGGCAAGGACCCTGGGTCTACATCTTAGTGACAAACACATGCAATCCAACAGTGAATGAAGAATGCAGCACTGGCTGGCATGACACTGAAAATAAGGATGAGAATTTTAAAATCAAGGTGTTGTCAGACCGGGAACCAATGTAGGTGAGCGAGCACAGGGGTGAAGACCAAGTTCTGTCAAGCCCGTGTGGTGGCTGGTGTGCAATGGCCACCACACGTTAAAAAAATCCACGCACAGGCATCTTCCACCCTTCAGGATGTAGTTCAGGACCTGGAATATTAGGTCCTTCATTGAAACACCCGTGAACTCATCCTTTTTTTGACGTGGAAGCAAGTCATCCTCGTTTCGAGGGACTGCCTATGATGATGACGGTGGATGAATGGGACTTGGTGCGAAGATCAGTCCTTAGGATATGGGCAGCAGAGATTTGATTGAGCTGAAGTTTATGGAGGGTGCAAAATGGGAGGCATCAATGGTGCTTATAGAATCAAGAACTATAGCACGGAAGAAGGCCATTTGGCTCTTCGTGCCTGAAAAGATGAAAGCTCTTTAGCCGAAGCAATCTACTCTACCCGTTTACCCAGCTCTTTAATTGCATGGCAGGGATATTTGGAGCTGAGCGGGAAGAATCCTATCCCAAAGTGTAGCTCTACCACACCAGGTTCGAACAATGAGATAGGGTGACTGGTCAATCATTAACAGCACCCTGCAGTAATGGATGGACTTGGCTCAGGGTGTGGATTACTAAATTTGCAGTGGGGTGGGAGAGGGGTCAGCTCGATTCCAATCTCCCAATGCCAGACGTACTACCTTGGGGTCAAAGTGATCCCACTTGCTATAGTTGCTAAACTGTGCTATAGTTTATGTAGGATTGCGGTGATGGGTGAGGAAATAAAGACCTACATTTCTATGCGCGTTCATGACCTCAGGATGTCGCCAATTACGGTTTGAAATGTAGTTACTGTTTTAATGTAGGAAACCCGGCAGCCAACTTGCGCAAGCTCCTACAATCAGCAATGTGATAATGACCAGATAATCTGTTTTATTGATGTTGATCGATGGAAAAATATTAGCCAGGACCCCGGGTTGAACTCCCCTGCTCTTTTTCGGAATAGTGCAGTTCTTTTACGTCCACCTGAGTTAAACCTTAGTTTAACATCTCACCCGAATGACAGCACCTCCAACAGTGCAGCATTCCCTCAATACTGCACTGGAGTGTCAGCCTAGATTTTGTGCTCAAGTCCCTGGAGTGGGACTTAAACCCACAATCTTCTGACTCATATGCAAGAGTGCTATCACTGAACCACAGCTGACACCTCAACTTTACCTCGAGTGATCTTCACGAAGGGGCTGGGTTTTGATGATTGGAGACCGATTCCAAGGAGTGCTGGAAGTGTTGGCACAAATTGCCATGCTTGTTGGTGCCTGGTAGGCACTGGCTGCTTCATCATGGCTTTGCTAAGGGGGGCAGTGGGAGTGGAGCAAACTGTAAACAACATGGGCAGTGTTACCTCACCACCCAGCCTCTCAGAGTGGGCCAGAAAAGAGGGTATGCGGGGAGGGGGCACGAAACAAGGTGGGGGGTATCAGATTATGAAGAATTTCACCTGGGTCAGCCTCAAGGGACACATGGCAAGCTCAGACTGGGCAGCCTTCCACAGTGTCTCAATCCACATTGACTGGCTACCTGTGCGTTCCAAGACAAATAGTCATTTGACAAGATCAGCGGGCTCTGAGGCTGTAAGAGTTTTTAAACAGTTGCGTTTCTAGTTCAACAGTCTCAACTTATTAAAAAGTCCTGGGGGGAACGGTTGCAAATCCATGCTCAGAACGGGCAATGAGGTCAGGCCACGGGATTAAAAGCACACTGTCAAAAACAAACACAACAGAAACCTATTTAAGTTGGCTGCGAATTGGAAAGTACTAGCTCTGAGCAATCGAAAGCGGACGTAGGGCCTGTAGGCAAGTTTGCTCAGTGATCCTCCACTGGCTGTTGCCTCGGCTATAGTCAAGGACATCATCGCTCAGGGAGATAATATGTAATTCAATTCCTCCCAACAACAACTTACATTTATACAGTGCCTTTGGCGTAGTAACATATCACAAAGGTGCTTCACAAGAGCATTATCAAACAAAATTTGACACCAAGCCACACAAGAAGATATTGGGACAGATGTAAATAGGTTTTAAGGAGCATCTTAAAGGAGGAAACTATAGACCAGTTAACCTAACATCTGTGGCTGGGAAGATTTGGAGTCCATTATTAAAGAAGCAGTAGCAGGACATTTGGAAAAGCATAATTCAGTCAGGCAGAGTCAGCATGGATTTATGAAGGGTAAGTCATGTTTGACAAATTTGCTGGAGTTCTTTGAGGATGTAACGAACAGGGTGGATAAAGAGGAACCAGTGGATGTGGTGTATTTGGACTTCCAGAAAGCATTTGACAAGGTGCCACATAAAAGATTACTGCACAAGATATAAGTTCACGGAGTTGGGGGTAATATATTAGCATGGATAGAGGATTGGCTAACTAACAGAGAACAGAAAGTCAGGATAAATGGTTCATTCTCTGGTTGGCAATCAGTAACTAGTGGGGTGTCACAGGGATCAGTGCTGGGACCCCAACTATTTACAATCTATATTAACGACTTGGATGAGGGGACCGAGTGTAACATAGTCAAGTTTGCTGACGATACAAAGATGGGAGGAAAAGCAATGTGTGAGGAGGACACAAAAAACTTGCAAAAGGACATAGACAGGCTAAGTGAGTGGGCAAAAATTTGACAGATGGAGTATAATGTTGCAAAGTGTGAGGTTATGCACTTTGGCAGAAAAAAATCGAAAAGCAAGTTATTATTTAAATGGAGAAAGATTGCAAAGTGCTGCAGTACAGCGGGATCCGGGGGTCCTGGTGCATGAAATACAAAAGGTTAGTATGCAGGTACAGCAAGTAATCAGGAAGGCCAATGGAATCTTGGCCTTTATTGCAAAGGGGATGGAGTATAAATGCAGGGAAATCTTGCTACAGTTATACAGAGTATTGGTGAGGCCACACCTGTGTGCAATTTTGGTTTCCATATTTAAGAAATACTCGCTTTGGAGGCAGTTCAGAGAAGGTTCACAAGGTTGATTCCAGAGATGAGGGGTTTGACTTATGAGGAAAGGTTGAGAAGGTTGGGCCTCTACTCATTGGAATTCACAAAAATGAGAGGTGATCTTATTGAAACGTATAAGATTACGAGGGGGCTTGACAAGGTGGATGCAGAGAGGATGTTTCCACTGATAGGGGAGACTAGAACTGTGGGGCATAATCTTAGAATAAGGAGTTGCCTATTTAAAACTGAGATGAGGAGGAATTTCTTCTCTCAGAGGGTTGTAAATTTGTGGAATTTGCTACCGCAGAGAGCTGTGGAAGCTGGGTCATTGAATAAATTTAAGACAGAGATAGACAGTTTCTTAACCGATAAGGGAATAAGGGGTCATGGGGAGAGGGCAGGGAAGTGGACCTGAGTCTATGATCGGATCAATCATTATCGTATTGAATGACAGAGCAGGCTCGAGGGGCCGTATGGCCTACTCCTGCTCCTATTTCTTATGTTCTTATGTAGCGAGGCGGAGAGCTTTAGGGAGGGAATTCCAGAGTTTAGGGTCTGGAGCTGAAGGCACAGCCGCCAATGGTGGAGTGATGAAAATCAAGGTAGTGCAAGAGATCATGGAGTGATCACGGAGGGTTATATGGCTGGAGGGGATTACAGAGATAGAGAGGGGAATTGAAAGCAAGGTTGAGAATTTTAAATATGAGGCGTTGTCAGACCGGAGTTCAATATTGGTCAGTAAGCACAAGGGTGATGGGTGAATGGGACGAGTGTTTTGGATGAGATGGGAGGCCGACCAAGAGAGCGTTGGAATAGTCGAGTCTAGAGCTAACAAAGGCATGGATAAGACCCACAAAATTGAAAGCGTATCTCTGCTGCCTTGGAACAATGAGGGACTAATCCTCTGTATTAAAAGTACAGCAAAGAGAGGCAGACTGTGCTTGCCATTGCGTGCAAAGCACCTGAAAAACAGTTTGATTAAACCTCCCCTACCTCTCGGGGTCTACACTTCCCTCTAGTGAAGCCATTTCCCCCCCAACTGTCTCCTGTTGATGAGAAGGGTGGACCAGAAATTTATTCCACTTCGAGCTTTCGCAGAGCTGTGATGAGGTTCAGTACAGTAACAGCGGTTACCAGATACCCGTTATGGTAAAAAGAACTCTGCGAGTCTGGAAACACTGGCACCAACACAATGCAAATAGCGAGGCTGTCAACAAACCAGCACTCCCTTCTACACCTGCTCGTGCAAAGACATCGCTGCTCCCCAACCGCATTCAGACCATGCAAAGCTGTGGCTGCTGCTCCCCCACTGCAATCATGCTCTGCAGGAGAGGAGGTGTAAAACCAAAAGGGGTGGGGAAAATCCACAATCCTTGCATGCAGATTTAGATAAGGCCCATGGCAACACGTGGACTGTACAGAAATGTCTCAAACTCTACACTCCTAAAACTCCAGGATGACATTTATACTGAAGTTTGAGAGCTGGTAACACTGAGAAAATGACAGTGCTTGAAAACATTAGTTTTAACAAACTGAGGGATTGGTCTCGCCTCATGTCGTTCAAAACAGACCAAAAGCTGGCACAGACCTCCAACTTAATTTCGTTTTTATTATTTAAATATGAGTCCTTTAACCAGATTGGTCTCAATATCTTCTTATGTGGCTCGGTGTCAAATTCTGTTTGATAATGCTCCTGTGAAGCGCCTTGGGACGCTTTACTAGGTTAAAGGCGCTACATAAATACAAGTTGTTGTTATTGAATCTGAGTGATGAGGAGGGATGCAAGATCTGTAGTATCATACAGTACAGGAGGCCACTCGGCCCATCCTGCCTGTGCAGGATCTTTCAGACAGCCATCCAATTTGCCCCACTCCCCCTCGTACTTTCTCCATAGCCCTGAAAATGTTTCCTTTTTAAGCAGAGATCCTGTCTAACCTATTTCTGAGTGATGCAGAGAACACTGCTCAGTCTTTAGAGCAGCAAGTCTAGTTTATGTAACGGTGTGCCAGCGCGAGCCACCGTCAACAAATAGTTGTATTTTGCAGTAGTTGAAGCTGCGAGCTGATGTTGGTGCCGACACACTGATCCAGCCATGGAGGCATGTTGTTTAGGTTGGGGATGATGCATTGCACGGGTCAGAGCTACATGGCCACACCCCAGTGGGGGCACACTCTGGACTGAGTGTAGAATTACGGTTTGTAGCTCAACCCCAATACTCTCATTTGTTTTTCTCTGCCTTATTTGGTCTTTATATGGCCAGATGGGAAAAGAAGACTTGCATTTATATAGCACCTTTCACGACTACTGGACGTCTCAAAGCGTTTTACAGCCAATGAAGTACTTTTTGAAGTGTAGTCACTGTTGTAATGTGTGAAATGCAGCAGCCAATTTGCACACAGCAAGCTCCCACAAACAGCAATGCAATAATGACCAGATGACTTTTTATGTTCTGTTGATTGAGGTATAAATATTGACCAGGACACCAGGGATAACTCCCCTGCTCTTCTTCGAAATAGTGCCATGGGATCTTTTACGTTCACCTGAGAGAGCAGACTGGGCCTCGGTTTAATGTCTCATCCGAAAGACGGCACCTCCGACAGTGCAGCAGTCCCTCAGCACTGCACTGGGGTATTAGCCTAGATTTATGTGCTCAAGTCCCTGGAGTGGGACTTGAACCCACAACCTTCTCACCCAGAGGCAAATATGCTACCCACTGAATCACAGCTGACAGTCGAGCACTGCAACGGCTTCTTGTATGATCGTAGGATCTAAGAACATAACTTTTCTTTCTCTTGCACGTTTGTCCTGTGAATCATAGAATGATACAACACGGGCAGCTGAGTTTTGGATCACCTCTAGTTTACGTAGGGTAGAATGTGGGAGGTCAGCCAGGAGTGCGTTGAAATAGTCAAATCTAGAGGTAACAAATGCATGGATGAGGGCTTCAGCAGTGGTGGAGCTGAGGCAAGGGCGGAGACGGGCGATGTTACGGAGGTGGAAATAGGCGACCTTAGTTATGCTGCGGATATGTGATCGAAAGCTCAATTCAGGATCAAATATGACACCAAGGTTGCGAACAGTCTGGTTCAGCCTCAGACAGGAGTTGGGGAGAGGGATGGGGTCAGTGGCTAGGGAACGGTGTTTGTGGCGGGGACCGTAAACAATGGCTTTGCTCTGCCCAATATTCAATTGGAGAACATTTTTGCTCATCCAGAACTGGATGTCGGACAAGCAGTCTGACCTTGGAGGGGTCGAGAGAAGTGGCAGTGAGGTAGAGCTGGGTGTCAACAGCATACATGTGGAAACTAATGCTGTGTTTCTGGATGATCTCGCCAAGGGGCAATAAATAGATGAGAAATAGGAGGGGGCCAAGGAGGAGGAGGGGGACACTAGAGGTAACGAAGCGAGTGTGGGAAGAGAAGCCATTGCAGGAGATTCTCTGGCTACGATCAGATAAATAAGAATGGAATCAGGTGAGTGCAGAACCACCCAGCTGGACAACGGTGGAGAGGTATTGAAGAAGGATAGATTGGTCAACCATGTCAAAGGCTGCAGACAAGTCAAGAAGAGTGAGGAGGGATAGTTTTCTTTTGTCACAGTGACAAATGATGTCATTTCTGACTTTGATGAGAGCTATTTCAGTACTGTGGCAGGTGCAGAAACCGGATTGGAGGGATTCAAACATTGAATTGTGGGATACATTGAATCATATAGTATATACAGATTTATGCTGTGTTTATGCTCTACACGAGCCTCCTCTTCATCTAACCCCATCACCGTATCCTTCTATTTCTTTCTCCCTCGTGTACTTATCTAGCTTCTCTTGAAATACATTCATTCTGTTCTTAGCTGTAGTTTGATTGTTGTAAAAGCCTTCAACTGATTTGCCCTGCACAGGGTCAACTCCTGCCACCCCGGGTCTGGACCACTGCTCAGTCTGCAACGAGCCGCACTTCGTTTGTATTTGTCGAACTCTCCGTGTTTTGGTATTTCATTACTCCCTCCCCGCTCCCACCCCAACCCCGCCATCTCCTGAAGACTCCGGTTCATTCTAAATCCTACAGGCACCCCCCCCCCCCCCCCGACACCACCACTTCACCACCCCGTGAGCCGGGAGAGCGAGGGCACTGAATTGCTGAGGGGTCCTCACAAGACATCCACACTTTCCAGCGGGGAGGGGTGGGGGTGTCACTAGATAACCATCGGGGAAGGGGCTTGGGCTGGTTTCCGACCATCTCTAGCCTAGCGGCACTGAGGTCCATTGTGGCAACTCTACTGCCCACCCAGCTGAGGCCAGTTAACTCAGGGTAGCACAGACTGGGTATCGGACTTAAGGCCTTCCTGCCAATGCATGGCTCAGTAATGCATTAGAAAGACAAGACTTGCATTTCTATAGCATCTGTCACAACCTCAAGACGTCCCAAAACACTTTACAGCCAATGAAGTACTTTTTGATGTGTAGTCACTGTTGTGATGTAGGAAATGCGGCAGCCAATTTGCGCACCGCATGCTTCCACAAACAACAATGAGATAATGACCAGATAATCTGTTTTAGTGGTGCTGGTTGAGAGATAAATATTGGCCAAGACCAATGTTCCTTCTAAGCTGCATGCTGTGCAGCTCTCTGCCAGTCCCTCACAGCCTAGGACCGGCCTTTGCAATGTTAAATTTCGCGCATACACGAAACTGTAAAGGGGCTGCGTACTCAAAAATATTTGGGAAACTTTGGGCAGGTTATTAGGCAGCATATTCACCCACTCGACTACCAGGGATGGACATCTTCATTTTGGATGGTACATGGGACAAGGAAGATTACTTACAGAAAGACAGCAATGTTTTACCAAGAGGCCGGTCACACAAACTTGAATTTTTAAACTGATGCCCATGGTGGTGTTAAGCTAGGGAGGGTTCGGAAATGTTTTTATTAAGCATAGGGTTGTCAGGACATGGAAGAATATACAAGAGAAAAGAGAGCTGGAAGCAGAATCATTACTAGCTTTTAACGGGGAAGGTGATAAATAAATGAAGAAAGGTTTAAAGAGGAATAGGGAAAGAGCAGGGGAATGGGATTGAGCAGATCACCATCATCATCATCATAGGCAGTCCCTCAGAATCGAGGAAGACTTGCTTCCACTCTTAACATGAGTTCTTAGGTGACTGTACAGTCCAATAGGAGAGCCACAATCCCGGTCACAGGTGGGACAGACAGTGGTTGAAGGGAATGGTGGGTGGGAAGCCTGGTTTGCCGCACGCTCCCTCCGCTGCCTGTGTTTGATTTCTGCATGCTCTCGGCGATGATACTCGAGGAGCTCAGTGCCCTCCCGGATGACTTCCTCCACTTAGGGCGGTCTTTGGCCAGGGACTCCCAGGTGTCAGTGGGAATGTTGCACTTTATCAGGGAGGCTTTGAGGGTGTTCTTGTAACGTTTCCTCTGCCCACCTTTGGCTCATTTGCTGTGGTTGAGTTCCAAGTAGAGCACTTGCTTTGGGAGTCTCATGTCTGGCATGCGGACAACGTGGCCTGCCCAGCAGAGCTGATCAAGTGTGGTCAGTACATCAATGCTGGGGATGTTGGTCTGAACGAGGTCGCGAATGTTGGTGCGTCTGTCCTCCCAGGGGATTTGTAGGATCTTGTGGAGACATCATTGGTGGTATTTCTCCAGCGACTCGAGGTATCTACTGTACACGGTCCAGGTCTCTGAGCCATGCAGGAGGGCGGGTATTACTACGACCCTGTAGACCATAAGCTTGGTGACAGTTTTGAGCGCAGATAACTCTCTGAAGACCAGCACTGGTGCAACAGAATGCCATGCTTCTGTGCTGTAAAATTCGATCAGTTTGTTCGAGCACACAAAGGGTAAAGACTGGTGCTTTCATCAAGAGCATTTTGAAATTGCGAGTCCGCTTTTCACCTTCTCCAACCAAAGCTCACAGATTAGGAGGACGCGGATGCTGCAGAACCTCTCCTGTGTGTTTGAGCACATTTCTGAGCTGGTCTGAGACTGCGGAACGCGGCGGAGAGGAGTGAAAGAGGATGTTGTGTTGATCCAATTATTTGGGTCTACAAAGGGGACAGTGTCTCTTCGAATCAGCTTTGGGAAACTTCCTGGCTCTTTTGGCTGCGACAATACAGCGTCTTCACACAGAACATCTGTTCAGTCTCCGATTCATCGAGGAGGGGTGGGGGGGTGGGGGGTGCTGCGGGGAAAGAGATTCTCCTTTAACACTTTCAGGCCAGAGGAAGTATCTCTACACCATGTGTAAAACATAGAAACATAGAAAATAGGTGCAGGAGTAGGCCATTCGGCCCTTCTAGCCTGCACCGCCATTCAATGAGTTCATGGCTGAACATGCAACTTCAGTACCCCATTCCTGCTTTCTCACCATACCCCTTGATTCCCCTAATAGTAAGGACTTCATCTAACTCTTTTTGAATATATTTAGTGAATTGGCCTCAACAACTTTCTGTGGTAGAGAATTCCACAGGTTCACCACTCTCTGGGTGAAGAAATTCCTCCTCATCTCGGTCCTAAATGGCTTACCCCTTATCCTTAGACTGTGTCCGCCCGGGCGCTTCCGACCAGAAGCGAGAGCCCCTCAGGGCTCATAACCATAAGAGGGAACTGCCTTGGTGCCACGGTGCGATGGGGCTGTCCCTAGGGTACTCGCTCCCCATTTCGGGCATACCCATTGTGCAGGGTGGGGAGGGTCACCAAGTGGTCTCCCGAATGCTTCCCCCATTGGAAGGGACTGCAAGTCAGCCCAAGCCCCTGTCACATGGTCTTGGGATGTTACAAATCAACCTCAGCTGAAGTCTCCCTTAAAGGACCTATCTAGTGTGTAACACGCCATCCTGTTTGCATGTAAAGAAAGAAAGATTGCATTTATATGGCGCGTGTCATGACCTCAGGCTGTCCCAATGCGCTTTACAAGCAATGAAGTACTTTTGAAGTGTAGTCACTGTTGTAATGTAGGAAATGCAGCAACCTATTTGCGCACAACAAGCTCCCACAAACAGCAATGAGATAATGACCAGGCCATCCTTTTTCAGTGATATTGGTTGAGCGATAAATATTGGTCAGGACATTGGGGAGAATTCCCCTGCTCTTGTTCGAAATAGTGCTGTAGGGTTTTTGTTTTAACGTTTCATCCGAAAGGCAGCACCATCAATATACAGCAGTTTTAGGCAAAGTCTCCCTTAAATCATCCATCTGCTCTTTAACACACCTCCCTTGCATCAAGTTGCATTTCCTTGGCTCGTTTGCACAATCTCCTGCTCCGTTGTCCTCTTCGTTCATGTTCATTATCCTTAAATGACTTCTGTCTAACTCCCAGTTCTCTAAATCCTTGTATCTTAATTTTTCTCTGCCTCAGGCTGATTTTGAGCTCCTTCGTTACACTCTGTAATTTTAGTAATGTTGTTTCTCCTACTCACATATCCCTGAATGTGTATTTAGTTTCCTCCCTTGTATTGCTTCCCACTTAATCCCCACACCCACAACTCTTCTCTGCAGCTCAAAGATTTTTCTGAAGCATTGCACATCTGTTTCCCTTGTCCTTTAATACAAGATCAAATCTAACTCGACGTCATCAATGGAGCCCAGGGGTAACCCACTCCCAGCTTAGTAATCACTGCTGGTGGATTTCAAAAAGAATTTCTCCATTTTACTTTGTTCAGTGTTCAGCTTCGCTGTTTAGCTCCGCGAGTGAGGGGGTGCAAGTGTGAGCGAGTGTGTACGCACGAGCGAGTGTGTACGCGTGTGAGCGAGTGTGAATGTGTGTGAGCGCATACACGTAAATGAGTAAGTGAGTGTGTGTACGCATGTAAGCAAGTGAATATATATGTGTGAGTGTGAGTGTGTACGCATGAGTGTATGCCTGTGGGTGAGCGAGTGAGTGTGTACACGCGAGTGTGTACAGGCATGAGTGTGTACACGCGTGAATGAGTGTGTACGTACGTGAGTACATGTGAATGAGTGTGTATGCATGAGTAAGTGAGTGTGTACACGTAAGTGTATGCCCATGTGTGAATGTGAGTGAGTGCGTACGCGTGAGTGCGTACACGTGAATGAGTGTGTACGCGTGAATGAGTACGTGAATGAGTGTGTATGCGGAAGTGTGTACGCGTGAATGAGTGTGTACGCATGAATGAGTGTGTACGCGTGAGTGTGTATGTGTGAGTGAGTGTGTACACATTGCGTGTACGCATGAATGAGTGCGTACGCGTGAGTGAGTGTGTATGTGTGAATGTTTATGCGTGAGTGAGTGTGTACGCGTGAATGAGTATGCGTGTATGTGTGAGTGTATACGCGTGTGAGTGAGTGTATACGCGTGAGTGGGTGCAAAAACGTGAGTACACGTGAGCGTGTACATGTGAGTGCATATGCGAGTGCGTGCGCGAGTGTACGCGTGAATGTGTACGCGTGTGAGGTCGTGGGAGTGCATACGCGTGAATGCATACGCGAGTGCATACGCGAGTGAGTACACGTGTGAGTGTATGTGTTGAGTGCATACGCATGAGTGAGTGCGTACGCATGAGTGAGTGCGTGTGTACACGTGAGTGAGTGTGTGTGTATACGCGTGCTGGGTGCACACACGCCTGCAAGACTGCTGACAGAGACTGTTCTGTAACTGCACTATTGAGCAAGAGATGGGAGACAATTAAAAGGAGTAAAGATAATAACCTGTATTGCTCCTTTTCTAATCTCACCCACCCACCTTCCCGTGGTACGATTTCCTCTCTCTCCACCTTCATATTTCCGTCACTCCTTCTCTTCACCTTGGTAAAGGAAAGTCCCAGATTCAAACCCTGGCCTGCGCTGCGGTTGGTGTTCTCAGCTCCACAGCTGGTGAAGGGGCTGCTCTAATTGTCCTCAGCCAAGGTTCCGCCTTTTGACCTGTGACCACTTGCTAGAAAGTACTTATTATTGACGTGGAGAGGGGGTAAAATCCAGCAGAACTGTGATGCACCCCATGGCTGAGCTGCTGATACTTAATAGGCAGGCACAAAGAAAAGCCACAGGGGTAACAAAGAGTGGACACCTGACACCGTGCAACCACACGCAGGATCATTCCGATCCCTTCGCGAGATGAGAAGATCGGAAGAAAATCATCCAAATGCATAGAATGAGATTTGTCCATTCACAACCACCTGCTTTTATGCACAAGGAGAAGGAGCGCGAGCAGTGGGGACAGACTGGGCCAAAAGCATGGCTATGAGGCTGCTTTTAAAGGTGGGATGAAGAGGAGCAAGGCAAAGGGATTTAGGGAAGAGGTTCCAGAGAGTGGGACCAGGGCTGCAGAGTGTTGAGGGGTCCAAGCACACAGAGCATTGAAGGCCCAGGCTGGTAGAGAGAGCTGCAGCGGGGTGATGACAGAGGTACGATTAGGCGGAGGTGGAGGCTGTGGAGAGATTTGTAAACATTGGGAGCAGGGACCCAAGGTCAGCAAGAACAGTGGGTACTGGGTGAATGCAGCCTAATGTGCGAGCAGTCAGCTGCTCGAGCGTCATACAAGCTGCATTGTGTAGTGGGGGAAGCTCGAAAAGTCAGCAAGGGCATGGAGAAGAATGAGAGGTGATCTTATCGAAACGTATAAGATTATGAGGGGGCTTGACAAGGTGGATGCAGAGAGGATGTTTCCACTGATGGGGGAGACCAGAACTAGAGGGCATAATCTTAGAATAAGGGGACTGCCCATTTAAAACAGAGATGAGGAAAAATTTCTTCTCTCAGAGGGTTGTAAATCTGTGGAATTCGCTGCCTCAGAGAGCTGTGGAAGCTGGGACATTGAATATATTTAGGACAGAAATAGACAGTTTCTTAAATGATAAGGGGATAAGGGGTTATGGGGAGCGAGCAGGGAAGTGGAGCTGAGTCCATGATCAGATCAGCCATGATCTTATTAAATGGTCGAGGGGCCGTATAGCCTACTCCTGCTCCTATTTCTTATGTTCTTATGAGATTGAGTCTGGAAGGGTCAACAATGTAAAGTGCACACACTATTCATTAAACCACCTCACGAAGTTGGGCCAAATCTGTCTATCTGTTATCATACAGTTCATTCTTTTTCATTAATTCCTACTCCTCAAATATATTATACACTACAATTGAATTGCATTTCAGAGATAAGGGCTGCTGGAGAATAAAAGGGAGCTTGAATCTGACCTAGCTTATTTGTACCGGCTCTGGGACTGCCCGAAGGGAGAGTGTAGAGGGAGACTCTGTATCTAACCTGTGCTGTGCCTATCCTGGGTGTGTTTGATGGGACAGTGTAGTGGGAGATTTATTCTGTATCTTATCATCGGAATCGAGGAAGACTTGCTTCCACTCCCTAAGTGAGTTCTTTAATGGCTGAACAGTCCGATACAAGAGCCACAGACCCTGTCACAGGTGGGACAGACATTCGACGAAGGAAGGGGTGGGTGGGGCCGGTTTGCCGTGTGCTCCTTCCGCTGCCTGCGCTTGGCCTCTTCATGCTCTTTGCGTTGAGACTCGAAGAACTCAACCCCCTCCCGGATGTACTTTCTCCACCTGGTCTTCGGCCAGGGTCTCTCAGGTGTCAGTGGTGGTCGCACTTTACCAGGGAGGCTTTGAGGCTGTCCTTATAACATTTCCGCTGTCCTCCTTTGGCTCGTTTACCATGAAGGAGCTCTGCATAAAGCATTTGCTTATGGAGTTTTGTATCTGGCATGCGTACTATGTGGCCTGCCCAGCGAAGCTGATCGAGTGTGGTCAGTGCTTCAATACTGGGGATGTTGGCCTGGTCGAGGACACTGATGTTGGTGCGCCTGTCCTCCCAGGGGATTTGCAGGATCTTGAGGAGGCATCGTTGGTGATATATCTCCAGCGACTTGAGGTGCCTTCTATACATCGTCCATGCCTCAGATCCATACAGGAGGGCGGGTATTACTACAGCCCTGTAGACCATGAGCTTGGTGATAGATTTGAGGGCCTGGTCTTCAAACACTCTTTTCCTCAGATGGCTGAAGGCTGCACTGGCGCAAAGGTCCTCCACCAGCCTGTCACCGCCGCTCAGCACTGCCCTCCAATCATCAAGATCCACGGTGCAGCCCTGGACAATGTGGACCATTTCCCATATCTCGGGAGCCTCTTATCTGTTTCTAACCTATGCTGTATCTGCACTGGAGTGTTTGACGGGATAGTGTAGAGGGAGCTTGACTCTGTATCTAACCCGTGCTGTACCTGCCCTGGGAGCGTTTGATGGGACAGTGTAGAGGGAGCGTTATTCTGTATCTAACCTATGCTATAATCACCAGATTGATGGGCGATGATAGACAGATCCTTATTCTGTATGTAATTCATTCTGTACTAACTTGCAAGGTGTGGCAATTACAGGGAGTTTTATGTGTAACTAGTGCTGTACCTGAACTGTGTTTGATGAGGCAGTGTAAAAGGAGACTTACTCATACTGTACTCAACTGGGAGTGCTTGATACTGGCATTGGTTGTTTTCTGATTATATCTGAATAAATACAAAAATTAATTTGAAACACATTAACATAAATTACAACAGATGCAGATGTAAGTCAACCTTCAGCCCTGAAGTTACAATCACTAGGGAGCCAGTGACATCTACGGGCAGATAATCAGTACTGCTGGCAGGTGAATGAATGCAGTCTGGTTTCTGTATGAGAAGATTACAAGACAAAGTGAAAAAAATGTGACCAAAGCTTTACTTTAAATCAGACGTCACAAAAAAATGGTCCCTCAACTACAATGTGCTTTTATATATAATGATACAACACAGAAAAAGCCATTCGACCCATCGTGCCTGTGTGGGCTCTTTGAAAGAGCGATCCTATTAGCCCCACTCCCCTGCTCTTTCCCCATAGCCCTGAAAATTCTTCCTTTCCAAGTAGATATCCAATTTTCTTTCAAAAGTTACTCCTGAATCTGCCTCCACCACACATTCAGGCAGTGCATTCCAGATCGTAACAACTCGTTGTGCAAAAAAAATTCTCATTTACCCCTGGTTCATTTGCCAATTTTCTTAAATCTGTGACCAACCCGCCTGCCAGTTGAAAGAGTTTCTCCCGATTTACTCTATCAAAATATACAGCGCCTTGAATGCAGAAAAACATTCACAGTGCTGCAATCAAAAAATAAACCAAATTCTGGATGTAAAGGAGTTGTGACGTGACTACAAGACTGAGAGACACCTGACCATGGTCTCTCAAGAGAAATGAGCTCCTCAATAGGCTGCACGAAGCCATTCACATCACAGATTTCTATGGTCTGTGCTTAGTCAACCAATCTCAGTGACTGAACAACGACAACTTTACAATTTCTACTCATCAAAAAAACATACATTTATAGAACACCTTCCACATTATCCCAACACACTGACTGAACATGTGTTTATAGAACGCCTTCCACATTATCCCAACATACTGACTGAACATGTGTTTATAGAACGCCTTCCACATTATCCCAACATACTGACTGAACATGTGTTTATAGAACGCCTTCCACATTATCTCAACATACTGACTGAACATGTGTTTATAGAACGCCTTCCACATTATCCCAACATACTGACTGAACATGTGTTTATAGAACACCTTCCACACTATCCCAACATACTGACTGAACATGTGTTTATAGAACACCTTCCACATTATCCCAACATACTGACTGAACATGTGTTTATAGAACACCTTCCACATTTTCCCAACATACTGACTGAACATGTTTTTATAGAACACCTTCCACATTATCCCAACATACTGACTGAACATGTGTTTATAGAACACCTTCCACATTATCCCAACATACTGACTGAACATGTGTTTATAGAACACCTTCCACATTATCCCAACATACTGACTGAACATGTGTTTATAGAACACCTTCCACATTATCCCAACATACTGACTGAACATGTGTTTATAGAACACCTTCCACATTATCTCAACACACTGACTGAACATGTGTTTATAGAACGCCTTCCACATTATCTCAACACACTGACTGAACATGTGTTTATAGAACGCCTTCCACATTATCCCAACACACTGACTGAACATGTGTTTATAGAACACCTTCCACATTATCCCAACATACTGACTGAACATGTGTTTATAGAACGCCTTCCACATTATCCCAACATACTGACTGAACATGTGTTTATAGAACACCTTCCACATTATCTCAACATACTGACTGAACATGTGTTTATAGAACACCTTCCACATTATCCCAACATACTGACTGAACATGTGTTTATAGAACACCTTCCACATTATCCCAACATACTGACTGAACATGTGTTTATAGAACACCTTCCACATTATCCCAACATACTGACTGAACATGTGTTTATAGAACACCTTCCACATTATCCCAACATACTGACTGAACATGTGTTTATAGAACACCTTCCACATTATCCCAACATACTGACTGAACATGTGTTTATAGAACACCTTCCACATTATCCCAACATACTGACTGAACATGCGTTTATAGAACACCTTCCACATTATCCCAACATACTGACTGAACATGTGTTTATAGAACACCTTCCACATTATCCCAACATACTGACTGAACATGTGTTTATAGAACACCTTCCACATTATCCCAACACACTGACTGAACATGTGTTTATAGAACACCTTCCACATTATCCCAACATACTGATTGAACATGTGTTTATAGAACGCCTTCCACATTATCTCAACACACTGACTGAACATGTGTTTATAGAACACCTTCCACATTATCCCAACACACTGACTGAACATGTGTTTATAGAACACCTTCCACATTATCCCAACATACTGACTGAACATGTGTTTATAGAACACCTTCCACATTATCCCAACATACTGACTGAACATGTGTTTATAGAACACCTTCCACATTATCCCAACATACTGACTGAACATGTGTTTATAGAACACCTTCCACATTATCCCAACATACTGACTGAACATGTGTTTATAGAACACCTTCCACATTATCCCAACATACTGACTGAACATGTGTTTATAGAACACCTTCCACATTATCCCAACATACTGACTGAACATGTGTTTATAGAACGCCTTCCACATTATCCCAACATACTGACTGAACGTGTGTTTATAGAACACCTTCCACATTATCTCAACATACTGACTGAACATGTGTTTATAGAACACCTTCCACATTATCCCAACACACTGACTGAACATGTGTTTATAGAACACCTTCCACATTATCCCAACATACTGACTGAACATGTGTTTATAGAACACCTTCCACATTATCCCAACACACTGACTGAACATGTGTTTATAGAACACCTTCCACATTATCCCAACATACTGACTGAACATGTGTTTATAGAACACCTTCCACATTATCCCAACATACTGACTGAACATGTGTTTATAGAACACCTTCCACATTATCCCAACATACTGACTGAACATGTGTTTATAGAACACCTTCCACATTATCCCAACATACTGACTGAACATGTGTTTATAGAACACCTTCCACATTATCCCAACATACTGACTGAACATGTGTTTATAGAACACCTTCCACATTATCCCAACATACTGACTGAACATGTGTTTATAGAACACCTTCCACATTATCCCAACATACCGACTGAACATGTGTTTATAGAACACCTTCCACATTATCCCAACATACCGACTGAACATGTGTTTATAGAACACCTTCCACATTATCCCAACACACTGACTGAACATGTGTTTATAGAACACCTTCCACATTATCCCAACATACTGACTGAACATGTGTTTATAGAACACCTTCCACATTATCCCAACATACTGACTGAACATGTGTTTATAGAACACCTTCCACATTATCCCAACATACTGACTGAACATGTGTTTATAGAACACCTTCCACATTATCCCAACATACTGACTGAACATGTGTTTATAGAACACCTTCCACATTATCCCAACACACGGACTGAACATGTGTTTATAGAACACCTTCCACATTATCCCAACACACTGACTGAACATGTGTTTATAGAATACCTTCCACATTATCTCAACACACTGACTGAACATGTGTTTATAGAACACCTTCCACATTATCCCAACACACTGACTGAACATGTGTTTATAGAACACCTTCCACATTATCCCAACACACTGACTGAACATGTGTTTATAGAACACCTTCCACATTATCCCAACATACTGACTGAACATGTGTTTATTGAACACCTTCCACATTATCCCAACATACTGACTGAACATGTGTTTATAGAACACCTTCCACATTATCCCAACATACTGACTGAACATGTGTTTATAGAACACCTTCCACATTATCCCAACACACTGACTGAACATGTGTTTATAGAACACCTTCCACATTATCCCAACACACTGACTGAACATGTGTTTATAGAACACCTTCCACATTATCCCAACACACTGACTGAACATGTGTTTATACAACACCTTCCACATTATCCCAACATACTGACTGAACATGTGTTTATTGAACACCTTCCACATTATCCCAACATACTGACTGAACATGTGTTTATAGAACACCTTCCACATTATCCCAACATACTGACTGAACATGTGTTTATAGAACACCTTCCACATTATCCCAACATACTGACTGAACATGTGTTTATAGAACACCTTCCACATTATCCCAACATACTGACTGAACATGTGTTTATAGAACACCTTCCACATTATCCCAACATACTGACTGAACATGTGTTTATAGAACACCTTCCACATTATCCCAACATACTGACTGAACATGTGTTTATAGAACACCTTCCACATTATCCCAACACACTGACTGAACATGTGTTTATAGAACACCTTCCACATTATCCCAACATACTGACTGAACATGTGTTTATAGAACACCTTCCACATTATCCCAACACACTGACTGAACATGTGTTTATAGAACACCTTCCACATTATCCCAACATACTGACTGAACATGTGTTTATAGAACACCTTCCACATTATCCCAACATACTGACTGAACATGTGTTTATAGAACACCTTCCACATTATCCCAACACACTGACTGAACATGTGTTTGTAGAACACCTTCCACATTATCCCAACACACTGACTGAACATGTGTTTATAGGACACCTTCCACATTATCCCAACACACTGACTGAACATGTGTTTATAGAACACCTTCCACATTATCCCAACATACTGACTGAACATGTGTTTATAGAACACCTTCCACATTATCCCAACACACTGACTGAACATGTGTTTATAGAACACCTTCCACATTATCCCAACATACTGACTGAACATGTGTTTATAGAACACCTTCCACATTATCCCAACACACTGACTGAACATGTGTTTATAGAACACCTTCCACATTATCCCAACATACTGACTGAACATGTGTTTATAGAACACCTTCCACATTATCCCAACATACTGACTGAACATGTGTTTATAGAACACCTTCCACATTATCAGAACATACTGACTGAACATGTGTTTATAGAACACCTTCCACATTATCCCAACACACTGACTGAACATGTGTTTATAGAACACCTTCCACATTATCCCAACACACTGACTGAACATGTGTTTATAGAACACCTTCCACATTATCCCAACACACTGACTGAACATGTGTTTATAGAACACCTTCCACATTATCCCAACATACTGACTGAACATGTGTTTATAGAACACCTTCCACATTATCCCAACATACTGACTGAACATGTGTTTATAGAACACCTTCCACATTATCCCAACATACTGACTGAACATGTGTTTATAGAACACCTTCCACATTATCCCAACATACTGACTGAACATGTGTTTATAGAACACCTTCCACATTATCCCAACATACTGACTGAACATGTGTTTATAGAACACCTTCCACATTATCCCAACATACTGACTGAACATGTGTTTATAGAACACCTTCCACATTATCCCAACATACTGACTGAACATGTGTTTATAGAACACCTTCCACATTATCCCAACATACTGACGGAACATGTGTTTATAGAACACCTTCCACATTATCCCAACATACTGACTGAATATGTGTTTATAGAACACCTTCCACATTATCCCAACACACTGACTGAACATGTGTTTATAGAACACCTTCCACATTATCCCAACATACTGACTGGACATGTGTTTATAGAACACCTTCCACATTATCCCAACATACTGACTGAACATGTGTTTATAGAACACCTTCCACATTATCCCAACATACTGACTGAACATGTGTTTATAGAACACCTTCCACATTATCCCAACATACTGACTGAACATGTGTTTATAGAACACCTTCCACATTATCCCAACATACTGACTGAACATGTGTTTATAGAACGCCTTCCACATTATCCCAACATACTGACTGAACATGTGTTTATAGAACACCTTCCACATTATCCCAACACACTGACTGAACATGTGTTTATAGAACACCTTCCACATTATCCCAACATACTGACTGAACATGTGTTTATAGAACACCTTCCACATTATCCCAACATACTGACTGAACATGTGTTTATAGAACACCTTCCACATTATCAGAACATATTGACTGAACATGTGTTTATAGAACACCTTCCACATTATCCCAACACACTGACTGAACATGTGTTTATAGAACACCTTCCACATTATCCCAACACACTGACTGAACATGTGTTTATAGAACACCTTCCACATTATCCCAACACACTGACTGAACATGTGTTTATAGAACACCTTCCACATTATCCCAACATACTGACTGAACATGTGTTTATAGAACACCTTCCACATTATCCCAACATACTGACTGAACATGTGTTTATAGAACACCTTCCACATTATCCCAACATACTGACTGAACATGTGTTTATAGAACACCTTCCACATTATCCCAACATACTGACTGAACATGTGTTTATAGAACACCTTCCACATTATCCCAACATACTGACTGAACATGTGTTTATAGAACACCTTCCACATTATCCCAACATACTGACTGAACATGTGTTTATAGAACACCTTCCACATTATCCCAACATACTGACTGAACATGTGTTTATAGAACACCTTCCACATTATCCCAACATACTGACGGAACATGTGTTTATAGAACACCTTCCACATTATCCCAACACACTGACTGAATATGTGTTTATAGAACACCTTCCACATTATCCCAACACACTGACTGAACATGTGTTTATAGAACACCTTCCACATTATCCCAACATACTGACTGGACATGTGTTTATAGAACACCTTCCACATTATCCCAACATACTGACTGAACATGTGTTTATAGAACACCTTCCACATTATCCCAACATACTGACTGAACATGTGTTTATAGAACACCTTCCACATTATCCCAACATACTGACTGAACATGTGTTTATAGAACACCTTCCACATTATCCCAACATACTGACTGAACATGTGTTTATAGAACGCCTTCCACATTATCCCAACATACTGACTGAACATGTGTTTATAGAACGCCTTCCACATTATCCCAACACACTGACTGAACATGTGTTTATAGAACACCTTCCACATTATCCCAACACACTGACTGAACATGTGTTTATAGAACACCTTCCACATTATCCCAACATACTGACTGAACATGTGTTTATAGAACACCTTCCACATTATCCCAACACACTGACTGAACATGTGTTTATAGAACGCCTTCCACATTATCCCAACATACTGACTGAACATGTGTTTATAGAACGCCTTCCACATTATCCCAACATACTGACTGAACATGTGTTTATAGAACACCTTCCACATTATCTCAACATACTGACTGAACATGTGTTTATAGAACGCCTTCCACATTATCTCAACACACTTATTGAACATAAGAACATGAGAAATAGGAGCAGAAGTAGGCTATACGGCCCCTCAAGCCTGCTCCACTATTCAATGAGATCATGGCTGATCATCGACCTCAACTCTATTTTCCCGCCCAATCTCCATATCCCTTGATTCCCCTCGACTACCAATATCTATCTATCTCAACCTTCAATATATTCAACGACTCAGCATCCACAGCCCTCGGGCAGGCAATTCCAAAGATTCACAACACTCTGAGTGAAGAAATTCCTCCTCATCACTGTCTTAAATGGTTGACCCTTTATCCTGAGACTGTGCCCCCAGTTCTAGACACTCCAGCCAGGGGAAACAACCTCTCAGCATATACCCTGTCAATCCCCTTCAGAACATGTGTTTATAGAGTACCTTCCACATTATCCCAACACCCTTATTGAACATAAACTCCACGGTTCTTGGTCCATCAATGGCTCATATTGAAGAACGCATGGCTGGATAGTGATGAAGACCAAAGATCAGCCCTAGCTGTGATGCCCTTCATGGTTAGATAGTCTGCTGACACAATGCCTAGGCTTACATTAGAATAGATGCCTGGGTGGGCCTGTTTGTGCTTCTGAATCATCAGCAAACAATGAAGTTGGTGCTGTGAGGGCTGGAGAGAAAGTTGGAGTGGTGAATAAAGTGATGTAGTTGTCCCACCGATATGTACTGCTTGGACAGAGTCTGTTCAACCCACCAGAGACCTAGCCACACAGCGCCGTGCAGCAGCGGGATCCAGCCTCAATTCCTAACCCACTGAGCACTTGCATCGGGTAGGTGGTCGGCCATCTCTCCGTAGCGAGGAGAGAGAGTCGGGAGGAACAGACTTTTCCCAGCCCTCTCCCAATAGTCCGGACCCAGGAGCTGGCTGTTAGCAGCATTCCCACCTCGAGGCCTGGGAAAGGGTGGCTTGTCTGTAAATAGGAAAGAGCTATGATCGCTTGCTGAATGCTGCACTGGAAGCCTCCTGCAATGGAATCTCGCAAGTGTGATTGAGCCTCCATTTTCTACAGTGGCTTGCATTTATACAGTGGCTTCCCACAGTGCAACAGTGACTGCACTTCAAAAGTACTACATTGGCTGTAAAGCGCTTTGAGGCATCCGGTGATCGTGAAAGACACTATATAAACGCAAGTCTTTCTTTCTTTAACGTCCCAAGGCACTTCACAGGAGCGACTATCAAACAAAATGTTGCACCGAGCCGTAGGAGATATTAGGACAGGTGATGGGTCACGGGGGTAGGTTTTAAGAAGCATTGTAAAGGAAGAAAGAGAGGTAGAGAAGTTTAGGGAGAGAGTTCCAGAGCTTAGGGCCTAGGCAGCTGAAGTCAAGGCCGCCAGTGGTGGAGTGATGAAAATCGGGGATGCGTAAGAGACATTAACTAACTCCACAATAAAAGCCGTGCTGGCCAGAACAAGGGTGTGGCAGTGTTGAAGAAGGAAAGTAGGGGGGCGAGACAGACCTCCGTGCATCAGGGCAAAGCAGTAGGACCTGTGGAATAAGTGGATATACTCAGTGCCTATTTTCTGCCAGGAGTGAGAACACTTTTGCATGCCTCACCGAGGACCCTGAGTGGCAGAATCCTGAAACCGCAACATTTAAATATCAAGCAGGGCCCTTGCAAAGGTCAGAAAAGTTCCCTCTAAGCTGTGCAGTCGTCTCCCAGTCCCATGCAGCTCAGGACAGGCTTTTTAAATGTGAAATTTTACGTACACGTGAAACTTTGAATGGGCCGCAGCCTGTTAAAGGGGCCGCACCCCTCCCCCCCAAAAAAAAATCCGGGGTAATGTCAGTCCTGGGCCAAGGAAAGAGGAGAGAACTAAATAGATCCACCACTGTCAAAGCCAATGTGTGAAATAATGCAGCAAACAAGGGCAAGCAAACATGTTCTCAGCTTATCCTTACAGATCTGTGCTTTATATTTAAAATGATATCCCTCCCAACCTTGCATTGTTTCTGAACCAGTTCTCCTGGCTTTCAGAAAGCTGGAACGCCCTCTAGTCAAACACAAAAAAACCTGCTTAAGCTTCCAGAATGCAGCTGGTATTTCTCTCAAATCTCACACTGAAAGCAAGAGATAAAGACTAAGCAACAAATTGTTTTTTTGCCAGGGTTCATTATTTAATGCAGGGCCACACATCAGGGCCTGGACCGGCAGAGAGGGCATAATGGCACAGAACACCATGCAACCGAAACACGGCAGCCAAGACAGCGGCTCTGCTCCCTCACCACCGGCTCCACCTTCCCCAAACACATTGAATTCAGCAGCTATGCAAAGTCGATATAATGCTGCCGAGTCTTGCGGTTGGAGCTTTAGATAACACTTAGTTCACGTGATCTCAGGGTTCTGATCGCCTGAAAAGGTCGGAGAGGAATTCTCCAGAGTATATTTTCCCTCATTGGCCCTGGTTTTTATTTGCCTTTCCCAGGAGATTACATGGCTCGGGTTGGAGGGGGGGCGGGGAGGCGAGCATCTAGTCATGATGCTCCGGCCATCAGGAATGTGGGGCAGACTTGATGGACCAAGCTGGTCTTATCCTGCCCATCATTTTCATACGTTCATAGTTTATCCACAAAATGTAACACGCTCACACCACCACTTCCCCTTTGCAGATTTTCTCCCCTCATGCTCTGCTCCCTCTCCTCTCCCCTCTCCCCTCTCCCCGCCACGCCAGCTGTGGCTCAGTGGGTAGCACACTCGCCTCTGAGTCAGAAGGTTATGGGTTCAAGTCCTACTCCAGAGATTTGAGCACATAAATCTAGGCTGACACTCCAGTGCAGTGCTGAGGGAGTGCTGCACTGTCAGAGGTGCTGTCTTTCAGATGAGACATTAAACCGAGGCCCCGTCTGCTCTCTCAGGTGGAATTAAAAAATCCATGCCACTATTTTGAAGAAGATATCCCCGGTGTCCTGGCCAATTTTTATCCCTCAAGCAACATAACAAAAACAGATTATCTGGTCATTATCACATTGCTGTTTGTGGGAGCTTGCTGTGCGCAAGTTGGCTGCCGCGTTTCCCACATTACAACAGTGACTACACTCCAAAAGTATTTAATTGGCTGTAAATGCTTTGAGACGTCCGGTGGTCATGAAAGGCGCTAAATAAATTCAAGTCTTTCTTTCTTTGTCCTTCAACAAACATCACCAAAAACAGATCATATTGCTGTTTATGGGAGCTTGCTGTGCGCTAATTGGCTGCTGCATTTCCTACAATACAACAGTGACTACACTTCAAAAGTACTTAGAATCATAGAATCTTGCAGCACAGAAGGAAGCCATGCGGCCCATCGTGCCTGTGCTGGTTCTTTGAATGCACTGTCCACTTTAGTCCCACACCCCAGCTTTTTCCCCCAGAACCCTACAAATTAGTTGTCTTCAAGTACATGTCAGCTTACTTCAGTTATAACACTCTGTAATACAGACCCTGTTGTACAGCATCCACGATATAGGTCTCACGGTTAGTGCAGCAGAGTATTCTATCTGTGGAGCTCAGTTCCAACACCCCGCTGGTATCCCAGACTCTTTTTGAGTGTCCTCCTGCACTCTCAGTGAGCAATGTGAGCTGACTGCCATCTAGAGGCCAATTTGTGGCATGGCAGCTAAATCCTGCAGATGATAGGGTATGTCGGAAAAATTGTATTAAAGGTTGCAGCTGTCCATCGATTACTGCGTTGGATAACTCGCACATTTATTAAGAATCAACTAAAAATCATTGCAAAGCAAAGTAACATTAAAGTAAAGTGAAATTAAAAACAGTGCAGGAAATACTCAGTGGGTCAGGCAGCATCTGTGGAGAGAGAAGCAGAGTTAATGTTTCAGGTCGATGCCCTTTCGTCAGAACTGGAAAAAGTTAGAGATGCAACAGATTTTAAACAAGTACAGAGGCAGCGAAAGGGGGAAGGGGAGAAAAGAACAAAAGGTCTGTGATAGGATAGAGGGTAGGAGTGAATAAATGACAAAAGGCATGATAGTGCAAAGCAAAAGGAGATGGTAATGGAACAAGTTAAAAAAAACAAAAGATGAGTCTAGATAGGGTGTAAATGGGAATTGCAGAATCATCAACCGCTGCCAACTGAAAAAATGGGGGCCGAGGTTATGGTCTGAAATTGTTGAACTCGATATTGTTCCGGAGGCTGTAAAGAGCTTCGTTGGAACAGTGTTGGTGGCCGAGGTCAGAGAAGTCAGAGTGGGAGTGGAATGGATAATTAAAGTGACAGGCAACCGGTAGCTCAGGGTCATGCTTACGGACTGAACGGAGATGTTCCGCAAAGCAGTCACCCAATCTGCGCTTGGTCTCCCCAATGTAGAGGAGACCACATCGTAAGCAGCGGATACTCTACACTAAATTGAAAGTAGGACAAGTAAATCCCTGTTTCACCTGGAAGGAGTGTTTGGGGCCCTGGATAGTGGGACGGGAGGAGGTAAAATGGCAGCTGTTGGATCGCCTGCACGGGAAGGTGCCATGGGAAGAGGAGGTGACTGCAGAGTGGACCAGGGTGTCGCAGAGGGAGCGGTCCCTTCGGAATGCTGAAAGGGGAGGGGAAGATGTGTTCGGTGGTGTGATTATGTTGGAGGTGGTGGAAATGGTGGAGGATGATCTGTTGAATGCGGAGGCTGGTAGGGTGAAAGGTGAGGACAAGGGGAACCCTGTCACGGTTCTGGGAGGGAGGGGGACAAGGTGAGAGCAGAGGTACGGGAAATGGAATGGACACAGTCGGGTGCCACGTCAACCACGGTTGAGGGAAATCCTCGGATGAGGAAAAAGGAAGACATATCGGAAGCACGAGTACGGAAGGTGGCATCGTCAGAACAGACGCAATGAAGTAAATTGTGTGCAAATTGGCTACGTTACAACAGTGTCTGCCGTTCAAAACTACTTAATTGGTTGTAAAACGCTTTGGGACATTCGGAGGTCCTAAAAGGCATTTTATCAATGCAAGTCTTTCTTTCGTTAAATCGATTTGGGAAGTTTGACTGCACCAGATATTGCCCACGTGCCCAGCTCAAAAGATCACTCCTGTAAGCGTGACCTAGAATCGCTAAAAACCCTGAAATTGCTAACTGGAACGGATGAAAACCCTCGCCCTCTACAATGTTCCCCTTTAAACTACACGGCTCCCTGGACCTCCTGTGCAGCCGGCTCACCGGCTTTCAAATGCAAAAACCGCGCATGCGCGGATAGTTGAACAGTGCACTCAGTCCCTTAATGGGGCCGTGCCGCGCCCCCGCCCCCTCCAAATATTAGAGCGACATTGGTCTTCAGTGTTCGGATGACAAGAGAATAATCACTCTGTCAGACCATGAATATTTAGAGAAGGAACTTGCATTTATGATGAAGTACTTTTGAAATGTAGTCGCTGTTGTAATGTAGGAAACGTGGCAGTCAATCTGCACACACAGCAAACTCCCACAAACAGCAATGCAATGATAAATCGGTTTTAGAGGTGTTGGTTGAAGGATCAAAATTGGGCAGGACACCGGGGAGAACTCCCCTGCTCTTCTTCAAAATAGTGCCGTGGGATCTTTTATGTCCACCTGAGAGGGTGGTTGGGGCCTCGGTTTTACATCTCAGCTGAAACACGGCCCCTCCAACTGCAGTACATTCTCAGTACTGCACTGGTGTGCCAGCCTAGATTAGCACTTTTGAAATCTAGTCACTGTTGTAATTTATTACAATGAAATCGGGTTTGTTAAAGATAGCGAGGAAAAAACTGAAGCAACAATAGAAACAAGTTGAATTGCAGCTTTCATTAATTTACAACTGCTAACTACCCAGCAACACTGAACCGGGACCAGTGTAGATAACGGAAGCTTATACGCGAGATTGGGTCCACACTATGCAGCCTTCGCCTGTTTGTTTCCACATCGATGGGACAAGAAACACTGCTGATTTAACCAAAAGCTGCCGATGATATTGCTTGATCTGGGCACAGAACTCATTGATCAACCCCTTGCCCATGACACCATGTGGGCTAGCAGCAACATCTTACATTTATATATCACCTTTCACGACCTCGGGGCGGCCCAAAGTGCATTACAGCCAGTTAAGTTTTTTTTTGAAGTATAGTCACTGTTCTAATGTAGGAAACGTGACATCTAATTTGCACACAGCAAGGTCCCACAAACAGTAACGTGATAATGACTGGGTAATCTGTTTTAGTGATGCTGGTTGAGGGATAAAATATTGGCCCGGACATGGAGGATCACTCCCCTGCTCTTCTTCGAAATAGTGCCACAGGGATCTTTTACATCCACCCGAGACGGCAGATGGAGCCTCGGTTTAACGTCTCATCAGAAAGACTGCACCCATCATAGAATTATACAGCGAAGGAGGCCAATCGGCCCACCGTGCCAGTGTCCGCTCTTTGAAAGAGCTACCCAATTAGTCCCACTCCCCTGCTCTTTCCCCGTAGCCCTGTTAATGTTTCCTCTTCAGTGCAGCGCCTCCTCAGCATTACACTGGAGTGTCAACCTAAATTGTGTGCTCAAATCTCTGGAGTGGGACTTGAAACCACTACCTTTTGACTGAGAAGTAAGAGTGCTGCCACCAAGCTTCGGTGACACCTAACACGTCGCAAGGTGCTTCACGGGTGAGTAAATCGCACATAACTGATACTAAACCAAGAAACGGAGACATTAGCACAGGTGACCAAACGCTTGGTCAAAGTGGTCATTTTTAAAAGTGTCTTAATGTAGGAGAGAGGGGTGGAAAGGCAGAAAGGTTATGGAGGGAATTCCAGACCTTGGGGCTCAGGCAGCTGAAGGTACGGCCACCAATGGCGGGGCAAGGCACTGGAGGATGAACAAGAGGCCAGTTGGAGCAAGGCCGAGGTCTTGGAGGGTTGTAGAGCTAGAAGAGGTTACAGAGATGGGGAGAGGTAAGGACATGCAGGGATTCAAACAGCAGAATAAGATTTTAAAATGGAGACGTTCAGGGACCAGGAGCCAATAAGATGTAGTTTTGGTTCAGCTTAAGTTTATGGAGGGTGGATGATGGGAGGCTGACCAGGAGAGCGTTGAAATGTCCTGCAGTAAGAAACAGGTTGCTGAAGTTTAAGGGCTATCAGGACAGTCTATGAACAATCAGATGATACAATGGTATCTGGCTGTGTAAAATGGATACGTCTATTTGTACGACCTAAAATGCAGTCGTTTCTCTGATTGGCTCTCCAAGCCTATTGCTGATTGGTCTCCTTGGAGGAGAAGCCACACCCTGAGGTTCCTCTGGAAAGTCTAACTGGAACCGCCCAGTCCAAGTTCTGATTGACTTTCCAATTTGTAATTCAATCCATTTTGACTTCAGAAGCCACAGAGGATAGATCTCCCCAAAAGCCACCAAGTCCCAGCCGAAGTCCCTTACCCCAGCACAAGTTCAGCCCTCCCCCAGCCGAAGTCCCTTACCCCAACGCAAATTCATCCCTCCGCCAGCTGAAGACCCTTACCCCAGCGCAAGACCCTACCCCGGCGCAAGACCCTTACCCCGGCGCAAGACCCTACCCCGGCGCAAGACCCTTACCCTGGCGCAAGGCCTTACCCCGGCGCAAGACCCTTATCTCGCTCTCTCTCCCCCCCAATCTCTCTCTCTTACCCCCCAATCTCTCTCTCCCCCCCAATCTCACTCTCCCCCCCCAATCTCTCTCTCTCTCCCCCCACCAATCTCTCTCTCTCCCCCCACCAATCTCTCTCTCTCCCCCCCAATCTCTCTCTCTCCCCCAATGTCTCTCTCACCCCCCAATCTCTCTCTCTCTCCCCCATCTCACTCTCCCCCCCCAATCTCTCTCTCTCCCCCCACCAATCTCTCTCTTCCCCCCCCCAATCTCTCTCTTTCCCCCCCCGATCTCTCTCTCTCTCCCCCCACCAATCTCTCTCTCTCTCCCCCCACCAATCTCTCTCTCTCCCCCCCAATCTCTCTCTCTCTCTCTCTCTCTCCCCCCCCCAATCTCTCTCTCTCTCTCTCCCCCCCCAACCTCTCTCCCCCCCCAATCTCTCTCTCCCCCCCAATCTCACTCTCCCCCCCCCAATCTCACTCTCTCCCCCCAATCTCACTCTCCCCCCAATCTCTCTCTCCCCCCCAATCTCTCTCTCTCTCTCTCCCCCAATCTCTCTCTCCCCCCACCAATCTCTCTCTCTCCCCTCCCCCCAATCCCTCTCTCCCCTCCCCAATTTCTCTCTCTCCCCCCCAATCTCTCTCTCCCCCCCCAATCTCTCTCTCTCCCCCCCAATCTCTCTCTCTCCCCCCCCCCAATCTCTCTCTCTCCCCCACCAATCTCTCTCTCTCTCCCCACAATCTCTCTCTCTCCCCCCAATCTCTCTCTCTCTCTCTCTCTCTCCCCCCCAATCTCTCTCTCTCCCCCCGCAATCTCTCTCTCCCCCTCCCCCCCAATCTCTCTCTCTCTCTCCCCCCCATCTCTCTCTCTCCCCACCCAATCTCTCTCTCTCCCCACCCTCTCTCTCTTCCCCCCCCCATCTCTCTCTCTCTCTCTCTCTCTCTCCCCCCCGACCCCAAGCTCGCTCTCGCTTCTCCCCCACCCCGCTCTCTCTCCCCCCCACCCCCAAGATCTCTCTGTCCCCCCACCCCCAAGTTCTCTCTCGCTCTCTCCCACCCCAAGCTCTCTCTCCCCCAGTCTCTCTCACTCCCTGCAAGCTCTCTCTCTCTCCCCCCCAAGCTTTCTCTCTCTCTCCGCCCACACAGCTCTCTCTTTTTCCGCCCCACCAGCTCTCTTTTTCTCCCCCCCCCCAAGCTCTCTCTCCCCCCCAAGCTCTCTCTCTCTGCGCCCCCCCCCCCGAAGCTCTCCCTCTCTCTCTCTCCACACCCCCCCACCCACCCAAGTTCTCTCTCCCCACTTCTCATTCTCCCCGCCTGCCTCTCCTTCTCCTGCCGCCTGCTCTCCCCGGCGCTGTATCGGGGAGGCTTGGGGCCCGGTCGGAGGCTCGGGGCTTGTGGCACTGCGGGTGGCTTGGCGGATGCGGCCGGCTGCTCGGGCCTTGGGGTTGCTGCTGGATGGATTGGAGGCAACGTGGTGTTGGACGCATGCACAGAACCCTAACCCTAAATGCGCGGGGGTGGGGGGAGGGGGGAGGGGAGAGGGGTGGAGTTGGTGATATTTGTCCTAACTCCCGCTACTGCGCATGCGTCAGAAGGGTTCAAGGGCTTTTTCTAGTGGGCAATGGCCGCTGTTCCTCTGAGAGAGAACCTCATTCATATGTCTGGCAGGTGTTTAAAGACCTTCTCCAATCTTTCAGCCACCTGCTGTGGAAGCTGTCTGGGTCAAATTATGCGAACAAACCACTCTCAAGGTTAGGTGTTAGAATATGCAAGTGTCATCATGCTCCCTCAGGCCATGAAATTGCCCATTGATTTGGATGCTGTTTATAGAGACACAGCTAATTGTTGAATCATCAGGCGAGGCAAGTGTACTATTAACAGGTATTTTACACCGCGATAACTAATTGTACTAAGCCTCTTTGTCAGCAGCGGAACTTTGTCGAAGAGACCATTTTTCTCTTAAGTAGAATGGGCAATAGCCTGTGTGCCCTGCAGATAACTGAGGAACTGCAAGACGTAGACAAGGCTATTGAGTTTGCTAAGGAACAAGATGACGCTGAGCAGTGGGAGGACCTTATCTCCCATTCCACTGACAAACCACCATGTATAACTGGACAGTTGAACAATATTCAAGATTATAACTTGCAGATTTTGCTGCGGGAGGGGTGTGAAAAGATTGTTGTTTCTGACTGTTTGACCGTGCTGAAAAAAATGTATAAAAGCAACTGAGAGGCATTTGCGTGGATTAAGAGAATATTTGTGAATTGTGTCATTCTCCAATATTGCATGCAGATGCTGCAAAAACATTTAGTGTGGTGGTCTTCCATTGCAGGCACATGTTTCACAAGGATTGCCTTCCTACTCCTGGCATGTTCTGTAACAGCTGCAGCGCAAAACATCGGTGGCCTGTCGGTGGGCTGAGTGAGATTGAGATGAATTTGACTGATGACCGCTAATGCATAAAATTTGGCCAAATTACAGCTGTGAGAAGGGATGATATGTAAGAGGGGTCATCAAACGAGGCCATGTGGGTTGAACTGAAGAACAAAAAAGGGGCAATCACACTACTGGGAGTGTACTAAAGATCCCCCAAACAGTCAGAGGGAGATAGAAGAACAAATATGTGGGCAAATTGCTGAAAAGTGCAAAAACTATAGAGCTATAATAGTGGGGGATTTCAACTACCCTAATATTCACTGAGAAAAAAGTAGTGTGAATGGTACAGAAGGTGTGGAATTGCTAAAATGCATTCAGGAGAACTTCTTTAGCCAGTATTTAACAAGTCCAACAAGGGAGGGGGCGGTTCTGAGCTTGGTTTTGGGGAATGAAGAGGGACAGGTGGAAGGGGTATCAGTGGGAGAGCATCCCTCGAGTCGAGGATGACTTGCTTCCACGCCAAAATGTTCACAGGTGTTTCAATGAAGGACCTAATATTCCAGATCCCAAACTGAATCTTGAAGGGTGGAAGATGCCTGTGCGTGGATTTTTTTAACGTGTGGTGGCCGTTGCACACCAGCCACCACACGGGCTCGACAGAGCTAGGTCTTGGTCCAGTGGCAAGGATTAACCAAGATGGCTGGAGACCTGCTCTGCTGCACAGACCTAGTGCGCACACATATCGCAGTGTGGGTTCGCCCGTGCTGCCCCTGGGCTGTCGCCTCTTCTGGGCCCCGAACTCACGCCTCTTCTTGGCCCCGATCACGTCCCTCTACAATCTCTCGCCGCTCCTTCGCCCCGACCTCATTGCTCCTGCAGTTTCTGCCCACGCTCCAATCACCGACCTGGATCTTGGTGACGTACAATCCAATCGCCCTCTTCGCTGCCGTTGCTCTCCTGCTCCAGCACATGCTGCTCCCTGGAGTCTGCGCAGCCCCGGCCTGCGAGCACCATCGGAGCAGGTCGGGGAGCGGAAGGAGTTGCGTGGCGGCATACCAGTGGGAGAGCATTTTGGTGCTAGTGATTAGAATTCAGTTCGATTTAGGGTAGTTATGGAAAAGGACAAAGGTGGACCAGGAATAAAAGTTCTCAATTGGGGTTAAGCCAATTTTGCTGAGCTGAGATGGGATTTGGCCAAAGTGGACTGGAAACGGCTACTTGATGGTAAATCAGTGTCAGAGCAGTGTCAAGGAGGAGATCCTGAGGGTACAGTGCGAGTATGTTCCCTTAAAAAAAAGGTGGGGCTAACAAATCTGAAGCCCCCTGGATGTCAAGGGACATACAGGATAAGATAAAGAACAAAAGGGAAGCTTATGATAGATACCGAGAACTCAACACTGCAGAAACTCTAGAGGAGTATAAGAAGTGCAGGGGTGCAATTAAAAAAGTTATCTGGAAAGCAAAGAGAGAGCATGGAAGAATGTTGGCAAATAAAATCAAAGATGTTTTATAAATACATTAAGAGCAAGAGGATAACTAGGGAAAAAGAGTGGGGCCTATTAGAGACCATAAAGGAAATCCATGTGGAGGCAGAAGACATGGGTAGGGTTCTTAATGAATACTTTGCATCTGTTTTAACAAAAGAGAGGGGTGAGGCAGACTTTGCAATGAGGGAGGAAGAGTGTGAAATATTAGATGAGATAAACATAGTGAGCGAGCAAGTATTATGGGGCTTATCAGCTTTGAAAGTTGATAAATCCCCAGGCCTGAATGAAATGTATCCCAGGCTGTTAAGAGAAGCAAAAGAGGAAATAGCAGAGGCTCTGACCATCATTTTCCAATGCTCTCTGGCTACAGGTGTGGTGCCAGAGGACTGGTAATGTTGCACCTTTGTTTATAAAGGGAGAAAGGGATAGACCGAGTAATTACAGTCCAGTCAGCCTAACCTCAGTGGTGGGAAAATTATTGGAAAAAATCCTGAGGGACAGGATAAATCTTCATTTGGAAAGACATAGATTAATCAAGGGCAGTCAGCATGGATTTGTTAAGGGAAGGTCTAACTTAATTGAATTTTTCGAGGAGGTAACTAGGAGGGTCGATGCGTATGATGTAGTGTATATGGATTTTAGCAAAGCTTTTGATAAGGTCCCACATGGCAGACTGGTCACAAAGTGAAAGTCCATGGGATCCAGGGCAAAGTGGCAAGTTGGATCCAAAATTGGCTCAGAGGCAGGAAGCAAAGGGTAATGGTCGATGGGTGTTTTTGTGACTGGAAATCTGTATCTAGTGGAGTTCAGCAGGACTCAATGCTGGGTCCCTTGCTTTTTGTGGTATATATCAATGACTTGGACTTTAATGTTGGGCATATGACTAAGAAGTTTACAGATGACACTAAAATAGGCTATGTGATTGATAATGAAGAAGAAAGCTGCAGACTGCAGGAAGATATCAATGTACTGATATGGGTACACTCAGGTGGGCAGAACAGTGGCAAATGGAATTCAATCTGGATAAGCGTGAGGTAATGCATTTGGGGAGGGCTAACAAGGCAAGGGAATACACATTAAATGGTACTACACTGAAAAGTGTAGAGGAACAAAGGGACCTTGGAGTGCAGATCCACAGATCCTTGAAGGTAGCAGGCCAGGTAGATAAGGTGGTTAAGAAGGCATATGGAATACTTGCCTTTAAGTCGAGGCATAGACTACAAGGGTAAGGAGGTTATGCTTGAACTGTATAAAATACTGGTTAGGCCGCAGTTCTGGTCACCACATTACAGGAAAGATGTGATTGCACTGGAAAGGGTGCAGTGGAGATTTACAAGAATGTTGCCTGGATTGAAGATTTTTGGCTATGAGGAAAGATTGGGAGATGCTGGCTGTGTTTCCTTTGGAACAGAGGAGGCTGAGGGGAGACCTGATTGAAGTGTATAAAATTTTGAGGGGTCTGGATAGAGTGAATAGGAAGGTCCCGTTTCCCTTGGCAGAGGGTTTAACAACCAGGAGGCATAGATTTAAAGTAATTGCGGGGAGGTTTAGAGGAGATACGAGGGGAAATTTCTTCACCCAGAGTGTAGTGGGGGCCTGGAACTCACTACCTGAAAGGGTGGTAGAGGCAGAAACCCTCACCACATTAAAAAAATACTTGGATGTGCACTTAAAGTGCCGTAACCTACAGGGCTACGGACCAAGTGCCGGAAAGTAGGATTAAGCTGGATAGCTCTGGGTCAGTCGGCATGGAAACAATGGGCTGAAATGGTCTCTTTCCGTGCTGTAAATTTCTATGATTCTATGAAATCTAGGCTGACGCTTCAGTGCAGAGCTGAGGGAGTGCTGCACTATTGGAGGTGCCATATTTTGGATGAGACGTTAAACCAGATAAACTGTTTTTGTTATGTTGATTCAGGGATAAATATTGGCCAAGATACCGGGGATAACTCCCCTGCTCTTCTTCAAAAAAGTACCATGGCATCTTTTACGTCCACCTGAGAGAGCAAACGGGGCCTCAGTTTAACGTCTCATCCGAAAGACGGCACCTCCAACAGTGCAGCACTCCATCAGCGCAGCGCTCTCTCAGCATTGCCCTTTAGTGTCAGCTTACATTTATGTGCTCAAGTCTCTGGAGAGGGACTTGAACCCACAACCTTCTGACCCAGAGGTGAGAGAGTGCTGCCCACTGAGCCATAGCTGACAGTGAAGAGTGAAGAATTTGAAGGGTGTCAGGCAGCCTCACCAATACCCAAGAGGATGAAGGCAGTCGGAGCGCCACACTCAGCAGTTTGCTGGAGCCACCTCGGCCTGTCCTAACTTAGCTGCTCGCTGCCACTGCGCTGTTACAATTAGCCTCAGTCGCCTCTTCCACTCCAGATCACCAGCCTGATGGAAAGTGCATGCATGTATACATGTGCATGAATGCGGCGACGACTCACACAGTTGAATAGCCCGCCCAAGGGAGAATGGTCCTTTGTGTCCAGAGGGCAACTGATGCCTCTGCCACCAGACCCCAACACCAACACCTTCAAGAAAGAAAGAATGGGGGAAACAAATCTGTAGACAAAATATAATTGCAGTCTATCAAGGGGGGTAGGGGAGGTCATTAGTCAGTCACAAGGCTCACATTCCATCTTGATAAAGTTTACTTGAGTTATTAACACTGGGCTAGTGTACACAGACAAGCAGATGGCATTGCAGTATAAATCAGAGAGAGATGGCAGATTGCTTCAAGTGTATCCGGCAAAACGACAGAGACAAGAGAGGAGACCTGACCTTTGCAGAACCAATCATGATGGAAACAACAATCCCAGCAACGTCTGACAAACATAGAAAATAGGTGCAGGAGTAGGCCATTCGGCCCTTCTAGCCTGCACCGCCATTCAATGAGTTCATGGCTGAACATGCAACTTCAGTACCCCATTCCTGCTTTCTCGCCATACCCCTTGATCTCCCTAGTAGTAAGGACTACATCTAACTCCTTTTTGAATATATTTAATGAATTGGCCTCAACAACTTTCTGTGGTAGAGAATTCCACAGGTTCACCACTCTCTGGGTGAAGAAGTTTCTCCTCATCTCGGTCCTAAATGGCTTACCCCTTATCCTTAGACTGTGACCCCTGGTTCTGGACTTCCCCAACATTGGGAACATTCTTCCTGCATCTAACCTGTCTAAACCCATCAGAATTTTAAACGTTTCTATGAGGTCCCCTCTCATTCTTCTGAACTCGTGAATACAAGCCCAGTTGATCCAGTCTTTCTTGATAGGTCAGTCCCGCCATCCCGGGAATCAGTCTGGTGAATCTTCGCTGCACTCCCTCAATAGCAAGAATGTCCTTCCTCAGGTTAGGAGACCAAAACTGTACACAATACTCCAGGTGTGGCCTCACCAAGGCCCTGTACAACTGTAGCAACACCTCCCTGCCCCTGTACTCAAATCCCCTCGCTATGAAGGCCAACATGCCATTTGCTTTCTTAACCGCCTGCTGTACCTGCATGCCAACCTTCAATGACTGATGTACCATGACACCCAGGTCTCGTTGCACCTCCCCTTTTCCTAATCTGTCACCATTCAGATAATAGTCTGTCTCTCTGTTTTTACCACCAAAGTGGATAACCTTACATTTATCCACATTATACTTCATCTGCCATGCATTTGCCCACTCACCTAACCTATCCAAGTTGCTCTGCAGCCTCATAGCATCCTCCTCGCAGCTCACACTGCCACTTAACTTCGTGTCATCCGCAAATTTGGAGATACTACTTTTAATCCCCTCGTTTAAATCATTAATGTACAGTGTAAACAGCTGGGGCCCCAGCACAGAACCTTGCGGTACCCCACTAGTCACTGCCTGCCATTCTGAAAAGTCCCCATTTACTCCTACTCTTTGCTTCCTGTCTGACAACCAGTTCTCAATCCATGTCAGCACACTACCCCCAATCCCATGTGCTTTAACTTTGCACATTAATCTCTTGTGCGGGACCTTGTCGAAAGCCTTCTGAAAGTCCAAATATACCACATCAACTGGTTCTCCCTTGTCCAATCTCCTGGAAACATCCTCAAAAAATTCTAGAAGATTTGTCAAGCATGATTTCCCTTTCACAAATCCATGCTGACTTGGACCTATCATGTCACCTCTTTCCAAATGCGCTGCTATAACATCCTTAATAATTGATTCCATCATCTTACCCACTACCGATGTCAGGCTGACCGGTCTATAATTCCCTGTTTTCTCTCTCCCTCCTTTTTTAAAAAGTGGGGTTACATTGGCTACACTCCACTCTATAGGAACTGATCCAGTGTCAATGGAATGTTGGAAAATGACTGTCAATGCATCCGCTATTTCCAAGGCCACCTCCTTAAGTACTCTGGGATGCAGTCCATCAGGCCCTGGGGATTTATCGGCCTTCAATCCCATCAATTTCCCCAACACAATTTCCCGAATAATAAGGATTTCCCTCAGTTCCTCCTCCTTACTAGACCCTCTGACCCCTTTTATATCCGGAAGGTTGTTAACAACTAGTAGACGTTTGGAGTTGGTCACATAAGTTCATCTTAATGCGTAACAATACTCTTTTAAAAAAATCTAATTGTTTTATACCCAAGTTGAGGACCTCACTGCTGAAAAACAAACTATTTCCATTTCAGGTACCCACTGTCAGCATCAAACACTTACCAGGGCAGGTACAGCACAGGTTAGATACAGAGTAAAGCTCCCTTTACACTGTCCCATCAAACACTCCCAGGTCAGGTACAGCATGGGTTAAATACAGAGTAAAGCTCCCTTTACACTGTCCCATCAAACACTCCCAGGTCAGGTACAGCACAGGTTAGATACAGAGTAAAGCTTTGATGTTGGGGATGTTGGCCTGAGTGAGGACACTGACGTTGGTGCGCCTATCCTGCCAATGGATTTACAGGATCTTGCGGGGGCAGCGTTGGTGGTACTTCTCCAGTGTTTTGAGGTACATAGTCCATGTCTCTGAGCTATATAGAAGGGCGGGTATCACTACTGCTCTGTAGACCATAAGCTTGGTGCTGGGTTTGGGGTCCTTGTCTTCAAACACTCTCTTCCTCAGGCTGCCGAAGGCTGCACTGGCACACTGAAGGCAACCTTGTTGTCGACTTTTGCCCTTGCTAACAGTAGGCTCCCGAGGTATGGAAATGGTCCATGTAGTCCAAGGCCACGTCGTGAATTTTGATAACTGGCGGGGAGTGGTATGTGGAGGGGGCAGGTTAGTAGAGGACCTTTGTCTTACAGATATTTAGTGTAAGGCCCATGCTCTCGTAACCTTCGGTGAAGGTGACAGCACCACTGCTACCGAGACAACCCCCCTCCCCACCAATATGGGGTCACCATTGATCAGGAGCTTAACTGGACCAGCTTTAGCCACACCGTTGCTGCAAGAGCAGGTCACATTGTGAGAAGTGACTCAGCTCCCAACACCTCTCCACCATCAGTGCAAGATGCAAGGTCTAGAGGAACGAGGTAGTAGGGAGGGACATGGACTGCACCTTGAAATTCTGCTGCCAACAAGCAATTTGTTGATTTTAAAATTCACATCTGTGTTTTCAAATCCCTCTAGGAACTCACCCCTCCTTATCTCTGCAACCTCAACCAGTTCAGAACCTCAGTGCTCCTGCAACTTTGGATTCTTGAGCAACCTCGATTTTAACTGTTTCACTATTGGCAGCCATGCCTTCAGCTGTCAAGGCCTCAAGCTCCGGAATTCCCTCCCTAAACCTCTCCGCCTCTCTACCTCTTTCCTCCTTCCTCCTTCAAGATGCTCCTTCAGTTCAGAGAAGGTTCACTCGGTTAATTCTTCCGATGAAGGGGTTGACTTATGAAGAAAGGTTGAGCAGATTGGGCCTATACTCATTGGAGTTTACAAGAATGAGAGGTGATCTTACTGAAACGTGTAAAATTCTGAGGGGGCTTGACAGGGTAGATGCAGAGAGGATGTTTCCCCTCGTGGGGGAATCTAGAACTAGGGGGCATAGTTTCAGAATAAGGGGTCGCCCATTTTAAACGGAAATGAGGAGGAAATTTTTCTCTCAGAGGGTCGTGAATCTTTGGAATTATCTACCCCAAAGAGCTGTGGAGGCTGGGTCATTGAATATATTTAAGGTGGAGGTAGACAGATTTTTGAAAGATATGGAAGTCAAGGGTTATGGGGAGCGGGCAGGGAAGTGGAGTTGAGGCCACGATCAGATCAGCCATGACCTTATTGAATGGTGGAGCAGGCTCGAGGGGTCAAATGGCCTACTCCCGCACCTATTTCTTATGTTCAGACCTACCTCTTTGACCAAACATTTGGTCACTGTCCTAATATCTCCTATGTGGCTTGGTGTCAAATTATGTTTGAGTTCGCTCCTGTGAAGTGCCTTGGGACATTTTACCATGTTGAAGGCACTATATCATTGCAAGTAGTCATTGATATCGTAGCTTTCTGCCTAGACCGTGATTAAAACTAGCCACAAGCTTACACTGCAACAAGGAGTTCCTTCGACTCCCAGAGTGCACGAATGTTCCCGGTGCAGTCCACTCTAACGACACATAGTGTGGTACAGGAAAGCATCAGCTGGGTCCTGTCTTTGTAGATTTTATCTTTGTTGCAAAATTAAACTAAGGCGAATGGCGCAGAACCAAAGGTATTCAGCAATGAAATTAAAGCCATACAGACTTTTTTTTTAAACTGAGGCTTCCTCCTGAGGAAATGTTCACATTATCAAGCTTGTTGTGCAGGTTACTCTGTTTAAATGCAGGCTGCTAATGGTTGTGCTTCACAGCCCAGAGGGTTCAATCCCCAGTGCGTCCTCAGTTAACTGAACTCAGCCAGGGCAGTGGTGGTCTAACAGAATGGGCCTCAGCACCCCAGGGCTAATGGAGCGGAGGTGGATGTATGCGCGAGAGCTTGCCAGCGAGTATAAATGTGAGAAAGAAGGTGGGTGTTTGTGCGCAAGTACATCACTGCAAGGGAACGAAAATCAGAGAGCAAGATGGTGAGCGTGCAAGAGCGAAAGAGAGTCAGTGAATGAGAAATAAAAAAAGAGAGAAGGGTAGTCCGTAACATCGCCCGTCTCTGTCCCTGCCTCAGCTCATCTGCTGCTGAAACCCTCATCCATGCCTTTGTTACCTCTAGACTTGACTACTCCAACGCACTCTGGCTGGCCTCCCACATTCTACCCTACGTAAACTTGAGATGATACAAAGCTCGGCAGCCCGTGTTCTAACTTGTACCAAGTCCCGATCACCCATCACCCCTGTGCTCGCTGACCTACATTGGCTTCTGATTAACCAAGCCTCGATTTCAAAATTCACATCCTCATTTACAAATTCCTCCATGGCCTCGCCTCACCCTATCTCTGTAATCTCCTTCTGCATCACGACTTCACCCCCCCACTCGCCCCCGCCCGCTCCCCCCACCCCCGCTCAAGATGTCCGTGCTCCTCAAATTCTGCCCTCTTGAGCATCCATGATTATAATCGCTCAACCATCGGTGGCCGTGCCTTCACCTGCCTAGGCCCTAAGCTCTGGAACTCGCTCCCTGAACCTCTCCGTCTCTCTGCCTCTCTTTCCTCCTTTAAGACGCTCCTTAAAACCTACCTCTTCTGCCGTAATTTCCTCTTATGTGGCTCGGTGTCAAATTTATTTGTTTTGGCTTATAACACTCCTGTGATAGAACCATAGAAAATAGGTGCAGGAGTAGGCATTCAGCCCTTCGAGCCTGCACCAACATTCAATAAGATCATGGCTGATCATTCCCTCAGTACCCCTTTCCTGCTTTCTCTCCATACCCCTTGATTCCTTTAGCCGTAAGGGCCATATCTAACTCCCTCTTGAATATATCCAATGAGCTGGCATCAACAACTCTCTGCGATAGGGAATTTCACAGGTTAACAACTCTGAGTGAAGAAGTTTCTCCTCATCTCAGTACTAAATGGCCTACCCCTTATCGTAAGACTGTGTCCCCTGGGTCTGGACTTCCCCAACATCGGGAACATTCTTCCCGCATCTAACCTGTCCAGTCCCGTCAGAATCTTATATGTTTCTATGAGATTCCCTCTCATCCTTCTAAACTCTAGTGTATAAAGGCCCAGTTGATCCAGTCTTTCCTCATATGTCAGTCCAGCCATCCCAGGAATCAGTCTGGTGAACCTTCGCTGCACTCCCTCAATAGCAAGAACGTCCTTCCTCAGATTAGGAGACCAAAACTGAACACAATATTCCAGGTGAGGCCTCACCAAGGCTCTGTACAACTGCAGTAAGACCTCCCTGCTATGGAGGCCAACATACCATTTGCCTTCTTCACAACCTGCTGTACCTGCATGCCCACTTTCAATGACTCCAACTTGCATCTCCCCTTTTCCTAATCTTCCGCCATTCAGATAATATTCTGCCTTCGTGTTTTTGCCCCCAATGTGGATAACCTCACATTTATCCACATTATATTGTATCTGCCATTCACCTGAATCTGACTGCAAGGGACCTATGTTTGTCTTTACTAATCTTTTTCTCTTCACATATCTATAGAAGCTTTTGCAGTCAGTTTTTATGTTCCCGGCAAGCTTCCTCTCATACTCTATTTCCCCCTCCTAATTAAACCCTTTGTCCTCCTCTGCTGAATTCTAAATTTCTCCTAGTCCTCAGGTTGCTGCTTTTTCTGGCCAATTTATATGCCTCTTCCTTGGATTTAACACTATCCTTAATTTCCCTTGTTAGCCACGGTTGAGCCACCTTTACTCCAGACAGGGATGTACAATTGTTGAAGTTCATCCATGTGATCTTTAAATGTTTGCCATTGCCTATCCACCGTCAACCCATTAAGTATCGTTTGCCAGTCTATTCTAGCCAATTCACGCCTCATACCATCGAAGTTACCTTTCCTTAAGTTCAGGACCCTGGTCTCTGAATTAACACTGTCACTCTCCATCTTGATAAAGAATTCTACCATATTATGGTCACTGTTCCCCAAGGGGCCTCGCACAACAAGATTGCTAATTAGTCCTTTCTCATTACACATCACCCAGTCTAGGATGGCCAGCCCTCGAGTTGGTTCCTCGACATATTGGTCGAGAAAACCATCCCAAATACATTCCAGGTAATCCTCCTCCACCATATTGTTACCAGTTTGGTTAGCCCAATCTATACGTAGATTAAAGTCGCCCATGATAACTGCTGTATCTTTATTGCACGCGTCCCTAATTTCTTGTTTGATGCTGTTCCCAACCTCACTACTACTGTTTGGTGGTCTGTACACAACTCCCATTAGCGTTTTCTGCCCTTTGGTATTCCGCAGCTCTACCCATACAGATTCCACATCCTCCAAGCTAATGTCCTTACTTACTATTGCGTTAATTTCCTCTTTAACCAGTACCGCTACCCCACCTCCTTTTCCTTTCTGTCTATCCTTCCTGAATATTGAATACCCCTGGATGTTGAGTTCCCAGCCTTGGTCACCCTGGAGCCATGTCTTCATGATGCCAATTATATCATATTCATTAATTGCTGCCTGTGCAGTTAATTCGTCCACCTTATTATGAATACTCCTCGCATTGAGGCACAGAGCCTTCAGGCTTGTCTTTTTAACACACTTTGCCCTTTTGGAATTTTGCTGTAATGTGGCCCTTTTTGATTTTTGCCTTGGGTTTCTCTGCCCTCCACTTTTACTTTTCTTCTTTCTATCTTTTGCTTCTACCCCCCTTCTACTTCCCTCTGTCTCCCTGCATAGGTTCCCATCCCCCTGCCATATTAGTTTAACTCCTCCCCAACAGCACTAGCAAACACACCCCCTAGGACATTGGTTCCGGTGCAACGTGGGCCGTTTTACTACATTAAAGGCGCTATATAAATAAAAGTGTTGTTGTTCATGCACACATACTAAATATGTCTCTCCAGGGGAGGGCAGGATCAGGGTTGGCTGTAATGCCTCCTGCAGTCAAATAGCCCACCGCCCAGACTCACACTTCATTCACGGCCAGTTGAGGGAGTTGTCAGCATCCAAGGAACCATAACGCGTGGAGATGGAGGGTGGGGGGGCTAACAAACAAATGAAATCAAGCCATTTCTAGGCAGTTTACTACAACATGCTAAGCTTTGTGTTCTGGATCGTCCATCTGCAGAAAAGTGAACTTGTGATGCACTAAGTCTTTATGTGGACTCTCTGTTGGTCTGAGGAGAGCTTGGACTCTCTCCAGATCTGGTTCCTTAAACGATATTGTGAAAACCTTCAAAAAATGCCTTTCAATTAGGGATGGATAAACCTTTTATGATCAAATTGAAGATGATACCTGCGTTCGCCAACTAATTTGGCAATCTCACTGGGACTCGCTTGCCAAACAGAGCAGGAAATAGCATTTCAAAAGCAGGCTCGGATTCAATGCGTAAATCAAACTGCTCTTTCTCTCAGAAACTTGGATCAAAGGAAACAGGAAGAAATCGCTATAGGCTATCCACCGGGCGAGGGGGTCACAATATAGCTGCTTCTCAGTCTCGAATCAGACATTTCAAAGCCGCCAACAAATGGAGCTTGAAATTTCCCGATATTCCCTTTTCCCCTCCTAGGTTTTTAATCCCCATCCCCATCACCAATCCTGCTCCCGAAGACACTGGCTTGTGTTACAGGTAAGGTTCTGCCAATGTCAGCTGTGGCTCAGTGGGTAGCACACTTGCCTCCGTGTCAGAAGGTAATGGGTTCAAGTCCCACTCCAGGAGTTTGAGTACATTAATCTAGGCTGACACTCCAGTGCAGTGCTGAGGGAGTGCTGCACTGTCAGCAGTGCCGTCTTTCGGATGAGACATTAAACCGAGGTCCCGTTTGCTCTCTCAGGTGGACATAAAAGATCCCATGGCACTATTTCAAAGAGCAGGGGCGTTATCCCCGGTGCCCTGGCCAATATTTATCCCTCAATCAACATAACAAAAAAGATTATCACATTGCTGTTTGTGGAAGTTTGCTGTGCGCAAATTGGCTGCTGTGTTTCCTACATTAGACCAGTGACTACACTTCAAAAGCACTTCATTGGCTGTAAAGCACTTTGAGGCGTCTGGTGGTCGTGAAAGGCACTAGATAAATGCAAGTCCTTCTTTCTTTTTGTTGATTGCGCTTGACCAAGTGCCCATTCCTCACCTCCTGAGTCTCGCCTGGGAGTCAGCACACATGAGGGAGTCAAGAAGAAGGGGGTAAAACCTTAAAGTTAGGGTTAGGCCATTCAGGAGTGATGTCAGGAAGCACTACTTCACATAAAGGGTAGTGGGAATCTGAAACTCTCTCCTCCAAAAAGCTGTTGAGGCTTGGGGTCAACTGAAAATTTCAAAACTGAAGTCGATAAGATTTTTAATACGTAAAAGTATGCGGAACCAAGGTGGGTAGATGGAGTTAATTAGCCATGGTCTAATTGAATGGCAGGTCGGATTCGAGGAGCTGACTGTTCTCTTCCTTTTCCTATGCTGGGTCCAGCCGACATCCACCTTAGGTTCAGCTTACAATACAGACCAAGGATCACAACCTGGACTGTGTAGCTCAGCTCCAGGCTGGGTATTACACCTACCAACTCAGCCATGAGGAGAACGCCCCTTAGCGACATATACTGCTTCACATCACTCGTGTTGATGCACACTTCCTGTCCACAAACCTTACTTCCTGTTGTCACCATTTTTGGTCACACATCTGCATCAACGTCTCCCATGTTAAATTGATATGTCAACATTACCCACTCAATTTTGCTATGTCAACCTATAGTTACAGGCTCTGGCCACGACATGGCTCTGTGGAGCAAGTTTCTGTGGTCTCTCCCCCAACTCTGTCATAATCGTGTACATTCATTAATTGACTGCGGGCAATGCTGCGAGAAATTTTATGGGATGTATAATTAAAATAATCGGAAGGATGACAGTCATTCATATGAAGTTGATGAGAGAAACTCCCCACTCCGTTTAAAGACATGCAATAGTGTAATTATTAAAAAGTGTCAGCTGTGGCTCAATGGGTAGCACACTCGCTTCTGAGTCAGAAGGTTGTGGGTTCAAGACCTACTCCAGAGACTGGAGCACATAAATCTCGGCTGACACTCCAGTGCAGTGCTGGGAGAGTGCTGCACTGACGGAGGTGCTGTCTTTCGGATGAGACGTTAAACCGAGGCCCTGTCTGCTCTCTCAGGTGGAAGTAAAAGATCCCATGGCACTATTTCGATGAAGAGCAGGGGAATTATCCCCGGTGTCCCAGCCAATACTTATCCCTCAATGAACATAACAAAAACAGATTATCTGCTCATTGTCACATTGCAGTTTGTGGGAGCTTGTTATGCCGCATTTCCACATTACAACAGTGACTACATGCCAAAAGTACTTCATTGGTTGTAAAGCGCTTTGAGACGTCTGGTGGTTGTGAAAGGCGCTATATAAATGTAAGTCTTCTTTTAATTCACATGACAAATACATTTGTATATCAACCAGTAACAAATCTGATGCAAGCTCCTTCGCTTCCTTAAAAGGATGACGAGTCTTGCCACAAGGGATATTGCAAAGAGCTCCATTGTATTTAGTGAGCAAAGAGGTTTTTTCATGTAACCCTTCAGGCACCGTAGCCCTGCCCTAGAAAATAACCTGGTTGATTCTTCCCCTACCTCCAGCAATTCCACTTCATAGCTCGTCCCCAAGGAGTGTCAGAGTCACGCAAGCTTCCCTCCCACGGTTGACTACTCTGCAACATGGCCACAATAAGGACAGAGGGCACGGCCCAGCATCTTAGCGAAGGGCGCTGGACTACCAACACACGGCACCACAGTAATGTCCCTTCAGCTTCTTTTCAATTTTTCTTTACTCAGCGAGCTGTGATGATCTGGAATGCCCTGCTTGAAAGGGTGGTGGAAGCAGATTCAATAGCAACTTTCAAAAGGGACTGAGATAAATGCTTGAAAAGGAAACATTTTCAGGCTTGTGGGGAAACAGCAAGTAGTGGGACTAAATGAATTGCTCTTTCAAAGAGTCAGCACAGGCATGGTGAGCCTAATGGCATCTTACAGTGCTGTATCATTCTATGTCTTCTGTCCCCGCCACAAACACCCCTCCCTAGCCACCGACTCCATCCCTCTCCCTAGAATCTGTCTGAGGCTGAATCAGATTGATTACAACCTGGGTGTCATACTTGACCCTGAAATAAGCTTTCGACCACATATCGGCACCATCACTAAGACCGCCTATTTCCACCTCTGTAACATCGCCCGTCTCCGCCCTTGCCTCAGCTCATCCACTGCTGAAACCCTCATCCACACCTTTCTTACAACTAGACTCGACAATTCCAACGCACTCCTGGCTGGCCTTCCACATTCTACCCTACGTCATCCAAAATTCGGCGGTCCAAGTCCTAACTCGCACCAAGTCCCGCTCACCCATCACCCCTGTGCTGGCAGACCTACAGTGGCTCCCGGTTAAACAATGCCTCGATTTTAAAATTTTCATCCTTGTTTTCAAATCCCTCCATGGCATCGCCCCTCCCTATCTCTGTAATCTCCTTCAGCCTCACGACCCCCGCTTTCCCCCACCACCCACCCAGAGATATTTGCGCTCCTCCAATTCTTGACTTGTGGGAGAGCTATAGTGGTAGGGGATTCTATTGTAAGGGGAATAGATAGATGTTTCTGTGGCCGCAATCAAGACTCCAGGATGGTATGTTGCCTCCCTGGTCCAAGGGTCAAGGATGTTTCGGAGCAGCTGCAGGACATTTTGGAGGCGTAGGGTGAACAGCCAGTTGTCATGGTGCATATAGGTACCAACGATATAGGTAAAAAACGGGATGAGGTTCTACAAGCTGAATTTAGGGAACTAGGAGTTAAATTAAAAAATAGGACCTCAAAGGTACTAATCTCAGGATTGCTACCAGTGCCACGTGTTAATCAGATTAGGAATTGCAGGATGGCCAAGATGAATACGTGGCTTGAAGAGTGGTGCAGGAGGGACATGAGAACCGGTTCTGGGGGAGGTGGGACCAGTAGAAACCGGACGGTCTGCACCTAGGCAGGACCAGAACCAATGTCCTAGGAGGAGTGTTTGCGAATGCTGTTTGGGAGGGGTTAAACTAATATGGCAGGGGGATGGAAACCTATGCAGGGGGAAGTAGAATGGAGCAGAAGCAAAAGGTAGAAAGAAGAAAAGTAAAAGTGGAGGGGCAGAAAATCCAAGGCAAAAATCAAAAAGGGCCACATTACAGCAAAATTCTAAAGGAGCAAAGTGTGTTGAAAAGACAAGCCTGAAGGCGCTGTGCCTCAATGCGAGAAGTATTCGTAATAAGGTGGACGAACTAACTCCGCAGGCAGCTATTAACGAATATGATATAATTGGCATTGCGGAGACATGGCTCCAGGGTGACCAAGGCTGGGAACTCAACAGCCAGGGTTAATTCAGAGAGGGGGGGTCCTGAACTTAAGAAAAGGTAACTTCGATGGTATGAGACGTGAATTGGCTAGAATAGACTGGCAAATGATACTTAAAGGGTTGATGGTGGATAGGCAATGGCAAACATTTAAAGATCACATGGATGAACTTCAGCAATTGTACATCCCTGTCTGGACTAAAAATAAAACGGGGAAGGTGGCTCAACCGTGGCTAACAAGGGAAATTAAGGATAGTGTTAAAACCAAGGAAGAGGCATATAAATTGGCCAGAAAAAGCAGCAAACCTGAGGACTGGGAGAAATTTAAAATTCAGCAGAGGAGGACAAAGGGTTTAATTAGGAGGGGGAAAATAGAGTATGAGAGAAAGCTTGCCGGGAACATAAAAACTGACTGCAAAAGCTTCCATATATATGTGAAGAGAAAAAGATTAGTGAAGACAAACGTAGGTCCCTTGCAGTTAAAATCAGGTGAATTTATAATGGGGAACTAAGAAATGGCAGACCAATTGAACAAATACTTTGGTTCTGTCTTCACAAAGGAAGACACAAATAACCTTCCGGAAATACTAGGGGACCGAGGGTCTACTGAGAAGGAGGAACTGAAGGAAATCCTTATTAGTCAGGAAATTGTGTTAGGGAAATTGATGGGATTGAAGGCAGATAAATCCCCAGGGCCTGATAGTCTGCATCCCAGAGTACTTAAGAAAGTGGCCCTAGAAATAGTAGATGCATTAGAGACATTTTCCAGCAGTCTAACGACTCTGGATCAGTTCCTATGGACTGGAGGGTAGCTAATGTAACACCACTTTTTAAGAAAGGAGGGAGAGAGAAAACAGGGAATTATAGACCGGTTAGCCTGACATCAGTAGTGGGTTAAATGTTGGAATCAATTATTAAAGATGAAATAGCAGCGCATTTGGAAAGCAGTGACAGGATCGGTCCAAGTCAGCATGGATTTATGAAAGGGAAATCATGCTTGACAAATCTTCTAGAATTTTTTGAGGATGTAACTAGTAGAGTGGACAAGGGAGAACCAGTGGATGTGGTGTATTTGGACTTTCAAAAGGCTTTTGACAAGGTCGCACACAAGAGATTGGTGTGCAAAATTAAAGCACATGGTATTGGGGGTAATGTATTGACATGGATAGAGAACTGGTTGGCAGACAGGAAGCAGAGAGTCGGGATAAACGGGTCGTTTTCAGAATGGCAGGCAGTGACGAGAGGGGTGCTGCAGGGCTCAGTGCTGGAACCCCAGCTATTTACAATATACATCAATGATTTAGATGAAGGAATTGAGTGTAATATCTCCATGTTTGCAGATGACACTAAGCTGGGTGGCAGTGTGAGCTGTGAGGAGGACGCGAAGAGGCTGCAGGGTGACTTGGACAGGTTAGGTGGGTGGGTGAATGCATGGCAGATACAGTATAATGTGGATAAATGTGAGGTTATCCACTTTGGTGGCAAAAACACGAAGGCAGAATATTATCTGAATGGCGGCAGATTAGGAAAAGGGGAGGTGCAACGAGACTTGGATGTCATGGTACATCAGTCATTGAAAGTTGGCATGCAGGTACAGCAGGCAGTGAAGAAGGCAAATGGCATGTTGGCCTTCATAGCTGGAGGATTTGAGTATAGGAGCAGAGAGGTCTTACTGCAGTTGTACAGGCCCTTAGTGAGGTCTCACCTGGAATATTGTGTTCAGTTTTGGTCTCCTAATCTGAGGAAGAACGTTCTTGCTATTGAGGGAGTGCAGCGAAGATTCACCAGACTGATTCCCAGGATGGCAGGACTGACATATGAGGAGAGACTGGATCGACTGGGCCTGTATTCACTGGAGTTTCGAAGGATAAGAGGGGATCTCATACAAACATATGAAATTCTGACAGGACTGGACAGGTTAGATGCGGGAAGAATGTTCCCGATGTTGGGGAAATCCAGAACCAGTGGACACAGTCTAAGGATAAGGGGTAAGCCATTTAGGACTGAGATGAGGAGAAACCTCTTCACTCAGAGAGTTGTTAACCTGTGGAATTCTCTACCGCAGAGAGTTGTTGATGCCAGTTCATTGGATATATTCAAGAGTGAGTTAGATATGGCCGTTATGGCTAAAGGGATCAAGGAGTATGGACAGAAAGCAGGAAAGGGGTACTGAGGTGATGATCAGCCATGATCTTATTAAATGGTGGTGCAGGCTCGAAAGGCTGAATGGCCTACTCCTGCACCTATTTTCTATGTTTCTATGTCTTTCGATCAACTCCAATTTTAATTGCTCCACCATTGGCTGCCTAGGCCCCAAGCTCTGGAATTCCCTCCCAAAACCTCTCCGCTGCTCTACCTCTCTTTCCTTCTTTAAGACGTTCCTTAAAACCTACCTCTTTGACCAAGCTTTTGGTCATCTGTCCTAATAGCTCCTTATGTGGCTCGTCGGAAACACTCCTGTGAAGCACTTTGGGATGTTAAAGGCGTTATATAAATACAAGTTGTTGTTGTTTTCGTAAAAGAGTCATTTAAATATAATTACCAAAGTACAATAACACAAAGAGGCAACCTCTGAATAACTAACCAAGCAAGGCAACAATTTCTAAAGCATTTTCATTACTGCAGTAATTGAACTAATTGTCATGAGGTAAAAACAGCATCTGTGGCCTGACTGCTGAGTATTTCCAACATTTTCTATTTTTATTTCAGATTTCCAGCATCCGCAGTATTTTGCTTTTGTAATGGTTAAGGGACTCTGTTACAGGATAGTGACCTCTGTAGGAGTGCTGTACACTGTCCAAAGCACTTCAGAAGCTTTCATGTGGTAGCAAACACACAATCCTTCCTCCACCATTGACATACTGTTGACATACATGAAACACAAAAAGTTAGCATGCAGGTACAGCAAGTAACTGGAGTACTGCGTACAGTTTTGGTCTCCTTATTTAAGGAGGGATATACTTGCATTGGAGGCATTTCAGAGAAGGTTCACGAGGTTGATTCCTGAGATGAAAGGATTGCCTTATGAAGAAAGGTTGAGTAGGTTGGGCCAATACTCATTGGAGTTTAGAAGATTGAAACATATAAAATTCTGAGGGAGCTCGACAGGTAGATGCAGAGAGGATGTTTCCCCTTGTGGGGGAATCTAGAACTAGGGGGCATAGTTTCAGAATAAGGGTCGCCCATTTAAAATGGAAATGAGGTGGAATTTCTTCTCTCAGAGGGTCGTGAATCTTTGGAATTCTCTACCCCAGAGAGCTGTGGAAACTGGGCCATTATATTTAAGGTGAAGATAGACATATTTTTGAACGATAAGGGAGTCAAGGATTATGGGGAGCGGGCGGGGAAATGGTGTGGAGGCCAGGATCAGATCAGCCATGATCTTTTTGAATGGTGGAGCAGGCTCGAGGGACCAAATGGCCTACTCCTGCTCCTATTTCTTAAGTTCTTATGTAATATAAAGGAGGCAAGCCCTGTAGCTCCCGAGGAACCTCGGGCTCAATGTTCTCTGGGTTTCATAAACGGACATCGCAGCCATGGAAACCAAGACTTGTTCTCCATAGTGTGTTAGCTGTGGCTCAGTGGGTAGCACTCTCACCTCCGAGTCAGAAGGTTAGGGTTCAAATCCCACTCCAGAAGCTGGAGCACAAAATCTAGGCAGGCATTCCCAGTACTGAGGGAGTGCTGCACTGTCGGAGGTGCCATCTTTCGGATGAGACGTTAAACCGAGGCCGTTTGCCCTCTCATGTGGATGTAAACAATCCCATGCTACTATTCCAAAGAAGAGTGGAAGAGTTCTCCTGATGTTCTGTCCAATATTTATCCCTCAACCAACATCATCAAAACAGATTATCTGGTCATCATCACATTGCTGCTTGTGGGAGCTTGCTGTGCACAAGTTGGCTGCTGCCTTTCCCACATTACAACAGTGACTACACTCCAAAAAAATAGTTCATTGGCTGTAAAGTGCTTGGCGACATCCTGTGGTTGTAAAAGGCCTGATAAAAATGCAAGTCTTGTTTTTCCTTCTTGGGACTGGCACCACATGGGGATAGTAAAGTCAAAATGGGAGAGCAGTGAAGGTTAGGTTCTGCTTCAACACCACTCTCCCAGTAACCCAGCAACGAAGCATCTTCAGACCCAAAGAGGATTTATATCCGCCTCTCTCAGTGGAATCCAATAAAGCTCGTTGCCGTCAATTAGTGGCAAGTTATTGGAGACTCCGAGATCCATCCAGTTTCAAGGTGAAATTAATTTCCACATTGTAGGCACTGGGGCGTTTAAAATGGGTGTCATGGCTGTTGCTGTCTCAAGAATCCTTTGGGGGAGAAAAAAGGAAAATGCCGCTGATGCCGGTAATCTGAAACAGTTACAAATGGCTGGAGACACTCAGCAGGCCGGGCAGAATCAAGCAACGTTTCAGGGATAAAACCCTTCCTCAGAACAGAACCTAATTACAGATGAACAGCATTGAAGAAGGAGCAGAGCAGGGGAATGGGGGGGGGGGGGGGGGGTGGTGGAACAAAAGAAACACAGAGACAGACACGAAGACCACACAAACACACAGACATTCACACACAGACACAGACAGAGGCACACACTCAAACTCACACAGACAGAGACACACACGCGCGCGCAGACAGACACATACACACATAGACACACACACGCATGGACGTGCACACTCACAGACACAGACAGAGGCACACATATACACACACTCACACACACAGAGGCACACATGCACACGCACTCACTTGCAGACACACACACACACACACACTCACGCATTCACACTCACACAGACAGAGGCACACACGCATGCGCAGAAACTCGCGTGCAGACACTCACACATTCAAACACGCACACAGACACAGATAGAGGCACACATGCACGCGCAGGCACTCACACATTCAAACATACGCATACACACACACACACAGACAGAGACACACACGCACGCGCAGACACGAAATAGAATGACCCATACTTTGCGAAGGCGGGTAGGGGAGGGTGATGCAGTGGGGGCGATATGAAATTGGTTAAATGCATTAGTGATATCCGCAGGTATCTTCTGCCTTGAACCATTTCCTAGGTGAAATTTAGATGGTTCAAAGGAAAGATTATCACAGTGCAGGTGCAGTGCCTGTGAGAAATCGCAAGTCCCAATCAGTGCCGAAAGTCGCGTTTGAACGAAAAGGTGTTTCTATATTCATATAAAAAGAACACAAAATTTCAGAAGCTTCAATTACATCTACAGAGCTTCTTCAGAGTGTACAGAGCGCTTTACTCTGTATCTAACAGCCAGCGCTGATAGCAATCAGGAACCCTTTCGGAGAGCGTGCAGTTAGAAGATTGCAATATTTTATTTCCTCCGACATTTGTCGTGCGTGTTATGACCTTGAAGTACACCCACAGAGGCAGTGAACAGAATTCAAGCCCCTGGAGTACATGCCTGTTCACGCATCGTCACTTAATGTTTGCCAAGACAGTGAGCATTGACTGGCTACTAGATTGTGGAGCAAATCACAGCCGAACTCAACCCTCTCTTAATCCTATCGACACACACCCACAGACTGCCAGCCGAGCTCTGTGGTAATACTCGCCCGAGTCAAAACGTCGTGGATTCAAGTCCAGAGGCTTAGCACAAAATCTAGGCCGACACTCCCAGTGCAGTACTGAGGGAGTTCTGCACCGTCAGAGGTGCCATCTTTCACATGAGACATTAAACAAAGACCCCGCCTGCCGCCTCAGGTGGATGTAAAAGATCCCACAACACTATTTCAAAGAGCAGGGAGTTCTTCCCGGTATCCTGGCCAATATTTATCCCTCAACCAACATCACTTAAAAACAGATTATCTGGTCATTATCACATTACTGTTTGTGGGAGCTAATTGGCTGTGGTATTTCCGACATCACACAGTGACTACACCTCAAAAAGAACTTCTTTGGCTGTAAAGCACTTTGGGACGTCCTGATGTTGTGAAAGGCACGATATAAATGCAAGTCTTTCCATCTTTCAGGCACAATTTCGAGCAGGAGTCCCTCTTTTGTTTGAAGCAATAAATTAGCTTCAGGTTCCCGCGATGCCACACAAGGACCACTGAAACAACACATTCAAGGCAAATTAAAGGTGCGGGCATAATTAAAATGGAAATCGGAGAAGGAATGTTTGTTTCGTTGGTATGATAATAAATGATTTTTCTGAGCTGAAGAGGGAATATGTGAATGGTGGAAATCAAAAGTAACAATAGGCAATGCTGGAAATACAGAGCGGGTCAGTCAGCATGTAAATGAGAACCAACGAGTCAATGGGGTAGAATTTGGCCAGTACAGATTTCTGGCGCACTCAACAGAGGTGCGCCTCTTTTGTCCGCCTTGAAGTACAGCAATTAATGAATATGATATAATTGGCATCACGGAGACATGGCTCCAGGGTGACCAAGGCTGGGAACTCAACATCCAGGGGTATTCAACATTCAGGAAGGATGGACAGAAAGGAAAAGGAGGTGGGGTAGCGTTGCTGGTTAAAGTGGAAATTCACGCAATAGTAAGGAAGGACATTAGCTTGGATGATGTGGCATCTGTATGGGTGGAGCAGCGGAATACCAAAGGGCAGAAAACGCTAGTGGGAGTTGTGTACAGACCACCAAACAGTAGTAGTGAGGTTGGGGACAGCATCAAACAAGAAATTAGGGATGCATGCAATAAAGGTACAGCAGTTATCATGGGTGACTTTAATTACATATAGATTGGACTAACCAAACTGGTAGCAATACGATGGAGGAGGATTTCCTGGAATGTATTAGGGATGGGGTGATGTGTAATGAGAAAGGACTAATTAGCAATCTTGTTGTGCGAGGCCCCTTGGGGAAGAGTGAACCATAATATGGTAGAATTCTTTATTAAGGTGGAGAGTGACGCAGTTAATTCAGAGACTAGGGTCCTGAACTTAAAGAAATGTAACTTCGATGGTATGAGACTGGCGAATGATACTTAAAGGGTTGACGGTGGATCAGCAATGGCAAACATTTAAAGATCACATGGATGAACTTCAACAATTGTACATCCCTGTCTAAAAATAAAACGGGGAAGGTGGCTCAACCGTGGCTAACAAGGGAAATTAAGGATAGTGTTAAAGCCAAGGAAGAGGCATATAAATTGGCCAGAAAAAGCAGCAAACCTGAGGACTGGGAGAAATTTAGAATTCAGCAGAGGAGGACAAAGGGTTTAATTAGGAGGGGGGAAATAGAGTATGAGAAGAAGTTTGCCGGGAACATAAAAACTGACTGCAAAATCTTCTACAGATATGAGAAGAGAAAAAGATTAGTGAAGACAAACATAGGTCCCTTGCAGTCAGATTCAGGTAAATTTATAATGGAGAACAAAGAAATGGCAGACCAGTTGAACAAATACTTTGGTTCTGTCTTCACGAAGGAAGACACAAATAACCTTCCAGAAGTACTAGGGGACCGAGGGGCTCATGAGAAGGAGGAACTGAAGGATATCCTTATTAGGTGGGAAACTGTGTTAGGGAAATTGATGGGATTGAAGGTCGATAAATCCCCAGGGCTTGATAGTCTGCATCTCAGAGTACTTAAGGAAGTGGCCCGAGAAATAGTGGATGCATTGATGATCATTTTCCAACAGTCTATCGACTCTGGATCAGTTCCTATGGACTGGAGGGTAGCTAATGTAACACCATTTTTTTTAAAAAGGAGGGAGAGAAAAAACGGGTAATTATAGACCGGTTAGACTGACATCAGTCGTGGGGAAAATGTTGGAATCAATTATTAAAGATGAAATAACAGCACATTTGGAAAGCAGTGACAGGATCGGTCCAAGTCAGCATGGATTCATGAAAAGGAAATTATGCTTGACAAATCTTCTTGAATTTTTTGAAGATGTAACTAGTAGTGGACAAAGGAGAACCAGTGGATGTGGTGTATTTGGACTTTCAAAAGGCTTTTGACAAAGTCCCACACAAGAGATTGGTGTGCAAAATTAAAGCACATGGTATTGGGGGTAATGTACTGACGCGGATAGAGAACTGGTTGGCAGACAGGAAGCAGAGAGTTGGGACAAACGGGTCCTTTTTCGAATGGCAGGCAGTGACTAGTGGGGTGTCACAAAGCTCAGTGCTGGGGCCACAGCTCTTTACAATATACATTAATGATTTGGATGAAGGAATCGAGTGTAATATCTCTAAGTTTGCAGATGACACTAAACTGGGTGGCGGTGTGAGCTGTGAGGAGGACTCTAAGAGGCTGCAGGGTGACTTGGACAGGTTAGGTGAGTGGGCAAATGCATGGCAGATTCAGTATAATGTGGATAAATGTGAGGTTATCCACTTTGGTGGCAGAAACACGAAGGCAGAATATTATCTGAATAGCGGCAGATTAGGAAAAGGGGAGGTGCAACGAGACCTGGGTGTCATAGTACATCAATCATTGAAAGTTGGCATGCAGGTATAGCAGGCGGTGAAGAAGGCAAATGGTATGTTGGCCTTCATAGCTGGAGGATTTGAGTATAGGAGCAGGGAGGTCTTACTGCAGTTGTACAGGACCTTGGTGAGGTCTCACCTGGAATATTGTGTTCAGTTTTGGTCTCCTAATCTGAGGAAGGACGTTCTTGCTATTGAGGGAGTGCAGCGAAGGTTCACCAGACTGATTCCCGGAATGGCAGGACTGACATATGAGGAGAGACTGGATCGACTGGGCCTGTATTCACTGGAGTTTAGAAGGATGAGAGGGGATCTCATAGAAACATATAAAATTCGGACGGTACTGGACAGGTTAAGATGCAGGAAGAATGTTCCCGATGTTGGGGAAGTCCAGAACCAGGGGACACAGTCTAAGGATAAGGGGTAAGCCATTTAGGACTGAGATGAAGAGAAACCTCTTCACTCAGAGAGTTATTAACTTGTGGAATTCCCTATTGCAGAGAGTTGTTGATGCCAGTTCGTTGGATATATTCAAGAGGGAGTTAGATATGGCCGTTATGGCTAAAGGGATCAAGAGGTATGGAGAGAAAGCAGCAAAGGGGTGCTGAGGTGAATGACCAGCCATGACCTTATTGAATGGTGGTGCAGGCTCGAAGGGCCGAATGGCCTACTCCTGCACCTATTTTCTATGAAGTGCTCCCAAAATCTTCGGGCCGAGTTTGGCCGCTCCACAGCCTCTCCTTGATGGTGGTGTAGCGTAGCCACTGGATTCGGGAGCGGAGCCAGGTGCCGGCGCTAAAAACAGTGCCGGGACCTCTGCACATGCGCGTAGAGTGTGCACGCATGCGCAGTAGCTCCTCGCCCCTAGAATCTGAGAGTGTGTGCTGCAGGCTGTGTGGGAGGGGCCGAAGCGCGTCGCCCCTATCCCTGGCCGAATGGGCTTCCTCATCGGCGGCCCGCTGCCTTCCCGGGCCGTGTTTTAGTAGGACTTCTATTTTTTGTGTGTTATTGATTGATTGATTGCTTATTACTTTGGTCTTGGTGCTTTAGGTGCAGGGTTCCTTCTATTTTTTATTTGTTAATTAATTGCTTATTACTTTTTGTGCTTTGTAAGTCTTGGTGCTAGGTGCAGGAGCTCTCAGCTTCCTTGTATTTTTTATTTGCTATTGAATGCTTGTTTTTGTGCTTTGTTTAGTGCTTGACTCTTTAGAATGTACTGACCTACGCTGATTTCTTAACTCTCCGCAAGGGTTTTCTGTGCGGCGCTGGCCTAAGTTAGTTTGGAGCAACTATTAGCTGTCCAAACTGGCTTAAATGGCCAAAACAGACGTAGGTGGCTGGTAATGCCTGCTTTTGAAAAACTAAAAAAAATTCTCACTAACTCACTTACACCGGTGCAAATTAAATGTGCAGAATGGGGATTTTTAAAATACTCCAGAAAAATCAACTTGCTCCAAAAAAAAGAGCAACTCCTGGCCAAATTTGGGCCGTTGGTTTCAGCTGGCACCCTTCATCAGCTCGACCAAAAGGTATCCAACCCAGAATGTTATCCCTTCATTTCTCTTTTGAAGGCCAACTTGCATGGCAGATATTCCCAGCATTTTACAACTTGCGCAACTGTCGGGAAAGTCATATATTTTGCTCCTGAAATAAGCAAGCAGACCACAATAACCTCGGTGAATGGAACAAGCACGAGGCTCAGGCTTCATGCCCCACTGAAGCACAGCACTCTTCGAGAAAAATAACTTGTATTTATACAGCATCTTTTACCAGCTCAGGTCATCCTAAATTGCTGTAAACTTTGAAGTATAATGCAAAGAAATGAGGCACCCAATTTGCAGACAGCAAGATCACACAAAGGGCAATGAGATCAACAGCAAGATAATCTATTTTTGTGATGCTGTCTAAAGGATAAATAGTGGCCGGGACACTGCGGAGATTTCCGCTGCTATTCTAATAGTAGCAGGGGTTCGTTTATGTCCACCTGAGAGGGCAGGCAGGGACTCGGTAATTTTATACACCTTAATAAGGTCTCCCCTCAGCCTCCTCTGTTCCAAAGAACACAAACCCAGCCGATCAAATCTTTCCTCATAGCGAACATTCTCTAAAATTGTCGAAGTAACTGGAACTGATAACACATCACTAAAACAGATTATCTGGCCATTTATTTCATTACTATCTGTAGGACCTTGCTGTGAGCAAGTTGGCTATCGCATTTCCCTTCATTACAAACCATGACTACACTTCAGAAGTACTTCATTGGTTGTAAAGCGCTTTGGAATGTTCTGAGGTTGTGAAAGGTGCTATATAAATGGAAGTCTTTTTTTCTGTAATGTCATGAGCACGGAAGCAAATTGCGTGGTCACTTCTACCCATGCTGTCAAGTAGATTCCTCCCTCTTGTTGGTTTCTTTACCACCGCATGCATTCCTGTTTAAATGATGTAATGTAGAAATGCACTGAAAAAGTTGCATTGTAGAAAGATCTGATTAACTCTGCAAAACCGTTGGGATCCCATGATATCCTTATCTGACATCCGATTTTTTAATCAGATTTAAAGTTTTGCTTATCAGAGGATAGGAAAAGGAGCTCATTTTTTTGTGAGAAGTCTGTTGCTGAGAAGCAAGATGAGGGATGTTAGTGCTCAGAATGGATTTTTATTGTGCCCAGTGTCAGCATCAAACACTCCCGGGGCAGGTACAGCATGGGTTAAATACAGAGTAAAGCCCCCTCTACACTGTCCCATAACACTCCCAGGGCAGGTACAACACAGGTTAGATAGAGTAAAGCTCCCTCTACCCTGTCCCATCAAACACTCCCAGGGCAGGTAGATAAAGCTCCTATGACACTGCCTCAATGGAAGAGTGGTGCTGTTACACCAGTGTGATATTTTTCCATTTTTTGCATCAGCCATCCTCTGAGTCACAGGTGTGAGTTCAAGTCCTGGATCTTGAGTTCATACACTGGGCTGAGACTTCAAACAAAGGACCAGGAATAGGGATTGCTACATTGTCGGAGGTGCCGGCTTTCAGATGACGCATGCGCAGAAGCAAGAGTTCGAACAAATATCACCGACTCCACCCTCCCTCCAGCGCAATTCTCAGTAACCCTTTTCTGCGCATGCATCCTCCTATACCTCCATTTCCGCCCCCGCCCCCACCCGATGCTCGAACCTAAACAACACGTTGCCATCGATCCAGCAGCCCCAAGGCATCCACCGAGCCTCCCGCAGCGCCACAAGCCATGGGTCGGCCCCGAGAGAGACACAGATCGATGGAGGGGGGGGGGGATCGGAGGGGAGAGGGGGAACTCAGGGAAGACGGATCATGTTCTTCCAACCCCTTGGTGCATGCAAGCTTGGTGCATCTGTTACAAGGAACATCACAATTCGCATCATACCCACTCAACCTGTTACAATCCGCACACAATGCCCCATCTGTGGCGCCGGGGGTGGGGGGTAAGGTCATGTACTTGCGCTTGGGTAAGGGACTTCGACTGGAGGAGGGATGCACTTGCGCTGGGGTAAGGGACTTCGGCTGGAACTTGGCTTTTGGGGAGACCTATCCTCTATGGCTTCTGGTCAAAATGGATCGAATTACAAATTGGAAAGTCAATCAGAACTTGGGCTGAGGTTCCAGTTCTACATTCCAGAGGAACTTCAGGGTGTGGCTTATCCTCCAAGGGGACCAATTAGCAATAGATCATGTGATAATGGAGAGAAACGGCTATCTTTCAGTTAGTACAAATAAACACATCCCGTAAAATTATGAGGAGCCTGGATTGAGTGGATAGGAAGGATCTATTTCCCTTAACAGAGAGGTCAACAACCAGGGGCCGTGGATTTAAAGTAATTGGTAGGAGGTTTAGAGGGGATTTGTGGGGAAAATTATTCAGCCAGAGGGTGGTGGGAGTGTGGAACTCACTGCCTGAAAGGGTGGATGAGGCAGAAACCCTCACCACATTTAAAGGGTACTTGGATGTGCACTTGAGGTGCCGTAACCTACGGACCAAGAGCTGGAAAGTGGGATTAGGCTAGATAGCTCTTTGTTGGCCGGCACAAATAGCCTCCTTCCGTGCTGTAAATTTCTAAGATTCTATAACAGCACTATCTACCATCAAGAAGGACAAAAGCAACATTGTCAGGACGAAAGACGACAGCATCACCACTATGAGCGCCGAGTATTCTAACCCGCCATTCTAACGTGGACATATTTCTCCATTCCTGCATCATCACTGGGTCAATAACCTAGAACTCCCAACCTTGTGGAGCACCTTCACCATGGACTGTAGCAGCTCGTGAGAAGGCTCACCACCCACCTTTCTCAGAGCAATAACTATGACCTTGCCACCAGCCCCCACATCCCCAAAGTTATTTTTTTAAATTGCTGCAATAAACGCACTTAAATATTTAACATTTACTTTTCATGTGTTCTTTGCACACGAAAAAAATTTCATTTTTTAACCCAAGGGCAAGATTCTTTCGGAATGAGATTGTGTTGCACAAACAATGAGAAACAGGTCAACGAGTTTGCACAAAATTCTTTTGAATACTATTTTTAAATAAGGTGTCAATCTTCTGAAATCTAACATGTAGATTACGTGAGAAGAGATGAGACCTTGGAGGGAATTCCAGAGCTGAGGGCCTAGGCAGCTGAAGGCACAGCCGCCAATGGTGGAGCGATTAAAATTGGAGGTAAGCAAGAGGCCAGAATTAGAGGAGCACAGATACCTCTGAGAGTTATAGGACTGGAGGAGGTTACAGAGATAGGGTGGGGCGAGGCCATGGAGGGATTTGAAAACAAGCATGAGAATTTTTTAAATTGTGACATACGTACCAGTCCCTTCAATTAGGAACATCAGAAATCAAATAAAAATCTATGAACCATCTACAGTGTTTGAATCATAGGGAATGCTGGCTGGACAGCAGTATGCCCCTTGCATGCTTCTTGTATACCCTTTGAAGTTCAAACGTGCAATACAGGTAAAATGAAGGCTATACTTCTTTGGAGGCTGTTCAGAGAAGGTTTACAAAGTTGATTCCGGAGATGATGGAGTTGACTTATGAAGGTAGGTTGAGCAGATTGGGCCTATACTCATGGGAGTTCAGAAGAATCAGAGGTGATCTTATCGAAACATATAAGATAATGAGGGGGCTCGACAAGGTGGATGCAGCGAGGATATTTCCACTCATAGGGGAAACTAAAACTAGGGGACATAGTCTCAGAATAAGGGGCCGCCCATTTAATACTGAGATGAGGAGGAATTTCTTCTCTCAGAGGGTTGAGGGTTGTAAATCTGTGGAATTCTCTGCCCTAGAGAACTGTGGAGGCTGGGTCATTGAATATATTTAAGACGGAGATAGATTTTTGAGCGATAAGGGAATAAAGGGTTACGGGGAGCGGACAGAGAAGTGGAGCTGCGTCCATGATCAGATCAGCCATGATCTTATTGAATGGCGGAGCAGGCTCGAGGGGCCAGGTGGCCTACTACTGCTCCTATTTCTTATGATTCTTATGATCTGCCTGATTCAATAGGCTGATAATTATGTTTTCAGCTAACAGCAAATACTTCCAAAAAATCTTTCTTCCCGAACACAAAACAGGTTACAACCCAACCAGAACTACAGATACAAATCCCCATGTCACCTCGTTTTAAATCCCTTTTGGACTTAAAGTACCCTCCACAGAGCAAAGCAGATGAAGTAGATTGCAATTAAAACATTAGTACAGTGAAACCTGTAATTTAGGGACACCTGAGAAAATGGTATCACCTGTCTTTTTTCACAGGTGTCCTAATTTTCAAAAGGGTCATTGTAAGCACTGTAAAAAAACTCCCAATTATGAAGTACCAGCTGTAATTATGATCAGTACCTAATCAGCTGCAATAATGTTAAGAACTTAAGTTTGGAAGCAGATATAACAACACAGATGTGCCAAGTATGGTACCTGTGTCATCTGTGGCTCAGAGTCGGAAGTTTGTGGGTTCAAGTCCCACTTCAGAGACGTCAGCACAAAAATCAAGGCTGACACTCAAGTGTCGTCTTTTGGATGAGAAGTTAAACAGAAGCCCTGTTTACCCGCTCACATGGACGTAAAAGATCTCGTGGCACTATTTCGAAGAGGAGCAGGGGAATTATCCTTGGGGTCCTGGCCAATGTTCCCAAGAACTTTACACATGGGGCAAAGAAAGCAGTAGCAAGGCAAAATGTATAGTGGGGTTAGTGACTCTGAGAACACAACAAAAAACAGAAGCTATAGGCCGGAGGCTGGGAAGGGCATGGGGCTCAGAGCTGAGGTTGCTAGTCAGAGCTATCGGAAATGAAGCGAGACTTTCTGGATCAGACGCACTGCAAGATTACCAGCCCAAGGGAATGCCTGCAACACAAGCTGGTTGGGCCAAGAGGGAAGCACAGCTGGATTAGAGTGAGGCAGGAGATATAAAAAGCGAGATCCAGTGAATGTCTACACAAGGGTGGAAAATCACCAAGTCTGAACACCAACCAACTTGACAACAATGATAGCAATTTTCATTCTCTTTGGGAACCAGGTGTTTTTCTGACAATGTGCAGACACTCACTGGATCAAGTGGTTCCTACAGACCAGATCACTGGATCAAGTTCCTGCAGAACAGATCACTGGATCAAGTGTTTCCTGCAGACCATATCACCAGATCAAGTGCTTGGCATGGACCAGATCACTGGATCAAGTGCTTCCTATGGACCAGATCATTGGATCAATTGCATCCTGCAGACCAGATCACTGGATCAAGTGCTTGTTATGGACCAGATCACTGGATCAAGTGTTTCCTATGGACCAATCAGATCAAAACCCAACGTTAATAATATAGACAGATTTGTTTAAATATAGAATAAGGGAGTACTTTGAAGAAATACTATTTCCCTTTTAACGTCTATTTATGAAATCACTACTAAAGTTTACAAGATGCATCAATGTGTCATTTTGTGTTTGTCGAGAATAATCACATATCTGCATCCTGATGTGAAGGTAGAAATATTGCCATGGTTACCGTAGACATGGCCAAGTGAACAAGAATTTTATGATATCAGTTCAAAGAACAGTTGGACCTTTAACCTTGTCGACTAAATGGGAGCTGTGTCAGAGCTGTAACTGAACATCTCAATAGTGGCACCTCCACCTCAAGCTCTGCTTTGTGAAACAAATCGAGAACCCAACACCATTTCATCTCCAAATCTGTCACAGTAAACCAAGCTTTAACTGTTCACTGAAGTTCAGTGAGCACCTTTCTGCAGACTATGCACTTTCACCTGGAGTCCAGCTAGGGTTAGCAACCCTCCCAGATTGTCCTTGTGTCTCCTGGAATGAAAGACTTATCTGCCAGACACACCTGCGAGCAATCTGGGGGAAAATAATTGTGGGGACATTTTATTTTCCTGTTTCACTCTGGCCAGACTCTCAACAGCAAGACCACAAAACTCTCAGGACTCAATGCAGCCCTGGCACATGTGCACTACGGTAAAACCACATTATGGATAGACCAGTTTCTGGAGTGCAGAGGATTATGGGTATTTTAGCTACCATTATTGGCTTATTGACATTGGGTGGCCAATGGCGGGATGTGGGGGTGGGGCAGTTGGAAGTCATATGATGAAACATCCCAAAATACTGTCCAACTAGAGTTGCAAAATCTAAGTCCAGCCCAGCCTGTCCACCGTCAATTTTGGATATATCAACAGTTTAGCAGCACGCTAAAAGCAATGTACCCATTAGGGTTTGGGAGCTTATGTGAAAAGGAATGAGAAAGGATGCAACATCCCCTGGCTGAAGTGCCTGGTAGCATTCATCATCTTGACTCACACATGAAGAATGGTCAGAAATTGACACACAGATTCGATGATTGGCAAAATCTCAAGCCCGCATAAGCCAGAGACGATAATTACAAGATTGCAAGTGTTAACAGCCTGACTGAAGATAAAAAAAGAAACAAGATTTGGATTTATATAGCGCCTTTCACGACCACTGGACGTCTCAAAGCGTTTTACAGCCAATGAAGTACTTTTGGAGTGTAGTCACTGTTGTAATTTATGAAACGCAGCAGCCAACTTGGACACAGCAAACTCCCACAAATAGCAATGTAATAATGACCAGATAATCTGTTTTTTTGTTATGGTGATTGAGGGATAAATATTGGCCAGGACACCGGGGATAACTCCCCAGCTCTTCTTCGAAATAGTGCCATGGGATCTATAACGTCCACCTGAGAGGGCAGACGGGGCCTCAGTTTAATGTCTCACCTGAAAGACAGCACCTCCGATAGTGCAGCACTCCCTCAGTACTGCACTGGAGTGTCAGCCGAGATTTATGTCCTCAAGTTCCTGGAGTGTTGAATCCACAACCTCTGACTCAGAGGCGAGTGTGCTACCAACTGAGCCACAACCGACACTTCAGTCCGTCTCACCACGCCTGTTCGGGGAGTTCAGAGATTAGCTTCACAGCTCTCCAAAGCATGCCTGGTGGGAAGGCAATGAATGATCATCCTTGAATAGAATGTGTAACAGGATTTGCGGAATCTGAAGATGCAGATGCGTCATGAAAATTCGATTTGGCACAACCAAAACAATGTGGCCAACTGCAAAATGGACTTTAAACCACAAGTTAAGGGCACACATAGAAAAAGCAGTGAGCTTAGCAACAAGAAAATAAGGGCAAGAGCGTTATATCCGAAGAAGCAATTCTGAGACGCTGCACTGGTGTAAACTAGAGAACAATGGCCCACTGGATATAGAATTTGGACAAGGGAAAGCCAGGAGAGGGGCAATCACTCGATTCACATAACGTTACTACATCAAGCCCCTTAAAGGCCTGCATCACTGGAAATTCCACCCAGTGTCTCTCAGATTGTGCAGGATGAATGAACAACAGCAGCTTTTATATTTGTTTTTTTCAAAGGGTTTTTCTTCTTTGCTGTGTCAGAGAGCAGTAAGGAGACTAACAAGTGTTTATGCAATTAGTGATTAGTTAGTTTAGATTCAAACAAAGACACAGTAATTGCACAGTAACTTGTACTTTATTTCATTGACTTATGATGATTTTTTAAACACATTACCTGCGAGTGTGATTTATATATTTTTTTTAATTAACACAGCTTTCAAATAAACCACACAAAAAATACTGCCAAATAATGGATAGGGATAATGGGCAGGTTCTCTAATTGGCAGGATGTGACTAGTGGTGTCCCGCAGGAATCTGTGTTGGGGCCTCAACTATTCACAATATTTATCAACGACTCAGATGATGACATAGAAAGTCATGTCCAAATTCGTCAATGGCACAAAGATTGTCGGCACTGTACGCAGTGTAGATGAAAGTAAAGTATAACATTTACAAAGGGATATTGATAGAATACATGAATGGGCAAAACTGTGGCAAATGGATTTCAATGTAAGCAAATGTGAGGTCATCCGCTTGGAGCTAAAAAAGATAGAACGGTATTTTCTAAATGGTGAAAAACTAAAAAGTGTGTGTGTGTGTGTGTGTGTGTGTGTGTGTGTGTGCGTGTGGCGAAATTGTCTTCCACCCCAAATGGGGCGGATAATTTGAATTATACGATTATTCTCCCCGAATACTTGGTTGGATTTGGCCCACTTTTGATGTGCGATTTCGTCGGGGCGGTGTTTCGGGCGGCTGCGGCATGGAAGTGCATCGGGAGCAGGCCGGAAGGCGGGCGGTGTCATCAGCACAACGCTGATGACGTCAGACGCGTAGCAACGTCCCTCCCCTTGAGTTAAAGGGGAGGGCCGCTGCGAGCTCTGTAGCCACTTTAGTGGCCCCCACTGGGCCACCAGGGATGGCTTCGGCCGGTCTAGCAGTCTGGCACCCAAAAAAAGGTGCTGGACTGCCTGTTGGTGGCCCGGCCGCACCCGTGGCCGCCATTGTTGGGCCGACTTCAGAGTCGGCCGACAATTAAAATTAAATGGTGTGCGCGGCAAAGCTCCCTTCCCTTTAAGAGCGGACGTGCCGCCCAGACACTGGGGGAAAACTGTCAGGGGCACTGAGCGGCGGCGCCTCCGTTCCCGTGGGGCAATTTCCCTCACGGGGCAGAATGGGGTCGCCGCCGAGCAGTAAGGGATCAGCTCGTGCCCAACAGGACAGGCATGCCAGGCGGTTCCGAATCCCGTTTCCGCCGTCCCCGGCCCAGAGGACAATTTCTGATGAGTCGGACCATCCTCCTGCCCCTGGTCGGAAAGGCCTTACCGCACCACTACTGCCTTTTAGAGGTGGTAATGGACCTTAAGGAGGGGGGCAATTTCGGCCCCTGGATGCCCAGTGAGACTTGGCGGTTTAGGTACATAGATCATTAGATTGTCATGAAGAGGTACATAAAATAATCAAAAAGGCTAATGGAATGCTGGTCTTTATATCTAGAGGACTAGAATACAAGGAGTAGAAGTTATGCTGCAGCTGTACAAAACCCTGGTTAGACCACACCTGGAGTACTTTGAGCAGTTCTGGGCATCACACCTTAGGAAGGATATATTGGTCTTGGAGGTAGTGCAGCGTAGGTTTACCAGAATGATACCCGGACTTCAAGGGTTAAGTTAGGAGAGATTACACAAATTAGGGTTGTATTCCCAATGTTCCTAATCATCATCCTAATCCTCCACCCTTCCTTCCTTGCACACTTTGTAGAAAGTTTCTCTCATTTTCTGCTCCATCTCCATCACCTGCCCCCACACAAAAAGTTTCTACCTTTTACGAACATAACATAAGAAATAGGAGCAGAAGTAGGCCATTTGGCCTGTCGAGCCATTCAATAAAAATCATGGCTGATCTGATCATGGACTCAGTTCCACTTCCCTGCCCGTTCACCATAACCCTTTACTCCCTTATCGCTCAAAAATCTGTCTATCTCCGCCTTAAATATATTCAATCACCCAGCCTCCAAGCTCTCTGGGGCCGAAAATTTCACAGATTTACAACCCTCAGAGGAGAAATTCCTCCTCATCTTAGTTTTAAATGGGCGGCCCCTTATTCTGAGACTATGTGCCCTAGTTTTAGTTTCCCCTATATGAGTGGCAATATCCACTCTGCATCCACCTTGTCGAGCCCCCTCATAATCTTGTATGTTTCGATAAGATCACCTCTCATTCTTCTGAACTCCAATGAGTGTAAGCTGAAACTATCTTCATAAGTCAATCCCCTCATCTCCGGAATCAACCGAGTGAACCTTCTCTGAACAGCCTCCAATGCAATATATCCTTTCTTAAATACAGAGTCCAAAACTGTATGCAGTCCTCTAGGTGTGGCCTCACCAATACCCTGTACAGTTGTAGCAGGACTTCTCTGCTTTTATATTCTATCCCCCTTGCAATAAAGGCCAACATTCCATTTGCCTTCCTGATTACTTGCTGTACCTGCATACTAACTTGTTGTGTTTCATGCCCAAGGACCCCCAGGTCCCTGTGTACTGCAGCACTTTGCACTTTTTCTCCATTTAAATTGTAATTTGCTTTTCTATTTTTTCTGCCAAAGTGGATAACCTCACATTATGCTCCATCTGCCAGATTTTTTCCTGTTCACTTAGCCTGTCTATATCCCTTTGTAACATTTTTGTGTCCTCCTCACAATTTGCTTTCCCACCCATCTTTGTATCATCAGCAAACTTGGCTACATTACGCTTGGTCCCTTCATCCAAGTCATTAATATAGATTGTAAATAATTGAGGAACCAGCACCGATCCCTGCGGCGCCCCACTAGTCACTGCCAACCGGAAAATGACCCATTTATCCCGACACTCTGTTTTCTGTTAGTTAGCCAATCCTCTATCCATACTAATAAGTTACCCCCAACCCCGTGAACTTTTATCTTGTGCAGTAATCTTTTATGTGGCACCTTATCGAATGCCTTCTTGAAATTCAAATACACCACATCCACTGGTTCCCCCCGTCCATTACATCCTCAAAGAACTCTAGCAAATTTGTGAAACATGATTTCCCTTTCATAAAACCATGCTGACTCTGCTTTTCCAAATGTCCTGCTCCTGCTTCTTTAATAATGGATTCACTCCAGCATTTTCCCCAACGACAGATGTTAGGCTAATTGGTCTATAGTTTCCTGCTTTTTGTCTGTCTCCTTTTTTAAGTAGAGGCGTTACATTTGTGGTTTTCCAATCCGCTGGGGCCTCCCCAGAATCCAGGGAATTTTGGTAATTACAACCAATGCATCCACTATCTCTGCAGCCACTTCTTTTAAGATCCTAGGATGTAAACCATCAGGTCCAGGGGACTTAGTCCCATTATTTTACCGAGTACTACTTCATTAGTGATAGTGATTGTATTAAGTTCCTCCCTCCCTATAGCCCCTTGATTATCCACTATTCGGATGTTTTTAGTGTCTTCTACCGTGAAGACCAATACAAAATATTTGTTCAACATCTCTGCCATTTCCCTGTTCTCCATTATTAATTCCCCAGTCTCATCCTCCCATGGGACCAACATTTACTTTACCCACTCTTTTCCTTTTTATGTACCTGTAGAAACTCTTACTATCTGTTTTTATATTCTGCGCTAGTTTACTCTCATAATCGATCTTCCCTCTCCATCATTTTTTTAGTCGTTCTTTTCTGGCTTTAAAAAATTTCCCAATCCTCTGACCTCCCACTAGTCTTGGCAACATTGTATGCCCTTGTTTTCAATTTGATACCCTCCCTTATTTCCTTAGTTTGCCACGGATGGTTATTCCTTCTCTTACAGTCTTTCCTTCTCATTGGGATATATTTTCCAAGCTGATACACGTTTCCTCGGGCCTGCACTCTCTCACTCTGCTGCCACATCATGGTTCCTGTGGCCTGTATCATTGGCTCACATGCCTGTACTCATTGCCGCACTGCCCATCCTGCACCTACCGCACCCCCCCCCCCCCCACCGCCACAACCACCTCCCTCGCCCCCGCAACCCCCTGGGATAAGAGCTACTGGAAGGAACACACATTCATAGGTCCAGGATTTAATACCAACCACAGTTGGGTTCAAGATAGATAAACAGTTCTTCCTGAAGCTCCATGTCGCCTTCTGGTAAAAGCACTATGCAATAGGATGTGGTGTGTGTCCATGCTGTGGTAAGGAAGGCGCTGGCAATGCACGCACACATCTTATGGCGAGTTGTGCTGTTTGTCCATTAAGGGCTCAAAGTTGCTCTCATCAGTTCTCTAATGATCAACTAGTAACCATCCTCTAATGGGGGTTGGGGGTGGGGGGGGGATGCTTTAGAGTGAGACTTGAGGAGGGTCTCTTGCATCAGGTTGGCTCCTGAACAACATGCGTGATGATGGGCAAGTAGAATGGAGTAGATTCTCTATGGCAAACTTGGTAAATGCACACCTGAGCCTGGCCAATCACAGCATCAACGACCTTGCTAATTGACCAGCCAGTGTTGCACCGAGATGGATAGTCCGATCATGGAGCCTGGCATCAGATAACCCTGAAAGCTAATAACCAATGGATAAAATGGCCTTGGCTGGGAAAGCAGAAAGTAGCCTATCCTTACTCTCACCTGGCAAGCTTCATTGTTATAGCCTGTGAAACTACAGTTGTACACCATGTAAACTTGGAAAATCCTGTGTCTTGGCTCTTGTCAACTTACATTATCAAGTTATTATTTTTTTTTGTCAACTTACACCTAACGCGTCCCTAAAAGTGAAAGAAGGTGATCTCTAACAGCAAAATAGAAACTCAATGTGAATTGCTCTGGAGACACTTGAGCACTCTGCCTCTGATTCCTGCTTATTCAGCGGGGTAAGGGTTACTCACTGTAACTGTACAGAATCCCTGTTTATTCAGCAGGGTAAGGGTTACCCACTGTAACTGTACAGAGTTCCCTGTTTATTCAGCAGGGTAAGAGTTACTCACTGTGTAACTGTACAGAGCCCCTGTTTATTCAGCAGGGTAAGGGTTACCCAGTAACTGTACAGAGTCCCTGTTTATTCAGCAGGGTAAAGGCTACTCACTGTGTAACTGTACAGAGTTGCTGTTTTCTTTATTTGTTCAAGGGATGTGGATGTCGCCGGCAAGGCCAGCATTTATTGCCCATCCCTAATTGCCCTCGAGAAATTGGTGGTGAGCCACCATTTCAGAGGGTAATTAAGTGTCAACCACATTGCTGTGGGTCTGGAGTCACATATATAGGCCAGACCGGATAAGGACGACAGATTTCCTTCCCTAAAAGGACATTTGTGAACCAGATGGTTTTTTACGGCAATCCGGTAGTTTCATGGTTACTAGCTTTTTCAAAATTCCAGATGTATTTAATTAACTGAATTTAAATTCCCCAGCTGCCGTGGTGAAATTTGAACTCGTGTCTCTGGATCGTTAGTCCAGGCCTCTGGATTACTAGTCCAGTAACATAACCCCAATGCTACCGTTCCCCTTTATTCAGGGTAAGGGTTGCTCACTGTGTAACTGTACAGAGTCCCTGTTTATTCAGCAGGGTAAGGGATACTCACTGGTTAAGTTTACAGTTTTTGCTTTTTTCACCAGGGTAAGGGTAAGGAATAAGCAATAAACCCTGGGAAATGTTTTTCAACTTATTGGACATCTACTGAAAAAAAAACTAAGCATCTGACTGGAGATAATAATCAACTGATGCAGTGGGGAAAATCTGTAGATTTATAACTCCATGAAAAGAAACCTTCTTCCTTTTTTGGGATACTAATAACTAGTTTCATGAGCACTGATGCAGAAAAAGATCTGTAACATGGGTCCTGGTCTCAGTCCAGTGGAAAATTATTTCATCAACAAAAGCATGTATTTCATTAAATCAAGTTCAACCCTCAAGCTGCTTTTTAAACTCGCTATAAATCAGATATCACCACAAGGAATTTTTATCGCCCCATAAAATGTTGACTAGAACCAAATGGCCTCGAGAAAGGCCCTACAGTTCCATCTCCACTGCAATATTTTACTATGAACTCAAAAAGACAAAAACACATTGTGCGAGACAAAGAGTGATTTGGGGTGACCAGTTACAATACTATCCCACTTGCAGAGATATGTTCAATAACTAGCTTATCATTCAACAGCTTGAATTCTCAGCACACAAGGCAAGTTGTTCAGTGACTTGTACATCTTTCTGTAACTTGTAATTACAGGCCAGTTCACTTAATACCTGTGGTATGGAACCTTATTTTAATTTTTTTTAATATAAAAGAGTCTTTAATTAAAGATGAAGTTACCAGGCATCCAGAAAAAGAGAAAATAGATGTCATTTCAGAAGGGACGATGGAGGCTTGATAAACCTCACAGAATTTGTTGAGGTAATGGACAGGATAATTGGGGGAAATGCAATGGATGCAGTATACATGACAGCCTTTGAAAAGGTACCACATGAGAGAATAGTAGAGAAGATTAAGAAGTATGGAATTCGGGGGAGGCTTGGAGTTTGGGGTCTACCTGAAATATCGATTAGATGGTTCACTGTTCGACCTCTGCCACCTTGCTGCGAAGACCAAAGTACGGAAACGACTCATCCTAGAGGCACTCTTTGCTGACGACTGTGCCCTTATGGCACACAAGGAGAGTGACCTACAATTCATACTCAGCAAATTTGCTGAGGGAACAGAATTGTTTGGCCTAACCATCAGTCTCAGTAAAACCGAGGTTCTTTATCAGCCTGCCCCTGGCACCACAGCACCTGCTCCCACAGTCTTCATCGGCAGTATACAACTAAAGTCAGTGGACAGTTTCAAGTACCTTGGCAGCACCATATCAAGTGATGGGTCCTTGGACAAGGAGATTGATGCAAGGATCTGTAAAGCCAGCCAGGCACTTGGTCGCTTGCGCACTAAGGTGTTGAGTCACCACCACATCCGACTGTCAACTAAATTGTTGGTGTATAGAGCAGTCATTCTCTCATCTCTCCTTTATGGATGTGAGACCTGGACACCCTACAGGCGTCACATCCAAAAGTTGGAAGCTTTCCATATGCGCAGTCTCAGATCTATACTCCACATACGCTGGCAAGACCGGGTGTCAAACTTTGAGGTTCTGGAGAGAGCACAATCAACTAGCATCGAGGTGATGATCATGCGAGCCCAGTTCCGGTGGGCTGGACATGTCATCCACATGGATGAGTCAAGGATCCCTCGTCAGCTTCTTCATGGCGAGCTCTGTGAAGGTCAAAGACACCAGGAGCGCCCCAGCAAGCGCTACAAAGATTGCATCAAGGCTAACCTCCAGTACTGTGGCATCCGACCAAAGGACCTCGAGAATACAGCAGCTAATAAAACCCAGTGGCGAACCCTCATGAGGACTGCCTGCCAGACCTTCGAAGAAAGCCGATGTCAACGCCTGCAGGACACTAGAGATAGACGACATCAGGTGGCAGTATGGTCAGCATCAGGCACATCGAACTTCCCTTGTCCGACGTGTAAGAGACTATGTGCATCCAGAATTGGCCTATACAGCCACTTGAAGACACATCCCATTGATGACGAGCACATAACGTCTTTGTTGGATACGACAGACTACCAAGAGCATCTGGATTAGAAATGGTTAGATATGGGTATAGTAGCATAGTGGTTATGTTACTGGACTAGTAATCCAGAGGCCTGGTCTAATAATCTGGAGAAGCGTATTCAAATCACACCACGGCAGCTGGGGAATTTAAATTCAGTTAATTAAATAAATCTGGAATTAAAAAGCTAGTGTCAATAATGGTGATTATGTAACTATTGGATTGTCAGGAAAAACCCATCTGGTTCACTAATGCCCTTTAGGGAAGGAACTCTGTCGTCCTTAGCGGTCTGGCCTATATTGACTCCAGACCCACAGCAATCTTAATTGCCCTCTGAAATGGCTTAGCAAGCCACTCAGGTGTACCAAATTGTTATGACAAAATCAGCACTGTGTGAGTACTTTCACCACACAGACTGCAGCGTTTCAAGAAGGCAGCTCACCACCACCTTCTCAAGGGCAATTCAGGATGGGCAATAAATGCCGGCCTTGCCAACGAAGCCCACATCCTGTGAACAAATAAATTTTTAAAAAGGGAGAAAACAAAGGTGGAGTCAAGGGCAGATTTTCAGAGTGGTTGAAGAGGGTCATGCTGTCCCACAGGCTTCAGTTCTGGGCCACTTCTGCTCACTGTGTAGATGAATGGTTTGGGTATTGGCCAAGAGGGAGTGGTGCTGAAATTTGCAGATGATACCAAAATAGGAGGTACAGTTCATTCTTTACAAGACCAAAGGAAGCTGCAAAGAGAGGTTGATAAGATGGGGGAAGGGCTAAAAAGTGGCAAATGGAAATCAATGTAAGTGTGAGCTTGGTGTTATAAAAAAGCAGAGGGATTTGGGATACAGGTTCACAAGACACTAAAGGGCCGAAATTGCCCCTTTTCTAAGAGCCATTATCGCCTCAAAGAGAGGGCAATGAGAAATTGCTCTCCTTTATTTTTGTGGCAGTGCACGCTACCGCTCCACCCATGTTCCCGTCCCATCGGGCTCGCGCCGACCCCTTAACGACCGGCAGTGACCCCTTTCCGTCCCGCATGGGAAATTGCCCTGCAGGAGCGGATCTGCCGCCGCTCGGTGCCCCAGACAGCTTTACCCGGCGAGAAGCTGCTCGTGGCTAGGCGGCGCGTCCGCCCTTAAAGGGGAGGGTGCACAGCCGTGGCCACCATTTTATTTTAATAGTCGGCCGACTCCGAAGTCGGCCTAATAATGGCGGCCACTGTGGGCCCAACTAAACTTTGTGCAGAGCTCACAGCAGCCCTCCCCTTTAATTCAATTTCGCTTGAGGTAGGTGCGCCCCGTTTCGGTCAGGGGGCAATTTCGGCCCTAAGTCATAAATGAAAATCTAGGTTTTATCACAAGAGGTACAGAATATAAAAAGTAATGATGAGCCTGTATAAAACATTCATAAGACCTCAATTGCAGTATTTTGCTCCACATTCTCGGAAGGATATCGAGGCTTTAGAGAGGGTACACGAAGATTCACTAAGAGGTTGCCTGGTATGGGGAAATGCAAAACTAAAGAAAGACTTGAAAACTTGGGGCTTTTTTCATTTGAACAAGGCAATATGATAGAAATGTTTAAATTGATGAAAGGACTGGAAAGGACTTTTTCATTACGGGGCCATACTGACACAAGATTAGATGCAACAGCTTTAGAATAGAGAGTAAGAAAAGCTTAATTCAATTGTGAGGATGTGGAAGTCATTTTCAAGGTTAGCGGTTGAGGCAGAAACTGTGAACATTAATGATTAGATTGGATAGGTGGATGAAGAAAATGCGGTAAAAGGATAAGGGAACAGGGCGGGTAAATGTGATTAGGACTATTTGCTCGCTTGGAGGTTAAACCTCCCACCCCCCCTCTGGACAAGTCAGGCTAAAGGGCTTGTTTCCATGTTGTAACTTCTATGCATTTCTTTCTCATCGGAGTAGAGAAGTCCCATAACACTCCGTCACGTTACCATTTTACCCGTATTGAAAAAGTTACATTACTTATACTTTGGCAAGTTCCTTCCCTCTGCATTCCAATGGATTGGCCCAGTTATCCAACACGGGGGGAAAAAATCACGGAAAATGTGGCAGTCTTGCATGCACAACACAATGCAGAGTATCACACCCACCCACCCCCCCCCCCCCCCCCCCCACACCCCCCCCCCAGCTCATTTCGCACTTATGGCCAAGCCCATTGATTTGTAGTTTCACCAAAAAATAGACTGAACTGCAGAATATAATCTCCCAAATGCCTGAAAAGCATTCTGGAAAATTCTGTAATAAAGACAGAATTTGATTGGCCACTGCGTAAACCAAGGGGACTAATTGTAAACTGACAGAATGCAACCCCCAAAACACAGGTAAAATTCTGAGAATCTTGTAACTAAACCTGAATGTGTCACCTGTGGCTCAGTGGTCGCACTCTCAGCTCTGAGTCAGAGGGTTGTGGGTTCAGGTCCCACTACAGAGACTGGGGGCTAGAATTTCCATTGGCTTACCGCTCAGTTTCTGGTGAGCGAGAAATTCCTTAGCTGAGTTACACCAGCAGTTTAGAGGTACCGCTGGGGAGCAGACCGCCAGCATGTTGCTACAGTTGTACAGGGCCTTGGTGAGGCCACACCTGGAGTATTGTGTACAGTTTTGGTCTCCTAACTTGAGGAAGGACATTCTTGCTATTGAGGGAGTGCAGCGAAGATTCACCAGACTGATTCCCGGGATGGTGGGACTGACCTATCAAGAAAGACTGGATCAACTGGGCTTGTATTCACTGGAGTTCAGAAGAGTGAGAGGGGACCTCATGGAAACGTTTACAATTCTGATGGGTTTGGACAGGTTAGATGCAGGAAGAATGTTCCCAATGTTGGGGAAGTCCAGAACCAGGGGTCACAGTCTAAGGATAAGGGGTAAGCCATTTAGGACCGAGATGAGGAGAAACTTCTTCACCCAGAGAGTGGTGAACCTGTGGAATTCTCTACCACAGAAAGTAGTTGAGGCCAATTCACTAAATATATTCAAAAGGGAGTTAGATGAAGTCCTTACTACTCGGGGGATCAAGGGGTATGGCGAGAAAGCAGGAAGGGGGTACTGAAGTTTCATGTTCAGCCATGAACTCATTGAATAGCGGTGCAGGCTAGAAGGGCTGAATGGCCTGCTCCTGCACCTATTTTCTATGTTTCTATGCACCATCCTCAGATCGCCCTGGCACGATATTTGGCTCAGCGGTGACCCGTAGGGAAGTATGAAAAAAACGCCCAAGAGGATCAGCAGAGCTGGGCAGTAGGTAAGTAGCTCTGCAAGAAAAAGGTTAGTAATTGGGTGTTTACTCATTATTTTAAAATTCTGTTACGGTGATTTAAAAGGGTTTTGAGACTGAGTTTTTTTATGTGATGTTTTTTGAAAAAATATCTTTAGTGTTTTTCTGCTGCTAGGCCCAACCTGCAGCCTCGGGGTAAATTTTTAGTGATTTATTTATTTATCGCCAATTTTCTTTATGAATCGTCCATTCGACCCTAAATTCCACTTTTTCGCCGAGAATCGGGATGCAACGCCCATTTTCTTTCGCTGGGCAGATTTTTTTCTTTTTTGGGGGGGGGGGGGGGGGAGTTTTCACCGGCGATAATCTTAGGAATCTTGGCGGTCTTTTGGGCGGCAATTGAGCACTAGCGGGCTGTTTGGAAATTCTAGCCCTGGAGCTCAAAAATCTAGGCTGGTAGTCCATAGCAGTACTGAGTGAGTGCTGCATGTTGGAGGTGCCAGCTTTCGGATGAGATGTAAAACCAATTGACTGTTTACCCTCTCAGGTGGACATGGCACTATTTCTCAACTAACAAATACAACAGCTTGTGTTTATATAGCACCTTTAAACACCGTGAAACATCGCGAGGCGCTTCATAAAAGTATTATGAGACAAAAAAAAAAGTGACACGGAGCCGCATAAGGAGAAATTAGGGCAGGGGATCAAAATCTTGGTAAAAGAAATAGGTTTTAAGGAGCGTCTTGAAGGAGGATAGAGAGGTAGAGAGGCGGAGAGGCTTAGGCAAGGAGTCCTAGCTGTCTGTTGACCCCTGCTGAAAAGTGTCGATGTGCCCACATCAGACGAGAGACGGAGTGGGCACGGCAGGGACACAATGTTAAATTTTGAACTCTTACCCAGAAGATTTCCCTTGCGGTCGGCGCCAAGACTAGCTCAGTGTCTGGGTAAGTGTAGGAGCCCAGGGATCAAACACAAACCTGCGTCATTGTATTCAGCTTACCGAATATATCACAAGACATGCTATGTGAACAACTTGAATAAACACCATTAGACCTTGTCCTAGTACAAATTACTGAGCAGATTTGTTAACAGTAAATTGATTAAACAGGAGCAAAGGCAAACAGCAGATTTACTATAATATACAACTATTCCTTTTCAAAACAGAAAATAAAACATTTGCAGTGTCTCCTCCACTAAAACCACTAGTAAAATTGGGCCATAACGATACATGGGAGTTTCACTCTCAGCGGAGCAATCTGCCTCTCTCTCCCCCTCCCTGATGGCTTCAATAAAACTGGGGGGAATCAGCTGGGTAAAGGCTGCCAAATCTATAAACCACATCTGGCAGTTCCTGACTGCAGAGCTGTCCATCAAATGGACCAAAAAGATTCATGACTCACACACAGAACTCAAGTTTTGCTTGACTTCCAGGATAAAAGCTATCAAAATGGTGTTTGGCACACGAGAACTGCAGCTGCCACTTCCAGTTGGGTTCAAAGACATCTCCAAGCTAGTCTGTCTGTCGCTAACCAACCAAGTTGTCACGCTGACAATCAGCTAGACGGAATGGACCGACATCTAAGCAGATTTGCAGAAGGAAATGCCTTTGAAATGACATTTTGCAAACAACTTACACTTATATAGCACCATTAACGTAGTAAAAACGTCCAAAGGCACTTCACAGCAACATTATCAGACAAAATTTGACGCAGTCACATAAGGAGATATTAGGACCAACAGCTTGGTCAAAGAGACAGGTTTTAGGGAGCATCTTAAAGGAGGAGAGAGAGGTAGAGAGGCGGTGAGGTTTAGGGAGGGAGTTCCAGAGCTTAGGGTCCAAGCAGCTGAAGGCCCGGCCGCCAATGGTGGAGCGATAAAAATCATGGATGTGCAAGAGGCCAGAGTTGGAGGAACAGAGATCTCAGAAGGTTGTGGGGCTGGAGAAGGTTAGAGAGTTAGGGAGGGGCGAAGCCTTGGAGGCATTTGAATACAAGGATGAGAATTTTAAAATTAAGGTATTGCTGGACTGGGAGCAATTGTAGGTCAGCAAGCACAGGGGTGATGGGTGAATGGGACTTAGTGTGAGTTAGGACATGGGCAGCAGAGTTTTGGCAGAACTCAAGTTTACAGAATGAGGCCAGCCAGGTGAGCGTTGGAGAAGGCAACCATATTGTGTATTCTATTCAGCCAGGGGTAGCATCAAGCAAATTAAAGTGACTAATACAAAGCACAATACTGTGGAAACTGGAATCTGAAATAAAAACAGAAAATGCTGGAAATCTCAGCTGTCAGGCAGCATCTGTGGAGAGAAACAGAGTTAACGTTTCAGGTCGGTGACTCTTCGAGGGTCATCAACCAGAAACATTAATTCTGTTTCTCTCCACAGATGCTGCCTGACCCACTGAGATTTCCAGCACTTTATGTTTTTATTATTAAAGTGATTGCCAGCTTCCTATACACAAACATGAAATATATAAACAAAAAGCTACGCTGGAAATCTGAAATGGAAACACTCAACAGGTAGGCTACATCTGTGGGAAGTGCAAATAAGTTCATATTTGAGCGTGCAAATTCTGTGTCATAATATTACAGATGAATCGTTCTTACAAATGAAAAGGACATGGAAAGGGGAGGGAAAGTAAATATGGGGAACGAAATAGTGTAAGCCTGTAAAGTGCTCGTGTGGTTAAACGGCAGACTTAATAGAGTTCTTTGAAATTTTGAAGGGGCTTGATAGGGTAGACGCAGAGATGATGTTTTCACTTGTGGGAGAGTCTAAAACTCTGTCATAAAGATAAGATAAGTCATTAACAAATCCAATAAAGAATTCAGGAGAAACTTCTTTACCCAGAGAGCGGTTAGAATATGGAAAGCGCTACCACAAGGAGTAGTTGAAGCGAATAGCATCGATGCATTTAAGAGGAAGCTAGAAAAGCACACGAGGGAGAAAGGAATAGAAGGATATGCTGAGAGGGTTACATAGCATTTACAGCACAGAAACAGACCATTAGGCCCAACAGGTCTGTGCCGGTGTTTATGCTCCACACAAGCTTCCTCCCACCCTACATCATCTCACCCTTTCAGCATACCTTTCTATTTCTATCTCCCTCATGTTCTTATGTTGTTATCTAGCTTCCCCTTAGACAACTGAAAGCATGGCCGCCCATGTTGGGGGAAATGGAGGGGGTGAACAAAAGGCCAAAGTTGAAGAGGCCAAATTTGGAGGAATGGAGAGTCTCGGGGGAGGGGGGGGCAGCAAATGAAGGTTAAAGAGATAGAGAGAAGGTGGCCAGGAAGGTATTTAAACACAGGGATGAGAATTTTATATTTGAGACACTGGGGAACCAGTAGCCAATATAGATTAGGGAGCTCAGGGGTGAAGGGTGAGCAAGATTTGTTACGGGACAGGAAGTGGGCAGCAGAGTTTTGGATGGGCTGAAGTTTACGTAGGGTAAAGGATGGGATACCAACTGCAGGAGCATTGGGTTAGTTAAGCCTGGGGATGACAAAGGCATAGGTTGGATGAAGTAAAGTAGGAGGAGGCTCGTGTGAAGCATAAACACCAACATAGACCAGTTTGGCCAAATGGCCTGTGTCTGTGCTGTACATTCAATGTGAATCGATGTCAGTGATGCAAGCAGGAGACAATAGAAGGTATCATGCGGAAACTCAAAGACATTTACCAAACATTGTGATGGTGAATGCAAGGTTAAAGGGAAGCGTGAAAAACGGCATAGTAGATTAGGCTCCAGTGGCGCAGACCGAATAATGCAGACTATCCGTCATTATGGTGTTCTGACAGGGGGTCCCCTCCACAGGCCCTGACCATTCTCGGAATTGCTGGCACACCTGTTCCACCCATATGAAATATATCGACGTTATGATTAGAGGTGCAACCGAAAAGTGCCATGTGTCACGCTCACTCCCTGAAGCTCAGGGAACCTGACGATTGGATTGGACGTTGTGCAATAGTGTAAAATGGGCGACAGTGAATCGGTGGCCAATTTACATCTCTCACGATTTTAATTTCCATTGAATAGACGCACAGATGACTGATGTTGAAACTTTCAGATGATACTGTAAGCTGATTTAAGGAAACTAGTCCCACTGTTTGGGAGTGCAATAATACACTTCAAACCCAGATAAATATACACTTGGGCAATCAAAAAATATGATTCCTGAGAACTGAGGAAAACTATTCAGATTGAAGGAGATAACCGTGCAATATCATCTCTCTTTCACCCATTGTGTGCAAGCTCACACAAACAAAATGGCACCTGGGTACCAGAGGACTGCCAGTGCCTGTGTCATCAATACACAGCTCAAATAATCCAGTCTAGACAAGGATAAAGGTCCTGCTGTCTGAGGAAACCAGGTTACAAATAAGAGGCATTTCATCATTTCAGGGCTGAATCCAGACTGACAGAAAAGCCCACACTGTTGCTTATGCCAGGAGTTCTGAACTTTTATATGCGGAAATCTTACACTGTATGCAAGTGCGCATCCTTGAGAACCAGAACGACAAGTCTTTAAATGCATCATTGTCCTGATGTTAAGAGGCTGGAAACCTTCTATTGTTTGGGCGTCATTAAAGTAGCATTTTTGCTGACTTAAGGAAATTAGTTCCACAGCACTTCAAGCCAAGGTAAATATACACTTGAGCAATCAAAAAATATGATTCCCATAAACGGAGGAAAATCTTGTTCAAATTGAAGAGTACAACCTTGCAATATTATCTCTCTTTCAACCGTTGAAATATTCTGAGAGCCTGTCTGGCTCTTCCTCCTCAGAATCACATGTACCTGAATCATGATCCAAGATAGCTTCTCAGAATTGTTTTTTAACACATGGAGATCCTTCCTCCCATCAGCTGCCTTTCAATAACTCATAAGAACATAAGAAATAGGAGCTGGAGTAGGCCACTTGGCTCCTCGAGCCTGCTCTGCCATTCAATAAGATCATGGACTCAGCTCCACTATTATCTGAATGGTGAGATTAGGAAAAGGGGAGGTGCAACGAGACCTGGGTGTCATGGTACACCAATCATTGAAAGCTGGCATGCAGGTACGGCAGGCGGTGAAGAAGGTAAATGGTATGTTGGCCTTCATAACAAGAGGATAGGAGCAGGGGGGTCTTACTGCAATTGTAGAGGGCCTTTTTGAGGCCATACCTTGAATATTTTGTACAGTTTTGGTCTCCTAATCTGAAGGGCATTCTTGCTATTGTGGGAGTGCAGCAAAGGTTCACCAGACTGATTCCCAGGATGGCAGGACTGACATATGAAGAAAGACTGGATCGACTAGGCTTATATTCACTGGAATTTAGAAGAATGAGAGGGGTTCTCATAGAAACTTATAAAATTCTGCAGGGATTGGACAGGTTAGATGCAGGAAGAATGTTCCCCATCTTGGGGAAGTCCAGAACCAGGGGTCACAGCCTAAGGATAGGGATTAAGCCATTTAGGACCGAGATGAGGAGAAACTTCTTCATTCAGAGAATTGTGAACCTGTGGAATTCTCTACCACAGAAAGTTGTTGAGGCCAGTTCATTAGATATATTCAAAAGGGAGTTAGATGTGGTCCTTATGGCTAAAGGGATCAAGGGGTATGGAGAGAAAGCAGGAATGGGGTACTGAAGTTGCATGATCAGCCATGATCATATTGAACGGTGGGGAAGGCTCGAAGGGCCGAATAGCCTACTCCTGCACTTATTTTCTATGTTTCTATGTTTCCCTGACACTCCCCATACCCCTTTATTCCCTTATCGCTCAAAAATCTGTCTATCTCTGCCTTAAATATGACCCAGCCTCCACAGCTCTCTAGGGCAGAGAATTCCATAGATTTACAACCCTCAGAGAAGAAATTCCTCCTCATCTCAGTTTTAAATGGGCGGCCCCTTATTCTGAGGCAATGTCCCCTAGTTTTAGTTTCCCCTATGAGTGGAAATATCCTCTTTGCATTCACCTTGTCGGGCCCCCTCATTATCTTAAATGTTCCGATAAGATCACCTCTCATTCTTCTGAACTCCAATAAGTAGAGGTCCAACCCACTCAACCTATCTTCATAAGTCAACCCCCTCATCTCCGGAATCAACTGAGTGAACCTCCTCTGAACAGCCTCCAATGCAAGTATATCCTTTCTTAAATACGGAGACCAAAACTGTACGAAGTACTCCAGGTGTGGCCTCACCAATACCCTGTACAGTGTAGCAGGACTTCTCTGCTTTTGTACTCTATCCCCCTTGCAATAAAGGCCAACATTCCATTTGCCTTCCTGATTACTTGCTGTACCTGCATACTAACTTTTTGTGTTTCATGCACAAGGACCCCCAGGTCCCTCTGTACTACAGCACTTTGCAATTTTTCTCCATTTACATTATAATTTGCTTTTCTATTTTTTCTGCCAAAGTGAATAACCTCACATTGTCCCACATTATACTCCATCTGCCAAATTTTTGCCCACTCACTTAGCCTGTCTATATCCCTTTGTAGATTCTTCGTGTCCTCCTCACAATTTGCTTTCCCACTCATCTTTGTATCATCAGCAAACTTGGCTACATTACACTCGGTCCCTTCATCCAAGTCATTAATATAGATTGTAAATAGTTAAGGCCCCAGCACCGATCCCTGCGGCACCCCACTAGTTACTGTTTGCCAACCGGACCCATTTATCCCGACTCTCCGTTTACTGTTAGTTAGTCAATCCTCTACCCATGCTAATATATTACCCCAAACCCCGTGAACTTTTATCTTGTGCAGTAACCTTTTATGTGGCACCAAATCGAATGCCTTCTGGAAATCCAAATACACCACATTCACTGGTTCCCCTTTATCCACCTGCTCGTTACATCCTCAAAGAACTCCAGCAAATTTGTGAAACATGATTTCCCTTTCATAAAACCATGCTGACTCTGATTGACTGAATCATGCTTTTCCAAATGTCCCGCTACTGCTTCTTTAATAATGGACCTCAGCATTTTCCCAACGACAGATGTTAGACTAACTGGTCTATAGTTTCCTGCTTTTTGTCTGCCTCGTTTTTTTTTTAAATAGAGGCGTTACATTTGCAGTTCTCCAATCCGCTGGGACCTCCCGAGAATCCAGGGAATTTTGGTAGATTACAATCAATGCATCCGCTTTCTCTGCAGCCACTTCTTTTAAGACCCTAGGATGTAAGCCATCAGGTCCAGCGGACTTGTCCGCCTTTAGTCTCATTATTTTACCGAGTACTACTTCATTAGTGACAGTGATTGTATTAAGTTCCTCCCTCCCTATAGCCCCTAGATTATCCACTATTAGGATGTTTTTAGTGTCTTCTACCATGAAGATCGATACAAAATATTTGTTCAACGTCTCTGCCATTTCCTTGTTCTCCATTATTAATTCCCCAGTCTCATCCTCAAGGGGATCAACATTTACTTTAGCCATTCTTTTCCTTTTTATGTACCTGCAGAAACTCTTACTATCTGTTTTTATATTTCGTGCTAGTTTACTTTCATAATCTATCTTCCCTCTCTATCATTTTTTTTAAAGTCGTTCTTTGCTGGCTTTTTAAAAGTTTCCCAATCCTCTGGCCTCCCACTAGTCTTGACCACATTGTATGCCCTTGTTTTCAATTTGATACCATCCCTTATTTCTTTAGTTAGCCACAGATGGTTATCCCTTCTCTTACGTTCTTTCCTTCTCAATGGGATATATTTTTGTTGAGAGTTATGAAATATCTCCTTAAATGTCTGCCACTGCTCATCAACTGTCCCACACTTTAATCTATTTTCCCAGTCCATTTTAGCCAACTCTGCCTTCATACCTTTGTAGTCTCCTTTATTTAAGCTTAGGACTGGTTTGAGATCCAACTTTCTCACCCTGCAACTGAATTTGAAATTCAACTATGCTATGGTCACTCATTCCTAGAGAATCCTTTACTAGGAGATCATTTATTAATCCTGTCTCATTACACAGTACCAGTTCTAAGATAGCCTGCTCCCTGGTTGGTTCCGCAATGTACTGTTCAAGTAAACTATCCCGGATACACTCTAGGAACTCTTCCTCAAGGCTACCCTGGCCAATTTGCTTTGTTCAATCAATGTGAAGGTTAAAATTGCCCATGATTATTGCCATTCCTTTTTTGCAAATCTCCAATGAGCTGATGTTACTGCTATCTTATTGCACCATGGGAACCAGACTGCTATTTGTTTCTCCACTTCCCCTCCCAACCCAACCCACTCCAACTCCTTATCTAGAAGTTTGGCAATGCCACTGAATATTCCTTTTGAGGCCTACAAAGAACTCTGCCTGTGAGATTAACAATGGAGCTGATTCAGGATGACGAAGTCCAACACTGCCTTTAGTGTGCCAGTGCAGCCTTTGGTCGCCTGAGGAAGAGAGTGTTTGAAGACCGGGATCTCAACCCGGTACCAAGTTCATGGTCTACAGAGCAGTAGTGATACCCACCCTCCTATATGCTTCAGATGGACTATATACAGTAGGCACCTCAAAGCACTGGCGAAATACCACCAACGCTGCCTTCGCAAAATCCTGCAAATCCATTGGCAACATAGGCGCACCAACGTCAGTGTCCTCACTCAGACCAACATCCCCAGCATCAAAGCAATAACCACACTCGGCCAGCTCTGATGGACAGGCCACATCGTCCACATATCCGATGCTAGATTCCCGAAACAAGCGCTCTACTCTGAGCTACGACACGGGAAGAGTGTCCCAGGAAGGCAGATTAAACGCTTCAAGGACACCTGGAAATCCTCCTTGAAAAAGTGCAACATTCCCACCAACACTTGGGAATCTCTGGCCCAAGACTGCCCAAAGTGGAGGAGAAGCATCCGAGAAGGCACCGAACACTTCGAGTTTCTTCGTCGGAAGCACGGGGAAGCCAAGTACAAACAGCGGAAGGAACGTACGACAAATCAAGCAACCCACCCACCCGTCCCTCCAACCACTATCTGCCCCACCTGTGACAGGGGCTGTAGGTCCCGCATTGGTCTCATCAGTCACCTGAGAACTCGTATTAGTGTGGAAGCAAATCATCCTCGACTCCGGGGGACTGCCTAAGAAGAAGACATTCAGGATGGAATGACTCTCAGCACCATCTGCAACCTAAGGATTTGTCAGTACTTTTCAAAAAGCAGAGTTTCCTCAACTTGCTCGTCAAAAAGCTGTTACCCTAACGTGGGCTCCAAAAACCCAAAGGATGTCTGGCTGCAGAATTGAATTCTAAAGCCAAGAATGTCTGCAGCTTAAGTTCTGAGATATTGGGTAATGCACAAATTTTACCCCTGTGAGGATAGCTACATACCAGATACACTGGGTAAGGTTTAAGTACCAACATCCATCACAAATTTAAGCTTCCTGACAACTTTAATAAGTTTTTGTTTGAGATAAAAAGAATGCAATAGATGTAGTATAAATGAATTTTCAGAAGTAATTTAATAATCACAGGAGGCTCGTTACAAAAAGTGTGTGCATGGCACAAGGATAAATGTAGCAGCATGGGTAAAATGTTGGCTGATGGCCAGGAAACTAAAGGTCCAGATTAATCAGCATTGCTTGGATTGGAAAAAGACTCAAATTTAATTTTGGGTCCCCTTAATGATTTGGACTTAAGCATTGAAAGCACAAACTTAAATTTGCTGATGACACAAAAGTAGGGGTTTAGTAAATAGCGAGAGGGACTTGAAAAAAGACTCTGGAACGTGGACAGGTAGCAGATTGGGCAGGACGGCTGTATATGCAATTAAATGCAGAGGTGTGATGCTTTTTGGAAGGAGAAACAAAGAATGGAAGGCTATATTGAATGGAAAAGACACTGAAAGGTGTGAAGGAACAGAAATGCCCAAGGATGTCAGCTGTAGCACACTTGCCTCTGAGTCAGAAGGTTGTGGGTTCAAGTCCCACTCCAGAGACTTGAGCACATACATCGAGGCTGACACTCCAGTGCAGTGCTGAGGGAGTACAACACTGTCGGAGGTGCCATCTTTCGGATGAGACATTAAACTGAGGCTCTGTCTGCTCTCTCAGGTGGACGTAAAAGATCCCATGGCACTATTTCGAAGAGGAGCAGGGGAGTTATCCCTGGTGTCCTGGCCAATATTTATCCCTCAATCAATGTAACAAAAACAGTTTATCTGGTCATTATCACATTGCTGTTTTGGGAGCTTGCTTGTGCGCAAATTGGCTGCCGCGTTTCCCAAATTGCAACAGTGACTACACTTCAAAAGTACCTTATTGGCTGTAAAGCGCTTTTGAGACGTCTGATAGTTGTGAAAGGCACTATTATAGCAAGTCTTTCTTTAAATACAGAATGCCCTGAAAGTGGGAACATAGGTACATAAAGTCAAACTCAGCAGCATTTTGAATTTTATAAATAGGTGCATAGAGTACAAAAGCAAAGGCTGTGATAAATCGGTAAAAGGCAATGGTGGGTGCCCCAATATAGCAAAAACATTAGAACCATAGAGTGTCTATTGTAGTTTCACCAGGATGATACCATGGATAGGAAACTATAGTTATGAGGAGACTTGAGATACTGGGACTATTTCTACTGGAACTGGAATAGCCAAGATGAGATTTAAAAAGGGAGACTTTTTTTTTTAATCATTAAGGTTTTTGATAAGATGAATCAAAAAGATTATTTCCTCTGGTTCAGGAGTTAATGATGAGACATCCAAATTCAAAATTGTCACCAAGGAGAGATCAGGAGAAATGTCTTTCGTTGTTGCAGCGTGGAATATTCTCCAACAAGATGTAATTGAAACAGAGACCATTAATCCTTTAATGGGCACAGGCTTTACTTGCTGTGCAAACCCTTTTTCTACTGTGTCCAACCTTCATTTCTATAATGGATATATCATTCTTAAAGCAAAACTTGTAAGAGAGCACGGAGGGTAGAGGAGGTAAACTCAGATGATATCAACATTCAACCAGGGCTCAGACAGAGTAAGACTCAACACTCAAGGGGACAGCTACACACCCAACTTAGATCCAATCCATCATGAGATTTTGTGAGCATCAAGAAATGGATTGGGTACAGTCGCATAGTGGTTATGTTATTGGATTAGTAATCCAGAGGCCTGGACTAACGATCCGGAGACATGAGTTCAACTCCCACCACGGCAGCTCAGGAATTTAAATTAATTTAAGATAATTAAAGAAAATCTGGAATGAATGGATACTAGTAATTCATTAGTGCAGGTTCGATCTCTCTGGTCCAGCACCCTTGGGAGCTGACTGGTGCCGGACAGAGAATTTGCCGAAACACGGGAGGTCATATCTAGCCTAGGCTTCCCGGTACCCGATGACAGCGTGCGGGCTCCTGAATGCCTCCACCACGCTCTGACTTTTTTTTTAGGTCATGTCTCTCCTCGCCACCCCCACTGCCGAACCCCGCCTCCCCCGCAGCAGAGTTGCCGCCCCCGGACCTGCCACTGCTGGACCCACCACCCCCAGACCCGTAGCACCACCACTGCTGCCCCCGGACCCGCAGCACCACCACTGCTGCCCTCGGACCCGCAGTACCCGGACCACCGTCACTGCCGTCCCCGGAACCGCAGCCACCGGCGCTGCCGCCCCCGGATCCGCAGCACCCGACCCACCGCCCACACCACTGCTGCCCCCGGACCCACCGCCCACACCACTGCTGCCCCCGGACCCACCGCCCACACCACTGCCACCCCCGGACCCATCGCCCACACCACTGCCACCCCCGGACCACCGCCCACACCACTGCCGCCCCCGGACCCACCGCCCACACCACTGCCGCCCCCAGACCCACCGCCCACACCGCTCACGCTCCAGACATGGGATTGATGCCGAACCACGGGTGGTTCCGGATCAGAGAGTCCCAGACTGGAGAGATACAACCTGTAACAGTAACCGGATCGTCTTAAAATCTAATGTCCTTTCCACCATCTACAAGTCAGGAGTGTGATGGAATACTCTCCACTTGCCTGGACGAGTGCAACTCCAACAACATAAGAAGCTCAACACCATCCTGCCCGCTTGATTGGCACACTGTCCACCACCATTCAATCCCTCCGCCACCAGCGCACCATGACTGCAGTGTGTACCGTCTACAAGATGCACTGCAGCAACTCACCACGGCTTCTTCAGCAGCACCTCCCAAACCTGCAACCTCGATCATGTAGAAGGACAAGGGCAGCAGGCGCATGGGAACAACATCAACTCCAAGTTCCCCAAGTGACCTCCAAGTCACACACAATCCTGACTTGGAAATATATCGCCGTTCCTTCGTCACTGGATTGTTCTGCAGTGGTTCAAGGCGGCGGCTCACCACTACCTTCACAAGGGCAATTAGGGATGGACAATAAACCCTGGCCTTGCCAGTGACGCCCACATCTTGTGAATGAATTGAAAAACAAAGGGTCACCATCATCCTCCCTATCCAAGAAGATAAACGTAGTGATAGCTAAGCTTGTTGATTGCTTCGCTCTCACATGTGATCGTGCCTATTTCTAGAGCCCTGCCAGCAAGGTATGATTTCAGTTCAATTTTCTGTTCATTGGGCTTCCCAGTTCATTCCTGGGGTCCTTTCCCATTGAGGGAGGGATGCCCTGATTCTGGGATCTGCTAAGTTGGCAGCCTGCACTGTCGTGCGAGAAGTTCCAAGAACCAGAAGGCCACCCGTGAGCAAACGAAGAGAAGAAACCGAGAAATGGACACAACATGCATATTCTCAAACTGCAGTGGCAATCGGTAGAAGCTTATGTGAACAATCAGTGCCACAGTTCGGAGAATACAGCAAAGTCATCCCAAGCCAGGCCAGGCTGTATAGGTAATGGCAGGAATCGTTCTGACAAGATCATCAGTCTGGGTAGGTGCCCATACCTCGTAAGACTGCGGTTACCACAATCCTTTCCAAAGGTAAGGAGCAAGTTGAAGTCAAATACAGCCACTGCCAAGTCAAAAAGAGCTTGCAGCTGTTGTTCTGGGCAAACAAAGCAATACAAGGTCCATATGATGTAGCTTGGTATGGGTTTAGTTGCTTGGACATCTGCAAAATTCAAGGTTTATTGCCAGGCCCCTCCATGTTTGTAGAGTACAGTTAACCATTAGTGGATTTTGAGAGTTAAACATTTTCCAGGATTAGTGGGAGAGAGGAGAGGCCTTTATCCACCTCACTTAATCTGGGTTCAGACCCAGGGTCTTTAGAAAGTGTCATAAATCAGACTCTGGGGCTCGTTGACTAATGGAGGGGGTGCATCAGTAAGTCACTATGCATCACTCCAAAAGGAGAGACTGGCATTTCCTTTTTTCTTTCTTTAACCTGTACAAAGATTTTGACTGCATAAGGTGTTTTTTGGCAAGTTTCCCCAATAACTGCAGTGGAGGGAATTCTCATGGTAGTACAAACATTCCCTCTACTTTACTTACAAGCGTCGCTGGAGCAACTGCCTCAGAAAAAGGAGAAAGTTTGAAACAGGCCCAAACTCTGACAATTCACCATGTGTTCAACGCTATACTACATATTGGTACATTCACTGAACAAACACCAACTACAAGTAATGGCTTCTATTAGGCTTCTCTCATTTCAGGCGCACACAGCAATGTTTTTCAACTTGCCTGCCAAAGCTGTCAAGGCAAATTCAATTTGGAGCAAATACAACTTTATGAATTCTAGCTTTTAAACTCTTTCCATTAGAAATACACTCCTGTAAATGTTAGAGCCCACTTTCACCACCATAAGATACCATATTTCCATCACTTCACCTCAGCAGTTTTATTGGATCAGTTTTTCCTGCACCAGTTTGTGTAGACATCTCCATTTATCATCAAGTACAATTTTCCTGGGGACTGAATTATTCAGTCTTAGAACTCCTGAAGTTTGAATCCAGCTTAGTCAGAGTAAATTAAGTTCTCCTCCTTTCTTCCCAGGACCTTGGGTCTGAACTCAATATCTCTCCCCCTCTTCACTAACCTTGGACTAGCAAGTCTGAATTCAACTCAGACCCACAAGATCACTTGACAGTCAACTCTATGCAAAATAATGCTCAGCTTCTGCCATTTTGCCTTGGCATTCCTAGAGCAAAAGGGATTTGCAAAGTGAAGCCTAACCACCACTTTTGGCAATGGTTTCAGGCATGCTTTCCAACTGCTAATGCAAATTCAAATGAAAACCATTCTTGTACAGCTAGGGCTGATTTTAGCTATCGGTACAGCCTGGCAATACATCTATACAAGTCTGACTGCCATACCTGTGGTCTGCTGTTTGTTTTAGGCCACTGTGTGTATAAGCACCACAGCCAACTTGAAAACACCTAGCCAAATGTGCTAAACAAGCCCAGATGAATTTGACTAGCAATCCAGACGACAGTTCAAACAAAGGTTCGCTTGTTGGAACTTGTGCCCAAATTCTTAAAGTGGGAGTGCACCAATAGGCAATGCTCAGTCTGATGCACACAATGTGTATTATAATATATATACCAACACGGGGAGTAGTTGAGGCGAAAGGTACAGATGCATTTAAGGAGAAGCTAGATAAATATATGAGCGAGAAGGGAATAAAGGGTTATGCTGATAGGGAGATGAGAAAGCAATGGGAGGAGACTCGAATGGCGTATAAACGCCGGTATGCGTTCCCTAGCCACTGACTCCATCCCTCTCTCTCTCGGGCATCTATTTGAGCTGAACTAGACTGTTTACAGCCTTGGTGTCATACTTGATCCTGAAATGAGCGTCCGGCCACATATCCGCGGCATAACTAAAACCGCCTATTTCCACCTCCGTAACATCGCCCGTTTCCATCCTTGCCTCAGCTCACCCGCTGCTGAACCCCTCATCCATGCCTTTATTACCTCTAGACTTGACTATTCCAACGCACGCCTGGCTGGCCTTCCACATTCTACCCTATGTAAACTTGAGGTCTTCCAAAACTCGGCAGCCCGTGTCCTAACTCGCACCAAGTTCCGCTCACCCATCACCCCTGTGCTCGCTGACCTACATTGGCTCCCAGTTAAGCAACACCTCGATTTCAAAATTCTCATCCTCATTTACAAATCCCCCCATGGCCTCACCCCTCCCCATCTCTGCAATCTGCTCAACCATTGATGGCCATGCCTTCAGCTGCCTATGTCCCAAGCTCTGGAACTCCCTTCCTAAACCTCTCGCCCTACCTTCCTCCTTTAAGACGCTCCTTAACACCTACCTCTTTGACCAAGCTTTTGGTCATCTGCCACAATTTCTTCTTATGTGGCTCAGTGTCAAATGTATTTGCTGTCTTAAAGCACTCCTGTGAAACGCCTTGGGACATTTTACTACATTGAAAGTGCTATATAAATACAAGTTGTTGCTGTTGGGCCGAATGGCTTGTTTCTGTGCTGTATATTCTATGTAATGCTTTAATAGGGTATCGATTAGTACAAGTTGTGCCAATCTTGTGCCACCCAAACATGGTCACTCAGACTCTCTCTATCTCCAGATAGCAGGATCCCTCAATCCCCAAATGTAAATCTTCAACACATCTGGCTACATGAAACTTAGTTCCACAATGCCATATGAAAGAAAAATATTCCAGCCCCCAAAGTGACTAGCATCCATGAAGTTTACTGCACGGTGTTTGAGGCACAAGGGCTTTAGTTCAAACATAATGAGCATCTTCACTTGATTAAAATATAAATCAGAGCAGCCCATTGTGTTTATTATGTGTGTTCTTTTCATGCCTGTGGTTACATTTCAAAGCACCAAAGAGGAAGGAAATCTTGTCAGGACTGGTTTCAGCACCAACCCATACTGTAAACAATATTTTTTTTAATAAAAAAATTTCCACAGCATGTCACTCCCTTATGAATGGAGTGTACTTGGCTGACATTAACAGCTTCAGTGGAGCTGAAAAGAAAATTTCAAGTTTACACAAGTCTTCAAGTCCTCCAGATTCCTTAACAAACAGAGCAGCAGTCAGCAGCCAGAATATACTCACATTAGGAGAAAGCAACTTGGGCACGTCCAAAATTTAACCGCTGCATTCTGTCCCGCATTCTGTTCCCCCCTCCCCCCCCGCCCAATATCCCTACAATCCTACAGTACTTTCTGGCATTCCCCCTCTCCAAACTTCCCCACAATCTCCTGGACCAAATTCCATTTGATTCACCGTCCACTGAGACTGTATTCTTCGTCTCCTATATTTCTGCAGCCATCAATATACCCAATCACTCCCTCTTCTCTGCCTTTCACGCCTTCCGCCCCCCCCCCCCTCCCTCCCCCACCCCCTCACAAAACTTCTATTCTCCCCCCTCCCTCACCCCCTGCCTGGTCCTTTCCCGTGGTCTGACCCTCATCTTCACAAGTCCAGACTTGAGTGTATCTGGAACACAACTGACTGAGCCGTCCATGACCAGATCTGGCTGGACCAATCTCATGCCAAAATTGCCCACTACTCTCGGACCTCCAGCTGGAGTAGGCTAGAGAATAAAGGTAATCCCTGGCTTCTTTTCTCCACTGCCAACCATCTCTCTGAACACCTCTCTTCTGCCTTAACCACCCTTACTTCCAACATGTACAGGGAGTTCATGGACTTCTTTGTCACCAAGATTGAGATTACCTGTTCAACTGCCTCTGTTGCTTCCTTTGCCCACCAAGCCACGCTCGGTCACGTGTTATGCTCCTCCTGTACCATGTGGGAACTCAGGGATGACTCCAGTGTCCCTGACGACTACGTGTGCGGGAAGTGTATCCGCCTCCAGCTCCTGACGGACCGCGTTGCGGAGTTGGAGCTGAGGGTGGATTCACTCTGGAGCATCCACGATGCTGAGAATGACGTGAGTAGCACGTGTAGCGAGTTAGTCATACCGCAGGAGAAGGATCCACAGCCAGATAGGGAATGGAAGACCAGCAGGAAGAGCAGTGCAAGGAAGGTAGTGCAGGGGTCCCCTGTGGCCATCCCCCTGCAAAACAGATACACTGCTTTGAGTACTGTTGAGGGGGATGACTCATCAGGGGAGGGCAGCAGCAGCCAGGTTCATGGCACCATGGCTGGCTCTGTTGCACAGGAGGGCAGGAAAAAGAGTGGGAGAGCGATAGTGATAGGGGATTCAATTGTAAGGGGAATAGATAGGCATTTCTGCGGCCGCAACCGAGACTCCAGGATGGTATGTTGCCTCCCTGGTGCAAGGGTCAAGGATGTCTCGGAGCGGGTGCAGGACATTCTAAAAAGGGAGGGAGAACAGCCAGTTGTCGTGGTGCACATTGGTACCAACGACATAGGTAAAAAAAGGGAGGAGGTCCGACGAAACGAATTTAAGGAGCTAGGAGCTAAATTAAAAAGTAGGACCTCAAAAAGGTCCTAATCTCGTAATCCCTAAAGTCGTAATCTCGGGATTGCTACCAGTGCCACGTGTTAGTCAGAGTAGGAATCGCAGGATAGCGCAGATGAATACGTGGCTTCAGCAGTGGTGCAGCAGGGAGGGATTCAAATTCCTGGGGCATTGGAACCGGTTCTGGGGGAGGTGGGACCAGTACAAACCGGACGGTCTGCACCTGGGCAGGACCGGAACCAATGTCCTAGGGGGAGTGTTTGCTAGTGCTGTTAGGGAGGGGTTAAACTAATATGGCAGGGGGATGGGAACCAATGCAGGGAGACAGAGGGAAACAAAAAGGAGACAAAAGCAAAAGACAGAAAGGAGATGAGTAAAAGTGGAGGGCAGAGAAACCCAAGACAAAGAACAAAAAGGGCCACTGTACAGCAAAATTCTAAAAGGACAAAGGGTGTTTAAAAAACAAGCCTGAAGGCTTTGTGTCTTAATGCAAGGAGTATCCATAATAAGGTGGATGAATTAACTGTGCAAATAGATGTTAACAAATATGATGTGATTGGGATTATGGAGACGTGGCTCCAGGATGATCAGGGCTGGGAACTCAACATCCAGGGGTATTCAACATTCAGGAAGGATAGAATAAAAGGAAAAGGAGGTGGGGTAGCATTGCTGGTTAAAGAAGAGATTAATGCAATAGTTAGGAAGGACATTAGCTTGGATGATGTGGAATCTATATGGGTAGAGCTGCAGAACACCAAAGGGCAAAAAACGTTAGTGGGAGTTGTGTACAGACCTCCAAACAGTAGTAGTGATGTTGGGGAGGGCATCAAACAGGAAATTAGGGCTGCATGTAATAAGGGTGGAGCAGTTATAATGGGTGACTTTAATATGCACATAGATTGGGCTAACCAAACTGGAAGCAATACGGTGGAGGAGGATTTCCTGGAGTGAATAAGGGATGGTTTTCTGGACCAATATGTCGAGGGACCAACTAGGGGGGAGGCCATCTTAGACTGGGTGTTGTGTAATGAGAGAGGATTAATTAGCAATCTCGTTGTGCGAGGCCCCTTGGGGAAGAGTGACCATAATATGAGAATGAAACAGTTAATTCAGAGACCATAGTCCAGAACTTAAAGAAGGGTAACTTTGAAGGTATGAGGCGTGAATTGGCTAGGATTGATTGGCGAATGATACTGAAGGGGTTGACTGTGGATGGACAATGGCAGACATTTAGAGACCACATGGATGAACTACAACAATTGTACATTCCTGTCTGGCGTAAAAATAAAAAAGGGAAGGTGGCTCAACCGTGGCTATCAAGGGAAATCAGGGATAGTATTAAAGCCAAGTAAGTGGCATACAAATTGGCCAGAAATAGCAGCGAACCCGGAGACTGGGAGAAATTTAGAACTCAGCAGAGGAGGACAAAGGGTTTGATTAGGGCAGGGAAAATGGAGTACGAGAAGAAGCTTGCAGGGAACATTAAGACGGATTGCAAAAGTTTCGATAGATATGTAAATATAAAAAGGTTAGTAAAGACAAACGTAGGTCCCTGCAGTCAGAATCAGGGGAAGTCATAATGGGGAACAAAGAAATGGTGGATCAATTGAACAAGTACTTTGGTTCGGTATTCACTAAGGAGGACACTAACAACCTTCCGGATATAAGAGGGGTCAGAGGGTCTAGTAAGGAGGAGGAACTGAGGGAAATCCTTATTAGTCAGGAAATTGTGTTGGGGAAATTGATGGGATTGAAGGCCGATAAATCCCCAGGGCCTGATGGACTGCATCCCAGAGTACTTAAGGAGGTGGCCTTGGAAATAACGGATGCATTGACAGTCATTTTCCAACATTCCATTGACTCTGGATCAGTTCCTATCGAGTGGAGGGTAGCCAATGTAACCCCACTTTTTAAAAAAGGAGGGAGAGAGAAAACAGGGAATTATAGACCGGTCAGCCTGACATCGGTAGTGGGTAAGATGATGGAATCAATTATTAAGGATGTCATAGCAGCGCATTTGGAAAGAGGTGACACGATAGGTCCAAGTCAGCATGGATTTGTGAAAGGGAAATCATGCTTGACAAATCTTCTGGAATTTTTTGAGGATGTTTCCAGTAGAGTGGACAAGGGAGAACCAGTTGATGTGGTATATTTGGACTTTCAGAAGGCTTTCGACAAGGACCCACACAAGAGATTAATGTGCAAAGTTAAAGCACATGGGATTAGGGGTAGTGTACTGACATGGATTGAGAACTGGTTGTCAGACAGGAAGCAAAGAGTAGGAGTAAATGGGTACTTTTCAGAATGGCAGGCGGTGACTAGTGGGGTACCGCAAGGTTCTGTGCTGGGGCCCCAGCTGTTTACACTGTACATTAATGATTTAGACGAGGGGATTAAAAGTAGTATCTCCAAATTTGCGGATGACATTCAGTTAGGTGGCAGTGTGAGCTGCGACGAGGATGCTATGAGGCTGCAGAGCGACTTAGATAGGTTAGGTGAGTGGGCAAATGCATGGCAGATGAAGTATAATGTGGCTAAATGTGAGGTTATCCACTTTGGTGGTAAAAACAGAAACAGACTATTATCTGAATGGTGACAGATTAGGAAAAGGGGAGGTGCAACGAGACCTGGGTGTCATGGTACATCAGTCATTGAAGGTTGGCATGCAGGTACAGCAGGCAGTTAAGATAGCAAATGGCATGTTGGCCTTCATGGCGAGGGGTTTTGAGTACAGGGGCAGGGAGGTGTTACTACAGTTGTACAGGGCCTTGGTGAGGCCACACCTGGAGTATTGTGTACAGTTTTGGTCTCCTAACCTGAGGGAGGACATTCTTGCTATTGAGGGAGTGCAGCGAAGGTTCACCAGACTGATTCCCGGGATGGCGGGACTGACCTATCAAGAAAGACTGGATCAACTGGGCTTGTATTCACTGGAGTTCAGAAGAATGAGAGGGGACCTCATAGAAACGTTTAAAATTCTGATGGGTTTAGACAGGTTAGATGCAGGAAGAATGTTCCTAATGTTGGGGTCACAGTCTGAGGATAAGGGGTAAGCCATTTAGGACCGAGATGAGGAGAAACTTCTTCACCCAGAGAGTGGTGAACCTGTGGAATTCTCTACCACAGAAAGTTGTTGAGGCCAATTCACTAACTATATTCAAAAAGGAGTTAGATGTAGTCCTTACTACTAGGGGGATGAAGGGGTATGGCGAGAAAGCAGGAATGGGGTACTGAAGTTGCATGTTCAGCCATGAACTCATTGAATGGCGGTGCAGGCTAGAAGGGCCGAATGGCCTACTCCTGCACCTATTTTCTATGTTTCTATGTTTCCATGTTTCTATGTTTCCCCTCCCGCCCCCGTCCTACCCCAGAATCCTTGTCTCTTTCCCATCTCCCCTCAAGCCCTCACTTGAGTTCACCTTGTGCATGAAACACACCTCCTGCTCCCTTAACCCCATCCCACTAAACGGAGACCACCCAACTCCCTTCCTGCCTCCATGCTAGCCGGCATTGTAAATGGTCCCTTCTCCTCTGGTACTGTCCCCGTTCCTCTCAAAACAACTGTCATCACCTGCCCTCCTAAAAAAACCATGCTCGGCCACTCTATCTTTGAAAATCATTGTTCTATCACCATTCTCCAGTTCCTCTCCAAAGTCCCTTGGATTGTTGTAGCCTCATGGATCCATACCAATAACTCCTGCAACTGCCTGTTTGAGTGCCTCCAAATTGTGTTTCCACCACTTTCACAGTACTGAGACACTCTAGCCAAAAAGTCAGAACTGACATTCTCTGCGATTGTGACCCTAGTGAGTGAATTATCCCTCTTTACCCTCCGCAACAAGTCTGCAGCCTGACATAATCGAACACACCACCCTCATCTTCCTCCCTCTATGCCCGGTCGTCCAGCTTAGTGGGACTTCCTTCACTTGATTCCACTCTTCCCTCTCCAATCATAACTAGTGCATTTCCAGCAATAGCTTTTCTGCCCAACCCTGCACTATTGTCACCGGAGTCCCCACAAGGATCTATCCTTGGCTCCCTCTTCTTCCTCATCTGCACACTGCCCCGTACCAATATCAGCCGCAGACATGGGATCAGCTCCCACTTATATCCTGGCGACACCCAGTTCTTGGATGAGCTGCAATTTCCTCTATCTAAACATCGGTGAGACTAACGGCATCATCTCTAGCACCTCCCACCAATTCCATCCCTCACCCCAGCCAATGTCTCAGTCTGAACCACACAGCTCGCAATCCTATTGCGACCCAGAGCTGAGCTTCTGAGTCTACATCCTTTCCATCACAAAGTCAGTCTACTTCCATATTCGGAACATCGCCTAACTCCGCCCCTGCCTCAGCCTATCAGCCACTGAAACCCTCATCCATGCTTTGTCACTCCAGATGTGACTATTCCAATGCTCTCCTGGCCAGCCTCCTATTTTTCACCCTCCATAAACTTCAGCTCAGCCAAAACTTTGCTGACGCTATCCTATCCTGCACCAAGTCCCATTTACCGATCACCACCAGCCTCGCTGATCTACATCAGCTCCTGCTCCCCCAATGTCACAAATCTAAAATTCTCATCCAAATGTTCAAATCCTTTCATGGGCTCACCCTCCTGTTAATTAAACTCCTCCAGAACTACAACCCACCTCTTCCTGAACTCCTCATCCTCTGACTCCAGTCTTGTGAATTTCCCTCCCTTTGTCCCACCACCGACAGTCATGCCTTCAATTACCTCATCCACACACTCTCGAATTCCTTCCTCGTCTCTCCACTTCATTGCCTTGCAATAAGATCCTCCTTAAAACCCAAGCTTTTAATCCAAGCTTTTGATTACTCCACTCAATAGAGTCTGCTTTGACTTGGTGTCCATTCTATCCCTTATGCCTTAAAGGTGAAATATAAATGCAAGTTGTTGTTATGCACTCTTAAAAGTTTTCATAAAACCCATCTTTCCATCAAATTTTCAGCCACCATCCTGTTAAGCTCATTGGGGCATTTTCTGCATTAAAAGGCACGATATGAATGAAAGGTATGGTACATAACTACTGCCTAAATTTACAGATCTGTAACGTCAACTCTGTTTCTCTCTCCACAGATGCTGCCTGTACTGCTGAGTATTTCCAGCATTTTATGTATTTATTTCAGATTCCAGCATCCGCAGTATTTTGCTTTTGTATTAGTGTTTAATTCACTGCCACCTCCCTTCAAGGAATGTCCACCTTGAAGTAGTTCTGTTCTTCCCTCAGACGGGATTTCCATTTGTCTCTTTTACCTTGTTCATCTTCATTGCTTTCTGTTTCCCTTCTCGTGTTTGATCAAGTATCTAGAGTTCTGACGAAGGGTCATCAGCCTGGAACGTTAACTCTGTTTCACTCTCCACAGATACTGCCAGACCTGCTGAGCATTTCCAGCATTTTCTGTTTTTATATTACCATAAATTCACTTCCCTGCAACAGGTCCTACTGCGTACAATGCAAATTGAGCCCTTTATTTGCAAATTTTCATGACTAAGAGTTAGCAGTTCTGCAGTTCTGTGACCTTTAAAAAAAGTAAAGGTTTAATAGACAATGCTGAACAATTTAAGGTTCAAAAGATGTTTAAAACTTCTTAAATCCAATTCTTGAAATGTCTCTCGCTCAGGCAGTCCCTTGGAGTCAAGGGTCAAGTCTGCTTCCACGCTAAAAATGAGTTCTCAGGTGAATGAGACATTACAGAAAAATTCTAAAGGGACAAAGTGTGTTAAAAAGACAAGCCTGAAGGCTCTGTGCCTCAAATGCGAGGAGTATTCGGAATAAGGTGGACGAATTAACTGCGCAAACACCAGTTAACGGATATGATGTAATTGGCATCATGGAGACATGGCTCCAGGGTGACCAAGGCTGGGAACTCAACATCCAGGGGTATTCAACATTTAGGAAGGATAGGCAGAGAGGAAAAGGAGGCGGGGCGGCGTTGCTGGTTAAAGAGGAAATTAATGCAATAGTAAGGAAGGACATTAGCTTGGATGATGTGGAATCGGTATGGGTGGAGCTGCGGAATTCCAAAGGGCAGAAAACGTTAGTGGGAGTTGTGTACAGACCACCAAACAGTAGTAGTGAGGTTGGGGACAGCATCAAACGAGAAATAAGGGATGTGTGCAATAAAGGTACAGCAGTTATCATGGGCGACTTTAATCGACATATTGATTGGGCTAAGCAAACTGGTAGCAATGTGGTGGAGGAGGATTTTCTGGAGTGTATTAGGGATGGTTTTTGAGACCAATATGTCGAGGAACCTACTAGAGAGCTGGCCATCCTAGACTGGGTGATGTGTAATGAGAAAGGACTAATTAGCAATCTTGTTGTGCGAGGCCCCTTAGGGAAGAGTGACCATAATATGGTAGAATTCTTTATTGAGATGGAGAGTGACACAGTTAACTCGGAAACTTGGGTCCTGAACTTAAGGAAAAATAACTTCGACGGTCCGAGGCGGAATTGGCTAGAATAGACTGGCAAAGGATACTTGAAGGGTTGACGGTGGATGGGCAATGACAAACATTTAAAGATCACATGGATGAACTTCAGCAATTGTACATCCCTATCTGGAGTAAAAATAAAACGGGGAAGGTGGCTCAACCGTGGCTAACAAGGGAAATTAAGGATAGTGTTAAAGCCAAGAGGCATATAAATTGGCCAGAAAAAGCAACAAACCTGAGGACTGGGAGAAATTTAGAATTCAACAGAGGAGGACTAAGGGTTTAATTAAGAGGGGGAAAATAGAGTATGAGAGGAAGCTTGCAGGGAACATAAAAACTGACCGCAAAAGCTTCTATAAATATGTGAAGAGAAAAAGATTAGTGAAGGCAGACGTAGGTCCCTTGCAGTCGGATTCAGGTGAATTTATAATGGGGAACAAAGAAATGGCAGACCAATTGAACAAATACTTTGGTTCTGTCTTCACAAAGGAAGACACAAATAACCTTCCGAATGTACGAGGGGACAGTGGGTGTAGTGAGAAAGAGGAACTGAAAGATATCCTTATTAGGCGGGAAATTGTGTGAAGGAAATTGATGGGATTGAAGGCCAATAAATCCCTGGGGCCTGATAGTCTGCATCCCAGAGTACTTAAGGAAGTGGCCCTAGAAATAGTGGATGTATTGGTGATCATTTTCCAACAGTCGATTGACTCTGGATCAGTTCCTATGGACTGGAGGGTAGCTAATGTAATGCCACGGTTTAAAAAAGGAGGGAGAGAGAAAACGGGTAATTATAGACCGGTTAGCCTGACATCAGTAGTGGGGAAAATGTTGGAATCAATCATTATGGATGAAATAGCAGCACATTTGGAAAGCAGTGACAGGATCGGACCAAGTCAGCATGGATTTATGAAAGGGAAATCATGCTTGACGAATCTTCTGGAATCTTTTGAGGATGTAACGAGCAGAGTGGACAAGGGAGAATCAGTGGATGTGGTGTATTTGGACTTTCAAAAGGCTTTTGACAAGGTCCCGCACAAGAGATTGGTGTGCACAATCAAAGCGCATGGTATTGGGGGTAATATATTACATAGAAACAGAGAAACATAGAAAATAGGTGCAGGAGCAGGCCATTCAGCCCTTCTAGCCTGCACCGCCATTCAATGAGTTCATGGCTGAACATGAAACTTCAGTACCCGCTTCCTGCTTTCTCGCCATAACCCTTGATCCCCCGAGTAGTAAGGACTTCATCTAACTCCCTTTTGAATATATTTAGTGAATTGGCCTCAACTACTTTCTGTGGTAGAGAATTCCACAGGTTCACCACTCTCTGGGTGAAGAAGTTTCTCCTCATCTCGGTCCTAAATGGCTTACCCCTTACCCTGAGACTGTGACCCCTGGTTCTGGACTTCCCCAACATTGGGAACATTCTTCCTGCATCTAACCTGTCTAAACCCGTCAGAATTTTAAACGTTTCCATGAGGTCCCCTCTCATTCTTCTGAACTCCAGTGAATACAAGCCCAGTTGATCCAGTCTTTCTTGATAGGTCAGTCCCGCCATCCCAGGAATCAGTCTGGTGAATCTTCGCTGCACTCCCTCAATAGCAAGAATGTCCTTCCTCAAGTTAGGAGACCAAAACTGTACACAATACTCCAGGTGTGGCCTCACCAAGGCCCTGTACAACTGTAGCAACACCTCCCTGCCCCTGTATTCAAATCCCCTCGCTATGAAGGCCAACATGCCATTTGCTTTCTTAACCGCCTGCTGTACCTGCATGCTAACCTTCAATGACTGATGTACCATGACACCCAGGTCTCGTTGCACCTTCCCTTTTCCTAATCTGTCACCATTCAGATAATAGTCTGTCTCTCTGTTTTTACCACCAAAGTGGATAACCTCACATTTATCCACATTATACTTCATCTGCCATGCATTTGCCCACTCACCTAACCTATCCAAGTCACTCTGCAGCCTAATAGCATCCTCCTCGCAGCTCACACTGCCACCCAACTTAGTGTCATCCGCAAATTTGGAGATACTGCATTTAATCCCCTCGTCTAAATCATTAATGTACAATGTAAACAGCTGGGGCCCCAGCACAGAACCTTGCGGCACCCCACTAGTCACTGCCTGCCATTCTGAAAAGTACCCGTTTACTCCTACTCTTTGCTTCCTGTCTGACAACCAGTTCTCAATCCACGTCAGCACACTACCCCCAATCCCATGTGCTTTAACTTTGCACATTAATCTCTTGTGTGGGACCTTGTCGAAGGCCTTCTGAAAGTCCAAATATACCACATCAACTGGTTCTCCTTTGTCCACTTTACTGGAAACATCCTCAAAAAATTCCAGAAGATTTGTCAAGCATGATTTCCCTTTCACAAATCCATGCTGACTTGGACCTATCATGTCATAATTTTCCAGATGCACTGCTATGACATCCTTAATAATTGATTCCATCATTTTACCCATTACTGAGGTCAGGCTGACCGGTCTATAATTCCGTTTTCTCTCTCCCTCCTTTTTTAAAAAGTGGGGTTACATTGGCTACCCTCCACTCCATAGGAACTGATCCAGAATCAATGGAATGTTGGAAAATGACTGTCAATGCATCCGCTATTTCCAAGGCCACCTCCTTAAGTACTCTGGGATGCAGTCCATCAGGCCCTGGGGATTTATCGGCCTTCAATCCCATCAATTTCCCCAACACAATTTCCCGACTAATAAAGATTTCCCTCAGTTCCCCCTCCTTACTAGACCCTCTGACCCCTTTAATATCCGGAGGTTGTTTGTATCCTCCTTAGTGAATACCGAACCAAAGTACTTGTTCAATTGATCTGCCATTTCTTTGTTCCCCGTTATGACTTCCCCTGATTCAGACTGCAGGGGACCTACGTTTGTCTTTACTAACCTTTTTCTCTTTACATACCTATAGAAACTTTTGCAATCCGCCTTAATGTTCCCTGCAAGCTTCTTCTCGTACTCCATTTTCTCTGCCCTAATCAAACCCTTTGTCCTCCTCTGCTGAGTTCTAAATTTCTCCCAGTCCCCAGGTTCGCTGCTATTTCTGGCCAATTTGTATGCCACTTCCTTGGCTTTAATACTATCCCTGATTTCCCTTGATAGCCACGATTGAGCCACCTTCCCTTTCTTATTTTTACGCCAGACAGGAATGTACAATTGTTGTAATTCATCCATGCGGTCTCTAAATGTCTGCCATTGCCCATCCACAGTCTACCCCCTAAGTATCATTCGCCAATCTATCCTAGCCAATTCACGCCTCATACCTTCAAAGTTACCCTTCTTTAAGTTCTGAACCATGGTCTCTGAATTTACTGTTTCATTCTCCATCCTAATGCAGAATTCCACCATATTATGGTCACTCTTCCCCAAGGGGCCTCGCACAATGAGATTGCTAATTAATCCTCTCTCATTACATAACACCCAGTCTAAGATGGCCTCCCCGCTAGTTGATTCCTCAACATATTGGTCTAGAAAACCATCCCTTATGCACTCCAGGAAATCCTCCTCCACCGTATTGCTTCCAGTTTGGCTAGCCCAATCTATGTGCATATTAAAGTCACCCATTATAACTGCTACACCTTTATTGCATGCACCCCTAATTTCCTGTTTGATGCCCTCCCCAACATCCCTATTACTGTTTGGAGGTCTGTACACAACTCCTACTAACATTTTTTGCCCTTTGGTGTTCTGCAACTCTACCCATATAGATTCCACATCATCCAAGCTAATGTCTTTCCTAACTATTGCATTAATCTCCTCTTTAACCAGCAATGCTACCCCACCTCCTTTTCCTTTTGTTCTATCCTTCCTGAATGTTGAATACCCCTGGATGTTGAGTTCCCAGCCCTGATCATCCAGGAGCCACGTCTCCGTAATCCCAATCACATCATTTTTGGTAACATCTATTTGCACAATTAATTCATCCACCTTATTGCGGATACTCCTTTTCATTAAGACACAAAGCCTTCAGGCTTGTTTTTTTAACACCCTTTGTCCTTTTAGAATTTTGCTGTACAGTGACCCTTTTTGTTCTTTGCCTTGGGTTTCTCTGCCCTCCACTTTTCCTCATCTCCTTTCTGTCTTTTGCTTTTGCCTCCTTTTTGTTTCCCTCTGTCTCCCTGCATTGGTTCCCATCCCCCTGCCATATTAGTTTAAATCCTCCCCAACAGCACTAGCAAACACTCCCCCTAGGACATTGGTTCCGGTCCTGCCCAGGTGCAGACCGTCCGGTTTGTACTGGTCCCACCTCCCCCAGAACCGGTCCCAATGCCCCAGGAATTTGAATCCCTCCCTGCTGCACCACTGCTCAAGCCACGTATTCATCTGCGCTATCCTGCGATTCCTACTCTGACTATCACGTGGCACTGGTAGCAATCCCGAGATTACTACTTTTGAGGTCCTACTTTTTAATTTAGCTCCTAGCTCCTTAAATTCTTTTCATAGGACCTCATCCCTTTTTTTACCTATGTCGTTGGTACCAATGTGCACCACGACAACTGGTTGTTCTCCCTCCCATTTCAGAATGTCCTGCACCCGCTCCAAGACATCCTTGACCCTTGCACCAGGGAGGCAACATACCATCCTGGAGTCTCGGTCGCGGCCGCAGAAACGCCTATCTATTCCCCTCACCATTGAATCCCCTATCACTATTGCTCTCCCACTCTTTTTCTTGCCCTCCTGTGCAGCAGAGCCAGCCACGGTGCCATGAACTTGGCTGCTGCTGCCCTCCCCTGATGAGTCATTCCCCTCAACAGTACTCAAAACAGTGTATCTGTTTTGCAGGGGGATGACAACAGGGGACCCCTGCACTACCTTCCTTGCACTACTCTTCCTGCTGGTCTTCCATTCCCTATCTGGCTGTGGACCCTTTCCCTGCGGTAAGACCAACTCACTACACATGATACTCACGTCATTCTCAGCATCGTGGATAGAGAACTGGTTGGCAGACAGGAAGCAGAGAGTCGGGATAAACAGGTCCTTTTCAGAATGGCAGGCAGTGACTAGTGGAGTGCCGCAGGGCTCAGTGCTGGGACCCCAGCTCTTTACAATATATATTAACGATTTAGATGAAGGAATTGAGTGTAATATCTCCAAGTTTGCGGATGACACTAAACTGGGTGGCGGTGTAAGCTGTAAGGAGGACGCTAAGAGGCTGCAGGGTGACCTGGACAGGTTAGGTGAGTGGGCAAATGCATGGCAGATGCAATATAATATGGATAAATGTGAGGTTATCCATTTTGGGGGCAAAAACAAGGCGGCAGAATATTATCTGAATGGCGGCAGATTAGGAAAAATGGAGGTGCAACGAGACCTGGGTGTCATGGTTCATCAGTCACTGAAAGTGGGCATGCAGGTACAGCAGTTTGTGAAGATGGCAAATGGTATGTTGGCCTTCATAGCTAGGGGATTTGAGTATAGGAGCAGGGAGGTCTTACTGCAGTTGTACAGGGCCTTTGTGAGGCCTCACCTGGAATATTGTGTTAGTTTTGTTCTCCTAATCTGAGGAAGGACGTTCTTGCTATTGAGGGAGTGCAGCAAAGGTTCACCAGACTGATTCCAGGGATGGCTGGACTGTCATATGAGGGGAGACTGGATCAACTGGGCCTTTATTCACTGGAGTTTGGAAGGATAAGAGGGGATCTCATAGAAACGTATAAGATTCTGACGGGACGGGACAGGTTTGATGCGGGAAGAATGTTCCCGATGTTGGGGAAGTCCAGAACCAGGGGACATAGTCTTAGGATAAGGGGTAGGCCATTTAGGACTGAGATGAGGAGAAACTTCTTCACTCAGAGAGTTGTTAACCTGTGGAATTCCCTGCCGCAGAGAGTTGTTGATGCCAGTTCAATGGATATATTCAAGAGGGAGTTAGATATGGCCCTTACGGCTAAGGGGATCAAGGGGTATGGAAAGAAAGCAGGAAAGGGGTACTGAGGGAATGATCAGCCATGATCTTAATGAATGCCGGTGCAGGCTCGAAGGGCCGAATGGCCTACTCCTGCACCTATTTTCTATGTTTCTATGAAGAGTCCAATGCGGCACCAACAGTCTCTGTCACAGGTGGGGCAGACGGTGGTTGAAGGAACGGGTGGGTGGGTTGCCTGGATTGCCGCATGCTCATTCCACTTGGCTTCAGCTTGCGCTCGGCGATGAGACTCTTAGGTGCTCACCGCCTTCCCGGAAGCTCTTCCTCCACTTTGGGCGGTCTTGGACCAGGGATTCCCAGGTGTCAGTGGGGATGCTGCACTTTGAAGGTGTCCTTGAAGCGTTTCCTCTGCCCGCCTGGGGCTCGCTTGCCATGTCGAAACTCCGAGTAGAGCGCTTGCTTTTGGAGTCTCGTGTCAGGCATGTGGATGGCGTGGCCCACCCAACGGAGCTGCTCGAGCGTGGTCAATGCTTCCATGCTGGTGGTGTTGGCCTGAGCGAGAACACTGACGTTGGCGTGCCTATTCTGCCAATGGATTTGCAGGATCTTGCGGAGGCAGCATTGGTGGCACTTCACCAGCGATTTGAGCTGTCTGCTGCACATAGTCCACGTCTCAGCCATATAGGAGGGCGGGTATCACTACTGCTCTATAGACCATGAGCTTGGTGCCGGGTTTGAGGTCCTGGTCTTCAAACACTTTCTTCCTCAGGCAACCGAAGGCTGCACTTGCACATTGGAGGTGGTGTTGGATCTCGTCATCGATGTCTGCCCTTGTTGTCAGTAAGCTCCCAAGGTATGGAAAATGATCCTTTTTGTCCAAGGCCTCGCCATGGATTTGATTAATGGGGGGGAGGGGGGGGGGGCAGTACTGTGTGGCGGGACAGGTTGGTAGAGGACCTTTGTCTTACGGATGTTTAGTGTAAGGCCCATGTTCTCGTACGGCTCGGTGAAGGTGTTGATGATGGGCTTGGAGTTCGGCCTCCGAGTGCGTGCAAACACAAGTGTCGTCTGCATCCTGTAGTTCAATGACAGAGGATGGGACAACCTTGGATCTGGCCTGGAGGTTGAACAGATTCCCATTTATCTATAATTGAGCTCCACTTCAACTGAGGGTGAGGTGCAGCAGTGCAGCAAGGAAGATCGAGAAGAGCAATAGTGCGATGACGCAGCCTTGCTTGACCCTGGTCTGGACGTGAATTGGGTCTGTGATGAATCCGTTGGTCAGGATCACAGTTTACATGTCATCATAGAGCAGGCGGAGGATGGTCCCTGAAATGTACTTATTAGTTCAAAGCACTTCTGAGCATTTGAAGGTGATAAAAACTGTTCCAATTATCCACAATCAATAAAATATTCCTTCACATTAAATAAACACTTCATTTCTAAACAAGGCAAAACCATCTGCGACATTAGCCCTTTAACATAAGAACATAAATAAGAACATAAGAAATAGGAACAGGAACAGGAGTAGGCCTTACGGCCCCTCGAGCCTGCTGCGCCATTCAATATCATGGTTGATCTGATCATGGACTCAGCTCCACTTCCCCGCCCGCTCCCCATAACCCCTTATCCCTTTATTGTTTAAAAAACTGTCTCTTTCTGCTTTAAATTTATTTAATGTCCCAGCTACCATAGCTCTCTGAGGCAGCGAATTCCACAGATTTACAACCCTCAGAGAAGAAATTTCTCCTCATCTCTGTTTTAAATGGGCGGCCCCTTATTCTAAGATCGTGCCCTCTAGTTCTAGTCTCCGCCATCAGTGGAAACACCTCTCTGCATCCACCTTGTCAAGCCCCCTCATAATCTTATATGTTTCGATAAGATCATCTCTCATTCTTCTAAATTCCAATGAGTAGAGGCCCAACCTGCTCGACCTTTTCTCATAAGTCAACCTCCTCATCCCTAGAATCAACCTTCTCTGAACTGCCTCCAAAGCAAATATATCCTTTCGTAAATATGGAAACCAAAACTGCACGCAGTATTCCAGGTGTGGCCTCACCAATACCTTATATAGCTGGAGCAAGACTTCCCTGCGTTTATACTCCATCTCCTTTGCAATAAAGGCCAAGATACCATTGGTCTTCCTGATCACTTGCTGTACCTGCATACTATCCTCTTGCGTTTCATGCACAAGTACCCCCAGGTTCCGCTGTACTGCGGCACTTTGCAATCTTTCTCCATTTAAATAATAACTTGCTCTTTGATTTTTTCTGCCAAAGTGCATGACCTCACACTTTCCAACATTGTACTCCATCTGCCAAATTTTTGCCCTCACTTAGCCTGTCTATGTCCTGTAAGAGATTGCTGTCTTGATAGGGCTCGTCGTAGTCAGGTGCGCTTCTGTCTGTCTACAAGTATGGCTCGATCTGAGCCACTGGATTCAGAGGAGGCAACTCCAAATGGAAGTGAGCAACTCCAAATGTACAAATTCAGAACAGAGCACTGTCAGAAATAGGACAGAACAGAACTGCAAGGTTTGCTCATGTCCGTGGAACCTGAGTTACATTCAGAGAATGGAGTTAATAATTCCCAAGTAAATAACCCAATATTCAGTCACCAAATATGATTTTTTTTCCCAAAACAGCACAAGAACTGGAGCTGAAAAACTGCACGATTCAAACATTGAGGCCCATTGATAGCACCAAAGCCCACATCAGCCTGAACTTTCAGATGTCAGGTTTCAGTCTTGGCTCAGTGGGTGGCACTCTCGTCCCCGAGTCAGAAGGCCGTGGCCACTCATAGAAACATAGAAAATAGGTGCAGGAGTAAGCCATTCGGCCCTTCAAGCCTGCACCGCCATTCAATGAGTTCATGGCTGAACACTCCAGAGACTTGAGCACAAAATCTAGGCCAACACTCCAGTGCAGTACTGAGGGAGTGCTACACTGTTGGAGGTGCCGTCTTTCAGATGAAATGTTAAACCGAAGCTCCGTCTGCTCTCTCAGGTGGATGTAGTTCCCATGGCACTATTTCGAAGAAGAGCAGGGGAGTTATCCCTGGTGTCCTGACCAATATTTATCACTCAAGCAACATCTAAAGCAGATTATCTGGTCATTATCACATTGCTATTTGTGGGACTTTGTTGTGTGCAAATTGGCTGCAATACAACAGTGACTACAGTTCAACATTACTTTATTGGCTTTGGGACGTCCTGAGGTTGTGAAAGGCGCTATATAAATACCTAGTTCTTTCTTTCCTTTTTTCAAAGCAGCACAAGAACTGGAGCAGGAAAATTGCACGACTCAAATGGTGAGGAAACACCAGGGCCCTCATCAACCTGAACTTTTAGATTATACAGTGGAAGCACGGAAGTTGCCCCTTGGTGCATTAGCTCAAGAGGTACCTGCAGCACAAGCGCAATGGCAGTAACTTTCCTTGGTAAGAGAGTGAAAGACGCAAAGCAATTTACAACACCCAGATCTCTGACAAGTTATGGGCTTACTCGACAGAGTAGTTATTACCAAATAAAATACACAGTGGTTAAGACTTAGGGGTTGCACTATGTTCCGTCCAAATACAACGGCCAATGTCTCAGAGCCTCCATAAAATGGAAGCAGCACACAACAGTGCAAAAACTTCAGCATCATTATTTCCAGGCTCAAATGGAAGCCAGATGCAATTTTAGGCATAAATGACAAATATAGTTCCCAGGATTGTCCTGTTCGCACGCTAGGGGAAGGTGAGGCGGCTTAGTTTCACCGACTGCGTGCTGAAGTAAGAGTGAAGAGTCAATCTTGAAAATGAGGAATTTAATTTCATGGGAAAGCATAGTTTCAAATGGTTCTTATGTTAGCATGAAAAGACTTTGTGTGGCCTTCTCCTGAACCTCCTCAGAGACAGATTACACGTCAGGATTGTTCTCATGCGATTTTCAACATTCGACCTTCAAATACAAATGTCATCAAAAATCACACAAGAACTGAAGCTGGAAATCCAAGTTGAAGCGAAGTCTCGGTGAACTGGAATAAGATGCAGCTCAACACAAGACTGGAAAGGGACCAATCGGAATTGCTGAACTCTTGCACCCTAATGGTTTACTGCCTTCATGACAACCCTTGTTCAGCATTCAAGATGCAGGGTGTCCATCACGGGTGGAAAGATGATGCGGTTTGGGGGAAGCTTGTCATGCTGTGGAATGGTGATGGAGAGGAGCGCTGTGTATTTCTGACCCTCCATCTGTCTGCACAGGTCTTGGAAGGCCCAAAGATAGAAGGCTAGAGAACCAGGCTTTCCTCAGCTGTAACTAATAGGTGGTCTGTGGAGGATAGCTCGCCATGGTTTCAGTGGCAATACGAGGACGGATAGACATTCTGGAGGTATGTTAAACAACCTTTGGTGGGTCGGTAGAGGCTAGGATGGAGTAAGTTGAACAAGTTCTGTGGCAGGAGCAGGCTTCAGGGAGTGAATGTCCATTTCTCACTCGCAGAATTATAGAAAGATACAGCATAGAACAAAGCCATTCAGCCCATCGTGCCTGTGCCTAATGTTCTTGCTAAGTGCTGACCTGAAGTTCTATGGACATTAATGTACTATAGGACACTGAGCTATCAATGGTGAGAGCCATTTGCAACCGGTTTGCTTCTGTAACCTTACCATGGGGACTGGGAGAAATTTAGAACTCAGCAGAGGAGGACAAAGGGTTTGATTAGGGCAGGGAAAATGGAGTATGAGAAGAAGCTTGCAGGGGACATTAAGACGGATTGCAAAAGTTTCTATAGATATGTAAAGAGAAAAAGGTTAGTAAAGACAAACGTAGGTCCCCTGCAGTCAGAATCAGGGGAAGTCATAACGGGGAACAAAGAAATGGCGGACCAATTGAACAAGTACTTTGGTTCGGTATTCACGAAGGAGGACACGAACAACCTTCCGGTTATAAAAGGGGTCGGGGGGTCTAGTAAGGAGGAGGAACTGAGGGAAATCCTTATTAGCCGGGAAATTGTGTTGGGGAAATTGATGGGATTGAAGGCCGATAAATCCCCAGGGCCTGATGGACTGCATCCCAGAGTACTTAAGGAGGTGGCCTTGGAAATAGTGGATGCGTTGACAGTCATTTTCCAACATTCCATTGACTCTGGATCAGTTCCTATGGAGTGGAGGGTAGCCAATGTAACCCCACTTTTTAAAAAAGGAGGGAGAGAGAAAACAGGGAATTATAGACCGGTCAGCCTGACATCGGTAGTGGGTAAAATGATGGAATCAATTATTAAGGATGTCATAGCAGTGCATTTGGAAAGAGGTGACATGATAGGTCCAAGTCAGCATGGATTTGTGAAAGGGAAATCATGCTTGACAAATCTTCTGGAATTTTTTGAGGATGTTTCCAGTAGAGTGGATAAGGGAGAACCAGTTGATGTGGTATATTTGGACTTTCAGAAGGCGTTCGACAAGGTCCCACACAAGAGATTGATGTGCAAAGTTAGAGCACATGGGATTGGGGGTAGTGTACTGACATGGATTGAGAACTGGTTGTCAGACAGGAAGCAAAGAGTAGGAGTAAATGGGTACTTTTCAGAATGGCAGGCAGTGACTAGTGGGGTACCGCAAGGTTCTGTGCTGGGGCCCCAGCTGTTTACACTGTACATTAATGATTTAGATGAGGGGATTAAATGTAGTATCTCCAAATTTGCGGATGACACTAAGTTGGGTGGCAGTGTGAGCTGCGAGGAGGATGCTGTGAGGCTGCAGAGCGACTTGGATAGGTTAGGTGAGTGGGCAAATGCATGGCAGATGAAGTATAATGTGGATAAATGTGAGGTTATCCACTTTGGTGGTAAAAACAGAGAGACAGACTATTATCTGAATGGTGACAGATTAGGAAAAGGGGAGGTGCAAAGAGACCTGGGTGTCATGGTACATCAGTCATTGAAGGTTGGCATGCAGGTGCAGCAGGCGGTTAAGAAAGCAAATGGCATGTTGGCCTTCATAGCAAGGGGATTTGAGTACAGGGGCAGGGAGGTGTTGCTACAGTTGTACAGGGCATTGGTGAGGCCACACCTGGAGTATTGTGTACAGTTTTGGTCTCCTAACCTGAGGAAGGACATTCTTGCTATTGAGGGAGTGCAGCGAAGGTTCACCAGACTGATTCCCGGGATGGCGGGACTGACCTATCAAGAAAGACTGGATCAACTGGGCTTGTATTCACTGGAGTTCAGAAGAATGAGAGGGGACCTCATAGAAACATATAAAATTCTGACGGGGTTAGACAGGTTAGATGCAGGAAGAATGTTCCCAATGTTGGGGAAGTCCAGAACCAGGGGTCACAGTCTAAGGATAAGGGGTAAGCCATTTAGGACCGAGATGCGGAGGAACTTCTTCACCCAGAGAGTGGTGAACCTGTGGAATTCTCTACCACAGAAAGTTGTTGAGGCCAATTCACTAAATATATTCAAAAAGGAGTTAGATGAGGTCCTTACTGCTAGGGGGATCAAGGGGTATGGCGAGAAAGCAGGAATGGGGTACTGAAGTTTCATGTTCAGCCATGAACTCATTGAATGGCGGTGCAGGCTAGAAGGGCCGAATGGCCTACTCCTGCACCTATTTTCTATGTTTCTATGTTTTTTTCTATGATACCGCTGCTTGCCAAGACCATCACCGATCAGTTGTGGGTCTATTCCTCAAAACAGCAGAACTAATTAAAATGCTCAAAGTTCAAACTTGATGCATTTGCCTCGAGACCAAGTCAATTCCTAGCTGCTCTTGATATACTGAGGTGAGAGCGAGAGAGTATCAGTAAACACTGAGACTTGCAATGATCCTCATTAAACAAAGCATTTCGTGTCCTGCACCACAAAAAAAGCTTTGGGGAAGGAGAGAACAGCTGTAATTCAGATTTTCTCCCAGCTTTATGTGTTACGTTTTCATAAGCAGATCTATGTTTCAGATCATCCATGATAATCGTAGGCACATCACAAACAGAAGTAATGTGCCTCAGGACTGAGAATTACTTTTTAATATCAACATATCTCAAACCAGAAGCCGCATGGGCCACCTAACATGCATTCCTCTTCTCTGATGCGTGCAAAAACACCGCAGTCAGACTGTATCATTCAGGCTAAAGCTACTAGTCAAATTTCTTACAAGGGTAAAATATACAGAGAAGCAAATTAGTGATAATTATAAATTCTATTTTTTTGCATATACATCACAACAGCGACGAGTCGCTTTCAACAACAACAACAACTTTCATTTATATAGTGCCTTTTATGTCCAAAAAATATCTCGGGGAACTTAATAGAAGCATAAACAGACAAATAAGGAAGCCAAGCCAAAGAAGAGGGTATTAGATGGGGTGACCAACAGCTTGATCAAATAGGAGGCTTGTAAAGGAGTGTCTTAAAGGAAAAGAGGGAGACGGAGAATGGTAGTGGTTCAGAGCAAAGGGACTAAACAGCTGAAGGCTCGACCGCCAATGGCGTGGGCGGGGATGTACAAGTCAAGAGTTAGAAGAATGGAAAGTTCGGGTCAGGTGGTAGCACTGCAGGAGGTTACAAAGGTAAGGAAAGGAACGGCCATAAAGGCATTTAAATACATGGATGAGAATTTTAAATTGAGAGCCAATGTTGCTCAGCAACGACAGGGGTGATAGGCGAGAGGGATCTCATGTGGGATAGAACACAGGCAGCAATGTTTTAGATGAGTTACGACACAGAAACAGGCCATTCGGCTCAACCAATCCATGCCGGCGTTTATGCTCCACTTGAGTTGAAGTTTATGGAGGTGGGAGGATGGCAAGCCGGCCAGGAGAGCATTGAATAGTCGAGTCTGGAAGCGAGAAAGAAATAGACGACGGTTCTAGCAGCAAATGGGCTGAGGTAGGGATGTAGGTGAGTAATAAGGAGGTGGAAATAGAGTGTGTTTGTGATGGGAGGGAATCTTATCTTGGCGTCAAATAGAATGTCGAGACTGCAAACTCTCTGATTCAGTCCGACAAAGTGGCCAGGGAAGGTGCTGAGAACGGGTTTGTGGCGAGGGCTGATGACGACGACTTTGGGCTTTGCAATATTTAACTGGAATAAATTGCGGCTCATCCAAGACTGGATGCCAGACCAGCAGCTGAAGACACAGAGGCTGTGGCGGGGGTTGGAAAGGTAGAGCTAGGAGTCATCAGCGTACATGTGGAAGCCTGGCCTCACTTCTTCCGATGGTATCGTCAGAGGGCAACATGCAGATGAGGAAGAGGAGGGGGCCAAGGACAGGTTCCTGCGAGCGTCAAGAGATGAAGCTGCAGGAGTGGAAAAATAAGTCAATGTTGTAGATATCCTGGCAATGACTGGAGAGATAGGAAAGGGAAGTCCCAGTGATTCCGACAAGAGGAGAGAATGGTGTGGTCGACCAGGTCAAAGAAGGAGCATGTACCATAGTCACAGTCATAGAGGATGTCATTTGTGACTTTGTTTATAACCGTTTCAGTGCTGTAGCAGGACTGGAAACCTGATTGGAAAGAATTTTTTTTAAATGGAGCTGCAGAAAAGTGGAGCATAGATTTGGGAGGCAACAATACATTCAAGGACAAAAGCAAAATACTGCAGATGCTGGAATCTGAAATAAAAACAGAAGATGCTGGAAATACTCAGCGGGTCAGGCAGCATCTGTGGAGAGTGCAACAACATAACAGAGCAGCAGTGCCCGCTCAGGCTCCCTCTTCAAACCAATTAAGAACACCACACAGTGCAGTACGGTGTGGTTCGTTAAACTCAGGCCCCAAGGCGAAACTAAAAGCAAGTTCCTCACAGAATGTCGCAACGGATTCCCATTTTAAATTCACAAAACTTGACCCAGCGAAAACTTCACCAGGAAAGAGAAAAGCAGAATTGCTTGCAGTTTGAAATGAGAGACAGTTCTGCTGCTGTCACAAGACTAGTGCAAGGCACTCCTAGTTACTGGCTCGTGATTGACATTGGCACAAGCCAGGGCTGAGGTCACCCTTTTGTGCTCACAATCACAGTTGGTATGTGGCCTGGGAAGATGTGAATAAGGGTAGTGTATGTAAATAAGCATTCGACGTCAAGAATGAGCTCGGTCTTCCAGTCGAGTAGCATGAAAGAATTTTTGTTTGAAATGTTAGGTCTGAAATCCAAGGTGCGCCCACAGGCAACTGCAGCAAAATGTCTCGGCTAATGAGCTTGCCAGAAGCAAATATCATTTAATGGGTCACACACACACACACACAAACACACAAACACACACACCCATACCCAAGCTGTATACTCTCTCCAATGCTGCTTCATCATCTGAAGCTCTGTCCTTTCGCATGCTCAAGTTTCATTGCAGAGTTATTAACTGCTAGCTGGGCCCTGGTTATTGGAGAAAAGGTTAGGCAATCTGCCATTTGGTGACCTTGTTCCCAGCTATCATTAGAACCAAACCAGAGACACATCTGCTGCTCAATGCAATGGGCCCTGATTATTGTTGCGGCACTGCCCAGTGTAAGGGATTGGTACTCAGGGACCTGCTGGAAAGCCAGAGCTCTCTCAACCCCTGGATATTTCCTTAAATTGAACAAACGCATTCATATACACAAGCATGGTATTATCTAACTACCTCCACTCAATTTATTGAGTCATTCCATCTACTCTTTCCAAACATCTCAAAATGCTTTACAGACAATGAATTGCTCTGCCTGTCGTTGGGTGCGCTAACGGGGCAGCGATTATTTTGTGCATAGCAAGATCCCACAAACAGCAACAAATTAAGTGACCAGATAACCGTTTCTTGGGTACACTGGTTGCGGGAAGACTGCTGGCCAGCATATCAATAGTCCCTGCTCATCTTCAAATAGTGCCACAGGATCTTTTATCATCCAGCTGAACAGAAACGATTAGTCCAATATCTCAAGAATGGAGTGCTCCCTCAGCGCTGCACTGGGGCATCAACCAAGTTATACACTCAAGTCCTGGAGCAGGGTCTGAACTTGAACAAAAGAGTTTAAAAAAGGAAACGGACATATCCCTGAAATCTGAAACGATGCACTAATAAATTTTATAAGCGATATAGAGATATCACAAAAATTAGATAAGCAGGCTAGATGGACCAATAGATCTGCTCCTACCCACAAGACATCACTGTACACCTTCTCCCAGCCAGCGTTCCCAATGAGCTCATTTACACTTACTGTTTAAACTATCCCCCAAACTACAATAGATACAGATGTTAAAAGTTCATGAGAATCTGCTTTGCAATAGGGTCTGATGTCAAGGCTGCCTCTCTGTAATGAGTGAATCTGCTTAAAGTAACTATGTAAACTGGGCCGAGGTGATCCTTCCTGGACCAAGAGAGTCCAATTGCCCGCCCCCTCGACTTCCCAGGGACAAGCAGGGCAGAGAGCGAGCACACATCCACAGCTCAACATTACCATCTGCTGGCTGAAGGGTGATACTGCATGATCAAAATCGGCCCAAAATCTGAACCAACGGTTGTAATTCAGCTCTTGGGGATTTAAAAACATAGTGAATAGCTACCACACCTTATTGTCAGTTCTTTCTTTTACTGCGTGAGCAGTCGCAAGGTGGTGAGAGGGAAGGAGCAGAGTGGTCGAAAGCTAAACACAGAGAGACACTTGCAACAAAAAAAGTGCTGGGATGGACAGGGACAAAGACAAACACTTAGAGAGACCTGGAAGAGAGAAAGACACACAGACAGCTAAAGAGCTTGGGAGAAGATAGCTGGAGATCAAGCAGGATAGAGAGAGCAGGAGTGAGAGAGAACACGACAAGCTGGGGAGGCAATTAAACTGCTAGAGACAGAGCAATAGATCAAGGAGTTCAACAATTTCAGACCATGACCTCTGCCCATATTTTTTTTTTCCCTATCCTCTTTATCTTTTATAAACCCCTTTTTTTGTCTTCCCAGGGCAGCTGGTGATGATTCCGCCATTCACACCCCATCTAGACTCTTCTTTTGTTTCCTAACTTGTGCCATTACCATCTAATTTTTGCCCATCATCCCTTTTATCTCTTAAATCTCTCCTGCCTTCCACCCTATCACAGACCTTCCCTTTTGTTCTTGCCCCTCCCCCCCCTGCTCTCCCCCTTTCAGTGCCCCTGCATTTTCCTTAAGAATCTGTTACATCGCAAACTTCTCCAGTTCTGACAAAAGGTCACAGACCCGAACCGTTAACTCTGTATCTCCCCACAGATGCTGCCTGACCCGCTGAGATTTCCAGCATTTTCTGTTTTTATAATAGATCAAATGAGTTCAGTTACACGCGTAAGAGGAGCTGGCAGTAAACAAGTCAATAATGCTACAGAAAATGTCTGGCATTATTTTCCTCACATTTGAATGGTGATTAGTCTACCTCAAATCGTGATAATAAGAACCAAGTACTAAGCACAGGGCAATAGTTTGTGGAGTATCGCACGAGGGCAAAGTGAAACATAGAAACATAGAAAATAGGTGCAGGAGTAGGCCATTCAGCCCTTCGAGCCGGCACCACCATTCAATATGATCATGGCTGATCATGCAACTTCAGTACCCCATTCCTGCTTTCTCTCCATACCCATTAATCCCTTTAGCCATAAGGGCCACATCTAACTCCCTTTTGAATATATCTAACGAACTGGCCTCAACAACCTGGCCACAGGTTCACAATTCTCTGAGTGAAGAAGTTTTTCCTCATCTCAGTCCTAAATGGCTTACCCCTTATCCTTAAGACTGTGACCCCTGGTTCTGGACTTTCCCAATATCGGGAACATTCTTTCTGCATCGAACCTGTCTAATCCCGTCAGAATTTTATATGTTTCCATCAGATCCCCTCTCATTCTTCTAAATTCCAGTAAATATAAGCTTAGTCGATCCAGTCTTTCTTCATATGTCGGTCCTGCCATCCTAGAAATCAGTCTGGTGAACCTTCGCTGCACTTGTTCAATAGCAAGAATGTCCTTCCTCAGATTAGGAGACCAAAACTGCAGACAATACTCAAGGTGTGGTCTCACCAAGGCCTTGTACAACTGCAGTAAGACCACTCTGCTCCTATACTCAGCGGCAGCGAGAGGCGTACCTGTGCAGCTGCAGCAGGGAGAGAAGGCAAAAAAGAAGTAGAAAGAAATCAAAAGGTGACGTCACAGCCAAGGGGTAAGTGATTGGCTGGTGATTGGTGAGTAGTTTTTCTTTTTTCTCTTCTATAACAGTGAGTAAACGTTAGCATTGTTGTTGCCTATCTAAAGGTTAAGTCATGACAGGACAGCTCGGTCATGTGTTATGCTCCTCCTGTACCATGTGGGAACTCAGGGACGACACCAGTGTCCCTGACGACTACGTGTGCGGGAAGTGTATCCTCCTCCAGCTCCTGACGGACCGCGTTGCGGAGTTGGAGCCGAGGGTGGATTCACTCTGGAGCATCCACGATGCTGAGAATGACGTGAGTAGCACGTGTAGCGAGTTGGTCGTACCGCAGGGAAAGGGTCCACAGCCAGAAAGGGAATGGAAGACCAACCGGAAGAGCAGTGCAAGGAAGGTAGTGCAGGGGTCCCCTGTGGTCATCCCCCTGCAAAACAGATACACTGCTTTGGGTACTGTTGAGGGGGATGACTCATCAGGGGAGGGCAGCAGCAGCCAAGTTCATGGCACCGTGGCTGGCTCTGTTGCACAGGAGGGCAGGAAAAAGAGTGGGAGAGCGATAGTGATAGGGGATTCAATTGCAAGGGGAATAGATAAGCGTTTCTGCGGCCGCAACCGAGACTCCAGGATGGTATGTTGCCTCCCTGGTGCAAGGGTCAAGGATGTCTCGGAGCGGGTGCAGGACATTCTAAAAAGGGAGGGAAATCAGCCAGTTGTCGTGGTGCACATTGGTACCAACGACATAGGTAAAAAAAGGGATGAGGTCCTACGAAACGAATTTAAGGAGCTAGGAGCTAAATTAAAAAGTAGGACCTCAAAAGTAGTAATCTCGGGATTGCTACCAGTGCCACGTGCTAGTCAGAGTAGGAATCGCAGGATAGCGCAGATGAATACGTGGCTTGAGCAGTGGTGCAGCAGGGAGGGATTCAAATTCCTGGGGCATTGGAACCGGTTCTGGGGGAGGTGGGACCAGTACAAACCGGACGGTCTGCACCTGGGCAGGACCGGAACCAATGTCCTAGGGGGAGTGTTTGTTAGTGCTGTTGGGGAGGAGTTAAACTAATATGGCAGGGGGATGGGAACCAATGCAGGGAGACAGAGGGAAACAAAAAGGAGGCAAAAGCAAAAGACAGAAAGGAGATGAGGAAAAGTGGAGGGCAGAGAAACCCAAGGCAAAGAAAAAAAAGAGCCACTGTACAGCAAAATTCTAAAAGGACAAAGGGTGTTAAAAAAACAAGCCTGAAGGCTTTGTGTCTTAATGCAAGGAGTATCCGCAATAAAGTGGATGAATTAACTGTGCAAATAGATGTTAACAAATATGATGTGATTGGGATTACGGAGACGTGGCTCCAGGATGATCAGGGCTGGGAACTCAACATCCAGGGGTATTCAACATTCAGGAAGGATAGAATAAAAGGAAAAGGAGGTGGGGTAGCATTGCTGGTTAAGGAGGAGATTAAGGCAATAGTTAGGAAGGACATTAGCTTGGATGATGTGGAATCTATATGGGTAGAGCTGCAGAACACCAAAGGGCAAAAAATGTTAGTGGGAGTTGTGTACAGACCTCCAAACAGTAGTAGTGATGTTGGGAAGGGCATCAAACAGGAAATTAGGGCTGCATGCAATAAAGGTGCAGCAGTTATCATGGGTGACTTTAATATGCATATAGATTGAGCTAACCAAACTGGAAGCAATACGGTGGAGGAGGATTTCCTGGAGTGCATAAGGGATGGTTTTTTAGACCAATATGTCGAGGAACCAACTAGGGGGGAGGCCATCTTAGACTGGGTGTTGTGTAATGAGAGAGGATTAATTAGCAATCTCGTTGTGCGAGGCCCCTTGGGGAAGAGTGACCATAATATGGTGGAATTCTGCATTAGGATGGAGAATGAAACAGTTAATTCAGATACCATGGTCCAGAACTTAAAGAAGGCTAACTTTGAAGGTATGAGGCGTGAATTGGCTAGGATAGATTGGCGAATGATACTTAAGGGGTTGACTGTGGATGGGCAACGGCAGAAATTTAGAGACCGCATGGATGAACTACAACAATTGTACATTCCTGTCTTGCGTAAAAATAAGAAAGGGAAGGTGGCTCAACCGTGGCTATCAAGGGAAATCAGGGATAGTATTAAAGCCAAGGAAGTGGCATACAAATTGGCCAGAAATAGCAGCGAACCCGGGGACTGGGAGAAATTTAGAACTCAGCAGAGGAGGACAAAGGGTTTGATTAGGGCAGGGAAAATGAAGTACGAGAAGAAGCTTGCAGGGAACATTAAGACGGATTGCAAAAGTTTCTATAGATATGTAAAGAGAAAAAGGTTAGTAAAGACAAACGTAGGTCCCCTGCAGTCAGAATCAGGGGAAGTCATAACGGGGAACAAAGAAATGGCGGACCAATTGAACAAGTACTTTGGTTCGGTATTCACTAAGGAGGACAGAAACAACCTTCCGGATATAAAAGGGGTCGGAGGGTCTGGTAAGGAGGAGGAACTAAGGGAAATCCTTATTAGTCGGGAAATTGTGTTGGGGAAATTGATGGGATTGAAGGCCGATAAATCCCCAGGGACTGATGGACTGCATCCCAGAGTAAATAAGGAGGTGGCCTTGAAAATAGTGGATGCATCGACAGTCATTTTCCAACATTCTATTGACTCTGGATCAGTTCCTATCGAGTGGAGGGTAGCCAATGTAACCGCACTTTTTAAAAAAGGAGAGAAAACAGGGAATTATAGACCGGTCAGCCTGACCTCAGTAGTGGGTAAAATGATGGAATCAATTATTAAGGATGTCATAGCAGCGCATTTGGAAAGAGGTGACATGATAGATCCAAGTCAGCATGGATTTGTGAAAGGGAAATCATGCTTGGCAAATCTTCTGGAATTTTTTGAGGATGTTTCCAGTAGAGTGGACAAGGGAGAACCAGTTGATGTGGTGTATTTGGACTTTCAGAAGGCTTTCGACAAGGTCCCACACAAGAGATTAATGTGCAAAGTTAAAGCACATGGGATTGGGGGTAGTGTGCTGATGTGGATTGGCAGACAGGAAGCAAAGAGTAGGAGTAAATGGGTACTTTTCAGAATGGCAGGCAGTGACTAGGGGGGTACTGCAAGGTTCTGTGCTGGGGTTCCAGCTGTTTACATTGTACATTAATGATTTAGACGAGGGGATTAAATGTAGTATCTCCAAATTTGCGGATGACACTAAGTTGGGTGGCAGTGTGAGCTGCGAGGAGGATGCTATGAGGCTGCAGAGTGACTTGGATAGGTTAGGTGAGTGGGCAAATGCATGGCAGATGAAGTATAATGTGGATAAATGTGAGGTTATCCACTTTGGTGGTAAAAACAGAGAGACAGACTATTATCTGAATGGTGACAGATTAGGAAAAGGAGAGGTGCAACGAGACCTGGGTGTCATGATACATCAGTCATTGAAGGTTGGCATGCAGGTACAGCAGGCGGTTAAGAAAGCAAATGGCATGTTGGCCTTCATAGCGAGGGGATTGGAGTACAGGGGCAGGGAGGTGTTGCTACAGTTGTACAGGGCCTTGGTGAGGCCACACCTGGAGTATTGTGTACAGTTTTGGTCTCCTAACTTGAGGAAGGACATTCTTGCTATTGAGGGAGTGCAGCGAAGGTTCACCAGACTGATTCCCGGGATGGCGGGACTGACATATCAAATGGGCTTGTATTCACTGGAGTTCAGAAGAATGAGAGGGGACCTCATAGAAACGTTTAAAATTCTGATGGGTTCAGACAGGTTAGATGCAGGAAGAATGTTCCCAATGTTGGGAAAGTCCAGAACCAGGGGTCACAGTCTAAGGATAAGGGGTAAGCCATTTAGGACCGAGATGAGGAGAAACCTCTTCACCCAGAGAGTGGTGAACCTGTGGAATTCTCTACCACAGAAAGTTGTTGAGGCCAATTCAGTAAATATATTCAAAAAGGAGTTAGATGAAGTCCTTACTACTCGGGGGATCAAGGGATATGGCGAGAAAGCAGGAATGGGGTACTGAAGTTGCATGTTCAGCCTTGAACCCATTGAATGCCGATGCAGGCTAGAAGGGCCGAATGGCCTGCTCCTGCACCTATTTTCTATGTTTCTCTGTTTCTATACTCAAATTACCTCGCTATGAAGGCCAACATACCATTTGCCTTCTTCACCGCCTGCTGTACCTGCATGCCGACTTTCAATGACTGATGTACCATGACACCCAGGTCTCGTTGCACCTCCCCTTTTCCTAATCTTCTGCCATTCAGATAATATTCTGCCTTCGTGTTATTGCCACCAAAGTGGATAACCTCACATTTATTCACATTTTACTCCATCTGCCATGCGTTTGCCCACTCACCTAACCTGTCCAAGTCACCCTGCAGCCTCTTAGTGTCCTCCTCACAGCTCACACCGCCACCCAGCTTCGTGTCATCTGCAAACTTGGAGATATTACACTCAACTCCTTCATCTAAATCATTAATGTATATTGTAAATAGCTGGGGTCCCAGCACTGAGCCCTGCGGCACCACACTAGTCACTGCCTGCCATTCTGAAAAGGACCAGACTCTCTGCTTCCTGTCTGCCAACCAGTTCTCTATCCACGTCAGTACATTACCCCCAATACTATGTGCTTTAATTTTGCATACCAATCTCTTGTGTGGTACCTTGTCAAAAGCCTTTTGAAAGTCCAAATACACCACATCCACTGGTTCTCCTTTGTCAATTCTACCAGTTACATCCTCAAAAAATTCTAGAAGATTTGTCAAGCATGATTTCCCTTTCATAAATCCATGCTGACTTGGACCGATCCTGTCACTGCTTTCCAAATGTGCTGCTATTTCATCTTTAATAATTGATTCCATCATTTTCTCTACTACTTATGTCAGGCTAACCGGTCTATAATTACCTGTTTTCTCTCTCCCTCCCTTCTTAATAAGTGCTGTTACATTAGCTACCCTCCAAACCATAGGAACTGATCCAGAGTCGATAGACTGTTGGAAAATGATCACCAATGCATCCACTATTTCTAGGGCCACTTCCTTAAGTACTCTGTGATGCAGATTATCAGGTCCCGGGGATTTATCGGCCTTCAATCCCATCATTTCCTGCCTCATAAGGATTTCCTTCAGTTCCTCCTTCTCACTAGACCCTCAGTCCCCTAGTATTTCCGGAAGATTATTTGTGTCTTCCTTCGTGAAGACAGAACCGAAGTATTTGTTTAACTGATCTGCCATTTCTTTGTTCCCCATTATAAATTTACCTGAATCTGACTGCAAGGGACCTACATTGGTCTTCACTAATCTTTTTATCTGCACATTGCTATAGAAGTTTTTGCAGTCGGTTTTTATGTTCCCTGCAAGCTTCCTCTCATACTCTATTTTCCCCCTCCTAATTAAACCCTTTGTCCTCCTCTGCTGAATTCTAAAATTCTCCCAGTCCTCAGGTTTGCTGCTTTTTCTGGCCAATTTATATGCCTCTTCCTTGGATTTAACACTATCCCTAATTTCCTTTGTTAGCCACGGTTGAGCCACCTTCCTCGTTTTATTTTTACTCCATACAGCGATGTACAATTGTTGAAGTTCATCCATGTGATCTTTAAATGTTTGCCAGTGCCAATCCACCGTCAACCCTTTAAGTATCACTCGCCAGTCTATTCTAGCTAATTCACGTCTCATATCATCGAAGTTACCTTTCCTTAAGTTCAGGATTCTGGTCTCTGAATTAACTGTGTCACTCTCCATCTTAATAGAGAATTCTACCATATTACGGTCACTTTTCCCCAAGGGTCCTCGCACAACAAGATTGCTAAATAGTCCTTTCTCATTGCACATCACCCAGTTTAGGATGGCCAGATCTCTAGTTGGTTCCTCGACATATTGGTCTAGAAAACCATCCCTAATATACTCCAGAAAATCCTCCTCCACCGCATTGCTACCAGTTTAGTTAGCCCAATCTGTATGTAGATTAAAGTCGTCCATGATAACTGCTGTACCTTTATTGCATGCATTCCTAATTTCTTGTTTGATGCTGTCCCCAAGCTTACTACTACTGTTTGGTAGTCTGTGCACAACTCCCACTAGCGTTTTCTCCCCTTTGGTATTCCGTAGCTCCACCCATACCGATTCCACATCATCCAAGCTAATGTCCCTCCTTACTATTGCGTGAATTGCCTCTTTAACCAGCAACACTACCCCACCTCCTTTTCCTTTCTGTCTATCCTTCCTGAATGTTGAATACCCCTGGATGTTGTGTTCCCAGCCTTGGTCACCCTGGAGCCATGTCACCGTGATGCCAATTACATCATATCTGTTAACAGCTATTTGCGCAGTTAATTCGTCCACCTTATTACGAATACTCCTTGCATTGAGGCACAGAGCCTTCAGGCTTGTCTTTTTAACACACTTTGCCCCTTTAGAATTTTGCTGTAATGTGACCCTTTTTGCTGTAATGTGACCCTTTTTGCTCGACCCTAAGCTCTGGAATTCCCTCTCTAATCCTCTCTGCCTTGCCACCTCTTTCCCCTCCTTCAAACCTACCTCTTTGACTAAGCTTTTGGATAGCCATCCTAATATCTCATGTGGCTCGGTGGCAAATGTTATCTGAAAAAACTCCTGTGACGTGCCTTGGGGATGTTTTAAAAAGACAAAAACTTGGATTTTCTAGCGCCTTTCACAAACACAGGTCGTCTCAAAGTGCTTCACAGCCAATGAAATACTTTTAGAGTGTAGTCACTGTTGTAATGTGGGAAACGCGGCAGCCAACTTGCGCACAGCAAACTCCCACACACAGCAATGTGATAATGACCAGATAATCTGTTTTTGTTATGTTGATTGAGGGATAAATATTGGCCAGGACACCGGGGATAACTCCCCTGCTCGTCTTCGAAATAGTGCCTGGGATTTTTTACGTCCACTTCAGAGAACAGACAGGGCCTCGGTTTAACGTCCCATCTGAAAGTCAGCACTGCACTGAAGTGTCGGCCTAGATTTGTGCGCTCAAGTTCTTGGAGTGGGATTTGAACCCATAACCTTCTGACTCAGAGGCGAGAGTGCTACCCACTGAGCCACAGCGGACACAGTTTTACTCCATTAAATGCAAGTTGTTGTTGCAATAAACAAGTGTTCAATGAAAACTTTGTAAAACATATGATTTTTGTCCTGGGTTGCTCACAGCAATGGCCATAAGATGAATCATTAATTTCTGGAGTCTCCAGGACATTCTTGGAGGATTGGCAACCCTAGACTCTACATATCAGCAATATTAACAGGGCCAGTGAAAAGAGGAGTGCACATCTCAACAAGGCCTTCGCAAGCACAGCCTGCTAAAAGGGCAGTGTGTCCCTCGAACGGGTTGTTTTTATTAAGATATTCTGGGGATGTGGGCATCACCGGCAAGGCTGGCATTTATTGCCTATCTCTAGTTGCCCTTGAGAAGGTGGTGGGGACTTCTTTATGAACCGTTGCAGTCTGTGTGGTGAAGGTACTTCCACAACAACTTGTATTTATATAGTGCCTTTAACGTAGTGAAACGTCCCAAGGCGCTTCACAAGAGTATTATGCAATAAAAATCGACACCGAGCCGCATAAGGAGAAATTAGTGCAGGTGACTAGAAGCTTGGTCAAAGAGGTAGGTTTTAAGGAGCATCTTGAAGGAGGATAGAGAGGTAGAAAGGCAGAGAGGTTTAGGCAGGGAATTCCAGAGCTTGGGGTCTAGGCAACAGAAGGCACGGCCACCAATGGTTGAGCGATTATAATCGGAGATGCACAGGAGGGCAGAATTAGAGTATACGTAGGGTAGAATGTGGGAGGCCAGCCAGGAGTGCGTTGCAATCGTCAAGTCTAGCGGTAACAAAGACATGGATGAGGGCTTCAGCAGTGGATGAGCTGAGGCAAGGACGAATACGGGCGATGTTACGGAGGTGGAAATAGGTGGTCTTAGTTATGCTGCGGAAATACAATCAAAAGCTAATTTCAGAGTCAAATATGACACCAAGGTTGCGAACAGTCTGGTTCAGCCTCAGACAGAAGTTGAGGAGAGGGATGGATTCACCTCACGGCCCACTGGCAGACAGGCTGCTGCCCAATCCCAGCCTGTCCTGCACTCCATCAGACAGTGGAGTTACCCCCTCACCCCTCGTCAGAATGGAAGCAGGGAAAAAATTGGCAAGCTTCAGTAAGGATCCTTTCCACCTACACTCCCGTGTCCGCAGACTGCGCTGCAGAGCAGTTTAATTTTATCACCGGATCCCAATGCTTCCTGCTGGCTGCAGTCCTTGGAAGCCTTGTAGTGTTGTGTGCTGTAATATAGATTAGATCAGGAATTTACGGCTATTAAACATCACTGCATTTCTTAGTAAACCACTGCGGCTGGGACTAAAACCTTTAATCCTGCACCACCACCCATCCACAGCACAACAGCTGGAGGGCCTCAGTGATCAAAGACAGAGTGCGCAGCCCTCCCCCACCCCTGTCCCACCTCATCCCAGCCCCGACACACAAACGCACACGTATTCTGTGCATCAGACATCAGTTGATTCAATTCTTCAGCTTTAACTCAGTTACATATAATTTTAGTCACATCTGACCCCCTCGATTAAATTCCAGCCTGTAACTCACCCCCAGATATCCCGTATTCTGTATATAAACCATCTGACCCCCTCGATTAGATTCAAGTCCGTCATCATTGGCAGTCCCTCGGAATCAAGGAAGACTTGCTTCCACTCTAAAAATGAGTCTTTAGGTGGCTGAACAGTCCAATACGAGAACCACAGTCCCTGTACAGGTGGGATAGTCGTTGAGGGAAGGGGTGGGCGGGACTGGTTTGCCGCGCGCTCTTTCCGCTGCCTGCGCTGGTTTTCTGCACGCTCTCGGCGATGAGACGCGAGGTGCTCAGTGCCCTCCCAGATGCACTTTCTCCACTTAGGGCGGTCTTTGGCCAGGGACTCCCAGGTGTCAGTGGGGATGTTGCACTTTATCTGGGAGGCTTTGAGGGTGTCCTTGTAACGTTTCCTCTGCCTACCTTTGGCCCGTTTGCCATGAAGGAGTTCTGAGTAGAGCACTTGCTTTGGGAGTCTCGTGTCTCGCATGTGAACAATGTGGTCTGCCCAGCGGAGCTGATCAAGTGTGGTCAGTGCTTCAATGCTGAGGATGTTGGCCTGGTCGAGGATGCTAACATTGGTGCGTCTGTCCTCTCAGGGGATTTGCAGGATCTTGCGGAGACGTCGTTGGTGATATTTCTCCAGCTACTTCAGGTGTCTACTGTATATGGTCCATGTCTCTGAGCCGTACAGGAGGACGGGTGTTACTACAGCCCTGGAGACCATGAGCTTGGTGGCAGATTTGAGGGCTTGGTCTTCAAACATTCTTTTCCTCAGGTGGCCGAAGGCTGCACTAGCGCACTGGGGGAGGTGTTGAATCTCGTTGTCAATGTCAGAGGGTCTAGTCGTCAAGGGGTCAGAGGGTCTCGTCGTCAAGGGGTCAGAGGGTCTAGTAAGGAGGAGGAACTGAGGGAAATCCTTATTAGTCGGGAAATTGTGTTGGGGAAATTGATGGGATTGAAGGCCGATAAATCCCCAGGGCCTGATGGACTGCATCCCAGAGTACTTAAGGAGATGGCCTTGGAAATAGCAGATGTATTGACAGTCATTTTCCAACATTCCATTGACTCTGGATCAGTTCCTATCGAGTGGAGTGTAGCCAATGTAACCCCACTTTTTAAAAAAAGGAGGGAGAGAGAAAACAGGGAATTATAGACCGGTCAGCCTGACATCGGTAGTGGGTAAGATGATGGAATCAATTATTAAGGATGTCATAGCAGCGCATTTGGAAAGAGGTGACATGATAGGTCCAAGTCAGCATGGACTTGTGAAAGGGAAATCATACTTGGCAAATCTTCTGGAATTTTTTGAGGATCTTTCCAGTAGAGTGGACAAGGGAGAACCAGTTGATGTGGTATATTTGGACTTTCAGAAGGCTTTCGACAAGGTCCCACACAAGAGATTAATGTGCAAAGTTAAAGCACATGGGATTGGGGGTCAGTGTGCTGACATGGATTGAGAACTGGTTGTCAGACAGGAAGCAAAGAGTAGGAGTAAATGGGTACTTTTCAGAATGGCAGGCGGTGACTAGTGGGGTACCGCAAGGTTCTGTGCTGGGGCCCCAGCTGTTTACACTGTACATTAATGATTTAGACGAGGGGATTAAATGTAGTATCGCCAAATTTGCGGATGACACTAAGTTGGGTGGCATTGCGAGCTGCGAGGAGGATGCTATGAGGCTGCAGAGCGACTTGGATAGGTTAGGTGAGTGGACAAATGCATGGCAGATGAAGTATAATGTGGATAAATGTGAGGTTATCTACTTTGGTGGTAAAAACAGAGAGACAGACTATTATCTGAATGGTGACAGATTAGGAAAAGGAGAGGTGCAACGATACCTGGGTGTCATGGTACATCAGTCATTGAAGGTTGGCATGCAGGTACAGCAGGCGGTTAAGAAAGCAAATGGCATGTTGGCCTTCATAGCGGGGGATTGGAGTACAGGGACAGGGAGGTGTTGCTACAGTTGTACAGGGCCTTGGTGAGGCCACGCCTGGAGTATTGTGTACAGTTTTGATCTCCTAACCTGAGGAAGGACATTCTTGCTATTGAGGGAATGCAGCGAAGGTTCACCAGACTGATTCCCGGGATGGCGGGACTGACCTATCAAGAAAGACTGGATCAACTGGGCTTGTATTCACTGGAGTTCAGAAGAATGAGAGGGGACCTCATAGAAACATTTAAAATTCTGATGGGTTTAGACAGGTTAGATGCAGGAAGAATGTTCCCAATGTTGGGGAAGTCCAGAACCAGGGGTCACAGTCTAAGGATAAGGGGTAAGCCATTTAGGACCGAGATGAGGAGAAACTTCTTCACCCAGAGAGTGGTGAACCTGTGGAATTCTCTACCACAGAAAGTTGTTGAGGCCAATTCACTAACTATATTCAAAAAGGAGTTAGATGTAGTCCTTACTACTAGGGGGATCAAGGGGTATGGCGAGAAAGCAGGAATGGGGAACTGAAGTTGCATGTTCAGCCATGAACTCATTGAATGGCGGTGCAGGCTAGAAGGGCCGAATGGCCTACTCCTGCACCTAGTTTCTATGTTTCTATGTCTGCTCTTGTTGATAAGAGGCTCCCCCGAAGTTTGAGAAATGGTCCACGTTGTCCAGGGCCGCGCCGTGAATCTTGATGACGGGGGGCAGTGCTGTGCGGCAGGGACAGGTTGGTGGAGGACCTTTATCTTACGGATGTTTAGCCTAAGGTCTCAGTAAATACACTGACTATGACTGGGAGTTCAGGTCCGCGTACTGTAGCTCGACGACAAGGTTGGGGTGGTCTTGGACCTGGCCTGGAGTTGACGAAGGTTAAACAGCTTCCTACTGGTTCTGTACTTTATTTCCACTCCAGCGGGAAGCTTGTTAACTGTGAGGTAGACATGGCAGTGGGGAAGATTGAGAAGAGGGTTGGGGTGATGACACAGTCTGTAACTCACTCCCAGGTATCCATTATTCTATATATAAACCATCTGAACCCCTCGATTAGATTCCAGCCTGTAACTCACTCCACATTGTGTGTATATAATCAGGACAGTTAGTGACGAATGGAAACCTCTCTGTTGCAAATTCCTATTTTTAAAAGACCTGTAAGTGTCAAGTAATTTAGGTATGATATTTTTAACTGGAAGATGCAGAAACCTATCGAAGTGTGAAACGCAGCAATGTACACAAGTTGGGAGGGGGAGGGGAGGGAGCAGGAGGCAGGGCATTATAACCATAGCTATGGCCAACACGGTTCTTCAGTAAGTATGTATCTCTCTCTCCACAGATGCTGCCTGACCTGCTGAATGTTTTGCAGCATTTTTTGTTTTTATTTTAGATTTCCAGCATCAGCAGTATTTTGCTGTTGTATATAACATAATAATTCGGAGCAGGAGTAGGCCATTTGGCCCTTCGAGCCTGCTCCGCCATTCAATATTATGGCTAATCTTCTACCCCTAACTCCACTTTCCGTTACTATCCTCATATCCCTTAATATCCAAAAATCTATCTATCTCTGTCTTCAATATACTCAAAGACTGAGCCTCCACAGCCCTCTGGAGCAAAGAATTCCAAAGATTCACCGCCCTCCGAGTGAAGAAGTTTCTCCTCATCACAGTCCTAAATGACCGACCCCTTATTCTGAGACTGTGACCCCTGGTTCTAGACTCCCCAGCCAGAGGAAACATCCTCCCTGCATCTACCCTATCAAGCCCTGTAAGAATTATGTATATTTCAATGAGATCAACTAAACTCTAGAGAATATAGGCCTAGTCTACTCAATCTCTCCTCATAGGACAATCCCTCCATCTCAGGAATCAGTCTGGTGAACCTTCGTTGCACTCCCTCAATGGCAAGTATATCCTTCCTTAGGGAAGGAGATCAAAACTGTACACAATACTCCAGGTGCGGTCTCACCAGGACCCGATACAATTGCAGCAAGACTTCTTTACTCTTAAACTCAAATCCTCTTGTAATAAAGGCCAAAATACCATTTGCTTTCTTAATTGCTTACTGTACCTGCATGTTAACTTTCAGTGATTCGTGTGCAAGGACACCCAGGTCCCTCTGAACACCAACATTTCCCAATTTCTCACCATTTAAAAAATACTCTGCTTTTCTATTTTTCCTACCACATTATATTCCATTTGCCATGTTCTTGCCCACATACTTAGCCTGTCCATATCCCCTTGAAGTCTCTTTGCATCCTCCTCACAACTTACATTCTCACCTAGCTTTGTATCATCAGCAACCTTTGATATATTACATTTGGTCCCCTCATCCAAATCATTGATATAGATTGTAAATAGCTGGGACCCAAGCAGCAATCCTTGCGGCACTACACTCGTTACAGCCGGCCAACCCGAAAAGGACCCGTTTATTCCTACTCTCTATTTTCTGTCCGTTAACCAATCCTCAATCCACACTAGTATATTACTCCCACTCCCATGAGCCCTAACTTTGTTCAATAATCTTTGGTATGGCACCTTATTGAATGCCTTCTGAAAATCCAAATACACCACATCCACTGGTCCCCCCTTATCTATTCTACTAATTACAACCTCAAAAAGCTCTAACAGATTTGTCAAACATGCTTTCCCTTTTATAAATCCATGTTGACTCTGCCCAATCCTATTATTATTTTCTAAGTGCCCTGTTACCATGTCCTTAATAATAGATTGTAACATTTTCCCTATGACTGATGTCAGGCTAACTGGTCTGTAGTTCCCAGTTTTCTCTCTCTCTCCTTTCTTAAATAACGGGGTTACATTAGCTACCTTCCAACCTGCGGGAACCGTTCTAGAATCTATGGAATTTTGGAAGATGACAACCAATGCATCCACTATCTCGAAAACCATCTCTTTCAAAACCCTAAACTCTAGGCTATCAGGTCCAGGGGATTTATCGGCTTTCAGTCCCATTAATTTCGCCAGCACTATTTTTTTACGAATACTAATTTCTTTCAGTTCCTCATTGTCGCTAGACCCTTGGTACTTCTGGGAGGTTTCTTTGTGTCTTCTTCCATGAAGACAGGCACAAAGTATTTGTTTAATTTCTCTGCCATTTCCATATTCCCCATTTTAATTTCTCCTGTCTCAGCCAGTCAGGGACCCACATTTACTTTCACTAATCTTTTCCTTTTTACATACTTATAGAAGCTTTCACAGTCTGTTTTTATGTCTCTCACTACTTTACTCTCATATTCTATTTTCCCTTTATCAATTTCTAGGTCCTCCTTTACTGAATTCTAAAATCCTCCCAATCCTCAGGCTTATTGCTCTTTTTGGCAACATTATAAATCTCTTCCTTTAATCTAATATTATCTTTAACTTCTCGTTAGCCACAGTTGGACCACTTTTCCAATGGGACTTTTGTGCCTTAAACGAATGTATGTTTGTTGTAAATTATGTATTCATTCTTTAAATGCTAGCCATTACTTGTCTACCTTTTTAATGTAGTTTCCCAATCTACCTTAGCTAACTCTCCCCTCATACATACATAGTTTGCTTTGTTTAAATTTAAGACCCTAGTTTTGGATTGAACTAAATCACTTTCAAACTCTAAAATTCCATCATAGTATGGTCACTCTTCCCTAAGGGCCCCTTTACTACAAGGTTATTAATTAACCCTTTTCCATTGCATAATACTAAATCTAAAATAGCCTGTCCTCTCATTGGTTGCTCAACATACTGATCTAGAAAACCATCTTGTATACATTCCATGAATTTATCCTCCACACTATTATTGAAAATTTGGTTTGCCCAGTCTAAATGTAGATTAAAGCCCCATGATTATTGTATTACCCTTGTTACATGCACCTCCAATTTCCTGATTTATACTGTGCCGTACATTACCACTACTGTTTGGGAGCCTATAAACAACTCCCACCAATGTTTTCTGCCCCTTGCTGTTTCTTAGCTCCACCCAAGCTGATTCTACTTGATTTTCCGAGCTAAGATCTTTTCTCTCTACTGTCTTTATCCCAGCTTTCATTATCAGGGATACCCCTCCTCCTTTTCCATTTTGCCTAGCTCTTCTAAAAATTAAGTACCCAAGAATATTTAGTTCCCAACCTTGGTCACTCTGCAACCACGTCTCTGCAATGGCTATTAGATTAAACCTATTCATTTCTATCTGCACTATTAATTCATCTATTTTGCTCCGTGCAATCAGATATAGTGCTTGTAGCTTTGACATTTTTCTATTTTTCCCTGATGTCACCTTAGTCAGTGATGCCTTATTACCTTTGTTTTTACGGAGTAACTATTTATTGCATGCGCAGAAGCGAGAATTGGGACAAATATCACCGAATCCGCCCCCCCCACCTCCCTCCAGCGCAATTCCCCCGAGCGGGCCATGGGCCCTGCGCCTCTCCCGAGCATCCCACAGCTCTGGGGAGAGCGAGAAGGCGAGGACGGGGTGAGAGAGAGAGAGAGAGGGGGGGGTGAAAGAGAGAGAGAGAGAGAGAGAGAGAGAGAGAGAGAGAGAGAGAGAGAGAGAGAGAGAGAGAGAGAGAGAGAGAGCGCCCCCCCCTAGGGAGGGGGGGGAGGGGGAGAAACAGAGAGACACAGGTGGCGGGGAGAGGATCGGAGGGGAGAGAGGGAACTCAGAAGACGGATCACGTTCTTCCTACTCCCTAGTGCGTGCAAGCTGGATGCGTGTGTTACAAGGGACATCGTTGGGGTGGATAAAATCCAGAAGTCACGGCACTGTCACTATTCACTTCATACCCAATAAACATGTTAACAATCCACACACAACGCCCCATCTATGGGGGGGGGGGCGGTTGGGGGTAAAGTCTTGCGCTTGTGTAAGGGTCATCAGCTGGCGGAGGGATTGCTGGGGTAAGGGTCTTCAGCTGACAGAGGGATGCACTTACGCTGGGGTAAAGGACTTCAGCTGGGGGAGGGATTCACTTATGCTGGGGTAATGAACTTTGGCTGTGGGAGGCAGCACATGTGCTCGGGCAAGGGTCTTCAGCTGGGGGAGGGATGCACTTACACTGGGGTAATGGACCGCTGGAACTTGGTGGCTTTTGGGGAGATCTATCCTCTGTGGCTTCTGGTCAAAATGGATCGAATTATAAATTGGAAATTCACTCAGATCTTGGGCTGGGCAGTTCCAGTTACACATTCCAGAGGAACTTCAAGGTGTGGCTTATCCTCCAAGAGGACCAATTAGCAATAGGTCTGGAGAGCCAATCAGAGAAACGGCTGCATTTCAGATAGTACAAATAGACGCATGCTTTTTTTTTAAAAAACTGTGGATAATTTTTGCCATTAGTTTCCGAGACTACTCCGAGGGTGTTTTCACTTGCCCAGATAGTCATGGAATCTGCTGGTTTATTTCAACTACAGAGTTCACCAAACAATCTACTGCCTGGGGAGGCAGAAGAGCCACCCAACACATGTTTTAGGCTTTATCTGCCGAACACATTCATTGCACGGTAACAGAGAAGCAAATAGGAGCAGTAACAGAATATATATTTGAAGCACTGCGAGCTCCTCATGACGCAGAATAATAAATATTACATGAGTGCTGCCCTAAAATATAAATAATATTCTCCCTTAGCAGGTCCTTCTGTTTTCTCACTGTCTACAGGCACTCTCTGGTCTGAATGTCACTCTGGGACATCTTTAAGACAGATTCTCCCATTTGAACAATGCCCTTTTTTTTTTTTTTAAGTGCTCGAGACCAAGCAGCTCTCAATAACTGTCTGTTCAATGTAAAAGAAAAGCTGCAATTCAAGCACATTGGAACAATTCCCACATGGATGTTTGTATTTAAATTGAATGCCTTGGCCCACTGGACACATAGCACAGACAAAATGGGAAAAAAATTCCGTAACAATTGTATTAAGTTAAACTGGAATATGATTCTAGAGAGAGAATCTGATTTTTAACCCCTTGTGCACTCAGAAGCCCAGCATTAAGGCAATTACAGCAACTCAACACAGCTCAAGGTGAAGGTTGGTATTTCCTTCCAGCTGTTTAAGTGCGTTATTAAATCTGGGAACGAGTTGCTGCCTCAATAAAGCTGCTCTAACGTTACCATGTTAAGTGCTCTATGTAAACCACCAGGGATCTGAAAAAAATGTGAGCAGGGGAGGAGGTATAGCCAGCTAGGAGAGAATAGTTGTGGGCTTCCAGTAGTAATATTACTTGCAATACGGCACTAAGGCACTGCACCAACACCCAGAGCATGTAATACTTCTATAATCAGTATTCATAGACAGGCCCTCGAAACAAGGATGACTTGCTCCCACTCGAAACAAGGATGACTTGCTCCCACGCCAAAAAAGGATGAGTTCACAGGAGTTTCAATGAAGGACCTAATATTCCAGGTCCTGAACTACATCCTGAAGGGTGGGAGATGCCTGTGCGTGGATTTTTTTTTAAAAAAACGTGTGGTGACCGTTGCACATCAGCCACCACACGGGCTTGACAGAGCTAGGTTTTGGTCCAGTGGCAAGAATTACCCAAGACGACTGGAGACCTGCTCTGCTGCACGGACCTCGTGCGCACACATATCGCAGTGTGTGCTGCCCACAGGCCCTCGCCTCTTTTGGCCCCAAACTCACGCCGCTCCTGGGCCCCGATCATGTCCCTCTACAATTTCTCGCCACTCCTTCGTCCCAACCTCGTCGCTCCTGCTGTATCTGCCCACGCTCCAAACACCGATCTGGACCTTGATGACATCCCTCTTCACTGCCATCGCTCTCCTGCATTACCTTGCAGTGGTACATTATTAGTGATAATATCAATATTACTGCAGGCTTATTTCATCAATGTAAATAATGTGCAAACATACCAATTACGGAGTCTGCAACCAGAGGAAAATACTTGCCCGCTAAACACCATCAAAGCTTCTACTATCCTACACAGGTAAATATTCGAATGATAGAAAAGTTAAATATAAAAACATTCGGAGTAAGACGAGAAGTTGTCTAAATGGGGGCAGAGTACAAGAGCAGTGGAGTAACCATCAATCTGTGCAGATCATTGGTTAGGCGAAAGTGACGAACTACGAGCAGGAAGTCTCTGTCGGCGCGTCGTACACTTGCAGCTCTTTCATTCGAGAATTGCAGGGAGGAACTTCAGCCCCACGTGATGAACAGGACGCGGTGGGACAAGGTCAGACATTTTTTTTTACAGAACACAATCACTTTGTTCAACAGGAAAAAGGCCAAGAGGTCGGTTCTTACCGGAATGGAGAACTCTTCCGCCAAATACTTAAGTGTGGCAGCTTCGCTCGAAAGCAGGCTACTGCGCTCCGATAGGTTACCCTGCAGCCTTGTGTCAAATTCCTTTCGAACTACTGACGCAACCGAGTCCACTACAATCAGTTTAACTCCATTCAAGATTATGTCATCTTCCAAGGATTCGACCCTAGCAATAGAGGTGGGGAAAAAAAGACTGCATTAACCCTATAAAGACCATCGAAGTGGGGAATTGGGGTGAGGGCAGGAGCAGACAAAGCAATTTTCTATCTTCTTTCTCCCCCCCCCGCATATTCCGAGCTCTGTAGAGAGAGCAATCTTTGTTATGTATGCATCTGCAAATATGGTCACAGGTTTGTAGACCTGTTGATTTAAGTTTGTCGGTTTTAGTGCCCCCCTTTAATCAGGGGGCACTTGATTATTGTTCTACTTAAAATAGTTGTAGAGCTGTTGAGTTGTGAGTGGCTTAGCCAGTCACGTGATGTTCACAAATCTCACTAAAACCCCAGCCAGTTGGGATCAGGGGATCCACGATGAGGCAGGTGGTTGTGAGCCTGGTGGATGAACTGGTAATGTGTAGTGTGATTTTTAAACTTTTGCTAATGAACCAACTAGTTCTTAATAGCAATGTGTTGCTATGAATTCTTAAGCAAAGAAACCATGAAGCAAATACATTACAATCCTATACATATAAATGGGGCCATAGTGGACCAATGTAGTACTTTCGGGGCATAGGCACTGTTGTAATGTAGGAAACACGGCAGCCAATTTGCGCATAACTCGGGCCCACAAACAGCAATATGATAATGACCAGATAAGTGGTTTTAGGACACCCGGGAGGACTACCCTGCTCTTCTTCAAATAGTGCCATGGGATCGTTTATGTCCACCTGCGAGAGCAGACGTGGCCTCGGTTTAACGTCTCATCTGAAAGACGGCTCCTCCAACAGTGCAGCACCCCCTCAGTACTGCACTGGAGTGTCAGTCTTGATTTTGTGTTCAAGTCTGTGCTGGGACTTGAACCCTGACTGAAAGGCGAAAATGCTACCACTGAGCAACGACTGACACCTAAATCTGAAGTCTGAGAATTTCTCCTCTTGGTCATGATACTTGGAGGATATACCCCTCCTCAAGGCCCATCCTTTTATCCTTGATGTTGCATGTCACCAGGCTAATCCACCAAAAGGAGACATCACAATCGAGTCCAACTCTGTCCACTCACAAAGTTCCAGGTGTCCCAAGAAAGTCAGCAGGAACAGGAACCCTGGGCAATTTTCCCTTTGCCCCTTGCTCCCTAGCAGGGTGGGGTACTGAGGCCAACTGCACTGCCACCATTACCGCTCCAGCTGAAACCAGATAACGCATACTGGACAAACTGAGCCACATGTTTAAAAATATATGTAGATATGACTGGCGAATCATTCTACAAAATATGTAATCTGCTGTGCTGCAGAATCTGCTTTTGGTTACCACTGGCCTTGTTCCTTTATAAATGATGCACCTGCACACCCTTTCGGTCAACCTTTTACCCATTATAAAATCCTACGGTTGCATTTAGAATACAAGCCACCTGTGTAAACCTGCAATGGCTTCTCCTCCTGGTCCCTCACTGTTCCCTCTGGTTCCTTCAGGAATCTATCCTTGGCCCACTCCTATTTCTCAGCTACATGCTGCCCTTTGGCGACACCTTTGTAGAATGTGTCAGGTTCCACATGTCGGCTGGCAACATCCAGTTCTAAGCTCACCACCACCTCTCTCGATGCTTCCATTGCCTCTGATTTGTCTCACGCTGTTGTCCCACATCCAGTATTGGATAAGCAGAAATTTCCTCCAGTTAATTAATGGGAAAACCAAAACCATTATCTTTGGCCCCCACCACAAACTCCATTCTTTAGCCACCGACTCCATCCCTCTCTCTGGCCACTGTCTTGGCATCCTATTTAACCCCACGATGAGCTTCCGATCCTCTCCATCATCAATACCACCTTGCTCCACATCCAAAACATCTCATAACTCCACCTCTGCCTCAGCTCATCTGCTGCTGAAACCCTCATCCGTTACCCCTAGACTCGACTATTCCAACGTTCTCCTAGTCAACCTCCCATCTTTCACCCTACATAAACTTGAGCTCATCCAAAACTCTGCTGCCCGTGTCCTAACACGCATCACCCGCTGGCCTACATTGGCTCCCAGTCTGACAATTCTGACACAGAATTACAATATGGAAACAGGCCGTTCGGCCCAATCAGTTCGTACTCATGTTTATCTTCCATGCGAGTTTTAGACATAAGAACACAAGAACATAAGGAAGAGGAGCAGGAGAATGCCATTTGGCCCCTCGAGCTTGCTTCGCCATTTAATAAGATACTGGCTGATCTAATCTTGGCCTCAACTCCACTTCCCTGCCCGCTTCCCATAACCCTCGACTCCCATATCATGCAAAAATCTGCAGTGCCCTGGACAATATTTATCCCTCAATCACTAAAAGAGATTATCTGATCATTATCCCTTTGCTGTTTGTGGGACCTTGCTGTGCATAAATTGGCTGCTAAATTTCCTACATTATAACAATGACTATGCTTCAAAACTTCTTCATTGGCTGTAAAACACGTTGGGACATCCTGAGGTCATGAAAGGTGCTATATAAATGAAAGTTCTTTGTCTGATAATTGCCAGCATATTTATTGAATCTAAATCAACTGGCTTTGTCGTAATGTGAACTGTACTAGAGTGCGCTGTAATGTGGCATCTTTACAGAAAGATGCAAGAACTACAGAGTAGTGATAATGGGGGACTTCAATTATAAGAACATAAGAATTAGGAGCAGGAGTAGGCCATTCGGCCCCTTGAGCCTGCTCCGCCATTCAATGAGATCATGGCTGATCTTCTATCTCAACTCCACCTTCTTGCACTGCCCCCATATCCCTTGATTCTCTTAATATCCAAAAATCTATCGATCTCTGTCTTGAATATACTCAAAGACTGAGCATCCACAGTCCTCTGGGGTAGAGAATTGCAAAGATTCACCATCCTCAGAGTGAAGAAGTTTCTCCTCACCTCAGTCCTAAAAGGCTGACCCCTTATTCTGAGACTGTGACCCCTGGTTCTAGACTCCTCAACCAGAGGAAACATCCTCCCTGCATCTACCCTGTCAAGCCCTGTAAGAATTTTATATGTTTCAATCAGATCATCTCTCATTCTTCTAAACTCTAATGAATATATGCCTAGTCTACTCAATCTCTCATAGGACAATCCCTCCATCCTAGGAATCAGTCTGGTGAGCCATCGTTGCACTCCTTCAATGGCAAGTATATCCTTCCATGGGTAAGGAGACCAAAACTGTACGCAATACTCCAGGTGCGGTCTCACCAGGACCCTATATAATTGCAGAAAGACGTCTTCACTCTTATTATTATCCCAATTATCCCAACATAAACTGGGATAGTAATAGTGTAAAGGGTGAAGAGGGGAAGGAAATTGTGTACAAGATAACTTTCTTGATCAGTGTGTTTCCAGCCCAACGAGGAAGGAAGCAGTGCTGGATCTAGTTCTGGGGAATGAAGTGGGGCACGTGGAGCATGTTTCAGTGCGGTGAGCATTTTGGGAACAGTGATCATAATATTAGGTTTTAAATAGTTATGGAAAAGGACAAGGTACAATCAAGTACAATAGTAGTTAACTGGAGGAGGGCTAACTTCGGGGAGAATGGAAATCTGACCCAGGTGGACTGGAATCAAAAATGTTTAGGCAAAACCGTAATTATACAATGGGAAGCCTTCAAAGAGGAGATGGGTTGGGTACAGAGTAAACACATTCCCATGAGAGGGGAAAGGAAGGACATCCAAAGCTAGAGGTCCCTGGATTACTAAAGATATAGAGGTTAAAATGAGACAGAAAAAGGAAGCTTATGATAGAGAACCAAGCTGAACACAGAACATAGAGAGGAGATCTAAAAATATGAATAAGAAGGGCAAAGAGAGTACGAGATTGGATTAGCAGCTAACATCAAAGGGAACCTGAAAGTCTTTTTTAAACACATGAATAGTGAAAGGATAGTCAAAGAAAGGGTGAGATTAATTAGGGACAAAAAAGGAGTTCAATTTGTGGAGGCAGAGGGCATGGTTGAGGTACAAATTGAGTACTTTGCATCTGTCTTCACGAGCAGAGGATGCTGCCAACATAGCAGTAAAGGAGGTGGTAGTGGATAGCGATGTTGGATTGGATAAAAATAGATAAAAAGGAGGTACTTAAATGGTTGGCAGTCCTCAAAGTAGAAAAGTCACCCGGTCTGGATGGGGTGCATCCTAGGTTACCGAGGGAAGTAGGGTGAAAATTGCAGAGGCTCTGGCCACAATCTTCCAATCCTCCTTGGATATGGGGGTGGTACCAGAGGACTGGAGGATTACACATATTACACCCCTGTTCAGAAAAGGAAGGGGGGTAAACCCAGTAACTGCAGGATAGTCATCCTAACATCAGTGGCATTTGGAAAAGTGTGGGCTAATAAATGAAAGTCAGCACGGATTTGTTAAAGGCAAGTTGTGTTTGACAACAACAACTTTTATTTGTATAGCGCCTTTAACTTAGTAAAACATCCCATGGCGCTTCACAGGACCATTTTACACCAGACCGAATTAGGAGATATTAGGGCAGATGACCAAAAGCTTAGTCAAAGAAGTAAGTCTTAAGGAGTGTCTTAAGAGGAGGAAAGAGAGGTAGATAGATCGAGAGGTTTAGGGAGGGAATTCCAGAAATAGGACCTAGGTAGCTGAAGGCATGGCCACCAATGGTGGAGTAATTATAATCAGGGATGCTCAAGAGGCTTGAATTGGAGAAGCAGAGATATCACGGAGGGTTGTGGGGCTGGAGATTACAGAGATAGGATATGGCGAGGCCATGGAGAGATTTCAAAACAAGAGTGAACATTTTAAAATCGAGGCATCGCTTAACCGGGAGCCAATGTAAGTCAGCGAGCACAGGGGTGATAGATGAACAGGATTTGGTGAGAGTTAGGACACGGGCTGCCGAGTTTTGGATGATCTCAAATTTTCAGATGGTAGAACCTGGGAGGCAGGCCAGGAGTGCATTGGAATAGTCAAGTCTAAAGGTAACAAAGGAATGGATGAGGGTTTCAGTGGCAGATAAGCTGAGGCAGGGGCGGAGACGGGTGATGGGGACGGAAATAGGTAGCCTCAGTGATGGCACGGATATGTGGTCGGTAACTCATCTCGGGGTCAAGTATGACACCAAGGTGGCGAACAGTCTGGTACAGCCTCAGACAGTTGCCAGGGAGAGGGATGGCTAGGGAGTGAAGTTTGTGACGGGTACCAAAGATAATATTTAGTTTGAGGAAATTTTTGCTCGTCCAGTACTGGTACAATTTAAAGGGGGTGCAGGAACAGAGAGACCCGAGGGTGTAAGTATCTTTGAAGGTCACAGGGCAAGTTGAGAAGGCAGTTAGAAAAGCATCTCGGATCCTTGACTTTTTAAAGTAGAGGCATAGAGTACAAAAGCAAGAAAGTTATTCTAAACCTTTATAAAACACTGGTTAAGCCTCAGCTACGTTCAATTCTGGGCACCACACTTTAGGAAGGATTTCAAAGCCTTATGAGAGTATAGAAGAGATTTACTAGAATGGTACCAGGGATAAAAAAAAACTTCAGTTACGTGGAGAGACTGGGGTTGCTTTCCTTAAAGCAGAGAAGGTTAAGGGGTGATTTGACAGAGGTGTTCAAAATCATGAAGGGTTTTGATGGAGTAAATAAGGAGAAACTGTTTCCTGTGGCAGAAGGGTCAGTAACCAGAGAACACAGATTTAAAGTAATTGGCACAGAACCAGAGGCGACATGAGAAAACTTTTAAAACATTTCTGCACAGTAAGTTTTTGGAATGCGGAATGCACTGCCTGGAAGGGTGGTGGAAGCAGATTCAACAGTAACATTAAAAAGAGAACTGGATAAATACTTGCAAGATTTGCAGGGCTATGGGGCCTTTCAAAGAGCCAGCATGGGCCCGATGGGCCGAATGACTTCCTTCTGTGCTATATGATTCTATTCTATGACTAAGAATAAGGGGTCGCCCATTTAGAACTGAGATGAGGAGGAATTTCTTCTCTCAGACGGTCGTAAATCTGTAGAATTCTCTGCCCTAGAGAGCTGTGGAGGCTGGGTCATTGAATATATTTAAGGTGGAGATAGACAAATTTTTGAACGATAAGGGAGTGAAGGGTTATGGGGAGCGGGCAGGGAAGTGGAGCTGCGTCCATGATCAGATCAGCCATTAAATGGCAGAGCAGGCTCGAGGGGCCAAATGGCCGAATCCTGCTCTTATTTCTTATGATGTTATGTTATGTTCTTTCCCGCCACAGGCCTGTGAGCAGCTAACTCAGTGAAGCCAAGGATTGAACCTGGATGCGTTCTGGTCTGTACTCAGGAGCATTTACCCCGAGCAATTGGAGACTATATTAGATTCCATTTCTTCCCGTATTGTAGTCAACACCCAATTACTTCTGCATCTGACTTTATTCCAATACACATTTCGGTTCCCCCAACTGATCATTTACATTGACACTGTATTTCATTGTTTATTAAAGCCATCTCATCATTAAAACAGCATGCAGCAAAATGTGCAAGACACAGGTCGATCAAGCCAGCGAGCTGATCAATGTGCTTTGCAATCCATCCTTAGCCATGAACAGAATTCGCTGAACTTGACTCAAGCTCATACTTGGGTCAGTGTGTTCCAATACTAAATAAGGAAAATATGCAGCAAGAGTGAAAAAAGTATTAAGTGAGTTCTATGCAGCTAACGGTGCATGCTCCTAGTCCTTCGATAACCTGCAGAGAATTATTCTTTATAAATACATGAGCATTCCTACTAGGGCTAGAAATTCATTTTTTGATCATAGTGGTTTTTTTCCGCCAAAGTACCGCTATGATTTCGAGGCCTAACATTTGAGAAAAATGTGCCTAGCGGGAAAAATCAGCACTGCACGAGGATTTGTGGCACAAACCACAAATTTTCTGCAACTTTTCTCTGAGGCCGATACCGCTGCAAGTTGAGCCTAGGGAGGAGGTTAAACACAAAAAAATGTTTCCAAAAAACAAAAAAAATTTTTTTTAAATCACAAAACATTCACAGGACCCTTTTCTAGCAAATCACTGCAAAAGAATTTAAAAATAAAAACTTTAACTTAAATAGTAACATAGAAAATAGGTGCAGGAGTAGGCCATTCGGCCCTTCGAGCCTGCACCGCCATACAATGAGTTCATGGTTGAACATGCAACTTCAGTACCCCATTCCTGCTTTCTCGCCATACCCCTTGATCCTCCGAGTAGTAAGGACTACATCTAACTCCTTTTTGAATATATTTAGTGAATTGGCCTCAACAACTTTCTGTGGTAGAGAATTCCACAGGTTCACCACTCTCTGGGTGAAGAAATTTCTCCTCATCTCGGTCCTAAATGGCTTACTCCTTATCCTTAGACTGTGACCCCTGGTTCTGGACTTCCCCAACATTGGGAACATTCTTCCTGCATCTAACCTGTCTAAACCCATCAGAAGTTTAAACGTTTCTATGAGATCCCCTCTCATTTTTCTGAACTCCAGTGAATACAAGCCCAGTTGATCCAGTCTTTCTTGATATGTCAGTCCCGCCATCCCGAGAAACAGTCTGGTGAACCTTCGCTGCACTCCCTCAATAGCAAGAATGTCCTTCCTCAAGTTAGGAGACCAAAACTGTACACAATACTCCAGGTGTGGCCTCACCAAGGCCCTGTACAACTGTAGTAACACCTCCCTGCCCCTGTACTCAAATCCCCTCGCTATGAAGGCCAACATGCCATTTGCTTTCTTAACCGCCTGCTGTACCTGCATGCCAACCTTCAATGACTGATGTACCATGACACCCAGGTCTCATTGCACCTCCCCTATTTCTAATCTGTCACCATTCAAATAATAGTCTGTCTCTCTGTTTTTACCAAAAAGTGGATAACCTCACATTTATCCACATTATACTTCATCTGCCATGCATTTGCCCACTCACCTAACCTATCCAAGTCACTCTGCAGCCTCATAGCATCCTCCTCGCAGCTCACACTGCCACCCAACTTAGTGTCATCCGCAAATTTGGAGATACTACATTTAATCCCCTCGTCTAAATCATTAATGTACAATGTAAACAGCTGGAGCCCCAGCACAGAACCTTGCGGTACCCCACTAGTCACTGCCTGCCATTCTGAAAAGTACCCATTTACTCCTACTCTTTGCTTCCTGTCTGCCAACCAGTTCTCAATCCATGTCAGCACACTACCCCCAATCCCATGTGCTTTAACTTTGCACATTAATCTCTTGTGTGGGACCTTGTCGAAAGCCTTCTGAAAGTCCAAATACACCACATCAACTGGTTCTCCCTTGTCCACTCTACTGGAAACATCCTCAAAAAATTTCAGAAGATTTGCCAAGCATGATTTCTCTTTCACAAATCCATGCTGACTTGGATCTATCATGTCACCTCTTTCCAAATGCGCTGCTATGACATCCTTAATAATTCATTCCATCATTTTACCCACTACTGATGTCAGGCTGACCGGTCTATAATTCCCTGTTTTCTCTCCTCCTCCTTTTTTAAAAAGTGGGGTTACATTGGCTACCTTCCACTCCATAGGAACTGATCCAGAGTCAATGGAATGTTGGAAAATGACTGTCAATGCATCCGCTATTTCCAAGGCCACCTCCTTAAGTACTCTGGGATGCAGTCCATCAGGCCCTGGGGATTTATCGGCCTTCAATCCCATCAATTTCCCCAACACAATTTCCCGACTAATAAGGATTTCCTTCAGTTCCTCCTTCTTACTAGACCCTCTGACCCTTTTTATATCCGGAAGGTTGTTTGTGTCCTCCTTAGTGAATACCGAACCAAAGTACTTGTTCAATTGGTCTGCCATTTCTTTGTTCTCCATTATGACTTCCCCTGATTCTGACTGCAGGGGACCTACATTTGTCTTTACTAACCTTTTTCTCTTTACATATCTATCGAAGTTTTTGCAGTCCGTCTTAATGTTCCCTTTTTTGCAGGTTTTCATACCTACCGCCGTTCCAAGGACTGCAACGTAGGGTGTTCCCTAGCGTCTTTTTTGGGTCCTATCTATGGGTCACCGTTGAGCCAAATATCGGATGAAAACGCTTTTTAAATCTTGCACACCGGCAGTCCACTCCCGAGCGGTATTTCAAAACCACCGGCACACGACTTCAGGGAATTTGCCGCTGCACCGTTTTCCGCCCTAAACGACAAAATACCACCGAAAAACCCGGCGCGAGGTTGGGAAATTTCCAGCCTCGCTAATGAGCTAGAATTTCGCCAGACTGACAAATAACACCATTTTTGTGAAAAAATAAGAAAAATGTCACCATTTTTTAAATGGGGTAAGTTTGGTTAAAAAACGGCGTTGCTGGAGGAATCGTGTTGGAAAATGGGGTCCTCTCCAACTTTACCACAAGGTCAATATCGCGAAAAATATAGGGGAAAAAAACAGCCCAAAAAATTTTCAAAAATTAACAGAATCGCTGAAAAAAAATGTTTTTTTTTAAATTCAACATACCTTTTTTGTTGGTCTTCTAATTTACTGACATTTTTGAAGCTGCAACGCAATGTTTTTCAAAACGGTGTTTTGCAAAGCGAGTACGGCAGTGCCAAATTGCCAAAATTAGGCGGTATGTTTTTTTAGGTATGGCGTTACTCAAAATGGCAATATTTTGACAAAGCCATTCTGAAGGTTTGTGGAATTTTAAGCAGTTTATTTTTAGGACAAAAAATTAGTTTTAACATGAAAAAAATCGCGTTAAAACGTATGTTAGGGTGGCAAAATTCTAGCCCAAAGTCCCTTACCATATCCCAAAGTAACCGCAATCCACTTCACTGCAACTTTCCACTGTATGTAGATCAGTACTAATAGCTGTATAGCAATGTCAAGCCCGTGTGGTGGCTGGTGTGCAACAGCCACCACACGTTAAAAAAATCCACGTACAGGCATCTTCCACCCTTCAGGATGTAGTTTGGGACCTGGAATATTAGGCCATTCATTGAAACACCTGTGAATTCATCCCTTTTTGGCGTGGAAGCAAGTCAGCCTCGATACGAGGGACCGCCTATGATGATGACGAGCAACGTTACTCGAGTTATATAGATCAGTAATATTACAGCAGTGTTACAAGTTATATCGATCAGTACCAATATAGCAGTGTTATTAGGCTTATATAGATCAGTACCAATACTGCAGTGTTACTAGGCTTGTATAGATTAATACCTGTTCCCACCAGTGAGAGACTTGTAACCACCAGTATTTCACCCTGTATATAGAACAAACTTCAGAATTGTACTGCTGGTTCTCTCTCACTTCAGGCTGACAGTGTGAAAACATCACCCTTCCATTAATTAGGCTTATTGAATTCCTATTGACACCACTATAGTTGCGAGATGTTGACCCTTTCTTGGTGCAAACACAATCCTGCACATTTCCAGAGAAACAATCCAATTCACACAATCGGGAGTGTGTGAGATTCCTTTATCACTGCACACTACTCCAATTCTGGCCTCTTGCACATCCTCGATTTTAATCGCTCCACCAGTGGTGGCCGTGCCTTCAGCTGCCTGGGCCCCAAGCTCTGGAATTCCCTCCCTAAACTTCTCCGCCTCTCTATCTCTCGCTTCCCCTTTAAGATGCTCCTTAAAACCTATCTCTTGGACTAACCTTTTGTCATCTGCCGTAATTTCTTCTTATGTGACTCGGTGTCAAATTTATTTGTTTTGCCTTAAAATACTCCTTTGAAGCGTCTTGGGACGTTTTACTCCGTTAAAGGCGCTATCTAAATACAAGTTGGTGTTGTTGTGAAGCACATTGGGATGTTTTACTACATTAAAGGGGCTATATAAATGAAAGTTGTTGTTGTCGTAGTGAGGAAAGAAGGAGTGAAAGAAAGGAGAGAAGGACTACAAATTCAGAAAGTATTTAATGCACTTTAGGACATCCTGAGGTTGAGAAAGACACTATGTAAATGCAAAACCTTTCTTTTCCTTTCAACTTCTTCAGAGGAGGATCAGAGAGTGAGGAAAGGTAGGGGCGGGCGGGAGGGCAGTGGGTATGGAGAGGCGGGTGGGAGAGGGAGCGTGGCGAGAAAAAACAGAGTCAAACGAAAGGAAACAACAGCTACCTTTTCAGTACATCCAAGCAGGTGAGTTCACGATACAGGTGAATTCTGTTGGTCATTGCGATCAGTTTCTGTTCTGCACAAAAGTAATTGGGGAATCGGCACCTTGCGATCTCCACCAACCTGAAACACAACAAAAATAGGGTGATAAAATACACATGCGAATGTCATCAAGAAGAACTCACATGGCGTAATGGGGCCAAACTCACCTCTTTACAGCATGCAAAAACCAATAACTTCTCTCGAAAAGGAGTCCCGGCTCTTGGGCATTATCTCACCATTAACAGAGTCGCAGGGCTAGAAATTCCACATTGAAAAATAGCTCCGTTTTTTGGCGCTATTTCCGATTAACGGACGATTCTTTATGTCGAAATAGTGCCAAAAAAATAATGCGCAAGTTTCGGCAAAAGTTTTTTTATTTTTGATGTAGCGCTAAAATACCTCCATTTTAATGACGGAGCTAAATGTTTTCGCCTTAAAAATAACCCCCATTTCTGCGCATACCCAACACTCGAAGCATTTAGGTTTGCAGGGTAATACGAGGCACAATTTCAACTCAGCAGAGATTTCGGCCACTGTGTTACAGAAATATATCATAACCACAATGTTTAGATACACACAAACAACCTGGAACGATTTTGGAAGGAGTGGCTGATTTCATCCATCTCCGAATTAAAAGTAATTTAAAACCGAAGCTGCCTATTAGAACTGGCTCGGTGTGAGCAGTAGAATCTCGGATGTCGCCCGAGACTTGCATTTATTAGTTCTGCAGACTAGTTTGATTTAGTCAATTGCAGGTGCTTAAGTTCAACAACATTTAAAATGTTTCCACCGAACTGTTCATGTCCCGTTTCCGCTGCTCACCGGGCTCGGCATGGAGGCACACAGGGTCAACACGCCGGCCGGCAGGATTGCTCCCTGGGTGCTCGGCTCCCACCTTCCCCCAGGCTTCTTTCGTTCTGTGCAACTTGAGAGAGGAATTTCAGTTTTCAACTGTAATAACTGACACATCTGGATTTCGAAATGATTATCCTCCCCTGGCAAAGTTGATCTTTTCCATCCACACTGCTTGGTCTGCTCTGCATTCAACAACCTGATCTGCATTGAAATTTCTTCCAACTAACCTCGAAAATATCTTGCGTTGTATTCAATATTTGTAGGAAATGCTGTAAACATTTCCAAGTAGTTTTTATTTAAAATATCGGTTTTGTTCCCTCCCAAAGCTTTAACTTTTAGCTCAGTTTGCCAAGATGGCCCCGTTATCGCCGATTTCCATCCGACTCCACCAGGTAAGGCAAGCTTTTTACTAGTGGTATTTAGCACTGTCCTTAAAAATATCCTTATTGGCGAAACTCGCAAAAAATGGCATTAGCGTTGGGTTTGACCTCGAGTGACGTCACAAAATCAGTACTCAAAAAAACAACCCTTTTTTTTAAAAGAAGGATGGCGTTGCAGCATTGGCGAAACAAGCAAAATAACCCTAAATTTATTTAGCTCCAAAAAAAACTTAAATCGTGGTGAATTTCGGGCCCACAGTCCCTTAAAAAAGGAAGGAAGACTCTGATTTTTTTTTAAGTTTGTGTCTCTTTAAAATATCTCAAAACATACAGGGTACCACAAACAGTAAGAGAAATTACCAGTTCATCAGTTTTTGGTGGTGTTGGTTGAGGGAGGAACGTTGGCCAAGATTCCAGGAATACTTCCCGCTCTTCAAATAGTCACCGGATCTTTACCACCCACTTAAACCAGCTGGAACAGGCAGAGGAAGCGCCTCGATTTTACATCTCATCGAAAGACAGCACCACCGATAACGCAGAACTCTCCAGGTACAAGCAGCATTCTGATTCAGAGGCGAGTGTGCTATCATCTCAGTCAAGTTGCTAGAATCTCTAGAATAAATGACTTGAAAGCAAATCTTGCAGCTATTTCACTAGTGTCAAGCTTGTCTAAATTTAATTACAAACATACCACTCACAGTTCTGCTCACCTCATGTATCCAGTGCCACCATTAATGTAAGTTTGGGCCTCAGTTTTGGCAAGCTGTTTGAGATATAAATCATTCCTGATAGCCAAGTGCCTCAAACCAGTTATATAAACTAGGAAAGAACAGTGGAAGTATCTCAAAACATTGAGCATGAGCACTGGGAGGCAAGTGACTTCAGAGTGAGGCCGCAGTAAGCACGAGAATGGTGCGCCAGGCTCCAAACTTCCTGTGAGCAACACCACGGGGAGACAAGGCTGCACTGATTGCCCATCTCTAGTCGTCTGAACTGGTGGTGATTGGTGAGCCTTCTCAAAGCAGTGCACTCCTTTTGGTGAAGATGCTCCCACATGGGGTTAGGTAGAGAATTCCAGGATATTGGCACAGTGATGATGAAGGAAAGGCCAGGATGGCGTTTGACTTGGATTGGAATGTGGAGTAGACGGTGTTTACACAACAGTGCTGCTCTTGTCCTTCAGCGTGGAGGTAGGTGCTGTTGAAGTAAGCTTGGCAAGTCGCTGCACTGCATCCTGTAAATCGCACATACTGTAGCCACAGTACACTGGTGATGGAGGAGATGGATACTGAATCCAGTGGCAGGGGCACTGATCCATCGAGCTGGTGGTGTCGAGCTGTCCAAGTGTTGCTGCAGCTGCACCCATTCAAGTGAGTGGTGAACATTCGAGCACAGTCCTGAATTGAGCCTTGGTGGAAAGGCTCGGAGGTGAGCCATTCGTCACAGATCACAGAGAGATGGCTAGGCTTTCTCAAGGCTATGAGGAAAGACTGGATAGGCAGAAGTTGTTTTCTTTGGAACAGAGGAGGCTGAGGGGAGACCCTATTGGGGTGTATAAAATTATGAGGAACCTAGAAGGAGTGGATATGAAGAACCTGTTTCCCTAAGCAAAGGGGTCAAAGATTTAAAGTAATTGGTAGGAGGTTTAGAGGGGATTTGAGGGGAAATGTTTTCACCAAGGGGGGTGGGGGTCTGGAACTTACTGCCTGAAAAGATGGTAGAGGCAGAAACGCTCACCACATTTAAAAATTACTTGGATATGCACCTGAAGTGCCATAACCTACAAAGCTATGGACCAAGAGCTGGAAAGTGGGATTAGGCTGGATAGCTCTCTGTTGGCTGGTGCGGACACAATGGACCGAAATGGCCTCCTTTCGTGCTGTAAATTTCTATGATTCTATAATTCTTGTTGGAGATGGCGATTACCTGGCACTTGTATGTCAGAATGGTTTCCGGTCATGTCTCAGCCCAAGCCTGGATTTAATCCAGGTCCTGCTGTAGGCTGGCATGGGCTGCTTCATTATCAGAGGAGCTGTGAATGGAACCGAACACTGTGACATTATCGACCAAAAGCTCCACTAATGACCTTATGATGGAAGGAATTCATTGATGAAGTAGTTGAAGATGGTAGAGCCAAGGATGCCTCCCTGAGGAACTCCTGCAGTGATGTCCTGTGATGACTGGCCTCTGACATTCACAATCATCAGACTTTATGTCAGGCATAACGCCAAGTGGAGGATTTCCCCTTTGACCCACTGACATAGTTTTCCTTGGTGCTATACTCGTAAAACTACTCTCACATCTCATCTGGCATTCAGTTCTTGCATCCAGGTTTGGATCAGGGCTGTGATAAGGTCTGGAACTGAGCAGTTCTGGTGGAACCCAAACTGAGTGTCAGTGAACAGTTTATTGGTGAGCAGGCATTGTTTCATAACATTATTGATGACTCGTTCCATTACAGTACTATACTGATGATTGGGAGGAAGTCGATAGGCTGGTAACTGGCCGAGTTAGATTTATCATGTTTTTTTGTGGATAGGACATACCTGGGAAATTTTTCACATTGTCGGGTAGATACCTGCATCGGGACAGCATGGCTAGGGAGCAGCTAGCTTTGGTGCACAGGTCTTCAACACTACAGCCAGGCTTTGTCAACATAGCTTTCGCTGTATCCAATGCACTTAACTGAATCTTAAAGTCATGTGGCTGGACACTGGTATCTATAATGATGAGCACCTGAGGAGGCGGCTCAGTAGAATTATCTACTCAGCATTTCTGCCTGAAGACATCTGAAAACACTTCAGCCTCATCACTTGCATTCACGTGCTGGGCCCCACCATGACTGAGGAGGGAGAGTTCATGGAGCCAGTTATTTACCTGGTTGTCGACCGCCATTCTTGCCTGGATGTGGTAGGGTTACAGAGCTTTGCTCTGATCCATTAATTGTAAGGCTGCTTAGCTCAGTCTCTAATCTGCTGCTTTTTGTGTTCAACATGCAAATTACCCTGTTTCATTAGGTCTGTATCTCATTCTACAGTATGTCTGGTTCTGCTCCTACCACATTCTGCACTTTGTATTGAACCAGGGCTGCTCTCCCAGCTTGATAGTGATCAAGGAGTGAGGGTTGTGCCATGAGATTACACATTGTTCATCAATCACTCAGACCCGAGCTCGGCGAGTCGGCGGGCCCCGAGCCCGGCGAGTCGCGAGCCCGGCGAGTTGGCAGGCCGGGAGTTCGGAGGCCAGGAGGTCGTTGAGGTGAGTTGGTAAGTAGCTCTCTTTTCTCTATTTCTTTTTAAGGTGGTCGCGAGTTCGGAGGCCGAGAGGTCGGGAGGCCACAGAGATCGGTGAGTTCGGGAGGCCATAGAGTCGGTGAGGTGAGTTGGTGAGTAGCTCTCTTTTCTCTATTTCTTTTTAAGTAGATTTTAAACTAGATAAGTCTAACTAGAGGGGTGGCAGTGCAGCTCAGCCCCATGGAGTGCACATCCTGTGGCATGTGGCAAGTCCTGGACGCTTCGCGTAGCCTAGACAACCATGTGTGCAGGAGGTGTCTCCAGCTTCAACTGTTCGAGCTACGCGATTCAGAGCTGGAGCAGCAGGTGGAGTCAATAAGGTGCATCCACGAGGCTGAGAATTACGTGGATAGCACGTTTCAGGAGGTGGTTACCCCACAGCTTAAAGGCGTGCAGGTGGAGGGGAAGTGGGTGACCACCAGACATAGTAAGTGTGCTAGGCAGGTAGCACAGGACTCCCCCCGTGAGTCCATCTCACTTTCAAACCAATATTCACTTCTGAGTAATGGTAAGGACGATGGTGCCTCTGGGGAGTGCAGCCAGAGGCAATTACAAGGCACCACGGGTGGCTCAGCTGCACAAGGGGGAGGAACGAAGAACAAAAGAGCCCTAGTGACAGGGGATCGTATAGTTAGGGGAACAGACAGGCGTTTCTGCGGCCGTAGACGTGACTCCAGAATGGTTTGGTGCGTCCCTGGTGCCAGGGTCAAGGATGTCACAGAGCGGACGCAGGGCATCCTGGTGGGGGATGGGGCTGGGGGAGGATAAACAGCTAGAGGTCGTGATCCATACCAGGACCAACGACATAGGTAAAATGAGGGATGAGGTCCTACGGGAAGAATTTAGGGAGCTAGGAAGAAAATTAAAGGGGAGGACCTCATAGGTAGTAATCTCCGGGTGCCATGTGCTAATGAGTACAAGAATAGGATAGAGAGAATGAACACGTGACTGGAAAATTGGTGTAGGAGGGAGGGCTTTAAATTCTTGAGGCATTTGGACTGCTTTTGGGGGAGATGGGACCTGTACAAACCGGACGGGTTGCACCTCAACAGCACCGGGACCAATATCCTTGCGGGGAGTTTTGTAAGTGCTGTTGGGAAGAGTTTAAACTAGCTTGGCAGGGGGATGAGAACCTGAGAACAAATTCAAAAGGGAAGTAAGTAAAGCAGAAGTTGGATAGCAAGAATCTAGAAAGCGAATCTGTAAGATAGAGGAAACAGGGTTTAGTATGTCGTAAGCAAGAAGGTCTTCTTGTGCTGAATGGAAGAGTATAGTGAATAAGGCGGATGAGCTAAGAGGACAGGTAGATACTTGGGAGTATGACATTTTAGCCATTACAGAAACATGGCTGAAAGAGGGGCAGGTTTAAGTAGATTAATATTCCTGGCTACAAGATTTTTAGACAAGATAGAGAGGGGGGTAAAAGGGGGGTGGGGGGGGGGGGAGGTTGCGGTACTGATTAAAGAAACTATTACAGCGGTGAGGAGGGATGATATGTTAGAGGGATCATTAACTGAGGCCATATCAGTCGAATTGAAAAATAAAAAAGGGACGATCACACTGCTGGAAGTGTATTATAGACCCCAAATAGAGCGAGGGAGATAGAGAAGCAAATATGTAGGCAAATTGCTGTGAAGTCCAAGAACCATAGAGTAGTAATAGTAGGGGATTTTAACTATCCAAATATTGATTGGGACAAATTTAGTGTGAAAGGTATAGGGGGTGCGGAATTCTTGAAATGCATTCAAGAGAACTTTTTTAGTCAGTATGTAGCAAGCCCAACACGAGGGGGAGCGGTCTTGGATTTAGTTTTGGGGAATGAAGCTGGGCAAGTTGAAGGGGTATTAGTGGGGGAGCATTTGTGTACCAGTGACCATAATTCAGTCAGATTCAAGTTGGTTATGGATAAGGACAAGAATAGGCCTGGAATAAAAGTTCCAACTTGGGAAAAGCTAATTTTGTTAAGTTAAGGAGTGATTTGGCCATAGTGGACTGGAAAGAGTTACTTGTGGGTAAATTGGTGATGGAACAGTGGGAGGCATTCAAGAAGAAGATCCGAAAGGTTCAGGCCAAATATGGGCCCTTAAAGAAAAAAGCTGGGAAAAATAATTCTCGAGACCCCTGGATTTCTAGGGACTTACAGGGGAGGATTAAGAAAAAAAGGGATGCTTATGTCACATATCAATGGCTGAATACTTTAGAATCTTTAGAGGAATATAGAAAGATAAGAGGCAAAATTAAAAAGAATATTAGAAATGCTAAGAGGGAGCACGAGAAATTCTTGGCCAGTAAAATTAAGGAAAACCCCAAGATGTTCTATAAATATATTAAGAATAAGAGGGTAACTAAGGAAAGGGTAGGGCCTATTAGAGACCATGAGGGTAATCTTTGTGAGGAGGCAGAAGATGTTGGTAGGGCTCTTAACGAATACTTTGCATCTGTTTTCACAAAGGAATGAGGTAATGCAAATACTGCTATTAGAGGAGGAGTGTGATATTCTGGATGAAATAAATATAGAGAGAGAGGAAGTATTGAGGGGTTTAGCAGCTTTGAAAGTAGCTAAGTCTCCAGGCCCAGGTGAAATGCATCCCAGGTTATTGAGCAGAGTAAGAGAGGAAATAGCAGAGGCCTTGACCATCATTTCCAGTCCCTCTTTGGATATGGGCATGGTGTCGGAGGATTGGAGAACTGCTAATGTAGTACCCTTGTTTAAGAAGGGAGAAAGGGATAGGCCTGTCAGCTTAACGTCATTGGTGGGAAAATTATTGGAAAAAATCCTGAAAGACAGGATAAATCTGCACTTGGTTAGGCAAGGATTAATTAGGGACAGTCAACACGGATTTAAGGGAAAATCGTGTTTGACTAACCTGATTGAATGTTTTGAGGAGGTAACCTAGAGGGTCGATGACGGTAGTACATACGATGTAGTATATATAGACTTTAGTAAGACTTTTGACAAGATCCCACATGGTAGACTGGTCATGGAGGTTAAAGCCCATGGGATCCAGGGCAATGTGGCAAGTTGGATCCAAAATTGGCTTGGAGATAGGAAGCAAAGGGTAATGATTGATGGATGTTTTTGTGACTGGAAGGATGTTTCTAGTGGGGTTCCGCAGGGCTCGGTACTGGGTCCCTTGCTTTTTGTGGTATATATCAACGATATAGATTTGAATATAGGGAGTATGATTAAGAAGTTTGCAGATGACACTAAAATTGGCTGTGAGATTGATAATGAAGAGGAAAGTCATAGGCTGCAGGGAGGATATCAATCTACAGGTCAGTTGGGCAGAGCAGTGGCAAATGGAATTTAATTCAGAGAATTGTGAGATGATGCACTTTGGGAGGGCTAATAAGGAAAGGGTATACACATTAAGCGGTAGGCCACTTAATAGTGTAGATGAACAAAGGGACCATGGAGTGCTTGTCCACAGAAAGTAGTAGACCAGGTGGATAAGGTGGTAAAGAAGACATACGGAATACATGCCTTTATTGGCCAAGGCATAGAATGTAAGAGCAGGGAGGTTATGCTTAAATTGTATAATACTTTGGTTAGGCCACAGCTGGAGTACTGCGTGTAGTTCTGGTCGCCGTATTATAGGAAGGACGTGATTGCACTAGAGAGGGTGCAGAGGAGATTTACTAGGATGCTGCCTGGAATGGAGAATCTTAGTTATGAGGACAGATTGGATAGGCCTTTGTTTGTTCTCATTGGAATAGAGAGGTTGAGAGGAGACCTCATCGAGGTGTACAAAATATTGAGGGGCCTGGACATAGTGGATAGTAAGGGTCTATTTCCATTGGTGGAGGGGTCTATTACGAGGGGGCATCGTTTTAAGGTGGTTAGTGGAAGTTTTAGAGGGGATTTGAGGGGAGCTTCTTTACCAGAGGGTTGTGAGGATCTGGAACTCGCTACCTGGAAGAATGGTGGATGCAGAAACCCTCACCACTTTTAAGAGATGGTTGGATGGGCACTTAAAGTGCCGTAACCTGCAGGATTACGGACCTGGAGCTGGTAATTGGGATTGGATTAGATCACCTTTTGTTGGTCGGCGCAGATATAAGCACTGCATGGAACAGAATACGGCTAGGGTGATCTCCTGGACGGGTTGGAGAGGAGTTTTCCCAGATTTTTTCTCCCTAAATTGGGTTTTTATCTGGTTTTTGCCTCTCCCAGAAGATCACATTGCTCCGGCTGGGGTGGAGTGTAGATGCTTTTAGTAAAAGGGGTGTTGCAATGGTGTGGGGCAGACTGGATGGGCTGGGTGCTCTTTGCCTTTCCGTTATTGTTCATGGGTTTGTATGTAACCTTTAGGGCTGCTGACGAAGGGCCGTGCGGCTCTTTGTCGGCCGACGTCGACACGATGGGCCGAAATGGTCTCCCTTCTGCGCTGTAAATTTCTATGCTTCTATTGTGGTGATATATAATTCTACTGCTGCTGATGGTCCCATGGATGGGCTGCTTGATCTGTCCTTGGTCTGTTCCCACTTAACACAATGGAGAATACCACAGTGGTGGTAATGCAACATTTTCTTCACAAGCACTGTACAATGGTCCCTTCTACCAATGCTGTCACATTCATGTGCGTTTGCAACAGGGTGAGGACGAGGTCAAAGTAGGATATTTCCTAGTGTTGCTTCCCTCACCATTTTAAGCAGGCGCATTCTGGCAGCTATGCCCTTCAGGACTCAGCCAACAATCATACTGGCGCGTCACTTGGTGATGGATATTGAAGTGCCCCACCTAGAGTACATTTGGTGCTCTTGCTCCCTCCAAGTGAGCAAGAGCTTATGGGATCCTGGGCTTCATGAATAGAGGTATAGAGTACAACAGCGTGGAAATTATGAAGAACCTGTATAAAATACTGGTTCAGCCTCAACTGGAGTAATGTGTCCAATCTGGGCACCGCACTTTAGGAGGGATGTCAAGGCCTTGGAGAGGGTGCAGAAAAGATTTACTCGAATGGTACCAGGGATGAGGGACTTCAGTTATGTGGATAGACTAGAGAAGCTGGGGTTGTTCTCCTTAGAGTATAGAAGACTGAGAGGAGATGATAGAGGTGTTCAAAATCATGAGGGGTCTGGACAGAGTAGATAAGAGAGAAACTGCTTCCATTGGCAGAAGAGTCGAGAACCAGGGGACACAGATTTAAGGTGATTGGCAAAAGAACCAAAGGCGACACAAGAAAAAACTTTAACGAGTGGTTAGGATCTGGAATGCACTGCCTAAAAGGGTGGTGGAGGCAGACTCAATCACAACTTTCAAAAGGGAGTTGGTTAAGTACCTGAAAGAAAGAATATTGCAGGGCTACGGGGAAAGGGCGGGCGAGTGGGACTAGCTGAGATGCTCTTGCAGAGTCGGCACGGGCTCGACAGGCCAAATGGCCGTCTTCCGTGCTGTAACCATTCTATGATTCTATGATGGAGGAGTACTGATTAGTCAGTTGAAGGGGGCGGTAGGTAGTGATCAACAAGAGGTTTTATTGACCTGGAGCCACAAAACTTCATGGAGTCATAAGTCAGTGTTTAGTCTGACCATACATCACTGTACCTCCATCTCTGGTGAATCTGTGCTGGCAATGGGCACGCATGGTGATGGAAGAGTCTGGAATGTTGGCTGATTCTGCCAGGAATATGGTCAGGCTGTTGCTTGACTATTCTGTCGGACAGCGCTCCCAGCTTTGGCACCAGCAAGAGATGTTGGTGAGGATAACCTTACACAAGAGATTGGTGTGCAAAATTAAGGCACATGGTATTGGGGCTAATGTACTGACGTGGATAGAGAACTGGTTGGCAGACAGGAAGCAGAGAGTCGGGATAAACGGATCCTTTTCAGAATGACAGGCAGTGACTAGTGGGGTGCCGCAGGGCCCAGTGCTGGGATCCCAGCTATTTACAATATACATTAATAATGAAGGAATTAAGTGTAATATCGGCAAGTTTGCAGATGACACTAAGCTGGGTGGCGGTGTGAGCTGTGAGGAGGCTAAGAGACTGCAGGGTGACTTGGACAGGTTAGGTGACTGGGCAAACGCATGGCAGATGCAGTATAATGTGGATAAATGTGAGGTTATCCACTTTGGTGGCAAAAACACGAAGGCAGGTTAGATTCAGGAAGAATGTTCCCGATGTTGGGGAAGTCCAGAACTAGGGGGCATAGTCTTAGGATAAGGGGTAAGCCATTTAGGACTGAGATGAGGAGAAACTTCTTCACTCAGAGATTTGTTAACCTGTAGAATTCCCTACCGCAGAGAGTTGTTGATGCCAGTTCATTGGATATATTCAAGAGGGAGTTAGATATGACCCTTACAGCTAAAGGGATCAAGGGGTATATAGAGAAAGCAGGAAAGGGGTACTGAAGTGAATGATCAGCCATGATCTTATTGAATGGTGGTGCAGGCTCGAAGGGCCGAATGGCCTACTCCTGCACCTATTTTCTATGTTTCTATGTCAGAGCTGTCCCGGCGGCGGTGAGGGAAGGAATGACTACATGAAGTAAGTGTGATTGTTTTTTTGGGGGGAGGGAAAGGGGGGGTTGCGATTTATCTTTGTGTGGGGTGAGCAAGGTATTGGAAATGTTTTTTGTGTTTTTCTTGCCGATTTTATTTTCCAGGGAAGCCTCGCTTAGGGCGCTCCGAGACCGGCTCTTTAGCTCGGGATTTTCCCTTGCTCAGCCGTCCTAGCGTCCGAAGAGAGGTGTGGAATGCCTCTCTTAGTGCCCCACGCCACACTCAGGGCCCAGCTGCTGAATTTTGTGGCTGCAGACGCAAACCATGTCCCGGCGCAAAACTTACCACCCCGCCGCCATTAGCGCCCGAAAAAGCCTCCATCCGAAAATCCAGCCCAGATTTATTTAATTCAATTTCCCAACTTGCCATGGTGGGATTTGAACTCTCAACCTCTGGGTTTTCTAGTCCACTACCATAACCACTGAGCCCCCACACCAGCACAGGTATTAAACTTTATACTCATTTCTCTTACCTTTCGGCACTGAAAGCAGACTCGGTGTCGATGTAAATGACTGCTCCATCCAGACCGCCCATACTGACAGGCAAGGTGGCCAACACACTCAGCATTATACAGAACTGAGTCTTCCCACAGCCCGAAGGACCTGTCACCTGGAAGCAGAGAACCTTGTTGGGAACGATTCTGTGAACAAGAGCCAACACCAGACCAAATAACAATGTAAAATAACAACACACGCCACACTCTACCACAAAAGTCATCCCACAAATTGATTCGTATCTTCGGAATACAAAAAGACAGGGTTAGTCAGGGCCTAGGAAAACTTGTTGGCCTGCAACACTCACATCACTGCACCTCGGAAGAGTTAATTAAAATAAGAAGTCATGCAGTTTAAACACAGCTTAAAGCTCCCTCAGTGGTGGTACAGATGAGATGAGAGTGGTCCCAGGTTGGATTCCCTGGTGTGAGTGGAGTTGCCTAGTCTCAGCCAGGGTGCTACACTTAGTCTTACATAAGAAATAGGAGCAAGAGTAGGTCATTTGGCCCCTCGAGCCTGCTCCTCCATTCAATAAGATCGTGGCTGATCTGATCTTGGCCTCAACTGCACTTCCCTGGCTGCTCCCCATAACCCTTGATTCCCTTATCATTCACAAATTTGTCTTTCTCCGCCTTAAATATATTCAATGATCCAGCCTCCAAGCTCTCTGGCGTAGAGAATTCCAAAGATTCACGACCCTCAGAGAAGAAATTCCTCCTCACTTAAATTTTATATGGGCGACCCCTTATTCTGAAACTATGCTCCCTAGTTCTAGATTCCCACACGAGTGGAAACATCCTCTCTGCATCTACCCAGTCAAGCCCCCTCAGAATCTTACACGTTGCACTAAGATCACCTCTCATTCTTCTGAACTCCAATGAGTATAGGCCCAACCTGCTTAACCTTTCTTCATAAGACAACCCCTTCATCTCAGGAATCAACCAAGTGAACCTTCGCTGAACTGCCTCCAATGCAAGTACATCTCTCCTTAAATAAGGAGACCAAAACTGTACAAAGTACTCCAGGTGTGGTCTTACCAACGCTCTGTACAGTTGTAGCAGGACTTCCCTACTTTTATACTCTATGCCCCTTGCAATAAAGGCCAACATTCCATTTGCCTCCCTAATTACTTACGATACCTGCATGCTAACTTTTTGTGGTTCATGTACAAGGACCCCCAGATCCCTCTGTACAGCAGCATTTTGTAATCTCTTCCCATTTAAATAATAATTTGCTTTTTTATGTCCTGTGTCTATGAAGGAGCAGCAACCAATTGGTTAAGGGTGCCACAACTGATGGGAGTGACCCTGCAGAGATACCACTGGGCAGCAGGGACACCATACCACAACACTCTGCAAGCCTCAAGAAGTAAGCGAATTGTGCGAGGGGGGGTGGGGATCAGTCTGGGCGATTAGCGTATGGAGGTGGAGGGAGATCCGGGTTCAGTCTGGCTCTATCCTCTCTTGATCCACATTTGGTGCAAATTTCCGCTGTTCACCCAGTAAGCAGTTTGGCACAGCACTGAATTTACTCAATGTATACTCAAATGTTGAGGGCTGTTGTATGTACCGCAGTGGAATAGTTCTCGCAGCACAACCTGCTGTTAAAATGACCAGGTAAGGAGTGGATAGAATCAGAGTGGATTGGGAGATTTCTTGAAGCGTACCTCAGTGAGAGTTCCACAGGCCAGTCCACCATGAAGGACCTCGTCGAGTTCGGCCAGAGAGGTGGGGAAGAAAGCGGTGGAGGGTTGAGAACATCTTTCAGTTTTCATTTCAAGTGCCTGATAATAACAAAAATAAATGTTTAAAGTAAAGCGCAACCCAGCAATGACTTCATAATGTCATAAAATAACGGGGGCAGATTTTAAACTGGCCGCCCGGTGGGCAAATTCTATAATGGGCGGGCAATCTGCCAGTTTTAGGCCCGGCAGCAAGTTGATAATCTACCCCATGGTATTTGGATTTCTTCCCAATTTTCTCCCATCTCCTGAAAACCCTGACTCCTGCCAAGGTATGGTTCGATGGGCACTGGCTGTCCACTGTTCATGCACATCACAACTGAAGAATGGTTCTATGGACCCGGGCACTCCTCACCCAAGGGTGTTTTGTTGACCTACATTGGATCCTGTCCAATTTTTAAATTCTCATTCTTGTGTTCAAATCCCTCCATGGTCTCCCCACTTCCCATCTCTGTAACCTCCTCCAGCCCTACAACCCTTCGACATCTCTGCGCTCCTCCAATTCTGACCTCTTGCTTACATCCGATTTTGATCGCCCCACCCGTGGCAGCCATGCTTTCAGCTTTCTGGCATTCCCTCCCTGAACCTCTCCACCTCTCTCCTCCTTTAGGAAGCTCCATAAAACCTACCTATCTGACCAAGCTTATGCATGACCCAGTATCTCCTGATGTGATTTGGTGTCAATCTTTGACTGATAACACTCCTGTCAAGCACCTTGGGACATTTTACTATGTTAAAAGGTGCTATATTAATGCAAGCGGTTGTTGACGTGGGAGCCCAGGCAGCGAGTCTATTGTTTGTGTCTGAACCCAGTCTGTGGAACAGTATCACAGCTGAACCCAATCTGACGTCCACACGCGTGCAGTCTCCAACTGGGCTCAGGGGTAGGAATGCTGGCCGACTTTCATCCACCTTAACCCAGGGGTACTCAAGCCAATTGTAGCACTCTTACTGATATCCTGGAAGAGATTTGTTCATTTAAAGGCCCGAATTCAAACCCCAGATATTCTGAACTGTAGTACATCAGGAGTTACATTTACCCATTTCGGCCATTGGGGGAACGGTAAATAAGACTTATTTCCCTCCCAAAGGCCGAGTGGTGTATGTAGGTAGTGACCTTTCAAATCGACCCTGAATCCAAACTGGACTTGAACTTGATTAAAAATTTAGCTCAGTTCAGTGTAACAAAGCAACAAATGTGAGCACGACAGCGGCAGAGCTTTCCTCCCACAGATAGGGAACCTTTCTGTATTACATTCCTTTATCACTTTAGATGGATGATGCGTGAGATCTAGAAGTTGGCTTCATCTCAAGCTGTAACTGGGAAAAGAGTGCTCTTGTCCCTGCGTTGGAGGAGTCGCCAAGATACTAAACTGCCCTGATTCATCCACATTTCAATCAGGCCCATTTGGCCGAGATCGTTTTCTCATTGATGATGTTTCCTGTCTTCACAATAGTGTCAGATCACGATGTCTGGGTCAGTCCTATTGGGTTGTTAATTTTTTACAAACTAAGAGAAGTAGACAAAGTCATCATCAATAATAAGAACAAAAAATATTGGAAAAACACAACTGGTCAGGGAAGCATCTGTAAAAAGAAAAGACAGGTTTTGACATTTTGGGTGTGTACCCTTCGTCAAAGAACATCCACATCCTCAATGCTGGTGGAGCCCAGCACCTGAGCACAAAAGACAAGCTTGAAACATTTGCAACTATCTTCAGCCAAGAAGTGTCAAGTCAATGATTCATCTCAGACTCCTCCTGAGGTCCCTGCCATCACAGATGCCAATCTTCAGCCAATTCGATTCACACCATGTGACATCAAGAAATGGCTGAGTGTACTGGACATAGCAAAAGCTACGGACCCCAACAATATCCCAGCTGATGTGCTGAAAACCTGTGCCCCTGAATTTACCACACCCAAGCCAAGCTGTTCCAGTGCAGCTACAACACTGACATGTACTAGACAATGTGATAAATGGCCCAATTATGTTCTATCCACAAAAAGGACAAATCCAACCTGATCAATTACCATCCTATCAGTTACTCTCAATTAGCAGCAAAGTGATGGAAGGTGTTGTCAACAGTGTTATCAATGGGCACTTACTCACTAATAACCTGCTCACCGATGCTCAGTTTGGGACCTACCAGGACCACTCGGCTCTGGAACGCATTACAGCCTTGGTCCAAATATGGACACAAGCGCTGAATTCCAGGTGTGAGGCAAGTGTGACTGCCTTTGACATCAAGGCAGCATTCAACCAAGTTATTTTAAATATTCATTCTCGGGATATGGGCATCGCTAGCAAGGCTGGCATTTATTTCCAGCAATTTGACATAGCAACAATGAAGGAATGGCACTATATATCCAAGTCAGGATACTGGGCGGGGAACCTGGAGGTAATGGTGTACCCATGCATCTGCTGCCCTTTTCCTTCTAGGTGGTAGAGGTCACCTCTCTAACACCTATCGTGTGATGAAATAATCCCTACTTGCCTGAATAGTACTATTGTAGCTGCACTCAAAGAAGCTAAACACTATCCAGGACAAAACAGTCCACTTAATCAGCAAGAGTTCTTTGGCAGCACCTCCCAAACCTGCAAACTCCACCACCTAGGAGGAAAAAGGCAGCAAGTGTATCAAAATATCACCACCTCCAAGTCCCCCTCACACACCATCCTGAGTTGGACATATATTGCCATTCCTTCATCGGCGCTGGGTCAAAATCCTAGAACTCCCTCCCCAACAGCACTGTGGGAATACCTTCACCACATGACTGCAGTGGTTCAAGAAGGCGACTCATCACCACCATCTCAGGGTAATTAAGGATGGGCATTAAATGCCAGTGATGCCCATATTCCAAGAATGTTTTTAAAAAATGGATCAGCAATTGCAATCCCATCACAGGATATCTCAAAAGGAAGAGTGGTATTGTCTTAAAAGCGCACCCGTGGCATGAAAGGCTTCTTTTGGCACAAAGATCATAATTACTAACCTTTAGGTTGGTCTTCCACTTTCTTGCATTTGTGTTCAGGGACCGACATAGCAATTGAGTCATCAGTGTTCAAATTTAACAGCAGGAAATCTATAAAGGACTATTTTCCCAAAGATTGTTGCTTTATTGTCCATGAAATACCGAAGCTCCAAAGCTAAAAAGTACTTGAATTTATATAGTACCTTTCACACCCTCAGGACGTCCCAAAGCTCTATAAAGCCAATGAATTACTTTTGAAGCGTAGTCACTGTTGTAATGGAGGAAATTTTAACCACCAACTTTATCTGTTGCTTTCTAAGTATTTGTAACATCAGTAACTCGTGTTTTTTCTAGTTCTCAGTATTTGCTTTATTATGCTCCTGTGAAGCACCTTGGAATATTTGCCAATGTTAAGTTCTCTATATATTTGTTGCAAATAAATCTATTAGTTCCAAACTGATTTCACCACACGGACTGCAGAGGTTCAAGGTGGCAGCTCACCATCACCTTCTCAAGGACAATTAGAGATGGGCAAAATATGCAGGCCTTGACAACGACACCCACATCCCAGAACGAATAAAAGATTAAATTTAATGGTCTAACAGTGTGGTACCAAGCACCTTTCATAGTGGACAAACAAAAATAAGAAATAGGAGCAGGAGTAGGCCATTTGGCCCCTCGAGCCTGCTCCGCCATTCAATATCATGGCTGATCTGATCCTGTCCTTAACTCCACTTCCCCGCCCATTCCCCATAACCCTTGACTCCCTTATCATTCAAAAATCTGTCCATCTCCACCTTGAATATATTCAATGACCCAGCCTCCACAGCTCTCTGGGGCAGAGACTTCCAAAGATTCATGACCCTCTGAGAGAAGAAATTCCTCCTCATTTCTGTTTTAAATGGGTGACCCCTTATTCTGAAACTATGCCCCCTAGTTCTAGATTCCCCCGCGAGGGGAAACATCCTCTCTGCATCTACCCTGTCAAGCCTGCTCAGAATCTTATATGTTCCAATAAGATCACCTCTCATTCTTCTAAACTCCAATGAGTATAGGCCCAACCTGCTCAACCTTTCTTCATATGACAACCCCTTCATCTCAGGAATCAACCACGTGAACCGCCTCCAATGCAAGTATATCCCTCCTTAAATAAGGAGACCAAAACTGTACGCAGTACTCCAGGTGTGGTCTTACCAATACCCTGTACAGTTGGAGCAGGACTTCCCTACTTTTATACTCCCTCCCCCTTGCAATAAAGGCCAACATTCCATTTGCCTTCCTGATTACTTGCTGTACCTGCATGCTAACTTTTCATGTTCAAAACTCCCAGATCCCTCTATCCCTCTGTATGACAACATTTTGCAATTGCTCCCCATTTAAATAATTATTTGCTTTTTTTATTTTTTCTACCAAAAAGTGGATAACCTCACATTTTCCCACATTATAGTCCATCTGCCAAATTTTTGCCCACTCACTGAGCCTATCTATATCCCTTTGTAGATTCTTTGCGTCCTCCTCACAACTTGCTTTCCCACCTATATTTGTATCATCAGCAAATTTGGCTACATTACACTTGGTCCCTTCATCCAAGTTATTAATATAAATTGTAAATAGTTGAGGCCCCAGCACTGATCCCTGTGGCACCCCACTGGTTAGTTTGCCAACCTGAAAATGACCCATCATCCCGACTCTGTTTTCTGTTAGTTAGCCAATCCTCTATCCATGCTAATATATTACCAACCCCATGAACTCTTATTTTGTGCAGTAACCTTTTATGTGGCACCTTCTCGAATGCTTTCTGTATATCCAAATACACATCTACTGGTTCCCCTTTATCTACCCTGCTCGTTACATCCTCAAAGAACTCCAGCAAATTTGTCAAACATGATTTCCTTTTCCTAAAATCATGCTGACTCTGCTTGACTGCATTATGATTTTCTAAATGTCCTGCTACTACTACTTAACAATAGACTCTAGCATTTTCCCAATGACAGACGTTGAGCTAACTGGTCTATAGTTTCCTGCTTTCTGTCTCCCTCCTTTCTTAAATAAGGGTTACATTTGCGGTTTTCCAGTCCGCTGGAACTTCTCCAGAATTCAGAGAATTTTGGTCAATCACAACCAATGCATCCACTATCTCTGCAGCCACCTCTCCGAAGACCCTAGGATGCAGGCCATCAAGTCCAATGGACTTGTCCACCTTTAGTCCCAGTAGTTTGCCTAGTACTTTAGTGATTGTGATTGTTTTCAGTACCCTCCCCCCTCCCCTGCAATAGCTCCTTGATTATCAATTATTAGGATGCTTTTCGTATCCTCTACCATGAAGACTAATACAAAATATTTGTTCAAAGACTCTGCTATTTCCCTGTTTCCCATTATTAATTCCCCAGTCTCATCTTAAGGGACCAATGTTTATATTAGCTACTCTCTTCCTTGTTATATACCTCTAGAAGATCTTACTGTCTGTTTTTATATTTCTTGCTAGCTTACTCTCATATGCTGTCTTCTGTTTTAATCATTTTTTTTAGTCATCCTTTGCTGGTTTCTAAAAATTTCCCAATCCTCTGGCCTTCCAGTGTCCTTCACAACATTGTATGCCTTTGTTTTCCATTTGAAACCATCCTTTACTTCCTTAGTTAGCCAGGGATGGTTCATCCTTCGCTTAGATTTTTTTTCTCACTGGAATAAATCTTTGCTGTGTGTTATGAAATATCTCCTTAACTGTTTGCCACTGCTTTTCTAGTCTTACCCTTTAATATATTTTCCCAGTCCACTTTAACCAACTCTGCCTTCATACCTTATTAATTATCTTTATTTTTCAGGACACTAGTTTGAGACCTCGCTTTCTCACCCTCAAACTGATTTTGAAATTCTACCATGCTATGATCACTCTTCCCAAGAGGACCCTTTACTCTTTGAGATCATTAATTAATCCAGACTCATTACACATTACCAGATCTAAAATAGTCTGCTCCCAGGTTGGTTCCACAAGATATTGTTCCAAGAAACCATCCCGCATACACTCTGAACTCTTCCTCAAGGCTACCTTTGTCAATTTGATTTGTCCAATCAATATGAAGATTAAAATCGCCCATGATTATTGCTGTGCCTTTCTTACAAGCCTCCATTATTTATTGATTTATATTCTGTGCTACAGAGTGGTTACTGTTTGGGGGCTTGTAGACCACTCCCACCAATGGCTTCTTTCCCTTATTTCTTATCTCTACCCAAACTGATTCTACATCTTGATCTTCTGAGCCAATATCATTTCTCACTACTGCACTGATCTCATCCTTTATTAACAGAGCTACCCCACCTCCTTTTCCTTTCTGCTTACGAAATGGCAAATACCCCTGAATATTTAGTTCCCAGCCTTGGTCACCTTGCAACAGCGTCTCTGTAATGGCAATCAGATCATACCCATTTATTTCTATTTGCACCGTCAACTCATCTACCTTGTTACGAACGCTTTGTGCATTCAGATGTAGAGCTTTTAATTTTGTCTTATGACCAGAGAATGTGGCAAACAGTCCACATGGTTTCCAGTGTGCTATACTGTAATATAGGACAACTATAGATCCTGTGGCATACTTGGGTATTCACAGCACGTACAAGGGCATAGGATATGGTGTCAGTTTACGGAAACTGTTCTTGCTGTTAAGAGTATTCGGGAAAAAGCCAGAACCATGAGCGAGTTCACACCCACAATTCCATTCTCAGTCATGCTGAAAAGAGGCGGTGATAGGAAGACAAGGTACTTTACAGAGAAACAAAATTGAAATATATATATTTTTTTAAAACAGCAGTGATCGGGAGATGCGGAAAGAGCAGGGGAGTGGGACTAATTTGATAGCTCTTTCAAAGAGGCACGGGCATGATGGATCGAATGGCCTCCTTCTGAGCTGTATGATTCTATAACACAGCACATATTGCTCCACCGGTGCCTTTGTGGATGGTCTAAAGAGCAATCCCGCCTCACGTGAAGCTTTCCACCCTAAAAACTGAGGGAAATGGGGACAGCAGAGTCGGGGAGGGTAGAAGGAAACGGAACAGAGGAACAAATCACATATTAAAAGCCACCACCAAACATTTCTCGCAGTGTATTAACAACAGCCTTCACTTACAGTGACCATTTTAGGAGCACAAGCCTTGCTAACAGTTTTTGCCAGTGCAGAAACCTTCTGGACACTCTGACCCGTGAGCCTCATCAACTCCAGAGGAGAAAGGGACAAAAAGTCCTGTTAAAAACAAAAGACACAGGTCTCAAAACCTAGCAATCACAAATTTGTAAGTGGCAGGGTGGGTAAGAAAATTGGGATAGAGGCATCAGTAACTTATACTTATACGGTGCTTTTAACAAAGAGAAAGTTCCAAAATAAGCGCACTCAACACTAAACAAAAATACAGAGAAAGTTAAGGGAGGTGGTCAAAGAGGAAGGTCTTGAACATGGAGACATGGAGCAAGGCTAATTTGTTTGGAATTAATATATAGCACCTTTCACGACCTCGGGATGTCACAAAACACTTAATAGCCGATGAAGTATTTTTGAAGCATAGTCACTGTTGTAATGTAGGAAACGCAGCATCCAATTTGTGCCTCGCAACTCCCACAATGACCAGATAATCTGTTTTTTAGTAATGTTGGTTAAAGGATAAATATTGGCCACAACACTGGGAAAAAAATCCCCTGCTCTCAATGAAAGATACCAAGATTCTGAGGGGGATTGATATGGTAGATGCTGAGAAGTTGTTTTCCCTGGCTGGAGAGTCTAGAACCAGGTGATATCGTCTCAGGATATGGGGTCAGCCATTTAGGACTGAGATGACGAGAAATTGCTTCACTCAGATGGTTGTGAATCTTTGAAATTATCTACCCAGAGAGCTGCGGTTGCTGAATGGTTGAGTACATTCAAGGCTGAGAGTCTAGGCGAAATCAATGGATATGGAGATCGGGTGGGAAAGTGAAGTTGAGGTCAAAGATCAGCCAAGACCTTATTGAATGAGAGAGCTGGCTCGAGGGGCCATATGGCTTGCTCCATGTTCTTCGCAATAGTGCCATGGGATCTTTGAGGTCCATTGAGAACGCAGACATCTGTTTAACACCTCATCTGAAAGGCGTCACCTACGACAGTGCAGCACTCCCTCAGTACTTCACTGGAGCGTCAGCCTGGATTATGTGTTCAAGTCCCTGGAGTGAGACTTGAACCCACAAGCCTCTGACTCAGAGGCGAGTGTGCTACCCACTGAGCCAGGGCTGAAAGTAGAGAGTGCAGGCCCGTGCTGGCAGTAGGCTCAGTCACTAATGTTGGAGCCGAGGAAGGGTAGATAGACTGCAGTCCAAACTCAGAAAACAGGATTAAAAAGTTGAAAAATGCTACAGAGGCAGGCTAGAGTGAGGCCACAGAGGAATTTGTAAACTAGGAAAGGATTTTGAAATTGGGGTCTGGGGAGCCAATCGCAAAGAATTGGAGTGATGGGCGAGCAGAACTTTATACAGGATTGGATCAGGGTGGCAGAGGTCTGTATTCTGCAAATGTCAAAACTAGTCCATGCAAATTGGTCAAACACCTTGGGCTCAATTTTCCCCAGTGATTTGCGCCGTTTTTTTGGCGCAGGCTGCTTTCCCCCCCCCCCCCCCCCCCCCCAAGTTTAAAAAACCCAAGTTTCCCTGATCAATTTGCACCAGCGTAATTCAGTTAGTTATGATTTTTTTTAGGTAAGTTTTTTTCTCAGCCCAAGGGGGCGCAACCTACCACCCGTGCCAATTCTGACCAGTTAGGTAAGTTTGGCCAGCTGAGAGTTACTCCAGTTCTTCTTCGGCCAGCATATGTGGCCTCAGTAGAAAAATCTTCTGGAGAGTTAAGGAAATCGGCACAGGTAAGGAAATCGGTGCAGGTAACTGCAGCAGATGCCCGGACAGCAGCAGCAGGAGAGGTAAGAGAGAGGGGGAGAGAAGGAGGTGGTGGTGGGGGGGGGGCGCCTTTCGGGTATAGGGACAAGGTCCCACACAAAACATTGGTGTGCAAAATTAAAGCACATGTATTGGGGGTAATGTACTGACGTGGATAGAGAACTGGTTGGCAGACAGGAAGCAGAGAGTCAGGATAAACAGGTCCTTTTCAGAATGGCAGGCAGCGACATGGGTGCCGCAGGGCTCAGTGCTGGGACCCCAGCTATTAACAATATACATCAATGATTTAGATGAAGGAATTGAGTGTAATATCTCCAAGTTTGCAGATGACACTAAGCTGGGTGGCGGTGTGAGCTGTGAGGAGGATGCTAAGAAGCTGCAGGGTGACTTGGACAGGTTAGGTGAGTGGGCAGATGCAGTATAATGTGGATAAATGTGAGGTTATCCACTTTGGGGGCAAAAACACGAAGGCAGAATAATATCTGAATGGCGACAGATTAGGAAAAGGGGAGGTGCAACAAGACCTGGGTGTCACGGTACATCAGTCATTGAAAGTTGGCATGCAGGTACAGCAAGCGGTGAAGAAGGCAAATGGTATGTTGGCCTTCATAGCTAGGGGATTTGAGTATAGGAGCAGGTAGGTCTTGCTGCAGTTGGACAGAGCCTTGGTGAGGCCTCACCTGGAATATTGTGTTCAGTTTTGGTCTCCTAATCTGAGGAAGGACGTTCTTGCTATTCAAGGAGTGCAGCGAAGGTTCACCAGACTGATTCCCAGGATGGCAGGTCTGACATATGAGGAGACACTGGGTCGACTGAGCCTGTATTCACTGGAGTATAGAAGAATGAGAGGGGTTCTTGTAGAAATATATAAAATTCTGACGGGACTGGACAGGTTAGATGCAGGAAGAGTGTTCCCGATGTAGGGGAGGTCCAGAACCAGGGGACACAGTCTAAAAGATAAGGGGTAAGCCATTTAGGACTGAGATGAGGAGAAACTTCTTCACTCAGAGAGTTGTTAACCTGTGGAATTCTCTACCGCAGAGCGTTGTTGATGCCAGTTCGTTGGATATATTCAAGAGGGAGTTAGATATAGCCCTTACAGCTAAAGGGATCAAGAGGTATGGAGTGAAAGCAGGAAAGGGGTACTGAGGTGAATGATCAGCCATGATCTTATTGAATGGTGGTGCAGGCTCGAAGGGCCGAATGGCCTTCTCCTGTACCTATTTTCTATGTCTATGTTTCTATAGTTAGGTGCGGGGACCAGGATGGAGGGGGCCATTCGGCCTGGGATAGGTGCAGGGAAGGGATCAGGAGGCCACTTGGCCAAGGCTAGGTGCGGGACCAGGAGGGAGGAGGTCACTCGGACAGGGCTAGGTGCGGGGGAGTGGACCGGGAGGCCATTCGGCCTGGGATAGGTGCGGGGAAGCAGGTCAGGAGGCCACTAGGCCAGGGCTAGGTGCAGGACCGGGAGGGAGGAGGCCACTCGGCCAGGGCTAGGTGCGGGGGAGGGGAACAGGAGGCACTTCGGCTTGGGATAGGAGCGGGGATCGGCACCGGGAGGGAGGACTTTAATAATTTAATGGAGGGAAGTTGCTGCAAAGGATTTTAAGGTGCTTGTGCAGGTTGCTAGATAGCTGTACGTTTCACTTTCCAGCCTCAGCCCACATTGTGTCCCTGGTTACTGTGGCAACCTGATATTTTTTGCGCAGATCAAGGCTCCGCCCCTAAAATTAAAGGACAGGTTAGCCTGTGCCAAAATGAAGAAATCAAACGTGGAAACTTGGAACTTTTTTTTTGGTGCACTTGGGCCCCCAAAAAACAGGCGTAACTCTTCAAGAATGCCATAAAAAAGCTTTCGGGAAAATTGAGCCCCTTATAACTGGAGTACCATACAGTGCAGCAATCAGCCACCAATATTACATACCAACCCTAACAGGTAAAGCCAACGGTGGAACACAGGTCAAACCTGGTCTGGCTCCCAATGTTTGTTGTGATCTCTGGATAGGCATGATTGGCCTCAGCACCCTAGCTTAGCAATTGGTGGGGGGGGGGGGGGGGACATTAAAAAAATCCGCCAGGGCTCCCATTACAGTGACCCCTGTTGGAAAAATGGTATCCAGTGAAAGCTGGATCAGGCTTGGGAATGATGCCCTCCACTATCAAGTAACTACTGATACTCAATGCCTCGGCTCCCACCTGAGGGATGACCACTTGGGGGAGGTGTTGTAGGGCATTTCTGCAGGAATTGCTTCTTAGGAAAGCAACTCCTTCAGGAGTAGGGGATGCAACTGGAAAAAGGAAACCCTAATGAGAGTGTACAATGCTGCAGTTCTTCATTAGTGTATGGGTCGCAGGGATGTCATTTGCTGCAACATGCAGTAATTTGCTATAAGTAATTTCGAATTTATTGCAGCATCACTCAGCCCCATTCCATTCCAGCCACGGCTTTACCTGACAGTTTACAATCTGATATTTGCTGAGCCTCTCACACAAATCGGAAGGCAAGCCGGTCCTCTTCAGCTTTTTGTTTGCCATGTTTTGCCACCTAGTTCAGGAAAATTAAATAATATTGAAGCAGATGCAAACAACTATCACATCAAATGTACAACATAATAGCTGAGGTGTACTCTCACAGCTGCTGGATGTCGCACACACGGATTTGTGCCTTCCCCGAGCCAGGAATACTGAACCTGAATGCACTGAGATCTGCTGCCTCAATGCAGGTAAGGGAGGCAAACCTGGGATCTTCTTGGTCTCGTGCAACCCTGGACACTGCTTATACTCACTGACCCACTAGAAACACTACATTCAATGCCATCAATTTGGGACAGTAAGCTGCGAGGAGGACGCAGAGGCTGCAGAGATATAGACAGGTTGACTGAGTGGGCAAGAACATAGCAAATGGAATACAATGTGGGGAAGTGTGACGTTATCCACTCGGGAGAAAAAACAAAAAAGTTGAATATTTTTTTGAATGGCAAGAGACAGGGAAATGTTGACATTCAAAGGGACTAGAGTGTCCTTGTACATGTAGGTACAGCAAGCTATTAGAAAAGCAAATGGTATGTTAGCTTCTTTTACAACGGGATTAGAGTACAAGAGTAAAAAAATCTTACTACAATTATGCAGGGCATTGGTGAGGCGACACCTGTAGTATTGTGTACAGTTCTGGTCTCCTTACCGAAGGAATGACATATTTGCCTTAGAGGGAGCACAACAAAAGTTCACTAGACTGGTTCCTGGGATGAGGGGATTGCCTATGAGAGATTGGGTAGACTAGGCCGATATTCCCTAGTTTAGAAAAATGAAAGGTAATCTAATTGAAACACATAAAATTCTTAAGGGCTTGACAGGGTTAGTGCTGAGATGGTTCCCCTGGTTGGGGAGTCTAGAACACGGGGTCGCAGTCACAAAATAAAGGGGTTGGCCATTTCGGACTGAGAGGAGGAGACATTTCTTCACTCAAAGGGTTGTGAATCTTTGGAATTCTCTACCCCAGAGAGTTGTGGATGCTCAGTCGTTGAATACATTCAAGACAGAGGTTGATACATTTTTGGAAACCAAGGGAATTAAGGGATATGGGGATAGTGCGGGAAAGGTGGAGTTGAGGGAGGCGATCGGGGTGGGGGGGGGGGTCAAGAGGGAAATGACCAGACGGGGTGGGGGGGAGGAAATGACCAGATGTGGCTGGGTTAGGGGTGGGGGGAAGGAATTACCAGACTGGGGGGTGGAGCGAAAATGATCTGTTGCGACGGGGGGACTGATCAGACAGGGGGAGTGGGGGTTATAACCAGGCAGGGGGATGACCAGATTTGGGGGGGGGGGGGGAAGAATGACCAGACGTGGGGGGAGGGGAGAATTAACAGACATGTGGAGGTGGGAGGGGGCAGACGACCGCACATGTGAGAGGAGGGGGATTGACCAGATGTGGGGGGGGGGGGGGGAAAGAGAATGATCAGATGTGGCATGGGGGAGCAGGGGGGAGGAATGACTAGACCTGTGAGGGAGGGGTGAATTGACCAGACCCTGGGGGGAGAAGAATGACCTGACGTGTGGAGGAGGGAAGAGAATGACCAGACGTGTGGGAGTGGGAATGGGAGAGGAATGACCAGGCGTGTGGAGGAGAGGGCAGAATTACAGGGGAAGTGGGGGGATAACCAGGCCGGGGTGTGGAGAATGACCAGATGTGGGGCGAGGTAGTGGGGGGGAGATAGAGGTTGACGCCAATCTCTCCCTCTCCTGTGGCCCCGGTACTGTACCTAGCGGCGCTGATGATTTCCGCCTGTGGACTCCTCACCCAAGAATTTCCCGGGCAGTTCGCCTGTAAATAAATCTGCATTCCTATTGGTTTCGGCCCTCAACATATTACGCCAATCCCCGCGAAGGATACAAAGTTGGAGGGCGCCAGTGTCTGAGAGCCGCACTTCAATTGGTTCTCATGTTCAACATCTCCTGCCAATCGCCATGCAAACAACAAAAAGTACGCGCGCCAGTGGCTGAGATTCCGGCCTCACTGCCTGCAGCCAATCACAATACAGAACACAAAGAGCCCGAGCGGGCGAATGTCTTCGGCGGCGCGTGTGCAGTAACAGTCAGCTTAATAGCGCGTGCGCGGAGTTCTGAGCGCTATCACTGGTTTCCATGGTTTCCATGGTGACACGCTTCGATTTCCGGCAATTTGTTTTCGCAGCCAAAATTTATGGTCCTTGAATTTGCTTCTTGCTCTTCACCTCGAAATTGTTATTTAATGGCGCTTGCTATTTGAATCCTTCACCACAGTGAATGATTTCCGATGTTCAACTTTTGTCAATTCTCTTGTGCATGATCAGAGAGACCTGAGCGTATATATATGCATGTAATATACACCGGTTTATAGAGCTGTTGAAGATCGGCGGGTCTCCTCGGAGGACTACTTCTGAGCCTGGCTGAGGTGGCCACTAACCGATCCAGGTAGCGGACTGCCTGCCTCTCTTCCGCGGTTACGTTCATGCCAGGATGTCCCTGGAGATGGAGCACGCGGTGTCCACCGGTACGCTCGCGGCCTTCCGCGAGAGGTGGGCACGGGAGAGACTGGAGTGCATCATCACCCCCGGCAACCAAATTTTAATTTGATTTATTTTATGTACAAAAGTTTAATTTGTCGGCTCTAGTGCCCCTTTAATAAGGGGGCACTTGATTTTATGTTTTGCACAAAATAATTGTAGAGCTGTTGATACCAAAATAATTGTAGAACTGTTGGAAAAGGGAGCACTTGATTTCAGAGTTTTACAAAATAGTTGTAGAGCTGTTGAGTTGGGAATGGCTTAGCTAGTCACGTGATGTTCACAAGACTCAATAAAATCCCAACCAGCTGGGTTCAGAGGTTGCACGATGAGGTAGGTGGTTGTGAACAGGTGATGTGCTTGTTAAACCTTTGCTATTCAACGAACTCGTTCTTAATAGCAATGTGTTGCAATGAATTCTTAAGCAAAGATCATCATCATCATCATCATCATAGGCAGTCCCTCCAGGTAAGGATGACTTGCTTCCACGCCAAAAAGGGATGAGTTCACAGGTGTTTCAATGTTGGACCAAATATTCCAGATCCCGAACTACATAGTAAAGGGTGGAAGATGCGTGTACTTGGATTTTTTTAATGTGTGGTGGCCGTTGCACACCAGCCACCACACGGGCTTGACAGAACTAGGTCTTGGTCCAGTGGCAAGGACTTTCAGAAGGCGTTCGACAAGGTCCCACACAAGAGATTGATGTGCAAAGTTAGAGCACATGGGACTGGGGGTAGTGTGCTACCATGGATTGAGAACTGGTTGTCAGACAGGAAGCAAAGAGTAGGAGTAAATGGGTACTTTTCAGAATGGCAGGCAGTGACTAGTGGGGTACCGCAAGGTTCTGTGCTGGGGCCCCAGCTGTTTACACTGTACATTAATGATTTAGATGAGGGGATTAAATGTAGTATCTCCAAATTTGCGGATGACACTAAGTTGGGTGGCAGTGTGAGCTGCGAGGAGGATGCTGTGAGGCTGCAGAGCGACTTGGATAGGTTAGGTGAGTGGGAAAATGCATGGCAGATGAAGTATAATGTGGATAAATGTGAGGTTATCCACTTTGGTGGTAAAAACAGAGAGACAGACTATTATCTGAATGGTGACAGATTAGGAAAAGGGGAGGTGCAAAGAGACCTGGGTGTCGTGGTACATCAGTCATTGAAGGTTGGCATGCAGGTGCAGCAGGCGGTTAAGAAAGCAAATGGCATGTTGGCCTTCATAGCAAGGGGATTTGAGTACAGGGGCAGGGAGGTGTTGCTACAGTTGTACAGGGCATTGGTGAGGCCACACTTGGAGTATTGTGTACAGTTTTGGTCTCCTAACTTGAGGAAGGACATTCTTGCTATTGAGGGAGTGCAGCGAAGGTTCACCAGACTGATTCCCGGGATGGCGGGACTGACCTATCAAGAAAGACTGGATCAACTGGGCTTGTATTCACTGGAGTTCAGAAGAATGAGAGGGGACCTCATAGAAACATTTAAAATTCTGACGGGGTTAGACAGGTTAGATGCAGGAAGAATGTTCCCAATGTTGGGGAAGTCCAGAACCAGAGGTCACAGTCTAAGGATAAGGGGTAAGCCATTTAGGACCGAGATGCGGAGGAACTTCTTCACCCAGAGAGTGGTGAACCTGTGGAATTCTCTACCACAGAAAGTTGTTGAGGCCAATTCACTAAATATATTCAAAAAGGAGTTAGATGAGATCCTTACTACTCGGGGGATCAAGGGGTATGGCGAGAAAGCAGGAATGGGGTACTGAAGTTGAATGTTCAGCCATGAACTCATTGAATGGCGGTGCAGGCTAGAAGGGCCGAATGGCACCTATTTTCTATGTTTCTATGGAGACCAGCTCTGCTGCACAGACTGAGTGCGCACACATTTCGCAGTGTGGGCTGGCCCATGCTGCCCCTGGGCCCTCACCTCTTCTGGGCCCCAGATTCACGCCTCTCCTGGGCCCTGGTCACTTCTCTCTACGGACTTTGCCGCTCCTTCGCCACCCCTGCTGTGCCTGCCCGCACTGATATCAGCAACCTGGCTTCCTAGCCATCGCCCTCAAGCAGCAGCACAAGCTGCTCCCTGCAGTGGTATGCCGCTGCATGCTGCTCCCTCTAATGGCCCGGCCTGCTGATGGTTTTGCAGGCCGGGAGTGTGCCGATTTCCAGGGCTGGCCGCCGCACGCTGCTCCCCCCAATGGCCCCGGCCACAAAGAACCCATGGAGCTAATACATTATAGTGCACAAATCGTTGAAGGTGGCAGGGCAGGTTGAGAAAGCAGCTAAAAAATCATACAGGATCCTGGACTTCTTAAATAGAGGCATAGAGGAAAAAAGCAAGCAAATTATGTTGAACTTTTATAAAACTCTGGTTCAGCCTCAACTGGAGCAGGGGCACAGGGGGAGAGTGGGAGCAGCGGCGGAGATAAAAGGCAGCGCCCGAGACCAGCGCCAAGAGCGGGAGTAGTGGGAGAGATAAAAGGCAGCGCCCGAGACCAGCGCCAAGAGCGGGAGCTAGATGGGAGCAGCGCGAATGGACCTGTGAGGGGAAACAAAAGAAATAAAAGTCAAAAATGTGACATCACAGGAAAGCAGGTAACTGATTGGTTGGTTAGTATTTCTCTTTTTTTCAAAACTTGGGCATGGATTTAAATTAAGAGCCATGATTACAGATTAAAAACTATACATAGATAATTGATATTTCAAAACTTGAAAATCTAATTAGTTAAATAAAATACAATAGAGATTGCAAATTAGGCGTTGTGTTGCATCTGTAGAATGTGGGAGCTGCTGGACACCGTATCTGCAGTAAGTGTCGACAGTTCGAGGAACTTCGGTTCAGTGTTGATGAGCTGGAGCCAAAGCTTCGGACACTGCGATACATCACGGAGGGAGAGAGTTACCTGGACGCTGTGTTCCAAGAGGCAATCACACCCTTTAGGTTAAATACTTTAAAATTTGGTCCGTGGTCAGGTACCGGAGGGTGTGACTACGGGTGCAGCAAGTATGCAGATCCAGAATGTAGCATTGGAGGAGCCTCAGTCATTCCTCTTGTCCAACAGGTACGAGATTCTTGCTCCCTGTGTGGATGAGAGCATTGACTGCAGAGAGGATGAGCAAACTGACCACAGCACCGTGGTACGTGGGCCATTCAAGTTGGGGGGAGTAAAAAGAAATGTAGTAGTGGCAGGGGACAGTATAGTTAGGGGGATACTGTTCTCTGCAGCCGAGAGCATGAGTCCCGAAGACTGTGTTGCCTGCCCGGTGCCAGGGTTAAGGATATTACCTCTGGGCTGGAGAGGAACTTGGAGTGGGAGGGGAAGGATCCAGTTGTCGTGGTCCACGTAGGTACCAACGACATAGGTGGGACAAAGAAAGAGATTCTGCTGAGGAAATATGAGCAGCTAGGGACTAAATCAAAAAGCAGAACCACAAAAATAATAATCTCTAGATAACTACCTGAGCCACGAGCAACTTGGCATAAGGTAAATAAGATCAGAGAAATGAATGCGTGGCTCAAAGATTGGTGTGGGAGAAATGGGTTTCGATTCATGGGGCACTGGCAGCAGTACTAGGGAAAGAGGGAGCTGTTCCGTTGGGACATACTTTACTTGAACCATACTGGGACCAGTGTCCAGGCAAATCGAATAACTCGGGCTGTAGATAGCGCTTTAAACTAAATAGTGGTGGGGGGGGGGGGGGGGGCGGTGTAAAAAAATCAAAGAGAAAGGAGAAGGTAATAGCACAAGGTAGCGATAGGGTAATGATAACTAGAGTGTGACAGGATGGGACAGAGTGTATAAACATAAGAGTCAGAGTGGGGAAAAATGGTAAAAAGACAAAATTAAAACTCTTTATCTGAATGCACGCAGCATTCATAACAAGATAGATGAGTTGACGGCACAAATAGAAATAAATGGGTATGATCTGATAGCCATTACAGAAATGTGATTGCAAGGTAACCAAGGCTGGGAACTGAATATTCAGGGGTATTTGACATTTCGGAAGGATAGGTAGAAAGGAAATGGAGGTGAGGTAGCTCTGTTAATAAAGGCTGAGATCAGTGCAGTAGTGAGAAAAGATATTGGCTCAGAAGATCAAGATGTAGAATCAGTTTGGGTGAAGATAAGAAATAATAAGGGAAAGAAGTCACCGGTGGGAGTAGTCTATGGGCCCCCAAACAGTAGTTACACTGTAGGACAGAGTATAAATCGATAAATAATGCAGGCTTGTAAGAAAGGTACGGCAATTTGAATCTTCAGAATGATTGGACAAATCAAATTGGCAACGGTAGCCCTGACGACGAGTTCATAGTGTGTATTCAGGATGGTTCCTTAGAACAATACGTTATGGAACCAACCAGGAAGCAGGCTATTTTAGATCTAGTAATGTATAATGAGATAGATTTAATTAGTGATATCATAGTAAAGGATCCTCTACGGAAGAGTGGTCATAGCATGGTAGAATTTCAAATTCAGTTTGAGGGTGAGAAACTTGGGTCTCAAACTAGTGTCCTGAACTTAAATAAAGGCAATTACAAAGGTATGAAGACAGAGTTGGCTAAAGTGAACTGGGAAAACAGATTAAAGGGTAAGACAGTAGATGAGCAGTGGCAGACATTTAAGGAAATATTTCATAACTTTCAGCAAAGATATATTCCAGTGAGAAATAAAGATGCTTAAGAGAAGGATGAACCATCCGTGGCTACGTAAGGAAGTTAAGGATGGTAAAAGGCATGCAATGTTGCTAAGCTTAGTGGTAGGGCAGAGGATTGGGAAATTTTTAGTAACCAGCAAAGGACGACTAAAAAAATAATAAAGAACGAATGAAGATAGATTATGAGAGTAAACTAGCAAGAAATATCCAAACAAACAAGAGCTTCTGCAGGTATATAAAAAGGAAGAGAGTAGCTAAAGTAAATGTTGGTCCCTTAGAGGATGAGACTGGGGAATTAATAATGGGAAACAGGGAAATGGCAGAAACTTCGAATAAATATTTTGTATCGGTCTTCACAGTAGAAGACACTAAAAGCATCCCAATAATAGATAATTAAGAGGCTATAGAGAGGGGGGAACTTAAAACAATTACTATCACTAGAGTAAAGTACCTGGCAAACTAATGAGACTAAAGGTGGACAAGTCCCTTAGACCTGATGGCCTGTAACCTAGGGTCTTAAAAGTGTTTGCAAAGATAGTGCATGCATTGGTTGTAAACTGTCAAAATTCCCTAGATTCTGGAGAGATCCCAGTGGATTGGAAAACCGCAAATGTAATGCCCCTATTCATTAAAGGAGGGTGCAAAAAGCAGGAAACTTTAGACCAGTTAGCCTAACATCTGTCATTGGGAAAATGCTGGAGTCCATTATTAAGGAAGTAGTAGCAGGGCATTTAGAAAATCATAATACAATCAAGCAGAGTCAGCATTTATTTATGAAAGGGAAATCATAATCGACAAATTTGCTAGACTTCTTTGAGGATGTAACAAGCAGGGTGGATAAAGGGGAACCAGTATTTGGATTTCCAGAAGGCATTCGATAAGGTGCCACATAAAAAGTTACTGCACAAGATAAGAGCTCATGGGGTTGGGGATAATATATTATGGATAGAGGATTGGCTAACTAACAGAAAACAGAGAGTCGGGATAAATCGGTCATTTTCAGGTTCGCAAGCTGTAACTTGTGTGGTGCCACAGGGATCAGTGCTAGGCCCTCAACTATTTACAATTTATATTAATGACTTGGATGAAGGGACGAGTGTAATGTAGCCAAATTTGCTTATGCTACAAAGATAGGTGGGAAAGAAAGTTGTGAAGTGGGCACAAGAATCTGCAAAGAGAGATAAATAGGTTGTGAGTGGGCAAAAACTATGGCAGATGGAGTATAATGTGGGAAAATGTGAGGTTATCCACTTTGGTAGGAAAAATAAAAAAGCAAATTATTATTTAAATGGAGAGAGACTACAAAGTTCTGTGGGACGGAAGGATCTGGGGATCCTTGTGCATGAAACACAAAAAGTTAGTATGCAAGTACAGCAAGTAATTAGGAAGGCAGATGGAATGTTGTCCTTTATTGCACAGGGGATGGAGTATAAAAGTAGGGAAGTCTTGCTGCAACTGTACACTGATTTGGTGAGACCACACCTGGAGTACTGCCCCATAGTTTTGGTCTCCTTATTTAAGGAAGGATATACTTGCATTGGAGGCAGTTCAGAGAACGTTCACTAGATTGATTCCTGAGATGATGGGATTGTCTTATGAAGAAAGGTTGAGCAGGTTGGGCCTATACTTATTGGAGTTTAGAAGAATGAGAGGTGATCTGATTGCAACATATAAAATTCTGAGGGGGCTTGACAGGATCGATGCAGAGAGGATGTTTCCACGTGTGGGAATCTAGAACTAGGGAGCATAATAAGGGGTCGCCCATATAAAATTCAAATGAGAAAGAATTTCTTCTCTCAGAGGGTTGTATTCTTCTCTCAGAGAGCTGTGGAGGCTGGATCATTGAATATATTTAAGGTGGAGAGAGACGGATTTTTGAATGATAGGGAAGTCAAGGTTGTGGAGAGTGGGCAGGAAAGTGGAGTTGAGGCCAAGATCAGATCAGCCATGATCTTATTGAATGGCGGACCAGGCTCGAAGGGCCAAATGGCCTACTCCTCGTCCTATTTCTTATGTAGTATTGTGTCCAATTCTGGGCACTGCACTTTATAAGGATGTGAAGACCTTAGAGAGGGTGCAGAAAAGATTTACTCAAATGATGCCAGGGATGAGGGAGTTCAGTTATGTGGATAGACGAGAGAAGCTGGAGTTGTTCTCCTTAGAGCAGAGAAGGGCGACAGATGAATTGATGAGGGCCGAGAACCAGAGGGCACAGATTTAAGGTGATTGGCAGAAGAACCAAACGCGATATGAGGAAAAATCTTTTTACGCAGTGAGTGGTTAGGATCTGGAATTAACTGGCTGAATGGGTGGTGGAGGCAGATTCAGTTATGTCTTTCCAAAGTGAACCTGAATGAACAAACATTGTGTGGCTATGGGGAAGTGCAGGGGAGTGGAACTAGCTAAAGTGCTCTTTTAGAGAGCTGGCACAGGCTCAATGGGCCAAATGGCCTCCTGTATTATAATCCTTCTATGATTCTTCATAATACCTCAGGTGACATGTTTGTCTCCATTATCCAGAGAAAACCAAGCCCAGTTCCCTTAACCTCACCACGTACTTTAAATTACTGATGCCCCAAAATCATTCCCATTGCTATCCCCTCAAGAATCTTATGATTGTACTGCGTAATGATGTGGTATTGTAAGTATTGATGGAGTAACTCTCTTTCCTTGTCTTTCTGCACTTCTTCGTTCCTGGTCCCACCAACCCAAAACAGGTCTCCACATGTCATGTTCCATTTGAAAAAACAAAATAAAATGTTTCTGTTTAGGAGTGTGTTAGGCAGTAAAATATGACTTGTCTCCTTAAATCCAGACCCAGCTCTCCCTTCTGCTCACTGCTGCTTTCTGTCATCTGGTTCCCCATAGCAATATATTAAAGAAAGACTTGCATTTATAAGAACATAAGAAATAGGAGCAGGAGTAGGCTACCTGGCCCCTCGAGCCTGCTCTGCCATTTAATAAAATCAAGGCTGATCTGATCATGGACTCAGGTCCACTTCCCTGCCCGCTCCCCATAACCCTTTATTCCCTTATCGCTCAAAAATCTGTCCATCTCCACCTTAAATATATTCAATGACCCAGCCTCCACAGCTCTCTGGGGCATAAAATTCCATTGGTTTGCAACCCTCTGAGAGAAGAAATTCCTCCTCATCTCAGTTTTAAATGGGCAGACCCTTATTCTGAGACTATGCCCCCTAGTTTTAGTTTCCCCCATGTGGAAATAACCTCTCTGCATCCACCTTGTCGAGCCCCCTCATTATCTTATATGTTTCAATAAGATCACACCTCATTCTTCTGCACTCCAATGAGTATAGGCCCAACTTACTCAACCTATCTTCATAACCCCCTCATCTCCAGAATCAACCTAATGAACCTTCTCTGAGCAGCCTCCAATGAAAGTATATCCTTCCTTAAAACTGTATGCAGTACTCTAGGTGTGACCTCACCAATACCCTGTACAGTTGTAGCAGGGCTTTGCTGCTTTTATACTCTATCCCCCTTGCAATCAAGACCAACATTCTATTTGCCTTCCTGATTACTTGCTGTACCTGCATACTCACTTTTTGTGTTTCATGCACAAGGACCCCCAGGTCCCGTCGTATTGCAGCACTTTGCAATTTTTCTCCATTTAATAACCTCACATTTTCCCACATTATACTCCATCTGCCAAATTTTTGCCCACTCACCTAGCTTGTCTATATTCCTTTGCAGATTTTTTGTGTCCGCACAATTTGCTTTCCCACCCATCTTTGTATCAGTGGCAAACTTGGCTACATTACACTCAGTCCCTTCATCCAAGTCATTAATATAAATTGTAAATAATTGAGGCCCCAGCATCGATCCCTGTGGCATCCCACTAGTGACTGTTTGCCAACCGGAAAATGACCCATTTATCCCGACTCTCTGTTTTCTGTTAGTTAGCCAATCCTCTATCCATGCTAGTATATTACCCCCAACACCTTGAACTTTTATCTTGTGCAGTAACCTTTTATGTGGCGCCTTATCGAACGCTTTCTGGAAATACAAATACACCACATCCACTGGTTCCCCTTTATCCACTCTGCTCGTTACATCCTCACAAAGAACTCCAGCAAATTTATCAAACATAATTTCCCTTTCATAAAACCATGCTGACTCTGCTTGATTGCATTATGCTTTTCCAAATGTCCCGCTACTGCTTCCTTAATAATGGACTCCAGCATTTTCCCAACAACAGATGTTAGGCTACCTGGTCTATAGTTTCCTGCTTTTTATCTGCCTCCTTTTTTAAACAGGGGCGTTATATTTGCAGTTTTCCAATCAGCTGGGACCGTCCCAGAATCCAAGGAATTTTGGTAGATTACAACCAGTGCATCCACTATCTCTGCAACCACTTCTTTTAAGACCCTAGTGTTATGTATGTAAACCTGTAAATGCCATGTCTAACTACCAGAGGGCTTATCCCCTGGAGTCCCAAGGGATCCCACAATCCCTTGGGAGCACCTGTATATAAGGAGGCCTCACAGGCTGGAGAGGCACGCTGAGATCTGTAATAAAGGACTACGGTCACACCTTACTTTGAGCTTGCAGTATCTAGTCTGACTCTTTATTCAAGACATAACAACTGGCGACGAGATACAAATGACAAACCCCACTGCAACAATGCAGAGAACCGTGGGCATCTTGGAGAAATTTTCGGAGGGACATGATTGGAAAACCTTCGTGGAGCGACTCGACCAATACTTCGAGGCCAACGAGCTGGAAGGAGAAGCGAATGCTGCCAAACGAAGGGCGATCCTCCTCACCGTTTGCGGGGCACCAACATATGGCTTCATGAAAAATCTTCTCCCTCCAGCAAAACCCACAGACAAGGCGTATGATGAGTTGTGCACACAGGTCCGGAAGCATCTAAACTGAAAGGAAAGCATTCTGATGGCGAGGTATCGGTTCTACACGAACAAGAGGTCTGAAGGCCAGGAAGTCGCTGAGTAAGGCGCCTTGCAGAACATTATGAATTTGAAGGACACTTGGAGCACATGCTCAGGGACTTCTTTGTACTTGGCATTGGCGATGAAGTAATACTTCACAAACTTTTGACTGTTTGACCCCAACCTTGAGTAAAGCCATATCGATAGCCAGGCATTTATCGCCACCAGTGATAATACCAAACAAATTTCTCAGCACACAAGTGCTGCTGCAAGTACTGTGAACAAAGTAACATTGTTTTTGAATCAAAATGTACAAGGCAGGACTTGCATACCTGCAGCTGCATGTCCGCAGATGACTCAGAGTCCACCATCAAGGGTGGTGAATACAAGGCCATTAACACCTTGTTGGCGCTGCGGGGATGATCATCGTTTCCATTCATGCCACTTCAATGGATACATTTGCAAGGGTTTTGGAACAATGGGACACCTCCAACGCATGTGCAGGCGAGCTGCAAACGCTGCTAATCATGAAAACCACCATGTTGCAGAGGAGGACAGATCCACGGTGGATCACGACGAACCAGAGCCTCAGACTGAGGAGGCAGAGGTATATGGGGTACACACATTTACCACAAGGTGTCCCCCGATAATGCTGAAGGTTGAATTAAATGGACTCCCGGTGTCCATTGAGCTGGACACGAGTGCAAGCCAGTCCATAATGAGCAAAAAGACTTTCGATAAATTGTGGTGCAGCAAGGCCTCAAGACCAGTCCTGACTCCCATTTGTACTAAACTGAGAACGTACACAAAGGAACTGATTCCCGTAATTGTAAAGGTCTCCTACGATGGAGCGGTGCACAAGTTACCACTCTGGGTGGTACCGGGCGATGGCCCCACGCTGTTTGGCAGGAGCTGGCTGGGAAAGATACGCTGGAACTGGGACGACGTCCGAGCGCTTTCGTCCGTCAACGACACCTCGTGCCCAGGTCCTAAACAAGTTCCCCTCGCTGTTCGAACCAGGCATCGGGAAGTTCCAAGGAGCAAAAGTGCAAATCCATTTTATTTCGGGGGCGCGACCTATCTATCACAAGGCGAGAACGGTACTTTACATGATGAGAGAGAGGGTGGAGATCGAGCTGGACAGGCTGCAACGAGAAGGCATCATTTCGCCGTTCGAATTCAATGAGTGGGCCAGTCCAATTGTTCCAGTCCTCAAGGGAGACGGCACCGTCAGAATCTGCGGTGATTACAAAGTAATATCAATCGTTTCTCACTGCAGGATCAATACCCGCTACCAAAGGCAGACGACCTATTTGCAACGCTGGCGGGAGGGAAAACATTCACGAAACTGGACTTGACCTTGGCCTACATGACGCAGGATCTGGAGGAATCCTCGAAAGGCCTCACCCACATCAACACGCACAAAGGTCTCTTCATTTATAACACATGCCCTTTTGGGATTCAATCGGCCGCGGCAATATTCCAGAGAAACATGGAAAGCTTGCTGAAGTCGGTCCCACGCACCGTGGTCATCCAGGATGACATCTTGGTTACAGGTCGGGACACCGTCGAGCACCTGCAGAACCTGGAGGAGGTTCTTAGTCGGCTTAATCCTGTGGGGTTCAGGCTAAAAGTGCATTTTCCTGGTGCCTGAAATGAAGTTCCTGGGGAGAAGAATCGCAGCGGACAGCATCAGGCCCACCGATTTGAAGACGGAGGCAATCAAGAACACACCAAGACCACAGAACGTGACAGAGCTGCGGTCGTTTCTAGGACTCCTGAACTATTTTGGTAACTTCTTACCGGGTCTTAGTACATTGTGAGAACCCCTGCACTCTTTACTGTATAAAGGAGATAAATGGGTATGGGGTAAAAGCCAAGAAAATGCCTTTGAGAAAGCTAGGAAGCTGTTATGTTCAAACAAAATTGCTTGTATTGTATGATCCATGTCAGCGTTTGATACTAGCATGTGATGCGTCGTCGTACGGTGTCGGGTGTGTATTGCAACAAGCTAATGAATTTGGGAAATTGCAACCGGTTGCTTATGCATCCAGAAGTCTGTCTAAGGCCAAGAGGGCCTACAGTATGATTGAAAAAGAAGCGTTAGCGTATGTTCACGGGGTAAAGAAAATGAATCAATATCTGTTCGGGCTCAAATTTGAATTGGAAACTGACCATAAGCCGCTTATATCCCTCTTTTCTGAAAGCAAGGAGATCAATACAAATGCATCGGCCTGCATCCAGAGATGGACGCTCACGTTATCCGCATATAACTACGCCATCCGCCATAGGCCAGGCACAGAAAACTGTGCCAATGCTCTCAGTAGGCTGCCATTGCCCACAACAGGGGTGGAGATGGCACAGCCGCAGATTTAGTCATGGTAATGGAAGCATTCGAGAGTGAACAATCACCTGTTACCACCCGACAGATTAGAAACTGGATGAGCCAGGACCCCTTACTGTCCTTAGTAAAAAAAACTGTGTGCTCCACGGGAGTTGGTCGAGTGTCCCATTAGAGATGCAGGAAGAAATAAAGCCGTACCAGCGGTGCAAAGATGAAATGTCTATACAGGCAGACTGCCTCCTATGGGGTAATCGGATAGTGGTGCCAAAAAAGGGCAGGAACACTTTCATTAGTGATCTCCACAGCACCCACCCAGGCATTGTAATGATGAAAGTGATAGGCAGATTCCTTTGTGGTGGCCCGGTATCGATGCAGACTTAGAGTCCTGCGTGCACAAATGTAATACATGTTCACAAGTAAGCAATGCACCCAGGGAGGCGCCACTAAGTTTATGGTCCTGGCCCTCCAAACCGTGGTCCAGGTCTACGTCGACTATGCAGGCCCATTCTTGGGAAAAATGTTCTTAGTGGTTGTAGATGCGTATTCCAAATGGATTGAATGTGTGATAATGTCGGCAAGCACGTCTGCTGCCACCACTGAAAGCCTACGGGCCATGTTTGCCATGCACGGCCTGCCTGATGTCCTTGTAAGTGACAATGGGCCATGCTTTACCAGTGCCGAGTTCAAGGAGTTCATGACCCGCAATAGGATCAAACATGTCACATCTGTCCCGTTTAAACCAGCATCCAATGGTCAGGCAGAACGAGCAGTTCAAACAATCAAGCAGAGCTTGAAAAGGGTAACTGAAGGCTCACTACAGACTCGCTTATCCCGAGTTCTGCTTAGTTACCACACAAGACGACACTCGCTCACTGGGGTCCCTCCCGCTGAACTGCTCATGAAAAGGGCACTTAAGACAAGGCTCACGTTAGTACACCCTGATCTACACGAGCAGGTAGAAAGCAGGCGGCTTCAACAGAATACATATCATGATCGCAAAAATGTGTCACGCGAAATTTAAGTAAATGATCCTGTATTTGTGTTGAACTATAGACAAGATCCCAAGTGGATTGCTGGCACTGTTTTGACCAAAGAGGGGAGTAGGGTGTTTGTGGTCAAACTCTCAAATGGACTCACCTGCAGGAAACACTTGGACCAAACCAAACTCAGATTCACGGACTATCCAGAACAACCCACAATAGACTCCACCTTTTTCGACCCTCCAACACACACAAGTGGCAACCGACCCAGCGGTTGACCACAAAGCAGAACCCATCACCCGCAGCAGCCCAGCAGGACTCACCAACCCCAAGGCCAGCTGCGCAGCAGCCCAGCAAGGACCCAACAAACGACTCACCAAAACCAGCATTTGCACCGAGATGATCAACCAGGGAAAGGAATGCCCCAGATCAACTCACATTGTAAATAGTTACACTATTTACTTTGCAGGGACGGGGGGGAGAAGGGAGTGTTGTGATGTATGGAAATCTGTAAATACCATGTCTAACCACCAGAGGGCTTATCCCCTGGAGTCCCAAGGGATCCCACAATCCTTTGGGAGCACCTGTATATAAAGAGGCCTCACAGGCTGGAGATGCACTCTGAGATCTGTAATAAAGGACTACGGTCACACCTTACTTTGAGCTTGCAGTATCTAGTCTGACTCTTTATTCAAGACATAACACCTAGGATGTAAGCCATCAGGTCCCGGGGACTTGTCCGCTTTTTATGACATCAGGATGTCCCAATGCATTTTACAGCTAACTAAGTGCTTTTGATGTAGTCACTGTTGCAATTTGCGCACAGGATGGTCCCATGAACAGTAACATGATAATGATCAGATTATCTATTTTAGAGAAGATCGTTGAGGGATAAATGTTGGCCAGGACACCATAGAGAACATCCCTACTCTTCTTAGAAATAGTGCCATGAGATCTTTTACGTCCATCTGAGGGGGCAGACTGGGCCTTGCTTTAACGTCTCATCTGAAAGATGGTACCTCCGATAATGCACGCTCCCTCAGTACTGGCACTGGATTGTCAACCTGGATTATAATGCCCAAGTCTCTGGAGTGGGACTAAAATACAAACCTTCTGACTCAGAGCTGAGAGTGATACCAATTTAGCCATGGCTAGCAGGGAATACAGCAAAACACTGATCAGAATCAACAGTGGGTCGGCTCCAATGTGTCTGATTGAGCAAACTCTGTTTCAACCAGCTTCAGTGATTCCTGCTAAAAATGACTGGTTCAATCCAGCAGCGAGAGCTGCTGTCAATCTCAATAACGGAAGCCTGCACGTATCGCCCACGATCGCCTATTCTCCTCCAGCTGGCTAAATACTGCGGGGGTGAACAACAACTTGTATTTATATAGCACCTTTAATGAAGTAAAACATTTAAAGACACTTAAAAAAGAATCAAAACATTAAAACAGGAGAGTTTAATGGCACAATGTAGAGGGAGCTTTATTCTGTATCTAACCCGTGCTGTACCTGCCCTGGGAATGTTTGATGGGACAGTGCAGAGGGAGCTTTACTCTGTATGTAACCCATGCTGGGAGTTTTTCCAAGTTAAATGAATACTGTGATGCCACTCAGTACATTCTGCTGCATTGTTGGATGTAAGTTCTACCATTCATTTAAATGATTACCTAACTTTGCACCTTTTTTTATACTACCAAACAGTATCCATTTAACAGGCCATATTACTGCACCCCTCGGCTGTTGTGAAGTAACTCACACAAAGTGGAAGTTATTGTGTTTAAACTGATGAGGTCTGGATGATGTAGTGGATTAGCACACCGATGTCCGCTGAATCTCCCTCTAGCTTCCCTGCTCCATCCCAGATTTCAGAAACCTCATAAGAACATATAAGAAATAGGAACAGGAGTTGGCCATGCGGCCTCTCGAGCCTGCTCCGCCATTCAATAAGATCATGGCTGATCTGATCATGGACTCAGCTCCACTTCTCCGCCCACTCCCCTTATTGTTTAAGAAACTGTCTATTTCTGTCTTAAATTTATTCAATGTCCCGGCTTCCACAGCTCTCTGAGGCAGCGAATTCCACAGATTTACAACCCTCAGAGAAGAAATTTCTCCTCATCTCAGTTTTAAATGGGCGGCCCCTTATTTTAACATCATGCCCTCTAGTTCTAGTCTCCCCTATTAGTGGAAATATATTCTCTGCATCCACCTTGTCAAGCCCCCTCATAATCTTATACATTTCGATAAAATCACCTCTCATTCTTCTGAATTCCAATGAGTAGAGGCCCAACCTACTCAACCTTTGCTCATAAGTCAACCCCCTCATCCCCGGAATCAACCTAGTGAACCTTCTCTGAACTGCCTCCAAAGCAGGTATATCCTTCCGTAAATATGGAAACCAAAACTGCACGCAGTATTCCAGGTGTGGCCTCACCAATACCTTATATAGCTGTAGCAAGACTTCCCTGCTTTTATAGTCCATCCCCTTTGCACTAAAGGCCAAGATACCATTGGCTTTCCTGATGACTTGCTATATTTGCATACTATCCTTTTGTGTTTCATGCACAAGTATCCCCATGGCCCCGCTGTACTGCGACACTTTACAATCTTTCTCCATTTAAATAATAACTTGGTCTTTGATTTTTTTCTGCCCAAGTGCATGACCTCACACTTTCTGGTTGTTATGTATGCAACCCTAGGCAACCTGTATCATACCGCCACCGCTTACCTGTTGGAGTCCTAAGAGATCCCAGCATTCCTTGGGAGCACTGTATATAAGCAGGCCTCCCATGCTGTACCAACACTGGAGTTTGAATAAAAGAACTAAGGTCACACTTACTCATTGTCTACAGTACTCAGTTGCATTACTTTATTATGAGCTTAACACCGACATTACACTCCATCTGCCAAATTTTTGCCCACTCACTTAGCCTATCTATGTCCTTTTGCAGATTTTTTGTGTCCTCCTCACACATTGCTTTTCCTCCCATCTTTGTATCATCAGCAAACTTGGCTACGTTACACTCAGTCCCTTCTTCCAAGTCGTTAATATAGATTGTAAATAGTTGGGGTCCCAGCACTGATCCCTGCAGCACCCCACTAGTTATTAGTTGCCAACCAGAGAATGAACCATTTATCCTGACTCTCTGTTCGTTAGCCAATTCTCTATCCATGCTAATATATTACCCCCAACCCCGTGAACTTTTATCTTGTGCAGCAACCTTTTATGTGGCACCTTGTCAAATGCCTTCTGGAAGTCCAAATACACTACATCCACTGATTCCCCCTTATCCATTCTGTTCATTACATCCTCAAAGAACTCCAGCAAATTTGTCAAACATGACTTCGCCTTCATAAATCCATGCAGACTCTGCCTGACCGAATATTGCTTTTCCAAATGTCCTGCTACTGTTTCTTTTATAATGGACTCCAACATTTTCCCAACCACAGATGTTAGGCTAACTGGTCTATAGTTTCCTGCGTTTTGTCTGCCTCCTTTTTTAAATAGGGGTGTTACATTTGCAGTTTTCCAATCTGCTGGGACCTCCCCAGAATCCAAGAAATTTTGGTAAATTTCAATCAATGCATCCACAATTCCTGCCACTACTTCTCTTAAGACCCTAGGATGCAAGCCATCAGATCCAGGGGATGTATCTGCCTTTAGTCCCATTATCTTACTGAGTACCACCTCCTTAGTGATTGTGATTGTGTTAAGTTCCTTCCCTCCCCTATAGCCCCTAGACTATCCACTGTCGGAATATTGTTAGTGTCCTCTACCGTAAAGACTGTACAAAATATTTGTTCATAGTTTCTGCCATCTCCACGTTCCCCATTACTAATTCCCCGGTCTCGTCCTCTAAGGGACCAACATTTGCTTTTGACGCCCTTTTCCTTTTTATATACCTATAGAAACTCTTGCTATCTGTTTTTATATTCTGTGCTAGTTTACTTTCATAGTCTATCTTCCCTTTCTTAATCATTTTTTTTTGTCGTTCTTTGCTGGCTTTTAAAAGCTTCCCAGTCTTCTGTCCTCCCACTAGTTTTGGCCACTTTGTATGCCCTTGTTTTTAATTGGATACCATCCTTTATTTCTTTAGTTAGCCACGGATGGCTATCTTTTCTCTTACACCCTTTCCTCCTCACTGGAATATATTTTTCTTGAGAGTTGTGAATTATCTCTTTAAATGTACACCACTGTTCATCAACCGTCCTACACTTTAATCTATTTTCCCAGTCCACTTTATCCAACTCTGCCCTCATGCCTTCATAGTCTCCTTTATTTAAGCATAGTACGCTGGTTAGAGATCCAACTTTCTCATCCTCCATTTGAATTTGAATTTGAATCATGTATGATCACTCATTCCGAGGGAATCCTTTACTAGGAGATTGTTTATTAATCCTGTCTCATTACACAGGACCAGATCTAAGATAGCCTGCCCCCTGGTTGGTTCCGTTACATACTGCTCAAGGAACCCGTCCCTTACACACTCTATGAACTCCTCCTCAAGGCTACCCTGACCAATATGATTTGTCCAATCAATATGGAGGTTAAAATCACCCATGATTATTGCTGTACCCTTTTTACAAGCCCCCACTATTTCCTGGTTTATGCTTCAACCAACAGAGTTGCTACTGTTAGGGGGCCTATAGACAATGCCCACCATTGACTTTTTCCCCTTATTGTTCCTTACCTCCACCCAAACTGTTTCAACATCTTTATCATTTGAGCCAATATCGTTTCTTACTATTGCAGTGATTCCATCCTTTATCAATAGAGCTACCCACCTCCTTTTCCTTTCTGTCTGTCCTTTGGATTGTCAAGTACCCCTGAATATTTAATTCCCAGTCTTGGTCACCTTGCAACCACGTCTCTGTAATGGCTATCAGATCATAACCATTTGTCTCAATTTGTGCCGTCAACTCATCTATTTTGTTTCAAATACCACGTGCATTTAGATAAAGTGCCTTTAAATTTGTTTGTTTACCCTTTTTTCTTGCTTGTTTCCTCTCTCCTTCAAACTCACTTTTTTTATTTTTGCTTTCTAATTCCAGCTTTACTCTCCTCCCTACTGAATCTATTTTCAGGTTCTCATCCCGCTGCCAAGCTAGTTTAAACTCTCCCCAATAGCACTAGCAAACCCCCCCCCCCCAACGAGGATATTGGTCCCGGCTCTGTTGAGGTGCAACCCGTCCGGCTTGTACAGGTCCCACCTCCCTCAGAAGCGGTCCCAATGCCTCAGGAAACTAAAGCGCTCCCTCCCACCATCCCTCCAGCCACATATTCATCTGCTCTATCCTCCTATTTCTGTACTCACTAACTCGTGGCACTGGGAGCAATCCAGAGATTACTACCTTTGAGGTCCTGCTTTTTAATCTCTCTCCAAGCTCCCTAAACTCTGCCTGCAGGACCTCATCCCTCTTCCTACCTATGTCATTGGTACCGATGTGGACCACGACCTCTGGCTGTTCACCCTCTCCCCCCAGAATGCCCTGCAGCGCTCAATGACATCCTTGACCCTGGCACCAGGGAGGCAACATACCATCCTCGAGTCACGTCCCACTATGTGCTTATAGGGGCAGCATTGATCGCACCGTGCGCTTATATGAGCAGCATTGATCATACTGCAAATTTATTGGGGCAGTATTTCTGACACTGCTGCTTATAGGGCAGCATTAATCACACTGTGTACTTAGAGGGGCAACATTGAGCCCACTGTGTACTTATAGAGGTGGTGGGCATTGGTCTGATTGTGTGTTTTGGGAAAGTGAGCAAAAAAGATGGCAGATGGAATGTAATGTGGGAAAATGTGAGGTTATTCACTTTGGGAGGAATAGAAAAACAGAATATTTTTTAAATGGCGTGAAACGATTAAATGTTGGTGTTCTCATGCAGGAAACAGAGAGTTAGCATTCAGATACAGCAAGCAATTAGGAAGGCAAATGGCATGTTAGCCTTTATTGCAAGGAGGTTGGAGTAAAAGAGTAAGGAAGTCTTACTACAATTGTACAGGGCTCTGGTGAGACCACACCTGGAGTACTATGCACAGTTTTGGTCTCCTTATTAGAGGAAGGACATACTTGCCTTAGGTTCACTAAAGGTTCACTAGATTGATTCCTGGGATGAGAGGGCTATCCCATGAGGAGAGATTGAGTAGATTAGGCCTATACTCTCTGGAGTTTAGAAGAATGAGAGGTGATCTCACTGAAACATATAAAATTCTGAGGGGAATTAACAGGGTAGATGCTGAGAGATTGTTTCCCCTGGCTGGAGAGTCTAGAACGAGGGGGCATAGTCTCAGGATAAGGGGTTGGCCATTTAAGACTGAGATGTGGAGGAATTTCTTCACTCTGAGGGTTGTGAATCTTTGGAATTCTCTACCACGAAGAGCTGAATCGTTGAGCGTATTCAAGGCTGAGATAGATTTTTTTGACTCTAGGAAAATCAAGATGTATGAGAATCGGGCGCTAAAATGGAGTTGAGGTCCAAGATCAGCCATGATCTTACTGAATGGCGGAGCAGGATCGAAAGACCGTACAACCTATCCATGTGAAAATTCTTATGGAGTAGGTGCCACTCAATAAATAAAAAGGTTCACAATATAAATTAGCAGCTGAAGACCCCGGCACACACTGCCCAGTGCGTGTCATGCCATGCGATTATCTGCCGGCAGTCACGGGGCACTGGTGCCTCTGAGCCCAGCAGTCCCTGGACACCATCGCCTCTAAGCCCAGTTGAGCCATTCGCTGCAGGCAGACCCGGGGCACTATCAGACCCAGGGCACAGCCACCTCCGAGCCCAGCTGTGCCATTAGCTGCCGGCAGTCCTGCTTCCGAGCCCAGTTGTGCCATGTGCTGCTGGCAGTCCCTGGGCAGTCCCGCCTCAGAGCCCAGTTGTGCCATGTGCTGCTGGCAGTCCCTGGGCAGTCCCGCTTCCGAGCCCAGTTGTACCATGTGCTGCTGGCAGTCCCTGGACAATGCCGCCTCAGAGCCCAGTTGTACCATGTGCTGCTGGCAGTCCCTGGGCAATGCCGCCTCAGAGCCCAGTTGTGCCATTAGCTGCCGGCAGTCCCTGGACAGTCCCGCCTCAGAGCCCAGTTGTACCATGTGCTGCTGGCAGTCCCTGGGCAGTCCCGCCTCAGAGCCCAGTTGTGCCATTAGCTGCCGGCAGTCCCTGGACAATGCCGCTTCAGAGCCCAGTTGTACCATGTGCTGCTGGCAGTCCCTGGGCAATGCCGCTTCCGAGCCCAGTTGTGCCATGTGCTGCTGGCAGTCCCTGGGCAATGCCGCTTCAGAGCCAAGTTGTACCATGTGCTGCTGGCAGTCCCTGGGCAATGCCGCTTCAGAGCCCAGTTGTGCCATGTGCTGCTGGCAGTCCCTGGGCAATGCCGCTTCAGAGCCCAGTTGTACCATGTGCTGCTGGCAGTCCCTGGGCAATGCCGCTTCAGAGCCCAGTTGTACCATGTGCTGCTGGCAGTCCCTGGGCAATGCCGCTTCAGAGCCCAGTTGTGCCATGTGCTGCTGGCAGTCCCTGGGCAATGCCGCTTCAGAGCCCAGTTGTACCATGTGCTGCTGGCAGTCCCTGGACAATGCCGCTTCAGAGCCCAGTTGTCGCAGTGGACGGACCGCCGGGAAATAACGGTTGGGCTCGCGCGCCGCTGACATTCCCCGCCCTCACAAACCACTTGAGTGACAGGTGTCTCGGCCAATCGCAACCCGGCCCTTGGCAATCCACTGCGGGGGTGGGGGAGAGAGAGGCGCGTCCGGCCGGCCGTTGCGCGATTCGTGAATCCCCACGTAGGGAGGGGGGGGGGGCTTTCCATTTAGCGGTGTTTGGTCGGTTAAAGTGAAAAAAAAGTTTTTTTCTGGAGCATTTCCCCATTCTCCCCTCCCCACACACACACACACACAAAACCAAGGGTTCAGTCGGATTTGACGTGTCCATTCGCCATGGCGCCGGCGGGCAGCCGGGGCTCGGGCTGGTGCTGGTCGAAGCGCAGGCGCAGCGTGTTCCGGATCACTAGCTGCTCCATGATGAAGGAGGCGCAGAGCCAGGGGATGGCGTACTCGAGCGTGATCAAGCCCATGAAGTCAAAGTCGAACTGCGAGTAGTCCCAGGGGCAGGCGTTGAACTGGCGCAAAATGTAGCCGGTGGAGAACTCCCAGATGTAGGTCCAGATGGTGTAGATGAGGCAGCGGGCCGGGATGCAGCACCTGTCCCTGAGGTAGAGGTACATCCTCTCCACGATCAGCATGGACGTGCCGTAGATGAAAAGGGCCCAGACGCTGGTGACCCCGGGGAACTTCCAGTTGAAATGGACCACGAAATCCCACGCCGCCGTGAACATCACCTCGCAGAAGTAGCCGTGGATGGCGTAGAGATACCAGCGGGAGAGGGCACTCAGGGGCTCTGATGCAGCCATCCTCAGTCAATGGAGGGAAGGGGTAAAAGCAGAGGGAGAGAGCGAGAAAGCTGCAAAAGATAAAAACACACATCCAGTTACACGAACCCGAGCTGCAGAGGGTAGAGCATTGACCACTGCTTGGAATTATTTTTTTTAAACAGATACCAACCTGCAGAACCCCCTTCCCCCTCATTAATCAGCACTCGGCAATTGCACAAGACAATGGTTCTTGCGTCGGGCGAGGGAAATAGTGGGGAAGCACTTAGCAGAAGCAGAATGCGGGAAGTACCACAGCTCAGAGCGGAATGGGGAACAGCGTGAGACTTCAATGGAGCATCCCTGCAGCTCCGTGCTCTTGCAAGGCAGCTGAGAACGGAGGCATAAAAGCAAGCTCGCAAAGCAGCACAGACCCGCCGCGACATGCATTTTAACCTCTGGGCTGCCAGGGGCCGACGCTAACCAAGGATGGGTTGTGTTATAAAGGATATTACACATGCAATACACTGCAGCCTTATAACATTGTGAGGCAACTGAAATAATTCAGTCCACAGAACAAGGGCTGAAATTTTACATCTAACATGCACACCTTATATATACACCCATGTACACATACAGATACAAAGCACACCTGTGTGCACATTTACTTATAATATATACATCAGGTATGTACATATGTGTAGAAACATCACACATGTATATGCGGTGACTGAATTTACACCGCATCGTAATGCTGGCAACGGAAGCTCCAACCCTTGGAGTAAATAAAATAAGGCACTGCACAATCTCTAGCAGGGAGGGGACATCATCTTCCCCTATCTCTGTGGTCAAAGTGTTGCTGCTGGCAAAATGACACAGCAGCCATTGTGTAGCCGGCCATCGGGAGGACCAGCTGTCATCTCACCAGCCATATGGTTTCCGTTCCTTCCTGATTGCTATTCGGTGCGGCACAATTTTAAAGTTCTCATCTTTGTTTTCAAATGCCTCTATGGTCTTGCACTTCCTATCTCTAACCTCCTCCAGCCCTACAACCCTCCGAGATCTCTGCGCTCCTCCAATTCTGGCCTCATGCGCATCCCCAATTTTCATCGTCCAACCATTGGCAGCCGTGCCTTCAGCTGCTTAGGTCCTAAGCTCTAGCATTCCCTCCCGGAACCTCTCCACCTCTCTTCCTTTAAGATGCTCCTTAAAACTTACCTCATTGACCAAGCTTTTGCTTATCTGTCCCATTATTTCAGGTGTCAAATTTTGTCTGCTAAAGCTCCTACGAAGGCTCTTAGGACATGTTACTACATTAAAAGCACCTTGTTATAGAATCAATTATAGAAATTTACAGCACCAACGAATGTCATTTCGGCCCATCATGTCCCCACCGGCCGACAAAGAACTATCCAGCCTAATCCCACTTTCCAGCTCTTGGTCTGTAGCCTTGTAGGTTACGACACTTCAAGTGACATCCAAGCACTTTTTAAATGTGGTGAGGGTTTCTGCCTCTACCACCCTTTCAGGCAGTGAGTTCTAGGCCCTTCAAATGCTCCTACCAATTACTTTAAATCTATGCCCCCTTGTTGACCCCTCTGCTGAGGGAAATACGTCCTTCCTAACCCACTATCTAGGCCCTTCAAAATTTTATACACCTCAATGAGGTCTCCCCTCAGCCTCCTCTGTTCCAAAGAAAACAAGCCCAGCCTATCCAATCTTTCCTCATAGCTAAAATTATCCAGTCCAAGCAACATCCTCATAAATCTCCTCTGTACCCTCTCTAGTGCAATTACATTTTTCCTCTAATGTGGTGACCAGAACTGCATGCAGTACTCTAGCTGTGGCCTAACTAGTGTTTTATATAGTTCAAGCATAACCTCCCTGCTCTTGGATTCTGTGCCTCGGCTAATAAAGACAAGTATTCCATATGCCTTCTTAACCACCTTATCTACCTGGCCTGCTACCTTCAGGGGTCTGTGGACATGCACCCCAAGGTCCCTTTGCTCAGTGTCCTACCATTTAATGTGTATTCCCTTGCCTTGTTCGTCCTCCCCAAAAGCATTACCTCACACTTCTCCGGATTGAATTCCATTTGTCACTGTTCTGCACACCTGACTAGTTCATTGATATGTTCCTGCAGTCTCCAGCTTTCTTCTTCATTATCAACCACACAGCCAATTTTTGTATCATCTGCAAACTTCTTAATTATACCCCTTACATTCATCTAAACCATTGATATATACCACTAAAAGCAAGGGACCTAGTACTGAGCCCACTTAAAACAGCCTTCCAGTCACAAAAACATCCATTAACCATTACCCTTAGCTTCCTGCCTCTGAGCCAATTTTGCATCCAACTTGCCACTTTGTCTTGGATCCTACTTTCATGACCAGTCTGCCATGTGGGTCCTTATCAAAATCCTTGCTAAAATCCATATACACTACGTCAAATGCACTACACTCATCGATCCTCTTTGTTCCCTCCTCAAAAAATTCAATCAAGTTAGTCAGACATGACCTCTTAATAAATCCATGCTGACTGTCCTTGATTAATCCTTGTCTTTCTAAATGAAGATTTATCCTGTCCCTCAGAATTTTTTCCAATAATGTTCCCACCACCGAGGTTAGGTTGACTGGCCTGTAATTACTCAGTCTATTCCTTTCTCCTTTTTAAACAAAAGTACAACATTAGCAGTCCTCCTGTCCTCCGGGAGCACCACATCTGTAGCCAGAGAGGATTGGAAAATGATGGTTAGAGCCTCTGCTATTTCCTCTTTTGCTTCTCTTAACAGCCTGGGATACATTTCATCTGGGCCTGGGGATTTATCCACTTTCAAAGCTGCTAAACCCTTTAATACTTTCTCACTATGTTTATTTCATCTAATATTTCACACTCTTCCTTCCTGATTGCAATGCCTTCATTGCCCCTCTTTTGTGAAAACAGATGCAAAGTACTCATTGAGAACCATATCCATGTCTTCCACCTCCACACACACATTACCTTTATGGTCTCTAATAGGTCCTACTCTTTCTTTAGTTATCTTCTTGTTCTTAATATATTTATAAAACATATTTGGGTTTTCCTTGATTTTACTACCAACATTTTTTCATGCTCTCTCTTTGCTTTCCTAATTTCCTTTTTAATTTCACTCCTGCACTTTCTACACTCTAGGGTTTCTGCAGTATTGAGCCCTCACTTTCTGTCATAAGCCTCCCTTTTTTTTTATCCTACCCTATTTGCCCTTTGACATCCAGGGAGCTGTAGAGTTGTTAGTCCCACCCTTTTTCTTTAAGGGGACATACTTGCTCTGAACCCTCGGATCTCCTCCTTGAATGCCTCCCACTGCTCAGACACTGATTTACCTTCAAGTAGCTGTTTCCAGTTCGCTTTGGCTAAATCACATCTCAGCTTAGTAAAATTGGCTTTCGCCCAATTGAGAACTTTTATTCCTGGTCTAGCTTTGTCCTTTTCCATAACTGCCCTAAATCTAACTGAATTATGATCACTAGCACCAAAATGCTCTCCCACTGATACCCTTTCCACCTTCCCAACTTCATTTCCTAAAACTAAGTCCAGAAGTGCCTTGTTGGGCTTGCTACATACTGAGTAAAAAAGTTCTGCTAAATGCATTTTAGGAATTCTGCACCCTCTATATCTTTCACACGAATTCCATCCCAGTTAATATTAGGGTAGTTGAAATCTCCTACTATTACTACCCAATAGTTTTTGCACTTCTCCGGAATTTGCCAACATATTTGCTCTTCTATCTCCCTCTGTTTCAATTCAACCCATATAGGCTCATTTGATAATCCTTCTAACATATCATCCCTTCTCACAACTGTTGTTTCTTTAATCAATACTGCGACCCCCTCCTCTTTTATCCCCCCCTTTATCCCGTCTGAAAACCCTGTAACCAGGAATGTTGAGCTGCTTTACCTGCCCGAATTTTAACCATGTCTCAGTAATAGCTATAATATCATACTCCCAAATGTCTATCTGTGATCTCAGCTCATCTGCCTTATTCCCTAGTCTCCTTGCATTGAAGTATATACCATATAGCACTGCCAAACTCCCTTGTCTATTTTCTAGCCTTTGTTTCCTCTGCCTTCCAAATTCACTTTCTAATTTTCTGCTTTCCAATTCCAGCTTTGCTTCTCACCATTCTGAATCTACTCTCAGGTTCCCATCTCCCTGCCAAGCTAGTTTAAACCCTCCCCAACAGCATGAGCAAACCCACCCACGAGTATATTGGTCCCGGCTCTGTTGAGGTGCAGCCCGTCCGGCTTGTAGAGGTCCCACCTCCCCCCAGAAACGGTCCCAATGCCTCAGGAATCTAAAGCCCTCCCTCTTGCACCATCTCTCCAGCCATGTATTCATCTGCTCTATCCTATTTCTGTACTCACTAGCACGTGGTACCGGGAGTAATCCGGAGATTACTACCTTTGAGGTCCTGCTTTCTAATCTCTCTTCTAGCTCCCTAAAATCTGCCTGCAGGACCTCATCCCTCTTTCTACCTAGGTCGTTGGCACCGATATTGAACCACGACCTCTGGCTGTTCACCCTCCCCCCTCATAATATCCTGCAACCACTCAGTGACATCCTTGACCCTGGCACCAGGGAGGCAACATACCATCTTGGAGTCACGTCTGTGGCTGCAGAAACCCCTGTCTGCTCCCCTAACTATCGAATCCCCTACCACTATTGCTCTTCAACTCTTCTTCCCACCCCCCCACCGCCCCCGGACAGCTGAGCCACCCGTGGTGCCGTGGACTTGACTCTGGCTGCACTCCCCAGAGGAATCATCCCCCCCCCCATCAGTACTCAGAACAGAATACTGGTTGGAGAGCGAGATGCACCCAGGAGACTCCTGTACTACCTGCCTGGTCCTCCTTTTCTGACCTCTTCTTGTTAGTTAAATGTGCACAGAAAATGCATATATGTACAGCCCTGTATCACACATACATCTATAAAAAATACTATGTTTCTGCACATGGCTTGTCTGAAAATCTTACTTCCCATTGTCATAATTTTGTAATATTTTGCTGTCAATTTTTAAAATTCCAATGTCCACATTGATAACGGAAAGAGCCCATGTAAACTTGTCGTGTTGCAATTACACGTTCCTGCCAGTGGTGGTGCTGTAGTGCCTCAGTCTTGCATCTCCCAGCTCTTCGGTTTGTACTGCAGAGAAACACGATCTATTTATATAGCATCTTTCACAACCTCAGAATGTCCCAAAGTGCTTCACAGCCAATGAAGTTCTTCTGAAGTGTGGTTATTGTTGAAGGGAAATATGGCACCCAGTTCGAACACAGCAAGGCCCCACAAACAGCAATGATATATATGACCAGATAATGAGAGTTATTTTAAGCTGTTATGGGGTTGGTAATGGCCTCAAAATGGAGGTGGTAGCTTTGCGGCCCTGTTAACCCCAGTGCTGTGGCAGACACCATTTTGAAAGGTGCCTACCTCTGGGAGCCCGCCTGTTTCAAGTGTTAGGTCCCATTTAATATACAAACGCAGGTCCGAGGACCCCGATTGCCATATTAGATTGGAGCCTGCGCAGTCCACACTTTGTTGAATTCCATGGGCAATAACGAACATACGAGTAATGACGGACAGGTAAAGACCATCTGGTCCATCGAGCCTGTCCCACACAATTGCGATACCTTTGTGTATCACAACATATACATTCCACCCCACCCACAACCATGTGATCTCCTTGGAGAGGCAATAAAACATAAAAAACCCAGGCCAACTTGTGAAAAAAAAGTCTGGGAAATTCCCCTCCATCCCATCTAGGCAATCGAAACTAGTCCAGGAGATCCCTCTGGCAATTAAATTCCCTGCAGTCCCGACTTTCTGTAAGAGGTCATCTCCGCCGCTGCCAGAAACAAATCCAGCTTTTGCTTGAAGGAATTCAGTGAGTTTGCATCCACCACATGAGAGGGCAGCTTGTTCCAGAGGTCTACTATTCGCTAAGAAAAGAATCACCTCCTGACATCTAACCTAGATCTAGCCTTATACAACTTAAATTTGTGCCCCCTGATCCTGCCTAACCTATTTAATTTAAATAAACTGTCAGCTGGAACATCGTCTATTCCCTTCATTACCTTATAAACCTCAATCATATCCCTCGAAGGTATAGAGTCCCAACTCTTTTAACCTATCTTGATAACTAAGATGCTTTAGACTTGGAATTAGTCTAGTGGCCCTCTTCTGCACCCTTTCCAAAGTCTCAATATCACCCACCATGTGAGGAAACCAAATCTGGACACAGTATTCCAAGTGTGGCCTGAGTAAGATCTTGTACAAGAACAAAACAGTATGCAGCATCTTATACTCAATTGTCTTATGGATACACCCAAAGATAAGACCTGAAGAGCCCCAGCAAATGGTCAGTTTAATACTTGTGTGGGGCCTGGAGGAGCCCATTATCACTACTCTATTGTTTTTACATCTTTCTGAAATATGCTTGCATATTTGCTGTTCCATTTCCTTCCCACTTGTATACAGCACCAAATCGTCTCCACTGTTTGGATCTTGGTGAGTCAAAAAACAAATCGGAGCTAAAGGAATACCATAAAAATGATTGAAAGGCTTCTAAAATGGCTGCAAATGATTTACTTGGAATTTTTATACACTCTAGCTAGCCACAACAACTGTGTGATGTTCATCTATACATATGTGTCTGAATAGATATAATTGTACACGTACACGAGTCAATCTTTCATCGCTTTGCACATGGGGAATCAAGGCCAAATATAGTCTTCAAGTTAAGCAAGGGGGAGGGAGAGAGGATCGGAAAGAGGGAGAGGGAGAAAGGATCGGAGGTGAGAGGGAGAGAGGTTCAGAGGAGGAGAGAGAAGTGTAGGGGGAGAGAGAGGAGGGGTGGTCAGGAACTCGGGGAGAGAAGGTCAGGAATTCGGGGAGTGGGGGAAGAGCACAAGGATGGGGAAAGTACATGATCCAGGTCTAAAGGGGGGGGGGGGGGAAATGAGAGCGAGAATGTGATCCAGATGGTAAGATGGATCTCACACATTTTTCCAACCCTACCCCCTTTGCGCACACATATTCTCCCTCTTCCCCCTACACCTGGTTGATTTATTGGAAAGCTGTCACTATTCACTTCATACTCAATAAAACTGTTAACAATTCACGACCCACGCACAATGCCCCATCTATGGGGTCGGGGAAGGTCAGGAACTTGTTGGGAGGAGGTCAAGAACCCGGTGGGGGGGGGGGGGGAGGAACTTGGACAGAGGGAATGTCAGGAACCCGGAGGAGGAAGCAGAAGCTTGGGGAGGTCAGGAACCCAGGGGAAGGTCAGAAACTTGGGGCAGGGGGAAGTTAGAAAATTGGGCAGGGGAGAAGGTCAGGAACTTGGGGGGTGGGGGCGGGGTGGTAAGGTCAGAACTCAATGGGGGAGGTCAGGCACTTGGGTGAGGGAGAATGTCAGAAACTTGGGGGTGGTCAGGAACTTGGGCGATGGGGGCAGGAACTGGTTTTGGGGATGGAGGAAAGTCTTAATTCAAGTGAGCTGTGTTCTGTCTGGATGTGGCAGTCACAATGGCTCTTTACTTTGCAAAGTAACTGATTACGTAGGCAGGAAGGATCTAATTACACATTCCACAGAAACTGCTGGGTGTGTCTTGTTCTCCAAGGGGACCAATCAGCAATCAAGTCTTGTCATCCAAAGGGGTCAATCAGAACTTTGGTGTTGCAAATAGACACGTCCTACAAACATGTTATTTCATTGAGAGGAATTCACTAGATATTCAAATGAGCTTAGATTATCAGAGTAAAGACAGACATATCACTGAGGGATGGCCCTATGGTCCCCACCTCCCTGCTTTATGTTGTTTATTGCATATCAGGCCGCTAAGAGGGGCTTTGGAGTTACTACCAAGAAATGTTTCCTCAGAGAAACTCAGTCCAAAGCTGTTGCGAACTCCTATGATTTGGTACTTTTTATTATTATTTTAGAACAGTTTTATGTATTGTGCAAGTCAGATATTGTACTGTTACTCTTGATGTATTATTTTGCTTCAGTGTATTTACCTAATTTGTAAATAAAATGACCACCGCCTAATCCATTCTGTTACTTCCATCAATGTAGCCCCAAAACAGCGTAGGCAACAGAAACGCTGCTGCAGGAAAATCAACACTGGAGCACTCAAAGACCCTGCTAAGAAGGCCCTATTTAGTCAGCGCCTCACAACCAACCTGACTACTTCAAGAGAACCGGAGACGCAGAATGTCCACAGTACCTGATCTGCCCTCAAGGCCTCCATAATTAGCACCTGTGAAGAGACGCTTGGTCACTCCACCAGGAAACATTAAGACTGGTTCGATGAGAATGACCAGGAGATCCAAGAGCAAATAAGCCGCAAACGCAAGGCATTCTTGAACTGGAAACAGCTTCACAATGAGAGAGGAAGAAAGTAGTTCTATAGACATCTGAAGGCTGAGGTCCAATGTAAAACTCATGACCTAAAGAACAGATGGTGAGCGGAAAAGGCGCAGGAGATCCATCATCATCACATCGGAATCGAGAAAGACTTTGCTTCCATTCCTGAAATGAATTCTTCAGTGGCTGAACAGTCCAATACGAGAGCCACAGACTCTGTCACAGGTGGGACAGACAGCCGTTGAGGGAAGGGGTGGGTGGGACTGGTATGTCGCATGCTCTTTCCGCTGCCTACGCTTGATTTTTGCACACTGTCAGCGATGAGACTCGAAGTGCTCAGCGCCCTCCCAGATGCACTTTCTCCACTTAGGGCGGTCTTTGGCCAGGGACTCCCAGGTGTCAGTGGGGATGTCACACTTTATCGGGGAGACTTTGAGGGTGTCCTTGTAATGTTTCCGCTGCCCACCTTTGGCTTGTTTGCCATGAAGGAGCTCCGCATAGAGCACTTACTTTGGGAGTCTCGTGTCTGGCATGCGAACTATGTGGCCTGCCCAGCGGAACTGATCGAGTGTGGTCAGTGCAACGGCAACTCAGAGTGCACAGGTAAGAGTTTGGTAAGTGGGAGAGTTCAGGCAAGTGGGAGCGGGAGGTGTTGCTTTGTCTTGTTTTCCCCACCAGCACTGACTCCTCGACTTGGGAGGAAAAGAAAACAAAGTGTGACGTCACAGGCAGGAGGGTAAGTGATTGGCTGGTTGATTGGCGAGTAGTTTTTCTTTTTTCCTTATCTTGTCAGTAAGAAACCTTTGGCATTGTTGCCAAATTAAGTTATTTTAAGGGTTAAGTCATGGCAGGAGAGCCCAGACCCGTGTCATGCTCCTCCTGTGCCATGTGGGAAATCAGGGATGCTTCCAGTGTTAGACCACATGATGGCACTGGAGCTGCGGATGGATTCACTCTGGAGCATGCGCGATGCTGAGGATGTCGTAGATAGCACGTTCAGTGAGTTGGTCACACCGCAGGTAAAGGTTACAAAGGCAGATAGGGAACGGGTGACCATCAGGCAGAGCAGGAGTAGGAAGGCAGTGCAGGAGTCCCCTGCGGTCATCTCCCTCCAAAACAGATATGCCGCTTTGGATATTGTTGGGCGAGATGGCTCACCAGGGGAAGGCAGCAGCAGCCAAGTTTATGGCACCATGGGTGGCTCTGCTGCACAGTTGGGCAAGAAAAAGAATGGGAGAGCTATAGTGGTAGGGGATTCTATTGTAAGGGGGATAGATAGGTGTTTCTGCGATCGCAACCGAGACTCCAGGATGGTATGTTGCCATCCTGGTGCAAGGGTCAAGGATGTCTCGGAGCGGCTGCAGGGCATTCTGGAGGGGGAGGGTGAACAGCCAGTTGTCGTGGTGCATATAGGTACCAACGATATAGGTAAAAAGTGGGATGAGGTCCTACAAGCTGAATTTAGGGAGCTAGGAGTTAAATTAAAAAGTAGGACCTCAAAGGTAGTAATCTCAGGATTGCTACCAGTGCCATGTGCTCGTCAGAGTAGAAATAGCAGGATAGCTAAGATGAATGCGTGGCTTGAGGAGTGGTGCAAGAGGGAGTGATTCAAATTCCTGGGACATTGGAACCGGTTCTGGGGGAGGTGGGACCAGTACAAACCGGACGGTCTGCACCTGGGCAGGACCGGAACCAATGTCCCAGGGGAGTGTTTGCTAGTGCTGTTGGGGAGGGGTTAAACTAATATGGCAGGGGGATGGGAACCTATGCAGGGAGACAGAGGGAAATAAAATGGGGGGCAGAAGCAAAAGAAAGAAAGGAGAATAGTAAAAGTGGAGGGCAGAGAAACCCAAGGCAAAAATCAAAAAGGGCCACATTACAGCAAAATTCTAAAGGGACAAAGAGTGTTAAAAAGACAAGCCTGAAGGTTCTGTGCCTCAATGCGAGGAGTATTCGTAATAAGGTGGATGAATTAACTGCGCAGTCAGCTATTAACGAGTATGATATAATTGGGATTACGGAGACATGGCTCCAGGGTGACCAAGGCTGGGAACTCAACATCAGGGGTATTCAACATTCAGGAAGGATAGACAGAAGGGAAAAGGAGGTGGGGAGGCGTTGCTGGTTAAAGAGGAAATTAACACAATAGTAAGAAAGGACATTAGCGTGGATGATGTGGAATTTGTATGGGTAGAGCTGCGGAATACCAAAGGGCAGAAAACGGTAGTGGGAGTTGTGTACAGACCACCAAACAGTAGTAGTGAGGTTGGGGATGGCATCAAAGAAGAAATTAGGGATGCATGCAATAAAGGTACAGTAGTTATCATGGGCGACTTTAATCTACATATAGATAGGGCTAACCAAGCTGGTAGCAATGCGGTGGAGGAGGATTTCCTGGAGTGTATAAGGGATGGCTTTCTAGACCAATATGTCGAGGAACCAACTAGAGAACTGGCCATCCTCGACTGGGTGTTGTGAATGAGAGAGGACTAATTAGCAATCTTGTTGTGCGAGGCCCCCTGGGGAAGAGTGACCATAATATGGTAGAATTCTTTATTAAGATGGAGAGTGACAATGTTAATTCAGAGACTAGAGTCCTGAACTTAAGGAAAGGTAACTTTGATGGTATGAGATGTGAATTGGCTAGGATATTGGCAAATGATACTTAAAGGGTTGACAGTGGATAGGCAATGGCAAACATTGATAGATTACATGGATGAACTTCAACAATTGTACATCCCTGTCTGGAGTAAAAATAAAACGGGGAAGATAGCTCAACCATGGCTAACAAAGGAAATTAGGGATAGTGTTAAATCCAAGGAAGAAGCATATAAATTGGCCAGAAAAAGCAGCAAACCTGAGGACTGGGGGAAATTTAGAATTCAGCAGAGGAGGACAAAGGGTCTAATTAGGAGGAGGAAAATAGAGAATGAGAGGAAGCTTACAGGGATCATAAAAACTGACTGCAAAAGCTTCTATAGATATGTGAAGAGAAAAAGATTAGTGAAGACCAATGTAGGTCCTTTGCAGTCAGAATCAGGTGAAGTTATAATGGGGAACAAAGAAATGGCAGACAATTGAACAAATACTTTGGATGTGTCTTCACTAAGGAAGACACAATAAACTTCCGGAAATACTAGGGGTTCGAGGGTCTAACGAAAAGGAGGAACTGAAGGAAATCCTTATCAGTCAGGAAATTGTGTTCGAGAAATTGATGGGATTGAAGGTCGATAAATCCCCAGGGCCTGATAGGCTGCACCCCAGAGTACTTAAGGAAGTGGCCCTAGAAATAGGGGATGCATTGGTGATCATTTTCCAACATTCTATTGACTCTGGATCAGTTCCTATGGACTGGAAGGTAGCTAATGTAACCCCACTTTTTCAAAAAGGAGGGATGAGAAAACAGGGAATTATAGACCGGTTAGCCTGACATCGGTGGTGGAGAAAATGTTGGAATCAATTATTAAAGATGAAATAGCAGCACATTTGGAAAGCAGTGACAGGAACGGTCCAAGTCAGCATGGATTTATGAAAGGGAAATCATGCTCGACAAATCTTCGAGAATTTTTTTGAGGATGTAACTAGTAGAGTGGTCAAGGGAGAACCAGTGGATGTGGTGTATTTGGACTTTCAAAAGGCTTTGGACAAGGTCCCACACAAGAGATTAGTGTGCAAAATTAAAGCATATGGTATTGGGGGTAATGTATTGACGTGGATAGAGAACTGGTTGGCAGACAGGAAGCAGAGTGTCGGAATAAATGGGTCCTTTTCAGAATGGCAGGCAGTGACCAGTGAGGTGCTGCAGGGTTCAGTGCTGGGACCCCAGCTATTTACAATATACATCAATGATTTAGATAAAGAAATTGAATGTAATATCGCCAAGTTTGCAGATGACACTAAGCTGGGTGGCGGTGTGAGCCGTGAGGAGGATGCTAAGAGGCTGCAGGGTGACTTGGACAGGTTAGGTGAGTAGGCAAATGCATGGCAGATGCAGTATAATGTGGATAAATATGAGGTTATCCACTTTGGTGGCAAAAACAGGAAGACGGAATATTATCTGAATGGTGACAGATTAGGAAAAGGGGCGGTGCAACGAGACCTGGGTGTCATGGTACATCAGTCCTTGAAGGTTGGCATGCAGGTACAGCAGGCAGTTAAGAAGGCAAATGGCATGTTGGCCTTCATAGCTAGAGGATTTGAGTATAGGAGCAGGGAGGTCTTACTGTAGTTGTACAGAGCCTTGGTGAGGCCACACCTGGAATATTGTGTTCAGTTTTGGTCTCCTAATCTGAGGAAGGACATTCTTGCTATTGAATGAGTACAGCGAAGGTTCACCAGACTGATTCCGAGATGGCAGGACTGACATATGACTGGATCAACTAGGCTTGTATCCACTGGAGTTTCGAAGAATGAGAGGGGATCTCATAGAAACATATAAAATTTTGACGGGATTGGACAGGTTAGAGGCAGGAAGAATGTTCCTGTTGCTGGGGAGTTCCAGAACCAGGGGTCACAGTCTAAGAATAAGGGGTAAGCCATTTAGGACCGAGATGAGGAGAAACTTCTTCACTCAACCTGTGGAAATCTCTTCCGCAGAAAGTTGTTGAGGCCAGTTCATTAGATATATTCAAAAGGGAGTTAGATATGGCCCTTAAGGCCAAAGGGATCAAGGGGTGTGGAGAGAAAGCAGGAAAGGGGTACTGAGATTGAATGATCAGCCATGATCTTATCGAAGGACCGAACGGCCTACTCCTGCACCTAATTTCTGTGTTTCTATGTGTTCAGTGCTTCAATGCTGGGGATTTTAGCTTGGGTGAGGATGCTGATATTGGTGCATCTGTCCTCCCAGGGGATTTGTATGATATTGCAGAGACATCGTTGGTGATATATCTCCAGCAACTTGAGGTGTCTACTGTACATGGTCCATACCTCTGAGCCATACAGGAGGGCGGGTATTACGACAGCCCTGTAGACCATGAGCTTGGTGGTAGATTTGAGGGCCTGGTCTTCGAACACTTTTCCTCAGGCGGCTGAAGGCTGCACTGGTGCACTGGAGGCGGTGTTGAATCTCGTCATCAATGTCTGCCCTTGTAGATAAGAGGCTCCTGAGGTATGGGAAATGGTCCACGCTGTCGAGGGCTGCGCCGTGGATCTTGATGACTGGGGGGCAGTGCTGTGCGGTAAGGACATGCTGGTGGAGGACCTTTGTCTTACGGATGTTTAGAGTAAGGCTTATGCTTTTGTATGCTTCAGTAAATACGACGACTATATCCTGGAGTTCAGCCTCAGAATGTGCGCAGACGCAGGTGTCGTCCGCATACTGTAGCTCAACAACAGAGGTTGGGGTGATCTTGGACCTGGCCTGGAAGTGACGAAGGTTAAACAGCTTCCCACTGGTTCTGTAGTTTAGTTCCACTCCAGCGGGGAGCTTGTTGACTGTGAGGTGGAGCATGGCAGCGAGGAAGATTGAGAAGAGGGTTGTAGCGATGACGCAGCCCTGTTTGACCCCGGTCCAGACGTGGATTGGGTCTTTAATGCATCCGTTGGTAAGGATCACGGCCTGCATGTTGTCGTGGAGCAGGCGAAGGATGTTGACAAACTTTTGGGGGCATCCGAAACGGAGGAGGACGCTCCATGGACCCTCGCAGTTGATAGTGTCAAAAAGCCTTCTTAAGGTCGAAAAAAGCCATGTATAAGGGCTGGCGCTGCTCCCTGAATTTTTCCTGCAGCTGTCGCACTGCAAAGTTTATGTCCGTTGTGCCCCGTAGGGGACGAAATCCACACTGTGACTCCAGGAGGAGCTCCTCGGCCACAGGGAGAAGGTGGTTGAGGAGGACTCTAGCGACAGCTTTCCCAGTGGCTGATAGCAGTCGGATTTGTCCCCTTTTTAAAAGATGGTCACAATCACTGCATCTCTTGAGATCTCCCGGCATGCTCTCCTCCCTCCAGATGAGAGAGATGAGGTCATGTATCCACGCCAACATCGCTTCTCCGCTATACTTTAGCGCCTCAGCAAGGATTCCATCGGCTCCCATAGCCTTATTGTTCTTGAGCTGTCTCATGGCTTTTCCTACCTCGTGCAACGTTAGGGTTTCACTGAGGTGGTGGCGGGTCGCATGCTGCAGGATGGAGTCGAGAACACTCGAGTCAAAGGCAGAGTCTCGATTGAGGAGATCTTCGAAGTGTTCCTTCCAGCGTGCCCTGACTGCCTTGGTGTCCTTGATGAGTGTTTCTTTGTTCTTGGCCAGCAGTGGGATGGGACCTTGGGAGTTTGGACCATAGGTGGCCTTGACTGCGATGAAGAATTCTCGCACATCATGGCTGTCAGCCAGTTGGATCTCCTGTGCTTTCTCCATCCACCACCTGTTGTTTAGGTCCTGGGTTTTTTGTTGGCCCTCAGTCTTGTGCTGCCTGTAATGTTGCTTTGCTGCTCCAGAGTTGGGTTGTTGCTTGAGGCTCAGAAATGCTGTGCGCTTGCGATCTATTAGTTCTTGGATCTCCTGATCATTCTCATCAAACCAGTCCTGGTGTTTTCTGGTTGAGTGACCAAGTGTCTCTTCGCAGGCACTGGTTATGAAAGCCTGGAAGGCAGACCAAGCGCTGTGGGCATTCAGCATCTCAGGATCATCAAGACACGCCAGGTTAGTTGTGAGGCGCTGGCTGTATAGTGCTTTCTTAGCTGGGTCTTTAAGTGCCCCGGCATTGACATTTTTGCGGCACTGTTTCTGCTGTCATCTGCGCTTTGGAGCTATGTTAATGTAGATGATGGATCGAATTAGGCAGTGGTCTGTCCAGCAGTCATCAGCTCCTGTCATGGCGCGGGTGATGTGCACATCCTTACAATCCCTGGCTCGGATGATGACATAGTCAGCAGGTGCCAATGTTTGGAGCGAAGGTGTTGCCACGATGCCTTGTATTTGTCCCTCTGGCGGAACAGGGTGTTGGTGATGAGGAGGTCATGTTCTAGACATTTTGTCAGGAGTAGGGTACCGCTGGAGTTGGCTTTCCCTACCCCCTCTCTGCAATCACACCTCCCCAGAAGGCTGTGTCTTTGCCGACCTTGTCGTTGAAGTCACCTAGGAGGATCAGTTTGTCGCCCGCGGGGACGCGGGACAGAGATATTTCGAGGTTGTAATAAAAACCCTCTTTGGTCTCATCCATTGCATCGAGTGTTGTACGTACTAATGACTGTGGCGCATTGGTTCTGTGATAGGGTGAGTCGAAGAGTCATGAGGCGTTCGTTAACCCCGCAGGGTTTGAAGCAGTCGACCAGCTCATTTTTGATGGCGAAGCCGACTCCATGAAGGCGGCTTTCTTCCTCTGGCTTTCCTTTCCAGAAAAAGGTATAACCTCCAACTTGTTACTTGAGCTGGCCTTCCCCTGCCTGCTGAGTTTCGCTTAGGGCGGCGATGTCTATGTCAAAGCGTCCAAGTTCCCGGGCAACTATGGTGGTGCAGCGTTCCGGCCTGTCGCTGTTGGAGTTGTCCATGAGGGTCCTGACGTTCCAGGTCCAGAACTTCATGTGTACGAAGTGGAAGATGCCTGTGCGTGAGTTCTTTTAACGTGGGGTGGCCGTTGCACACCAGCCACCACACAGGCTTAGCTGAGCAAGGTCTTGGTCCAGTGGCAAGGGGGTCCAAGACGACCAGGCATTGCTGTATGAGCCTAATTGCCTATGGTGAGATGTTGGCCACAAACTCGGCGCCGAGTAGCGTCCTTGATGGTAGGTGGCCTGAGGCTTGGTTGGGGGCAGGCATTAGGAAGGTCAGTTGTCTGCTGTAGTTCCAGGTGGGAGGTCAGCAAGGAGTGGGAGAGTGGAAGAGTCATAGCCGTGATACTCACCAGTAGAAGAGGCCAGGTCACCAGTGGGAAAGCGAGGTCCAGCCATCGATATTGTGCATGTAACCCAGAGGGAGCCGTGCGCTTTCTGCCCTGGCAGGAGGCTGAGGGAGACGGGGAGTCGGAGCTGGGCTCTTCCTCCTCCTTGCTGCTCTTGTATCCAGAGAAGGAGCCGCTCTTGAGCTGCCCGAGCCTGGTCGACAGCTCCTGCGAGCACCCGCAGAGCCCCGGCTTCCAAGGCCCTGACCTCAACCACTTTCCTGAGGACTCCGAGTTCACCGACATTGTCCTGCGGGCCGAGCAGGCCATCGAGAGCGGCGTCTATCTGCAGCGGATGTCGCAGGGGTCGAGTGGCAGTTGCTTCATCAAAGATCCCAAGGGGCCCTCTCCCCGGCAGCGTACAGACCCCTCTCCATTCCCTTCGAAGATGACTGGGCCTCTACTTCCCCGCAGTGCTCCAGGTGTGGTCTAGCCAGGGCTTTGTCAGCTGCAGAGGGCTGGCTGCGCCCATGGAACAGTACCAAGGGAGATAGCTTACTACTGACTTTCATTTTAAACTTTTAATCAACGTGAGAAACTTTTAAACAACTTGGGAAAACTTTTTAAACTTCTGGAGAAACTTTTAAAACTTCTGAAGAAACTTTTAAACAATGTGGAGGAACTTTCAAGAATTATTTTCTTTTACGAATTTTTATTAAGGAATTGAATACTGTACCCCAATCTAATTAGAAGATAGCTTGGTGTGTTTTATTAGCAAGATTTTAAGTCATCTGAAACCAGGTTACTCACGCCGACACCAGCAAGCAGGTGTGCCTCCGACCAGGTGACCGGGACATCAAACCCCCCACCTCTGCGGCAGGCCTACATCCCTCCAGCGGCGGGCCTACATCCCATCCCCTCCCCTGCAGGATATCCAGCAACTAGCCAACAACCACAACGTGCGTGGATTCTGTAGCACAGTCAAGATCACCTACGGCCCAAGCATCCAAGGTCCTACCCCACTGAGAGCCAAGAACGGAAAGGTGCTCATTAAGGACACAGAGGCAGTCAGCGCCCACTGGTAGAAGCACTTTGAAGATCTCTATAACCGAGACACTGTCTTTGACGTGAGTATCCTCGACTCCATCCCGCAGCATGCTACCCACAGCAAAACCCCAGCCCGGCATGAGTTTGAAAAGACCATCCGACAACTGAAGAGCAACACCCCGCCGAAGCACTAAAGCATGGCAGAGAAGCACTATTGGCGTGAATCCATGAATTCATTTTGCTTATTTGGAAGGAGGAGAGCATGCCGGAGGAACTCAGAGACACTGTAATCGTGACCATCTTCAAGAAAGGTGACAAATCCGATTGCGGTAATTACAGAGGAGTTTCCCTGCTGACTGCCACAGGGAAAGTCATCACAAGAATCCTCCTCAGTCACCTTCTCCCTGTGGCTGAAGAGCTCCTCCCAGAGTTTAAATGGGGATTCCACCCACAAAGGGGCACAATGGACATAATCTTCACTGTGCGCCAAATTCAAGAAAAATGCAGGGAGCAGCATTAACCTCTGTACATGGCCTTCTTTGACCTCACAAAGGCCTTCAACCGTGAGGGATTATGAAGTGTCCTCCTCAAATTTGTCTGCCCTCAAATGTTAATCACCATCCTCCACCTGCTTTACGATGACATGCAAGCTGTGATCCTGAGCAACAGATCCACCCAGACTCAATACACGTGCGGACCGGGTTCAAGCAAGGCTATGTCATCGCAGCAATGCTCTTTTCAATCTTCCTTGTTGCAATGTTCTATCTCACCGTCAATAAGCTCCCCGCTGGAATCTAAGCTACAGAACAAACGGGAAACTGTTCAACCTCCATTGCCTCCAGTCCAGATCCAAGGTCGTCCCATCCTCTGTTATCAGAGCTCTGAGTAGAGCGCTTGTTTTTGGAGTCGATGCATGCGGGCATGTTCGGGCATGCGGACGATGTGGCCCGTCCATCAGAGCTTGCCTTTACACACATTCGGAGGTCAAACTCCAAACCATTGTCAACATCTTCACCGAAGCGTAACGAGAGTATGGGCCTTACATTAAACATCCGTAAGACAAAGGTTCTCTACCAACACAGTATCCTGCCACACAGTACTGCACCTCAATTATCAAGATCCATGACGAGGCCTTGGACAATGTGGATCACTTTCATACCTTGGGAGCCTACTGTCAACAAGGGCAGATGTCGATGACAATGTCCAACTCTGCCTTCAGTGTGCCAGTGCAGCCTTCGGTCGCCTCAGGAAGAGAGTGTTTGAAGACCAGGATCTCAAACTCGGCACCAAGCTTATAGTCTACAGGGCAGTAGTGATACCCGCCGCCTATATTCCTCAGAGACATGGACTATGTACAGCAGACACCTCAAAGCGCTGGAGAAGTACCACCAGCGCCGCCTTCTCAAGATGCTGCAAATTCATTGGCAGAATAGGTACACCAACGTAAGTATTCTCGCTCAGGCCAATATCCCCAGCATCAAAGCATTGACCACGCTCGATCAGCTCTGATGGACGGGCCACATCGTCCACATGCCCGATATTGGACTCCAAAAACAAACGCTCTACTCAGAGCTCCGATACAGCAAGTGAGTCCCAGGTGGGCAGAAGAAACGGTTCAAGGACACCCTCAAAGCCTCCTTGAAAAAGTGCAACATCCCCACCAACTCCTGTGCATATTCCAGCAAGGGTCACTGGATAGTGACCAGGAGGCAGAAATTCAGATTTGTTTTCCCCGCTCAAAGAGGAGAAGCATCGGGAAGGTGCCAAACACCTAAAGTCTCTCCGCTGGGAGCGCGCAGAAGCCAAGCGTAAACAGCGGAAGGAGCGCGTGACAATCCAAGTACCCCAGCCGCCCATCTCTTCAACCACCGTCTGCCCCACCTGTGACAGTCTGTAGATCCCCACATTGGTCTCATCAGTCACCTGAGAACTTAATTAGTGTGGAAGCAAGTCATCTTCGACTCCGAGGGACTGCCTAAGAAGAAGAGAAATAAAAGTGATTAGTTTTAGCCCAAATTTAATGGCCGGACAGTGTGATATTTACCATCTTTTGAAGTAATCTGGAGATTGTGACGGAAATGCTCAAGCTGATTGGAGACTCAGTCTTTCTGTTGTGAACACAAGTTCGAGGTGTTGAAAGAGAAAGATGAATTGCAACAGGGCTGTTTATCCGAAAGTTCAGCTGCCGTCAATTTGTCAGGTGTCATGTGTTGACTCCTGGATTATTGGTACCTCACCTGATAAAGTATTCTGCATGTGTGAACTTTGACAGCTAGTGATGCCAGGCACTTTGAGCAACACAGTCAAGTCTGATCCTGTCCTCACCCAACCTCAACCTGTGCATATTCCGGCAAGGGTCACTGGATAGTGATCAGGGGGCAGGAACTCAGATTGGTTTTCCCCTCTCTAACCCAGAATACGGAGGCAATCTATAATGCCTCTACCATCATCTCAGTCAGAAATTTAACTCAGAACCTTTGTCCAGGGTACACAGGGAATGGTGAAGCTAAATCCCATCCAATTATTCACTGGTCATGTTTGATGAACAGTGATATTTGCAACTTCCTGTTTTGTTCCTTGAGGCTATCAAAGAGTTAAATTTCAGTTAAATGTTAATAAGGGGGATGGGTGTTCTGTGGAAACGTCATCTGTTTTATTCATGAATAATTCATTATTCCTAATCAAAGCAGCTGAATGAGGAATAACGTTCCTGAAATTAACTTCCTATTTGTGCATTTTGGTCTGCTGGATATTTTCTCTGCTCTTCACTTGTAGGTGCTGACTCTTGTCAGTGTACAAGCTATCAGAACAGACAGGCCAATCTTCATGACGGTAGGCAAGGGCAGTCTATTTGACCTGGACCATTGGAGCCCAGTCCCATTTTCCCCTAGGATCACTCAATAGTGATCAGGAGCGGGAACACTATATGAGCTTTCCTCTTTCTGTAGAACCCCCAACCAGTCCCCTGGCTCAGAGCAGCTATCTCAGCACAGAATGGGGATTGAGCCTGGGACATTCCTGGTCTGTATGGCTCAGTACCACACCAGATGGTAGATTTACTCATTCAATCATAGGGGAGTACCATAGTCTTTCAGATCTAGTGAAGCGGAATTGCCCCAGCGAGCAACCTTTCTTTTTGAGAGTTATGGATTTTGGATAAAGAGTATGTCAGGTTTTGGGAGTTTTGATCATTTTTTTCCTTCACAGGAAGGATTGTGGGATTGAGCTAGGTTTAAGGGCTGTGTTTTTAGAACAAAGTGAATTTGCACAGGTTTAAAAGGGTCACATGTTAAGGGCATTGACTATGTGCATTGAAGCCAGATGGGTAGAGACCAAGTCAGCATCTCAGCCCTCCTCTGCATTGAGAAAAGGGATGCAGGGGCAGTCAGGTTTTAAACAGGGGATCGGAACTGGAAGCTAAAAATAAATTCAGGTCAGTTTTTGCAGCAAAAAGTATTGCAACAGAGAAGCAAAGGCAAAAAAAATATGTAAGTCAACCTACAAAAGGGACTGAGCTTTCATAGGCTGGTTTATTATTTATTCCCCCGATTTTGAGAAGAGATTATTAAACGGTGCCTACTGCCTGAAACAAGCAGGTGCTTTGGGTGCCTGGCAGTAGGCACCTTTCAAAGTGGCACTGCCAGCATCGTTGGGGTTAAGAGGGCGGTGAGGCTACCGGCTCCAGTTTGAGGCCATTACTACACCGTGAACATAGAAAATAGGTGCAGGAGTAGGCCATTCGGCCCTTCGAGCCTGCACCACCATTCAATAAGATCATGGCTGATCATTCCCTCAGTATCCCTTTCCTGCTTTCTCTCCATACCCCTTGATCCCCTTAGCCATAAGGGCCATATCGAACTCCCTCTTGAATATATCCAATGAACTGGCATCAACAACTCTCTGCGGCAGGGAATTCCACAGGTTAATAACTCTCTGAGTGAAGAAGTTTCTCCTCATCTCAGTCCTAAATGGCCAACCCCTTATCCTAAGACTGTTTCCCCTGGTTCTGGACTTCCCCAACATCGGGAACAATTACCCACATCTAACCTGTCCCGTCCTATCAGAATCTTATGTTTCTATGAGATCCCCTCTCATCCTTCTAAACTCCAATGTATAAAGGCCAAGTCTCTCCTCATATGTCAGTCCAGCCATCCCGGGAATCAGTCTGGTAAACCTTTGCTGCACTCCCTCAATAGCAAGAACGTCCTTCCTCAGATTAGGAGACCAAAACTGGACACAATATTCCAGGTGAGGCCTCACCAAGGCCCTGTACAACTGCAGTAAGACCTTCTTGCTCCTATACTCAAAATCCCCGAGCTATGGAGGCCAACGTACCATTTGCCTTCTTCACCGCCTGCTGTACCTGTATGCCATCTTTCAATGACTGATGAACCATGACACCCAGGTCTCGTTGCACCTCCCCTTTTCCTAATCTGTCGCCATTCAGATAATATTCTGTCTTCGTGTTTTTGCCTCCAAAGTGGATAACCTCACATTTATCCACATTATACTGCATCTGCCATGCATTTGCCCACTCACCTAACCTGTCCAAGTCACCCTGCAGCCTCTTAGCGTCCCCCTCACAGCTCACACCGCCACCCAGTTTAGTGTCATCCGCAAACTTGGAGATATTACACTCAATTCCTTCATCTAAATCATTGATGTATATTGTAAAGAGCTGGGGTCCCAACACTGAGCCCTGCGGCCCCACTAGTTAGTGCCTGCCATTCTGAAAAGGACCCGTTTATCCCGACTCTCTGCTTCCTGTCTGCCAACCAGTTCTCTATCCACACTTGGCACAGGAGGCTAAAATTGCCACCATCATCTGGTCATTCATCTCATTGCTGTTTGTGGGGCCTTGCTATGTGAAAATTGGCTGCCATGTTTCCCAAATAGTGACCACACTTTAAAAATAATCCATTGGCTGTGAAGCGCTTTGAGGTTGCGAAAGGAATTATATAAATGCACATTCTATGTACTTTAATTGAGAGGAATTCATCTGATCTTCAAATAAACCTGGATTAACATCAAAGTAAATTCAGACATATCACTGAGGGATGACCCTCTGGCCTCCAGTTTCCTGCTTTATTTTATTACACATTAGGCAGCTAAGAGGGAGTCTTGTCATTGTGAGCAGAGAAGTGAGATTAATCTTAGTAAGCAAAATTTGTTTTCACTGTTCCTCTGCATGTTCACATCCTGCCTGTGAAATAAATCTGCTTAGCGAGTTGTATCTGGCTTCTTTTCACAAGTGTTTCTCAGTCTGTCTGAGGCACAATCACCAGCTATTGTTCCACCTTTGTAAAGGTGATTAGTGAGCAGTGCGGGCATATCCCTAAATAATAGACAATCAGATGGCACACTATTGTAACTGAAAGAATATCTAGAGCAGGCCCTACACTTGCAACAGGGGGCTTAAGTTAACAGAAATCTAGTGCATTTGCAGGTAATTTACATCAAATCTTACCCTGACAATCCTGCAGGAACGCACCGCGGTGTCAGAATGGCCTCATCAGCCAGTTTGATGACACTGTTTTCTTTCTTCCTCTTTAGCTAGGGCAGGTTTCCCATTCAAAGACCAGGCAGATGGGTTGGAGACAATCATGGAAGTTTACAGCACGGAAGGAGACCATTTCGGCCCGATGTGTCTGCGCCGGCCGACAAACAACCACCCAGCCTAATCCCACTTTCCAGCTCTAGGTCCATAACCCTGCACATTAAACTACTTTTTAAATGTGGTGAGGGTTTCTGCCTCTACCACCCTTTCAGGCAGTGAGCTCCAGACCACCACAACCCTCTGCATGAAGGAATTTCCCCTCAAATCCTTCTACCAATTACTTTAAATTTATACCCCCTGATTGTTGATCTGTCTGCTAAGGGAGATAGTCCTTTCCATCCACTATATCTAGGCCCCTCATAATTTTATACACCTCAATGAGGTCTCCCCTCATCCTCCTCTGTTCCAAGGAAAACAAATCCAGTCTATCCAATCTGTCCTCATAGCTAAGATTCTCCATTTTTGGCAACATCCTCGTAAATCTCCTCTGTACCCTCTCCAGTGCAATCACATCCTTCCTATAATGCATTGACCAGAACTGCACCCAGTATTCCAGTGTCTTTTACAGTTCAGGCATTACCACCCCCCACCCCCAGCTCTTATATTCTATGCCTCGGCTAGTAAAGGCAAGCATTCCGTATGCCTTCTTAACCACCTTATCTAGCTGGCCTGCTACCGTCAGGGATCTGTGCACATGCACTCCCAGGTCTTTGTTCCTCTACACTTCTCAGTTTCCTAGCATTTAATGTGTATTCCCTTGCCTTGTTAGCCTTCCCCAAATGCATTACCTCACACTTCTCTGGATTAAATTCCATTTGCCACTGTTCTGCCCACCTGACCAGTTGATTGATATCTTCCTGCAGTCCGCAGCTTTCTTCTTCATTATCAACCACACAGCTGATTTTTGTATCATCTGCAAGCCCCAGGGACTAGATCTGGCCAAATAGGCCAGGGAGGAAGGTTAGGGTAAAATTCTACCGGAGAACTCGGGACCTTCTGGTTAAGTATCAGGCACTCAATTGCTTGAGCAATTGGACAAGATTCATGACAGCAGCAACTCAGAAACAGTGGGACCCAAGGCAATGAACCAAAGCCTTAACTTGGGTTCTGGAAGGTGGGCTGTGCCTGATGAGCTATGATGGTGGATATCATGTATTGACTTTAAGCATATATTTGATAACCTCTCTGATGGGTAAAGGGACATAGTTTGAGTTCTACCTCTGGGTACAGCAGTGTTCTCTAGGGATCCATACTTAAAACTCCCGTCATCATTTCTTTTTATCCCCCAAATTCTCTCCCCTCCTAAAGGCTCCAACTCCCACAGGGATACAATGGCTGCTGACTGCCCTCCAGTGCCTTGTCCAAGTGCCCAATGTTCATGTGTGGCCAGGAATGTCTGAGCTTTTTGACTTAGTAGGCCGTGTAGGTGCGAGCCTTGGAGGCCACAAAGAGGACCAGAAATTTCTGGGGACCAACTCAGAATGTTGAAGCAGAACTTCCACTGCTCCTCGCCCTTGTCCCAGGCCAGAGACACTGCCCCAAACCCCTGGATGAGGTCATTTGCATAGCCAGAGCAGGCATCCGGTAATGGCAAGGGCACATCAGCAGCAACACCACAGCCTGAACCGATCTACCTGTCTAAGGTGCAGTGGTGTTTTGCCACCCTGCTGAGTGCCCCCCCACCCACTCCCTACTTCCCCTATGAGGCACAACTGGGCCAAGGAAAATATTTTCTTTGTTAAGTTTTCAACTCCCACTGTATCCAGTCTGACTGGAAGGGCCACCTACGGCTCCCCCGATAATAATTTAAAAGACCAGTCTAAACAGGATAATATCCTGGCGGTTCTAGCCTATAATCTGAGCCTCCCCATGGCAGAAATGGGACTTATTTCTCCCAACCTAGAAATTTCGTGGCCGTAATGCTTAGATCCCGGTTCCTATTAATTCCCGCACATCGCAAGCTGCAATGCAATTACCCACTTTCTCACTCGCTCCCTTCTTGACCAGAGCTTGTTATATTGCCCTGGCAAGGAGTCTTTCACTTCCTCTCGTAAATGGAGCCATGTCCAGTCACAGTACAGATTCCTGCGAATGGTGCCGCACAGAAACGGAGAGCGCTCATACTTAACATAAACTCCATCTTTATTCATAAACAGGAAGTTACTCGGTCTTCATTTTGCGTTCAAACTAAAACCTTCTTTTTAAAAAAAAACAAAAGACAAACATACATTTTTTTAAAACTCCGTCCTCAAAGCATAAAGACACTTGGCTGAATGGGGGGGACATTGTGATGTGGCGCTGAACTCTGTCAAACCTTCAGAGTCTTTTTACGAGCCGCCATGTTAATGTTAGAGGAAGAGAGCGGAGTTCAGGATGGCAGCAGGGAGTAAGGGGAGATGAGCTCGTCGAGTGGCTGTTCCTGATCGGCTCCAGCATCAGAACCCCACAGGAGGCTGCCCGACATCTTCCCGCTCACCAGGAGTCAGATGGGGAAGGGTGGCAGTCAGAGAGTTCAGAAAGGGAGGAACAACAGGAGATCTGAGTAAATAAGGAGAAACTGTTTCCAGTGGCAGGAGGGTCGGTAACCAGAGGTCACAGATTTAAGACAATTGGCAAAAGAACCAGAGGGGAGATGAGGAGACATTGTTTTATGCAACGAGTTATGATCCGGAATGCACTACCTGAAAGTGGGGTGGAAGCAGATTCAATAGTAACTTTCAAAAGGGAATTGGATAAATACTTGGAAAGGAAACATTTGCGAGGCTATGGGGAAAGAGCAGGAACAGTGGGACTAATTGGATAGATCTTTCAAAGAGCTGGCACTGGCACAGTGGGCCGAATGGCCTCCTTCTGTGCTGTATGATTCTATGATTCAGGGGAAAGTTAGAAATGAGACTTAGGATTAAAAAGAACGAGAGAGATTACACCCCCACTAAGCGTGAAGTGGAGGGGAAAAGGCTGACAAGAGGGAAGGTGAGTAACTGGAGAGTTGTTTGAATAGGGCGAGAAGGTAACACATCCTCATGCAATAAATTTATTCGCCCCCCACCCCAGTTTTGCTGGTACATTGAAGCCTCACAGGTGCTGATCTGGAGATCCATCCCCAGGGCATCTGTATAAATCCGACAGGCAAACAGGAGAAACAGGTCGTTGAGTGAGAACTAACTTTGACTGAGACACAATGTAAAATATTGTTTTTTTTTGTTGAAACAATCGCCCCTTATAATATCGCTGACTCTATAAACTTCCCTTTGCAGAATTTATTTTTGTTTAAATTCCTGACCTGCCTCAATCTCAGTTCGAGAGCTACTGCTGACCTTGGGGCCCCAGACCGGGATCTGGGAAGTAACCAGCCTGGGTTTCCGTCTTGATCACTATCCTGTTGGAAAGTGCAAGTGCTTGGACATCGGGTGCGGACAGGTTCAGGCTCAGCTCGGCTGTGATTCTCCCCCATGGCCAAACAGCCAGCCACCGCTCAGTGTCCAGGCACACCTGTCTTTTGCGTGAGGTACTGGAGAGTTGCTGGCCTCTGCGGAACTATATTCCAGCCTTCAGGAGAGCAGGGGGTTAAAAATGACAGAAAATGGGAGAGTTTAAAAAAAAAGTTACCCCCCCCCCATGTTGGAAATAACCAACAACTCGGTCAGCGTGTGGAACAGGAAGGCATGTTCACGTCTCGAGTGGGACTCTTCATCAGGTCACAACTATGACGTCCTCCCAGGCTCACATGTGAAGGAGGGGGATGGGCGCGAGGCAGCTGACTGTGGCCAATTTCCCCTGGAACCGGGAGGTAGCACCAGTGGGGAGAAAATGGTAAATAACATTGTTAGCTTGTCCTTTTGGATCGAGCAGGAAGTTGAGAGAGGCTGACATTTCCAAGGATGCACAACTTTGTCAGAAATATCGGAACAGTATGAAAGACTCGGAAGCCTCATCCCAGAGCCACAGACCCCTCCATTTGGACCCAAGTTCTCACCTTCACCAGTCTGAGGCCCGAGAAGTGAAAATATATTCTTTGTTTCCTCTCTTGTATCTTAATAATTTAAATTGGCTTTACAGCTGGTAAACAGACAGTAGGGATTCTCCCCGGTGTCTTAAGCCAATATTTATCCCTCAACCAACATCCTTAAATTATCTGATCATTTATTTCATTGCTCTTTGTGGGAGCTTGCTGTGCGCAAATTGGCTGCGATGTTTCCCTACATTACAACCGTGACTACACTTCAAAAAGTACTTCATTGGCTGTAAAGCATTTTGGGACGTCCTGCGGTCGTGAAAGGCGCTATATAAATGCAAGTCTCTTTTCTTATTGAAGTCCAACGACAAAAACCATACGAAGGGAAGGGGAGGTACCAACAAGTACCATTTGGCCTCAGATTCGGATGCGGGCACTGGTTAGGCCAACGCGGGTTCAGATTACAAAGATGAAGATCGTTTGAAATATTAAAAAAAGAAAACAAGTAAAGAGTCCCCTTTCCACTGGGTAAAGCCAACTTTGTCAGTATGAAGTGCAGGAAGGTGGCTGATGGTGACTCTCTCCTCAGTTAATCTTCGATGACAATGGGCTCGTCGTTGGTGGGAGGCTTCGGGCCTTTTGCAGGATCTGGGGGGCACTGCTCAATGGCGATCTGTGCTTGAGGCCGCCTCCCGCTCCGTCTCCTCTCAAAGGAAGTAAGTAACTTGCGGATCTTCCTTCAAAAAAAATAGACACAGACATTAATTCAGTACTTTTTATATAGATATTATATATATATTCTGACCGTGTTGCGATCCAAGTTAACCGCAGTGTTGCCGGGCCGCGGCTGGTTAATGCTCACACCTTTCGAGGTGCAATGCATTGAAGGAAAGCAGGAATGTGCATTTGTACATCTTTCACATCCTCAGCAAGTTCCAAAGTGCTTCACTCTCATTGAATTTAAAACAAAGAAACAGGCCATTCTGCCCAACTGGTCTGTGCCTGTGCTTATGCTCCTCGCCAGCCTTCATCTTCATCTAACCTACCAAAACCCTTCAGAAATTTAAAGACTTCCATTAGATCGCACCTCAGCCTTCTCTTTTCTAGAGAAAAGAGCCCTAGCCTGTTCACTCTCTCCTGATAGTTTTAAAGTGCAGTCACTGTTGTAATGCAGGAATGATCAGATAGTCTGCTTCAGTGATGTTGTGTCAGGCATAAATATTGGCCAGGAAACCAGGAGAACTCCCCTACTGTTCTTTGAATAGAGCCACGGGATCTTGTACGTCCACCTGAGGGGGAAGATGGGGTTTCGGTTTTACATAGAATTAGGTAGAATTTCCAGCACGAAAATAGCCCAACTGGTCTATGTCGGTGTTTTTGCTCCACACGAACTGCTTCCCACCTTATTTTATCACACCTGACAAACATACCCTTATATTCCTTTCTCCATCATGTGTTTATCTAGCTTCCCCTTAAATGCTTCTACAGAATTCACCTCAACCATCCCATGTGGTAGCGAGTTCCGCATTTTCACCACACAAAGAAGTTTCTCCTGAATTCCTTACTGGATTTATTAGTGATTATTTTATATTAACATTTTATCCGAAAGACATCACCTCAGAGTTCAGCAACCCATCAGTAGTGGAAACTCAAACAAGTTCTTGGGGCAGGATTGTATCTTTCTGTAGAAACAGCAAATCAAGCAGTGTTTCTGGTTCAAGAGGCTAGTGCATCACTGCCATTTTCCTCTGCAGTTGTTTAATGGTAAGACATCCCAATTAAAAGAAGACAACATAGAACATAAGAAGGAGCAGGAGTAGGCCATTTGGCCACTCGAGCCTGCTCCGCCATTTAATAAGATCAGGAGTTAACCAGGCATTCTTTGCATAACCCACCTAGCCCCATGTGTGCTGATGTACAATATGTAGAGTGTGAATGAATATTTGTAAATGTGGAAAGACCAAAAGGGGAAGGGAGAAAGTGGCATCAAACCAGGAGCCTCAGACTGACTCTGCTGGTAATGACATATCTCTCTCGTATTTGTGCGAGGTTTAGATGCAACAACAACTAGTATTTACATAGCGCCTTTAACGTAGTAAAATGTCCCAAGGCCCATCACAGGAGTGTTATCAAACAAATTTGACAGAGTCTCACAAGGAGATATTAGGACAGGTGACCAAAAGCTTGGTCAAAGAATAGGTTTTAAGGAATGTCTTAAAGGTGGAGGGAGAGGTAGAGAAGCAGAGAGGTTTAGGTAGATAATTCCAGAGCTTACTAACATGTAGCCATGTTTCGTGCACACACTTACACACAGCCCTGCTCTGTGCATCATCATCATCATCATAGGCATCCGCTTGGAATCGAGGAAGACTTGCTTCCACTCCTGAAGTGAGTTCTTTGGTGGCTGAACAGTCCAAACGAGAGCCACAGACTCTGTCACAGGTGGGACAGATAGTCGTTGAAGGAAGGGGTGGGTGGGACTAGTTTGCCGCAAGCTATTTCCGCTGCCTGCGCTTGATTTCTGCATGCTCTCGGCATTGAGACTCGAGGTGCTCAGCACCCTCCCGGATGCACTTCCTCCACTGAGGGCGGTCTTGGGTCAGGGACTCCCAGGTGTCAGTGGGGATGTCACACTTCATCAGGGAGGCTTTGAGGGTATCCTTGTAATGTTTCCACTGCCCACCTTTGGCTCGTTTGCCGTGAAGGAGCTCCGACTAGAGCACTTGCTTTTGGAGTCTCGTGTCTGGCATGCGAACTATGTGGCCTGCCCAGCTAAGCTGATCGAGTGTGGTCAGTGGTTCAATGCTGGGGATGTTGGCCTGGACAAGGACACTGATGTTGGTGCGTCTGTCCTCCCAGGGGATTTGTAGGATCTTGCGGAGACATTGTTGGTAGTATTTCTCCAGCGACTTGAGGTGTCTACTGTACACGGTCCATACCTCTGAGCCATGCAGGAGGGCCTCTTACTACAGCCCTGTAGACCATGAGCTTGGTGGCAGTTATGAGGGCCTGGTCTTCAAATACTCTTTTCCTCAGGCGGCTGAAGGCTGCACTGGCGCACTGGAAGCGGTGTTGGATCTTGTCATCTATGCCTGCTCTTGTTGATCGGAGGCTCCCGAGATATGGAAAGTGGTCCACGGTGTCCAGGGCCGTGCCGTGGATCTTGATGACTGGGGGACAGCGCTGTGCGGGGAGGACAGACTGGTGGAGGATATTTAGCGTAAGGTCCATGTTTTCGTACGCCTCAGTAAATGTCGACTATGTCCTGGAGTTCAGCCTCTGTACGTGCGCAGACGCAGGAGTAGTCCATGTACTGTAACTCGATGACAGAGGTTGGGGTGGTCTTGGATCTGGCCTGGAGACGGCACGGGTTGAACAGGTTCCCACTGGTTCTGTAGTTTAGTTCCACTCCAGCGGGGAGCTTGTTGACTGTGAGGTGGAGCATGGCGGCGAGAAAGATTGAGAAGAGGGTTGGGGTGATGACGAAGCCCTGTTTGACCCCGGTCCGGACGTGGATTGGGTCTGTGATGGATCCATTGGTAATGATCACGACCTGCATGTCGTCGTGGAGCAGGCGGAGGATGGTACCGAAATTTTGGGGGCATCCGAAACGGAGGAGGACGCTCCATCATCATCATTGGCGGTCCCTCGAACGAGGATGACTTGCTTCCACACCAAAAGGGATGAGTTCACAGATGCTTCAATGAAGGACTCAATATTCCAGTCCTGAACTCCAGGGGTGGAAGATGCCTGTGCGTGGATTTTTTTAACGTGTGGTGGCCGTTGCACATCAGCCACCACACGGGTTTGACAGAGCTAGGTCTTGGTCCAGTGGCAAGGATTAACCAGGGCGACCGGAGACCTGCTCTGCTGCACGGGCCTAGTGTGCACACATATCGCAGTGTGGGCTGGCCCGTGCTGCCCCTGGGCCCTCGCCTCTTCTGGGCCCACAAACACACACAGGGACACACACACATACACTCACAGACAAACACAGGGGCAGGAATCATTAGACAGCGACTCAGAGCAGGACCCTGAGTTGATTTTCCCCTCTGAAGCAATCAGATGCAACGGTGGAGTGCTGTGCCTCCAATTCTGCCCATCAGATGACTCAGTACAGACCAAGAATTGAACCTAGACCACATAAGAACATAAGAAATAGGAGCAGGAGTAGGCCATTTGGCTCCTCGAGTCTGCTTCGCCATTCAGTAAGATCATAGTTGATCTGTTCTGGGGCTCAGCTCCACTTCCCTGCTCTCTCCCCATAACCCTTGACTCCCTTTACGTTCAAAAATTTGTCTATCTCCACCTTAAATATATTCAATATATTTAATTAATCCTATCTCATTACACATTACCAGATCTAAAATAGTCTGCTTCCTGGTTTGTTCCATAAGGTTTTGTTCTAAGAAACCATCCCAAATACACACTATGAACTTGTCCTCGAGGCTACCTTGGCTAATTTGAATTGTCCAATCAATATTGGACGCTCCATAGACCCTTGCGGTTGACAGTGGCAAAGGCCTCTGTAAGGTCCAAGAAGGCTGGCGCTGTTCCCTGCATTTTTCCTGTAGCTGTCGCGCTGCAAAAATCATGTCCGTTGTGCCCTGTAGGGGACAAAATCCGCATTATGACTCCGGGAGTAGCTCCTCGGCCACGGGAAGAAGTTGAGGAGGACTCTAGCGACGACTTTCCCAGTGGCTGATAGCAGGAAGATTCCTCTGTAGCTGCCACAGTCGGACTTGTCCCCTTTTTTAAGATGGTCACGATTACTGCATCTCTGAGATCCCCCGGCATGCTCTCCTCCCTCCAGATGAGAGAGATGAGGTCATGTATTCGCGCCAGCAGTGCCTCTCCGCCATACTTCAGTGCCTCAGCAGAGATTCTGTCCGCACCCATAGCCTTGTTGTTTTTTTTTAGCTGTCTTATAGCTTTTTCTATCTCGTGCAGTGTTGGGGTCTCACTGAGGTGGTGGCAGGTAGCATGCTGTGGGATGGAGTCAAGAACAATCGAGTCAAAGGCAGAGTCTCGATTGAGGAGATCTTCGAAATGCTCCTTCCAGCGGGCCCTGACTGCCTCGGTGTCCTCGATGAGTGTTTCCCCGTTCTTGACCAGGAGTGGGGTGGGGCCTTGGGTGTTTGGCCCGTAGCCCTGCTCTGTGCACACACACTTACACACAGCCCTGCTCTATGCACACACACTTACACACAGCCCTGCTTTATGCACACACACTTACACACAGCCCTGCTTTATGCACACACACTTACACACAGCCCTGCTCCATGCACATAACATGATGGTTAGTGCGCACATAGCATGGAGGCCTGGAGATGTGAGATCAAATCCCACCATGGCAGCTGGGGAATTTAAATTCAGTTAATTAAACAAATCGAGTATAAAAAGCTAGCAACAGTAATGGTGACCATGAAACTACCGGATTGTCATAAAAACCCATCTGGTATACTGATGTCCTTCAGGTAAGGAAATCTGCCGTCCTTCCCCTGTCTGGCCTATGTGTGACTCGAGACCAACAGCAATGTGGTTGACTCTGAACTGCCCTCTGACATGGCCTAGCAAGCCACTCAGTTGTACCAAACCACTACAGAAAACAAAAATTAAAAAAAATGGAGGGACCATCCGGCATCGACCTAGGCACCGGATTCAGACACGACAAAGGCACACCCAGCCCATTCGACCCTGCAAAGTCCTCCTGACCAATATCTGGGGGCTTGTGCCAAATTTGCGAGAGCTGTCCCACAGACTAGTCAAGCATCAGCCTGACATAATCACACTCTCAGAATCATACCTTTCATCCAATGTCCCAGACTTCTCCATCACCATCCCTGGGTAGGTCCTGTCTCACCGGCAGGACAGACCCACCCGAGGTAGTGGCACAGTGGTATACAGCTGGGAGGGAGTGGGAGCCCTCAAAATTGACTCTGGACCCCATGAAGTCTCATGGCATCAGGTCAAACATGGGCAAGGAAACTTCCTGCTGATTACCACCGACAGCCCTCCCTCAGCTGGTGAACATCACTTGGAGGAAGCACTGAGGGTATCAGGGGCACAGATGTACTCTGGGTGGGGAATCTCAATGTCTATCACCAAGAGTGGCTCAGGAGCATCACTACTGCCGGAGTCCTGAAGGACAAAGCTGCCAGACTGGGCCTGCAGGAAATGGTGAGAGAACCAACACAAGGGAAAAATCTACTTGACCGTGTCCTCACCAATCTACCCGTCGCAAATGCATCTGTCCACGTCAGTATTGGTGGCAGTGACCACCGCACAGTCCTTGTGAAGATAAATTCCCATCTTCACTGAGGGCCCCCTCCATTGTGTTGTGTGGCACTACCACCCTGCTAAATGTAATAGATTCAGAACAGATCTAGCAGCTCAAAATTGGGCATCCATGAGAAGCAATGTGCCATCAACAGCAGCAGAATTGTATTCCACCACAATCTGTAACCTCATGGCCTGGCATATCCCTCACTTTACCAGTACCATCAGAACACCCTTGGTTCAATGAAGAGTGCAGAAGTGTATGCCAGGAGCAACACCAGGCATACCTAAAAATGAAGTGCCAACCTGGTGAAGCTGCAACACAGGGCTACATGTATGCTGAACAGCGGAAGCAGCTCTCAATAGACAAAGCTCATCAATCCCACAACCAATGGGTCAGATCAAAGCTCTGCAGTCCTGCCACATCTACTTGTGAATGGTGGTCAACAACTAATGAGAAGAGGAGGCGGCTCAATGAACATTCTCATCCTCACGCGAGTGCAAAAGACAAGGCTGAAGTGTTTGCAACCACCTTCAGCCAGAGGTGCCGAGTGGATGACCCATATCAACCTCCCCCTGAGGTACCCACCATCACAGAAGCCAGTCTTCAGCTAGTTTAATTCAATATGATATTAAGAAATGGCTGACCACACTGGATACAGCAGGTGGGCCTCGACAACATCCCAGCTGTCGTGCTGAAGACTTGTGCTCCAGAATTAGCTGTGCCTCTAGCCAAGCTGTTCCAGTACACTGGCATCTACCCGTCAAAGTAGAAAATTGCCCAGGTATGTCCTGTCCATAAAAAACATGAGAAATCCAATCCTGCCAATTACTGCCCCACTAGGCTACTCTCAATCAGCAGCAAAGTGATGTTCAGTGTCTTCGACAGTGCTATCGAGCGGCATTTACTCACCGATAACCTGCTCACCGATGCTCAGTTTGAGTTCTGCCAGGCCCAGTCAGCTCCAGACCTCATTACAGCCTTGGACCAAACATAGACAAAAGAGCTGAATTCCCGAGGTGAGGTGAGAGTGACTGCCCTCGACATCAAGGCAGCATTTGACCGAGTGTGGCATCAAGGAGCCCTAGTAAAATTGAAGTCAATGGGAATTGGGGGGAAAACTCTCCACTGGCTGGAGTCATACCTAGCACAAAGGAAGATGGTTGTGATTGCTGGAGTCTAATCAGTCCCAGGACATCGCTGCAGGAGTTCCTCTGGGCAGTGTCTTAGGCTCAACCATTTTCAGCTGCTTCATCAATGACCTCCTCTCCAGCCTAAGGTCAGAAGTGGGGATGTTCGCTGACGATTGCACAGTGTTCAGTTCCATTTGCAACTCCTCAGATAATGAAGCAGTCCATGCCCGCATACAGCAAGACCTGGTCAACATTCAGGCTTGGGCTGTTAAGTGGCAAATAATATTCGCACCTCACAAGTGCCAGGCAATGATTTTCTCCAACAAGAGAGAGTCTAACCACCTCCCCATGACAATTCAACGACATTACCATTATCAAATTGTCCACCATCAACATCCCGGGGTTCACCATTGACCAGAAGCTTAACTGTACCAGCTACATAAGTACTGTGGCTACCAAGTCAGAGGCTGGGTATTCTGCAGCGAGTGACTCATCTCCTAACTCCCTAAAGCTTTTCCACCATCTACAAGGCATAAGTTAGGAGTGTGATGGAATACTCTCCACTTGCCTGGATGAGTGCAGTTTCAACAACACTCAAGAAGCGCAACAATATTCATGACAAAGAAGATCACTTGATCAGCACCTCCCAAACTCGCAATGTCTACCACCGAGAAGGACAAGAGCAGCAGGTGCATGGGAACACCATCGCAGGCACATTCCCCTCCAAGCCCACACTATCCTGACTTGGAAACATATTGCTGTTCCTTCATCGTCGCTGGGTCAAAATCCTGGAACTCCCTACGTAAACATCACTGTGGGAGTACCTTCAACACATGGACTGCAGCGGTTCAAGAAGGTGGCTCATCACTACCTTCTCATGAGCAGTTGGAGATAGGCAATAAATGGTGGCCTTTCCAGCGACACCCACAGGCCAAGAATGAATTTTTAAAAAACACTTAAGACACAGCCCTGTTCCGTGCATATACACTTACACACAGCCCCATAAGAACATAAGAAATAGGAGCAGGAGGAGGCCATTTGGCTACTCGAGCCTGCTCCATCATTTAATAAGATCATGACTGATCTGATCATAGACTCAGTTCCACTTCCCTGCCCTCTCCCCATAACTCTTTATTTCTTATCGTTCAAAAATCTGTCGACCTCCGCCTTAAATATATTCAATGACCAGCCTCCACAGCTCTCTGGGGCAGAGAATTCCACAGATTTACAATCCTGAGAGAAGAAATTCCTCCTCATCTCCCTTTTAAATGGGAGGCTCCTTATTCTGAGACTATGTCACCTAGTTTTAGTTTCCCCTATGAGTGGAAATATCCTCTCTGCATTCACCTTGTCAAGCTCGCTCATTATCTTATATGTTTCAATAAGATCACCTCTCATTCTTCTGAACTCCAATGAGTATAGGCCCAACCTACTCAACCCTATCTTTATAAGTCAACACCCTCATCTCTGGAATCAACCTCGTGAACCTTCTCTGAACAGCCTCCATTGCAATTATATCCTTCCTTAAATATGGAGACCAAAACTGTACGCAGTACTCCAGGAGTGGCCTCACCAATACCCTGTACAGTTGCAGCAGGACTTCTCTGCTTTTATACTCTGTTCCCCTTGCAATAAAGGCCAACATTCCATTTGCCTTCCTGATTACTTGCTGTACCTGCATAGTAACGTTTTGTGTTTCATGCACAAGGACCCCCAAGGTCCCTCTGTACTGCAGCACTTTGCAATTTTTGCAATTAAATTATAATTTGCTTTTCTATTTTTTTCTGCCACAGTGGATAACCTCATTGTCCCACATTATACCCCATCTGCCAAATTTTTGCACACTCACTCACTCACTCTATATCCCTTTGCAGATTTTTTGTGTCCTCCTCACAATTTGCTTTCCCACCCATCGTTGTATCATCATCAAACTTAGCTACATCACATTTGGTCCCTTCATCCAAGTCATTAATATAGATTGTAAATAGTTGAGGGCCCAGCACCGATCCCTGCAGCACCCCACTAGTCACCGTTTGCCAGCTGGAAAATTACCATATATACTGCTTGTACATGCGCTGGCCAATTTGCCTGCATGCATATACCTGTCACGATCTGTTTCTGCGCACTCACAGACAGTCCCAATTACCTCTATCCCACCACTGTTGAAATGTTTAAATGTTAGAGAAAAAAAGCCATTTTTAACTTGAGTTCAGAGGCATTGTGAGACTTCTCTCACCCGCACCCTTCATCCGCCAGTCAGGTTTACACCTCCTCGCCCCAGACTTGGTTTCATACCACTTCCAATGAAAACTTTCAGCGTAAATCAATTTTACTGCTGCCAGTGCAAAAATGGCATCAAAGTGGTTCAAGCTCCTTGAGGCATTCGGCTCATGACTGGTGAGTAACGTGAGGAGGTTTTTGTGATTCAAATGTCACGGTGGTTGACATCACGAGAGCTTCAAGTCTGCAACAACTCCACCCAGTAATAAACTCCTTCAAGATGTCCAAACTCCACTCATGTTATTTTGTGAATACTACCCCCCCTCCCCCACACTGGGAATATCACAATATGACAGCACTCAAATGCATGAATGACATGAACACAGCTATCCTCAATCTGCTCAACCATAATTGTGACACAGACAGCTTCAATTTACTGATTGCATGACAGGTAGCAGACTGTTACAAGGCTGCTTCTGCTAGTGAGAGCCAGAGTTATTCAGAGCCGTACTGTGCATAACAAGAAAGTTGCATGTTTGAGATCAAATGACAAGCTCTGTTCTCTTTTCCTATATCTTCGAGACTCAATTCCTACTCTAACTCATTCTCTCCCAGAACCTCCAAACTGGGACACCTTACCTTCTTCAAGCTTCCATTGCCTCCCTACTATCTACAGGCTTTGAAACCATAAGCTTGGCACCACATTTGTTCTGAATCATTGGCAAACCAAGCTGAATATTACTGACCAAATCCCACAGTGCAGGACATTGCCAAGATTGAACGAAGAGACACAACGTACACCATGAGGTAGTGATAAGGTGACGCCAAGCTTAGGTTTTAACAGACTGAAGTTTGTAGCAGGAAAGGAGGGAAGACAGAAAGGGAAGGAGTTGCACAGTTTGCAGGTACTGGGAAAGAACTGATATCAACATAGTGAGGATAGTGAGCGTATAAGGTCAGGTATTTACTGATCGCCATTGCATTCCAGATTTACCTCATCTTCTCTCCTACTCTTTTCAATCTTAATGGTGTCTTCCCCTACCTTCTTAATGAACAAGCCTTATTGTGCCTTTTGAGGGTTGGGGAAGGGGGCACAATGGTGTCGGAGACTCGGCACTGACACTCTCGTGTTACTTAAGGCGTCAAGGGTCGATGTTGATCTGCTTAGGGCTGGAAACCTTTAGCAGTCTTACCTGGTTTCATCAGTTGCCATGAAAAAGACGTCGCCAGGGGCATCGATCCAGTTCAGCCGCCTACGCTTCACTGGTGGCACCGAGCCTGCTCGTGGAGCTCTGACACTGGCTGGGTAAGACCTCCCATTGACCATAGAGTTTCGAGCAGGTCCCTGCAGGAGGGCAGAGGACAATAATATGGTAACTGGGAAAAAAATTAAATGGCCTCGTGTAGACGTCATTCTTCAGCTAGCTAAAACACTATACCCTGCAACAACTGAAAACACCATTAGGTGAATTAGAACTGGTCAGAACCAACGTTTCAAATCCAAAACAAGGGCTCTCCACAGCTGAGTTAAGGTGTTGGAAGATATAGCACTTCCCTCTCCCATTCGGACAATTGGCTCTCCACAGGGAAGCCCAGGGCAGACTTCAGTTTGTTTCCCTTATTCCCTACCACACCCCTCCAGTGCCACCAGTTAACATGAAAAGGGACCAGTGTCTCATTTTTGGATACATTTCTTTATCTGGTTGAAGCAGTTACTCGTGGGAAATTAGAAGGCACATTTCAACTGGATCTCATTTCACCCATGAGGGAAAACAGTCTACTAAAATTCATCAGCTTGTGCTGAAATTCAGCGGATTGTGCTAAAACTCAACAGATTTTGCTCAGATGTTTTTTGGGGGCAATTATTAGGAAATATGGGTCATCCTTCATCAATGGTTGCTCTAATTTTTATTTTAGCTGTGCGGTCCCTTTAACTGGTTGAGCAGCCCATTCAAATTTTCAAGCACGCGCTGTTTCGAGCATGTAAAAACTGGCGAGCAGCCTGTGCGGGACCTCCAGACCGCTGTGCGGCTGCGCAGGAACATTGGCCTTGATCACTCTTTCTGATGCAATTTCTTTTGTCACTCTGATGTATTTATACCAGCATGACCTGTGGCTCTCTGAACACCATTTTCTAATTCCTCTTAAGCTCTAACTATTCTGACCACAACACTCTTCCTCCTCCCTACATTACCACTTGGTTGAAGGTGAGTCTTTCCCATACTGTCTCCTATTCCAACTCAATCTTTCCCAGCAACATTAGTCCTGGATGCTTCACCTCCAAAATATTAGCGTTTCACAATCTCTTTCAGGTGCTTACTGACCAGTTGTAATTTTTAGGCAATGTTTATTTGCAACACCAGTGGGTTGGACCAGATTTCTGATTTGTCTTGTCCTCCAAGGAGACCAGAGAATAAATCAGTTTGTCTGCAATGCATAATTTGATCCAGTCTTGTCAACAAAAGCCTACAGAAAGTGGAGATCCTGTTAATTGGTGTTCTGCAATTATAATTATAGTTGCCCTTGGCTGGTAAAATCCAAGACTTTATACCCTAATTAGTGCATTAGTTACTTCTTTGGGAGTTTTTTTTCTTCTGGAAGTGATAAAAATTATTTTAATTTCGAATGAAGGGGTCACGTGTGGGGGATCTGTGTGTGTGGTGTGCGTGATGGGTGTGTGGCGTAGGTGTGCTGACTGTCGAACCTCGCCCCACCTCCCCAAGTTCCCGACCATCCACCCCCTGATCTTCTGACCTCCCCACCCTCCGAACTCCTCTCTCCCGCATTCTGAGTTCCTCTCCTCTCCCCCATCCCTTACCCGCAACCGATCCTTTCTCCTTTACCCTCTCCGATTCCCCCTTTCACCCCCCCGCCCCGATCCCCTCTCCTTCATTCCCCGCCCCAATCCCCTCCCCTTCACCCCCCCCGCCCCGATCCCCTCTCCTTCACCCCCCGCCCCATCCCCTCTCCTTCACCCCCCGCCCCCATCCCCTCTCCTTCACCCCCCCGCCCCGATCCCCTCTCCTTCACCCCCCGCCCCATCCCCTCTCCTTCACCCCCCGCCCCCATCCCCTCTCCTTCACTCCCCCGCCCCGATCCCCTCCCCTTCACCCTCCCGCCCCGATCCCCTCTCCTTCACCCCCCGCCCCGATCCCCTCTCCTTCACCCCCCGCCCCGATCCCCTCTCCTTCACCCCCCGCCCCATCCCCTCTCCTTCACCCCCCGCCCCGATCCCCTCTCCTTCACCCCCCGCCCCGATCCTTTCTCCTTTACCATCTCCGATTCCCCCTTTCACCCCCCCCATCCCCTCTCCTTCACCCCCCGCCCCGATCCCCTCTCCTTCACCCCCCGCCCCGATCCTTTCTCCTTTACCCTCTCCGATTCCCCCTTTCACCCCCCCATCCCCTCTCCTTCACCCCCCGCCCCGATCCATTCTCCTTTACCCTCTCCAATTCCCCCTTTCACCTCCCCCATCCCCTCTCCTTCACCCCCCACCCCCATCCCCTCCCCTTCACCCCCCATCCCCTCTCCTTCACCCCCCGCCCCGATCCTTTCTCCTTTACCCTCTCCGATTCCCCCTTTCACCCCCCATCCCCTCTCCTTCACTCCCCGACCCCATCCCCTCCCCTTCACCCCCATCCCCTCTCCTTCACCCCCCCAACCCCTCTCCTTCAACCCCCATCCCCTCTCCTTCAACCCCCATCCCCTCCCCTCCCCTTCCTCCCCCGCCCCGATCCCCTCTCCTTCACTCACCCCCCTCTGATCCCCTCTCCTTCACTCACCCCTCTCCGATCCCCTCTCCTTCATCTTTCCTCCCCCCACCGCCGCATTCTCTCTCCTTCACCTCCCAAAATAAAGTGCTCCCTATCTAATGCCAGATCGAAGGGTTAAATCACGGCACACACCTTGATCAACTGGCTGAGCACCCGACAAATCTGAAGTACAGCAAAACCTGTACAAATGGACACCCCAAAAAACATGGACACTTATTGGCAGTGCCAAATAACATACATTATAATTGATACAAACTGCCCCTTGAAACCACAGACACCAAATCCATTTGCAACTGAAAATACGCAGGTAAATATGAGGTGGCAACAGGTGGAAAAAACAGCTTTTGGGTCATGGAAATTTCTGCTCTATATTTAGGGTTGTATGCTTGCACAACTCTATCCCAGGGATCTGGCATCAAGCTTATGGTCTACAGGACAGTAGTGATACCCGCCCTCCTATATGGCTCAGAGACGCGGACCATATATAGTAGACACCTCAAAGCATTGGAGAAGTACCACCAGCGCTGCCTCCGCAAGATCCTGCAAATCCACTGGGAAGATAGACGGACCAACGTCAGTGTTCTCGCTCATCCTCAGCATCGAAGCACTGACCATGGGCCACATCATCTGCATGCCCGACACGAGACTCCCAAAGCAAACACTTCAAGGACACTCTCAAAGCCTCCTTGATAAGGCGCAACATCTCCACCGGCACCTGGGAATCCCTGGCCCAAGACTGCCCTAAGTGGAGATTGAGTACCTTGAGTCTCATCGCCGAGAGCATGCCGAAATCAAGCGCAGACAGCAGGAGTGTGCGGCAAAACAGATTCTCCACCCACCCCTTCCTTCAACCACTGTCTGTCCCGCCTGTGACAGAGACCGTAATTCCCGTATTGACTGTACAGTCACCTGAGAACTCACTTTTAAGAGTGGAAGCAAGTCTTCCTCGATTTTGAGGGACTGCCTATGATGATGATCATCCCAGGGATAGGTGAGTTTCTCTACCGCTGTGAATGCTGGGTAAAGAACTCCTTATTCTACAAAAGCTGAGAACTGCACTGAAATAACTGGTACCCTTGCGAAATAGGCTTGGGTCTCCAGGGCACTGCCTCTAGATTATTTACAGGCGATCATCGCATTGAATTTCCTGCCGCAGTGTGAACCACCCCACTCCGTGATGTCACTTGACCACCGCCGCAGAGAGCCAGGACAGCGTGGATGGTCGGGAATCATGTGCTGAAATGGGGTGGTCTCAGCATTATGGAGAGGCGGTGGGGTGGGAGAAAGTTTTTGAAATCGAGCAAGAGTCTCTGAAATTGGGGGGGGGGGGGTGGGAAAGAGAGGGCAAAGGCCTCCGAAATGGGGGGGGGGGGCGCTCTGAAATCGATAGGTTGTGGGGGGGGGGGGGGGGAAGAGAGGAGGAAGGGAGTCTCTCTGAAATCAGAGCAAGGTCTCTGAAATCGGGGGGGGGGGGGCACACCGAAATTGGAGGTATGCGGGCTCCGAATTGAGGGGATGGGGGAAGAAAAGAGATGGAGATTGGGGTCTCGGGTGCAAAGGAGAAAGGGGAGAGAACTGGTCTAGCAGTTGCAAGATTGGGGCTCAAGGGGTGGGAGGCGGGGGAGGGCACAACCATTCTTTGCAGAGCAAGGAGCAGCAGCAACAACATAGAGTTGGAGCAGCACTTAGAGAGGATCAGCCTCTAGAATAGTGGAAGAATCAAAGGGAGGAGGATGGTTCTTAAACTGAGGGCTATTAGACAGTGGGATCCTTTACCACATCTTGCCATTTGAAATGGTATTACATTTATAAAAATGTATTCATTCATGGGATGTGGACGTCGCTGGTAAGGCCAGCATTTATTGCCCATCCCTAATTGCCCTCGGGAAGGTGCTGGTGAACTACCTTCTTGAACCGCTGCAGTCTGTGTGGTGGAGGTTCTCCCACTGTGCTATTAAGAAGGGTGTTCCTGGATTTTGACCCAACGACGATGAACAAATGGCGATATACTTCTAAACCAACATGGTGTGTGACTTGGAAGGGAACTTCAAGGTCGTGGTATTTCCATGCGCCTGCTGCCTTTGTCCATCTAGGTGGTAAAAGTTGGGGGTTTTGGAGCTGCTGTTGAAGAATCCTTAGCGAGTTGCTGCACTGCATCATGTAGATGGTACACACCACAGCCACGGTGGTGGAGGGAGCGAATGTTTAAGGTGCAGATCAAGGCGGCTGCTTTGTCCTGGATGGTGTCGAGCTTTTTGAATGTTGATTGAGCTGCATTCATCCAGGCAAGTGGAGAGTTTTCCATCACACTCCTGACGTACCTTGTAGATGGTTGAAAGGCTTTGGGGAGTCAAGAGGTGAGACACATGCTACAGAATACCTAGTCTCTGACTTGCTCTTGCAGCCGCAGTATTTATGTGGCTGGTCCAGTTAAGTTTCTGGTCAATGGTGACCCCCGGGATGTTGATGGTGGGGGATTTGACAATGGTAATTCCACTGAATGTCAAGGGGAGGTGGTTAGATTCCCCCTTGTTGGAGATGGTCATTGCCTGGCACTTGTGTGGTGCAAATGTTGCTTGCCACTTAGCAGCCCAAGCCTAAATGTTGTCCAGGTCTTGCTGCATGCGGGCATGGGCTGCTTCATTATCTCAGGAAATGCGAATGGAACTGTACAATCATTAGCAAACATCCCCACTTCTGACATTATAGAGGGAAAGCCATTGATGAAGCAGCTGAAGATGGTTGGGCATAGGACACTGCCCTGAGGAACTCCTGAAGCGATGTCCTGGGTCTGGGATGATTGGCCCCCAACAACCACAACCATCTTCCTTTGTGTTAGGTATGACTCCAGCTCGTGGAGAGTTTTCCCCCGATTTCCATTGACTTCAATTTTTTATTGCTCCTTGATGCCACACTTGGTCAAATGGTACCTTGATGTCAAAGGCTGTCATTCTCACCTCACCTTTTTTATCTATGTTTGGATGAAGGCTGTAATGAAGTCTGGAGCCGAATGGTCCTGGGAGAACCAAAACTGAGCATTGGTGAGCAGATTATTGGTGAGTAAATGACGCTTGATAGCAATGTTGACGACACCTTCAATCACTTTGATGATGATTGAGAGTAGATTGGCCGGATTGGAGTTGTCCTGCTTTTTCTAGACAGGGCATACCTGGGTAATTTTCCACATTGTCAGATAGATGCCAGTGTTGTAGCTGTACTGGAACAGCTTGGCTAGAGGTGCGGCTAGTTCTGGAGCACAAGTTTTCAACACTACATCTGGGATCTTGTCGGGGTCCATAGTTGTAACTGTATCCAGTTCACTCAACCTTTTCTTGATATCACATGGAGTGTATCGAATTGGCTGGAGGACTGGCATCGCTGATGGTGGGGACCTCAGGAGGAGGCCGAGATGGATCATCCACTCAGCACTTCTGGCTGAAGATGGCTGCAAACACTTCAGCCGTGTCTTTTGCACTCACGTACTGGGCTCCAACATAGAGGATGGGGATGTTCATGGGGCCTCCTCCTCCTGTTAGTTGTTTAATTGTCCACCACCATTCACAACTGGATGTAGCAGGAATGCAGAGCATTGATCTGATTCGTTGGTTGTGGGATCGCTTCGCTCGGTCTGCCACATGCTGCTTCCGCTGTTTAGCATGCAAGTACATTGGAGCAGGGGTGCAGAGTGTGAAAGCGGCCACGGAGGAGGAAAGCTCTGGTCAGACTGTGTGCAACAGGTGTAACACGCGAGTCAAGCACTCAAAACCCAACCCAAAACACGCGAGCGGCTGGAGAGAGCAGAAAAAAGTAAAGCTGCGATTGGAGGATCTCCTCTCACTCCACCAGTGCATGAGACACTGACAAGCTGCTAACAGCCCACTACCCCAGCACTTCAAACAGTGAGGGGGCCCCAGACAAGCATCTGCAGGGTGTTAGTGCCCTCAATGCGATTGGGATCTCCCAGGCACTCTGGCCCTACAGCAGTCACCTTGCCGTGTGCAGTCTGCCAACATTGCACATCCTAGGATCAGGACATCCCTCCCTCAATGGAAAATGATCTGAGATGGCAATTGTAATGTATGCATCTGTGAGTATGTAGAGTTGTTGAGTTGTGAGTGGCTTAGCCAGTCGGGTGATGGTCACAAGACTCACTAAAACGCCAGCCAGTTGGGTTCAGGGGATCGACGATGAGGCAGGTGGTTGTGAGCCTGGTGGATGAATTAATAATGTGTAGTGTGATTGCTAAACCTTTGCTAATAAACCAACTAGTTCTTAATAGCAATGTGTTGGTATGAATTATTAAGCAAAGAACTCATGAAGCAAATACATTATAGCAGTGGCCCACCAGGTCATTCTATCTGGCCCGCTGGATGGGACAGAAATAGAATGTGAGCCGAAGCTTGAGCTGCACATTCATCTATCCACTTTCACTTCTCATGGGTCAGAGACAGACCCGAACTGCAGCCAAGGAAAATCCATAGTAATACGTCATTCAAATGAATAATTCACAAAAGCGATTTTCCCAGTCCCAATTTAAAAATCCATCTTTAATTCCATGATTCTGGGCCCCAATGGCAAACGTCCGTACCCAGAATGCACTGTGTACTCAAATATGCCCTATCCATTTTAGAGTGGAATCATGGCTGCTCATCTCCACACTCTTTTACCGAAGAAAATGATCGGTGCTGCATCTTTCCTCTCCCGGTATCCAGAGCACGACAGCAGGGGAGTTTTCATCTGGCACCAATTAGGACGGGATTAGTAATCTTTGCAGAGGGGCATAAGGATGACTGAGGTGGGGAATTTTTGCTGACACAGACTCTTAAGGAGGGTACAGTTCTATTTCTGATTTACAGAGACCAGAAGATATCACCACATTTTCAACTTTTATCTTTGATTCATTTCTAAGCAGTATCCAATACATATTTTGTGTATGTAAGATAGCATCTGACTACTATCTGAATTTATGTTTATGCAATGTTTCTGTACATGCAATGTTCCCTCTAATTTTTTTCCGCCGCGTTCCCTTTAGATTTGCTGCACAGCCGGCCACTATGCAGCCGCACATGCGCAGTATCTCTTCCAGCAGCAGTATCTGGGGAGTGGCCGACGCGGGACTGCGCGATTGTTGCACGGCTGTGGGGCCACACGCCTTAGGGGGAACATTGGCGGCGGCCTTCAACAGCTCACCAAAACATGTTAAGTGGCCATCCATCCCAAATAATTGCCCAACCCTGCATTGCAGCAATGAACTGGGAAACCCAACAAACAGAAAATATCTGAACAACTGAAATCACAACCTGCTGACAGGACAACAAAATTAGGCATGATCCCAGGTGGGAGAGACAAAAAGGACCACTGCAAAGATACAACTAATCTGGGGTATTTGGCTCTTTCGGTTTACAGCACATACAATGACCATTTTGAAAATAAGGACACCTACAAATAAAGGACACCTGATCCAAATCCTTCAGGTGTGCCTAATTTAAAGGTTTCACTGTAGTTATAAACAGCAATCTGATCCTATAAAGCTTTCATACAATGCAGCAATATCCCGACACCAGCCTGTGTTACAGCCCTACAATATCCATCATTAGCCTGCTACTGACCCCTAGAGTTACTGTCTCCTTTAAAACTCACACTGACCCCTAGAGTTACTCAGGGTCAAATTTAATAAGACCTGAAAATGGGCGTGGGGTTCATGTTATGCAATTAACCTGCACCCGTTCATTGTATTGCACAAATTCGTGCTGCCTGTTGTTTTAAATGATTGCTGCATGCAGTCAGTGCTACCTGTGCTGCTCATTGGCTGCACCCATCAACAGCGGGCACAATATTGCGGGTGGCTAGCGCTACTTAAAGGCAGCTTGCACCTCTAAAAGGGGAGGTGTATTGTGGCTGCAAAGAGTGGTGGGAATTGTTCCAAAATTGAATTTGTGCTGTGATACTTTAAGCAATGGCTAAAGATGCAAGGGAGCGAGCACCAAGATTTTCACAAACTGCACTGGAGATCTAGGTGCAAGACGTGGAGAGAAGGAGAGACATTCTGCATGCACAGGGGGGCAGGAGGCCCTCCAAACAGATGCTCAGTGAGAAGTAGTAGTGATGAAGGTCAATGCCAGGAGCATACCTCCAAGATCAAGGATGCAGTGCAGGAAGAAGTTTAACGATTTCACACGAATTGCCCAGGTATGCGAGTTCAACCTTCAAATGGCATATCTACCAACTGTGCCAGTATCCACATCCACTGCTCAATTTACGACACCATCACCCACCTACCAACAATCTCTATCAATCAGTACTCAACCCTTCAATTCATATGGTCCACCTCACCCTCCCACACTTAGCATTGTTGCAAACCTTACACCCACAACTCACAGCTCACATACACTGGCAGCTATTCAACCCAAACATATCGCAGGTCACTAACTGACACACTTTTTTTTTGCATGAGAATGTGGTGCATAAAGGAGGCAGCAGAATAGAACTGCAGGAGGAAAAGCACGCCTGCGTGTTTTAACCTCCATGGAGGAGACGTGCTGGCCATCATGAGTAGGGGCATCGCTGAGGCTGTGGCCACTGGCAGCGCTGAAGCGACGGATGATGAGCATATCAGCATAACTAATCCTCCTTCTCTCATCCCACTTCTCCCTCAGCTCACAATCTCTTCTGATTCACAAGCTGCAGATGATGTAAGCACGCACTTCTTACTTTCTCTTCTACCCTCACTACAACTCAAGCCATGTCTATTTTTCATTTCAGATACCCCAAAACAGGAACTTTCCCAGTCAGAAGAGGAAGACGATCATGAAGATGAAGAGAAACCATCACTCGATCTTACACTCACCGCCACCAACTCAGACACTGACATTGCACATATTTAACGCAGGGGATCTCAACCAGGTGTCCATGGCCCCGTAGGGGCCCAGAGAAGACTTCAAGAGGTCCACTACATGGGAAATCTAGTTTCAACAGGTGGCTTTAGTTGGACATGCATCACTGCTACCGCCTGCAGGTGGTGCCCTGCGAGGATGTTGGCAGCCAGGCCCCGACTCCCTGGGCCTTTGGTGGCGGTAGAGATGCACGCTGCCTGTGGGCACTCTACAAGCCAATCGAGAGCGGCAGGCGGAGGAGGAGGAGGATGAGCCGGAGCTTCTGCGGGAAAGTAAAGACTTGGGGCCAGTCATACTCTGCCAAGCCAGCCTCGCCTAGATTATAAAATTCTCATCCTTGTTTTCAAATCCCTCCGTGGCCTCGCCCCTCCTTATCTCTGTAATATCCTCCAGCCCCACAACCCTCCGTGATATCTGCGCTCCTCCAATTCTGGCCTCTTGAGCATCCCCGATTTCAACTGCTCTACCAATGGCGGCCGTGCTTTCAGTTGCAAGGCCGTAAGCTCTGAAATTCCCTCCCTAAACTTCTCTCTGCTCCTTTAAGATGCTCCTTAAAACCTACTTCTTTGACCAAGCTTTTCGTCATCTCTCCTAATATTCTTATGACCTTATGGCTGGTGTGCAACAGTCACCACACGTTAAAAAAATCCAAGCACAGGCATCTTCCACCCTTCAAGATTTAGTTCGGACCTGGAATTTTAGGTCCTTCATTGAAACACCTGTGAACTTTTGTTTGATAATCCTGTAAAGCTCCTTGGGACATTTTAGTGTTAAAGGCGCTGTATAAATGCAAATTGTTGTGGTTGCTCCTACACCAGTTTCACATTACCAATAGCGAGACGCGACATCTGGATTGCATTCAAACCGAGTTCCCTGAGGTGAAAGGACAATCTGCTAACCCAGAATTTTACAAATGTGATCTGAGCCAGAGAATCCAATTTGACCTGAACTTTTTCTACATTTATAGAAAGACACATTACAGGAATTAATGAGATTAATGCACATTTCAAGTAGACGATAAAAGGAAACCGTCTCCAGGGAGTTGGGAGAATGTATTTCAGAATGCAGCCACCTTGCTATCGACTGCTCATCGTGTCAAAGAGCTGCAAAACTAGCACACATTACACAACATAAAGTGATGAACTAATCAACAGCAGCAACACTTCATCACACCTGAAAATTAAAACCTCCTCAGCTCACAGTTCTCTTATTAACCATTAGAGACCCATGTCAGCAAGTTGGCGCCAAAGACCAACAAAGATTCATCCTGGATAAATAACACAATTAATTTCACCCCACCCCCCGCAAAGCACACCACCGCATTGTGACAAAAGCATTGTTTGTTGCTTCCATACAACTCTCAAATTCCATTTTGCAACAATCTTTACTGTCAAACTCACACCTCTGGACCTACTATACAAGAGTAGGCAGGGGAGTGTGGTGTGAAATGCCCCTCATTTGGTATTCAAGAGGGGAGCTTTTCCTCAATCTTTGAATATACATTCTCAGCACATGTCTACCAATGTCCGGGTCCAGCGTCAAACTTGCAAAATGACAAGGGCATGTCCCTTTAAGAGTAAGCCTTGTGGAAATACATGGACAAACATACATACGGACACGCGCGCATGTGCGCGCACGCATACACCCTTGGTGTGCCAATCCTCTCAGATTGCCCGGGTGTCTCCTGGAACGTTGATGGCGACCTGGGAGAAAAAAAAACTTCTGTCTTCAGATCGAGTGAGTGCAAGTTATCTGCTGGTTTGAATCTACAGATTCCGTTATATAAATCAGCTCACGACACAGTTTGGAGAACACCATTTTTCACACTTTTTTAAAAATCAGAGGACCAATTTGGAGAAATCAGTGATGCCATGCACATCTGGATATCGACAGTGGCACACAAGACCAGATGTTCAGGGAAAGTGAATTGACCCTTTTGAGTGCCATTTCTATCTTTTAAAGTAAGTAGGATTTCAGATTTTTAAAACGTTAACTCATTAACCACTTTGTCATTTTAAGAAAGTAGCTTTTTGTTTTAAAGAATTACCTTTCATGGTTTGTGATTAAAAAGCTGCCCCTCATCTGAGAGAGGTTAATTTTCCTCTCCTAGTAATAATGATTTAAATGTGCCCCAGAAGCTGGGATTATTCCCCTTAAAGAAAGAATTTGCAGTTATATATCGCCTTTCATGACTTCAGGATATCCCAAACTGCTTTACAGCCAATTAAGTATTTTTGAAGTATCCGCACTGTCATAATGTGGGAAACGCGGCAGCCAATATGCGCACAGCATGATCCCACAATAAGCAATCTGAAAATGTGCAGATAATCTGCTTCAGTGATGTTGGTTAAGATATAAATATTAGCCAGGACACCGGGAAGGACTCTTCTGTCCTTCTTCAAAATAGTGCTGTGGGATCTTTTATGTCCACCTGAGAGGGAAGACAGGGACGGGGTTTAATGTCATCCTTAGAGCAGAGGTGCTCCCTGCTCTGGGGTATAAGATGGCAGGGTTGTCCCAGATTTAATAGAGCTGTTGAAAAATAATGAAGGTTTTTGATAGAGTAGATAAGGAGAAACGGTTTCCACTGGCAGGAGGGTCTGTGACCAGAGAACACAGATTGAAGATAGTTGGCAAAAAAAAGGCAGATAAGAATTTTTTTTACTCAGCGAGTTATAATGATCTGCAAAGCACTGCCTGAAAGGGTGGTGGAAGCAGATTCAATAATAACTTTCAATGGGGAATTGGATAAAGGGGGAAAAGCAGGGGAGTGGGATTAATTGGATAGCTCTTTCAAAGAGCTAGTACAGGCATGATGGGCCAAACAGCCTCCTTCGGTGCTGCAAGATTCAGCTGAGCCTCATGGTTTTGAATGGGCTCAGTGCTCCCTGCTCCAGGGTATAAGATGGCAGGGTTGCCCCAGCCATATAAACATTTTTTTTTTAAAAACGTCTTGGTTCTTGATATCTTCAGATCAAAGCTGTAGGTCGCCCACTTGAAGTTCCAACAAGAAATAGTGGTGCAGGAGAACAAAACAAATGAATGTGCCCAGATAAAGTGCCCCAGAGCACAGAGACTTGACCTCTGGTGATGGGAAATTTGAATAAAACTCCAGTAGATGTGTTACTGCGTCTCTGACCTCATTTAACTGTTAGAGTTGTACTTCAGTGACGCACAGGTGCTTTATTTTTTAACTTTCTTCCTGTCTGATAATACCGCAGAGCATCTATTAAAATGTTTCTGTGCTGTGTCACGGATCCTTTGATGTGGGGCCAAACTAAATTCCAACTTCTGAAAGAGCCAATCGTTCGGTAGTTGGAGAACCAATACGTCATGGTTCAAGGGCAAATCAAGTATATTTCGACTCATTCAGATGCAATGATTTTAGGAATCAATGTGTGAAAATTTTCACGAGATAAATGCCTCATTAAATATCAGGACAGTTCTTTGAATGTTTGAGAATATTTCTATTACAATGCATTTCTTATAGGCTCACAGGAAGTCAGGACACTCAACTACTGTGAATCCAATCTTTATCGGTTAAATACAATAGCAGGCAAATGTCACGTGACCAAGCATTAGATGATAAAACCTCCCAGAATATGTCCAAACACAGTTGGCAACGCTAACACACACACCTACAAAAGACCACACACAAACACGCACACAATAGGAGGCAGAAACGCAGACACACGGACATACATATATGCAGAGAAAGGCACACACATTAGGAGGCAGGAACACATACATACATGCTGAAATACACGCACATATAAACACACATGCATGTAGACATACACACAATAGGAGGCAGAGATGCAGGCACGTGGATAGAATACATACGTGCACAGAGACACAGACAGACACAGCAATTTCCAACTGAGAGGACAGCTGTGGCTACACAACATGACTTATAAAATGAAACATAAAGACACAAAATCAAAATCATCCTGAAAAGCTGCAACATTTATTGATCCCTCTGCACCACGAACACAAATTAAAGCTGCATTGAAATAGACTGGGATGGAGCTGGCTGCAAAATCTTACCAATTCAGGTCAGAATACAGATGTTCTATAAAGCAAATGAAAGGCCAAAATGACCACAACACAGACACTGGTAGATAAGAGGCTTGGGACTCTGGTCAGCAAACACTGAAGATATTGTAGGACCATAGGAAAATCGTATGTGAGAGGACCTAACCTGTTTCTATGACGCCAAGCAGTAGATATTTCTCAGTTGGCGTGGTTATCTAGCTACTGTGCACTTACTGTGGGAATGACGAGACTCTTTCCCCCGCCTCCCGCGCCCCCCCCCCCCCCCATAGCCCTATTTCTCAATAGTCAGGTTGTCAAGGCATCACGCTTGATCTTTGAGACCAACTGCAAGGAGACTGTCCTACAAGGCAGAACGACTGGCTGATCAATACTCAACTCTTAAAGATTGCGGGACTGAGCATTCCATACTCATAGGGATCACTAGATCTGTTACACTCTTGCTCGACATGGAAAATGGTCTTTTTCCATCTTTTCTCATACATTCATATGATCCTACCATGGAATCCAAGGGAATGCATCATTACAAGAGAAAGATACTGCTGAGACACAATAACTTATACATCATCAATGTAGAAAAACGCCCCAAGGTGCTTCACGGAGATGGAATCAAAAATTAAAATAGATGCCCAGCCAAATACAGAGTTATTAGGAGGGGTGACTAAAACCGTAACCAAAAAAGTGGGTTTTAAGGAGGGTCTAAAGGAGTAAAGTGAAAGGGTTTGGGGAGAGAATTCCAGCCTAGGTGGCTGAAGGCATGGCTACCAATGGTGAGGTGAAAGGAATACACAAGAGGCCAGATTGAAAGGAATGGGGGTTTCGTGGTGAGGTTGTAGGACTCAATAAGGTTACAGAGCTAGGTAGGGGCAAGACTATGAAGGGATTTAAACACATGAATAAGAATGTAAAATTTGAGACAATGGGAGACTGGGAGCCAATGTAGGTCAGTGAGGACAGGGGTGATGGATGAGTGGGAGTGTATGATAGAATACAGGCTATGGGCAGCAGAGTTTTGGATGAGCTGAAGTTTATGGAGGGTGGAGGGTGGAGGATGGGAGGCTGGACAGGAAGCATAGAAAATAGAAGCATAAAAAATAACTCCCTTTTGAATATATCCAACGAACTGGCCTCAACAACTTTCTGTGGTAGAGAATTCCACAGGTTCACAACTCTCTGAGTGAAGAAGTTTCTCCTCATCTCGGTCCTAAATGGCTTACCCCTTATCCTTAGACTGTGACCCCTGGTTCTGGACTTCCCAAACATCAGGAACATTCTTCCTGTATCAAACCTGTCCAATCCGGTCAGAATTTTATATGTTTCTATGAGATCCCCTCTCATTCTTCTAAATTCCAGTGAATATAAGCCTAGTCGATCCAGTCTTTCTTCATATGTCAGTTCTGCCACCCCGGGAATCAGTCTGGTGAATCTTCGCTGCACTCCCTCAATAGCAAGAATATCCTTCCTCAGATTAGGAGACCAAAACTGTACACAAAATTCAAGGTGTGGCTTCACCAAGGCCCTGTACAACTGCAGTAAGACCTCCCTGCTCCTATACTCAAATCCTCTCGCTATGAAGGCCAACATGCCATTTGCCTTATTCACCGCCTGCTGTACCTGCATGCTAACTTTCAATGACTGATGTACCATGACACCTATGTCTCGTTGCACCTCCCCTTTTCCTAATCTGTCACCATTCAGATAATATTCTGCCTTCCTGTTTTTACCACCAAAGTGGATAACCTCACATTCATCTACATTATATTGCATCTGCCATGCATTTGCCCACTCACCTAACCTGTCCATGTCACCCTGCAGCCTCTTAGCATCCTCCTCACAGCTCACACTGCCACCCAGCTTAGTGTCATCTGCAAACTTGGAGATATTATACACAATTCCTTTGTCTAAATCATGAATGTATATTGTAAATAGCTGGGGTCGCAGCAATGAACCTTGCGTTACCCCACTAGTCACTGCCTGCCATTCTGAAAAGGACCCATTTATTCCTACACTTTGCTTCCTGTCTGCCAACCAGTTCTCTATCTACATCAATACATTACCCCCAATACCATGAGCTTTAATTTTGCACACTAATCTCTTGTGTGGGGCCTTGTCCAAAGCCTTTTGAAAGTCCAAATACACCACATCCACTGGTTCTCCCTTATCCACTCTACTAGTTACATCCTCAAAAAATTCTGGAAGATTTGTCGAGCATGATTTCCCTTTCATAAATTCATGCTGACTTGGACCAATTCTGTCACTGCTTTCCAAATGCGCTGCTATAACATCTTTAATAATTGATTTCAACATTTTCCCCACTACCGATGTCAGGCAAACCAGTCCATAATTCCCTGTCTCTCCCTCCTTTTTAAAAAAAAAGTGGGGTTACATTAGCTACCCTTCAATCCATAGGAACTAATCCAGAGTCTATAGAATGTTGGAAAATGACCACCAATGCATCCACTATTTCTAGGTCCACTTCCTTAAGTACTCTGGGATGCAGACTACCAGACCCTGTGGATTTATTGGCCTTCAATCCCATCAATTTCCCTAACACAATTTCCTGACTAATAAGGATTTCCTTCAGTTCCTCCTTCTCGCTAGACCCTCGGTCCCGTAGTATTTCCGGAAGGTTATTTGTGTCTTCCTTAGTGAAGACAGAACCAAAATATTTGTTCAATTAGTCTGCCATTTCTTTGTTCCCCATTATAAATTCACCTGATTCTGATTGCAAGGGACCTACATTTGCCTTCACTAATCTTTTTCTCTTCACATATCTATAGAAGCTTTTGCAGTCAGTTTTTATGTTCCCTGCAAGCTTCCTCACATACTCTATTTCCCCCCTCCTAATTAAACCCTTTGTCCTCCTCTGCTGAATTCTAAATTTCTCCCAGTTCTCAGGTTTGCTGCTTTTTCTGGCCAATTTATATGCCTCTTCCTTTGTTTTAACACTATCCCTAATTTCCCTTGTTAGCCACGGTTGAGCCACCTTCCCCCTTTTTATTTTACCAAAGTATTGGAATAGTCGAGTCTGGAGATGACAAAGACTTGCCTAGGTGTTTCAGCAGTAGAAGGGCTGAGGTAGGAGCAGATGCGGGCGATACTATGGAGGTCGGAGTAGGCAGTCTTTGTGACAGAGAGGATATGGGGTCAGAACTCAGCTCTGGGTCAAATAGGCCGATGAGGTTGCCAACTGTCTGGTTCAGCCTGAGACAATTGTCAGGGAGGGGGAGGGAATCAGTGACAAGAGTACGGAGTTTGTGGCGGGACTGAAAACAATGGCGTCGGCCATGGTGATATTTAGCTGAAGACCTACTGCTCCGGGGTCTTGTGCTGTTTTCCATTGCAGAAAACTGCTAGGTGAATAACTGCACAGTCAAAACATTCGATTCACAATGCCAGGCTGAAGAGTTCACTCATATGGGTGTGTCTTAAAGAAATGTCAACAGAGTTGGCACATAAATCACCTCACCTGAATCTCAACAGTTGGTTCAATGTCCTATGGTGTTACCTACAGTATCTGATTCTGAGATGCACACCTGCTCCTCTTCTGGGCTTATTCCACTGCAACTCAAGATTATTATGATCAGTAAAGCCATTTTGTCCTCAAGGATAATTGTCCAGTGTTGCTGAAAGGTGGAGAAAATCCTCACAGCCATAAAAATTTATGTTGGTGGGAAAGCAAAGAAATGCCCAGATCATGAAGGTTGTGAGCTGGAAAGACTTCTTCATGCACAACAAGAGAACTGAGTGGACTTTCTATCAGGGCAGACTGGGCACTAATCTGGAATAGAAGGAAATTCTCTGGCAAGGATGAGGAACGTCAAGGATCAGTGTTGAACTAAGTCAAGACTCAAATTGATGAAAAGGAGCTACTTCTTGAACTTTAAACATGAATGTGAAGATGGGAGGACTTTTATTTCCTTGTGAAAGACGAAAAGAAACAGCTGGAAAGAAAGACTTGCATCTATATAGATCCTTTCACGACCTCAGGACGTGCCAAACCGCTTTACAGCCAATGAAGTTCTTTTGAAATGTAAATGTAGCCACGGTTGTAATGTACAAAATGTCACAGCAAGATCCCAAAAGAACAATGACCAAAAAGTGACCAGATACCAAGTTAGTTGAGGGATAAATATTGGCCAGGTCACCAGGGATAACTCGCCTGTTCTTCGAATAGTGCCATGCAATGTTTTACAGGCAAACAGGGCAGACGGCACCTCCGACATTGCAGCACTCCCTCATCAATGCACCAGAGCGTCAGCCTAGATTTTGTGCTCAGGTCTCTGAAGTGGGACATGAAACCATGACCTTCTGACTCAGAGGAAAGATTTCTACTATTGAGTCACGGCTAACACCTAAAGTAGGAAAGTATAAGTGAACAGGGGCATTGTCCTTTGCAGTATGGGGGAGGGGAATCATGTGACATAAAGGATTCTATTCCAAGTCTTAAAGGGACCACTTCCCTTTTGTATTACCTAATTCAAAACTGAATGGAAAAACCACAACTTTGGAGAGTCAGGAAAAGAAATACTTTTGAAGTAATGCATTAAGAAAACCTTTTTTGTAGCTCTGCACAGATCTGACAGACACACATTTGAGGAAGAGTAATCAGATTTTCTGGTGACTTTTTCCCCCCAGAAACACAAGAGCTGGTGAATAGAACAACTTGGGCATCCAGTTCCCAGCGTCAGGCATTCCTAGGACAAGGAATGGGCTGATGCAGAGTGATGGCCCCGCTACTCTGTCCCATCAACATACCTCAAACCCAATCTAGGATTGTGTCAGTGTGACCTCCGTGCCGAAAGAGGAGGCTTTCCTACCACCTGTCTGCATTGGATTCAATTTCAGATCCTGGAGGTCAATGGGCACTGCTGCAATCCACTGTACCAACCCAACTTCCAGCAAAGACTCGTGTATCATGTGTTACGAACACAAAAGAAGCCCTTTAAAAACATAACATTACTTTAAAGAGCAACTATGTAGATGATCCAACAGATCCTTATGTAAGGCCTGACCATGACCATCCTTTCATCGTCACCGGGTTGAATAAGATTTTATTTTGAATATTTTATTGACCAAGCAGTCTGGAACATTCAATAAATCACATCCCAGTCCACAGGAAACTATATCCTACCACAGTTAACAGCTTTCCAAAGTAAAGTCCCTTACCATCTGTCTCCCTTGTGCGTGGTTCGTCATACCTGCAGTAAATAAAAGGATTTATTAACGCAAGTCAACGTTAGGTATTCAATTTGCTTTACAACACCAGTAGACTCTTTCCCTCTGACATCCCAGAATAACCACAGCAAGTAGAAAAAATGGATCAACAGTGCCCTTCCCATCCCAGCTGAAAGTGAAATGCAAGCACCAGTGCTTAAAGAGAAATGTAGTCCTGAAGTTTTTTTAATTACTTTTGGTGTGCGATTTCAGGCGCCCAATGTCAGCATCAATCACTCCTAGGTCAGCGCGGTTACATGCAAAGTAAAGCTCTCTCTACACTGTTCTAACAATGTGCTTCAATTACTGGCCTCAAAGCACCACCAGTGTGATGTTAGGACCAAGAGTAAGTCTTTCAGCCCCTCGAGCCTACTCCGCCATTCAATTTGATCATGGCTGATCTGCACCTCAACTCCATTTACTAACCTTTGATCCATATCCCTCGATACCCCTATCGAAGTCTTGAGAATTTCAATTGACCTCCAGCATCTACAGCCTTTTTGGGGGATGAGTTCCAGATTTCCACTACCCTGGTGTGAAATAAATCTTCCTGAATTCACCTCGATCAGATGACCCCTCAATCTACTAAACTCAAGGGAATACAAACATGTTTATGCAACCGGTCCTAATAATTTAACCATTTCACCTCATTTTCTTAATAATGTTAAAATTAAATGCTGGCTCCACATAAAACGGCTGCACATAAACTGGACCTAACCAGGTCTGGAGTGTAAAACACAAGGTGACTGGGAAATGCCAGTAATTGTAGAGATCGCCCTTTAGGATTTAACTGACAATTCAGTTGAATGCCACGTCCCTTCAAACACTGAGAAGAGTCGAGATGCTCCAGGATATCGATGGGGAGCTGCTGTGACCTCAAAGGAATTATGGAGAGCCGACAAAGAATGCTGGAGATTACCTCCTGTAGGTGGAGTCATCCTTGGTCTTTGGATGAAGTTCAACACCCGTGTACAAATGAGCAACTTCTGCCAGCCCACCGGGGGGACAATATCAACAAATCCCAGCTTCCCCCACTTTGCTACAGATCAAACCTCACTGATGCCCAGGCCCAGGCTCCTGTCCACAGTAAATCTCCCACAACGCTCTTTTTTTATTGACAACTATGATTAACTCCCGCACACTCCAACTTTCTCTCATCTCCTCTTTCTCATCCACATGCTGCCCCTCGGAGACATCATCCTAAAACACAGCATTAGTTTCCACATGTACGCTGACAACACCCAGCTCTACCTCACAACCACCTCTCTTGATCCCTCCACTGTTTCTAAATTGTCAAAATGCTTGTTCAACATCCAGTACTGGACGAGCAGAAATTTCCTCCAACTAAATATTGGGAAGACCGAAGCCATTATCTTCGGTGCCCACCATCAACTCCGTTCCCTTGCCATAGACTCCATCCCTCTCCCTAGCAACTGTCTGAGCTGAACCAGACCGCTCACACCCTTGATGTCAGATTTGAAATGTTTTCACCCAGAGGGTCTGGAACTCACTGCTTGAAAGGGTGGTAGAGGCAGAAACCCTCACCACATTTAAAAAGTACTTGGATGTGCGCTTGAAGTGCCGTAACATACAGGGCTGCAGACCAAGAACTGGAAAGTGGGATTAGGCTGGATAGTTCTTAGTCAGCCAGCGTGGACACGATGGGCCGAAATGGCTTCCTTCTGTGCTGTAAATTTCTATGATTCTATGAGCTTTTGACCACATATCTGTGCCATCACGAAGACTGCCTATTTCCATCTCTAACATTGCCCGTCTCCGCCCATGCCTCAGTTCATCTGCTGCAGAAACCCTCATCCATGCCTTTGTTATCTCTGGACCTCACTATTCCAACACATTCCTGGTCGGCCTCCCACGTTCTACCTTCTGTAAACTTGAGATCATCCAAAACTCTGTTGCCCGTGTCCTAACTCGCATCACCCCTTTCACCCATCACCTCTGTGCTTGCTGACCTATATTAGCTTCCGGTTAAGCAATAGCTCCATTTTAAAATTCTCATTTATGTTTTCAAATCCCTCTATGGTCTCGCCCCTTCCCATCTCTGTAATCTGCTCCAGCCTCATAACTCTCCGAGATAACCGCACTCCTCCAGTTCTCGCCTCTTGACCATCTGCGATTTTCATTGTTCCACCACTGGCTATCGTGCGTTCAGCTGCCAAGGCCCTAAGCTCTGGAATTCCCTCCCTATCTCTCTCTCCTCCGTTAAGATGCTCCTTAAAACCTACCTCTTTGACCAAGCTTTCGGTTATCTGCCCAAATATCTCAAGTGGCTCGGTGTGAAATTTTGTTTGATAACGCTCCTGTGAAGCGCTTTTGGATATTTTACCATGTTAAAGGCACTATATAAATAAAAGTTGTTGTTCGTTTGGAGAGATCTTCACTGCGAATAGATCAGCCAACAGCCGACCTTCTATTAGGCACCCAAGTGACCATACGTCATGACAGTGTGTCCTGGCAGGGAGGGGAGCGTGATCACAAGCAAGCCCGATCCTATCTTCACCTGACATGCACCTGTAGCGGGGGTCAGTTGATAATGCACTAGAAGAAACACAGGCTGATTATTTTTCGCAAGCTCAGGGGCACTGAGGCCAATGACAGCTCTCCAGCCCCTGGGCCTGGCTGAGATCAGCTAACCTTTCTGTCCTACAATCCTCAGTTTCACACCAGGCAGTGTATTTACACGGCAGTCTTACACCAGGAACTACATTATAGTCTTACAGAAATTGTAATCAATGACTGCATTCAACACTGATTTGTTTCCTGTGTGGATGACAAGGATTGCAGTCAGAAAGTGGGACTCAAATAAATAAGGACAATTGAATGAATTATGTCACTTAATGATTTGTGGCATAAATTGGCAACTACCAAGTTACAGAGACACACAGATACAGAGATACATGTAAAAAGATACATATAGACAAACAGATATACACACAGACAAGTAAAGGAAATGCAGACACAGAGACAGGTAAAGAGACACAGACTCACAGATACAGACAAGTAAAAAGATACACAGATATAAATAAACAACACAGGTAAAGAGATACAGATACACAAACAGATATACAGACATGGGCACAGATACGCCAGATACAGCCAGTTAAAGAGATATCCAGATTGGAAAAGAGAAATATAAATACAAACATGTGAAGAAATATAAAGAAAGAGACACAAAGGTAAAGAGATACACAGACATGGAGACACAAGTAAAGAGATACACATTGCAAGAGATATAGAGCATATGGCATCACTTTCCTTGCAATTTAGAGCGCTTACCCCTACAAGGCATCAACAGACGTTTCTTCGTGTTGCCTGGCAAAGGACAGAAAAGAAATGATCAATCGCACATTCACAGATCATTCCCAGCAATAGCATCTTCAGTGGCAAGGACCTCTCAAAGGTTAACCTCAGCGACAAGGCTCAGAAAATTCACAATGCAAGCCAAATTCTGGTTCAGAATGAGCGGACGCATGGGATCTGATTCCTAATACTGTCTGTGGCAACCTGTGGCTCTCTTACACAAGGAGCCACATATATTGCACACAGGCTGGGATGTATTACAATATGGTAGTAGAATAAGAGGTTTATCACACTGAAAGATGACTTCTTATCTGTTTCCACATTTGATTTACTATTTTCCTTTGCCACAAAAGGGACCAGACTGTCACATGTGATGGTCAAGTCTGGTAAAGTAACTGGGCCATTACTGGAAATTTTCATCCTTGTTTTCAAATGACTCCATGGTCTCGTCCCTCCCTATCTCCGTAACCTTCTTCAGCCCTACAACTCTGAGATCTCTGTGCTCCTCCAATTCTGCACCAATGGTGGGCGTGCCTTTAGCTGTGTAAGCCCTAAGCTCTGGAATTCCCTTCCGAAACCTCTCCGCCTCTTTCATCTCCTTTTAGACATTCCTGAAAATCTACCTCTTTGACCAAGCTTTTGGTCACCTGTCCTATTGTCCTAATATCTCCTTTTGTAGCTCGGTGTCAAATTTTGTTTGATGATGCTTCTGTGAAGCGCCTTTTTACTAAGTTAAAGGTGCTATATAAATACATTTTGTTGAAAGGTCAAGTCTAGTAAAATGAATGGGACATTACTTGAAAGGGTCATAGGAACAGGAGTTAGCCATTCAGCCCCTCGAGCCTGTTCTGCCATTCAATTTGATCACGGCTGATCTATATTTTAACTCCATCTTCCTGCCTTGGTTCCATTACCCATAATACCCTTGCCTAGATCACCCCCTTCATCTTCTATACTCACCATTCAGATATACAAGCCTAGACTATGCAACCTGTCCTCATAACTTAACCCTTTTAACCCCGCTGGCTTCCTCTTTATATCCCATTGTACAAAGTGAACTTGCCACTGCCATATTTTGCTGAGGGAGCAATGATACTCCAAAGCTTACAGGTACAACTAATGGGCTTATTAGCAGAGAAATACAAGTAAAGCCAGCAGCCCTCCAGTGGCCATTCTTCACCTATCAACCCAGATGGTGAGTTAAGGCAGGATATTTGACCTTGGGAGCAACGCAGAAACCAATCCTGTCCTCGCTCAACATTCACTTTCCCAGCAGGGATCACTGGTTAGTGGAAAGGAACAGGAACATTAGCTGACTTGTTTCTCCACCCTGGCATGGGGGTAGTGAGGCCAATTATAGTCTGTCCCTTGCTTCTGCCAATCCAGAGTTACTTTTAGTGACTGAGCCCCCAACCATGCCAAACATCCTCTGCCTGTAAGCAATGCCAATCTGCTTACATGACAAGGATCCTGTGACGCATTCAATGGAGTTGAGGTAGATGATCAGCCATGATCTTATTGAATGGCGGAGCAGGCTCAAAGGGCCGAATCGTCTACTCCTATTTCTTACGTTATGTTCTTAAATACATACAAGGCACACGTATTATAGTAACTCGCATTTCGCTGCATGGCAGTGTTCCTCCACTGACAAAGTAACAATCTATAACTTCAAAGCTCACAAATACAACCCTCCTCACTGATACAACACCGCCCCCAACCAACAGCCTGCCGGGTTAAGTGACTCCCCAGTATAATCCTACTTAGCAGGTTAGATTTTCATTCCATGCTGTTAAACTAATCTCAGGCAGAACAACTGGCCTCGGCAACCCTCAGTTAAGGAGGGGGAGCAAAACAAAACCAAAAGCGAACCAACCAGGGTTTACAATTGTGACTGCGAATCAGCAAGCCTTGCTAGGAAATGTGTGTGTGGATTGCGAGCATGCACAGGATCTGTTCAGCTGGGATGCTGTCCACAAATGAATAGCCTGGCAACAGTCACTGTTCGGATTCAGACGTGACGAGCAGAGATTGGATGAGGTGTGGTATGGCTGACTGTTTGAACTGTACTAATAAAAAGGGAAACAAAACTGCTGGAAATTTAATATTAAGCAGAAAGTGCTGGAAATAAACAGCAGTTTAACATTTTGGGTGTAGGCCCTTTTTCAGAACAGGTTCTGAAGAAGGATCTGTGACAAAGTGAATCACTTGGTTAAAAACCAGCTCTGTTCTCAGAAATATCATTGCAGTTTAACTCAATACAACTCTGGAAGGATTGTTCGGTTGACTGCTGGGCAGTTTTTGCTTGAGGGAAGAGCGAAGCCACTCAATTTAAATAAGGACCTGCTTTGTAATTTATGCATACATTTCTGATTTGCAGCCTTTTGAATTAAACGGTTATTCAAATTAATAAAACTCTGATTAACGTTTCAGAGGAATTTATTAGCCTACACTTTTCAAATCAACGAGTTTATCTGGAGCCTTTTAAGGCAGACTGTTGAAGTAAAAGAGAAAAATGTATTATGTAAGAAAATTAATTATAACAGTTGTGGTGAATTTTTTTCTACTGTATGAGGAGCCAATAAACTTTAGACAAAGATAGAGGGGTGAGAAATCGAGAGGTGACGTCAGAGTGCGGGGAGGAGCAGCGTCAGTGGCAGTCCGGGGTCAGCGGCCTACAAAGGCCCAGCAGCAGTCGATGAGCGAGCAATGCGGGGAGGAGGGACAAGAAATCAAAAAGTGACGTCACAGCCAAGCTGGTAAGTGGTTGGCTGATCGGCTGGTGAGTATATCTCTTTGATTTTGTGTTCTAATAGATAAGAGGATAAATTACTAAATAGCTGTTCAGTGTGTGAAGTGGGAGTCAGTGTTTTTGCTGGGTAATTTAAGGGTAACTAGTGGGATGGCAGGGCAGCTCGTTCAAACGGAATGCAACACCTGTGCCATGTGGGAATTCCTGGATGCTTCCCGCAACGGGGATGACCACATGTACAAGAAGTGTCTCCAGCTCCTCTAACTCGAGCGCCGAGTCTCGGAGCTTGAGCGAGGACTGGAGGCACTGAGGAGCATCCGAGAGAACGAGAGGTACGTGGATAGCTCGTTTCAGGCGTAGGTCACCCCACAGATTAAAAGGATGCAGGAGGATAGGGAATGGGTGACCGTCGCACACAAGTGTATGACGAGGCAGGTAGTGCAGGAGTCTCCTGAGGCTATCCCGCTCTCCAACCGGTTCTCTATTCTGACTACTGGCGAGGACGATGATGCCTCTGGGGAGTGCAGCCAGGGCCAAGTCCACAGCACCGTGGGTGGCTCAACTGCACAGGGGGGAGGAAGAAGACGGGAAGGGCTATAGTGATCGGAGATTCAATAGTTAGGGGAGCAGATAGGCGCTACTGCGGCAGCAAAAGTGACATCCGGCTGGTGTGTTGCCTCCCTGGTGCAAGGATCAATTATGTCACTGAGCAACTGCAGGGCTTTCTGGGGAGGGAAGGGGAACAGCCAGTGGTTGTGGTCCACATTGGTACCCACGACATAGGTAGAAAGAGGGGTGAGGTCCTGAAAGCTGAGTTTAGGGAGCTAGGAGTAAGATTGAAAGCCAGGACCTCAAAGGTGGTAATCTCAGGATTACTGCTAGTGCCACGTACTAGTGAGGGTAGAAATAGGAAGGCTAGTCAGATAAATACGTGGCTGGGGCATTGGTGTAGGAGGGAGGGCTTTAGTTTCCTGAACAATTGGGACCGCTTCAGGGGTAGGTGGGACCTGTACAAGTCGGACAGGTTACACCTCAACAGAGACGGGACCAATGTTCTCGCGGGTGGTTTTGATAGTACGGTTGGGAGGGCTTTAAACTAGCTTGGCAGGGGGATGGGAACCGAGGAGAGGGCTCTCAGCTAGTTAGAGTGGGTGAGAGCTCAGATGAACAGAACCCCAAGAAAGGATGCAAAAGGCAGGAGGCAACAGAGCAGAGTAGCACTGGGGTAAGTGTAAACCACAAGGTGATAGGAGGGGACAATATGTATGAATATAAAGGGGCTGCAGAAGGGGTCAAAACTAAAAATCATGGTTTAAAAACTAGTATTAAAATACTTTACCTAAATGCCGCAGCATTCTAAACAAAGTAAATGAGTTGACGGCACAAATCATTACAAATGGGTATGATTTGGTGGCTGTTACAGAAATGTGGTTGCAGGGTGGCCAAGACTGGGAATTAAACATACAGGGGTATCTGACAATTCGGAAAGATAGACAAGAAGGGAAAGGAGGTGGGGTAGCTCTGTTAATAAAGGATGATATCAGGGCAGTTGTGAGAGACGATATTGGCTCTAATGAACAAAATGTTGAATCATTGTGGGTGGAGATTAGAGATGGTAAGGGGAAAAAGTCACTGTTGGGCGTAGTTTATAGGCCCCCAAACAATAATCAAGGGAATAATGGAGGCATGTGAAAAAGGAACGGCAGTTATCATGGGGGATTTTAACCTACATATCGATTGGTCAAATCAAATGCACAGGGTAGCCTGGAGGAAGAATTCATAGAATGCATACGGGATTGTTTCTTAGAACAGTATGTTACAGAACCTACAAGGGAGCAAGCTATCTTAGATCTGGTCCTGTGTAATGAGACAGGAATAATAAATGATCTAGTAAAAGATCCTCTCGGTATGAGTGATCACAGCATGGTTGAATCTGTAATACAGATTGAGGGTGAGGAAGTAGTGTCTCAAACGAGCGTACTATGCTTAAACAAAGGGGACTACAGTGGGATGAGGGCAGAGTTGGCTAAAGTAGACTGGGCACACAGACTAAATGGTGGCACAATTGAGGAACAGTGGAGGACTCTTAAGGAGCTCTTTCATAGTGCTCAACAAAAATATATTCCAGTGAAAAAGGGCGGTAAGAGAAGGGATAACCAGCCGTGGATAACCAAGGAAATAAAGGAGAGTATCAAATTAAAAACCAATGCGTATAAGGTGGCCAAGGTTAGTGGAAAACTAGAAGATTGGGAAAATTTTAAACGACAGCAAAGAATGACTAAGAAAGCAATAAAGAAAGGAAAGATAGATTACGAAAGTAAACTTGCGCAAAACACAAAAACAGATAGTAAAAGCTTTTACCGATATATAAAACGGAAAAGAGTGACTAAAGTAAATGTTGGTCCCTTAGAAGATGAGAAGGGGGATTTAATAATGGGAAATGTAGAAATGGCTGAGACCGTAAACAATTATTTTGCTTCGGTCTTCACAGTGGAAGACACAAAAATCATGCCAAAAATTGCTGGTCACGGGAATGTGGGAAGGGAGGACCTTGAGACAATCACTATCACTAGGGGTTAGTGCTGGACAGGCTAATGGATCTCAAGGGAGACAAGTCCCCTGGTCCTGATGAAATGCATCCCAGGGTATTAAAAGAGATGGTGGAAGTTGTAGCAGATGCATTCGTTATAATCTACCAAATTTCTCTGGACTCTGGGGAGGTACCAGCGGATTGGAAAGCAGCTAATGTAACGCCTCTGTTTAAAAAAGGCGGCAGACAAAAGGCAGGTAACTATAGGCCAGTTAGTTTAACATCTGTATTGCTTAAAGCTATCATTAAGGAAGAAATAGCGGGACATTTAGATAGGAATAGTGCAATCAAGCAGATGCAACATGGATTCATGAAGGGGAAATCATGTTTAGCTAATTTACTGGAATTTTCTGAGGATATAACGAGCATGGTGGATAGAGGTGTACCGATGGATGTGGTGTATTTAGATTTCCAAAAGGCATTCGATAAGGTGCCACACAAAAGGTTACTGCAGAAGATAAAGGTATGCGGAGTCAGAGGAAATGTATTAGCATGGATAGAGAATTGGCTGGCGAACAGAAAGCAGAGAGTCGGGATAAATGGGTCCTTTTCGGGTTGGAAATCGGTGGTTAGTGGTGTGCCACAGGAATCGGTGCTGGGACCACAACTGTTTACAATATACATAGATGACCTGGAGGAGGGGACAGAGTGTCATGTAACAAAATTTGCAGATGACACAAAGATTAGTGGGAAAGCGGATTGTGTAGAAGACACAGAGAGGCTGCAAAGAGATTTAGATAGGTTAAGCGAATGGGCCAAGGTTTGGCAGATGGAATACAATGTCAGAAAATGTGAGGTCATCCACGTTGGAAAAAAAAAACAGTAAAAGGGAATATTATTTGAATGGGGAGAAATTACAACATGCTGCGGTGCAGAGGGACCTGGGGGTCCTTATGCATGAATCCCAAAAAGTTAGTTTGCAGGTGCAGCAGGTAATCAGGAAGGCGAATGGAATGTTGGCCTTCATTGCGAGAGGGATGGAGTGCAAAAGCAGGGAGGTCCTGCTGCAACTGTACAGGGTATTGGTGAGGCCGCACCTGGAGTACTGCGTGCAGTTTTGGTCACCTTACTTAAGGAAGGATATACTACCTTTGGAGGGGGTACATAGGCGATTCACTAGGCTGATTCCGGAGATGAGGCGGTTACCTTATGATGATAGATTGAGTAGACTGGGTCTTTACTCGGAGTTCAGAAGGATGAGGGGTAATCTTATAGAAACATTTAAAATAATGAAAGGGATAGACAGGATAGAGGCAGAGAGGTTGTTTCCACTGGTCGGGGAGACTAGAACTAGGGGGCACAGCCTCAAAATACGGGGGAGACAATTTAAAACCGAGTTGAGAAGGAATTTCTTCTCCCAGAGGGTTGTGAATCTGAGGAATTTTCTACCCAGGGAAGCAGTTAAGGCTAGCTCATTGAACGTATTCAAATCACAGATAGATAGATTTTTAACCAATAAGGGAATTAAGGGTTATGGGGAGCGGGCGGGTAAGTGGAGCTGAGTCCATGGCCAGATCAGCCATGATCTTCTTGAGTGGCGGAGCAGGCTCGAGGGGCTAGATGGCCTACTCCTGTTCCTAATTCTTATGTTCTTAAAATGATATATTCTGCTATTATTTGCCTATTCATTTGCTGTTTCACTCAATTTGTTTAGCTCCAATAAGGTCATGTTAATGTTATTCCATTACTTGTCAAGGTAAGGAGCATTGATCGGAGGTACAGGATAGAAGGAGTCTAATGAAGGTTTTTTGTTTGTAACAGATACCAGCACAAGTGAGGGTTCACCTATGAGAATAGCTGGGAGCATGGAAACCAAAAATAGCTCAAGTAAAAGGGTAAAAGACAGCCTAAAATGCAACCTGTTCTTTTTTCTTCACAGACCTGCTGTGTGTTTCCAGCAGATCTCTTTTTCAGCACTTTGAGAGAAGGGGGAGAAAAATAAATCAAATCTTTGTGAATAACCCTGAAGTATCAGCCACATCAACAAATTAAATTATGTATTTATCTGAATGTACATTCCCCAAAACAACCCAGGAACTGCACTCTCCAGTCTGAAACACTAACCGTCTATGCCATTGTGCTGCTCGTAGCTGCGCTTGCCGAGGATGGTTGGAGAGCTGTGATTTAAGATGGGCATCAGCTTGGCGGGAGTGACATTGCTGATGTGCAAACTGGCATTGGGACGGTCTTGCTTAGGGCATGGATGGGCCTCTGTGAACAAAGAGAAGGTGGTCAGTATTCACAAAGAAAAAACACTTACATTTAGATAGCATGTTTCACCATTTCAGGATGTCTCAAAGTGTTTCATAACCAATGAAATACTTTTGAAGTGTAGTCATTGCTGTAATGTAGGGAAAGGCCCTGCAGATTTACAAGAGCAAATACACCATTGTCTCCCGAAGGTGCTGACTTTTGCTAAGGTTCACTTTCATGCGGTGCACTGCAAGCAATGTCTGAGCCCAGGCAAATGGGTGTTGGCAGATTGCGCCAAGTCAAATCCTTCCCTCAACCCTCACCTAACACCAAACATGTGTACCTTCTAGCTGGGGTCGCTGGATGGTGCTCAGGACCAGGAACCTTGGCCGATATGTCTCTGGAACTCCACTGAGCGCAATCACAGATTGCACTGTGAACAGAGTGGGAAGTTGAGAATTTAGTGAGAGTGGGAATTCGTTGCAGAGGGGGAAGGAGGTGCTCCTTTTTTGCCTTTAATAATTATAGTGGTTCAGGTAAGCTTGAGGCAGTAAGTATTGAAAATTTTGTTCAGTGTTTTAGTGCTTGTGTGTTTAAAAAAAAACAGGCGAAAAAGTAATTAACTATAAATAAATATCGACTAAGATGTCCTCGCGGAAGTGCGGGGGGGTTGCTCGTGCTGTTGGGGAGGGTTTAAACTAATTTGGCATGGGGCTGGCACCAGGATGTAGCATTAGAAGGGAGAAACAAGGTGTACTCGAGTAAGAAATAATATGGAATTAGGTGGGGTCAGACTAAGAGAGAATACAAGGTGGTCCAAAATAGGTTTACAGTGTAAGTGTGTAAACGCATGAAGCGTGGTAAATAAGGTTGGTGAGCTGCAGGCGCATATAGCCACATGGGAATATGATGTTGTGGCGATAATGGAGACCTGGCTCGAAAAAGGGCAGGATTGGATACTAAATATTCCTGGATATTCAGGAAAGATAGGAAAGAAGGAAGGTCGGGTGGCAGTATTGGTTAAGGAGAATATTACAGTGCTGGAGAGAGAGCATGCCCTGGAGGGGTCAAGGACAGAATCTATTTGGGTAGAGTTATGAAACAATAGTAGTGCCATTGCACTTCTAGGTGTATTCTATAGGCCACAAACTAGTGGGAAGGATATAGAGGAGCAAATTTGCAGGGAAATTATAGAGAGGCGGCGCAAGAGCTATAAGAGTAGTGATAATGGGGGACTTCAACTATCCTAATTATAAACTGGGATAGTAATAGAGTAAAGGGCAGAGAGGGGAAAGAATGACTTCGACTTGGACATACAGGGCACAATTTCAAAATGTGCAGATGACACAAAACTTGGCAGTATAGTGAACTGTAAGGAGGATAGTGATAGATTTCAAGAGGACATAGACAGGCTGGTGGAATACGTGGCAGATGAAATTTAATGCAGAAAAGTGCGAAGTGATACATTTTGGTAGGAAGAACGAGGAAAGGCAATATAAACTATAGGGTACAATTCTAAAGGGAGTACATGAACAGAGAGATCTAGGGGTGTATGTGCTCAAATCGTTGAAGGTGGAAGGGCAGGTTGAGATAACGGTTAAAAAAGCATACAGGATCCTGGGCTTCATAAATAGAGGCATCGAGGACAAAAGCAAGGAAATTATGATGAGTCTTTATAAAACACTGTTCCGACCTCAACTGAAGAATTCTCGGCATCGCAATTGGAAAGGATGTGAAGGCCTTGGAGAGAGTGCAGAAAAGGTTTACAAGAATGGTTCCAGAGACGAGGGACTTCAGTTATGTGGATAGACTGGAGAAGTTGAGATTTTTCTCCTCAGAGCAGAGAAGGTTAAGAGGAGACTTGATAGAGGTGTTCAAAATCATGAGGGGTCTGGACAGAGTAGAGAGAGAGAAACTGTTCCCAATGACGAAAAGGGTTAAGAACCAGAGGACACAGATTTAAGATGCTTGGCAGAAGAACCAAAGATAACACTTGGAAAAACTTTTTTACGCATCAAGTGATTCGGATCTGGAATTCACTGCATGAGAGGATGGTGGAGGAAGATTCAATTGTGGCTTTCAAAAGGGACTTGGATAAGTCCCTGAAGGAAAAAAAATTGCAGGGCTACGGGTAAAGGATGAGAGTGGGACTAGCTGAACTGCTCTTGCAGTGAGCCGGCAAGGGTCGATGGGCCAAATGGCCTCCTTCTGTGCTGTAACCAGTCTATGATTCTAAGATATGGCAGAGCAGGTTGTGTGTCTGGACTGCAGTATGTGGGAGTTTGTGGACATCGATACTGTCTCGAACGAACAAATCTGCAGTAGATGTCTCCGCCTCAAATCTCACTGGCTCAGAGTCATTGAGCTGGAGTGCGAGTTGGAGATGGGGAAGGAGTATTTGGACAGTTTGCTCCAGACCTCGGTCACACCTCACAGGTGCTGGATCAGAACGGGGTTGTTGTGACCGATAGTGTACAGAGTAAGGGGAACCCAGGTGAGATAGAGAACGGGAATCCACAGCAACAGATCCTATCCAACAGGCACAAAGCACTTGCTACCAATGTTCTCTGTAAGCTGTGTGACTGCGCAGCGCTCCAGGGAACCCGCGCAGCCAGTGAGCTCGCTTTTAAATTGAAAAAAACGCGCATGTGCTGACTTTTGAGTGAGCCATGCAGCCCCTAAAAAAATTACACGGCACATTGCTTGCTGCCCGAGAGGATAAGGACAGCCAGAATGTTGACCATGGCACCCTGGAGCAGGAGGCTGTCCAAAGGGAGTGTTATGTGGTAGTTGTGGGGCTTCAATAATACAGGGGGGCAGATAGCATGCGCGGTAAGCAGAATCAAGAGGACCTCATGACATGCTGCCTACCTGGTGCCAGGGTGAGGGACATCTCGAACCGGCTTGAAAGGATATTAGAGAGGGTGGGGGAGGATCCAGTCGTTGTGGTCCATGTTGGGACCAACAACATAGGGAAGAGTAGGCAAGAGGTCCTGTTTGGAGAGTACCAGGAGCTCGGAGCTCAAGAGTTGTAATCCCTGGATTATTACTCGAGCCGTGTGCAAATTAGCATAGGGATAAGCAGATTAGAAAGGTGAACACATGGCTAAAGGAGTGATGTGGGAAGCAAGGGTTCCATTTCATGGGACACAGGGCAACAGTACTGAGACAGGAAGGAGCTGTACCGTTGGGACGGGCTCCACCTGAACCTTAAGGGAAGATCGTGTTTGACTAACCTGATTGAATTTTTTGAGGAGGTAACCAAGAGGGTCGAGAATTTTCTATGTTTCTATGACGGTAGTGCATACGATGTAGTATATATGGACTTTAGCAAGGCTTTTGATAAGGTCCCATATGGTAGACTGGTCATGAAGGTTAAAACCCATTGGATCCAGGGCATAGTGGCAAGTTGGATCCAAAATTGGCTTGGAGGTAGGAAACAAAGGGTAATGATTGATGGATGTTTTTGTGACTGGAAGGATGCTTCCAGTGGGGTTCCGCAGGGCTCAGTACTGGGTCCCTTGCTTTTTGTGGTATATATCAACGATTTAGATTTGAATATAGGGAGTATGATTAAGAAATTTGCAGACAACACTAAAATTGGCTGTGTGGGTTGATAATGAAGAGGAAAGTCATGGGCTGCAGGAGGCTATCAATCTACTGGTCAGGTGGGCAGAGCAGTGGCAAATGGAATTTAATTCAGAGAAGTGTGAGGTGATGCACTTTGGGAGGGCTAATAAGGAAAGGGTATACACATTAAGTGGTCGGCCACTTAATAGTGTAGATGAACAAAGGGAGCTTGGAGTGCTTGAAAGTAGCAGGCCAGGTGGATACGTTGGTTAAGAAGGCATACGGAATGCTTGCCTTTATTGGCCGAGGCATAGAATATAAGAGCAGGGAGGTTATGCTTAAATTGTATAACACTTTGATTAGGCCACAGCTGGAATATTGCATGCAGTTCTGGTTGCCGTATTATAGGAAGGATGTGATTGCACTAGAGAGGGTGCAGAGGAGATTTACTAGGATGCTGCCTGGAATGGAGAATCTTAGTTATGAGGACAGATTGGATAGGCTGGGTTTGTTCTCACTGGAACTGAGGAGGTTGAGAGGAGACCTCATCGAGGTGTACAAAATATTGAGGGGCCTGGACATAGTGGATAGTAAGGGTCTATTTCCATTGGTGGAGGGGTCTATTACGAGGGGGCATAGTTTTAAGGTGGTTGGTTGAAGGTTTAGAGGGGATTTGAGGGGGGGGCTTCTTTACTTAGAGGGTTGTGGAGATCTGGAACTCGCTGCTTGAAGAATGGTGGATGCAGAAACCCTTACCACTTTTAAGAGATGGTTGGATGGGCACTTAAAGTGCCGTAACCGGCAAGGTTACGGACCAAGAGCTGGTAATTGGGATTAGACTGGATGACCTTTTGTTGGACGGCGCAGAGAATAGAATACGGCCAGCGTGATCTCCTGGACTAGTTTCGATCGCCTGGATGGGTCGGAGAGGAATTTTCCCAGATTTTTTCTCCCTAAATTGACCTGGGTTTTTAATCTGGTTTTTGCCTCTCCCAGGAGATCACATGGCTCCGGCTGGGGTATAGTGTACAGGGTTTCAGTATAAGGGATGTTGCAGTTGTGTGAGGCGGACTGGTTGGGCTGGGTGCTCTTTGCCTTTATATGTTTATATGTAACTTTTAGGGCTGCTGACCAAGGGCCGTGCGGCTCTTTGTCGACCGGCGTGGACACGATGGGCCGAAATGGCCTCCTTCTGTGCTGTAAATTTCTATGTTTCTATGAACAGGGCTGGGACCAGGGTCCTATGTTCCATGTAATTCTTTTTATGCCCTACGAAGCCACCTTGAGGGGCTGCGCAGGTCATTGAAAATATCACGCATGCGCGGTTTTTACACTGAAATGCCGGCAAGCCGGCTGTGCGGGTTCCCTGGAGCAGTGCGGCGTGGCCGCGCACCTTACACGGAACATTGCCAGGGTCCTAGCGGAAAGGATGAATAGGCCTATCACAAGGACTTTAAACTAGTAAATGACGGAGAGGGCCCAGGTGGAAATATATAAAAATTATAAATAATAATTCTAAAATAAACAAAAGGGAGGAGAGTAAAGGGAAAACGAAAAGATGTAAAATATTTAAATAAGCGTGAGGAAAAACAACATTAAAGCAGAAGGACAGGTTAGGGTGTGTGACCCAAATAAGTGTTCTTTATATAAACACAGAGTACAACAAACAAAGGGAATGAATTCCAGGTGCAAATTCAACTTCGAGGGTGTGATATGGCAGCCAATATGGAGACGTGGGTGCAAGATGGTCAGGACTGGGAACTAAATATATCAGGTTATATGGTCTACAGGAATGATGGGGAAAATGGCAAAGGGGGAGGAGTAGTCTTAGTGATTAAGGATGAAATTACTTCAATGATAAGAGAGGATATAACGAGAGGTAAGCAGACAGTGGAGACTTCATGGGTAGAGTTAAGAAAGAGAAAAGTATTTAAGACTGACCTGGGAGTTGTGTATAGCAGCTGTGAAGTGGCAGAATGTATAAATGCAGAGATTAGATAAGCTTGTAGCAAAGCCAGAGTTGTTTTAATGGGGGACTTTAACTTTCATATAGAGTAGGATAAGCAGACTAGCTCATGTCAGAAAGGTAGTGAATTTCTTGAGTTTAAGAATAGATTTCACAAACTAGGATTGTATTTCCTGGAATTTAGAAGGTGAAGGGGTGATTTGATCGAAGTTAAGGATAGTTTTCTGCAACAATATGTGTTTGAACCAACAAGGGGTCAGGCCATGTTAGATTTAGGAATGAGTTAGGAGCCAGATTTAATTAACAGCCTAACGGTGCATGAACATTTATCGAATAGAGATCATAATATGATTCAAGTTCAATATTGTGTTTGAAAGGGAGGAACGTAAAGCAGCTACTAAAATTCTAGATTTAGGTAAGGCCGACTCCAATGGCATGATACAAGATTGTCCACAGTAAACTGGGCAAATCCGTTAATCGACAGATGATCAGTGAGAGGGTTCAAAAAATAAGTTAATGCGACACAGAACCAGTTTATATCCCGAAGGCGCAAGAGCTCTACTTAACAACTTAGAGCTGTGTTATAAGGCAAAACAGATCAATTTGATATTGAGCCACATAAGATGATGACCAAAAGCTTGGTTAAAGAGGTAGGTTTTAAGGAGTGTCTTAAAGGAGAAATGAGAGGTACAGAGGCGGAGAGGTTTAGGGAGGGAGTTCCAGAGCTTAGGGCCCAAGCAGCTGAAGGCACGGCCACTGATGGTTGAGCAATTATAATCAGGGACGCTTAACATAGAAACATAGAAAATAGGAGCAGGAGTAGGCCATTTGGCCCTTCGAGCCTGCACCGCCATGCAATATGATCATGGCTGATCCTCTATCTCAACACCATATTCCCGCTTTCTCCCCATACCCCTTGTGTCTAGAAATCTATCTATCTCCCTCTTAAATATATTAGTGACTTGGCCTCTACAGCCTTCTGTGTTAGAGAATTCCACAGGTTCACCACCCTCTGAGTGAAGAAATGTTTCCATCTCAGTCCTAAATTTCCTACCCCGTATCCTGAGACAGTGACCCCTTGTTCTAGACTTCCCAGCCAAGGGAAACATCTGCCCCACATCCAGTCTGTCTTAAGAGGGCAGAATTTGAGCAGCGCAGACATCTCGTGGGGTTGTGAGGCTGAAAGTGATTACAGAGATAGGGAGGGACGAGGCTATGGAGGGATTTGTAAACAAGGATGAGAATTTTGAAATTGAGGCGTTGCTTAACTGGGAGCCAATGTAGGTCAGCAAGCACAGGAGCGACGAGTGAGCAGGAATTGGTGCGAGGTAGGACATGGGCTGCTGAATTTTGGGTGACCTCAAGTTTACATAGTGTAGAATGGAGCCAGGAATGCATTAGAGTAGTTAATTCTAGAGGTAACAAAAGAATAGCTGAAGGTTTCAGCAGCAGAAGAACTGAGGCATGGGCGGATGCGGGCAATGTTACGAAGGTGGAAATAGGCGGTTTTAGTTATGCCGCAGATATGTGGCCAGAAGCTCATTTCAGGGTCAAATATAATGCCTAGTTGCGAACAGTCTGGTTTAGCTTCAGATAGAGGCTAGGGAGAGGGATGGAATCAGTGGCTCGGGCACGCAGTTTGTGGCGGGGACCAAAGACAATGGCTTCGGCCTTCCCAATATTTAATTGGAGAACATTTCTGCTCATCTAATATTGGATGTCGGACAAGCAGTCTGACAATTTAGAGATCATGGAGGGGTTGAGAGAAGTGGTGGCGTGGTAGAGCTGGATGTCATCAGCGTACACGTGGAAACTGACTCCGTGTTTTCAGATGATATCGCCATGGGGCAGCAGATAGATGAGAAATAGAAGGGGGCCAAGGATAGATCCTTGGGGGACACCAGAGGTAACGATGCGGGAGTGGGAAGAGAAGCCATTGCATGGAGCTTTTCTGGCTACGATTAGATAGGTAAGAATGGAACCAGGCGAATGCAGTTCCACCCAGCTGGATGATAGTGGAGACACGTTGGAGGAGGATGGAGTGGTCAACTGTGTCAAAAGCTGCAGACAGGTTCAGGAGGATGAGGAGGGATGGTTTACCTTTGTCACAGTTACAAAGGATGACAGCAGGTAAGGGACAACATAAAACTGAAAGAAAAAGCATATAAGATTGCAAAAAATAACACAGATCCTGACGACTGGGAGAAATAAGAACAAAAGCTGACAAAACAGATAGTAAAAGCTACAAAAGGGGAGTATGAAAAGAAACTTGCAAGGGGTATCAAAATCAATAAAAAAATATTTTACAGTTATATTAGGAAATAGAGGGTAGTCAGGAACAATGTGGGTCCCTTGAAAACTGACAACGGTGATATTGTAAATGAATATAAAGAAATGGTGGACATGTTGAATAATTACTGTGGCAGTATTTACTGTAGAGGTAGAAGATAGCTTGAAAACCAATATTTAATCAGGGCACCAAAATTAGCGAAAGCAAAATAACAGTAATAAAGAAAATAATGGCACTAAAGAGTGATAAATCCCCTGGGCCAGTTGCTCTGCATCCCAGGGTTTTAAAGGAAGTAGATGAGAACATTACAGATACCCTAACTATAATCTTCCAATTCAGGAACCGTTCCTTTAGATTGGAAAATTGCACATGTCCGTCCGATATTTAAGAAAGGTGAGAGCGGGAGACCAGGGAATTATAGACCAGTTAGCCTAACATCTGTTGTTGGGGAATTACTAGAGTCTATAAATAAGGATAGAGTGTCTGAACACTGTGAAAATTTTCAGCCAGTATGGATTTGTAAAGAGTAGATCATGCCTGACGAACCCAACTGAGTTTTTTGAAGAGGTGAATAAAGTAGTGGGCAGGGGAATGTCTTTGGATGTTATTTATCTGGACTTCCAGAAGGCATGTGATAAAGTCCCCAATAAGAGAATGTTAGCTAAAGTTGAAGCTCATGGAATTGAAGGTAAACTATTGACCTGGTTCAGAAATTGGCTGAGCGGCAGGAGATAGACAGTAGGGATAATGGGCAGATACTCTAATTTGCAGGATGTGACTAGTGGGATCCCACAGGGATCTATTTGGAGGGCTCAACTATTCACCATATTTATTAATGACCGAGATGATGGGATCAAGAGCCACAAAAGATACGAGGCATTGTAACCAGTGCGGTTGGAAGCATAAGATTATAAATAGATATTAATAGATTAAGTGAATGGGCAAAACTGTGGCAAATGTATTTCAATGTGGGCAAATATGAGGTCATCCACTTTGGAGCTAAAAAGGCTAGATCAGAGTACTTTCTAAATGCTGAAAAGCTAGAAACAGTGGAGGTCCAAAGAGATATGGGTGTCCATGGAAATAGATTAAAATGTCATTGACAGGTCCAGAAAATAATCAAAAAGGCTAATGGAATGCTGGCCTTTATATCTAGCGGACTAGAATACAAGGGGGTAGAAGTTATGCTGCAGCTATACAAAACCCGGATTAGACCACACCTGGAGTACTGTGAGCAGTTCTGGGCACCACACCATAGGAATGCTATATTGGACTTGGAGGGCAGCAGTGTAGCTTTACCAGAATTATACCTGGACTCCATGGGTTAAATTATGAGAAAAGATTACACAAACTAGGGGTGTTTTCCCTCGAATTTATAAGATTAAGGGGTGATTTTATTTAAGTTTTCAAGATATGATGGGGTATGGTAGCATAGTGGTTATGCTACTGGACTAGTAATCCCAAGGACCCGATCCAGAGACCAGAGTTCAAAATTCAGTTATTTAAATCAATCTGGAATAAAAAGCTATCAATAATGATGACTATAAAACTACTGGATAGTTGTTAAAAAAAACCCATCTGGTTCACTAATATCCTTCACGGAAGGAAATCTGCTGTCCTTACCTGGTCTGGCCTACAATGTGGCTGACTCTTAACTGCCCTCTGAAATGATATAGCAAGTCACTCAGTTGTACCAAACTGCTATGAAAAACAATACTACACAGACTGCAGCGGTTCAAGAAGGTGGCTCACCATCAGCTTCTCAAGAGCAATTAGGGATGGGCAATAAATGCTGACCTTGCCCATATCCCATGAACAAATAAAAAAAAAATTACAGGGAACTGATAGTGTAGCTAGAGAGAAACGATTTCTGCTGTTTGGAAAATCGCAGACTACGGGGCAGAGTTTAAAAAATAGAACCAGACCTTTCAGGAGTGAAGTTCGAAAATACTTCTACATGCAAAGGGTGGTCGAATTTTGGAACTCTCTTCCGCAAATGGCAGTTGATGCTAGATCAATTGTTAATTCTATATCGGAGATTGATAGATTTTTGTTAACCAACAGTATTAAGGAATATGGGGCAAAGGTGGAGTTAGGTCACAGATCAAACATTGAATGGCGGAAAATACTCGAGGGACTAAATGGCATACTCCTGTTCCTATGGGCCTAAGTTTCCCCAACCCCTTTTTTACGGCGCACTAACACGAGATGCACCGACTTTGTGCGCTCAAACCAGCGGCAAAAAACTTACTGCGTATTCTGGCTATTCTTCTGTGTGTCCTGGGTCCTGGTGACGGCGCTTCTGTTTGAGTGTGGGGGGGGGGGGGGCGGAGCTACAGCCCTGCGCCGAAAACAGTGCCGGCAGCTGCGCGCGTGCGCAGTAGCTCCTCACCCTCCCAGCCCGTCCTGGCTCCAGACCCGATGCTCGCTGTTCCTATCCCTGGCCGAAGGGACAACCCGATGTTCGCCGCCCCGATCCCGGGCCGAGTGGCCTGCTGCACAGGCCGGCCGCTGCCTTCCCACATTCAGTACAAAAATGACAGTATTTGCAAACCAAATGCTAGAACAATTTCTTCCAGCACTCAGTGTGATATCTGAGTAATTGTGACACTAGGGCAATGGCCTTTCTTTCTGCCTGAAGCGATTGTTATCGTGTTTCCAAACTACAATCTTTCTTTATTACCAAACTACATTGATCAGACCCATTAAATCCAACAGCCAATTGAGGTTTAGTCATTTTTTTTAAATTGCTGCTATCTACACATTGAGGGTGATGCTAATTTTGGAGTGAAGTCTATGCCCACGGCAGGAACTCTGCATTGACAGATTCTTTCAAGCAACAACCTGGGTAGGCATGACGGGGAACCAGGAGCTGTACCTCGGAGATCTCTCCTGCTGCTGGCTGTGAGCCTCCCCTAGCCCCGGTCAAAGGGCGTTACCGGTGCATGCTCCAGTCGGCGAGGTAGGACTTTTTATTTCTTATTACTTGATTTATTTTTTCATTTATTATTCTTTATTAATTATGATGGTTTCTATGCTTCTTTATTGTTAAAAGTGAAGTGTTTAATGCTTTGGGGAATCCTCTAACTTCCTTCCTCCCCCCCCCCCCGCCACCTCTGCCTACCTGTGCTAATCTCTTAATTCATTGCAGGGTTTTTCAGAACGTACAAAAGTGGCCACTTACTCTGGCCTAAGTTAGTTTGGAGTAAGTTTTAGCTGGCTAAACTTGTTTAAATGGTCAAAACAGGCCTAAGTGGCTGGTAACGCCCCCTTTTGAAAAAAAAATCTAACTAACTCACTTACACTGGAGCAACTTAAATGGGGAGAACTGCGATTTTTAAGTTACTCCAAGAAAATCTAGTTGCTCCAAAAAAAAGAGCAACTCCTGGGGAAACTTGGGCCCATATATCCCTAAGTTCCTATGATATTCCTCCTACTCAGCAATAGCCCAGGGCTCTGAGGCCAATTATACTGCTGACAACTATTGTCTTGGTTGCGATTAACCAGCATAACAGACTCTGAGGATAGAACCCAGGACCTTCTAGGCTGCATGAGTGGATGCTGCGGTGTCTCTATCCAATAGGCCACCAGGGGAACTTTGGTTACTAATTACAGATTTATTCATTGCTATGTCAGCGCAACACTCAAGATAATTCCCTATGGGTTCTGGTAAAAAATGCACAGTGAACAAACTCTCACTTCACAAAGCACAGATACTTAGGGGTCAGGGTAGAATGAACACTTGCTTCAGGAAGCGTACTTAGTTTCGGCAGTGGTTATAAAATATAGACCAGTTTTAGTCACCCACCTTTTACACAGATCCACGTAAATAAGTTATATTTTGATAGTGCAGATAGCTCAGATTTATATTATTATGGGTTCTATCTAGAGTTAAGCAACAGGTTTTTAGCTGGTCTAAAAGAGGGAGAGCAAAAATGTTTCATTAATTTATATTCCCATTATGGTTCCACTATCGGAAGGTTTGCCTGTTTTATTTCTGCTCAAAACAATATTCAGTGATTTAATTGGTCTGAACCAGGAACAGATGACTTAAATAATTAAACCACAATTGTGAGTTATTCACAAGTGTGATTAATTATTCAAAATAAGAACCACTGCACCAGCATGTGTCACTAGTTTGGGGTGACTCTTACCTAGGTATTCCACGATTGTTTCCAAGGGTTTTCTAACAGCTCGTTTCAGTCCTGTGGTTTGATCTGGTGCTTCTGGTAGCCGCAGAGTACCTGGTACATAAAAGAGATGCAGGTTGTTTTAGGAACCCTCAGTCCTCCAGAACAATTTCGAATTCTCTCAATTCCATTTCAGAGGAACAGGGTGCCACGGTGGGGTTAGACACTGTCCTTTCATCTTCTGAGACCTGGGTTCAGATCCAGCCCAGGCTGATGGGACGAAAAGTTACTTCTCTCTGCTGGCTGTAAGAGTCCTGTTTGAAATAGGTTTGGGGCCCATCTCAACCAAGCTCCGAGCAGGCAGGGCCATGCAGCATGAATTTGACACTAACTGGCAATCCTGCTCCGAGAGGTCACAGGATGGTTGGTGTGGGAAATCATACAATGATACATAGAAACATAGAAACATAGAAATTAGGTGCAGGAGCAGGCCATTCGGCCCTTAGAGCCTGCACCGCCATTCAAAAAGATCATGGCTCAACCTCGGTACCCCAGTCCTGCTTTCTCTCCATACCCCTTGATCCCTTTGGCCGTAAGGGTCACATCTAACTCCCTTTTGAATATATCTAACGAACTGGCCTCAACAACTTTCTGCGGCAGGGAATTCCACAGATTAACAACTCTCTAAGTGAAGAAGTTTCTCCTCATCTTGGTCCTAAGTGGCTTACCCCTTATTCTTAGACTGTGACCCCTGGTTTTGGAACTCCCCAGCAACGGGAACATTCTTCCTGCCTCTAACCTGTCCAATCCCGTCAGAATGTTATACGTTTCTATGAGATCCCCTCTCATTCTTCTAAACTCCAGTGGATACAAGCCCAGTTAATCCAGTCTCTCCTCATACGTCAGTCCTGCCATCCCTGGAATCAGTCGGGTACAGCACAGGAGGTGGCCATTCAGCCCCTCATGCCTGTGTCAGCTCTTTGAAAGAGCAATCGAATTAGCTCCGCTCTCCTGCCCTTTCTCCATATGCCTGAAATTTTTTAATTCTTCAAGTATTTCTGTGCTATACTATTCTATGATTCTATTTATCCAATTCCATTTTGAAAGTTATTATTGAATTTGTTTCCACCACCCGAGGAGAATTCCTGCCAGATAAAGAATAATCTGGGTCTTGGAGAGTGACCAGCACACAGGGAACCTGAAACAGCAAGAGCTGGATGAGGGAATATAATCATGTGCAAGAAAGGACCATATCCTCATCTGTGAACCACACTCAAGCCTGGAGGAGAACTTTTTCACCACTGTAACCCTGTTTAATGTTGCCCTCACATTTCCTCGGTACTTACACTCTGCCCTGATGGCCGCACTGTTGATCGGCACATAGGGGTGTCGTGCCGCCTGCTGCAGAATGTCCTGACATAAACGCCTGGCCATTCTCGTCAGTTTGGTCGTGTGCAGGTAAAAGGCCTGCCGTGTCTTCAATGCGAACTTGGGACTGCTGCTGTTCCTAACTGGCAGGCCATGAGCGTTCTGGAGCGAGGCAGAGAGGAAAGGGCATAACAGTTACAGCAATCCTGCAAATACACGCCAAAATAAAAATAAGAGTCTTGAAAGAAAGACTTGCATTTATATAGCACCTTTCACGACCAGCGGATGTCTCAAAGCACTTTACAGCCAATTAAGTACTTTTGGAGTGTAGTCACTGTTGTAATGTGGGAAACGCAGCAGCCAACTTGCACACAGCAAGCTCCCACAAACAGCAATATGATAATGACCAGATAAACTGTTTTTGTTATGTTGATTGAGGAATAAATATTGGTCAGGACAGCAGGGATAACTCCCCTGTTCTTCTTTGAAATAGTGCCATGGGATCTTTTATATCCACTTGAGAGGGCAGACGGGACCTTGGTTTAACATCGCATCCAAAAGACTGCACTTTCCACAATGTGGGACTCCCTCAGTACTGCACTGGAGTGTCAGCCTAGATTTATGTGCTCAAGTCTCTGGAGTGGGACTTGAACCCACTGCCTTCTGACTGAGAGGCCAGAGTGCTACCCACTGAGCCACAGCTGACACTGAGGGGTTTACATGGACAACAGAGATGGTGCAGCGAGGGGCTGTGCTGCGGACTGATGCATTCCATGGCGACTGCCCCTCTCTCTGAGGGAGGCGCAGAGTGAACACAAGGCGGTTCCTCATGTAGGAATGGGAGAAGAAAAATCTTCAAGGGTAGCTGGTTTGAGGTGGCACTCTGTTATCATTCTCAGGGAAATCCATTGCAACATAAATATATTAATGACAAGAAATACCCTGCATTTATATATAACTATATCACATCCCTTTTGTTACATAGGCAAACAGGGACAGCCATTGTGCGCATAACAAGACCACAAACAGCACTGAGATGAACCTCGGTTAATCTGTTTAGGAAGGTTTTGGTTGAGGGAGGAGTATTGATCAGGACACTGGGAGAACGCCCCTGCTCTTCTTCAAATAATGATGTGCGAGATTCATCATCCATCCAAAAAGACAGATTTAACATCTTGGCTGATTTCCAGCACCTCCAACAGTGCAGCACTCCCTCAGTACTGCACTAAAGTGGCAGTTAGAATTACTCACTCAAGTCTCTGGAGTGGAGCTTGAACCATGACCTCCTGACTCTGAGGCGAGAGTGCTACGCACTGAGCCAAACTGACTTTGTGAACGGTTTGTTGTTGAGTCAACTGATCTGTCAGGGTGGGGTTAGAGGCATTACAATTTCTCCCAGTGCCAAGGGTTAGCGCCTCTATCCAGTTACTCCCGCTGGTAAGGGCACGTGTGTGGACGCGGGATCGGGACTGGATCATATCTGACTGCAATCTAACAACACTCTAACAAGGCAATGACACTTGTCTATGTTCACGCCTCAATAACGAGCCCCTTGAATGAGCGATCGGAGGCCGGCCGTGCGCCTGCACTGCAGCAAGCAGTACATTTCAGAGGAGGAAAGGAAGGAGAGTAAACTGGTGGAGAAAAGCTGGCAATTGGTGCAATCTCCAGCATTTGGCAGTTACCAGATTATTCCGGTTTGGTCCTGGCCTTTCACCGTCCAGCCGGGTTGGCATTTTCAGTCCTCCATACTTCTTCCAGTAGGCCCAGCAGGCTGCGCAGAGCCGGCACTGCATGTTGGGAGGGCCCCACGAGTACCACTGGTACGACTGAGTAGCTGGTGAAACAAAAATAGACACAAATAAATTGCAACCTTCCTCCTGCAGCCCGGAACCATCGGGAGCGCAGCACGGTCCAGCCGGGAGTAAATGGAGCATCACGTTCCATGTTTGGATAGCTCAGTCTGGTTGCTAGCAGCCAACTGGTTATTAATACCCGGTGTCGTCCAAGGCCCAGTGCTGCTGCGCTGATAAACCCGGAGCCGGGCAGTGGCTTCTGGCTGCCACCTGTCTCGGGGCCCTCTTGCCATCCTGGCTCAATGACTGACATTAATGGCCCACAGCGCTCAAAACAGCAGACGCTTCAAGCCCCGCGGAGGCCTTCACACTGCTCTGTGATCCCAAGAGTACTTACTGAAACAGCTCTCGCACGCTCGCCCCGGTCCTGGCACTGCCACTGCCACTGCCACTGTCCCATTTGGTGCCAGCGCGCTCCCTCCGTTCACCGCTCCAGTCTTTGTGTTGCTTACGTTGATCTGGTTCGGGTTTGGCTTATTACTAAAGAGTGGGGTGTTGGGGGGGGGAGAAGACATAAGAATAAGGCTGCATTCAGTGACACCACAAGTATCCGCCAGGATGGAGAGGATTGAGTATTTCCCCCATCAATCACCCTTGCAGTAAGTGACTGGGATTGATTTTGTGCACAGAATTATGTATTATGTAACTATACTTCACTCGCTGTCAGAGAAATAATCCTGCTGTTATCAGGAGACTCTGCTGAAGTTTCGGTCATGAGTTCTGTTCACTGTAGTTCGTAGAGACTCTGTGTAAATAGACCCTGTTTGTCGTAAATCCCTCAGACCCATTATTGGCACAGTGGTGTATTGACACAATGGTGACAATAATGACTCATAGAAAGGCAGATTGTGGAACATGGAGATGACAGGACAGAGTCAACCTGTGGGACATGGTGAAGCATCCATTTCCTGTTATTGGCAGCGAAACAAAACCAATCACAGTCGAGAAATGTACAACCTCATTACCGCCAATGTTTGTAAATTCCCCTGCGGTTAAACTGTGAAAATGCTGAAAAGAAAAGCTGAAGAGACTTTCCAAACAGCTCACCACAGTCCAAACATATTTCCCCCCAGCACAATCCAGTCCAGTCCAGTTTCCCCCACAGTCCAGTCCGGCTCCCCCTACAGTCCAGTCCAGCTCCCACAGTTCAGTCCAGCGAGACAAAAGGAAGAATGAAGAATATTGCATGTTCTCAGGGTGTCCCAAAGTGCTTTACAACCAATTATTTACTTTTTTGAGGTCTTATGTAGGCAATGGCACACAAGGTCCCACAAACAGCAAATGACCAAATAGCCTGCCTTTCTTTTTGTAGTTGTGTTGGTTAAGTAAGGAATATTGGCCAAGACAACGTCTTGTTCCTTGAATAGTGACATGGGCTCTCTGACATCCACCTGAACAGGCAGACGAGGCATGAGTTTAAATAGCATCCCAAAAGACAAGGAGTGGCGCCCTCCCTCAGATCCCGCCACAAACTCTCTACCCTTCTGACTAATTCCATCTCCCTCCCTCGCCACCATCTCAGGTTGAACCAGACTATCTGCAACCTTAGCATCCTATTCGACACTGAACTCAGTTTACACCCTTATGCCCTCCGTCACAAAGATCATATACTTTCACCTCCATCATTCAGCTCATCTCCTTCAAAAACCCTCATCCATGCCTTTGCGACCTCCAGATTCGATAGTTCCAATGCTCTCCTGGTCAGCCTTCCGTCACCCACCTCTGTAAATTTTAGTTCATCCAAAATTCTGCTGCCCGTATCTTATCGTGCACCGGGTCCTATTTACCCATCACCCCTGTCCCCCTGACCTACATTGGTTCCTGTCCCTCAACGCCTCCAATTTAAAATTCTTATCCTCGTGCTTAAAACCCTTCATGGCCTTGATCCTGCCTATGTTTGTAAACTCCTCCAGCCCTGCACGCCACTCCACTCCACTCCCACATCTTCGCTTCCCCCCAACCCGGACTCTCAGTTTCTCCGACTCTGGCCTCTTGTGCATCACCTGCTCACTTTATCCAACCATTGGCAGCCGTGCCTTCAGCTGGCCAGGCCCTAAACTCTGGAATTTCATCTCTAAATCTCTTTGCTTCTCCACCACACTCTTTTTCTTTCAGACCTTCCTTAAAATCCACCTCTTCGATTCATCCTAATCCCTCCTTCTTTAGCTTAGGATTCATTTTAGGCCTTGGGATGTCTGTCTCTGTTTAAAGATGCTATATAAGTTGTGGTTGTTCTGCCATTGGTGATGAAGTATAAATTCAGACAGAAATGTTTTCAGTAGCTCCAAGACACAAAGCAGTGATATACGAAGTTAAGTTACATGTACAGCAAGCGATTAAGAAAGCAAATGGTAAGTTGGCCTTTATTATAATAGGATTTGAGTACAAGAGTAAAGATGTCTTACTGCAATGTCGGGCCCTGTTGAGACCACACCTGGAGTAGTGTGTACAGGTTTAGTCTCCTTACCCAAGGAAGGATATACTTGCCATAGAGGGAGTGCGACAAAGGTTCAACAGACTGATTCCTGGGATTTGGGGATTGTCCTGCGAGGAGAGATTGAGTATACTAGGCCTATATTCTCTAGTGTTTAGAAGAATGAGAGATGATCTCATTGAAAAATACAAAATTCTTTCGGGGCTTGACAGCGTAGATGCAGGGAGGATGTTTTCCCTGGCTGGGAAGTCTAGAACCAGGGGTCACAGTCTCACAATCAGGGGTTGGCCATTTAGGACTGAGATGAGGAGAAATTTCTTCACTCAGAGGTGGTGATTCTTTGGAATTCTCTACCCCAGAGGGCTGTGGAGGCTCAGTCGTTGAGTATATTCAAGACAGAGATTGATAGATTTTTTATTAAGAGAATCAAGGATATGGGGATAGTGCAGGAAGATGGAGTTGAGGTAGAAGATCAGCCATGAACTTAGTGAATAGCAGAGCAGGCTCGAGGGGCCGAATGGCCTAATCCTGTTCCTAATTCTTATGTTCTTAAGATGGCCCCAAAAACTTAATACATCTCCCTGTCACATAGGCTTACAGTAACCAGTAATGACTGGTTAGAGAGACAGGGAGGGATGGAGACAGAGATACAGATCGATACTGGCAGGGGCATAGACTTATACTGACAGAGACATGGACTGATACCAACAGGGACACTTTTTGACATTTCACAAGTGACTTGGCTGGACACAGCTGTGAAGGCAAAACACATTTGTTGCAGAAAAGATATGCTTACTAGTTAGGGATGTACACTTGTTTCAGTTTGCTCTCTGCTTCAGCCGCTTTCAGCCGTTTCTAAGTGAAAGACAATGAGATCAGAGGTAATACGCGCAGACAAACTACCGACACTTCACCCGATATCGATCCATAAACTGACTTAAAATACAAGACATTGCGTCTTCTGGCTCACACTGACCAAAAGTAAAGTACTCCAATTTCGGGAGGTATTTACAGAAAACCATTTATTAAATCAGAGGAACTAGATGGTGTAGAGGGTTGGCACATTCTCCTTTCATGTCTGGGAACAGGGGTCAAATCTATCCAGACCGATGGGCTGAATGTCTCCCTCTGTGTTGACTGTGTAGACTGCGCACATTTCCAAGTGCCACACTGTTGTAGATATTCATACTCAGCACACTTTAAACGTATTACATCTCATTTAGATCAGTAAATTGCCTGTGGCATTGCCCAGTTAATTATAAGTAAAACATTTTTTTAATATACACACGAGGTAGTAGCTGATTTGGGAGATACTCTTCAGAAACTCACTCCACAGAGCCAACTAGTGGTCAGAGCCACCAACTACAGTGTGACAGTTGGCATTGTAAAACTGAATGGGAAATATTAGCACAGCAACACTGACACAAAAGTGTGACAACAGGGAGTAAGGTTCATGGACAGCAAGTGCACACCCTACACAAGTTTAATATACAGATAAATGCACCCGACACAGATACAAAATCTTATATTAAAAAAAATGTAGAAAGAGAGCCAGTGTTTGGCTTGAAATTTATAACCAGTTACAACTGCCCTCAGCAGTTTAGAAGCAGCTGCAATGATCTGGATATGCCTATTAGAGCAGTGACCTGAAAGGCACAGACCAGGTTAGCAGCGAAATATGGCGTCAGTGTAACAGATTTTTTTTAAAATTCATTCAAGGGATGTGGGCGTCGCTGACATTTATTGCCCATCCCTAATTGCCCACGAGAAAGTGGTGGTGAACTGCCTTCTTGAACCGCTGCAGTCCTTGTGGTGAAGGTTCTCCCACACTGTTGTTAGGGAGGGAGTTCCAAGATTTTGACCCAGCGACGATGAAGGAACGGCGAGATATTTCCAAGTCAGGATGGTGTGTAACTTGGAGAGGAATGTGGAGGTGGTGGTGGTGTTCCCATGCGCCTGCTGCCCTTGTCCTTCGAGGTGGTAGAGGTCGTGGGCTTGGGAGGTGCTGCCTCGGCAGATCACACATGAGCAACGCCACAGGGTGTCAGCAAGTCTACCAAATCACTACCAGTGGTGCTGAGGTGCACACTGATCGACTCCCAACAGCAGCAAGTGCTTGTCTGAAACAGTTTGTTCTAAAGAGGAGCTGATGCAGACATAGACTACACACAATTCACACCCAACAGAGTTTGCAGAACCCATGACACCATCTTAAAAACTAATGAAGGAATCGGTGAGTATTTGAAGGTTACCTGCTGCACGTATCGGTCAGTGGTTTTCCACATGTAGTAATACTCGACGATGCTGGTTAATGACTTCCAGGGTAACTGGGAAATACATCCAATGAAAAACGTTGTTACTCAAAAGTTTGCCTGAAGTTTGACTTTTTTCATTTTTCATTAGCAAACAAATTAATAAACAAAGCTTAAAAACCAATTACATAATGGCGTTCAAATTCATCCTTTTAAATTCCGTGGAGGGGCCATCACATTCTGATCATTGGATTTATACTTGCTGCAAAACTTTGTTTGAAGGGCAAGTTCCAAGTGCTAGCATTCCAAACCCACCTTGCACAGAGCTAGCCTGAAATGCACTCACGCAACCTCCAGCCGCACTGGATCCAAGCCTTGAAAGGTGCTTTTATACTGAGGTCAAAGTGCCAGGAAGGTGACGCTGAAGCAAACACCACTTCAGTCCCTCTCATTTGACTTACTTATCAGTGTGTGCTGCCAGTGACTGAGAAAGGCCAACAGAAAGCAAGCTGCATTTTGCACTGCCCCCGCAAGGATGTACTGGGGATCCCGGCAAAGTCGGATCCAGGACATCAGAGGTGAGGCATTCACCTGCTTTCCAGTGTCAGGTACACGCTGTGTTCTTCCTGCCGAGTGTTATTTACCGATAATGCGGGTAATTTACATATCCACTGCCTGGGTGGTGACCAGAACTCGTGCATTGACCGCCCTTTATAGAACCCACCTGATTTTCCATCCATGGAGTTAAACAGAAATGAATATGGCACGGTCTCTATAACAACCGTCCCGATCCCCAACGCCAGCTTTAAACCCTGGTCACAAATATACCTCTTTTTAACAAATGATTTAACCAAACTCCTTCATTATAGTCCCGGGGTATGATCTCTCGGGGGTTATTGAGTCAACCCATTTGTGGAATGTAAATGATCCCACATATTTTTGGAGGAAGAGGGCAAAGCTGATTGCATGGTGGTATTGGTAAAACAGATGTCCGCTCAGATTCTCACCGACATAGTACCTGGTGGGAAAATTGCTGGAAATCGCACACCTTCCTTGTACTACGGTGTGTAGTAGGACGTCAAAACACCACCCTGAGGCCCGCAAACACCATACCCGTGCAGGACACTTTCATTCGTTAATGAGGAGCGTTATCAACTGGCAGTGCACAGGGACACGAACTCGATGTCTATAGGGGCGACCGGGATGTTGAGCGACACAGCGCTGAGCACCACAGAGTATCAGGGAACGTGGCTGAACCGACTGACTGCCTGTACAGATCTCAGCCACGCCCTGGGTAGGAAGGGACAAGAATTGGAGTCGCCGTGGAAAAAAGGCAATGGAATGCAAAAAGAAAATGGAGCATCCACCCCTCGACCCACACACTCAAAGATAATTGGTACAGCTTACTTGGCACTATTACGCTACATCACTAATATCGAAATTGATAAGATTTCGGTTAAATAAGAATATCAGGGGATAGAGAAAAGGCTGATAAATGCGAGTTGAGGTACAGATCAGCCATGATCTAATTGAATGGCTGAATCGGTTAGAGGGGCAGAATTACATCGAATTGTGCAGCAGAGAAACAGGCTATTCGGCCTAACTGGTCCATGAAGGTGTTTATGCTCCTTAGTCGCTCAGGTACTTACCTAGCTATCTTTAATTGGACTACTCCTGTTCCTATATACCTGCCACTGTTACTGTCCATCACATATATTGATGACGATAGATTTTTATTAGGTAAGGGTATGAAGAGATATGGATCATAGACGGGTAAATGGATATGAGAAATAAATCAGCCATGACCTAAATGAATGGTTGAATAGGATCGAGGGGCTGATTGGCCTCCTCCTGTTCCTATGTATATCACTAATAATGCGCATTAGGTGCCTGTCGAACACATACTCATGGTGCTAATTTATACCTGAGCTGCTGCCCAGGGGGGAAAAAAGGCACCTCATATCTCTCGCATCTTTGCACTACTTACAAAATCCTGCTGGATGTCATCGAAGTCCTTCCCATACTTCTCCAGCGCTTCTTCGAACATGTTGGCCTCTGAAGCAGACCACTCCTCCATTTCGTCCCGACAGAGCACCGGCCCGCCCTGGGGAACCAGCGAAGAGATAGCCTGCGAAACCTCATAGGTGCTTTTGTACAAGGTGTCCATGGCATGAAACTGGCGATTAAGAGAGGAAGAAAATGGCGATTAAGAGGGGGAGAAAAAAAAGAGACAAGTGAAACTGGTCTCAAATAAAACTTCACAAACTGGCTGAGTGACTGCTCCTCTTCATCGTGTGGAAGATGGATGGGAGCTTGCCGAGATGCCCATCCTCCTCCACCGACATATGACAATATAAATATTTTCAAGTGCTTCCCTTCAGTCACCCCTTCTTTCCCAACAGACAGAAAGAGTAAGTATTGATGATTTTATGAAAGATTTTATGACATGCATTTCACCATTATTGCATTTTAGTAACATCAGGTCTCAGCCATGTCTCCGAGTCAGAAGGTTGTGGGCTCAAGTTCCACTCCAGAGACGTGAACACAAAATCTAGGATGACACGAGTAGTTTTGAGGGAGCACTGCACTGTCAAGAGGTGCTGTCTTTTGGATGAGCGACTCCCGTCTGCTCTCACAGGTGAATGTAGGAGATCCCATGGCACTATTTCAAAGAAGAGCAGGGGAGTTCTCCCCAGTGTCTTGGCCGATATTTATCCCTCAACCAACATCACTAAAAACTGATTATATGGTCGTGTATCTCATTGCTGTTTGTATGACCATGCTTTGCGCAGATTGGCTGCCATGTTTCCGACATTACAACAGTGACATTTGAATATTTAATTGGCTGCAAAGTATTTTGGGACGTCCTGAGGTTGTGAGAGGCACTACAGAAATGCAAGTCCAGTCCTTTCCTTATCTATAGTAAGGGTACTCAGGGGTGCCTTAATCCCAAGCAGTAACTTATTGATATGCAGTCTCATAACTCCACTGTACAGCGACTCATGCACTGAACCAGCCCATGCCAGACTCCAAGGCCTGGATAACGTGGGTTTGGGCTGACAAGTAGTATTCATGCCACATAAGTGCCAGGTAATGACCATCTTAAACAAGAGAAGCCCAGCCCTTGACCTTCAACCAAGTTGCCCATCATCAACATCCTGGTGTCACTATTGACCAAATGCTGAACTAGAGCAGCCTCATCAACCTCGTGGCTACAAGAATAGGTCAGAGGCTGAGTACTCTGAGATGAGTGGCTCACCACCTGACCCCTCAAAGCCTCTCTATCACTAACAAGGCGCAAGTCAGGTCTGTGATGGAATACTCCCCACTTGCCCGGATGGGTGCAGCCGCAACAACACTCAAGAACCTCATGACCATCCAGGACAAAGCAGTTTGCTTGATTGGTGTCACTGCCATTGGACGCAATATCCACTCCCTCCACCACTGTCACATTATGGCTGCAGTGTGTACGATCTACAAGATACACTCACCAACTCACCAAGTTTACTTCAACAGCACCTCCCAGCCACCTGATGTCTATCATAAAGAAGTAAAATCTTGGGAACACCTGACCTACTTGGACATGTACCACCATTCTTTCATAGTCACTGTGACAATATCCTAGAATTCTTTACAAAAGACCATTGTGATAGCGACATCACCTCAAGGGCCACAAGGGTTCAAAGAGAAGGCCCTCCACCACAAGGCCATTAGTGATGCACAATGAATGCGGCCTCACTAGTGTCCCGTCGCCGACATCCAGAGAACAAACAATGATTGGCTGAAAGTAAAGTTGAGTAGCAGTGGTTTGTGCAGAGGGGAGGAGGCTCGGATGGGAAGAGCCGAGGAAGACCAAAGCAAGAGCGGGTGGGCGGTACCCCGGGAGAAGTGGCTGAGAGGATTGACCACAGGGGTGGTGGGCGAGAGCAGGTGGAGGGGGCTCGGTCAGGCTCAACAGTGGAGATGTCAGAATGAATAAACATCCTGCGATTCTGCTTGATCAACTCCGGGAATCAGGGACTACTTATATTCCCTCAGGAGATTTCCTTTTAAAGGGAGAAATCTTGGTGACAGTCCAAAGCCTAGAATGCAGGACACCAAGGCCGAAAAGAAAGGAAGAAATTAAATTTGATTAATTAAATGGGTTGTTTAGAGCCTGAGATAGTGCAGATGGCACACAGCTCCTAGGAGGAGAAGGTTCAATGAGCTGAATGGCTGTTTCCTGTTCAACATTTTCTCGAGGTTCTAGAAATGATCTTTTCTGCTATTAGGGAATGGATGCTTAATGCATTCCAAAACAATCCAGTTCCTAGTGAGCCTGGGTCTACAGCAATAAACTGAAAATGGCACTAATTAATAATCTTCCTTCGAGACCTTGGGTTGTATGGGAAACAAGAAGTGCAGCGGGGAAGTTCTTATCTGAGGTTGGGATTGAGGTAGATTGTTGGGGCAGTGTAGAGGGAGCTTTACTCTGTATCTAACCCACTGTACCTGCCCTGGGAGCGTTTGATGGGACAGTGCAGCGGGAGCTTTACTCTTATTCATCCTGTGCTGTACCTGCCCCGAGAGTATTTGATTGTAGAGGGAGCTCTGACACTGGGTGCCTGAAATGGGAAGAGTTCTGTTGCCAGCACTATCATCCCTCATCTCGATGAGCACAAAAAAAGCGGCTAAAGCCTCTGTTAAAATGACAGGAAGCAGAATGTGGTACAAACATGCTGAGTGATCGCCCACTATCATCGCAAACAATAATTGCTAGACTGTGGTCTTTTCCCACTGGGAACAGATTTTAATCCTTGGCCGCTCTTCAGTAGCTGGCGCATTTAAGAACAAGGATCCTTGTTATCCTTTCCAACAGCGATGGGGTGGGGGTGGGGTCGTTATGTCTGCTGTTGCCCATCCCTGAGCAGCTCACTCGGACTTGGAGAGTCTGGATGTGAACAATTCAGAAAAATAACAGCATTGAGGTGGGGGGGGGATTTAATCCCAGGAAGAGAACAGGCCAACTTTAACTCGATGTCTGGCAGTATTGTGGAGAGCATGGGTGGGGTGGGCGGGGGGAGAGTAGCAGAGTAGCAGAGTTAAAATAACTATCACGAACTTACCACCCACCCACTCCTCCAACCACCCCCCCTTCGCCCCACTCCAACCTCCCCCACCCCTCCCCCACTCCAACCTTCACCACCCCTCCCCCCCACTCCAACCTCCACCACCCCTCCCCCCACTCCAACCACCCCCACCCCTCCCCCCACTCCAACCTCCCCCACCCCTCCCCCCATTCCAACCTCCCCCATCCCTCCCCCCACTCCAACCTCCCCCACCCCTCCCCCCCACTCCAACCACCCCCACCCCTCCCCCCACTCCAACCTCCACCACCCCTCCCCCCACTTCAACCACACCCACCCCTCCCCCCACTCCAACCACATCCACCCCTCCCCCCACTCCAACCTCCACCACCCCTCCCCCCACTCCTCCAACCACACCCCCTTCCCCCCACCCCAATGCCCCCCACCACCCCAACCACCCCCCCCTCCACTCCAACCCCCCCCACTCCATCCAACCACCCCCCCAACTCCATCCAACCACCCCCCCCACTCCATCCAACCACCCCCCCACTCCATCCAACCACCCCCCCACTCCATCCAACCAACCCCCCCACTCCATCCAACCAACCCCCCCACTCCATCCAACCACCCCCTCCCCACTCCATCCAACCACCCCCCCCACTCCATCCAACCACCCCCCCCACTCCATCCAACCACCCCCCCCCCACTCCATCCAACCACCCCCCCCCACTCCATCCAACCCCCCCCCCCACTCCATCCAACCACCCCCCCCCACTCCATCCAACCACCCCTCCCCCCACTCCATCCAACCACTCCTCCCCCCACTCCATCCAACCACCCCTCCCCCCCACTCCATCCAACCACCCCCCCGCCCCACTCCAACCACCCCCCACCTCCCAACCATCCCCATCATCCTGCTCCGCCATCATATTTACTGGGACCCTTCCGACAGGCGGCCCAGGCACATGCCTGAATCAGGTGGGAGCCATATTACTGCATATGGGGGTCCAATAATGTAAACCAGTGCAATTTTGAGGGACATATGGCCAAACATGCGCCAATTGCGTTCCCCATTCCCTCCCCGATCTACCCCCCTGCCGGCTGCATCAGCCGCCCAATATTGGGAGGAATGAGACCTCGCCTTCTAAATAGAGCGGCTCTCCAGCAAACAGTAACAGGCAGGTGTTCTGCCACTGTCCACCCGTCCCAGGACTGGAGTTAAAATCTACCCTAAGAGACACTAGCTTTCACCCGCTGTTGCGCAGATAAAAAAAAACTATTTAAATAATGCCTTTCACGGCCTCAGTACGTCCCAAAGCACTTTACAGTCAATGATGTACTTTTGAAGTGTAGTCACTGTTATAATGTAGTAAACGTGGCAGCCAATTTGTACACAGAAATTTCCCAGAAACAGCAAAGTGAGAATGACCAGATAATCTGTTTTTAGTGATGTTGGTCAAAGAATAAATATTGGCCAGGACACCGGGGATAACTCCCATGCTCCTCTTCAAAATAGTGTCATGGCATCTTTTACATCCATGACAGGACATACTGGGTTTAATATCTTATCCAAGAAATGGCACCTCTGACAGCACAGCACCCCCTCAGTACTGCACTGGAAGTGTCAGCCTGGACTTTGCACTCAAGTGTCTGGAGTGAGACTTGAACCCACAACCTTCTGACTCAAGAGACAAGAGTGCTGCCAACTGAGCCATGGCTTACACTGCTAATCGAGATGAACACAGTGATGTGTGGAGATCTGTTGGCCAAGACTGCAAACAATCTGTGAAGAATACAGTTAATTCGAGGAGCGGTAGGGAGACATTGTGTACAGTGAGCTGTCACATGCTGTTTCTTACCTGGGTGATATCCCTGGAGGCGGCTGCTGCACTCATATGTAAACTGGGCTGTCTCACTGAACTACTGCAGTCTAATGCACGGGCGAATGTACCTACAGACCTAGAGAGGGCCAGAGATAGTTACACATCATCACTGTTTGTTTGGACAAGGCAGTTCCAAGAAAATAAAAGCTTCTTTCAATTTTAATTTACACATTGCTTCCTGTCGACATGGTCTATATGTGACTCCAATCCCACACCGACATGGTTAACACTTAACTGCGCCACTCAGCTTTATCAAACTGTTCATTGTAGCAGTACCTTCACCATATGGACTGCAGTGGTTATAGAGGGCGGCCTAACTTCACCTTCTCAAATGCAACTAGGGATGAGCAATAAATGCCGGTCTTGCCAGAAACGCCCACACCCCAAGAATAAATATATATATATATACACATACACACTCACACACACAAACACAGAGAAAAAGGCCCAGGGTGCCAAGACCAATTATAGCACTGGCTGAGATCTGATAAGATATGGACCAGGGATAGAATACAAACAGTTCTGGTCTGTACAGCTCAGGTTTGCACAGTATTCACTGTGAAAATTCCCTCAGTAATCTCTAATTATCTTTATTAAATAACATAGACACTTGGGAGTCCAAGGCATGGTTCTATTTCCCTTTGGTCTTTGTCAGATGTTACCAAGGGCACTAAAGCCCCCGAGGCTCACAATATCACAGAACGACACAGTATCAGTGAAAGAGACACAATCTCATGGAACGACACACAATAATAACACTGAGCGACAATAATATCGCTGAACGATACACAATATCACAGAATGAAACAGTATCAGTGAAGGACACACAATATCATGGAACGACACACAATAGCATCGCTGAACGAAATACAATATCATTGAATGACCAGACTTGTGATGTGGTGACAGAGCAATCACCAGAACTGAGCATGAGATCCTTTACCAGGCAACAAGACTCCGTTCTATATTACACCACTTTTAAAGAGAGCTTTGTGGTCGGCTACTCACCGTACACGTTATTCATTATGCCATCAGCACTTACCGAGCGACGACTAAGAACTGGTCAATCTGCTTGTCTGTGAGTGGGGTGTCGCCGTCCCAGATTTTGGCTTCCATTTCGGATTGATCTCTTCCATCCTCCTCTCCTGCAATACGAGAAACTCAACATTGATAATGTTCGTCCAGCTATAAAGAAGCGGTGGGAAAACACCAGGAGCTTAAACCAGTTGGTGTGCATAGCAGCCAAGTGTCTGCTGAGAAGTTTTAAAGGGGCGCAGTCCACAGTGGTCAGTAGAGGAGAAGGGAATCTTCATCATACAATCCAGGGACCATCTGTGGCCCAACTCCCTTTTGACCCTCATCAGCTTTGCTGCTCCAGCTCGACTCTGGACCTCCATCCACAGGCTGTAGGAATTGCTGGAGCTTGGGATACAAGGGAATGCCGTGCGCTGAAAAGGCCAGCCTCATACTATGTGGAACACTGAAAACTGCAGCTGTACTCTTGGTCTGAGTGCAGCCAATGCTTCACAGATTATGGGGCCACGTAGTAGGCTTATTGATAATATTAAGGCCCATGGTATTAAAGCGAGTGATTCGGGATTGATAGAAAGTTGATTAAAGGACTGGATGGATGCAAGTCCTTTTTTTCCTGCCTTAGTTAAAATACCTCATGCCCCGTTGTTCCAATGGCTTCAGCCTTTTTCCCTGTCAAGACCATTCCGAATTATCTCAATACGTAGGTGATTTGGACTTGGGGGCACAACATCCAAATTTGAAGACAACACAAAGGAGTGGAATTTCCTCGGGTCTTCATCTGCTGCCTGGCCGTACATTGGGCCGGAACACTCCTTCTGGGGGCACATGGGGTTTCTGTCACAGTTGTTGCAGAGGAGCAGGAGAAGGCCCGGGGAGGGGAACATGCAGGTGGTGATGTTCCCATATGCCTGCAGCCCTTGGCCTTCTAAGATGGGTGGCAATGTGAGCTGTGAGGAGGATGCTAAGAGGCTGCAGGGTGACTTGGACAGGTTAGGTGAGTGGGCAAATGCATGGCAGATGCAGTATAATGTAGATAAATGTGAGGTTATCCACTTTGGTGGCAAAAACAGGAAGGCAGAATATTATCTGAATGGTGAGATTTGGAAAAGGGGAAGTGCAACGAGACCTGGGTGTCATGGTACATCAGTCACTGAAAGTTGGCATGCAGGTACAGCAGGCGTTGAAGGTGGCAAATGGCATGTTGGCCTTCATAGCGAGAGGATTTGAGTATAGGAGCAGAGAGGTCTTACTGCAGTTGTACAGGGCCTTGGTGAGGCCACACCTTGAATATTGTGTACAGTTTTGGTCCCCTAAGCTGAGGAAGGACATCCTTGCTATTGAGGGTGTGCAGCGAAGGTTCACCAGACTGATTCCCAGGATGGCAGGACTGACATATGAAGAAAGACTGGATCGACTAGGCTTTATATTCACTGGAATTTAGAATGAGAGGGGATCTCATAGAAACATATACATTTTGATGGGATTGGACAAGTTAAAAGCAGGAAGAATGTTCCTGATGTTGAGGAAGTTCAGAACCAGGGGTCACAGTCTAAGGATAAGGGGTAAGCCATTTAGGACCGAGATGGGGAGAAACTTCTTCACTCAGAGAATTGTGAACCTGTGGAATTCTCTACCACAGAAAGTTGTTGAGGCCAGTTCGTTAGATATATTCAAAAGGGAGTTAGATGTGGCCCTTACGGTTAAAGGGATCAAGGGGTTTGGAGAGAAAACAGGAATGGGGTACTGAAGTTGCATGATCAGCCATGACCATATTGAATGGTGGTGCAGGCTCGAAAGGCCGAATAGCCTACTCCTGCACCTATTTTCTGTGTTTCTATGACTGCAAAGTCAGCCGACAATTAAAATAAAATGGCGGCCACGGCAGTGCGCCCTCCCCTTTAAGGGCGATTGCGCCGCCTAGCCACTGGCAACTTCCCGCTGGAAAAAGCTGTTGGGGGCACTGAGTGGCAGCGGCTCCGCTCCTGTGGGGCATTTTCCCTCGCGGGGCGGAAATGGGTCGCCGCCGGGCGGTAAGATGTCGGCGCTTGCCCGACAGAGCGAGAACACGGGGCTCAGCGCAAAGGCCCGGGGGGCAATTTCGGATGGGTCAGTCCATCCGTCTGCCCCCGGTCGGAAAGGCCTTACTGTCTCATTACCACCTCTTAGAGGCGGTAATGGACTTTAAAGAGGGGGGCAATTTTGGCCCCGTAATGTCTTAACAGCCTCATTCATGTAAGCCCAGCAGGGGTTGCTGCAAGGGAAGCGCACACCTAGAAGGGCAATAGCTGATTTGATTGGCAGCTCAGCTGGCCAATCCATGGATGCAGAGAGCTGGGGTGGGGCAGAGGTCAAGCTTTTGCCTTCCTGTCCATCTAACAAAGAAAAACTGCTGGAAAACAAACAGGGCAGTTTGTCGGGAGTTGGTAAGGCATTGAGCCACAATGAGTTAGGGATTGCTCATGCAGCCTAGTATGCTAACAGGGACAGTTTGACATCCTTTGTTATTTTGTATGTCACGAGGAGTGTTACGAAATAGGTTCAAATTCACTGTTTGTTCACGCATTACAAGTAAAATAAATCAGCCTGTTGGTTTAGAATTTACTTCATCCCAATAAAGTGTTCATCAGTCCGTCTTTCAGAAAATAAGAGAAATGCACAGAAAGGTTGACACTACCCTATTCACATAACAAAGGGTTTCCACTGTTATGACCGGCCTCTGCCTGTGCTGTAAAATATTATGACTCCGTGGAAGGTCCAATCATGAGTCAGTGTTGCCATGAGTGGAGATGTTCAGGTGCCGAACCCACTGACCACTTACCTTCTTTCAGTAAGTCTGTAATGTCTGCCTGGAATTGTGGACCAACACGGATCTCTCCTTTGTCTGCCAAAAGGGTCTTCAGTTGCGGATCATAGACGAGTGAATAAAAAAAAGTGTCCTGAAGGAATAGGAATCAAACAAGAGAGATCATTCAAACTCACATGAGGCTTGTCTGACTGCCCTGGGAGCGAAATACCGAGTGTGTTTGAATGAACAGATATCCCACTGTCCGGTAACTCGGAATTAGTTGGTTGTATTTTTTGCTCTCCTACTGAAGGAAGAATGCTGTGGAATGGAATATGTTCTAGTTTATGCTCAGAGATCAGGTTCAGGACAGGTTAGATACAGAGTAAAGCTCCCTCTACACTGTCCCATCAAACACTCCCAGGACAGGTACAGCACGGGTTAGATAGAGTAAAGTTCCCTCTACATGGTCCCTCAAACACCCGCAGGGCAGGTACAGCACGGGTCAGATAAAATGGTTGATTTTTCAAAAGAACCGAGGGATGACCTTCCCTCCTGCTGCAAGTGGTGTTGGTGGCTTTTGAAGTGTCTGGGGATAACTTTTCCTTCCAGTGAGATGATACCCCTGGGATTGCTTCTGCTGGGGGTGGAGCCTGGTGATGACCCTTCCTCCCAGCCTGGAAGATCCTGTTCAGATCCTCTCTTCATCTGGATCGGTGACTTGACGGGTGTGGAATTCCGGGGTCCCGGCACACAGCCAAGTCCCACCACTCGGCAGCTCTGTGTGTTTGCATTTCTCCGCACAGCCCGCACTTTGCCCTTTAATCTCCAGCATGCATTCGAAGACACTTTGTTGAATTTAAAAAGAAAAGCCAATGGGTGTCCCTGAAACAGTTGTCCTGCGGGGTAACCGTCAACAACCCGAACTTTTCACACAGGATCTGATTAGGTCACTGGAATCTCTCTTTCCAAGTCTCAGCGGATATTCCGAACAAGCGCCAGGGTTCACAGAATGCTCTACCTTGACTCTATAGACATGCTGACCCATTCTGATCACCGGTGCAACTAAATCCAACCCTGGTCATCGGCCATGCCAGCACATTCTGGTTCTGTGTGATTTTCACTGAGGACATGAGGACCGAGCGTTATAGGAGTCTTGGTACAGAGTCTTCGAGGGTGTAATATCCTAAACGACTGAATGTGTGAGTGAACAGATTCCCCCATTCCCACTGAAGGCACTGGCGGTTACTTTACCCAAGTAACCTTTCTTCGCTTGTATGCCTAGACAGTGGGTACTGGCATGCTTTATGACTCTGGGGGGGCATCACTGAAAAATCCTATCTTCGCTTCAGCTGACATCCACGTGCACACAGAAATACATGCGCATGCAGACGCGCGCGCACCCACAGGAACACTGAGGCCAGCTGCGTCACTCCACCCAGGTCAGTGGAATCAGCAGACTGGGGATCAAGCCCACGACCCCGAGAGTGGTGTGGCTCAGTGAGAGGCCATGACGTGCTGCCTGTGAGCATTGTGATATGAGATTAATAAAGAGGAATGACCTGTTGGGAAATAATACAAGGCTCACAATAGAGCGAGACAGAAACACCTGCATTAATACCTAATAGATCACAAACACTTGCAGAAACTAGTTCTTACCTCACGTTCCAGATAGGATAAAAGTAACTCAGTTTCGTTTAGCAGTGTAACGCTGCACTTACCCCTGGAAAGAAAGCACAAAGCTGTCAGTAAGGGTTCCTGTTGGGTTTTCTGATGGGCAAGAAATAGAATCCCTCTGCTCCAGTGTCCGAGTCAGAAAGTTGTGGGTTCAAGTCCCACTTCAGGGACATCAGCACATAATCTAGGCTGCCATTCCAGTGCAGTACTGATGGAATGCTGCACTGTCGGAGGGGCCATCTTTCTGATGAGACGTTAAACACAGGCCCAGTCTGCCCACTCGGGCAATATTTCTAAGAAAAGGGGCGTTCTCCCCGGTATCCAGTATTTTTCTTTTTTTGATGTGTTGGGACAGAGGTGGTCTTGGGGTATGACAGCACCAGAATGGTGGTGGTGTAGTTCAGGAGTGTTGGGGAGGAGTGTGGCTGGGTGACATTCAGAACAGAATAATCACTGTGGCCGTGACCTGGCCCTAGGTTCCTGAAAATGTTTGTTATCTTAACAAAAGCCCAATAAGCGCTTTCAAGAACTTAAGTCAATTCCCGAGAAGGAATGGCGCGACAGTGATTTCCCTCGGGAGTGGGGAGTGGGGAGTGGGAGGAAACGTACAGACACCTGGGACAGAGGGAGGGGAGAAGGGTGAAAAGCGCAGGGGCAGTGGGGAAATTGTCTCCAGTGGTAAAATTGTCGCAGACCAGAGGACATGGATTTAAGGTGCTTCGCAAAGGAGCTGGAGGCAGCGAGGAAGATCATTTTTACATAGCGAGTTACGATAATCTGGAATGCACTGCCAGAAAGAGTTGTGGAAGCAGATTCAATAATAACTTTCGGAATGGAGTTGGATTGTGGGAGGATGGGGGTGGAGTTGCTGGTCTGTGGGGAGGGAGTGGGGCGGTGGGACTAGTTGGATGGCTCTTTCAAGCAGCCGGCACGGGCACGATGATCTGCATGGCCTCCTTCTGTGCTCTATCATTCTAAAAAGGAAAGGGATAATGGCGGACACTGGGATGCCTGAAGCAAGGGCTGTTTGGAGAGAGCAGGCAGGAGAGGAAAGGCATGTCCGCTCGGCGGGACAGCAGGGAGAGGACTGAATGAAGGCTATAACTGTTAATTCCACAGAAGGTTCAAAATTTAAAAAAAGCTTCCCAGAGCACTTAGCTAAGAGAACCTAGTGTTGTTTAAATCTTAATCGGTGTCGATTCGGCTAAATTAATCAGCCCTGCACTCCCCAGTGAGGAGCCACACTCAACGGCATGTACAGCTTGAAGAATCGGCCCTACAATGTTGGAGCACTAGCATTAATCTCCACCTGCTCCAGCCCTGAATCGCAGCTCTCCATTGAAATCAATGGATAAGAAAATCTGCCATGGTGTCAGCTGTGGCTCAGTTGCTAGCATTTTCGCCTCTGGATCAGGATGTGGGTTCAAATCCCACTCCAGAGACTTGAGCACAAAATACAGGCTGACACTTGCAGTGCCATCTTTCAGATTTGAGATTAAACTGAAGCCTCGTCCGCCCTCTCAGCTGGTCGTAAAAGATCCAACAGCACTATTTTGAAGAAGAGCAGGGGAGTTCTCCCCAGTTTACATGCCAATATTTTTCTTCAACCAATACCTAAAACAGATAATCTGGTCATTTATTTCACTGCTGTTTGTGGGAGCTTGCTATGCATAAGTGTGATTGTTTTTTTTTGTGATTTTTGTTGTGGTGACGTGAGCCATTTATTGGGAATGTTTTTGGTGGGCTTTTTTCAGGTTTCTTTTTCTCCCCAGGCTTCTCACAGAGCGCTCCTGAGCCCGCTGTTTAGCTCGGGATTTTCGCTTGCTCAGCCGACCTAGCGCCCTACAAGAGGTGTGCAATGGCTCCCTTAGTGCTCTGCTCCACATTCGAAGCCCAGCTGATGAATTTTGCTGACCGAGGCGCAAACTGTTCCCGGACGCAAACTTTACCGCCCCGCTGCCATTACCGCCCCGAAATGAGCAGAGCCGAAAATCCCTCTGTGGCCTCGTCCCTCCCTATCTCTGTAACCTCCTCAAGCCCTACAACCTTCAGAGAACTCTGCGTTCCTCCAATTCTGGCCTCTTGTGCATCGCCCAGTTCCATCTCGGTCATTGTTGGCCGTGCTCTCAAGTTACGGAATTCCCTGCCTATAAATCACCGCCTCGCTCTCCTCCTTTAAGACCCTCCTTAAAATCTACCTCTTTGAACAAGCTTTTGGATACCTGTCCCAATATGTCCTTATGTGGCTCGGTGTTAGATTTTGTTTGATAGCGCTCCAGTGAAGCACTTTGGGACGTTTCATTACGTTAAAGGCGCTATATAAATGTAAGCTGTTGTTGTTAACTACTGCTACTGACATCTTCGCCAACATACAGGCAGCCAAGCTGGAAGGGAAGGAGTTCAGTGCAGGGCCCCGTTACCGGACAGGGCAAGGATAGCTGCGGCCGACTACGATGAACAGCCAATTACTGAGCATCATAACGTTCCCCAGAGTTAAGTTTGTAGCCACAGCCCTCCCCGCTCCCCCCCCCCGCCACTCACGGTTACCTGATGTGGGTTGCCGGTAAGGACTCCAGCTGCCGTGACAGGAAGAGCTCTCGGTGCTTCAGCTGGTGCCGCTCATTCTCTGACAGATCCTGTAATTCTGTGTTCTCCATCTCTTCTTCCACTTCCTCTGCGCAAACATCAAAGACACTGGGTCAGAGCAATCATCTCCTGCCCTTCCAAATATTACTGGTTGCACAATGAAATCAGTCCATACATAGCCAACAAAAAATACACAATTAGAAAAACCCAGGTGTCGACCGTGACTCAGTAGGTAGCACTCTCTCGCCTTTGAGTCAGAAGGTTGTGAGCTCATGCCCCACTCAAGAGACTTGAGCATAAAATCCAGCTGACACTTCAGTGCAGTAATGAGCGAGAGGGCAGATGGGGAATTGGTTTAACATCTCATCTGACAGCTCTGCCTCAGCACCGCACTAGAGTGTCAGCCTAGATTTTGTGCTCAAGTCTCTGGAGTGGGGCTTGAAACCCACAACCTTCTGACGAAGAGGTGAGAGTGAGACAAGGCTGACATATTGCATGCGTTATGACTGGATTTAAAGGGTCAGCCACCACACCAAAACTTGGCAAAAATACCCCTTCTTTTGTCACACTTGGGAAACACTTGCTTTTGGCTGTTTAGGAAGCTCGTTCCATAAAGCGCAATTGGCTGATTGTTGTCAGCTTTCCTTCTGGTTTTGGTGACTGTAAGTAATGGTGCCTTCTCCTTTCCGAAGCTCCAGCCAGAAGCACTCAGTTCTGAATAGATCACACGATATGCTTGGTGACAAGGGCACTTCGGCCCCATTGATCTCAACCTCGCAGAATGCCAACCCTACTCCTTTCCCATTACAGTGTCTAACTGCTCCTTTACAAGTTCAGCATCCTGGTCTGAACCAACCTTCCTCAGCAACCCATCCCAGCATGTTGATTATCCTCTATGTGAGGAACTATCTCCTGGCTTTGGGCCTAAATCCGCCCCGAGCCTGCACTTGGGATGGCAATTTTGGGTGCGCGACATGTACACACTGCCTTGTGCTAGGTAACTTTGGGTAGTGGTGCTCCAACATGCAGAGACAAATTGGATTCCCAGTGTAGCCAGCCGACCACGCATTCAGTCGTGTTCTCCAGGGGGGCACGGTGAGATCGACGCACGCCGGTAAGACAGCAGCATCATTGCGACACCACAACCTCTCTGCCTGGTGGGAAACCACGCTTGAGTCAATTTCCTGCCCACAGCTAGAATAAGACCAGGCCAATTTTAGCAGCTGGGCCTCACTGAAATGCCGCTGACCGACTTCCCAGCTGGAACGTCAGCGGGAACTGGCAGAAAGTCACGCTGCCCGAAGGCTGCCTGCTGATACTGGGATCAGGTTCGGGGGTGGGGCGAGGGATCATGTGTTTGGGAAGTACAGAGGACGAGGTCACAGTTCCTCCAATGGTCTTATTTACGTGTGAAACAGCCAGTGGAAATGCAAATGCTGGACCCATCTGTGCTGTGAAGCAATTATTCACAGTGTATTCTGAAAGCTTTGGCAACTGAAGTGAATTAAAATTCAGATTGTTTGGTCACTGCCAGTTAGAAACAATTCTCCTCCCGCAAACAGTAAATGTACACACTTATCTTGAACAGAATTCCATCTGCAATGGACAAAATTGACGCAGGCTCGATTGACCATTGCTGCGATGGGATCAACTACCAGGAGGTTAAATCATAGAATCATACAGCACAGAAGAGGACCATTTGTGCCTGTGCCGGCTCTTTGAAAGAGCTGACCAATTAATCCCACTGCCCCGCTCTTTCCCCATCGCCCTGCAATTCTCTCCTTTTCAAGTATTTATCCAATTCCCTTTTGAAAGTTATTACAGGTTGATCCTCTCTTATCCGGCACCCTCGGGACCTGGCCTGTGCCGGATAAGAGGATTTGCCGGATGACGGCAGGTCAGCATTTTGGGTGCAGCTTCGGTCGGCGTGGAGACGGCGGGGAAAGGAGGAGCTGCGGAAAGAGCTGGGCAACTTCTACGCCTCCTTCGCGTCGCCTGACTACTTCCGTCTGCAGCTCGGCCTGCAGCTGGGCTACAGCAACAGGGTGCGTGTGTACAACGGGGCAGCCTAGGAGCGCAGCAGGCTGCTGCAAACCCTATCCTTCCACAACAACCGGCGCCCCGTCACGCTCCGACGAGAAGAACTGCTTCTCCTGCCAGCCGGGGAACTTCCACTGCAGCACCAAGATCTGCATCTTCGAGCAGTGGCGGTGCGACGGGCAGAAGAATTGCCAAGATGAAGCTGGGCCGAAATGTGGCCGGCCTCAGGACGCAGCACACCGACCCGGCCTCAGATGGAGCACCTGAGGCAGCGGGGAGAGAGGAGCGGCCAGCCCCAGGACACAGTGAGGGTCATGACCCTCCACGCCAGGAATGATGCCGGACGAGGGAGATAGCCGGATAAAAGAGTACCGGATAAGAGAGGTTCAACCTGTATTGTATTTGCTTCCACCACCCTTTCAGGCAGTGCATTCCAGATCACAAACCACTTGCAGTGTAAAAAATCTTCATCTTCTACCCCCACCAACCAGTTCTTTTGCCAATTATCTTAAATTTGTCTCCTTTGGTTACTGGCCCCTCCTGCCAGTAGAAACTCCTCATTTACTCTATCAAAACCCCTCATAATTTTGAACACCTCTATTAAATCTCCCCTTAACCTTCTTTGCTCTAAGGAGAACAACCCTAGTTTCTCTAGTCAACAGTATCTCCACAAACGATGCAAATTAAAAATTATGTGGACACCGTCGGCTTCAGGAGAGCATAAAAAATTGAAGATAGCAGGATCGCTGCAGAACACTGGCGAGTATGTCACCCAGATGATTTTAATTGCCCGCCTGGTTTCCAACAAACGGAAAGGGTTAAAATCATCCATTAAATGTCACAAAGACATCATTGTCAGCTCAATCTTGTCCTCAACCCATACCTAGGCACTGGGATCCCTCGATAGGAACAAAAACCCTGGCCAGGTTTCCCCGCTCCCTAACCCAAACACAATGAGGCCAATTGAGGCCCACATTGCCCCCCCCACCCATCTGCTCCCGCCAACTGCTGCCCAGGCTGATACCAACTACATCAAAGCAGACCAGAGATTTGATCTGAGAATCGTCCTATTCTGTACTGCTAGTTACTGTGAGTCAGAAGGTTCTGGGTTCAAGTCCCACTCCAGATAATTGAGCACAAAATCTAGGCCAACACACTGGGCCCAAGTTTCCACATGATTTGCGCTTGATTTTTAGGAGCAACTGGTGGAGAACGGACTATCTTAGAAATCGCAATTCTCCACATTTTTTTTTCTGCAGTTCTAGTCAGTTAGAACAGTTCCACTTTGGAACATAATTTTTTCTTCAAAAGGGGGCATGTCCGGCCACTGACGCCTGATTTCAAAGTTTCCACAGTGAAAACGTACACCAAACTAACTTAGAATGGAGCAAGTGAAGATTTTTGTAGAACTGAAAAAACCTGTTCTACACATTAAAAAATCAGGCGCAGGTTACAAATTAGGCGTCCAGAACGAGGGGGGGAGGAGGGAAGTCATTAAATTCTACAATAAATCCTTAGTTATACTTATACAAATATTATACAAATAAATCCAACCTGAATAAAAATTTATAAACAAAGAAAAGATTAAATAAACCATGTTCCTACCTGTGTGAAAGTTCTTCAGGCAGGCCTTTAGGAAGCGGTTTGCCGTCGGGATCGAAGGCTGAACGGGCCGGGTCCAAGATTTTGGGCAGGGCCCGTCCCCAGACCCAGAGGTAGGTGGCGTTCGGTCGGGTCGGGGAGAGAGGTTCGGTTCGAGTCGGGGGGGGGGCGGAAAGAGAGGGAGGGGGAGGGGGGGGAGAGGGAGGGCGGGGGAGAGAGGGAGGGGGAGGGGGGAGAGAGGGCGGGGGAGGGGGAGGGGGAGGGGTGGGGGGGAAGAGGGAGGTCAGGTCGGGGAGGGGGAGGTCAGGTCAGATCCAGTCCGGGGCCGGGAGTAGAGTCGGGTCGAGTCGGGGGGGGGGCTGCAGGAGCGGCAGCGACAGGCGGGTCGAGTCGGGTGGGGGGGGGCGGTGTGAAGCAAGAGCGGCAGACGGGTTGGGTCCGGGGGGGAAGCAGGAGCGGCAGCGACAGGCGGGTCGAGTCGGGTCCGGGGGGGTGAGCAGGAGCGGCAGCGGCAGACGGGTTGGGTCCGGGGGGGGGGGGGGGGGGGAGCAGGAGCGGCAGATGGGTCTGGTCGGGGCGGGGGGGAAAGCAGGAGCTGGCCGTGGGAGGAGCCTTATTCACGCAGCCCCAGTGAGGCCATTGGGCCAGGGCTAGGGGCTGCGTGCTTCGGGCCCCTCCCACACAGTTTCGGGCGCCTGGAGCTACTGCACTTGCGTGCCCACTGCAGCGCGCATGTGCAGAGGTCCCGGCACTGTTTTCAGCGCAGGGACCTGGCTCCGCCCCCCTACTGCTCCTGCTGCGCCGCGCCGAGGGCCAGAGGACCTGCAGGGAGGTGGAGAATACGGAGGGTTTTTTTTAAGCGCACTTTGTGGCACGAAAAACGGGCACCCAGCTCGGAGGGGCGCCCGTTTTTTATCGTGTGGAAACTTGGGCCCTCAGTGTGGTGCTGAGGGCGTGCTGCAGTGTCGGAGGTGCCGTCTCTCAGATGAGACTTTAAACCGAGGCCCCCTCAGGTAGACGTAAAAGATCCTTTTACGGCATCCCGGCCAATATTTACCCCTCAACCATCATTACTAAAGCAGGTTATCTGGTCATTCTCTCACTGCTGTTTGTGCAGATTGGCTGCCCCATTTCCGATAGTACAAGGATTAAACACCAAAAATACTTCATTGGCTGTAAAGCACTTTGGGATGTCCTGAAGTTGTGAAGGGCGCTATATAAATGCAAGTTCTTTCTTTCTCTGATGAACTCATTGAGCTATTGGGGGAGCTGCTGCCTCCTTCATATTGCAGCCCTACCACCAAAGTCAGCTCTGCTGCAACCAGTAGCACGGTCATTTGCTGCGTTAGTAGTTAGGTATCCCAAGTGGGGAATTCCCTCTTCAAATCGCCAGTCATGTTAAGTTCTTAAGTGCCGCCCCCTCCGCCCTCCGTTTTGTTTACCGAAGCTTTCACTAATTATTAGGCGTCCGTTTGAAGCTGTACTCAATGTCTAGACACCTAGCCATCCCATCAACTGAGCCGACAAGACCCCATCTGCCATTCTGAAACCTCAGGAAACAGCCGTGGGAGTTCAGAGACTTTTTTTTATATAGACAGAGAAGCGTTTTTAAAAAGGAAGGTTTTCTACAAGGAAGTGACCCAGAGCAACGGCGATGCACTATGGGAAATGAAACTAGAGGAACGGGGCGGGGGGGAAACGGTGGGAGGGGGAAAGGGGGAAAGGGGAACATTAGCTTCAGGTAACGGCGGTTAGAAAATATAAATTAATCTGGCCCGTTTGTCCCTGTGCAGCTGCTCCCCAGGCAATCCTGGATTTCTGCCAAGCCTGCAGACTCAATTGGGAGCCCAGCCCAGTCAATGTGACTGATGCCTCAGCACACAAAGGGAACTCAATGACGACAACCACATAGCAACGGCTAACAGGCAGGGGCGGAAGGTGCAGAGATTAGTAGCAATGTACCAGCTAGTCATACCACCCACTCACCCACCTCCAGCACCACTCTCCCTAACCGCTGGTCACCGTCGCACAGAGGAATACAGGAATTGCCAGACAAAGACCGAGATCTATCATCTACCACCATCCTGGTAGTCTCAGAATGGAGTGGTTCATAGAATCATAGAATGATACAGCACAAAAGGAGGCCATTTGCCTATCGTGCTGGTGCCATTTCTTTGGTAGAGCTATCCAATTAGTCCCACTCCCCTGCTCTTTCTCCGTAGGTCTGTACATTTTTCTCCTTCAAGTATTCATGCAGTTCCCTTTTGAAAGTTACTGTTAAAACTGCTTCCACCGCCCTTCCAGGTAGTATATTCCAGATCATAACCTCGCGCTGCGTGAAAAAAATTATCTTCTGGTTCTTTTGCTAATTATCTTAAATCTGTGTCTTCTGGCGACAGACCCTTGTTGACTAATCATAATCATCAATCGTTTTCAATTAATCTAAATCAGACCCAGACTTGAGGTGAAGAAAATCCCAGTGGTGGAGAACTTTGAGAACCACAGGATGAGGCGACTCCCATCACAAAGGAAGGGGTAAATTTTCACATGACCATTTCATAAGAACATAAGAAATTGGACCAGGAGTAGGCCATTTGGCCCCTCGAGCCTGCTCCGCCATTTGATAAGATCATGGCTGCTCTGATCCTGGGCTCAGCTCCACTTCCCTGCCCTTCATAACCCTTTACTCCCTTATCGCTCAAAAATCTGTCTTCATCGCCACCTTAAATAAAGCCAATGACCCAGTGTCCACAGGTCTCTGGGGCAGAGAATTCCACAGATTTACAACCCTCAGAGAAGAAATTCCTCCTCATCTCAGTTTTAAATGGGCAGTCCCCTTATTCTGAAACTATGCCCCCTAGTTCTAGATTCCCCCATGAGTGGAAACACCCTCTCTGCATCTGCCTTGTCAAGCCCCCTCATTATCTTATGTTTCAATAAGATCACCTCTTATTCTTCTAAACTCCAATGAGTATAGGCCCAACCTACTCAACCTTTCTTCATAAATCAAACCCTTCATCTCAGGAATCAACCGAGTCAATCTTCTCTGAACTGCCTCCAATGCAAGTATATCCCTCTTTAAATAATGAGACCAAAACTGTATGCAGTACTCTAGGTGTGGCCTCACCAATACCCTGTACAATTGCAGCAGGAGTTTTCTGCTTTTATACTCTATCCCCCTTGCAATAAAGGCTAATATTCCATTTGCCTTCCTGATTACTTGTTGTACCTGCATACTAACCTTTTGTATTTCGTGCACAAAGGACCCCCCAGGTCCCTCTGTACTGCAGCATTTTGTAATTTGTATCCATTTAAATAATAATTTGCTTTTTTATTTTTGCTGCTAAAGTGGATAAGCTCACACTTTCCCACATTATACTTCATCTGTCAAATTTTTGCACACTCACTTAGCAAGTCTATATCCCTTTTCAGATTTTTTGTGTCCTCCTCACAACTTGCTTTCCCACCCATCTTTGTATCATCAGCAAACTTGGCTACCTTACACTCAGTCCCGTCATCCAAGTCATTAATATAGATTGTAAATAGTTGAGGCCCCAGCACCGATCCCTGTGGCACTCCACTAGTTACTGTTTGCCAACCGGAGAATGACCAATTTATTCCGACTCTCTGTTTTCTGTAAGTTAGCCAATCCTCTATTCATGCTAATATATTACCCCTAACCCCGTGAGCTCTTATCTTGTACAGTAACCTTTTATGTGGCACCTTATCGAATGCCGACCGAGGCAAGCAGAGCAAGCGGTTGGCAGTAGCAATGTGTTATCCAAGAGGCGGAGTGAACAGTGACTCCTTGCCTGCAGTCAATTGCATATAGTGAACAACCCCCCCCACCTTGCCATTATATGACTGTCCCCTAGCGATTTGCTCAACCTCAATGAATCTAGTCTCTTGTGGGGGGGGGGGGGGGTGAGCGGGGGGAGTCACTCTCAGTCATTGGGTGTAAATTTTAATCGAGCCCACCCATCCAGAAACCAATGGGATCAGATGGAATGGTGGTTTTACATCCCATCCAATATTACCCTTCTTTGACCTCCTCCCTGTTTCCTTCCCTCAGAATCCATTCGCTCTCTTTCCGTCTATTGGGAAGCCCCACTTTCTCCTGAATTGCCAAGTAGGCAGATCTCCTTATGAGTATAGGTACTTTGGAATCTATCAACGAATATAAAAAGTAATAGTAAAGTATTCTTCAGGCACATAAATACTAAAAGAAAAATTTAGATAGGGATACGGCACGAAGAGATACACGTGATAAACTCATAGGTAATAACAGCGAAATGTCAGAAATACTGAATAATTACTTGCCTTGGTATTTACCAAGCAGACAAACATGGTGGATGTGACATTAGAAGAATAGACCAGAAAAAGATATAAAGATATTTAAGATAGAATTGGGGGCGGGGAGGGAGGAGGGGATAATTGATAAACGACTAAGAGGATAAAACCCCTGGTCGGAATAGATTACATCCGCGCATATTAAAAGAAGTTAGGGTAGAGAAAGTGAAAGCATTATTACATATGTATAAAAATTAATTAGAAAAGAGGATAATGGCAGAGGACTGGTGTACAGCGAATGTGGTTCCTGTATTTTAAAAGAGAAACAGAGCAAGTCCAGGGAACTATAGACCAATGAGCTTAACACTGGTGGTAGGAAAGATAATAGCATCCTTATGTACGAGAAAGACACCTAGAATTTCAAAACATGAGAGAGAGTAGTCAGCGTGGATATCAAAATGGTAGGTCATGCTTGACCAACCTTGAATTCTTGAAGTAACTGAAAGGGTAGATAAGGGCAATGCAGCAGACATCATATATTTGGATTTTCAAATGGCCTTCGATAAGATATCACATAGTAGAGTCATGACCAATGTTCCCAATAATTTTGCTTGGCGCCGTGCAGCCCATTCAAAATACTGCGCAAGTGCTGTTTTTGTATTGAAAAGTCAGCAAGTCGGCTGCGCAGATTCTCTGGAGCGCTGCGCGGACGTGCTTACAGAGAACATTGCTCATGATTAAGGTCATAACATGTGGAGTCAGGGAACAAGTAGCAGAATGGATATAACAAGCTGGCTACTAAATAGAAAACAGAGTAGGGGTAAAAGATAGTTACTTAGACTGTCAAAAAGGTGTGAAGTGGTATTCCACAAGGATCGGTGCTGGGACCATTGTTGTTCAACATTTACATAAACCATTTGGACTCGAGAATTGGAAATACAATGTCAAAATTTGCGGATGACACCATGGGCTCAATTTTGGCCCAGCCCATTTTTCGGCTCACTTACCGGAGATGCGCCGTTTTTCTCCGTTCAGAAGTGAGCCGAAAAATTTCCTTCCCACTTTGGCCGCTGTCCAGCCTCCTCCTTGTGGTCGCGCAGCGTGGCCAGTCGAGTCAGGGGTGGAGCCAGCGTCCTGTGCCGAAAACAGTTCCGGGACGTCTGCACATGCGCAGTGGAGTGTCCACGCATGCGCAGTAGCTCCTCACCCCCAGCCTCTCTGTGTTTTGCTGCAGCCGCTCTGTGGAACCCGATGCTGGCCACTGGAATCCACAGCCTTTCCGTGTCTTGCTGCAGCCGCTGTGTGAGACCCAATGCCGGCCAAATATTGTGATTAGGGGTACGGAGTGGCAATTGCACAGACTGCTTTGTTCCGTTTGATTTGAAGCTTTAATCATTTTAATCTTAGAAATCGCACCAGGAGGCCACTTGGCCAGCGCTAGGGGCGGGCGGGCAGGAGAATTGATAGAAATCATTCAGGCAGGAGCACTATCAGTTCTCCTGCACGCCCATCCCTAGCCCAGGCCGAGTGGCCTCCCGCACTGGCCGGCCCGCTGCCAGTGAAGGTTGGACCTACTTCAATTTTTTATTTGTTACTGAATGCTTATTACTTTTTGTTTGCGAGGTTTAGTGGTTTGTAAGGCTTGGTGCTTTAGGTGCAGGTCCTCTTCGCTTCCCTTCCCATCCCTATCCCAGGCCGAATGGCCTCCAATGTACCTACCTGTGCCGATTTCTTAACTCTCCGCAAGGGTTTTCTGAAGTGGTCACATAGGCTGGCCCAAGTAGATTTGGAGTAACTATTAGCTGGCCAAAGTTGCCTAAATGGGCAGAAATGGAGTAGGTGGCTGGTAACACCCACTTTTGAGGGGAAAAAAACTAAAAAAATCGTAACTGACTCAGTTACACTGGTACAAATTGACTGTGGTAAGTGGGAATTTTTAAGTTATGCCAGAAAAACCAAGTTACTCCAAGAAAAACGGAGCAACTCCTGGCCAAAATTGAGCCCCAAATTAGGAACTGTAGTTAATACAGGAGACTGCGGCAAAATACGGGAAAACATTAATAAACTTGGCAAATAAACATCAATGTAGAAAAGTGTGAAGTAATACATTTTGAAAGGAAGAATAAGGAGACAACATGGTCCTTGGAAAATACAGGGTATGTGCCTAAATGGGGTAAAGGAGCAGAAGGATGTGGAGGTACAGATACACAAATCATTGAAAGTAGCGGCGCAGGTTAATAAGGTCAAAAAAAGGCAAACAAAGCACTGGGCTTAATTTCTAGAGGGATAGAATTGAAAAGCAGAGAAGTTATGTTAGTATAGAACCTTGGTTACACCACACTTTGAGTACTGTGAATAGTTTTGATCTCATTATAAAAAGGATATAGAAACATAGAAAGTAGGTGCAGGAGTAGGCCATTCGGCCCTTCGAGCCTGCACCACCATTCAATATGATGATGGCTGATCATGCAACTTCAGTACCCCATTCCTGCTTTCTCTCCATACCCCTTGATCCCTTTAGCTGTAAGGGCCACATCTAACTCCCTTTTGAATATATCTAACGAACTGGCCTCAACAACTTTCTGTGGTAGAGAATTCCACAGGTTCACCACTCTCTGAGTGAAGAAGTTTCTCCTCATCTCGGTCCTAAATGGCTTACCCCTTATCCTTAGACTGTGTCCCCTGGTTCTGGACTTCCCCAACATCGGGAACATTCTTCCTACATCTAACCTGTCCAATCCCGTCAGAATTTTATATGTTTCTATGATATAGAGGCACGACAGAAGGTACAAAAAAAGATTTACTGGAATACTATCAGAATTGAGAGGTTATATCCATCAGGAAAGATTTAACAGGCTGGGCTCTTTTCTCTAGAAAAAAGATTGAGAGGTGTCCTGATAGAGGTCTTTAAGATTATGAATGGGTAGACGTAAAGATGATGTTTCCACTTGTGGTCTGCACAGAGCGGCATTAAATGGAATACACTTAAACAGAGTATTTTATGTGGAAATTTGGAAGAGGGGGAAAGAGTTGCTGCTTTTTCCCTGCACTACTTGTAGTGCTTTGTGTTACAGGTAGATATTTAATTTCATTACCCATAACTTAATCTACATCAATTAAGCGGCCAAGAAACTAAACTGTAAACTAAGTTACTTAATTCCAAATGTAATGAAACAGAACAAGGTCATATAGGGATGGCAGTGCAGGTGGTGTGCCGCAACTGCAGCATGTGGGAGTTTGTGAAGAGCATTGTGATCCCAGCCAACCACGTTTGCTGCCTGTGTGGATGAGGGTATATGTGGATGCAGGATGGATGAGCAAGCTGACCATGGCACCATGCTGCAGGAGCCCATTCAAGTGGGGGTAGTGAAAGGGAATGTCGTTGCGATAGGGGACAGTTTAGTCGGAGGGATAGATACTGTTGTCTGCAGCCGCGACCGGGAGTTGTGAAGGTTGTGCTGCCTGCCAGGGTTAAAGACATCTCCGCGTGGCAGATGAGCTTGGAGTGGGAAGGGGAGGATCCAGTTGTCGTGGTCCACGCGGAAACCAATAACACAGGTAGAACTAGGAATGAGGTTCTGCTGAGAGAGTTTGAGGAGTTGGGGTCCAAATTAAAATGCAGAACCTCAAAGGTAATCATCTCTGGATTTGTTACCTGAGCCACCCACCAATTGGCATAGGGATAAGCAGATTAGAAAGTTAAATTAACTTTCTCAAAAAGGTGGTGTGGGAGGCAGGGGTTTTGCTTCGTGGGCCACTGGCACCAGTACTGGGAAAAGAGGGAACTGTTCCGTTGGGATGGGTTGCTCTTAAACTGGGCTGGAACCAAGTGTCCTGGCAAATCGAATAACTAGGGCAGTAGACAGTGCTTTAAACCCTGAAGGGAGATTGGCTGGGGGGTGGGGGCGGTGCAGGGGAGAGGATTCTGGAAAGAGTAAATTTAAAAGCGAGAGAAATGTCAAGACTTTAGAGCAGAGCAGGGTTTTGGGTAAAAATAAGCAGAATAAGGTCAGGAAGGGACAGTGATGACTGGGTAGATGCAGGGAGGATGTTTCCCCTGGCTGGGGAGTCTAGAACAAGGGGTCACAGTCTCAGAATAAGTGGTCGGCCATTTAGGGCTGAGATGAGGAGAAATTTCTTCACTCAAGAGTGTGATCAATCTTTGGAATTCTCAACCCATGTGGGCGATGGAGGCTCAGTCATTGAGTCTCTTCAAGACAGAGATCAATAGATTTTTGGATATTAAGGGAATCAAGGGATATGGAGATAGTACAGGAAAGTGGTGTTGAGGTAGAGGATCAGCCATGATCTTATTGAATGGCAGAGCAGGCTCGAGGGGCCGACTCCTGCTCCTATTTCTTATGTTCTTGCGGGACAGACCAGAACTAGGGGACATGAATATAATAAGTTAGTCACTGATAAATCCAATAAGGAATTCGGGAGAAACTTCTTTACCCAGAGAGTGGTGAGAATGTGGAACTTGCTGCCACTAGGTGTAGTTGAGGTGAATATTATAGATGCTTTTAAGGGGAAGCTAGGAAGACACGTGAGGGAGAAAATAATAAGATATGCTGATGCAGCTACATGAAGTAGGGTGGGAGGAGTCTCGTGTGGAGCATAAACATTGGCATAGATCTGTTGGGCTGAATTGGTCTGTTTCTGTGCTGAAAATTCTATCCACTACTTTGCATCGAACAGGTTACTCAGTGGAGAGTAAGCAACAGGGCTGCAAATATCCGTCCTTAGAATGGAACTCATGAAAAGTACAAACTGCTATTCAGATTGTCACAGGAATTAGTAATTTATCAGTCGTGGCTCAGTGGTAGCACTCTTGCCCGAGTTAAAAGGTCCTGCTCCAGAGACTTGAACACAAATCCAGGCTGACACTCCGGTGGTGCCGTACTGAGAGAGCGCCGCACTGACGGAGGTGTCGTTTTTCGGATGAGACAATAAACTGAACAGAGCCTGCTCTGCCATTCAATAAGATCATGGCTGATCCTCAACCTCAACACCACTGTACTGCACTATCCCCATATCCCTTTATTCCCTTAATATCCAAAAATCTATCGATCTCTGTCTTGATTCAGTTATATTGTATTCATGTCTGCCCTTTCAGGTTGACTTAAAAGTTTCAACAACAGCAACAACTTGTATTTAAATAGCGCCTTTAACATAGCAAAATGTCCTAAGGCTGCTTGAATGAGCTTTCAACCACATAGCCACAGTATAACTGAGACCGCCTATTCCCACCACCGTAACATTACTCGTTTCCTCACTTGCCTCAGCTCATCTGCTGCTGAAGTCCTCATCTGTGCCTTTGTTATCTCTAGACTTGACTATTCCAACGCACTCCTGGCTGGTCTCCCACATTCTACACTACGTAAACTAAAGGTGACCCAGAACTCGGCTGTCCATGTCCTAACTCGCACAAAGTCCCGCTCACCCATTACCCCTGTGCTCGCTGACCTGCAGTGGCCTCCAGTTAAGCAACGCCTCAATTTCAAAATTCTCATCCTTATTTTCAAATCCCTCCATGGCCTCGGCCCTCCCTATCGCTGTAATCTTCTCCAGCCTCTCAAACCACCCCCCCCCACCAACTCGATATTTCTGCACTCCTCTAATTCTGCTCTATTGAGCATAACTGATTATAATCGTTCAACCATTGGTGGCCATGCCTTCTTCGGTTGCCTCAGCCCTAAGCTCTGGAACTCCCTGCCTCAACCTTTGCTTCTCTACCTCTCTTTCCTCCTTCAAGATGCTCCTTAAAACATACGTCTTCCTGCCCTAATTTTTACTTGTGCGGCTCAGTGTCAAATTTTTAATCGCATAATAATCCTGTGAAGATGCTATATAAATACAAGTTGTTGTTGTTGTTGCAGTAAGGTGCTTCACATGAGCGTTATAAAACAAAATCTGACACCGAGCCACAGAAGGAGCCACTGAGCCAATGAACGATTATCATCAGGGATGCTCAAGAGGCCAGAATTAGAGAAGCGCAGACATCTCAGAGGGTTGCGGGGCTGGAGGAGGTTACAGCAATAGGGAGAGGCGAGGCTATAGAGGGATTTAAAAACAAGGGTGAGAATTTTAAAATTGAGGCGTTGCCCAAGTCCAAAGATTGTATTAAAGTAAAGGAATCATGATTGCTGCCGAGGAAGCGAGAACTGACCTACATAATTTATTGTTGATTCTCGGGATATGGACATCGCTGGCAAGGCCAGAATTTATTGTGGTGGTGGTGGAAGGCCTTCCCATTAAACCACTGAAGTCCATGTGGTGATAGTGCTCCCACGATGGCGTTAGCAAGGGAATTCCAAGCTATTGATCCAACAACGATTGTGCTTCTATTCGCTAACATTGATGGAGAGAGGAATCCTCGCTATTTATGTTGAGGGGTTGATATCAATAAAACCCTGGACTTTAGGGAATGGCAACAAATATTGCAGTGACCCCTCATTTGGCTGCCGCTTTTCCACGGGGAAACTGCCGATGGTGCTTACCCAAGAAGAAAATATGCCAGTGATCTGCTTGATGAGTCTATACACTGCAGATTGACTGAAGTTGCTGATGGTCCCTGAGAAAGCTTGGAAAAAGCTAGAAGCGTAAAAGTGTCATCGTTTCGGTCAATGTTATCTGCATATCAGATTCCAATGAATGGTGTAGCTCTGTGTAGACAGTGAAAGGCCATGTCGAGAAGACCCCAATAATTCTAATAATTTTATTAAACATTGCTCAATATTAAAAAAATGTACTCACAAACTAAAATTCTGCATTGTAATCAGGTTCTAAGAAATCATATTCAGGACAAGATTAGAACCCAGGGTAAGGATAGCATTAGATTTTTAAAGTATGAAATTAAAGCAAGCAGGGTGGTAATAGCAGTATTGAAACATGGGGATAATACATTTTGGGTACTACAACGCTAAGCTAGAATAAATTCTGGGTGATAGAGGCTAGAGTGCGTTTCGGATGATGCAACAGCAAACTGATCATATTGTGTGAGGTACTGATAAGACGACCATTTGATCACATTGTTTGGGCGATCTCGGCCAGGACCCCGCAAAGAAACCAGATCAGTGGGAAAACAAAGCCTCAGGATCTACATCGGAGTATTGCATTCAAGGTGCAGCGGGAGATCGCGGTGGAGGTGCAGCGAGTCTTTTTGCGGTGGAGGAGCGGTGAGGGATCGTGGCGAAGGTGCGACAGATGAGGATACAGGGCCCAGAAGAGCCATGGGCCCATGGGCAGCACGGGCCAGCCCACATTGCGACATGTGTGCGCACTGGGTCCGTGCAGCAGAGCAGGTCTCCAGTCGTCCTGGTTCAACCCTTGCCACTGGATAATGGCCTAGCCTGTCAAGCCCGTGAGGTGGCTGATGTGCAACGGTCATCACACATTAAAAAAATCCACGCATGGGCATCTTCCACCCCCTCAATTGGAGTTCAGGGCTGAAACATCGGGTCCTTCATTGAAACATCTGTGAACTCATGTGGAAGTAAGTCATCCTCGTTCGAGGGACCGCCAATGATGAGATGGTGAGATGAGGGTTATTGATCAAAGGAAGTAAGGGCAGATTGGTGAGATTAAGATCGTCACACAATCCAACAATGAGTTTGCATATTAATTAAGTGGGTTTGTATGCAAAGTGAACAATACAAGACTTAATCGTGGAACAACGTCAACTTGCATTTATATAGCGCCTTTAACTTGGGCAACGTCTCGATTTCAAAATACTCATCTTTTTTTTCACATCCCTACATAGACTCTCCCCTCCCTATTGCAGTAACCTTCTCCAGCCCAACAACCCTCTGAGATGTCGTCGGAGGCGGAGCGGGACGTTGGTGAGGCCTACAAGAGGCCCAGCAGTTGCAGGGAGCAGCGGCAGCGTCGTCGGAGGCGAGCCGGTGCAGCTGCAGCGGGGAGGCAAAAAAGAAGTAGAAAGAAATTGAAAGGTGACTTCACAGCCAAGGGGGTAAGTGATTGGTAAGTAGTTTTTCTTCTTTTTCTTTATCAGTAAGTAACCTTTAGCATTATTGTTGCCAATTTAAGTTTATCTAAGGATTAAGTCATCGCAGGACAGCTCGGACATGTGTTATGCTCCTCCTGTACTATGTGGGAAGTCAGGGACGCTTCCGGTTTCCCTGACGACTACATGTGCGGGAAGTGCATCCGCCTGCAGCTCCTGACGGACCGCATTGCGACACTGGAGCTGCGGGTGGATGAACTCTGGAACATTGTAAGGGGAATAGATAGACGTTTCTGCAGCCGCAACCGAGACTCCAGGATGGTATGTTGCCTCCCTGGTGCAAAGGTCAAGGATGTCTCGGAGCGGGTGCAGGGCATTCTGAAAAGGGAGGGTGATCAGCCAGTTGTCATGGTGCACATAGGTACCAATGATATAGGTAAAAAACGGGATGAGGTCCTACAAGACGAATTTAGGGAGCTAGGAGCTAAATTAAAAAGTAGGACCTCAAAAGTAGTAATCTCAGGATTGCTACCAGTGCCACATGCTAGTCAGAGTAGGAATTGCAGGATAGCTCAGATGAATACGTGGCTTGAGGAGTGGTGCAGAAGGGAGGGATTCAAATTCCTGGGGCACTGGCACTGGTGGGACCAGTACAAACCGGACGGTCTGTGCCTGGGCAGGACTGGAACCAATGTCCGAGGGGGAGTGTTTGCTTCTGCTGTTGGGGAGGAGTTAAACTAATATGGCAGGGGGATGGTAACCTATGCAGGGAGACAAATGGAAGTAGAATGGGGGCAGAAGCAAAAGATAGAAAGAAGAAAAGTAAAAGTGGAGGACAGAGAAACCCAAGGCAAAAAGCAAAAAGGGCCACATGACAGCAAAATTTTAAAAGGGCAAAGTGTGTTAGAAAGACAAGCCTGAAGGCTCTGTGCCTCAATGCGAGGAGTATTCGGAATAAGGTGGATGAATTAACTGCGCAGATAGCAGTTAACGGGTATGATGTAAGTGGCATCACGGAGACACGGCTCCAGGGTGACCAAGGCTGGGAACTCAACATCCAGGGGTATTCAACATTTAGGAAGGATAGACAGAAAGGAAAAGGAGGCAGGGTGGCATTACTGGTTAAAGAGGAAATTAATGCAACAGCAAGAAAGGACATTAGTTTAGATGATGTGGAATCGGTATGGGTGGAGCTACGGAATGCCAAGAGGCAGAAAACGCTAGTGCGAGTTGTGTACAGACCACCAAACAGTAGTAGTAAGGTTAGGGACAGCATCAAACAAGAAATTAGGGATGCATGCAATAAAGGTACAGCAGATATCATGGGTGACTTTAATCTACATATTGATTGGGCTAACCAAACTGGTAGCAATGCGGTGGAGGAGGATTTCCTGGAGTGTATTAGGGATGGTTTTCTAGACCAATATGTCGAGGAACCAACTAGGGAGCTGGCATCCCAGACTGGGTGATGTGTAATGAGAAAGGACTAATTAGCAATCTTGTGCGAGGCCCCTTGGGGAAGAGTGACCATAACATGGTAGAATTCTTTATTAAGGTGGAGAATGGCACAGTTAATTCAGAAACTAGGGTCCTGAACTTAAGGAAAGGTAACTTCGACGGTTTGAGGCGTGAATTGGCTAGAATAGACTGGCAAATGATACTTAAAGGGTCGATGGTGGATAGGCAATGGCAAACATTTAAAGGTTACATGGATGAACTTCAGCAATTGTACATCCCTGTTCGGAGTAAAAATAAAACGGGGAAGGTGGCTCAACCGTGGCTAACAAGGGAAATTAAGGATAGCGTTAAATCCAAGGAAGAGGCATATAAATTGGCCAGAAAAAGCAACAAACCTGAGGACTGGGCGAAACTTAGAAATCAGCAGAGGAGGACAAAGGGTTTAATTAAGAGGGGGAAAATAGAGTACAAGAAGAAGCTTGTCGGGAACATAAAAACTGACTGCAAAAGCTTCTATAAATATGTGAAGAGAAAAAGATTAGAGAAGACAAACATAGGTCCCTTGCAGTCGGATTCAGGTGAATTTATAATGGGGAACAAAGAAATGGCAGACCAGTTGAACAAATACTTTGGTTCTGTCTTCACGAAGGAAGACACAAATAACCTTCCGGAAGTACCAAGAGAACGAGGGTCAAGTGAGGAGGAGGATCTGAAGGATATCCTTATTAGGCGGGAAATTGTGTTAGGGAAATTGAGGGGATCGAAGGCCGATAAATCCCCGGGGCCTGATAGTCTACATCCCAGAGTACTTAAGGAAGTGGCCCTAGAAATAGTGGATGCATTGGTGATCATTATCGACTCTGGATCCGTTCCTATGGACTGGAGGGTAGCTAATGTAACACCACTTTTTTTTTAAAAAGGAGGGAGAGAGAAAGCGGGTAATTAGCCTGACATCAATAGTGGAGAAAATGTTGGAATCAATTATTAAGGATGAAATAGCAGCGCATTTGGAAAGCAGTGACAGGATCAGTCCAATTCAGCATGGATTTATGAAGGGGAAATCATGCTTGACAAATCTTCTGGAATTTTTTGAGGATGTAACTAGTAGAGTGGACAAGGGAGAACCAGTGGATGTGGTGTATTTGGACTTCCAAAAGGCTTTTGACAAGGTCCCACACAAGAGATTGGTGTGCAAAACCAAAGCACATGGTATTGGGGGTAATATATTGACGTGGATAGAGAACTGGTTGGCAGACAGGAAGCAGAGAGTCGGGATAAACGGGTCCTTTTCAAAATGGCAGGCAGTGACCAGTAGAGTGCCACAGGGCTCAGTGCTGGGACCCCAGCTCTTTACACTATACATCAATGATTTGGATGAAGGAATTGAGTGTAATGTCTCCAAGCTTGCAGATGACACTAAACTAGGTGGCGGTGTGAGCTGTGAGGGGGATGCTAGGAGGCTGCAGGGTGACTTGGACAGATTAGGTGAGTCGGCAAATGTATGGCAGATGTAGTATAATGTGGATAAATGTGAGGTTATCCACTTTGGGGGCAAAAACGCGAAGACAGAATATTATCTGAATGGCGGCAGATTAGGAAAAGGGGAGGTGCAAAGAGACCTGGGTGTCATGGTTCATCAGTCATTGAAAGTTGGCATACAGGTACAGCAGGCGGTGAAGGCGGCAAATGGTATTTGGCCTTCATAGCTAGGGGATTGGAGTATAGGAGCAGGGAGATCTTACTGCAGTTGTACAGGGCCTTGGTGAGGCCTCACCTGGAATATTGTGTTCAGTTTTGGTCTCCTAATTTGAATAAGGACGTTCTTGCTCTTGAGGGAGTGCAGCGAAGGTTCACCAGACTTATTCCCGGGATGGCAGGACTGACATATGAGGAGAGACTGGATCAACTGGGCCTTTATTCATTGGAGTTTAGAAGGATGAGAGGGGATCTCGTGGAATCATATAAGATTCTGACGGGACGGGACAGGATAGATGCGGATAGAATGTTCCCGATGTTGGGGAAGTCCAGAATCAGGGGACACAGTCTTCGGATAAGGGGTAGGCCATTTAGGACTGAGATGAGGAGAAACTTCTTCACTCAGAGTGGTTAACCTGTGGAATTCCCTGCCGCAGAGAGTTGTTGATGCCAGTTCATTGGATATATTCAAGAGGGAGTTAGATATGGCCCTTACGGCTAAGGGGACCAAGGGGTATGGAGAGAAAGCAGGAAAGGGGTACTGAGGGAGTGATCAGAATGATCTTATTGAATGGCGATGCAGGCTCGAAGGGCCGAATGGCCTACTCCTAGTTTCAAGTTTCAATGGGCCCAAGTTTCCACAAGAAAAAAAACGGGCGCCCCTCCGAGCTGGGCGCCTGTTTTTCGCGCCTAAAACGGCGCCTAAAAAAATCCTCGGTATTCTGCACCTACTTACAGGTCCTCTGGCCCTCGGTGCAGCCAGCACGAGCTGTGGGGGAGCGGAGCCAGGTCCCGCAAGTGCAGTAGCTCCAGGCGCCGAACTGTGTGGGAGGGGCCCGAAGCATGCAGCCCCTAGCCCAATGGCCTCACTGGGGCTCCTCCCACGACCAGCTCCTGCTCCCCGCCTGACCAGACCCGACACTCGCTCCCACCCCCCCCCCCCCGCCGACCAGATCCGACCCGACACCCGCTCCCCCCCGCCCCGCCCCGACACCCGCTCCCCGCGCCACCCCCCCCCCCCGAGACCCGCTCCCACCCCGACCCGACACCCGCTCCCCCCCCGCCCCGACCCGAGACCCGCCCCCCCCGCCCCGACCCGACACCCGCTCCCCCCACCCTGACCCGACACGCGCTCCCCCCCCCCCACCCGAGACCCGACCCCCGCCCCGACCCGAGACCCGCTCCCCCCCCCCGACTGACCCGACCCGCGCTCCTGTTCCCCGACCCGACGCCCCCCCCCTCCCTCTCTCCCTCCCTCCCTCCCCTCTCTCTCTCTCTCTCCCTCCCTCCCCTCTCTCTCTCTCTCCTTCCCTCCCCTCTCTCTCTCTCTCTCCCTCCCTCTCCTCTCTCTCCTTCCCTCCCCTCTCTCTCTCTCTCCCTCCCTCCCCTCTCTCTCCCTCCCTCCCCTCTCTCTCTCCTCCCTCCCTCTCTCTCTCTCCTCTCTCTCCCTCCCTCCCTCCCCTCTCTCCCTCCCCTCTCTCTCTCTCTCCCTCCCTCCGTCCCTCTCTCTCTCTCCCTCCCACCCTCCCTCTCTCTCTCTCCCTCCCACTCTCTCCCTCCCTCCCTCTCTCTCTCTCCCTCCCTCTCTCTCTCCCTCTCTCTCTCTCTCTCCCTCCCCTCTCCCTCCCTCCCTCCCCTCTCTCTCCCTCCCTCCCTCCCTCCCTCCCCTCTCTCTCCCTCCCTCCCTCCCTCTCCCTCTCTCTCTCGCTCCCCCTCCCGCTCAGCGGCACGAACAGCTGCAGAATTCTCCCTGGCTGAAGCACTTTCACACAGGTAGGAAGATGGTTTATTTAATCTTTTCTTGGCTTATAAATGTTTATTCAGGTTGGATTTATTTGTATAATATTTGTAGAAGTATAAATAAGGATTTATTGTCGAATTTAATGAGTTCCCTTCCCCCCCAGTTCTGGACGCCTAATTTGTAACCTGCGCCTGATTTTTTAATGTGTAGAACAGGTTTTTTCAGTTCGACAAAAATCTTCACTGGCTCCATTCTACTTTAGTTTGGAGTACATTTTCACTGTGGAAACTTTCAAATCAGGCGTCAGTGGCCGGACACGCCCCCTTTTGAAGAAAAAATTCTGTTCTAAACTAGAACTATTCTACCTGACTAGAACTGCAGAAAAAAAAATGTGGAGAATTGCGATTTCTAAAATAGTCCATTCTCCACCAGTTGCTCCTAAAAATCAGGCGCGAATCATGTGGAAACTTGGGCCCAATGTTTCTATGTGTGCGCTCCTCTAATTCTGGCCTCTTGAGCATCCCTGATTATAATCGTTCAACCATTGGTGGCTGCCGAGGCCCTCACAGAATTATAATGAAAAATTTGGCACCGAGCAGCATAAGGAGAAATTCGGCCAAAAGCTTGGTCAAAGAGGTAGGTTTTAAGGAGCGTCTTGAGGGAGGAAAGAGAGGTAGAGAGGCAGAGGTTTAAGGCAGGGAGTTCCAGAGCTTGGGGCCCAGGCAACAGAAGGTTGCCAAGGCAACAGGGTGATCAAGCCACATAGAAGGAAGGGAGACAAGTCCTGGGAGAAAGATATAAGTCATTGCTGAGATTGAAGAAGGAACACTAGGAAGAGGCATGGGTTACTCTCTCACCAGAGTAGCACGTAATCTCGTAATTATTGTAGCTATTGCTGTCGATGGCAAGACTGTTAGCAACCTAACTTGTTAACTGTGCATTGTCTTGTACTAAATGAAACTCCTGCCTCTCTGGTGAAGCACAGCTTGCCAAGACAGTTGCCTCAGACATTCCCAGGTGTGTGTGTGTGCGCGTGCGTGCGTGCGCGCGCGTGTGAGTGGGGGGGGTGCGGGGGGGTGGTGTCGAGGCAGTGTGCCTCTGGTGCAAGCAATCCTGTCTTGCATCCCATCTTTCATCCTCTTCTTCCTCCTCACACTCATAGAAACTCCTCTATTCATAATTTAGATTGTAGCAATCAAAATTCCAACAATATAACTTTAAGTATTCATTTCCTGAAAGGCCACAATGTAATTGGCCATTATCGCCCATTTTAAAAAGGTGAGCAGAGTGCATGGTATTCTTTTGAGGAGAATTCCACAAGGAATAATTTGCATCTCATTACCATTAAATTCAGCATCTAATGAAGCTCTGGTGCAAGAGTACTTTCATCATCATAGGCAGTTCCTCGCAATCGAGGAAGACTTGCTTCCATTCGAAAAATGAGTCCTTAGGTGGCTGAACAGTCCAATACGAGAATCACAGGTGGTACAGATAGTCGTTGAGGGTAAGGGAGGATGGAACTGGTTTGCCGCACGCTCTTTCCGCTGCCCGAGCTTGATTTCTGCACGTTCTCGGCGATGAGGCTCGAGGTGTTCAGCGCCCTCCCGGATGCACTTCCTCCACTTCGGGTGATCTTTGGCCAGGGACTCCCAAGTGTTGGTGGAGATGTCGCACTTTATCAGGGAGGCTATGAGGGTGTCCTTGTTTCCTCTGCCCACCTTTGGCTCGCTTGCCGTGAAGGAGTTCCGAGCAGAGCGCTTGCTTTGGGAGTCTCGTGTCTGGCATGCCAACAATGTGGCCTGAACGAGTGTGGTTAGTACTTCAATGCAAGAGTACTTTAGGCCTCTGGAAACTAGCACAGAGATCTGGCAAAATAAATCCTGCCCAATTTACAAATCATCCAGGTTCGATTTCACTGGTCGGAAAATTCATGTGCTCACCTTACACTTTTTGTTGCCCTATTTAACACAGGTGGAATAGTATTTTCTTACCACGCAAATACTTTTGTTTACTTAACATTATCCTTTCTCTCCCTTACTTTCCACGGAAAGACTTGCGCCTTTCACAACCTCAGTATTTTTGGAGTGCAGTCACTGTTGTAATGTCGGAAGTCCAGCAGCCAATTTGCGCACAGCAACCTTCCGCAACCAACAATATGATTATGACCAGGTAATCTGTTTTCGTGATGTTGGTTTAGGGACAAATGTTCAAAGTGATTATCTGCACGAACATTTTTGTGTCCTTCTGCGCATGCGTGTGGTCGCCCCTCACCCCGCTCCTTTTTGCGCTTGCGCACCCGATTCTCTTCTGCGCAAGCGCAGCACCCCACAGTTGTGGCTGCAGTGCAGCGTGGTCCATGCTTTGTTCAACTCTGTGGGACAAGACAGGTCACTGGATCCGTGCTGGCGGTGGGGGAAATCGGAGGGAGGCGCGGGGGGGGCGGGGGAATCGGAGGGAGGCAGGGGGGGGAATCGGAGGGAGGCGCGGGGGGGGGAAATCGGAGGGAGGCGGGGGGGGGGAATCGGAGGGAGGCGCGGGGCGGGAATCGGAGGGAGGCGGGGGCAGGAATCGGAGGGAGGCGGGGGGCGGGAATCGGAGGGAGGCCCGGGGGGGGGCGGGGGAATCGGAGGGAGGCGCGGGGGGGGGGAATCGGAGGGAGGCGCAGGGGGGGCGGGGGAATCGGAGGGAGGCAGGGGGGGGAATCGGAGGGAGGCGCGGGGGGGGGAAATCGGAGGGAGGCGGGGGGGGGGAATCGGAGGGAGGCGCGGGGCGGGAATCGGAGGGAGGCGCGGGGCGGGAATCGGAGGGAGGCGCGGGGGGGGGGGAATCGGAGGGAGGGAGAGGGAAAATGGGAGGGGGAAATCAGAAGGAGGGGGAGGGGAAATGGGAGGGAGGGGGGAGGGGAATGGGAATCGGAGGGAGAGAGAGAGAAAGGGAATTGGATGGAGAGAATCGGGTGGGGTGGGGGGGTAGAAGAGAGAGAGAGAGAGAGAGACAGGGTTAGGAATTTCTGGGGGGTGAGTAAAGGGTGCGGAGAGCACAGTGGGGGATATGGTAAGAACGTGATCCAGGTCTAAATGGGGTGGGAAGTGTGAGCAAGAATGTGGTCCAGGTGGTAAGACGGATCACGTTCTTCCAACCCCACCCCCTTTACAGCCACACCCTCCTCGCCCTACACCTGGTTGATTTATCGGAAAACACGATGCATGTGTGGCAAGTGGCATCATTGGACTGGACAAAATCCGAAGTTATGACACTGTCACAACTCACTTCATATCAAATAAACCTGTTAACAATCCATAACCCACACACAATGCCCAATCGATAGGGGCGGAGAGGGCAGGGAAGTTCAGGAACTTGTTTGGCGGGGGGTGAGGAGAAGGTGGTCATGAAACGGGGTGGGGGGGGGGGAGATGCAGGGAAGAGAGAGAGGAATTTGGGCAGAGGGAGGAGGTCAGGAACCCTGGGGGGGAGTGAAGGTGGTCAGGAACTTTGGAGGTGGGGGAAGGAACTTATTTTATGAGGTGGAAGAAGGTCTTAATCCACGAGGATGAGCCCTGTCTGTTCCAAATGATCTCTGTTCTGTCTGGAGTCGGCAGTCAGAATGGCTCGCTTTACACTTTGCAAATTAACTGATTACGTAAGCAGGGAGGATCTAATTATGCATTCCAGAGAAACTGCTGGGTGTCTTGTCTCCAAGGGGACCAATCAGCAATCAGAACTGGTCATCCAAGGGGACCAATCAGAGCTTTTGGTGTTGCGTATAAACATGTCCATAAACGTTGGCCTGGATACTAGGGGGAGCTCCCTTGCTCTTCTTCAAAGTAGTACCATACTTTATCTTTTATGTCACCGGAGAGGGCATAACGTCTCAGCTGAAAGACACCACCTCCAGCAGTGCAGCACTCCCTCAGTACTGCACTGGAGTGTCACCCTGGATTTTGTTCTCAAGTCTCTGGAATGGAACTTGAACCCACAACCTTCTGACTCAGAGGCGAGCGTGCTACCCACTGAGCCATGGCTGACGGGGCATAGGATAGCTATTCACTGACAGAGGGCTTGTTGCCACTGATGCAGCACTGCTCTAGCAAGGTTCCTGGCATCACTGAGGCTCCAGTGATTTAGACCTTGAACTGGCAGGCACTCTTCATTATAAGCCAATCAAAAAAGTTTGACGCTTTAACTGTTTTTTCTGCTGTATCGAAGATAAGCAGATTAGAAACAAGAATTTGCATTTATATAGTGCCTTTAATGTAGAAAAACATCACAAAATGCTTCACAGAAGCATAAGTATTTTTAAATGAGATATTTGGCAGGGTAAAAAGGTAAGTTTTAAGGAGGTTCTTACAGAAGAGAGGGGTTTAAGGACAGGATTCCAAAGCATGGGGCCCAGGCAGCTGAAAGCACAGCTGTCAATATAAACAAGTAAAAACCAATTTCTGAGTTAGTCCTAAAACTCTGGAAGCAAACCACAGTACTTCCAAAGCAGAAGTTAAGTTGAAGCTCACCACTATGGTGAATTAAGGATACACTTGCTTGAAGCAACTCATAAATGTTGTATCTTAACTTGATTGTTGTGCCACCTTAGCTCAGCTTCTGCTCCATCCTGCAGTGTCCAACCCAGGGCCTGCAAAACAAACCTAGGACCGCCATCAAGCAGGTCCCCATTCATCTGACCGGAAGCCTCCTGGAGACTCACTATCTCCCTGGTTACAGGCAGGCAGGCAGACGGCAGTTGCAGCTCCTTCCTCCACAGGCTCAACTCCCAAGTGGCTAAGCCTCTCCCACTCAACAGCTCTACAACTATTTTGTTGATACTTAAATCAAATGCTCACTTTGACAAGGGCAGTAGAACCCACAAATTAACAATTTAAGACCGTCATGATAAACCTTTAATCAAATTAGAATATGGTTGCCGGGGGTGATGACGCACTCTAGTCCCTCTGGCGCCCACCTCTCGTGGAAGGCCGCAAGCGTACTGATGGACACCGCGTGCTCCATCTTTAGGGACACCCGCGCTCGGATGTCTCCTGATCTGGATACAGAGCCACAGGTGAACAGGTGTTCCCCACCTATGGGAGGGGAACAAAACAACTCCTACTGGGAGCAAGTGACTGATGGACAGACACAGCAATCCTCTCCCCCTCCAGTACTGATTGACTGTAGACAGGCCCTGACTGGAGATGCAAAATGGTGCAGCTGTAAGCGAGAGAGACAGATTGAAGCTGGCGCGCTTCGGCAGAGCGATTCGCAGACCCTTCCGCCAGCATGTACCAGTGCCTCTGGGACTGGTGTCGTATGGTGGCGGATCAGTGCACAAGAGCAATTAAGGACTAAAACACGGCAGCCTGTGTCCTAACTCGCACCAAGTCCCGCTCAGCCATCACCCCTGTGCTCACTGACCGACATTGACACCCGGTTAAGCAATGCCTCAATTTCAAAATTTTCATCCTTATTTTCATTTCGCTCCATGGCCTCGCCTCTTCCTATGTCTGTAATCTCCTCCAGCTCCCCCGCCCGAGATATCTGCGCTCCTCTAATTGTGCTCTCTTGAGCATCCCTGATTTTAATCGCTCAACCACTGGCGGCTGTGCTTTCTGTTGGCTAGGCCCCAAGCTCTGGAACACCCTGCCTAAATGTCTCCGTCTCGTACCTCTCTTTCCTCCTTAAAGACGCTCCCAAACCATGGGCTGTACAGAATGAAGCCACCTCAGCCAGGGCAGCATTTGAGTCTCTACTATTGTCCCCAGTGTCCCCGTGGTGTTAGGGAGGAAAACAGCTTTTGGTTCCCTGCGTTAAATTCTACTCATGCGGCTTGATGTCAATTTTTAAATCTTATAATACTCCTGTGAAGCGCCTTGGGACGTTTCACTAAGTTAAAGGCGCTTTATAAATGCAAGTTGTTGTTGTTATAAATAGGTGACAATGTCTCTCTGCAGAGAGCACGCCGCAGATTAAGCATTGATTGGTCAATCGTTCAGAAACAGAACAATGTGGCAAGGCCCCCTCCCCAATCCCAGTCAGATGGCAGGAGGCCCGGTCAGGAAATTCTGGCAGATTCCTCCCCTCGACGACGCAATGCACCTCCTATACATTGCATCCGCCAGGTCCTCAGCAAGGGACTCCAAGAGAAAAATCAACCCTAAGTTATCATGCAAAGGATGCAAACAAGGGCAAAGGGAGAAAATAACTTGTTTTAAAAAAGCTCTCCCAACAGTACAGTGGGGTAACTGCACTGCCCAGTGTAGCGCTGAGCTATGTCAACGCGAAGGTCCCATGTTCAAACCCTGGGCTGTATGGAGTTAAGCCACCTCAGCCAGGGCAGCATTTGGGGTCCTGCTATTGTCCCCAGTAGCCCCGTGTTATTAGGGAGGAAAACTTTGGCCATGCTTCCCACTCCTGGTCACTATTCAGTGGTCCCTCCTGGAAATACACAGTTAAGGACAGGATCAAGCTGGGCCAGGAGTCTTGACAGCCTGCCTACACTCATCGCCAAGACAAACACACAGAGTCACGGGGGCCAGATGCAGGAGAGTAACCTGGAACTGGACCCTGGACACGAGAGTGAGGGACGAGAGAGAGTGGGGGACAAGAGAGAGAGCGTGTGGGGGGACGATAGAGTGAGGGAGAAAGAGTGAGAAGGAGGGAGAAAGAGTGAGAAGGAGGGAGAAAGAGTGAGAAGGAGGGAGAAAGAGTGAGAAGGAGGGAGAAAGAGTGAGAAGGAGGGAGAAAGAGTGAGAAGGAGGGAGAAAGAGTGAGAAGGAGGGAGAAAGAGTGAGAAGGAGGGAGAAAGAGTGAGAAGGAGGGAGAAAGAGTGAGAAGGAGGGAGAAAGAGTGAGAAGGAGGGAGAAAGAGAGAGAAGGAGTGAGAAAGAGAGAGAAGGAGTGAGAAAGAGTGAGAAGGAGGGAGAAAAAGTGAGAAGGAGGGAGAAAGAGTGAGAAGGAGGGAGAAAGAGTGAGAAGGAGGGAGAGTGAGAAGGAGGGAGAGCAAGGCGGGAAGAGAGAGGAGGGGTGAGGGTGAGAGGGAGGCGGGAGGGGAGAGCGAGGCGGGAGGGGAGAGCGAGGCGGGAGGGGAGAGCGAGGCGGGAGGGGAGAGCGAGGCGGGAGGGGAGAGCGAGGCGGGAGGGGAGAGCGAGGCGGGAGGGGAGAGCGAGGCGGGAGGGGAGAGCGAGGCGGGAGGGGAGAGGGAGGCGGGAGGGGCGAGGGAGGCGGGAGGGGCCAGCGAGGCGGGAGGGGCGAGAGCGAGGCGGGGGGGGGGGCGAGCGAGGCGGGGGGGAAGAGAGCGAGGTGGGGGGGAAGAGAGCGAGGCGGAGGGGAAGAGAGCGAGAACGGGGGGGGGGGGGGGGAAGAGAGTGAGAACGGGGGGGGGGGAAAGAGAGCGAGAACGGGGGGGGGAAGAGAGCGAGAACGGGGGGGGGAAGAGAGCGAGAACGGGGGGGGGGAAGAGAGCGAGAACGGGGGGGGAAGAGAGCGAGAACGGGGGGGGGGGGGAAGAGAGTGAGAACGGGGGGGGGGGGAAGAGAGCGAGAACGGGGGGGAAGAGAGCGAGAACGGGGGGGGGAAGAGAGCGAGAACGGGGGGGGGGAAGAGAGCGAGAACGGGGGGGGGAAAGAGAGCGAGAACGGGGGGGGGGGGAAGAGAGCGAGAACGGGAGGGGAAGAGAGCGAGAACGGGGGGGGGAAGAGAGCGAGAACGGGGGGGGGAAGAGAGCGAGAACGGTCGGGGAAGAGAGAGAGAACGGGGGGGAAGAGAGAGAGAACGGGGGGAAGAGAGAGAGAACGTGGGGAAGAGAGAGAGAACGGGGGGAAGAGAGAGAGAACGGGGGGAAGAGAGAGAGAACGGGGGGAAGAGAGAGAGAACGGGGGGAAGAGAGACAAAACGGGGGGAAGAGAGAGAGAACGGGGGGAAGAGAGAGAGAACGGGGGGGGGAGAGAGAGAGAACGGGGGGGGGAGAGAGAGAGAACGGGGGGGAGAGAGAGAGAACGGGGGGGAGAGAGAGAGAACGGGGGGGAGAGAGAGAGAACGGGGGGGAGAGAGAGAGAGAACGGGGGGAGAGAGAGAGAACGGGGGGAGAGAGAGAGAACGGGGGGAAGAGAGAGAGAACGGGGGGGAAGAGAGAGAGAACGGGGGGAAGAGAGAGAGAGCGGGGGGGAAGAGAGAGAGAACGGGGGGGAAGAGAGAGAGAACGGGGGAGAAGAGAGAGAGAACGGGGGGGAACAGAGAGAACGGGGGGGAACAGAGAGAGAATGGGGGGGGAACAGAGAGAGAACGGGGGGAACAGAGAGAGAACGGGGAGAACAGAGAGAGAACGGGGGGGGAAAACAGAGAGAGAAACATCGAAACAGAGAAACATAGAAAATAGGTGCAGGAGTAGGCCATTCGGCCCTTTGAGCCTGTACCGCCATTCAATGAGTTCATGGTTGAACATGCAACTTCAGTACAACTTTCCTGCTTTCTCGCCATACCCCTTGATCCCCCGAGTAGTAAGGACTACATCTAACTCCTTTTTGAATATATTTCGTCAATTGGCCTCAACAACTTTCTGTGGTAGAGAATTCCACAGGTTCACCACTCTCTGGGTGAAGAAGTTTCTCCTCATCTCGGTCCTAAATGGCTTACCCTTTATCCTTAGACTGTGACCCCTGGTTCTGGACATCCGCAACATTGGGAATATTCTTCCTGCATCTAACCTGTCTGAACCCGTCAGAATTTTAAACGTTTCTATGAGATCCCCTCTCATTCTTCTGAACTCGTGAATACAAGCCCAGTTGATCCAGTCTTTCTTGATATGTCAGTCCCGCCATCCCGAGAATCAGTCTGGTGAACCTTCGCTGCACTCCCTCAATAGCAAGAATGTCCTTCCTCAAGTTAGGAGACCAAAACTGTACACAATACTCCAGGTGTGGCCTCACCAAGGCCCTGTACAACTGTAGTAACACCTTCCTGCCCCTGCACTCAAATCCCCTCTCTATGAAGGTCAACGTGCCATTTGCTTTCTTAACCGCCTGCTGTACCTGCATGCCAACCTTCAATGACTAATGTACTGTGACACCCAGGTCTCGTTGCACCTCCCCTTTTCCTAATCTGTCACCATTCAGATAATAGTCTGTCTCTCTGTTTTTACCACCAAAGTGGATAGCCTCACATTTATCCAGATTATACTTCATCTGCAATGCATTTGCCCACTCACCAAACCTATCCAAGTCACTCTGCAGCCTCATCGCATCCTCCTCGCAGCTCACACTGCCACCTAACTTAGTGTCATCCGCAAATTTGGAGATACTACATTTAATCCCCTCGTCTAAATCATTAATGTACAATGTAAACAGCTGGGGCCCCAGCATAGAACCTTGCGGTACCCCTCTAGTCACTGCCTGCCATTCTGAAAATTACCCATTTACTCCTACTCTTTGCTTCTTGTCTGTCAACCAGTTCTCAATCCACGTCAGCACACTATCCCCAATCCCATGTGCTTTAACTTTGCACATTCATCTCTTGTGTGGGACCTTGTCGAAAGCCTTCTGAAAGTCCAAATACACCACATCAACTGGTTCTCCCTCGTCCGCTCAACTGGAAACATCCTCAAAAAATTCCAGAAGATTTGTCAAGCATGATTCCCCTTTCACAAATCCATGCTGACTTGGATCTATCATGTCACCTCTTTCCAAATGCGCTGCTATGACATCCTTAATAATTGATTCCATCATTTTACCCACTACTGAGGTCAGGCTGACCGGTCTATAATTCCGTGTTTTCTCTCTCCCTCCTTTTTCAAAAAGTGGGGTTACATTGGCTACCCTCCACTCCATAGGAACTGATCCAGAGTCTATGGAATGTTGGAAAATGACTGTCAATGCATCCGCTATTTCCAAGGCCACCTCCTTAACTACTCTGGGATGCAGACCATCAGGCCCTGGGGATTTATCGGCCTTCAATCCCATCAATTTCCCCAACACAATTTCCCGACTAATAAGGATTTCCCTCAGTTCCTCCTTCTTACTAGACCCTCTGACCCCTTTTATATCCGGAAGGTTGTTTGTGTCCTCCTTAGTGAATACCGAACCAAAGTACTTGTTCAATTGGTCTGCCATTTCTTTGTTCCCCGTTATGACTTCCCCTGATTCTGACTGCAGGGGACCTACGTTTGTCTTTACTAACCTTTTTCTCTTTACATATCTATAGAAGCTTTTGCAGTCCGTTTTAATGTTCCCTGCAAAGCTTCCTCTCGTACTCTATTTTCCCTGCCCTAATCAAACCCTTTGTCCTCCTCTGCTGAGTTCTAAATTTCTCCCAGTCCCCAGGTTCGCTGCTATTTCTGGCCAATTTGTATGCCACTTCCTTGGCTTTAATACTATCCCTGATTTCCCTTGAAAGCCACGGTTGAGCCACCTTCCCTTTTTTATTTTTACGCCAGACAGGGATGTATAATGTAGAATTGGAGTGAAGAGAGGGAATGGGGGAAGGGGGGCGGTGAAGAGAGGGGGAATGGGGGGAGGGGCGGTGAAGAGAGAGGGAATGGGGGCGGGGGTAAAGAGAGAGGGAATGGGGGCGGGGGGTAAAGAGAGAGGGAATGGGGGGAGGGGCGGTGAAGAAAGAGGGAATGGGGGCGGGGGTAAAGAGAGAGGGAATGGGGGCGGGGGGTAAAGAGAGAGGGAATGGGGGCGGGGGGGTAAAGAGAGAGGGAATGGGGCGGGGGTAAAGAGAGAGGGAATGGGGGCGGGGGTAAAGAGAGAGGGAATGGGGCGGGGGTAAAGAGAGAGAGAATGGGGCGGGGGTAAAGAGAGAGGGAATGGGGGCGGGGGTAAAGAGAGAGGGAATGGGGGGAGGGGCGGTGAAGAGAGAGGGAATGGGGACGGGGGTAAAGAGAGAGGGAATGGGGGCGGGGGGTAAAGAGAGAGGGAATGGGGCGGGGGTAAAGAGAGAGGGAATGGGGACGGGGGTAAAGAGCGAGGGAATAGGGGGGTTGAAGTGAGAGAATGGGGGGGTGAATCGAGAGAGAGAATGGGGGGGTGAATCGAGAGCGAGAATGGGGGGGGGTGAATCGAGAGCGAGAATGGGGGGGGGTGAATCGAGAGCAAGAATGGGGGGGGGTGAATCGAGAGAGAAAATGGGGGGGGGTGAATCGAGAGAGAGAATGGGGGGGGTGAATCGAGAGAGAAGGCGGGGATGAATCGAGAGAGAGAATGGGGGGGATGAATCGAGAGAGAGAATGGGGGGGTGAATCGAGAGAGAGAATGGGGGGATGAATTGAGAGAATGGGGGGGCGGTGAATCGAGAGAGAATGGGGGGGGGTGAATCGAGAGATGGAATGGGGGGGTGAAGAGAGAGAGAATGGGGGGCTGAAGAGAGAGGGAATGGGGGGTAAAGAGAGAGAGAATGGGGGGGTGAAGAGAGAGAGAATAGGGGGGTGAAGAGAGAGAGAATGGGGGGGTGAAGAGAGAGAGAATGGGGGGGTGAAGAGAGAGAGAATGGGGGGGTGAAGAGAGAGAGAATGGGGGGGTGAAGAGAGAGAGAATGGAGGGGTGAAGAGAGAGAGAATGGGGGGGTGAAGAGAGAGAGAATGGGGGGTGAAGAGAGAGAGAATGGGGGGGTGAAGAGAGAGAGAATGGGGGGGTGAAGAGAGAGAGAATGGGGGGGTGAAGAGAGAGAGAATGGGGGGGTGAAGAGAGAGAGAATGGGGGGGTGAAGAGAGAGAGAATGGGGGGGTGAAGAGAGAGAGAATGGGGGGGTGAAGAGAGAGAGAATGGGGGGGGGCGGTGGAGAGAGAGAGAGAGACCGGGGGCACAGTTATTTGCTGTCCGCGAAAAGCAGGACAAATTAAACCTGGCCAATTACCGGCCCATCACCCAAGTCTCAATCATCAACAAAGTGACAGAAGGAGTGATCAACAGTGCTAGTAAGCGGCACATCCTCACTAAAATCATGCTAAGTTTGGGTTCACCAGGACCACTCATTGCAGCCTTTGTCCAAATATGGATCAAAGAGCTGAATTCCATAAGTGATGTGAGAATGACTGTCCTTGACATCAAGGCAGCATTTGATGGAGTGTGGCATCAAGGAACACCAGTAAAATTGAAGACAATGAGAATCAGGAGGAAAACTCTCCACTGGCTGGCATCATGGCAGATGAAGTATAATGTGGATAAATGTGAGGTTATCCACTTTGGTGGTAAAAACAGAGAGACAGACTATTATCTGAATGGTGACAGATTAGGAAAAGGGGAGGTGCAATGAGACCTGGGTGTCATGGTACATCAGTCATTGAAGGTTGGCATGCAGGTACAGCAGGCGGTTAAAAAAGCAAATGGCATGTTGGCCTTCATAGCGAGGGGATTTGAGTACAGGGGCAGGGAGGTGTTACTACAGTTGTACAGGGCCTTGGTGAGGCCACACCTGGAGTATTGTGTACAGTTTTGGTCTCCTAACTTGAGGAAGGACATTCTTGCTATTGAGGGAGTGCAGCGAAGGTTCACCAGACTGATTCCCGGGATGGCGGGACTGACATATCAAGAAAGACTGGATCAACTGGGCTTGTATTCACTGGAGTTCAGAAGAATGAGAGGGGACCTCATAGAAAAGTTTAAAATTCTGACGGGTTTAGACAGGTTAGATGCAGGAAGAATGTTCCCAATGTTGGGGAAGTCCAGAACCAGGGGTCACAGTCTAAGGATAAGGGGTAAGCCATTTAGGACCGAGATGAGGAGAAACTTCTTCACCCAGAGAGTGGTGAACTTGTGGAATTCTCTACCACAGAAAGTTGTTGAGGCCAATTCACTAAATATATTCAAAAAGGAGATGGATGAAGTCCTTACAACTAGGGGGATCAAGGGGTATGGCGAGAAAGCAGGAATGGGGAACTGAAGTTGCATGTTCAGCCATGAACTCACTGAATGGCGGTGCAGGCTCGAAGGGCCAAATGGCCTACTCCTGCACCTATTTTCTACGTTTCTATGTTTCTATACCTAGCACAAAAGAAGTGGTTGTGGTTGTGGTTGTTGGAGGCCAATGATCTCAGCCCCGGGACATCACTGCAGGAGTTCCTCAATGTAGTGTCCTAAGCCCAATGACTTTCCCTCCATCATAAGGTTAGAAGTGGGGATGTTCGCTGATGATTGCATGTTGTTCAGCTCCATTCACACTCCTCAGATAATGAAGCAGTCCATGCCTGCTGCAGCAAGAATTCGGCTAACATACAACCTTGGGTTGATAAGTGGCAAGTAACATTCGCACCACACAAGTGCCAGGCAATAACCATCTCCAACAAGAGAGAAAGAGCATCACCACCTCCCCTTGACATTCAGCCAAATTCACCATCATCAACATTCTAGGGGTAGCCATTGTCCAGAAACTCAACAGGGTCAGCCACATAAATGCCATGGTTACCAGAGCAGGTCAAAGGCTGGGTATTCTGTTGCAAGTGGCTCACCCCAACTCCAAAAGCCTCTCCATCACCTACAAAGGCACTAGTCAGGAGTGCGATGGAATACTCTCTACTTGCCTGGATGAGTGCAGCTCCAACACTCAAGAAGCTCGACACCATCCAGGACAAAGCAGTCCCCTTGATCAGCAGGCCAGTCGCTACCTTAAACATCCACTCTCTTTGGCGCATTGTGGCTGCAACTAATACTAGGATTCACTACAGCAACTCTCAACAGTTTCTTCAACAGCACCTTCCAAACATGAAAGCTCTACCATCTAGAAGGACAAGGTGCATGGGGACACCATCACCTCCAAGTTTCCCTCCATCCTCACTTGGAAATATATCGCCATTCCTTCATAGTCATTGGATCAAAATCCTGGAACATTCTGCCTAACTGTGGGAGCACCTTCACTGACTGTAATGGTTAAAGAAGGTAACTCACCACCACCTATTTAAGGACAACAAAGAATGGACAATAAATACCGGCCTTGCTCGCGACGTCATATCACGAGAACAAATATATTTTTTAAAAACTTACTTGCATGTTTGTCGGCGAGTGCAATAAGACTGCTTGAAATGTCTCGTCTCCGGTAGAAACACACGCACTTTGCTTCCACGTTGCCATTGACAGTCTGAAATAGTGAACAGAGAGGACATTGAGGATAATTAAATCACACAAATGTTGGTGAAGTAGTTAACAGACAAGGCTCCATGGACAATTCGCACACATCAATGATAGTAAACAGAAAGGTTGCTGAGGTTCCTTGGCACACACCAATGTTACTGTTCTCACTGTAAGCCTATGATTTGCCAAATTATACACAAGATGTGACCAAAAGACAACAGCTGGCACACTTTGCAGCGCCTCAGACTAAAGTGCCTCTGGGAAGCATGCCCGAAATAAGAACATAGAACATAAGAATTAGGAGCAGGAGTAGGCCATTCGGCCCCTCAAGCCTGCTCCGTCATTCAATAAGATCACGGCTGATCTTCTACCTCAACTCTACTTTCCTGCACTATCCCCATATCCCTTGATTCCTTTAATATTCAAAAATCTATCTATCTCGGCCTTGAATATACTCAACGCCCAAGCTTCCACTGCCCTCTGGGGTAGAGAATTCCAAAGATTCACCACCCTCAGTGAAGAAGTTTCTCCTCATCTCCATCCTAAATGGCCGACCCCTTATTCTGAGACTGTGACCCTTGGTTCTAGACTCCCCAGCCAGAGGAAACATTCTCCCTGCCTCTACCCTGTCAAGCTTGTAAGAATGTTGTATGTTTCAATGAGATCACCTCACATTCTTCTAAACTCTAGAGAATGTAAGCCTTGTCTACTCAATCTCTCCTCATAGGACAATCGCCCCATCCCAGGAATCAGTCTGGTGAACCTTCGTTGCTCTCCCTTTATGGCAAGTACATCCTCCCTTAGGTAAGGAGACCAAAACTGTACACAATACTCCAGGGTGTGGTCTCACCAGGGCCCTATACAATTGCAATAAGATGTCTTTACTCTTATACTCAAATCCTCTTGTAATAAAGGCCAAAATACCATTTGCTTTCTTAATTGCTTGCTGCACCTGCATGTTAACGTTCAGGCAGTCGGGGAGCAGCGTTGGTGAGGCCTATAAAAGGCCCAGCAGCAGCAGCGTCGAGGAGGCAGTCGGGGAGCAGCGTTGGTGAGGCCTATAAAAGGCCCAGCAGCAGCAGCGTCGAGGAGGCAGTCGGGGAGCAGCGTTGTTGAGGCCTATAAAAGGCCCAGCAGCAGCAGCTTCGAGGAGGCAGTCGGGGAGCAGCGTTGTTGAGGCCTATAAAAGGCCCAGCAGCAGCAGCTTCGAGGAGGCAGTCGGGGAGCAGTGCTGGTAAGGCCTATAAAAGGCCCAGCGACAGCAGCGTCGAGGAGGCAGTCAGGGAGCAGCGCTGGTGAGGCCTATAAAAGGCCCAGCAGCAGCGTTGAGGAGCAGCGCTGGTGAGGCTTATAAAAGGCCCAGCAGCAGCAGCGTCGAGGAGGCAGTCGGGGAGCAGCGTGGGTGAGGCCTATAAAAGGCCTACCGGTGCAGCTGCAGCAGGGAGGCAAAAAAGTAGAAAGAAATCGAAAGGTGACATCACAGCCAAGGGGGTAAGTGACTGGCTGGTGATTGGTGAGTAGTTTTTCTTTTCTTTATCAGTAAGTAACCTTTTTGCATTGTTGTTGCCAAATTAAGTTAATCTAAGGGTTAAGTCATGGCAGGAGAGCTCGGACACATGTTATGCTCCTCCTGTAATATGTGGGAAGTCAGGGAAGCTTCCAGTGTCCCTGACGACTATGTGTGTGGAAAGGGCATCTGCCTGCAGCTCCTGACAGACCGCATTGCGGCACTGGAGCTGCGGGTGGATTTACTCTGGAGCATTCACGATGCTGAGAATGTCGTGAATAGCACGTTTAGTGAGTTGGTCATACCGCAGGTAAAGGGTACACAGCCAGATAGGGAATGAGTGACCAACAGGAAGAGCAGTGCAAGGAAGGTAGTGCAGTGGTCCTCTGCGGTCACCCCCCTGCAAAACAGATCCACTTCCTCCCACTGTTGGGGGGGAATGACTCATCAGGGGAGAGCAGCAGCAGCCAAGTTGATGGCTCTGCTGCACAGGAGGACAGGAAAAAGAGCGGGAGAGCTCTAGTGGTAGGGGATTCTATTTGTAAGGGGAATAGATAGACGTTTCTGCAGCCGCAACCAAGACTCCAGGTGGTATGTTGTCTTTCTGGTGCAAGGGTCAAGGATGTCTCAGAGCGGATGCAGGACATTTTAAAAAGGGAGGGTGAACAGCCAGTTGTTGAGGTGCATATAGGTACCAACGATATAGGTAAAAAAAACGGGATGAGGTCCTACGAGACGAATTTAGGGAGCTAGGAGCTAAATTAAAAAGTAGGACTTCAAAAGTAGTAATTTCAGGATTGCTACCACGTGCTAGTCAGAGTTGGAATCGCAGGATAGCTCAGATGAATACGTGGCTTGAGGAGTGGTACAGAAGGGAGGGATTCAAATTCCTGGGACATTGGAACCGGTTCTGGGGGAGGTTGGGCCAGTACAAACCGGACGGTCTGCACCTGGGCAGGACCGGAACCAATCTCCTAGGGGGAGTGTTTGCTATTGCTGTTAGGGAGGAGTTAAACTAATATGGCAGGGGGATGGGAACCTATGCAGGGAGACAGAGGGATGTAGAATGGGGGCAGAAGCAAAAGATAGAAAGAAGTAAAAGTGGAGGGCAGAGAAACCCAAGGCAAAAAGAAAAAAGGGCCACATTACAGCAAAATTCTAAAGGGGAAAAGTGTGTTAGAAAGACAAGCCTGAAGGCTCTGTGCCTCAATGCGAGGAATATTCGGAATAAGGTGGCCGAATTAACTGCGCAGATAGCAGTTAACGGTTATGGTGTCATTGGCATCACGGAGATATGGTTCCAGGATGATCAGGGCTGGGAACTCAACATCCAGGGGTATTCAACATTCAGGAAGGATAGAATAAAAGGAAAAGGAGGTGGGGTAGCATTGCTGGTTAAAGAGGAGATTAATGCAATAGTTAGGAAGGACATTAGCTTGGATGATGTGGAATCTATATGGGTAGAGCTGCAGAACACCAAAGGGCAAAAAATGTTAGTGGGAGTTGTGTACAGACCTCCGAACAGTAGTAGTGATGTTGGGGACAGCATCAAACAAGAAATAAGGGATGCGTGCAATAAAGGTACAGCAGTTATCATGGGTGACTTTAATCTACATATTGATTGGGCTAACCAAACTGGTAGCAATGTGGTGGAGGAGGATTTCCTGGAGTGTATTAGGGATGGTTTTCCAAGCCACTATGTCGAGGAACCAACTAGAGAGCTGGCCATCCTAGACTGGGTGATGTGTAATGAGAAAGGACTAATTAGCAATCTTGTTGTGCGAGGCCCCTTGGGGAAGAGTGACCATAATATGGTAGAATTCTTTATTAAGATGGAGAGTGACACAGTTAATTCAGAAACTAGGGTCCTGAACTTAAGGAAAGGTAACTTCGATAGTTTGAGGCGTGAATTGGCTAGAATAGACTGGCAAATGATACTTAAAGGGTTGACAGTGGATAGGCAATGGCAAACATTTAAAGATCACATGGATGAACTTCAGCAAATGTACATCCCTGTCTGGAGTAAAAATAAAACAGGGAAGGTGGCTCAACCGTGGCTAACAAGGGAAATTAAGGATAGTGTTAAATCCAAGGCAGAGGCATATAAATTGGCCAGAAAAATCAACAAACCTGAGGACTGGGAGAAATTTAGAATTCAGCAGAGGAGGACAAAGGGTTTAATTAAGAGGGGGGAAATAGAGTATGAGAGGAAGCTTGCCAGGAACATAAAAACTGACTGCAAAAGTTTCTATAGATATGTGAAGAGAAAAAGATTAGTGAAGACAAACATAGGTCCCTTGCAGTCGGATTCAGGTGAATTTATAATGGGGAACAAAGAAATGGCAGACCAATTGAACAAATACATTGGTTCGGTCTTCACAAAGGAAGACACAAATAACTTTCCGGATGTACTAGGGGACCGAGGGTCTAGTGAGAAGGAGGAACTGAAGGATATCCTTATTAGGCGGGAAATTATGTTAGGGAAATTGATGGGATCAAAGGCCGATAAATCCCCGGGGCCTGATAGTCTGCATTCCAGAGTACTTAAGGAAGTGGCCCTAGAAATAGTGGATGCATTGGTGATCATTTTCCAACAGTCTATCGACTCTGGATCAGTTCTTAGGGACTGGAGGGTAGCTAATGTAACACCACTTTTTAAAAAGGGAGGGAGAGAGAAAACGGGGAATTGTAGACTGGTTAGCCTGACGACAGCGTGGGGAAAATGTTGGAATCAATTATTAAAGATGAAATAGCAGCACATTTGGAAATCAGTGACAGGATCGGTCCAAGTCAGCATTGATTTATGAAAGGGAAATCATGCTTGACAAATCTTCTGGAATTTTTTGAGGATGTAACTAGTAGAGTGGACAAAGGAGAGCCAGTGGATGTGGTGTATTTTGACTTTCAAAAGTCTTTTGACAAGGTCCCATACAAGAGATTGGTGTGAAAAATCAAAGCACATGGTATTAGGGGTAATGTACTGACGTGGATAGTGAACTGGTTGGTAGACAGGAAGCAGAGAGTCGGGATAAACGGGTCCTTTTCAGAATGGCAGGCAGTGACTAGTGGAGTGCAGCAGAGCTCAGTGCTGGGACCCCAGCTCTTTACTATATACATTAATGATTTAGATGAAGGAATTGAGTGTGGTATCTCCAAGTTTGCAGATGACACTAAACTGGGTGGCGGTGTGAGCTGTGAGGCGGACGCTATGAGGCTGCAGGGTGACTTGGATAGGTTAGGTGAGTGGGCAAATGCATGGCAGATGCAGTATAATGTGGATAAATGTGAGGTTATCCACTTTGGCGGCAAAACCACGAAGGCAGAATATTATCTGAATGGTGGCAGACTAGGAAAAGGGGAGGTGCAACGAGACCTGGGTGTCATGGTTCATCAGTCATTGAAAGTTGGCATGCAAGTACAGCAGGCGGTGAAGAAGGCAAATGGTATGTTGGCCTTCATAGCTAGGGGATTTGAGTATCGGAGCAAGGAGGTCTTACTGCAGTTGTACAGGGCCTTGGTGAGGCCTCACCTGGAATATTCTGTTCAGTTTTGGTCTCCTAATCTGAGGAAGGACGTTCTTGCTATTGAGGGAGTACAGCGAAGGTTCACCAGACTGATTCCCAGGATGACTGGTCTGACATACGAAGAGACTGGATCAACTGGGCCTTTGTATACTGGAGTTTACAAGGATGAGAGGGGGATCTCATAGAAACAAATAAGATTCTGACGGGACTGGACAGGTTAGATGCGGGAAGAATGTTCCCGATGTTGGGGAAGTCCAGAACCAGGGGACACAGTCTTAGGATAAGGGGTAGGCCATTTAGGACTGAGATGAGGAGAAACTTCTTCACTCAGAAAGTTGTTTACCTGTGGAATTCCCTGCCGCAGAGAGTTGTTGATGCCAGTTCATTGGAAAAATTCAAGAGGGAGTTAGATATGGCCCTTACTGCTGAAGGAATCAAGGGATATGGAGAGAAAGCAGGAAAGGGGTACTGAGGGAATGATCAGCCATGATCTTATTGAATGGTGGTGCAGGCTCGAAGGGCCAAACGGCCGACTCCAGCACCTATTTTCTATGTTTCTATGTGTACAAGGACACCCAGGTCCCTCTGAACACCAACATTTCCCAATCTCTCACCGTTTAAAAAAAACTGTTTTACAATTTTTCCTACCAAAGTGGATAATTTCACATTTTGCCACATTATATTCCATTTGCTATGTTCCTGCCCATTCATTTAGCCTGTCTATATCCTCTTGAAGTCTCTTTGCATCCTCCTCACAACTTAATTCCCACCTAGCTTTGTAAATGCCCTGATGACTGCGCTAAATGTGTTCATTTCTTTTCCCGTCCCCAATCTCCTCCCCTCCTGAAGATGCAGCTCATGTGCGGTGCAACAGATGCCTTCTGTTAAATCACTCAAGCACCCATTTTTCATAAGTAAGTCTGGACATTGTAAGCTGGCCATTCAACCATGGGGGTTGCACACTCTGTCCTCACTCCACAGCAGGGGATCCAAGGGTAATAATTAAGAGCAGGGACCCTGCCTTATTTGACTTCTTTCCTTACCTCAAGATGCTGGCGCCAACTTCCCCCCAGGCCTGCTCTGCATCCATTCTGGCTGGGATCAGCTAACTCATCACTAACTGAGCTAGGGCTAAAACCTGGGATGGTGCAGCTCTGTACACCTCAGTAGAACACAAAGCAGCTCCTCTACCCACTCAACCATCAGGAGCTCAATTAACCCTCAAGCTGAAGTGCAGGACATTTCAAAACTCCGTGAGCTTCGGTCTGTGCTGAGTTTATCCAATCATTGGCTGTGTTATACAACCACAACAGCTTGCCTTTTAAAGTGGTAAACCCTCCCAAGGCACTATACAGGAGCGCCATCAAACAAAATCTGACACAGTCACATCAGGAGATATTAAGACAGATGACCAAAACCTTGGACAAAGAGGTAGATTTTAAGGGGCATCTTAAAGGAGGAGAGAGAGGCAGAGAGGTGGAGAGGTTTAGGGAGGGAATTCCAGAGCTTTGGGGCCAGGCAGCTGAAGGTGCAGCTGCCAACGGTGGAGCGATTAAAATTGGGATGCACAAGAGGCCAGAATTGGAGGAATGTAGAGATCTGAGGATTGTAGGGCTGGAGGAGGTTACAAATAGAGAGAGGCGAGGCCATGGAGGGATTGGAAAACAGGATGAGAATTTTTATATCGAGGCGTTGCCGGACCGGGAGCCAATGTAGGTCAGCGAGCACAGGTGTGATGGGTGAACTGGACTTGTTGTTGAGCTGATGTAGTAAAGGGGCCTTTATGATGGAATTTTATACTGAGTTTGAAAATGATTTACTTGAATCCAAAACTAGGGTATAAATCTAAACAAAGCAAACTACATAGGTATGAGGGGCGAGATGGCTAAGGTAGACTGGGAAACTACATTAAAAGGTATGCAGTCGACAAGCAATGGCTAGCATTTAAAGAATGAATATATAATTTACAACAAATATGCATTCGTTTAAGGCACAAAAACCACACAGGAAAAGTGGTCCAACCATGGCTAACAAGAGAAGTTAAAAATAGTGTTAGATCAAAGGAAGAGGCTTATAATTGTACCAAAAAGAGTCGTAAGCCTGAAGATTGGCAGGATTTTAGAATTCAACAAAGGAGGACCAAGAAATTGATCAAGAAAGGGAAAATAGAATACGAGAGTAAACTAGCGAGAAACATAAAAACAGACTGTAAAAGCTTCCACAGGTATGTAAAAAGGAATAGATTAGCTGAGACAGGAGAAATTATAATGGGGAATAAGGAAATGGCAGTGAAATTAAACAAATACTTTCTGTCCGTCTTCACGGAAGGCGGTGCAAAAACTTGCCAGAAAAAGTGGAGAACCAAGGGTCTCACCGAGAATGAGGAACTGAAAAAAATTAGTATTCGTTAAAAAAAATGGGAAAATTAATGGGACTGAAAGCCGATAATTCCCCTGGACATGATCGCCTACATCCTAGGGTTTTGAAAGAGATGGCTATAGAAATAGTGGATGCATTGGTTGTCATCTTCCAAAATTTCATAAGATTCTAGAACAGTTCCCGCAGATTGGAAGGTGGCAAATGTAACCCCACGATTTAAGAAAGGAGGGAGAGAGAAAATGGGGAACTACAGACCAGTCGTAGGGAAAATGCTAGAATCTATTATTAAGGACAAGGTAACAGGGCACTTAGAAAAGAATAATAAGATTGGGCAGAGTCAACACGTATTAGTGAAGGGAAATCGTGTTTGACAATTCTGTTCCAAGATTTCTGAGGTTGTAACTAGCAGCATAGATAAGGGGAAACCAGTGGTTTGGTGTATTTGGATTTTCAGAAGGCATTTGATAAGGTGCCACACAAGAGGTTATTAAGCAAAATTAGGGCTTATGGGATTGGGCGTAATATACTAGCATGGATTGAGGATTGGTTTACGGACAGGAAACAGAGAGTAGGAATAAACAGGTCATGGAGAGGGGATCTCATAGAAACATATACATTTTGATGGGATTGGACAAGTTAAAAGCAGGAAGAATGTTCCCGATGTTGAGGAAGTTCAGAACCATGGGTCACAGTCTAAGGATAAGGGATAAGCCATTTAAGACCGAGATGAGGAGAAACTTCTTCACTCAGAGAGTTGTGAACCTGTGGAATTCTCTACCACAGAAAGTTATTGAGGCCAGTTCGTTAGATATATTCAAAAGGGAGTTAGATATGGCTCTTACGGCTAAAGGGATCAAGGAGTATGGAGAGAAAGCAGGAAAGGGGTACTGAGGTGAATGACCAACCATGATCTTATTGAATGGTGGTGCAGGCTCGGAGGGCCAAATGGCCTTCTCCTGCACCTATTTTCTATGTTTGTGTGTTTGTGTGTCATTTTCGGGTTGGCAGCCTATAACTAGTGGGGTACCGCAAGGATAAATACTTGGGCCTCAGCTAATTACAATCTATATTCATGGTTTGGATAAGGGGACCAAATGTAATATATCCAAGTTTGCTGATGATACAAAGCTAGGTGGGAATGCAAGTTGTGAGGAGGATGCAAAGAGGCTTCAAGGGGATATAGACAGGCTAAGTGAATAGGCAAGAACATGGCAAATAGAATATCATATGGAAAAATGTGAAGTTATCCACTTTGGTAGGAAAAATAAGAGAGAGTATTTTTTAAATGCTGAGAGATTGGGAAATGTTGGTGTTCAGAGGGACCTGGGTGTCCTTGTACACGAATCACTGAAAGTTAACACGCATTTAAGAGAGCAAATCGTATATTGGCCTTTATTATAAGAGGATTTGAATATAAGAGTAAAGATGTCTTACTGCAACTATGTAGGGCCCTGGTGCGACCACACCTGGAGTATTGTGTACAGTTTTGGTCTCCTTACCGAAGGAAGGATATACTTGCCATTGAGGGAGTGCAACGAAGGTTCACCAGACTGATTCCTGGGATGGAGGAGTGTCTAATGAGGAGAGATTGTGTAGACTAGGCCTATGTTCTCTAGAGTTTAGAAGAATGAGAGGTGATCTCATTAAAACATACAAAATTCTTACAGGGCTTGACAGGGTAGATGAAGGGAGGACGTTTCCTCTGGCTGGGGAGTCTAGAGCCAAGGGTCACAGTCTCAGAATAAAGGGTCGGCAATTTAGGATGGAGATGAGGAGAAATTTCTTCACTCAGGGTTGTTAATCTTTGGAATTCTCTACCCCAGAGGCCTGTGGAGGCTCAGTCTTTGAGTATATTCAAGACAGAGATTGATAGATTTTTGGATATTAAGGGAATCAAGGGATATCGGGATAGTGCAGGCAAGTGGAGTTGAGGTAGAAGATCAGCCATGATCTCACAATGGAGGAGCAGACTCGAGGGGCCAAATGGCCTACCCCTGCTCCTATTTCTTATGTTCTTAGGTCTCAATCTTAGTGACAAATCAGAGACAGTGGAGGGGTTGAGAGAGATGGAGCTTCTGTAGAACCCGACGTCGTGTTTTCGGATGATGTAGCCGAGGGGCAGCATGTGGGGGAGAAATAGGAGGGGGACAAGGTTAGATCCTTGATGAACTCCAGAGGTAACGGTGTAGGAGTAGCAAGAGAAGCTAATATTCTCTGGCTACGACTGGATAGATAGGAATGGAACCAGGTGAGGATAGTCCCATTCAGCTGGACAACAGAGGAGAGGCGTTGGAGGAGAATGGTGTGATCAACCTTGTTAAAGGCTGCAGACAGGTCGAGGAGGAGGAGAAGAGATAGTTGACCTCAGTCGCAGTCCACATAGGATATTATCTGTGACTTTGATGAGGGCTGTTTCAGTGCTGTGGCAAGGATGGAAACCTGATCGGAGAGGTTCTAACATGGAGTTACAGGTAAGATGGGCAGGGATTTGGGAGCGACAACATGTTCAAGGACTTTGGAGAGGAAAGGGAGGTTGGAGATGAGGTGGTAAGTTTGCAAGGAAAGAGGAGTTGAGGGTGGATTTATTGAGGATGGGGGGATGACAGCAGATTTGAAGAGGGGACAGTACTTGGAGATGTAGAACCATTAACAATATCAGCTAACATGGGGGTCAGGAAGGGAAATTGAGTGGTCAGCAGTTGATGGAAATAGGGTCGAGGGAGCAGGAGGTGGGTCACATGGACACGATGAGCTCAGAGAGGGCATGAGGGGACATATGAAAGAAACTAGAGAAAGATGCGATATCTTGGTGAATAACCTAACCACCTGCATATCTGTGGGCAAAACTCTAACTTCCATGCCCCGACCCTCTCTCCATTGCACCAGATTCCACCAATGGCCATACCTGTGAGTCTCCTATGAACCGTCCACTTTGCATTGCCCTTCAAAAATGCCCCGTTCACTTGTGAGTAACACTTACCATCCACAAGTCGATCAACATTCCTACATTACAACAGTGACCACTTCAAAAGTACTGTAAAGCACTTTGGGACGTCTTGAGGTCATGAAAGGCGCTATAGAAATGCAAGCCTCAGTGAAACCTGGTTCAGAGACGGTGACTGGTTCCCCTTCACCGAGGTTGTCCCACACAGCTATATGTTCCACCACATCCCCACCCTAACCATCGAGGATGCTGATACAGCTCTTATTGCCAGCTCCCACCTCAATGTGCCCCTTTACTCCTCTAGCACGCTCTCTTTTTGAGCCGTCGCCCACACCAACCCTTCCCAACTCAATGTCCTTCTCAGCTACCACCCTACAAAGTCCAAAGACAACTTCCTTGCCAAATTAGTCTCTCCCCTCTCTGATTCTGTACCAAGCAATCTCTCATCTTCCGTGATGCTAACCGTGGCCTCTAGCTGCCTTCTCTCTGCACTAGTATTCTTTGCACTCTTGTCCTCACTCAACCTCACCTTTAACATCAAGTCCCCACCCACATTGATGATCATCCCTCAAGCTCTTGTTCAAGTAGTGAGGTCTTTGCACCTCAGAATTTTGATCATTGATAAAGCGATCTCCGATCACTCAAGGCTAACATCAATTACCCTCTTGCCCTTCAAAAAACGACTTCCTCTACAACACCATCTCAAACTCCCAATTTCCTCTCTTCTGACCCTCCACCCATCATTACATGGCTGCATCTACCTCTGCCTTTAATGCCCCATCTCCCATTCCCATCAGTGCCCCAGTCCAATTCCTACCTCCACTCCCTTAAATCTGACAGTTGAAGGGTTCAGCACATCTTGATGTCCTGGTTGTTCACCGCTAGATATGGCTGGATCACCTCAAGTGATTCTATCTCCCCACTGCTCCAACATTATCCTGGCGGGTGAGGTCAACCTCAGACCCCTTTTCACAAGACAGAAAATAACAAAGTCTGGAAGTGTGTTACACAAAGACTGGGCGTATGTTTAACAGTGACTCGGGGTGTGTTAGAGAGAGAATAAGAGACTCGGAATGTCACATTGAAGACAGGCAGCGATGGCATTGTCAGAGAGCAGAACAAATCATGATGGGAATAGTAAAGAGAATACTGACAGTAAATCTCCTGCACTTCGGAATAATTAAAACCTTTGAAAGTTTAGAGATTTTGTATATCCTGAAAGGGCTACACAGTTAGACTCTTGTTTACACCCACAATATACAGCACTGAAAGACCGCAACTCCACACAGACCCTCTAAATCCAATAGTGAAGTTTGTTGATGCAGTGGAATTTCAACATGCAGAAATGCGAGGGTATACATATCATGAAAGGACGAACAGGCTGGGTCACTTTTCTCTTGAAAAGGCTGAGGGGTGGCCTAATAGATGTATTTAAAATTCTGAAAGATTTTGATCGAGTGGGTACAGACAGAAAGTTTCCACTTGTGGGGAAGAGCATAACTAGAGGCCATCAATATAAGATAGTCAGCAAGAAATCAAACAGGGAATTCAGAATTCTTTACCCAGAGAGTGGTGAGAATGTGGAACTCGTTACCACAGAGAGAGTGGTTGAAGCGAATAGTTTAGATGCATTTAAGGGGAGGCTGGACAAGCATATGAGGGAGAAGGGAACAGATAGAGGGTTATGCAGATAGGCTTAGATGAGGAAAGATGGGAGGAGGCTCAAGTGCAGTGTATCCAGCTGCAGCTCCTGTTAGACCGCATGACGGCACTGGAGCTGCGGATGGATTCACTCTGGAGCATGCGCGATGCTGAGGGTGTCGTGGATAGCACGTTCAGTGAGTTGGTCACACCGCAGGTAAAGGTTACAAAGGCACATAGGGGATAGGTGACCATCAGGCAGAACAGGAGTAGGAAGGCAGTGCAGGAGTCCCCTGCGGTCATCTCCCTCCAAAACAGATATACCGCTTTGGATATTGTTGGGGGATTTGGTTCACCAGGGGAAGGCAGCAGCAGCCAAGTTCATGGCACCATGGGTGGCTCTGCTGCACAGGAGGGCAGGAAAAAAGAGTGGGAGAGCTATAGTGATAGGAGATTCTATTGTAAGGGAATAGATAGGCGTTTCTGCGGTCGCAACCGAGACTCCAGGATGGTATGTTGCCTCCCTGGTGCAAGGGTCAAGGATGTCTCGGAGTGGCTGCAGGGCATTCTGTAGGGGGAGGGTGAACAGCCAGTTGTCATGGTGCATATAGGTACTAACGATATAGGTAAAAAGCGGGATGAGGTCCTACAAGCTGAATTTAAGGAGCTAGGAGTTAAATTAAAAAGTAGGACCTCAAAGGTACTACCACGTGCTCGTCAGAGTAGAAATAGCAGGATAGCTAAGATGAATACGTGGCTTGAGGAGTGGTGCAAGAGGGAGGGATTCAAATTCTTGGAACACAGGAACCAGTTCTGGGGGAGGTGGGACCAATACAAACCGGACGGTCTGCACATGGGCAGGACCGGAACCAATGTCCAAGAGGGAGTGTTTGCTAGTGCTGTTGGGGAAGGGTTAAACTAATATGGCAGGAGGATGGGAACCTATGCAGGGAGACAGAGGGAAATAAAATGGGGGCAGAAGCAAAAGATAGAAAGGAAAATAGTAAAAGTGGAGGGCAGAGAAACCCAAGGCAAAAATCAAAAAGGGCCACATTACAGCAAAATTCTAAAGGGACAAAGAGTGTTAAAAAGACAAACCTGAAGGCTCTGTGCCTCAATGCGAGGAGTATTCGCAATAAAGTGGATGAATTAACTGCACAGGCAGCTATTAACGATTATGATATAATTGGGATTACGGAGACACTGCTCCAGGGTGACAAAGGCTGGGGACTTCAACATTCAGGGGTATTCAACATTCAGGAAGGATAGACAGAAAGGAAATGGAGGTGGGCAGCATTGATGGTTAAAGAGGAAATTAACACAATAGTAAGAAAGGACATTAGCTTGGATGATGTGGAATCTGTTTGGGTAGAGTTGCGGAATACCAAAGGGCAGAAAACGCTAGTGGGAGTTTTGTACAGACCACCAAACAGTAGTAGTGAGGTTGGGGCTGGCATCAAACAAGAAATTAGGGATGCACGCAATAAAGGTATAGCAGTTATCATGGGCGACTTTAATCTACATATAGATAGGGCTAACTAAGCTGGTAGCAAAGTGGTGGAGGAGGATTTCCTGGAGTGTATTAGGGATGGCTTTCTAGACCAATATGTCAAGAAACCAACTAGAGAGCTGGCCATCCTAGACTGGGTGTTGTGTGATGAGAGAGGACTAATTAGCAATCTTGTTGTGCAAGGCCCCCTGGGGAAGAGTGACCATAATATGGTAGAATTCTTTATTAAGATGAAGAGTGACAGTGTTAATTCAGAGACTAGGGACCTGAACTTAAGGAAAGGTAACTTCGATGGTATGAGACGTGAATTGGCTAGGATAGACTGGCAAATGATACTTAAAGGGTTGACAGTGGATAGGCAATGGCAGACATTTATAGATTACATGGATGAACTTCAACAATTGTACATCCCTGTCTGGAGTAAAAATAAAAAGGGGAAGGTAGCTCAACTGGGGCTAACAAGGGAAATTAGGGATAGTGTTAAATCCAAGAGGCATATAAATTGGCCAGAAAAAGCAGCAAATCTGAGGACTGGGAGAAATTTAGAATTCAGCAGACGAGGATAAAGGGTCTAATTAGGAAAGGGAAAATAAAGTATGAGAGGAAGCTTGCAGGGAACATAAAAACTGATTGCAAAAGCTTCTATAGATATGTGAAGAGAAAAAGATTAGTGAAGACCAAAGTAGGTCCTTTGCAGTCAGAATCAGGTGAAGTTATAATGGGGAACAAAGAAATGGCAGACCAATTGAACAAATACTTTGGATCTGTCTTCACTCAGGAAGACACAAATAACCTTCCGGAAATAATGGGGGTTCGAGGGTCTAGCAAAAAGGAGGAACTGAAGGAAATCCTTATTAGTCAGGAAATTGTGTTCGAGAAATTGATGGGATTGAAAGCCGATAAATCCCCAGGGCCTGATAGTATGCATCCCAGAGTACTTAAGGAAGTGGCCCCAGAAATAGTGGATGCATTGATGATAATTTTCCAACATTCTATTGACTCTGGATCAATTCCTATGGATTGGAGGGTAGCTAATGCAACACCACTTTTTAAAAAAGGAGGGAGAGAGAAAACAGGGAATTATAGACCGGTTAGCCTGACATCGGTGGGGAAAATGTTGGAATCAATTATTAAAGATGCATTTGGAAAGCAGTGACAGGATCGGTCCAAGTCAGCATGGATTTATGAAAGGGAAATCTTTCAGAATTTTTTGAGGATGTAACTCGTAGAGTGGATAAGGGAGAACCAGTGGATGTGGTGTATTTGGACTTTCAAAAGGCTTCTGACAAGGTCCCACACAAGAGATTAGTGTGCAAAATTAAAGCACATGGTATTGGGGGTAATGTATTGATGTGGATAGAGAACTGGTTGGCAGACAGGAAGCAGAGAATCGGAATAAACGGGTCCTTTTCAGAATGGCAGGCAGTGACCAGTGGGGTGCCGCAGGGTTCAGTGCTGGGACCCCAACTATTTACAATATCAATGATTTAGATGAAGGAATTGAATGTAATATCTCCAAGTTTGCAGATGACACTAAGCTGAGTGGCGGTATGAGCTGTGAGGAGGATGTTATGAGGCTGCAGGGGGACTTGGACAGGTTAGGTGAGTGGGCAAATGCATGGCAGATGCAGTATAATGTGGATAAATGTGAGGTTATCCACTTTGGTGGCAAAAACAGGAAGACAGAATATTATCTGAATGATGACAGATTAGGAAAAGGGGAGGTGCAACGAGACCTAGGTGTCATGGTACATCAGTCCTTGAAGGTTGGCATGCAGGTACAGCAGGCGGTGAAGAAGGCAAATGGCATGTTGGCCTTCATAGCTAGAGGATCTGAGTATAGGAGCAGAGAGGTCTTACTGCAGTTGTACAGAGCCTTGGTGAGGCCACACCTGGAATATTGTGTTCAGTTTTGGTCTCCTAATCTGAGGAAGGACGTTCTTGCTATTGAGGGAGTACAGCGAAGGTTCACCAGATTGATTCCCGGGATGGCAGGACTGACATATGAGGAGAGACTGGATCAACTGGGCTTGTATCCATTGGAGTTTAAAAGAATGAGAGGGGATCTCATAGAAACATATAAAATTCTGACGGGATTGAACAGATTAGAGGCAGGAAGAATGTTCCCGATGTTGGGGAGTTCCAGTACCAGGGGTCACAGTCTAAGAATAAGAGGTAAGCTATTTAGGACCGAGATGAGGAGAAACTTCTTCACTCAGAGAGTGGTTAACCTGTGGAATTCTCTACCGCAGAAAGTTGTTGAGGCCAGTTTGTTAGATATATTCAAAAGGGAGTTAGATATGGCCCTTACGGCCAAAGGGATCAAGGGGTATGGAGAGAAAGCAGGAAAGGGGTACTGAGGTTGAGTGATCAGCCATGATCTTATTGAATGGCGGTGCAGGCTCGAAGGACCTAATTTCTATGTTTCTGTAAATGGTGGCATGGACTGGTTGGGCCAAATGGCCTGTCACTGTGTCATATATCCCATGTAATCCTATGTAAAGATCATTACCTTGTTCAGTTCCTCTATTCTTCTTATCAAGAATGGATTACTCGAAGAGTTTTCAAAAAAGACATAATCTGAAAAATAAAAATAATTCTTACTCAGGGAAAGATATTTGCACATCCAACTAAACAACTAGTTCTTGAACATTTTGCAATGAGGCACCACGAGGATTTTCCCAAATCATTATAGACAAAATCCCAGGTGGGCTCTGATGTGACAAGAACCACCCTTGTTTTATTCCATCGCAACTCAGATAGAAGTTTGAAAGTCACAATCGTGTCATGGATTGTAACAAGCCAGCTTCTGATGTTGGTGGGAGGGCTTCCATCACATCAAAGCATCGAGTGCACTGACATTCAGAATCAGGACCACAAACTGGGCTGAGGAAGCTTGACCGAAATGCTCAACTGGGACAGCGGTGACTACTTTAAACCTACCGATGGCTTTATACCTCGTGACATTTGAGATAGAACATTTTGATACTGTGTCTTTTAAGTCCCACAGCAGTTAGAATTATGCACATGTCAGGAACAGAGCTTCAAACCCAATTCCCTATTTGACAAGAATAGGTCCTGATGGTGCTCACCAGGCCAAGTTCTTGCTCACAATGCACAAGAACAATTATCATTTATATAGCCCCATTAATAGAAAAATGTCCCAAATCGCTTCATAGAAGTGCCAAGTGAAAGGAGGAGATAATAACAAGTGTGACCAAAATCTTGACCAAACACGGGGGTTTTAAGGAGGGTCTTCAAGGGAGGTGGAGAGGAGGAGGGGTTTAGGGAGGGGCTTCCAGAAATAGGGCCAAGGCAGCTGAAGGCACGGTCACCAATGGTGGTGAATAGAGGGGGGAGATGCATAGACACACATAGCTTGGGTATGGGAGTCAGCTTGGCACTCTTATCATTGAGTCGTAGGGTTGAGAGTTCAAAACTTGCACCAGGACTTAAAACACATAATCTAGGCTAACACTTGAATGCAGTTCTGAGGGGGTGCTGTATTATTGGAGATGCTAAAGTGAGAACCTGCTCAGGTGAACATAAAAGACCCCATGGCCCTATAGTTGTTCCCCAGATTAACTAGTCATGTACCTCGTTTGCTGTTTGAGAGACTTTGTTATGCCCAAATTAATTCCTGTACATGACAAGTGACTACATTTCTGAAATAATGCATTGGTCGGGACATCACGAGAATGTGAAAGGTGCTAAATTAAATGCAAATCCATGTACCTTAGCTCAAAGACTTGGCCTTTACCAAATATTTAGATCTGCCATGCCTTTTGAGCTAAAAAAAAATTGTCTTCTGATATTAAGTCCTTCAAGCTTTGCTTAGACCCAACATGATTTGAAACATATGGTAAGGAGACCATTAATAAAAAAAGGAAAAGAAAGACTTGCATTTATATGGTGCCTTTCACGTCCTCAGGTCATCCCAAGGCGCTTTACAGCCAATGAAGTATTTTAAACTGTAGTCACTGTTCTAATGCAGGGAAAAGCAGCAGCCAAATTATGCACACGAAGGGACCAATTTTGGCCATGACTTGCATCAATTTTTTTGGAGTAAGTTGTTTTTTCTGGCGCAAGTTAAAAAATGCTTTTCCCCCCAAAATTTGCTCCAGATTAAGTCAGTTAGGTACGAGTTTTTTTAGTTCATTTTTTTTTTCAAAAGTGGGCGTTTATGCCACTTTGGCCAGCTAAAACTTACTCCAAATCCACTTAGGTCAGCGTATGTGGCCAGCTCTGAAAAACATTGCGGGCAGTTAAGAAATCGGCGCAGGTTAGTACATTTAAAGCACCAAGACTTACAAAGCACTAAACAAAGCACAAAAATAAGCATTCAATAATAAAAAATAGAAGGAAGCTGAGGACCTGCACCAAGACTTACAAAGCACTAAACAAACCACAAAAAGTAATAAGCAATCAATCAATAACAAATAAAAAATAGAAGTCCTACCTTTATATCAGAATCAAGTTTAAAAAAAAAGACCACCCCCCCATCTTTCTCCCCTCCCCACCCACAAAACTCTCCTCCTCCTCCTCCTCCTCCTCCTCCTCCCCCTAAATCAAAACTCTCAAGCTCAACCATCAATAAATAAAGAATAAAACTGAAGTCCTACCTCAGCCCGGGAAGTCAGCGGGTCAGTCGGCCGGTGCGGGAGTCCACTCGGCCGGAGATAGGGTGCGTCAAACATCGGAGCATCCCTTTGGCCGGGGATAGGGGCTGTGAGCATCAGGTCCTGCTCACAGCCCGCAGGACACGCTGGGAAGGCAGGAGCATGCGCGCAGACTTCACTGCGCATGCGCGCAGCTGCCGGTAGTGCTTTCTGCACTGGGCTGTTGCTCCGCCTCCCATTTCACAATGCACGCTGGGACTCGGAAGAGTGGCCAGGATGGGACAACTTTTTTCCGGCGCCGTTTCCAGCGCGCAAAGTTGACGCACTTAAGGTAAAAAGGGGTTGGGCAAAATTGAGCCCCAAGGTCCCACAAAGAGCACTGAAATTTTTAGTGATGTTGGTTGAGGTGCAAATTTTGACCCGGACAACTCCTTGCTCATCTTTGAATCGTGCCATGGGATCTTTTACATCCACCAGAGAGGGGAGAACTGGTTTAACACCTCATCCAAAAGATGACACCTCTGAACAATATAGCACTCCCTCATTACTGCACTGAAGTGTCAGTCTAGATTATGTGCACAAGCCTTAAAATGGATTTTGAATCTGTAGCCTTCTGCCTCAGAGGCGAGTGCTACCCACTGAGCCACAGCTGACACATCGAAGAGAACAAAAAGGATACCCATGTATGTGCAGCAGTGGGACTTGTCCAAACTTTCCATCAGCATTTTCCATCTATTCTTCACTGAGGAAGAGAACACTGCTGATTGTAGTGGGGAACTGAGAGAGAAGAGATGCAAAGAACATCATACGAGCCAACATATTCAGCTCCGTGTGACCATTTTGGACAGTTATAATGGGCTTAGGGTTCTGATTTGAAGCCAACTTGAACAGATGAAAAACAATTCTGGATTATTCCAAAAATATGTATGGAATGCAAAGCAAATTACAACAATAAAGTTTTCACTTTCAAATCATAATTACACCACTGACTGGTAACGTATTTTTGAAACCTTCTTGGCCACGAAAACTATTTGGCTATCAACACAATCAGAGCTACGCCCTCATTCTCCTTCCCCAAAGGGAACCTCACTCTCAGCTAGCCTGCACATTCATTCAGTCAGTTATAACATAATCCCCTACGGTGCACTGCCCCTCTCTAAACTCACCTGACATTCACACTGCACCGACCACTGACACATACTGTGCACACACCTCATATTAGTAATATGTTACTGAACTCGTAATGGGGAACGGGGGCAGAGAAGAAAGATCTTTTAACTTCCTGTTATGTTTGTCCCTATCTCTCACATTGTTGTGAACACGTGTTTGTGGCGGAGGAGCGAAAAGAAATCGTGCCGGAGGTGCGGCAAATGAGGGTGCGGGGCCCAGAAGAGCCGAGGGCCCAAGGGCAGCACTGGCCAGCCCACTGCGATATGTGTGCACACTCGGTCCGTGCAGCAGAGCAGGTCTCCCGTCGTCCTGGTTTACCCTTGCCACTGGGTAAAGGCTTAGCTCTGTCAAGCCCGTGTGGTGGCTGATGTGCAACGGCCACCACACGTTAAAAAAATCCACGCTCAGGCATCTTCCACCCCTGCAGTTCATGACTGGAACATCGGGTCCTCCATTGAAACATCTATAGACTCATTCCTTTTGGTGTGGAGGGACCGCCTATGATGATGATGATGATGACACACCTCTCTCCTCATATAGTTTGCTCCTAATTCAAAATTGCAGAATTCAAATTATCTGATCATTCAAATTTTCAATGCGCCAATTCCCACCATGCTTAATTCAATTCTCAGTAATTCCATTTATTTAGTGCAAAATCAACTTTGTTTTATTAGCAACAACATAGTAAAATGTCCCAAGGCGCTTCAAAGGAGTGTTATAAGACAAAACAAATAAATTTGAGATCAAGAGAAGACTGCGCACAGATCCCCCTCCACACTATCAAGTTACTGTCTTAATTTTCTGGCAAACACACATAGCCATCCCATTCTCTCCCATACACACACACACGCATGCCCAGTTCTTCCTCTCTCACACATACCTTGTGGCCCCATTTGCACTTCACGGCTGGCTCCATTTTCTCTCTCACAAATGCAAACCCTCAGTTGTATAGTCCGAGGTTCAATCACACAAGTCGGGGCTAAACAGAATAATCGCATGCCACACACAGCAGAGTGTTTCAGACAGAGAGGCAGAGAAAGAGGCAGGGACCGAGTGTGACACACAGAGGAAACAGTTAAATAAATAGATAGAGGCAAGCGCGATGGAGGGAGAGAGAGAAATGATGGACAGAAATAACAGAGACAGATCATGAGTGATCATGGATACACAGATAAAGAGAATTAGAAAGGCAGAGACATAGGAGAGAGCACGATCGACAGAGAAAATGAGGGAGAGACAAAGAAATAGAGATAATGAGGGAGAATCACAGATAATATTGGAGAGACATGGAATGAAATAATGAGAGACAGATAATCAAAGATACACAATGGGCTCATGACAGATAGGGAGATAAAGTGGCAGAGACACAAATATGAGAAATAGAGAAAGATAATGAAAGGGAGATGGAGGAACAAAATGATGGTTAGAAAGATAATAAAATGATGGAGAAAGATAATGCAGGAGACAGAGATAATGAGGCAGGAGAGAGATAATGAGGTAGAGAGACGAGATTGAGAGAGACAGAGCAAGAGACAATGGGAGCGAATGGGATATAATGAGGGACAGACAGGAAGATAATCAAGGACAGATAGTGAGACAATGGGCCCAAGTTTCCACATGATTTGCGCCTGATTTTTTAGGAGCAACTGGTGGAGAACGGACTATCTTAGAAATCGCAATTCTCCACATTTTTTTTTCTGCAGTTCTAGTCAGGTAGAACAGTTCTACTTTGGAACAGAATTTTTTCTTCAAAAGGGGGCGTGTCCGGCCACTGACGCCTGATTTCAAAGTTTCCACAGTGAAAACTAACTTAGAATGGAGCAAGTGAAGATTTTTGTCGAACTGAAAAAACCTGTTCTACACATTAAAAAATCAGGCGCAGGTTACAAATTAGGCGTCCAGAACGAGGTGGGGGGGGTGGGGGGGAGGGGGAGGGAAGGGAAGTCATTAAATTCTATAATAAATCCTTATTTATACTTATACAAATATTATACAAATAAATCCAACCTGAATAAACATTTATAAGCAAAGAAAAGATTAAATAAACCATCTTCCTACCTGTGTGAAAGTGCTTCAGGCAGGCCTTTCAGGACCGAAGGCTGAACGGGCCGGCCCGAGACTTCGGGCAGGGCCCGTCCCCAGCACCAGATTTACAGGTAGGTGGCGTCGGGTCGGGTCGGGGGGGGGGGGGAGGGAGAGAGAGAGTGGGGGGGGGGGGGGAGAGAGAGAGAGTGGGGGGGGGGGGGAGAGAGAGAGAGTGGGGGGGGGGAGAGAGAGAGAGTGGGGGGGGGGAGAGAGAGAGAGTGGGGGGGGGGAGGGAGAGAGAGTGGGGGGGGGGAGGGAGAGAGAGTGGGGGGGGAGAGAGAAAGGGGGGAGAGGGAGAGAGAGAAGGGGGGAGGGAGAGAGAGAGGGGGGGAGGGAGAGAGGGGGAGGGGGGAGGGAGAGAGGGGGAGGGGGGGAGGGAGAGAGGGGGAGGGGGGGAGGGAGAGAGGGGGAGGGGGGGAGGGAGGGGGGAGGGAGGGGGGAGGGAGGGGGGGAGGGAGGGGGGGAGGGAGAGAGAGAGGGGGGGAAGGAGAGAGGGAGAGAGAGGGGGAGGGCGAGAGAGAGAGAGAGAGGGGGGAGAGAGAGAGAGAGAGGGGGGAGAGAGAGAGGGGGGGAGCGAGAGAGAGAAAGAGAGAGGGGGGAGAGAGAGAGAGAGGGGAGAGAGAGAGAAGGTGGGAGGGAGGGAGAGAGAGAGAGGGAAGAGAGAGAGAGAGAGGGGGGGGGGAGGGAGGGAGAGAGAGAGAGGGGGGGAGGGAGGGAGAGAGAGGGGGGGGAGGGAGAGAGAGAGGGGAGGGGAGGAGAGAGAGAGGGGGGGGAGGGAAGGAGAGAGAGAGGGGGGGGGAGGGAGGAGAGAGAGGGGGGAGGGAGGGAGAGAGAGAGGGGGGGGAGGG